>NC_050575.1:105002774-106202774 GCF_011100635.1 Trichosurus vulpecula
GCAAATCTTGCACCTTGTTCCTAAACCACAAACTCATGATTGGTGCAGTGGGAGGAGGAGTACTGTATTGGAAGTCAGAGGATCTAGAATCCAGTCCTGATTCTTTATTATTTATGCCATGTTAGGCCTCATTTTCCTCCTTTGTAGAATGAGAAGGTTGCTTCTGATGATTTAGTCCTTTTCTGCTCTAATATTCCATATTCTAACACTGTGTTCCAAAATCCTTTCTAGATAGCATTCTATACTCTGTGGTCCAAGGTGCCTACCGCTGTGATATTTTATGTTACAAGATTCCTCCCAGGTCTGACAGTCAGTGTTCTAAGGTCCCTTCCAGCTCTGACTGTGTTTTAAGGTCTCCTCTAGTCCTACCATTTTGTGCTCTATGTTCTAAAGACACTTCCAGCTCCAGATCCTTTCACCTTAAGTTCAGTTGGATTTAATAGAAGTAAGAAGTGGTCATGACAGAGGGGTTGTCCAGATCTTTTGGGTTTGAAAAAAGTTAATGACCCAAGTATAGGGATGGAGGAGTCTGACAACAGCAGTTTATATAAAAAGACTTCTGGGTTTAATGCCAGGTCAGAATGAGTTAAAATGCAACCTCAGGCTACATTAATAGACTGCTAGTGCCCAGAACAATGGAGATGATATTCTCCCTTGACTTCTCCTGTGGTCAGACCATATCTGGGGTTTTGGTTGATGCATGTTAAGGAGTACATTGACCATCCAGAGGACAATGCCCAGTGTAGTGAGGATTCTATTAAGCAATTCAATAAAACCATGTATTAAGTACTTACTCTAATCCAGGAATTGTGGAGCATTCTAGAGACAAAAGAAGATCATGTACTACTGATAATGTCATACAATTGAGATGTCAGGCTTAGGGAACATTCATTGAGTTAACAAACATTTATTAAGCACCTACTATATGATAAATGTTGGAAAAGATGTGAAAAAAATTGGGACAATAATGTATTGTTGGTGGAGTTGTGAACTGATCCAACCATTCTAGAGACCAATTTGGAACTGTGCCCATAAGGCTAAAAAATTGCATACCCTTTGACAGAGCAATACCATTTCTCGGTCTATATCCCAAAGAGATCCAAAAAAAGAGAAAAGGACCTACTTGTACAAAAATATTTATAGCAGCTCTTATTTGATGCTAAGAATTGGAAATTGGGGGCATGCCCATCAATTGGGGAATGGCTGAATAAATTATGGCATATGATTCTGATGGAATATTATTGTGCTATAAGAAATGGTAAGCAGAAGTGATTTCAGGAAAACCTGGAAACACTTACATGAACTGATACAAAGTGAAGTGAGCAGAACCAGGAGAACATTGTACGCGGTAAAAGCAATATTGTACAACAAAGAACTGTGAGTGACTTAACTATTCTCAGCAATACAATGATCTAAGACAATCCTAAAGGTCTCATGATGAAACATGTTATCTGCCTCCAGAGAAAGAACTGATACTATTTCAATACTGACTCAAGCATACAATTTTTTCTTTCTTTCTTTCATTCTTTTTTTTTCAAGTCTTCTTGTAAAAAATTACTACTATGGAAATATTTTACATGATCGTACATGTATAACTTATATCAGATTGCTTACCATCTCAGAAAAGGGGGAGGGGAAGGCAGGAGGGATAGAATTTGTACCTCAAAACTTTAAAAAAATGTTAAAAATTATTTTAACATGTAATTGGGGGAAAATAAAAGATTATTTAAAAATAATTGCTTGTTGATTTATTGGCTTGAAGATAAAGGACCTGAGGCTCAGAAAGGTAAAGAAACTTATATAAGACCACACAGCTACTAAATGTGTGGCCCAGCTGTGGGCATTGTTAGAAAAGCGTCCAAAAGAATGGATACTATTAGCAAGAAATGAAGCCAGGTCCAGTACTTTTTTCAGTACACCCTGAGGAAGGGTAAGAAAGATATCCCCTGCCATCCATTTTCCCTCTTCAATGAAGTCAATACCACACTCAAACAATTAACGAAGAGGGAGATGCCTTTTGCTGACCTCTTTGCTAGAGGTTTAGGCTTCTGGTTTTGCCTGTGTACCAGAGTCGCAGCTTCTAAGGCCTAGAATCTTCAGTTTTATCTAGCCTAGCCTCCTAGCCTAGGTTAATGCTCCACACAGTATAATAGAAAGAGTACCAGACTTGGAGTCGGAGAATCTGGACGTGAAGCTTGGCTCTCAGGCTTTCTACTTGTCTTTGAGCAAGTCATTTCCCTCCATCTATAAAAGGAAAGGGTTGGACTAAATGACCTCTCAGGTCCGTTCCAGCTCTAAATCTCTGGTGCTGAGATTTTCCCTATAGCACCCTGCAAAGGGTGATTATCATCTTTAATGCATGTGGGTATGTCCACACATCCCCCCATGTACCAGACCCCACCACGTGTGAAGGCTTTCTCCTTTCAGACCATCCTCTTGGGAGTGACCACTACACTGCCCACGGCCCAGTATTCCCAACTGATACCAATTTTGGCAGCGTCCAAGGAGGGGATCTTATGCAAACCTGGCACAGGGCTCCCAGGCTTATTTTCATTAATTAACTTGTCAGGAAAAATTCCTGGGCCTCCTAGGGAGAAAGGCCAGGCTCAGGCAAACACAGTGTGCCACAATGAAGCATCAGCCTCTCATTAGGATTAATTAGTTAATGTTTGTTTAGAACTTGGAACTGCCTGCGTGATCGTTTGTTGTTAATTATTATGGAAGCCTGTTTTTCCCTCCGGGGTTCCCCAGGGCATAGAAGATTCTTTTCTTTCATTCCTATCCACCCCTTCACACATATCCTTGTCTGAGATTCAATAAGATTCTCTTGGATACCATTCTATGTCCATATATGGGCCATGAAGGCAGAGATAGCCATTAATTAGCACAGGGCAACCAGGACTTTGTCCCAGGGTGCTGGCATTGGGAGGAATGGCAGGGAGTTCTTTCCAACAACATTCTTCTGGCCCAAGACCATTACCTTCAATACTGGGGAGGTACCCCACCTCCACACCCAAGCATCTGCCACTCTTTCTCTGAAGAGGAGCTGCAGTGGTTGGTGTCAGGTTCTCTAGGTTGCCCCCTCTCTCAAGTATGCATGAACCCTGCAAAGCTAGACTTTTCTCTCTCCCTTGCTAAACTAAATTTACACTGGGCACCAGAATTCCTAAGTATGGCTCTGCACAGCCTCTGCACAGCCAGCTCTGCCTAGAACCTCAAGATCCTAGTCAGCATTTTTTATTTAGTTGACAAGATGGAGAAGAGATGATTTAGGCTTGGGGCCTACCGAGAAACATTGTAGTTAGACTTAGAGTATCCGGGTTTGAATCCTAGTCTTACTACTTTCTACCTCTGTCAAGACACTTAACCTCTCTGCCTCAGTTTCCCCACCTGTAAAATAGAAGGGTTAGACTAGATCGAGGGTTCTTAACTTTTTTGTGTGTCCTGGACCCACTTGCCAGTCTAATGAATAGCCTATGGATCCTGTCTCAAAATCATATTCAAAATACATAAAATCGAATATATAGAATTTCAAGGGAAATCTTAATTTGAATCCTAAATTGAAATATAGTTATCAAAATAGTTTTTAAAAATTCACAGACCCTAAGTTAAGAACCCCCGGATGCTCTCCAAGGGATCTTCCAAATCTGACTCAGAGCTGTAGGTGAGTGCTGAAGGAAAGTATGTATACAGAGTGGTAGAGAAACCGTAATCTCGGGTCATTTTCCTAAAGAATCAATAAGGTTTTATTAAGCACTTAATGCATATTCCGCCAGGTGCTAAGTTCTTTGCGAGTATAAAGGGGAAGAAATATAAAAGGATATCTAGGAAGAATTTAGAGTAACCTAGGGAGACACAAAGCTGACCCATGAAAACAAGAAGGAACCATAAAAGTATGTGCTTCCCTGATTTCTGGGCCACTCCTACCCCCAACACACACAAAACCATACACAAATAGTTTACGTACTCCACCACCACCTCCAGGTCAGTAACAACCTCTCTGGGCCTCGGTTTCCTCATCTGTAAAATGCGAGGGTCAGACTAATTGACTTCTCAGTCCTCTCACAGCTCTGCATAGAGCAGCATCCTATGATCCTATATGTACCTTTCTCCTCAGACTTCCCATAGCCCTTTGCTTCTGTCCCATGCACTTATCATGTCGCATTGCATGTATTCAGTTATATGTGTTAGTATCTTATTCCGCTACCAGACTGTGAGCCTCATGAAGGCAGGGATCACCTCTTAACTGAACTCTGTTTATCTCCCATCACCATGCACAAGGGGCCTTTAATAGACTTTTTTTTTTTCTGTGTGATACAGGGTAGAAGAGCTTCACAGACTCAGTGAGGGGAAGAGTCATCAGGAAAGGATTCATGGGAAAAAGACTGGACCTGGGCCTTGAGCAGGGGCTGGGGTATAGAGAGGTACAGGCAGAGATATGCTGGGAGGTGGACAACAAATGACTCTCCAAAAAAAATGCCCATAGGACACACTTTTAAAGTTTAATCTGCCCTGTTCATATTTTATCCCTCCCGTTCTTAAATCTAGACAATCCACAAAACAATAAACCAAGCCCTGATTTATAGCATTTGCCGATTTCCAAGATGTAATAGTTCACACTGAAAACTGAACAATCCGTTTTCTCAACTGTGCAAGTGAATTCCAGAGTACCCCGGGTACAGGAAAGAGGACATTTTTGGAGAGTGCAGAGCAGAGAATGACAAGCATGAAGACCCAGAGGACAGAAGAGAGCCGTGTGAGACGTCCTTCGCTAGAATTATTTAGTACCCCAGATCAAGATCAATGAATAAACAAATGTAATAAAGAGAAATAATTTACCAAGCACTCACTATATGCTTGGCACTATCCCATTTCTATCTAGACATAGAAAACCAAAAGGAGAGAGCTTCTGCCTCCAAGAGGCTTACATTACAATAGAATACAAGTGAGAGTCATCATCGATGACTGGACTCAAGAAACCTGGAATTAAATGCTGCCTCAAGCACTTACTGGCTGTGCGGCCATAGGCAAGCCATCTAATGTCTTAGAACCTCAGTCTCCTTATCTGTAAAATGGGAATAGTGATATAAGTACTAATAGCCTCGCAGAGTCGTTGCAAGATACTGTGCAAGATACAGATACTGTGATGGATATAAAACAGTTTATAAACTGTAAAAGTACTGTGCAAATGTTATCTGTTCATTTTTAGTACCCATCAGTGATTAATTGCTATTAATGGTGACTGAAATGAGTTACTATTTTTTCTCTTTTTTTAATTAGGTTTTTTATTTTTAGTTCACAACACTTAGTTTTACATGTTCTTGAGTTTCAAATTTTCTTCCCTTTCCTCCACTCCCCTCCCCCAAGACAGCATGCGGTCTGATATAGATTCTACATAAACCTTCTCATTAAACTTATTTACACAATGGTCAAGTTGCAATTATTTATAACCAACGGAATGAATCATGGGAGAGAAGAAACAAAACCAAAAAAAAAGGTAAAAAAAAAAAAGAGAGAGCAAATAATTTGCCTCAATCTGCATTCAGATTCCACAATTCTTTCTTCTTTTTCTGTCATGAGTCCTTTGGAGCTGTCTTTGAGCCTTGTATTGCTGAGGAGAGCCAAGTCTATCAAAATTAGTCATCACAGAATCCATATATCTGTGGTTGTGCACAATGTTCTCCTGGTTCTGCTCCTCCCACTCAGCATCAGATCATGTAGGTCTTTCCAGATTATTATGAAGTCTGTATTTTCCCCATTTCTTATAGCACAATAGTATTCCATTACATTTGTATACCACAACTTGTTCAGCCATTCCCCAACTGATGGGCATCCCCTTGATTTCCAATTCTTTGCTACTACAAAAAAGAGCTGCTATAAATATTTTTGTACATACAGGTCCTTTTCCCACTTGTGTGATCTCTTTGGGATACAGCCCTAGGAGTGGTATTGCTGGGTCAAAGGGTATGCATATTTTTATAGACCTTTGGGCATAGTTCCAAATTGCTCTCCAAAATGGCTGGATCAGTTCACAACTCCACCAACAATGAAATGCAAACCAAAACAACTCTTAGGTACCACATCTCTCCTGTCAGATTGGCTAACATGACAAAACAGGAAAATAATAAATGCTGGAGAGGATGTGGGAAAATTGGAACAAAATGAGTTAATATGAAGAATAATCAATAGCTGACATTTATAGCTCTTTGCAAAGTGCATTACAGCCATTATTTTCTTTGAGCCTCATCATAGCCTTACAAGGTAGACTATTTAAATATCATGACCATTTTACAGATGAGCAAGCCAAGGTCATACAGTTAGTTAAGCTGTAGACCCAGAATGGCAGCCCTCGGGTCCTGACACTGAGAGAGAGAGAGAGAGAGAGAGAGAGAGAGAGCTCTTTCCATTACACCGTAGCTATATCCTGGGGAAGGTGTTAGAGAGCACTCTGGAGTCCATAGTCATCACAGCCAAGGGAGGCCATTGGCAGGAGATGTCCCTATAGCTAGATGTGTCCCTGGCATGGAGGGATGGCTTCAAGAAAGTGGACACATTTTGGGAGAGTGGGAGAGTGACCAGTGCCTGGAAGGATCCCCCCCCCCGCCCCCCATCTCTGTGTGCCCCCCCCCCATAGCTGTGTGACCCTGGGCAGGTCACTTAATCCTGGTTGCCTCCATTTCCTCATCTGTAAAATGAACCGGAGAAGGAAATGGCAAACCACTCCAGTATCTCTGCCAAGAAAACCCCAAAGAGGGTCACAAAGAGTTGGACACGACTGAAAACGACTGAAAAACAACCCTACTCTAACTCTCTGAAACTTTCTCTTTCTCTCCTTCACCTTCCACAGTATATTATAAGCATCTTGAGGGTAAGCCCTGTAGAGGCAGCTAAGTAGGATAGGGTTGGAATTCTGGACCTGCAATCGGGAAAACCTGAGTTCGAATTTTGACTCCACACTTAATAGCTCTGTGATCCTGGACAAGTTACTTAGCCTCTCTCAGCCAGAGTTCCCTCATACATAAAATGGAAATAAAAATGATCACCCCTACCTCACAACATGAAAAACAATACATAAAGGACTTTTAAAAACCTCAAAGTGCTCTACGTGTTAGCGCTTATTACTGCCGATATTGGTATTATACTTTTCATTCTGGTAGTCTCAGGGCCTAGCGCAGTATCTTATCCATCATAGGTGCAGCCTAAATATTTGTTCCGTTTTCCTTGCTTCATTCTGCGGAGAGGAAGGGTGTGTGTTGGGGAGCAGCGGGAACAAAGTTAGATTCCCTAGGTGGAGAAAAAATAGCTAAATCCACCAAAATTAAGTTAAAGTGTTTGGACTTTATCTGAGAGGCAATGAGGAGACATTGGAGGTGGTTGGGCAGGGCCATTGGTACCATGTACAAGATGGAGTGGAAGGAGAGGGACCAGCATCAGAGAGCAGTTAGAAGGCCACTGTCACAAAACTAGTGTAAGGGGATAGTCAGCATTAATGTCTTTTCAACCAAAATACTTCGCCTCCTCTCCAAGCAATCAACCCTGAACATCACCCAGGCCTGGACAGGGAGGCCTTAGAATCATAGGATCACAGAGCTAGAAGTGACCCTAGATGTCATTAGTCCAACCCCTTCATTTTACAGATGAGGAAATAGAGGCCCAGAGGGGTTAAGGGCCTTGTCCAAGGTCACACAGCTAGTAAGTACCTGAAGTGAGATCTGAACCTGGGTCTTCTCGAGTTTAAGTCCGGCACTCTAAGGCCCAAACTGCTTCTCCAAAAGTGAAATCATCCCATCCACGATGAGTGGATTTTCGATCTGTCTCTCTGTCCCAAGCATCCTAAGCTGGGTGGGAAAAGTCACTTCCCAGGTTCTCTTCTCCCACTCCATCTTAGAAGTGTGGGCTGTGACCCAAGGCACCAGAAGGGTAGGTCACCTCAGGCAGGGATGGCTGGATGTCAAGGAAGCTAAGATATTCTGGAGTGTCTGTGGTTTTTATGGAAGGTAGCTGCATTGCTTCTGAGCTGGGTGTATGCAAACCTTGCTCCTCTCTCTGCTCTCAGGGAATCAGGCCAGACATTCTTCTTTCCCAACTCCCCTTCCCCCACCCCCTGCCAAGCTGCCCGCTATGGGGTCTGTGCCCCTCTCACAGGTGAATGCCTCCGTGTGCTTTATCTCTTCACTGCCCACAGCTCTTGGCTCCCAGGCGATTCCCCCATGTCTGTGTTCACTCTCCATTAGTGCAGCGTTCTCTCTACCGCCTCTCTGGGAGGCCAGGCTCAGGACATGATCTTTCTCCATTAATGTATCCATCCCTGTCTCTCCCCTGGGCGACTGTGTTCTGTGCTTGATCTCTAACTCCATTAGTGTGTGTTTCTTGCTCTCCTGGGTGACTGTGTTCAGAGACTAATATGTCTACAAACTAAGACACATTTTTTTAAAAGAAAAAGATTTGCTCAGCACCCATCTTTTGCTCCAGCCAGACTGCTTTCCTAAACAGCAGCCCACCAGCCCTCAAGCTTGGGGCCCCAGACGGCCCCAGGAAGAGGTCCCTGCTGCCCACCACTCCCTCTCATTCTCCTCCTCTTCTTGCTGTCATAGTCCCTTGCCTTTCTTTTCCTATTCCCTACTTTATCAGCCCAAAGTCTTAAAAATGACAGCACGAGTTTAGGAAACAAAAACAGAAGTCCTAATTCTTTCCTGGGAACATGTGTTAACTAGCAAAGAGATGAAAAAGGTTGGTTCTTCTTTGGACCAGCTATCCACAAGGTGGCTCATTCACACATGACCCAGGATTGCAGCTTCCCAGGAGCCCTCAGCCAGCTGAACAAATGACATCTTGCTTCCCATTACTGCAAAGAGTGGACTCTCAATAAATGTTAAATAAATGAATGAAAGAATGCTTTGTTCTGGTGCTCCCTACCCCTGAGGCAGAACTGACTGGATTTCAAAGTGAAATATCTCTTCACCTTCAGAGTGTCCCCAGTGAGAAATGGGGTAGATAGAAGTCATTGCTCCTAGATCCCTCTACTTGGGTTCCTTTTAGCTCTTTTCCTTCTGCCTTTAATCATGAACCTTCTAACCTCTTAACAGAGAGGTGATGGATGTAAGAGGTAGAGTGAGATATACACTTTTGGACATGGTCAAATGCAGTAATTTGTTTTGCTTGATTATGCATATTTGTTACAAAGGTTTGGTTTTTCCTTTTTTTTTGCTTAAGGGGAGGGATATGGAAAAAAAGAAAATAAATGCTTATTAATTTTTTTAAAAATGAGCCTTTGAGAGAAAATTCTTTGGATCTTTATGTGAGTAATAACTAAGAGGGGTGGTCAAGGCATTGACCCCAGGGCACCAAAAATTAGAGGGCATAAAAATGTATGGCATGTACTACTTTAGCAGCTAGTAATTTCCTTTCATGCTCATTTGAATTTGTCATAATTATATGTATCTTATTAATTTTATATCATGAACTACAGTTGTTTTGAGGAGCATTTTTTGTTTGTTTGACCCTGATGCAAAAATTGCAAGTCACAGTTTAACTTATAGGATCTATAGCCTATCGGTAAAGACATTTATTAGAACTGAGGATAGAGAGAAGCTTCGTTAATAAGATAAGGAAATAAGAACAAACTAAGCACTGTGTAAGTCAAGGCAACAAGCATTCATTAAGTGCCTACTATGTACCAGATGGCTGAGACGTACAACTATTGGTAGAAACATAGAAGGCTGCTGTTCAGTTGTCTCTCAGTCGTGTCTGACTCTATGTGACCCTACTTGGCATTTTCTTGGCAGAGACACTAGAATTGTTCACCATTTCCTTCTCTGGATCATTTTACAGATGAGGGAACTGAAGCAAACAAGGCTAAGTAACTTTTCCTGGGTCACACAGCTCATAAGTGTCTGAGGTAGGATTTGAACTCTTGAACATGAGTCTTTTTGACTCCAGGCCCAGCCCTCTTTGCACTGCACCACCTAGCTGTCCCAGTGAAAACCTTAAAGCATTGTAGAAATATGAGCTGTTGAATAGCATAGTGACTAAGGAGACTCCAGATCTGCTACATGTCTCGAGGATGTCAGTTTTTGTGGCCTTGCACACCCTGGTGTGGAGAGAGAGCACCAGATTTGGAATGAGAGGATCTGGGTTCAAATCCTGTGGTTTTTTGTTCCAGAGCTTTGATTTGATGGCTACTGGACACCTCCCTAACCAATGAAGAAAAGCACGGCTTTGCCACATGGCCCAGGGCACTGAGAGGCAGCGAGTTGGCCAGTCTCATGCAGCTGGCATGTATGGAGACGAGACTTGAGCTAGGTCTCCCTGACTTACATGGTGGCTCTCTATTCATGATGTGAGTGCTGCTCATCTACCTTTGGTGTCCATATGCCACCCAACCCACCTGTGGCTCCAAGAAGCCGTAGTATGTGCAGCAGTCACACTCTGGTAAAACTGTCTCAGCAAATAGGCTAAGCCAGTCTGAGAGTAACTGACCAGCCTCATCCCCATCAGTGAGTTCGGGGAATGTCTATCCCAAGCATGTGAAGATGTCCCCCAGTGGAATGGGCAGACGAGAACAATTTGTTCCATTGGCCACAAAGGCAGCTGAAGCAGGCAATGTGGAGCTCTTAGGGCTTGGTCAGACATGGGGGATGCCAAGGTCATCCACTGCATCCCAGGCCATCACCAGTCACCTTAACTTTTGTCTTGTCACGGCACTTTGATGACTCTGGAAAAGAGAGTGAGGCAGACACTTTTGTGCAACACTGGCTCCCTTAAATCCAGTTCATGCATAAGTCAAGATAACACCTGAAGGAACAACAACTATGTGCCAGACACTGTGCCAAGTACTGCAGATACCGAGAAAGGGGGAAAAAACAGTCCCTGCCCTCCAGGAGTTCACAGCCTAATGAAGGAGACAACATGAAACAACTATGTAGAAACAAGATATAAATAAGATAAATTGAACATGATCTTTGGAGGAAAGGCACTAGCATTGGGTGGGGGTGTAGGAAAGGCTACGTGCAGAAAGTGAGACTTTAATTGAAACTCTAAGGAAGCAGGGAAACGAGGTGGCAGAAATGGGTAGAGAGTTCCAAGTAGTGGGGACAGCAACTGAAAATCCCCAGAGTTGGGAGAATATGGGGTAAGAGAAAGAGGCATGTAAGGCATAGGAAGACTGGAAAGGTAGAAAGGGGCCAGGTTATGGAGGTCTTTAAGAACTGAACAAAAGATTTTATATTGGATCCTAAAAGCAATAGGGAGCCGCTGGAGTTTATTAATAGGAGTGTGGGGGTGGGGGGTGGGGAGTAGATGACCTGATTAGACTTGTGCTCTAAGATCAGTTTGACAGTTGAATGGAGGATGGACTGAAGTGAGGAGAATCTTAAGGAAGGGAGACCAACCAGAAGGTTATTACAATAATCCAGGCATGGGGTGGTGAGAATATCAAAGCATAATTATGACAAACAAGCTTTCCCCGAGAGAAAAATTGAGAAAATGTACAAATGTACTTTCTTCCCTTCTTGGAAGATGTGACTTTGAGTGTGGAATACTATATATGTGCTGTCAGACTCAGTTGAAGTGTTGATTAATGTTCCTGAGCTTTTTTCTCTCTTTTTAAAAATTTTAAATTTTTTTTTGTCATAAGAGATGGCTCATTGAGTAGGGGAGGGATATATTTAGAAATGAAGGTAAGATAAAAATAACGGTACCCAGTATTTTTAAAAGAAAAATAGTTGAAACAACAGCCATTATAATAAAATTAATTAGCACTGACAAAAGTAAAATTGGATAAAAAGATTTTTTTAGGCTTGGGAAAAAATAATGTAAGATTCTCACCTCATTGAGCATCTCCAGAATTTCTTCCCTCCCTCTAGCCTCACAATGGAAGTGGGGCTGCCTCTACAGCCTAGTGGGACTTCTGAAAATCCCTTTCAAGGAAGACAGAACATCTTAGTGGAGACATCCAGCAGGCAGATGGAAAAGGGGATGAGAGGTCAGGACTGGAGATAGAGATTTGGGGGGCACAGATCACAGGATCCCAGCACTTTACAGATGAGGAAAGGGAGGACCAGAGAAGTTAAATGATTTCCCTAGGGTCCTACAGGCAGTTAGTAGCAGAGGAAGGATTTGAACTCAGGTCTTCTGATTTTATAACCAGATATCTTTTTTTTCTTTAGCGTGCTGCCTCTATACAGAGGTTATATTTAAAAGTGGGGGAGTAAATGAGCTCTTCTAAGAGAGAGAACAAGGAGAGAAGAGTGGAAGGCTGAGGAAAGAGAAGATCTAGAAGGCACATAATGATTGCTATCTTCAAATACTTGAAAGGTAGCAATTTACAAGAGGGATTAAATTTATTCTATTTGGCCCCAAAGGGTGAAATGAGAGCCAGTTGGTGGAAGCTACCTAAAGGCAGATTGGGCCTCAATTTAAGAAAGAACTTCCTAATATACAGACACAGCCAACACAGGGCAGACTGTCATAGGAGAGGAGGAATTCCATAGAGCAGAGTTCCCCAAGCAGAAGCAACCTTGTAGATGGGATTCCTGCTCAGGTCGGGGTGAGACTAAATGACCTCTGAGGGCTTTGCCAACATCTCCATGATTCTATGAGACAAAGAAGGCATCAGAGAAAGAAAGAAAGAAAACCAGCAGAATGTGGTGACACAAACCAAGCCTCCCCTTATCTCTCCTGTAATCTCTCTTATGACTTCTCAGTCTGCTCTAGTCATGCCACCTCCACCCCAATTCTACACACACATCCTACCCTGACCCCATGCTCATTCCCATCTCTGTGGATCTCTGCCCCTCCCCTCCCTCAACTGTCCGCCAGCCATCCACCTAGCCACCCATCAAAGCCCAGTTCATGCCCTCCCTCCTCCCAGATGCCTTCCCATTCTCTGGCACTTTCACTGATCCCTCCCTTCCCTATACTCCCACGGTGCTTACTGTCTGCCCCACATGATCTAACGATGATTATATATGCTGTCTTGCTTTCTTCTCTGAGTTTTTCATGTGTGGGAGCCTTGTCACAGTGCTTTGTACAAAGGAGACTTTATACCTCATTGAGGAGAAAAAAATTCAACAACGGTTTCCTGAAAGTTCCTAAAGAGTGAGCGTTTGTACTTCTATATCGCCGACAGCCCGCATTGGTGCCTAACGTTGCACTGGGCACAGGGAAGATGGACATAAGATAATCATTGGTCTGAATGGAGAGCATGTCAGAAAAGAGAGGGAAGGCAGAAATGTCAAATATGGTTAAAAGTGGGGAAAATGAGGACTAAGAAAACAACCACTAGATTTTGCTGGAGGATGTTACTAAACGAACAAACAAATGATGAACCAAAAAAAAATTTAAGTGTTTATTCTATGAAAGGCATTGTGCTAGGCACTAGGCATTCACAGACAAAAATGAGACTGCATTCAAGGAACTCAGAGTGTAATGAAGGAGACAACACATGGAAGGACATGGTGGCTAGGGAAAGGGGTGGCTGGGAATTCACAGAGAAAGTGAGTTAATTCATAGCACGGTCAAATGATGCACTCTTTCAAGTATTAATGATTGCATTGTTCTATTATGTAGTAAAGTACAGGCTGTGTCCAAATTAATGATGGCTGAACTTAAAAGGTTTCTGATTCACAACGGAATCGTTCCCAATAAGGATGCTGAAACAGTTTTTTTGTTTGCTTGTTTTTTGGTTTGATTTTTTTTTTCAGCAAAAGAGTGCAAGCCATAAGAAACCTCAACTGAACCAATCATGGAAAGGTCAGCAGGTTCCTTTCACAAGCAAACAAATTCTAATGGCCATTTTGGAACAAAGGTGATTGGTCTGTTTCTCAAAAAAAAAAATCCAACCTCCTTTTTCTTTAGAAAAAAAAAATTATGTCTTTGTTGAAATGAAGGTCGCCCCTGCAAGTGCTGGTAATTTCAGTGACTCAAGAAGGTATGACTCATAGTAAGACAGGCTTATAGGTTTAGAGATGGAAAGAACTTAAGAGGTCATCTAGGCCAACCCTCTAATTTCACAAAACAGTAAACTGGAGCCCAGAGAGGCAAAGTGGTTTACCCAAGCTCACACAGGTGATAAGTATCAGAGCTGGGATTCAAACCCAGGTTTTCTGGCTCTAAATGCATTGCCTTCACAAAGGAGCCTGCTTGTAAATGATTGAATGATGCAGGGGCTGCCCAATGAGGACATAATCCTTAAAGCATTTGAAGTACACTCTGCTGGCCACAAATATGCCCATGGAGGCTTGGTGAGCCTGCTTCTTCCTCAATTCCAGTTATGCACAGGTATTCTCTGACTTTTGCCTTTCATGATGACCAAAAAAAAAAAAAAACCCCAAACCTTATAACTGGATGGTGAACTGAGGCTGAGTATGCTCAAGCAAACAAGATCTCTTTAACTTGGTGACCAGCAAGGCAAAAACTTCTGTGGACCCTATGTGGCCATGAACTCATGGAACTAGTTTCTGTTGTATTTATTCTTTCCTGATCTTAGGAAATAAGTATCAGAAACTTAATGCACCAGTTTATGACCTTGTCCTTTTGGCAACCAGAGCTGGCTGCGGCAATAGTCAAGTCTGGTGAAGTCAGCTTAATCTAGACCAGCCTTAAATCAACCCTGCAGTGGAAACTCCATGTTTTGCAAATACAGGAGTGACTAACCTGTTATAGCTATACCAGAGCTATGAACAAATTCCATAAGGACAAAGTTTTGCAGCAACCACTTTGAATCTACTCTCCCCAGGAACCGAAGTGATAGTGGACAGTGTGCTCCAAGGTGGAGGGGTTCTTATATTTTGACTCTTGCTATATCTCTTCAGTAAATATCCCTTTGTAAAAGCTAAATAATATTTGGACAATATTAACTAATGACTGATATGTGGACGGGAGCATGCTAGATAGGGACTCATGAGCAAAAGTGTTAGACATTCCCCCCTCCCCCACACACAAACCCCTTAGGGTTACCCTTACAATCCTGAGAAGAGATGTAGCCAGTGGCCCTCTGGGAATCTGGACTCCCAGTGCCACTGGGGGTTTGAGAGAGTGAGCCCACATACTATACCCTACAGCTGCCTTCAGTTACAAATTAGAAAATCAGAACCACATGGAGAAAGCTTAAGCTGGTATTCTTTGCACCCATGAAACCTTTTAGAAAATGTCTCTAAGGAGAAATGAAGGGCCAGGCCCTAACAGAATGGGAGGGTCACAAAGGAATTAAGAACCCTTGCTTGTTTATTTCTTCCAATATTCTTCAGGAAGCCAAGTGGGCATGCCAGAGATAACATTCACCACACATCTATCTGGACAATTCTATTTTATCACATACATGGAAGGGGAGGGGGAATATAATTTCATTAACTAAAAAATAGGGAAGAATAAGGGGTGTTGTTTAGTGGGGGAGGAGAAGCAGTTAGATGATCTCCTATGCCATAATGGTTATGAATCATGCTATTAGCCACCTCAGAAGGCAATTACAGGAGCTTCACTGTGGAGCTGGTTAGCAGAGTGTGGGTGTGGGTGGGACCCAGTGAGCATGATGGATACAGGCTGAGTTGTTGTACAGTACCCACTTATTCTCTGAGTATCTGGCTCACCCATATGAGTCGTTACAATTCAATTCAACAAAAACTGAGCACCACACAGAAAGACAGACTTAGTCCAAGCCTCAGGGGGCACCAGTTTCCATCTTTTGCCTTACCTTAAAGTCGGCCCCTTGCCTTAGACCACTGTAAAATGAGACTGATCATTCTGATGCCACCTGCCTCATAGGGCTGGTGTAGAGAGAGTATTGTGTGAATCTTAAAGTGCTATAGAAAATGGCATTGATTATTATTCTTGGGTAAGTCAGATGACCTCTGTGAAGCATTCAGTTGTAAAATGGCGAGAATAACACTGGCATTACAGCTCAGTAGGTAACAAAGCCTTCTGTAACCTTTAAAGCACCACAGGAATGTGAGTTATTATCATTATGGCTACACGGATTGTAGCCAAATATTAAAATAAAACCTCTAACATGTTGGAGAGTTTCTTTATGGAGGATTTGTGGGAAGACATGGACATATATTACACAAGTTGAGAAGGCATGGAGAGAAGGCTTTAGATTCCAAGGCAAAGAGTACCCACTTTGGCCAGATCATAGCTCCATTGAAATATCATCATCATCATCATCATCATCATCATCATCATCATCATCTTCATCTTCATCATCTCATTCTTTTCATCCTTTCCAACAGTGTTCAGACAGACATGGTCTTGGGACAGGTTGTTCTCCTACTATTATTCTTTTATATTTAATGTTCTTCAGTATATAGCACAGACAGATAGAATAACTCCTTTTTGTAACTGAATAAAAGCATTGCGATTTAAGCTCCTCTTCCCTAAACTTACTAAAGAATCAATCAGGACCGTTCCATTGCAGACAGGACAATGGAGATGAGACGCGTCTGCTCCTGTTCCACTTGGCTTTGATTCCTTCAACTAGGTCTCTATATTTTGAAAGTTTTTCACTGTATGTGGTGTGGAAATTATGACTATTTATTATGTTGACATCTATTTAAAATGCTCTCAGATTTTTATGGATCAATGTTATGTCCAAGTAATCGTGGGCAACAGTTCTGTCTGTTAGACACAACTGAGTCTGTAATTTCTAATGGTGATGACCTGGTCCTGAACCACCATCATAAACTTCTCTATTTCTAGAAATAAATCTGCACTGCTCTACCCTTTGTTTGACGTTTCTTTGTTGACAACTGTTGATTGAGTTCATTACTATTGTTTTTATTGTCGCTGTTTTTGCTTCATAGCTTCCCATCCCCCTGAGTGGTCCAATGGAAAATATCTCAGAGCTTAAAGGAATGATTCCCTTTACAGAGTCCTCACCTGCTCTCTCTGGATAGAATTAAGCCTCAACCTGTCATTCTGCAAGAAACTTTAAATGAATGTGTCAGGTCAAGGCATCAGTCCAACCTGTACGTTAGAAGCAGTGATGGAGGGTTTTTGATGTTACTTCTAGGGAATAAGCTCATCACTCTTTAAAATATCACCAGGAGGCACATATAAATGCTTAGACCAATGATCAGTGTTCAAGACACTCTCACGTGCTAAGGAAATACCATATATCAAGGAATGGCTGAACACTTTTTGGCATACAAATGCGATGGTATACCATTATACTATAAGAGATGATGAAGGGGATGGTTTCAAAGAAACCTGGAAAGAACTTTATAAACTGATTATACCTGATTATAACTGATTATAAACTGATGCATACCGAAGTAGGCAGAACCAGGAAACGATTTTATACACTGACAAGAATAATGTAAAAACAGACAACTTTGAAAGACTTCAGAGTTCTGATCAGCATTGCAATCAACAATCAATTCCAGAGTACTCACGATGAGACTTACTAACCGTCTCTTGATAGAGCAGCAATGGACTCACAGAGTGAGAGGAGTTTTTTTAATGTGGCCAATGCTGATACATAACAGGGGTCTTGTTTTTCTTTTTTTTCCAATGGGTATGGGGTGCGGAGGGGACTCAGAGACAAGGCAGATTTTTGCTGATTGAAAAAAAATATTTTAATTCTTATTGGGGAGGGGCAAATTTGACCTTCTTAGAGACCTTGGGCATCCTCAAAGTAGATAGCAATATCTTGTGGTAAACAGGACCCTTAGCTAGATATTAATGGACTTGGCTTGCCATTGTAGCCACCACCAGGCTAGGTGACCTTGACCAAGTAACTTTATCTCTCTAGGCTTCTCTTTCTTTATCTTTAAAGGGAGGGTACTCGTAAGCTCATAGGATTTAGAGCTGAAAGGGAGCTTTAAAGATCACCCAATCCAGCTCTTTCATTCTATAGAAAAGGAAATTGAGACTGACAGGAATGAAGGGATCAGGCTAAGGTCATGACCTTGGTAAGAAATAGAGTGAGGTGTCTAAGTCACCGCTTTTGCTCTACTACATCTTAAGCCAGATTGTCTTTGAGATTCCTTCCAGTTCTGACATTCTCTCATTCTAAGAATGCAAAGTTAGGTTTAGGTTCATAGAATTTGAGCTGGAAGAGAAAGACTTTAGACACCATCTGGTTCAATGCCCTCATGGTATAGATAAGGAAACTGAGGCCCAGAGGGACAAAGAAACCCACCCAAGGTTACATTGTCAATAAGTATTAAAGCCTCAGTTTGGATCTGGGTTCTTCAGCTCCAAACCCAGCAGTCTTTCCACTCTTCTTATTTTTTTTATTTTTTTATTTTTTATTTTTTTTGCTTTTTGGCAGGGCAGTTGGGGTTAAGTGACTTGCCCAAGGTCACACAGCTAGTAAATGTGTCAAGTGTCTGAGGTCAGATTTGAACTCAGGTCCTCCTGACTCCAGGGCCGGTGCTTTACTCACTGCACCACCTAGCTGCCCCTCCACTCTTCTTCTCTTCATTGGGCTAGAACCCAATTGGGCTAGATAAAGGAAGAAATAAAAATTAGAATATGTTAATGTTCAAGTCAAGTAGTTATGCAAAATAAGAAAATTTATTTCTTATTTTTTGGTGCTTTAGGGTAGTAATCTCCAAATTTTTTTTTTTATCATAAACCCTGCCAGAAAAAGAATTGCTTACTTGCGGTGTATTTATTTATTTCTAAATTTTGTAATGCACTATTATGTTGATAATTATGTACATTTGAATACTTCCACCAAAGTAGACACTTTAAAAGGACAAAAACAAAAATATTTGATCCAGAGCCAATAGGGAACCACCAGAGTTTACTGAGTAGGAGAGTGACAAGATAGGATGGGGACCAGGTAGTGGAAATCTCTAAAAGCCCGTAGATGTTAGAGGTAACAGAGTGCCTGTGGGGGTTATTGAATAGAGGGATGACATGGTCAGATCTATGCTTTAGGATTATCCTGTTGGAAGCGATATGAAGGATGCGCTGGAATAGAGGGAGACTTGAGGCAGACGTTATTAACAGGCTTTTACAACAGAAGAGCAATAGGTGATAAGGGATTAAATTAGAGTGGTGATTTACCTACTTGCTGTGTGAGTTGAAAGAATGCGATCTGTAATAGGAGAGGTGGGACAGTAGAAATGACAGGATCTGGCTTTTGATAGGGTATAAGTGAGTGAGTGAGACTGAGCAGTTGAATACAAGCCTGAAGTTATGAGCCTGGGTGACTGGAAAGAAGGTAGTACCCTCCACAATAATAGGAAGGTTTGGAAGAGGTTTGGATTTTGTGGGAAGATAATACAATGAGATCTGCAACAATGCTTATATTCTATTCACATCTGCTCCTCCTGGGCTTCTCACTCTGTCCTATACAAAATGAAAAGGGGGAAAGTGGAGCTCTTATTCACCTGTTATTGTCTAGATCACAGAGCCTGCCCTTCAAGAGGTATGAACCACATTCTTAAGGGGCAGGGAGTGAGTATCCTGGGGGGAGAGGGTGGGAATTTCCCAGTGGCACCTAAGCAGCTGCTACTCTGGGTGTCTGGGAAGTTGTTTGATTATAATTGCCCCCAAAGGGCCAATGGGTTAGGAGCCTGCACATCAGAGTGAGGGGGGTAGTGTTAGGGGTAAAGGATAAGATTGGTGATGGTTGG
This sequence comes from Trichosurus vulpecula, assembly GCF_011100635.1. NCBI lineage: Eukaryota > Metazoa > Chordata > Mammalia > Diprotodontia > Phalangeridae > Trichosurus > Trichosurus vulpecula. The sequence goes on from NC_050575.1 coordinate 105,022,358, forward strand.
GTGAGTAAGGAGATGTGACCCATCTTCCCGCCATCTGATAGGTTGGTCACAATCCTCCAAGATTAAGGCTTCATCCCCCACTTTGGAAATCTTGGCTCTTTGTACTTAAGAGGAAAAGGAACCAGCCTATGGAATAGTCAGAATGGTGGTGCTTCACCTGCTGGAACAGAATGGCTGAAAATAGAAGGAACTGCTTATAACTTCCAGAGACAGAGATGCTCGAACACCCTCCCCTCTTGTTGTGAATTCCCAGCACTGAGGCTCATCATTTCTAGTTTGCATTTCTGAGTCATTACCCAAAGCTACAAGTGGGGTGGAATAATTGTCCCATTAATGATTACAATTCTGATTACAGGATGCAGATGTCATTATAGCAAGAGGAGCATTAATCAATGTCTCCTGAGGGATGGCCTGCTGACAGTTTCTGAAGGCCCTTGATTAAGAAGGAGACTCTTGGCCATATCTAAGTGGCAGGAAGAGATGCTGTAATTGTGGACACATAGGGGGATACCAGGTTCTGAGCCTCACTGAAATATATTCCTCTCCTGTTCCTTCATGTTGTCATTATTAGTCTAAAGTCTCTAGGGAGACAGCTGCTCTCCTTTAGAAAGTAGCCTTTAGCGCATGATGGAAAAAAATCCACTCTCAACCAGCTTGCATCCCACCTTGGTACATAAATAGGTATCCAGAATTTCAGTATGCAGACTTCCATTTCACTTGTTAATGTATAACATTTATATATTAGCTATTTTACACAAGAAGACTTGAACAAAAGAAACAAACGAGAGAAAGAAAGTGAAAAATAGCATGCTTCAGTCTGCATTCAATCAATATCAGTTCTTTCTCTGGAGGCAGACAGCATGCTTCATCATTCGTTCTTTGGGATTATCTTGGATCAGTGTATTACTGAGAATAGCTAAGTCATTTCACAGTTCCTCATCGAACAATATTGCTGTAATTGTGCACAACGTTGTCCTGGTTCTGTTCACTATGCATCAGTTCATGCAAGTCTTTCCAGGTTTTTCTGAAATTATCCTGCTTATCATTTTTTATAGCACAATACTATTCCATTATGATCATATATTACAACTTGTTTAGTCATTCCCCAATTGATGGGTACCTCTTTGATTTCCAATTCCAATTCTTAGCCACCACAAAAGAGTTGCTATACAAATAGGTCTTTTTCCATTTTGGGGGATGTCTTTGAGATGTAGACCTAGCAGTGTTATTGCTGGATCAAAGGGTATACACAGTTTTATACCCTTTGGACATAGTTCTAAATTGCTCTCCAGAATGGTTGGATCAAGTTTAAAACTCCACCAACAGAGCACTAGTGTCCCAGTTTCCCCACATCCCCTCCAACATCCAACATTTTCCTTTTTCGTCATATTAGACACTCTGATAGGTTGTGGGGTGATACCTCAGAATTGTTTTAATTTGCATTTCTCTAATCAACAGTGATTTAGAGCATATTTTCATATGATTGCTGATAGCTTTGATTTCTTCTTCTGAAAACTACCTGTTCATATCCTTTGATCATTTATCAATTGGTGATTGGCTTGTATTCTTATAAATTTGACTTAGTTCTCTATATATTTGAGAAATAAGGCCTTTATCAGAGATACTTATTGCAAAAATCCCCTCCCCAGTTTTCTGCTTTTCTTATTTTGGATGCATTGGTTTTGTTTGTGCAAAAAATTTTTAATTTTATATAATCAAAAGCATCTATTTTAGATTTTATAAAGCTCTCTATATCTTCTTTGGTCAAGAATTCTTCTCTTACCCATAAATCTGATAGATAAACTATTCCATGCTCTTTTAATTTGCTCATGGAATTACCCTTTATGCATAAATCATGTACCATTTTGACCATATCTTGTGAGATGTTGGTCTATACCTAGTTTCTACTATACTGTTTTCCAGTTTTTGTTGCAAAAGTTTGGAACTTTGGATTTATTGTATGTTCTATTTAATTTTATAAAATTTTATCTTGAATTTAAGCCACAAAAAAGAGCCTGTCCATAAATATAACATTACTCAAAAGAAAACTGTATATACAATCATGTATCTCCATTTTGTACCACTTGTTTTATGAAAAATAGTAAAAAAATCTAAATTTTATATTTAAATTTTTATACAATATATCATTTTATATATACACAACAATAATAAAATATTAAAATAATAAAATTCTACATGTTACTTTCAAAACTGTCCTTCTTGTTTGTGCTTCCTTCTGAATTGCCAGCAGTCAGACTTTTTAACATGATTTGGTATGGGGGAAGGTACAAGAAAATGGGTCAAGGATCGGATCATCAATCCAAATCATCCACATGAGGGTGAAGGGGGGGATACTAAAACCATGAGGAGCAGCTGAATCAGTCAATCAACAAGTGCTTATTGGTGGGGGGGGGCAGCCAGGGGGCGCCACAGAGCACAGAGTGCTGGGCCTGTAGTCAGGAAGACTCATCGTTGGTAAGTGCAAATCTGGCCTCAGACACTTACTAGCTATGTGACTCTGCACAAGTCATTTAACCCTGTTTGCCTTGGTTTCCTCATCTGTAAAATGAGCTGGACAAGGAAATGGTAAACCGCTCCAGTATCTTTGCCAAGAAAACCCCAAATGGGGTCACGAAAAGTCAGACACAACTGAACAACAACATATGCCAGATGCTATGTTAGGCACAGAGATACAAAGACCGAAACCACGGTATCCCGGCCCTTGAGGAGCTTACATCCTACTGAAATGTTTAACTTGAAGAAGAGAAAATCAAAGGAAGCTATGAGTGTTCTTTTTAAGTATTTGAAGGACTGTTATATGGAATTCAATTGAATGCAATGTAATTCCCTCCTTACTCTGCTCCACTAGGGTAAGGAGAGAAGGTGGGAGCAAGGTGAGTTGGCCTCACCTGTGAAGTTCTGATGAGAAGGAAAGAAAGAAGCTACTGACTTTTCAAGCGGTGGAAAGAATAACTGATGAGGAAGGAACAGTATTTCTGGTACAGGAAGGCCACCCTGTTCCTGGGCCAGCCCTTGAGCCTCTCCAGTGTTCCACTAGTGTTGAGTAATCAGTGACCAGTGACCAGTGTCATATGGTCCAACCAATGATTAGCAATACCAGGAAACAGTAAGGGTAGCAAGGATGCCCTCTGAGGTCACTTCCATCTCTGATTCTATACATAGTTAACTGAAACGAGTATAAGATCCCAGTAATGCTGATGACCTTAGGTACTACATTATCCAGAAGCAGAGACAATATGACTATTCTCCTTCTCCCTGTTTTGTCCTGCCCTCGCCCATAAGAGGCAGGTTGGCATCAAAGCGATATAGGGTACTAGGTTTGGAGTCAGGAAGAACTGTGTTCTCAATGAAGGTTCAATTGGAAGGCTTCTCAGTGTCTGGTCAGTTGGTAGCCCTGGTGCCTAAGGATAAATTATCTGTGTGACCCAGAGCAAGCCATTTAACTTCTGTGTATCTCAATTTCCACATTAAAAAATGAGTGGGTTCAATTGGGTATCTCACCCCACAGGAAAGTAGGGGGAAAGGGGATAAGAGGTAGGGATGATTGAAGATTGAAGGGAAGGCAGATTGGGGGAGGAGGTAATCAAAAGCAAACCCCGTTGAAAAGGAAAAGGGTCAAAGTAGAAAACTGAATAAAGGGGGACAGGATAGAATGGAGGGAAATATAGTTAGTCTTTCACAATACGACTATTATGGAAGTGTTTTGCATAACAATGCATGTATAACCTACATTGAATTGCTTGCCTTCTCAAGGAGAAGGTAAAGAGGGAAGAAGGGAGAGAATTTGAAACTCAAAGGTCTCAAAGCAAATGTTAAAAAAATTATTTTTACATGCAACTGCGAAATAAGATATACAGGCAATGGGGTATAGTAATCTATCTTGCCTTACAAGAAAGTAAGGGGAAGGGGGATGGGGTAGTGACAGAAGGGTGGGCAGATTGGGGAAAGGGGCAATCAGAATACATGCCATCTTGGGGTAGGGGGAGGGTAGAGATGGGAAGAAAATTTGTAACTCAAAATCTTGTGGAAATGAATGTTGAAAACTAGAAATAATTTTAAAAATGAAAACAATGAGTGGGTTGAACTCAGTGGCCTCTGAGGTCCCTTCCGGACCTAAATCTAGAATGCAATGTCTGAGCCTTTGCTCATACCATCTTCTAGTCCTGGAAAAAGTCCCTATCCTCTTCTCTCCTTGGATCCTTCAAGGCCCAACCTAGGGGCTACCTCTCCTAGGAAGGACTTGCCCGTCCTAAATTGAAAGTAAATTTTTCCTCCTTAAACCTCTCCAAATACTTTGTCAGGATCTCTTCTTTGTACCAAGATCACTCTTCTGTAAGTCATAGTTGCATATGCTCCCCTGCCCCCATCTCCTTCCCTGTCAGAATTAAGATCCTTAAAAACAGGGCCTAGGCCATAAATCTCTGCCAGGGAGCACGTAGGACAGAAGTTTGCACATAGTAGGTACTTAATCAATGTTAAATTGGAATGATACCTTTGAAGTTTCTCAGTGTCTGGGTCTGTTGGTCCCTAATGCCTAAGGATAAATTATTCCTTACCAGGTAGCATAGTTAACATAATAAAAATAGCATTTATATAATTCTTTGATTTATTCAATCCTGCGAGGTACGTGCATTATGATCCCCATTTTATAGATGAGGAAACAGAGGCTGGAAGAGATTAAATAACTAGTCCTGGGTCATACAGCTAGTAAACCTGTGAGGTTGTATTGAAGCTCAGGCCTCTGTAACTCCAGGCCTAGTGCTCTATCCACCGGGTTGCCTGGGTTTTAGAGCTGGAAGGGGCTTTAAAAACCATCTAGAGATAATTATCATCATTCAGCCCATTCGTGATATAGACAAGAGAACTGAGCCGCCTCAGGTTGTTGTTGTTGTGTTTGTCCTTCCTTTCCAAAGAGGACCATGGCATCAGGGAAATGATGACATGACTTGCAGTTGACTTTGATTTGAGTGGGGGGGGTGGGGGTGGGGCGGGCTGTGCAATGAATGGCAGAGCCAGGACTTGGACCTTGATCTTCTCACTGTCGATCCAGCGTCCTTCTTGCCCCACAGCTCTGTTCCCCAAAGAATGCAATGTGTGAGGATGGAGCCACTGGTGGGAGAAGGCCCCACACCAGCAGTACCTGTGCCTCTGTTTTGTGTGAAAGGATTGCAAGAAGAGACCTGCACCCAGGAGTGCAGGCGGTGTGGCCCCATGGAAGGAGCCAGAGCTCATGGCAGAGCCATGGTGGTCATTCAAAGAGCCAACCTGGTGTGCACTGGGCATCAAGCCCATGCTCAGTGCATGTGTTCGTGTGTACGTGCATGTGTGTATAGACAAGTGTGTATACACACATAAATGTGCTGTGTCCTGCCTGTGTGACCTTGGGTAAGTCATCTGCTGGGACCTCAGTTTAGGGTTATGATGGTTTAGTCATTTTTTCAGTCCCGTCTGACTCTTTGTGACCCCTTTTTGTGGGGTTTTCTTAGCAAAGATACTGGAGTAGTTTGCCATTTCCTTCTCCGGTTCATTTTATAGATGAGGAAACTGAGGCAAACAGGGTTAAGGGACTTGCCAAGGGTCATCTAGTAAGTATCCGAGGACACATTTAAATTCAGGTCCTCCTGACTCCAGGCCAGGCATTCTATCCACTGTGCCAACTAGCTGCCTCAGTTTAGGATACACTGAAAAAAATTGTACGTGTGTGTGTCTATACAAATACACATGAATGTATGTGCACATACATTTTATATTTATATATTCAATATTATGCACATACATGTTTCATATTACATATGTATTTCGTATTATGCATGTATACATTCCATATATTACATGAGCACATATTTCATATTATATATGCATTTGTTTCATGTTCTCTATTTTGTATTATATGTAGATATCATATTATATATGTATGCTTCATATTGCATATATTTATATTATATGTGTGTTTCCTATTAATATGTGTATATATTTTATACTACATATGTATGTATTTCGTATATGCACATGTTTAATATTATATATCTATTTCACATTACATGTATACATTTCATATTATATATGCATATGTTATATAGTAGATATTTATTTTATATTACATATGTATCTCTTTCAGAGATTTACTGAGCACTTATTGTGTACAGACTGAACACTATACTGGGTGCTAAGGAATTATCCAAGAAAAATAGAATATATATAGACTTTATAAAATCCATGTCGTCTGTATGATAACAAATAACTGAAATTCTCTACTGGTTAAGCTTTCAGGACATTTACAAATTTGCTTCCCTAAGGCAAGTACCAGGTGTGTCTATATGATGCCAAAGCAATCCATGAAAAGGTCTTTTATAAATAAATATCATTATTCAATGCAATTGGAAACAACATAAGCTAATGGACAAAGAGCTAAGGCAAACCTTTGCTTGCTTAGAGAGTCACACTGGCAAATGTGGGGTACACTGGGTATATCTTTTCCTTGGAACCTCAAAAACTGAAAGTTATGACCAAAAATAAAAAAAAAGTTAGATATCATATTTACAGAAATCATAAAAAATGACCACATTTCTTAGAATTGGAGGACAAAGTAAAAACAGAAAGAATATACCAGTTACCCCCTCAAAGAAAGCCAAAAATGTAAACTCCAAGTAATGTCATAATCAAAATCTACAGCTTCCAGAAGAAAAAATACTTCAATTAACTAAAAGGTAAATGTTCAAATAACAAGAAGCTGCAGTCAAGCTCACATAAGACTGAATAGCTGCTATCGTTTAAAAAAGGAGAGTTTGGAATATAAAGTTCCAAAAGGCAAGACAAAGGCTTACAACTGACAACCCATCTGGCAAAGGGGAGTATAATTCTAGAGCGGAAAATGTGTCTTTAATGAAATAGAGGATTTCCAAGCATTCCTGATTAAAAAACAAAAAAGGTCAAACCTGAATATGCACTTTGAAATTAAAATGCAGGAGTCAAGAGAAATTTAGAATGGTATTCACATTTTATCAAATGAAAGGGACTATGTTTACATGGTTATAGGAGGAGAAGAAAGAATGTTTTCTCAAATCTAATGTCCTAAACTAGGTTTGAGAAAATTAAATAAAACCGACAGAGTGCCTGGGGTTGGTTTTGGTCTTTATTGATTGTCTTAAAGAAATGTAGAAATAGGAGAGATAAGGGACTATACTGCAAAGGAGGGGAGGAGGAACTCATTGTCTCACACTGTAGGGATGCGAGAGATAAACAGTATCCAAACAGGAACTTTACAAAGAAAGATGTTTTAAAAATATTTTTCAAATGTATTATTTGTTTTTAACATGCTTTTTTAAAATTTTGAGTTTCAAATTTTCTCCCTCCCTCTCACACCCACTGAAAAGGCAAACAATACGATATCAATGATAGTCAATCATGCGAAACATTTCCATAAGTGGGAAAATTACACATCAGTTTGCAGAGGTTCATGGGTTCTCTCTCTGGAGGAGGATAGGATTTTTTCATCATGAGTCCTTCAGACTTATCTTGGATCACTGAATTGATCATAGCAGCCAAGTCTTTCCCAGTTGATCTTCATTACAACATTGCTGTCACTGTGCACAGTGATCTCCTGGTTCTTCTTACTTCACTTTCCATCATCTCGTATAGGTCTCGCCATGTTTTTAAGAAGCCACCCCCCTCATCATTTCTTATAGTACTCCATCACAATCATATGGCACAACTTGTTCAGTCATTCCCTAACTGATGAACGTCCCCTTAATTTCAAATTCTTTACTACACAAAAAGAACTGCTATAAACGTTTTTGGACATATAGGTCCTTTTCCTTTGATCTCTTTGGAGGACAAGACCTAGTATTGCTGGGTATGCAAGGGTATGCATGATTTTTTTGGTTTTTTTTTTTGGTTATTGTTTTTTTGGTGGGGTTTTTTTTTTGGAGGTGGGAAGACAGGGTGATTGGGGTTAAGTGACTTGTCCAAGGTCACACAGCTAGTAAGTGTGTCAAGCATCTGAGGCCGGATTTGAACTCAGGTCCTCCTGACTCCAGGGCCAGTGCTCTACTCACTGCGCCACCTAGCTGACCCTGGGTACTCACCATTTTATAACCCTTTGGACAAAGTTTCAAATTGTGTTTCAGAATGCTTGGACTAGTTTACAAGTTCACCAGCTGTTCCCTAGCATACCTATTTTTCCCTCATCCCCTCCAGCATTTGTCATTTCTGATAGATGTGAGGTGGTTCCTGAGAGTTGTTTTAATTTGCTTTTCTCTAATCAATAGTGATTTGGAGCATTTTTTTCACATAATTATAGTTTTTATTTATTTTTCTGAAAACTGCTTGTTATATCCTTTGACCATTTATCAGTTGAGGAATGGCTCTTATTTTATAATTTTGACTCAGTTATCTAATCAGTATATATGTGAGAAATGAGGCCTTTATCAGAGAAACTCGCTGTAAAAAATTTTAATATTACTTCATTGTCTACGGTACTTTTTAGCATATTGTAGTTTCCCTGATTATCTCTTTTAATTAAGTCTATTTTTACTTTTGCTTTGTTTGAGATCATGATTGCTACCCCTGCCTTTTTTACTTCAGCTGAATCATATTTAAATTCTGCTTCAGCTCTTTATTTTAACTGCGTGTGTCTTTCTGTTTCAAGTATGTCTCTTATGAACATTGTATTGTTGAATTCTGTTTTCTAATCCCTTCTGTTATTTGCTTCCATTTTATGGGTGAGTTCATCACATTCACATCACAGTTATGATTCCTACCTGTGTGTTTCACTCTATCCTCTTTTCTACCGTTTATCCTTCTCTCTCTCTTTTTATCTGGCCCCTCCTCAAAAGTCTATTTTGCTTTTAACCACTGTTTCCCTTAATCTGCTCTCCCTTTTATCCCCTCCCCACCTTCCTTCTCTCATGTCTTTTCCCCTCCTATTTCCCTATTGGGTAAGTTACATTTCCATACACAACTGAGTGTGTAATTATATTCTTCCATCTCTGAACCAATTCCAATGAGAGTGAGGTTCACCACACACACGCACACCCTGTCATTTCCTCCTCTAATGTAAAAGCTCTTCCTTCACAACTCTTTTATGTGAGAAATTTTCCCCCATTCTATCCCCTTCTCCCAGTGAATCCTTCTTTCTTACGCCTTTATTTTTTGTGGGGGCAGGGGGGGAGATCATTCCAAAATAATCAACTGATATCCATGCCTTATGTCTATGTAAACTCCTTTTAACTTCCCTGATAAAAAGTTCTTAGGAGTTACATGTCTCACCTTCCTAAATAGGAATGCAAAGTGTTTAACTTTATTGAGACCCTTGTGATTACTCTTTCAATTTACCTTTTTATGCTTCTCTGGAGTCTTGTATTTGAATGTCAAATTTCCTATTTAGCTCTAGTCTTTACAAAAAAAGCTCTCTCTCTTTTTCTTTCTCTCAAATACACATACACACACACACACACACACACGCAATGTAAGTGGTGTATAAATTGAACTCAAAAAGGAAAGAGGGAGGAAGGAGGTTTGAGAGAGGGCAGGTAAGGATTCTCCTTATCTAAGGGAATAGTCATAAGTAAAACAAACTTCAGTGTTGGAAGGGAAGAGTGAAGGGGGATTAAAAAGGGAAGAAAATAAGAGCTAACATTTATGTATCACTTTAAGGTGATATATAATCATAAATAAAGAGCTTTGCAAAGCTCTTTACAAATATTATCTCTTTTAATCCTCGTATCAACCCTTTAAGTAGGTAGATGTTATTATCATCCCCATTTTATAGATGGGGAAACTGAGGCTGAGAGGTTAAGTGACTTGCTCAGGGCCACAGAGTTGGTAAGCATCTGAGGTGGGATTAAAACTTGGGTCTTCCTGACTCCAAATCCAGCACACTATCCACTGTGCCATCTAAGCTGCAATTGGGCATGGCACAAGAAGAGAAGAGAAGCAGGAGAGAAAAAATTGATCTCTATAGTTATAGATCACTGATGTTAAGTAAACCCCCGTTTTCTTTTACCACCTTCTTCTTTGTTAAGAAGAGAGGCAATGGGGCAACTAGGTGGTGCAGTGAATAGAGCACCAGCCATGGAGTCAGGAGGACCTAAGTTTAAATCCGGCCTCGGACACTTGACACTAGCTGAGTGACCTTGGGCAAGTCACTTAACCCCACATGCCTTGCCTTCCCCCCTCTGTGAGAGAGAGAGAGAGAGAGAGAGGGAGGGAGGGAGGGAGGGAGAGAGAGAGAGAGAGAGAGAGAGAGAGAGAGAGAGAGAGAGAGAGAGAGAGAGAGAGAGAGGCAAGGGCAAAGAGAGGAAAAGAAAAGATGTAGATACTCAGATGATTCAGAAAACTACATGGGGAAAGGTGACTTAAGATCTCTCCTGGAGTAACACAAAGCAGCCAGATACAGTCTTTGTTTTTAGGTGTCACAATGTTTGATCAGGGGTCTTAGCATCTAAAGTCAGATGGGACTTTAAAGATCATCTAGTCCAAGGAGGAAACCGAAGCTTAATGAGGTGAATTAATGACTAAGACCCCACAGATAGCAAGCAGCACATTCTTTACCTCCAAATTTAGTGCTTTTTTTTCCCTATAAGAAAGACTGCAGAGATTTTTCACACCTGATGAAACTGTTGAAAGTTCTAAGTTATAGACCAACCCTTGGAGGCGATAATTCCAAACAAAAAAATGTTCCTGATGTGTTAGTTACTTTTCTCACTAATCTTTAACTATTATCAAATTATATTTCTTTATATATTAAATGGTAGGTACAGATATTTAGAACAAAACCTTTTTATCCCTGTCTTATCTAAATTTGTCTTTATCTTGGGCTTGAATAGATTGTGAGTTAAATATAGCAATTATTAAAATAGGAAAGCATAACATTTATTAGAATTACTAAAGAGATCTAGATTTTTTATTTGATTTGTGGAAATACGGTTGTGCAAAAAAAGATGCTATATTCACTCAGCCATATAGCCATATTTATGGGAAACTTGGCTATTCGGAACATAAGGTCATTGACTCTAATAGAGGATAGGTACTATCAGATGGTGCTTAGGTGTCTAAGCAGAGGTTGAAGTGATGGCAATAATAAGATTAAGAGTTGGAACAGAATTGAGAAGTTATATAGTACAACCCTTTCCTTTTACAAATGATGAAAGTCAAGAAATTAAGAAACTTGTCCAAATTCTCACAAATTAAGTAGCAGACCTGAGATTTGAACCCAGATACTTTGACTCGAAAGCCTATGCAAATGATAGAAGATGTTCATATACACAAGTCATAAGTCTTAGTGATTACTCACTGATAACCTGTAGTGTCTTTGTACCTATGCAAAACCATATAATCTGATTTGGACATAATGGACTAGCTCTATACTAAGTCTTAAATAAGCATAATGAATTATGTCTTTTCTGCTGCTACAGCAGCTAAGCATTTATTCAGGATCCAGTAATTTTAGTCATCATAACGGCCCAAATGGTTCAGTCTGCATGTGAAAAATTATGCAAGCCTCCAAGATTCATGGGCTAATTTCAAGGGTTGAAAAAGTGGCGAGGCTCTCCCACCCATTCCCCTACTTTAGCAGCAAATGTTCTCAGAAGAGATAATTATATGGAAAATGTTACCTTCGCACCACTAAAAGGTAAAAGCAAAAACCAATGCAGAACTCATGGATATGTTTTAGCAGAATCTGTTGAAGGATAGGCCATTGCTAGTTGAGTTTCAGTATTCATTCTAGAAGCTCACTCCAGCCTCGGAATTCACACTTTGGAAGGGCCTCTGTACCCCGTGGCCTCTCCCTCTTATTGGATAGCTGATCTCAGCATTTCCATTTCAGGCGGGTGCCCAGGACAGCCATGTCCCATTCCTCTCCAGGCTGCACTCCTGTCTCTCCACAGAACTTTCTCTACAAAATCCTTTCATTCTGGAAACTCATTCCAGGCCTGGAATTTACCCTTTGGAAGTACTCTCAATCCTTGTTGCTTCTCCCTCTGATTGAATGGCTCCTCCCAGAACTCCCATTTCAGGAGGACATCCAGGCCAGCCATGTCCCATTTCTCTCCAAGCTGTTCTGCCATGGTTCCCTCAGGCACCTTTGCACTGCACTCCCCTTCAGTTTCCTTTATGCATTGTCTTCTTCCATTTGAATGTAAGTTCCTCAAAGGAGCAAGGGTTATCTTTTTGCTTGTATTTCCATTCTTGGCACTTAGAATAGAACAACTTGCTTCAATGGCTATGAAGGCAGCTGAAACAGTCACTGTAGAGCACTTAGAGCTTGGTCAGGCATTGAAGATGCCAAGGTCATCCATTGCATCCCAGACCATCACCAGTCATACTGACTTTTGTCCTGCCACTGGACTTCAATGACTTAGGAAGAGAGAGTAAGACTGACTACTTTGTGCAACTCTGCCTCACTTTAATCTAATTTATACACAAGTCAATACATCACCCATGATGTCACTGGGTCCTCTTCCAAAATGAAGGATGAACAAAACAGCCTCGGGCACATAGTAAGTGCTTAATAAATGCTTGTTGGCTGACTGACCAACAAGTGCAAGGATCAAAAAAATCTGTCAATGTATCCTTAAGTGTTTCCAGATGAAGTGCGTGCTGTTCCAGGATGGAAGAGTTTCTGTTTCTCTACCAGCCTTCTCGACACCGATACAAGCACTAACATCTATATTAGCATTGCCAGATGAGTTTTTGGCCCCAGTGTGATTTGAGACTGGATTGCTCTCACTTACATAGAAAAGACACACAGCTTTGGACATAATTCTTTCCCAGTGAGGGCCTGATTTTCCTGTATTCTTAAAAATTTTTGAGCATTTACTAACCAGAAAATCATGCTGTCTTTTCTGAGTGCTAATTTGCCAAGGCACATAGATCTGAGCTTGTGGACAGTCTTTCTGCATATAGGACTAGTCTTCAAAGGAAATTCAGCCTTCACTCACATTCAAGACTCTCAGGAGCTGAAGATATAAGTGTCTATTGCCTGGTGGGAATCCTATAATGGGCTAGTTCTCATACATAACTCAAGGATGATATACAGTCAATGACACTGGGAAATGATTGATTATCCTATGGTGGACATTCTGTTCAGCTTAGGTAATAGCAATTATCCTGAGAATAACCTTGAGAGAAGCTACTATTATCTTAGTGTGAGGACAAAGCCATTTGTAAAAGTTTAAAAAAAAAGAGCCTGTTGACCTTTTGGAATATAAACTTATGAGACCACAAGCAGCTATATTTCAAAGAAAACTATTAACTCAACATAGAAGGGGAAGGGATTACAACAAACCATACTAAATATCAAGTTAGGACAGGGTCTTCTCAAAGTAGAAGTAGAGGGTAGGGAATACTTGCAGTTTAAATAAACAATAAAACATCCTGTACTAAAAATGCTTTCAGTGAGCCCACAGAAGATGGATTTATATCCCAGACCTTTTATTCAAATATAAAAACCAGCTATATCATCAATCTGAGCAAAAGACCACAAACATTAGATATTAAAAGAATAATAGCAGGATATCAATTGGACTCAGGCTCGTTTCTATGTGCACTCCTTTGAAAAGGATGCGAAGAATGAGGATATAGAATAAGAATCAAATAATAATAATTGAAAGGAGAGAATAAGAGTAAGAAATATAACAATGTTGGCTCAGTTCATCATTTAATTTCCCTTCTACAGGCAATAATTCATTCATTGGCAGCACTTCAAATAGTGAGGTGAGTCTTAGTGAAAATAAGGCATTGAATGACAATAAACCCTCTAGGACAACATTAGGGTTCTGATTAGAAATGGATCTAATGAAGATAAATTACTTAGCTCTCTCCAAATGTAGAGTCATTTTGTAAAAAGATCACTGAATTTAGAATCAAATGACCTGGGTCCTACTCCTGTGTCCAGCACTGTGTGACTGTGGGGTCACTTCAGTCAGCAAACAAACCAACAAGCATATATTAAGTAGCTGCGTCATTCTAGCACTATGCTAGGCTGTACTTGTTCAGTCATTTTCAGTCGTGTCCCACTCTTTGTGACCCCATTTAAGGTTTACTTGGCAAAGATACTGGAGTGATTTGCCATTTCCTTCCCCAGCTCAGTTTGCCCAAGGTCACATAGCTAGTAAGTGTATGAGGCTGGATTTTAACTCAGGTCTTTCCCGACTCCAAGTCTGGCACTCTATCCACTGTGCCATCTAGTTGCCCTACTAGAAAAGAAAATGCAATCTCTACTTTCAAGGAGCTTGTATTCTAATGACGGAGGGTGATATCACTTATATAAAAAAGATATATGTGATACATGCAGAGTAGATGGAAAATCATCTTAAAGGAAAGGCTTTAGGAGATTCAGGGACAAGAAAGACCATCTGAGAGAAAGTGATATATGTGAGCTGAGTTTTGAAGGAGGCCAAAGATTCTAGGAGACAGAGGAAAGGAGAGAGAGCATTCCACGCAATGGGATAGCCAATAAAATACATGGAGATGGGTGTAACAACAATGTTGCTAGCAGCTGCTGGTGGAGGTGAAAGACCAAAAACAAGAGCACACAGGAGGGCTGCTAGCACAGGTCCTTTGATCTGCTTTTCTAAGGGAAGCAACTTTAAGGGGTTAATAACCTTACTTTAATTAAACATACATATACCATTCACTTAGTTCAGGGGGAAAAGCCAGCACCCTGAACTTCAGAGCAAATACAAACAGAAATTACAAACAGATCAACAGACAGGCTTTTATCTGTCTGACCAAATCACAATACATACATAGTTACCAGAGAGTAGCACCAACATCTGGGTTTTCAAAGCCGAGGGGGCTGCTTCAACCAGCACTCTTCGCCAGCACTAGAGTCTCTTCGCCAGCACTCTTTCAATGAGTGTGCCCCTCAAAGGCAGAACACGAACCTCTGAGTTTATATACACTTCTTCAGGGTCAAAGGGCTTCACAGCCATGTGACTCAAACGCATGTGACTTAGGCCTTCTTATGACTTAAAGGCTTCCTCAGGGTCAGAGGGTGTCACAACCATGAGACTCAAATCCATGTGAACTAGGCCTTCCCTTGATGTAAGCAGGTCATCACAGACTCCGAATTCAATTAAAGATTCCTTAGTGCCCAGAACAACTCCAAAACAAAGACAACAAAAAGTCTGGTTTGGTTGCCACTACATTTGAAAGGCAAAACTCATCAAAGGTACTTGATTACCTCAGCATTCCAAGAGAGAAAACAGTAAAAAAAAAAAAAGTCCCACCCTAATTACCATAACAATGGGAGATTAAGCATCATGTATAAGGATGAACAAGAAGGCCCATTTGGCAAGTGGAAAAATAGGATGCATCCAGGTTTTGAAGACCTTTAAGTGCCAAAGAACTTTATATTTGATCTTGGAGGTGATAGGGAGTCACTGGAATTTACTGAGTATTGAGGAGGGGCAAGAAAATAGTGAGATCTGTGCTTTAGGCAAAATCACTTAGGCCACTGCATCACGGATGCATTATATTGGAGGAGGAGAAACCTGAGGCAGGGAGAGTAATTAGGGAACTATTGGGGTAGTCTAGGTGAGAGCTAGTGAGTGCCTAAACTAGTGGTGGGGAATCTGTGGCCTCAAGGCCACTTGTGGCCCTCAAGGTCTGCAAGTGTGGCTCTTGGACCAAATCTACTACAGTCCAAGGGCCACACCTGAGGACCTAGAGGGCCACACATGGCCTTGAGGCTGCAGGTTTCCCCACCACTGGTCTAAACTAAAATAGTGACTATGTGAATGGAGTGAAGGAGACATATGCAAAGAGATTGAGTGGAAGTAAAAAAAAAAAAAGACAAGATTTGTTGGTTGAATAACTATGTAGGGTGGTTGAGGATGAGGCGCCTAGGATAGATGACTGAAAGGATGGCAATACCCTCAACAGAAATAAGAAAGGAAGAAAGATAGGTGTGAGAGGAAAGACAATGAGTTCTGTTTTGGGCATATTGAGCTTGAGAAATCTCCAGGGTGTAGTTAGAAATGTCCTATTGAATAGTTGGCAATTTAGGACTGGCACTCAGGAGAGAGACTGGGGCTGGATGTATAGATCCATGCATGATCTATGTAGAAATTATAACCCATGAGAATTGATGAAGTCACCAAGACAGCAAAGGAAGAAAGAAAAAAGAGGGCCCAGGGATCACCCACCATTAGGCAGAGCGTCTATTCAAAAGAAGAAAACAATCAATAGCATCCAATGAAGTCAGGAAAGATACAGACTGAAAAAAAGGCCACTAAATGAGGCGACTCAGAGATCTTTGTTAACTCGATAGAAGACAGTGTCATCTGTAATATGAGCGTTATATTTGGACTACTGTTAGTTCACAGAGTAATTCTGGGAAAAGAATTTTGTAAACTTTCAGAGAGCTGTATAAATGTGTATTATTATTTTCAGAGCCTTTTAAGACCAAATCAACACCCTTGAAAAGAGAGTTATTAGCAATGCAAATGTTAAATTACCTCCTATCACCTAAACGGACTAAACAAAACAAGGGACCCATTAGGAAGCCCTCCTGAGACATTCTGATTTGGAGACCTTCTTTCTGAAAAGCTGAGAAAGGCCACAAGAACTCTCCAAATAGGGTTAGAGTTGTGCTTGTTCTGTTTATCTCATGTCAGAGCTCATAGGCCTAATACTTTTGAATGATGCCATATTGTCCTTAAACTTGAGCAGGGCCCACCTGGTCATCTGCACATCCCTCGACAGATGTTCTCAGAGCAGCAGATTTCTGCATATTTGCAGCTGTTGGATATGTTTCTATGGAGAAGTTCCCTGTAGATCCTATAATCATATATATTTCTATAACCTCAGTGCCATTTATTAATAGATGTGTTATGTCTCGGATTAATGTGCTAAATGTATCGCATGGAAAGTACTCTGTCTAGAGTGGCTGACGTTGCATTCTACCCTGTAAAAGCCAAAAGAAAAATCATAGAGGCAGGGGAAAAATAGATGATGATGGAAAGTAACTGGAAGAACTTCCTCCTTTTCTTGTGATTTCAAGCAGGCTCTCACAGGAGGTGGGAATCCACGTGGACCCTTTGCAAATCTTGCTAAATCCTTCCTATCCCTGCAGCCCCACCACCTGCAAACCTGGGCAGGGGCTCAGTCTCTGCTGGGACTATCAAGCTCCCCCATGCTATTGTCACAAGCACACACTCTCAAAAGATCTCTGGGGTTCTCTTGATTTCAGAAATAATTGCATGCCTCTGGTAACAGGTCTCTGGCTGTGTCCTAAACCCTTTCATTAGCCAACGTGACAGGCCAACCCACTCAGTGTTCAGAGTGTGAGGCAGGTGGCACCCAGCGCCGGGGTAGAGCTGATAGCCTGGGCACCGAGATGGAACGTTTCCTTATTAATAATGCACCAGTTATAATTACAGGGCGTTCACTGGATCAGCTCACTCACTGAGATCCACTGCTTTCGATAAATAGTTACCATTTTATCTGCTCCGAAGCTGCCCGGATTTACCAGATGGCCAGGGAGAGGTCTCCCCAGAACTTCTTGTTTAATTTACCCGTAGAAGGCACCTTACTGATCATATAGTCCAACCCTCTCATTTTTCAAATGAGGAAACTGAGGCATACCAAAAAACTCAGAGTTTAAAAAAAAGTCACAGTTAAGAACCAAGCTGAGCGTAGGACTCCTGACTGGCTAGACTGAGTGGTGCAGGTGGGATGCATCTTTAGACACATGTATTTTCTTCCTTTCTTTGATTTAAGTAAATTTTATTGATGCCTTCTGGTTTTATGTTGCAGCTATATCTAATGATATGAACCATTAAACCCTCCCTTATAACAAAGGAAAATGATAAAGCCAAAATGCTCAGTACGATGACCATTTCTGACACTCTATTCCACATTTTCCCTGTAGTCCCCTGTCTCTGTATTGAGAAGAGGGAGGCATGCTTCACTATCATTTATGTGGCACTATGTATTTTCTAAGCACGTATATTTTCTTAGTACTTATTCAGTTATTCACAGCCCTACTTCTAAATCAAGAGTGATCTTTATTCACTCATTCTTTCATTCAACAAATCTGTTCTAAGCACAGACTATGTGCCCAGCACTGTGCTAGACACAAAGATGCACGGAAGGAGCTTACAGTCTTATAGGGCTTTGAAACTGCAAAACACATTTTCCTTTACAATAGCCCCATGTTGTAGACAGGGCAGAATGTTTATCCCCATTTTATAGATGGGAAAACTAAGTCTGAGAGAAGTGACTAACTTACATAAAGTCACACAACTAATATGTGGCAACATTAGGAGAACTGGGTCTGAGTTTGAGCCATCTGATTACATCACACCCTGTTGTTTTTCTTGTTGCTTGAGTTGGCTCTGACTCTTCATGAGCCCATTGGGGGTTGTCTTAGCAAAGACACTGGAGTGGTTTGCTATTTCCTTCTCAAGTTTATTTTATAAATGAGGAACCTGAGGCAGGCAGGGTTAAGTGACTTGCCCAGGGTCCCACAGCTAGTATCTAAGGCCAGATTTAAACTTGGGCCTTCCTGACTCCAGGTCCAGTGTTCTAGACACTATGCCACCTAGCTACCCATATCACACCCTGGGACTCAATTAATTCCATGGGCTCCTTGTTATTCTAGGGTCAAATAGCCCTGCATAACCTGACCCCAATTTATCCATCCAGCCTTATGCATCTTACATATACATTCTAGTCCAACTAAACTGACCTTATTACTCTATCTCATTCAGTACATTTCCCATCTGAAATGCTAATTGTACAGTACCATGAGTGCTACAAGTTGCAGAGAAGTAAGAGCTTACTACAGTACTGGGCCACCACTACAATGAGAAACCATCACCACTTACCCTAGCCTCTCAAGTGTTAAGAAAAGAGATGAGCAAAGTAGTGGGGTGCCCATCAAATTCCACCATCCTCCATCAAGGTTGGCTCCATGGCTCCAGCCACCAATGAAGCCAAGTCACATCTAGGACAATAACTATGATCTACTCAAGCAACTCAAGAACTTGCTGTGGCTTAGACACTATAGGAGATTCTGAGAAAAGTCACGATATTGCAGTGGAAAAAATGCTAGATTTAGATTCAGAGGACCAGATAATTCCAGCAAAATTCTAGCTGTCACTTAATATTCATGGGACCTTGGACAAGCCTCTTCCTCTGGTAGGGTTCAAGTTTTCCTAAATGTTTGGGAGGTGTCCTTTTAGCAATGATAAAGGATTGTTTGCCCTGAGTAATCCGTACTTCTATGAGACCAAGAGCAGATATTTTTTTTTTTGGAAGGGGGAAGGCAAGGCAATCGGGGTTAAGTGACTTGCCCAAGGTCACACAGCTAGTAAGTGTCAAGTGTCTGAGTCCAGATTGAAGCTCAGGTCCTCCTGACTCCAGGGCCAATGTTCTATTCACTGTACCACCTAGCCGCCCCTAGAGTAGGCATTTTCAATGCAGCATATTGAGATTAAAGGAAACATGGAAGAGAGGTCAGTTGGTCTCTTGCTAGCCTTATCTTATCTTCCTCTTCCCGTACTCCCTACTCCAAACCACCAGAATTCAGTTCTATACCTTCCAACCTCCATACCTTAGTTCATGCTGTTCTCTGTCCCTGGAACTCCTCCCCTCCCCCTCCTTAATATCTACTTATTAAAATTCTTCCCTCCCTTCAAGTCCCACCTCTGGCGCCACCTCCTCCAACAAGCTTTCCCCATGTGAACATAAGGAGAGGCTTCTGATCTCATAACACATAACTTGCACTTTCTATTCCAATTTGTATTATAGTAATTTGTGTCATTTTGTCTCTCCTTGAAGACAGAGCCTGTCTTGTATTGTGCATATCCCCTCCTGCATCCTACCCTTATCACCTAGAATAGGGCCTTGAATACTGTAGCAACTTATTTAATGTTTGTTGGCGGAGTGGTCCCTTGGGGACAAGTCCTTGGAACTGACTGAGTATTCTACCCCCACACTCAGTTCTTCTCCATCTAACAGGCTAGCCATACCATCAGCTTCTGTCTAGTGGCCCCTTCCTCTTGCCCTCTTCTGAAACCAACTGGAAACTTTCAGGCTAGACACTTTCAATTTTCCAGTGCTTCCCTCCCTGTGATCTCAGAGGTGGAAAGTCAAAAAAGACACGTTGCCTCATCCTATAAGACACTCAAGCTGCCCTGACTCGAGGCTGCCTAAACTTCCCAATATATGTGAAATGAAGGAGGACCATTGAGGCCCAGCTAGAACCCAGAAGAATAACTTCCCAAGAAGACTTCGTGTGATGATTTACCAAATCCTGACAGCAGTCTTTGCTAAGACCATAGTAGAGTTCCCCTTGCCTCCTCCCAAGATCTGAAAAGCATCACGCCTGAGGATCCCTGGCTACATCTCCAATTGTAGCCCCTTCTCTTCTGTCTTTCCCAGTTTCATTTTGGAAGTAGGAGTCCCTTTGGAGGTCTCATTTAGGATGGCGGGTAAGGTTGCCCTAGTATGGACATGTCATTTACTGCCCCAGGGTGGAGATGACAGTAGGCTACTCCCAAACCCCTTCCTTTATTGCTCCTGACTTTCCCTCAATGTTGCCTTAACTGGATCCATTTTAGCCCCTAAAACTCACCAGATGAAGAGGCCTGCGGTTTCTAGCATTAAGTGGCTTAACGAATTCTTTCTCAAAATGCTTTTCATCTCAGCAATAAGTCCCAATGACTCAACGGTTGTTTGTTCCTCTGGCCACTGCCATCTTGACCATACTTACCCAGAGGGCCTGGTAGGATGGGCACAATGATCCATCCTGTCCCTTCCTCTCCCTTCTCATTTCAAAAAGGAGAGGACAGATAGATATGTGTGTGTGTGTGTGTTTAACAGATTAAGTTAAAAACAATCTTTTTCGCTTCATTTAACTAAAGCATTTTTCCAGACAAGTTCTTCTGCTCAAATGTTCCTTCTAATTACCATTTTCCCTTCACAATATGTTGTGTCCCGCTGCTCAGGAGAAAGCTCAGAGTGAGAGGGAGCACCAGGGTTGCATGGGAAATATGTCCTGGCTATTAGAGAACTCACTGAAGCGCTGGCTTTTATATCATCATGCAGGGATGGGGGAAGTGGCCCAGATAAAACACCCCCAGCTGGGTAGGAACATGGCTCTCGCAAGCCCGGGGCTTGGAACTTGGCAGTGAGGTGTAGGTCACTTCTGAACTGTCCTTCACTTCTGGTATTATACCCCTGCATGGGGGCCAGAGTATGGGGGGGGTGATGCCGGGGATGTTAATCTCCTCCTAAGAGTCAGCAGTTAGCCAAGATTTTTACACCTTCCTCCCTACTGGCATGGGACCGATGGAAGCCAGACCTTTGGCTGCCCTCCGTGGCAGTAATCAGCCATCAGTCAAATATTTGCTGAGTATTGGGATCTTTGGAAAAGACAGACTATAAGCTCCATGGAGACAAGGACTTTGTCTCAGACATCTCGTGTGTTTGAGCTGACATGGTGTACTGGTAAGAATTCTAGAGTTGAAGTCAGGAGATACCTGGAGAATGGGGTTCTGGGTAAATGTTTAATAACCAGTTCTGTGGAGAAAACAAAATGTCCACACAAGGCACTTATGAGTTTAATCTATATTACTAATCTTCATTTAATCTCCGTTATTTTCTTAAGTCTATATAAGCAATTAAACAACAAATCAAGCCTTGATTTGGTGCTTTTGCTGATGTCCAAGGTGCAAAGGCTCCCACGGAAAATTTAACAATTTGGTTCTTGTGAGCCAGTAGGATCTGGCTCCAGCATACCCCTGGACCTAGGTATGAATCTGTCTGTTCCCACTTTAAGCAACAAGCATTTATTAAGCACCTATTATATTCCAGGCACTGTCCTCGGTATTGGGCATACAAAGGCAATAATAAAATAACCCTATCCTCAAGCTTGCATTTGATTGGGGAACCAACATAAGCACCTATAAGTATATATGAAGCACATACAAGGTCATTTTAGGAGCGACCAAGAAAGGCCTCGTGTAAGAGGCAGCGCCTGACCTGAGCTCTGCAAGAAACTGGATTTTGAGGCACAAAAGAAAGAATGGAGGGGGAACAGTTCATGAAAAAGCATGGAGAGAGGAAATGAATGTGATATGTGAGGAGTAGCAAGAAATCTATGGCTGAACTGTAGAGTCTATGAAGGGAATCTATGATAGGCCTGGAAAGGGAGGGTGAATTGAAGTTTACAGGGGCCTTAAGTGACAAACAGGGGAGTTTATATTTGACTCTAGAGGCAATAGGAAGTCCCTGGAGTTTACTGAGTAATGTGGCTAAGCCTGTGCTTACTAACTGGTTGAGCACAGACTAGTCACAATCTCTCAGTACCACAGTTTCTTCATTTACAAAATGTGCATAATGATATTAGCAGTTGAAGTTGTCATCGGAGGATGACTGGGGCTTTGGCCTAGAGTACCAACCTTAAGGATAGGCCAGGCTTCTTCCCTGGTAGGTTTCCATGCCATCTAGTGTTCTGCCAGTCCCACATGCTGCCCAGGAAGCCCACTATACTATATAAATACCCGCTTTTACTACATTATTACATGTTTGAGTCTTGGATTGCTCTTAAATAAAAATGTAATGTTAGAAATAACTAACAGCTTGGTTCCATGCTACAGGTGATGTCAAAGACAGCAAGCGATAGCACCCATTGCCTGAATCATTCATTGGGTGGTTCATTTTTTAGATTGATGGATAGATGGATGAGTGGATGGTTGGATGGATGGATGGATGGATGGATGGATGGATGAGTAGATGGATGGATGGATGGATGGATGGATGGATGAGTAGATGGATGGATGGATGGATGGATAGATGGATGGATGGATGAGTAGATGGATGGATGGATGGATGAGTGAATGGATGGATGAGATGGATGGATGGAGGGAGGGATGTATGGATAGATGGATGGATGGATCGATGGAAGAACTTACATTGATGGAGCACTTTAAAATTTACAAAGCACTTTCCTCACAGCAATTTTTTTTTGTAAGACAAGGAAACTGAAACTCAGAAAAGATTATGTGACTTACCTAAGGTTCTCCCCCACACTTAAATCCACATCCAGCATTTTTGCACCACACCAATCTGCCTCACTTGAATGATTGAGTGAATCAATGCCTATCTCCTGAATACTTCCACTCAACTTTACACTCTAGAACCTCCCTCAGCACCAGGGGCCTCTTCCTCTTAGAATATCCATTTCTCTCCTGCTGCCGTCTAGCCCTGGAGCCTCCCACTGCCATGCCATTCCTCTCTGACCACTGAGGAGTTCCTCTTGAGGCCTCCATCTTCAGCTTTTTTTCTTCTGTTTTATCTTCCTGCTTTAGAATGTAAGCTCCTTAAGGGTAGACGCTATCTTTCTTTTTGAGTGTATTTGTATCCCCTGAGTTAAGCACAGTTTCTAGAACAGAGTTAGAGCTTAGTAAATGCTTGTTGCCTTGTCTGGCCTAAAGTATTTCATAAGCCTCAAAAAGCACTATATAAATGTCAGTGATGATGGTGGTGGTGGTGGTGACAATGATGGTTATGATGGTGGTGGCAGTGGTACTTTATGGTGCAGCTGCTGGTGGATGAATGCAATGTGGCAAGCCCTACATTGTTATCTAAGTCCTCTAAGTTTCCTCCGGTCACAGGCAGCAGCTTCAACAAAGCCACCATCTCTAGAAGGTCCAGGTCAAAATAAATCAGTTAGTCAACTAACAAGCATTTTATTAAATGCTTACAGTATGCCAAGAACAGTACTAAGCCTTGAGGTCACAAAGACAAAAGCAAAACTGTACCTGTCCCCAAGGCCCTTACAGTGAGGAGGCTCTTGTAAATGAACTATTGATCCATTCAATTATATAGATTATTTGCCACTCTGGAAGGCAGGGAAACCCTGGCCCAGAGGAAAAGAGGATAGGCCACTAGGTGGCTATAAAGGAAGAGAATGGTATGGGAGAAAGTATCCTGGAGTGGAAGTAAGGGGATCTGGATGGCCATCAAGGTGATGCAATGGATAGAATGCCAGGCCTCAAGTCAGAAAGATCTGAGTTCAAATACACCCTTAGGCCCTTATTAGTTGTGTGACCCTGGGGAACTCCCTTAACCTCTGTTTCCCTCAGTTTTCTCCTCTGTAAAATGGGGATAATAACAGGACCTACCTTCCCCCCACCCTCACCAGGTTGTGAATATCCAATGAAATAATAATCGTAAAGCACTTGGCACAGTGCCCAGCACACAGCTACAGAAGCGTTATCACCATTGTTATCATCATCTGTAGATTGGGAATAACGGTATCTCCCAGGGTTGTTGCGAAGATCAAACTATGCACTATCTGTAAAGGGCCTGGCACATAGTCAGCGTTCTTTACATGTCAGCTATTATTCTAGTCCTGCCTTTGTCACTAAATCCCTGTTTAACCTTTAACCTTCCTCCTCTGCAGTTGAAAGGTTCGTCTAAACAATCTCCGAGATCTTTTCCAGCCCTAGAATACTATGGTTCTAGGGTGCTAGACCAGGGATATCTGGGCCTGAAAAAAGGCCAAAAAAGTGGGGAAGGGGAACAGGATGCAAAGATAAACTGACAAATTCTGCAGTTTGACTTTGGGTTGATCCTGATTATAGCCCTGTGACCAGGCCTGAGGCATGTACCTCACCTCCTGCCCGGGGCATGGCCAGAGAATGGTTCTCTGACCCCCTTGTTGTGGGACAGCCCATTTTCTCAGAACCTTGGATCCAGACAAGGCATCTTGAAAAGAGGCTGAATCTCTTTTTTTCCCACTCTCTTTTCCTCATTGCTTCTACCTACTTATACCACTGTAAAAGGGATTCATTCCTGCCTTGGGCAGAGGCCTGGATCATGCAGCCTCTGTGGTCCCTGCCAACTCTGACAGTCTCCCTTGGTGAGTATCAGGTTCAAAGCCCCAAGAAAAACAGCCTGTTTGGAACATCTTTTTTAATGTATTTAATGACTGCACGTACTTATTTTCCAGAGCCCAGGGTTCTGTGTTTTTCAGTATGAAATGTATTTTCTAACCCTATTAGTTGTCTTTTTAAAATAGATTTTTCAGTTTCAAACACCTACACTCACCACTTGCTGTTCCTCCTTTCAGCACATCCATTATGTTGCTCTGTCACCATCACACACGACTCTGCGAATCACGGGGGCTTGGACTCACTGCACAATATCAGTTTTATAAGAGAAGGAAAAGAAAGCTCCCTAATTACAAGTCATTTAGCTGGACTTTTTAAAAAGAGGACCACACACTGTGCATCCCGCCGCTGTCTCAGAAGAGTGGCTGGGGCCCACTGTGGCGCTTTGAGCCCTGGGCCAGCTAGTCCAACCCCCTCATTTTACTGATGAGGATACTGGGAGAGAGGGACGGAGACAGAGAGGTAGAGGAGAAAGACAGACACAGAGACAGGGAGACAGTGACAGAGAGATAGACACAGAAAGACAGAGACAGAAAGAGGAGAAAAAGAGACAGAGAAACAGCAAGAGAGACAGAGCAGAGAGAAAGGCACAGAGAGAGACAGAGACACAGAAGGACAGAGACAGAGGGAGGAGAAAAAGAGAGATGGAGAAACAGAACAAGATAGACACGGAGTTAGAGACAGAGAGTTTCCAAGTTTCCAATGTGTCTAAGGTAGAGTGGAGATGGTTGTAGATTGGACCACAGTGAAAATGTTGCAGGAAGTAAAAAAATAAGGTATGCAATATTTGTTTAGAGGGAAGATGGGCTTTATGTTCTATTTTTTTGATCCATAGCTGTGATTTCTTCAATACAGGGAATTCCCAGTGTGAAAACTTCCTCCACCAATGCAATTCAGCAACTCTTCCGTTCCTTAGAGACTAAAGAGAGTTTACTGGGGGCACTGAGAAGGAGCTGATTTGCCAATGGCCACACAGTTCGTAGACACCATGGGCAGGACCTAAATCCAGGTCTTCCTGACTTCAAGACTGGCTTAATGCCCATACCTCTCTGGTAATGTATTATTGCTCCCATTTTACTGCCCAGGAAGCTAGGTGTCAGAAAGAGAATAGGGGCTCAAAGGTACAACACACACACATGCGCACACATCAAGCATCAAGCATATACAATTCAGGCCCTATAATAATCAGCTTCCCCAGCCTCTCCTGCCAGAGTATTCAGGGTTCTCATTAGAGAATCGGACCAAGTGCTCTGAAGAGAATGCTTAAATGGAGCCCTTGATGTCTTTGGATGGCCCTTGAGGGTGCCCAGTTCTGGAGTCACTTCCAGAGTCATTCCCTGGAGTGGGTTGGTTATTCAATTCCCTAGCTCAAGGAGAAGTGTTTGGAGAAAGACGGGCACAAACGGGGAGACTCGGAGAAGGGAATTGTTTTCCTGACAACCGAATGCCCTTCTGTGCCTTCCACTTTACAAAGTGCTTTCCCTCCAATAGCCCTGACAGACATGAAACAACACTGTTCATCTGAACAATCGACCATTTTACATATGAGGAAATTGAGGCTTAGAAAGAGGAAGCTGTTTGTTGATCATACCAGCTGCAAGACCTGGCTTTGAGTTCTGGCTTTGCCATTGGCTCAAGGCTCAGGGTTCTATCTACCAGATGGTACTGCCTCAGAAAAGGATCACAGAATCAAAGAGCCAGTGGGTAAGTAGCCAGAAGACCAGCTTTACATGCATCCAGAACATATTCTTTTCTACTGCTTTGTATGTGTAACATCCCTGTGAGAGCATCAAACAGGTCATTTAGCACAGAGAGGTAGCACCTGGGGGACCTCCCAACCTCCATTTTCACATGAGTCCCCAAAGAGAAGCTACTTTTAAGGTGCTCTGTTGGACCACATCCCTAAAATAAACAGCTTGCTGTGGATACCAATGGTACCCTGAGGGTTAATATTAAGGGTTACTTTCCCGGGCCTCCTGAGGGGGTTTGAGGCTCATTCTGTAGCCCATCCTGTGACTTGAGTGTGTCTTAATGCCCTTTTCCCCTTATCTTGAAATACCATACAGCTTGTACCAAAACAATTGCTTAAAATACCATACAACTTGTACCAAAAGAACCGCTTTTGTCCCCCTCAGGCTGTGTTTCCTATCCTGTCATTCATCTTCCTCCTCCTGTGTCATGACAATTTTTCCTTATCTTGTAAGCAGCCATCTTCCTCATCTTGTTTGTTCTTATCCTGTCCCTAATCTTCACCCCCCATAAGAAATCCTAAAATTATATCATCATCCTGAACATCTTGATATAAGCATAACTCCCCCAAATATCAGGATCTCATTTAGCTTTCTTGCTAAGGAGGCCCACGATGCTTTTTTACATAAAATAAAAAGTTCCCATTGGCTAAAAGAGAAGGTCTAAGTGAATTCTTTCACACCTGAACCTGCTTTCCCAACTCTTCCCTCAACAAAGCTGAAGAGCCCCCATCCATGTGCTTACTGTTGTTAGATGGCCAGAGGATGAGATTAATTAAAAACAAAAGCATTTTCTGAAATATCACAGAAATAAAGTAAGCACAGAATATTTCCCCTATAAACCTGGGGCACACTCCCCAGACAGGTACATGCCAACCAATCCTTAAGCATTTACTAAGCACCTACTATGGACCAGGCACAGAACTAAGCAGTGGGGATACAAAAAGAAACAAAAGACACTCCCTGCCCTCAAGGAGCTTACAGTCTAATGAGGTAGAAACATTAAAAACAAATATATACAAGGCAAGTTATATACAGGATAAATAGGAAATAGTTAAAAGATAGAAGGCAGTGGAATTTTGAGGGGTTGGGAAAGGCTTCCTATAAAAGGTAGAATTTTAGTTGGGACTTAAAGAAAGCCAGGGAGGTCAGTAGTCAGAGTAGATAAAGGAGAGCATTCTGGGCATAGAGGAAAATGAAAGAAAATGCCTAGAGCTGAGAGGCAGAGCATCTTGTTTGTGGGACAGCCTAGAGGCCAATGTCTCTAGATCAAAAAGTGTGTGCTGGAGAGTTAGGTGTAAGAATACGGGAAAGGTGGGAGGGGGCTAGGTTACAGAGTGCTTCAGTGAGGAGAATGCACGCATGTAGGGGACACTCATGGAGAGCACAGGAGGCACATATGGAGGAGAAAACACCTCAGGGGGCAACTTTTGCCTCAGACACTGCAAGACCACCGATGTTTTCTGGTAATGTCTTCATACTGGCCCTACTGGTGATGCTTCCCACTGGTCTGGGGTGGTATATAGTCTCTCTGCCCAGTGTGTAGTCTCTCCCTGGCATTGTTTCATGTTCATCTAGAGTGGCCCCTGCCAAACTCTGCTCTACTAGTCATATGGTATCCTTAGAAGAAGGAGTGTGCTAGGAAAGGTTTAACAACCACCTCTCTGGGGGAAAAAATGTTTAATCTCACCTTCTTGGTATAGAAGCTCTAAAAAACTATCTGGGCATAATCTGCATTATTAACACTTTCTTAAGACTAGATAATCAACATAATAAATCAAGCCCTGACTTATAACCTTTGCTGATTTCTGAGACATAAATGCTCACAATGAAAATTTTACAACTGCCTCTTGGGAGTGGTTTAAGATGGCTCCAGCATGCCCTTGCCTAGAAGGGACCTTTCATCTTTACGAGTGAGGAAACTGAAGCTGTAGAGGGAAGGGGCTTGCCTGAAGTCAATCAGGTAGGATATAACAGAGACAGAATTGGAATCCTTTGCCCTGACTCCAAAGCCAACGAGTGCTCTTTCTATCTGGCTCTCCTGGGCACACAGCTGGACACTTTACCTCTGCTTCCAGCTTCTGGCCTCAGGTGGTGCCCACAGCTAACTTGCTTCTTCTCCCATCAGTAAGTACTTGTTTTATTCCCCATAAAAGGACAAGTGGACTTTGACATTTCTCTTTCAGTGTGGAGCCCAGAGACCAAAGTCTCAACTCTTTTAGAAAGGCAAGGCCCTCAAAATCCCAGTCATCAGTCTGTGGAAAAACCTGTAGTGACTTTTTTCTTTCTTCCCAAACAGAGCATGTCAGTTCTCAGCTTTTTGGAGGTGGGTGGAGAGTCTTGATGTTGGCAGCCAAACTCTCTTGGAGTTGAGAGCCGCCAGCCCACTAAATAAGTCTATTAAGTCTATTTTTAACCTTTACTTCCTTCTCACCAAGGACAGGATCTATCTGAATTGGTATTAGAAAATCCTTACAACTCCTTCTTAATGTCTAATGACAAGCTGTACTCCTTCAGAAACATCTTAGGGAGTTCCCTTTTGGCATCTATGGCTGTCTGGGTCTGACCCCTGCTTCTCCCTCCCCCATCTTGTCAACGTGAATAGTCTTTTAGAGCTTCCACACCAAGATGGCTAGAGGAAAAGGCAAACCGTGGAACTGCTTTAAAGCATTACTTTCCACCTGGATCCTTTCTTCCAAATCTCTACCTTTATATAGTCATATAGTCATTTATATCTCTGTGTGTGGTAGTGTATATATGTGCATGTATAAATGTGCATACATAGGTATGTACATATATCAATCTGTGCATACATAGGCATGTATATATGTTATTAGAGTCAGCAACAAGCTCTGAGCCTCTCTAAAGATGGCCTTGTGACCCCTTTTAGGCAAAATGAATGGTTGGTATGCAAAGCATTGTGATAAGTACTGAGTTTCCAGATAGAATAGTAAGAGAGTCCCTCTTCTGAATGAGCTCAGATTAAAATAGACAACCCATAGCAAAGGTTCCAACTGCCAAAGCAAATGGAAAAATTCCATAGAGTACATTGCCCAGCATATGATAATGGCTCTTCTTTATTGTCCCATGCACTGATAAAATTGTATTATTCGCTGATATTGAACCATTTGACAATGCCAACAACTTTGGTAGAGAGACCTTTGGTGTCTCTTGCTCACAATGCTTTGCTTTTTTTTATCTAGGCTGAAGAAAAAGTTTCCTCAATTGAGGAAAACATCTCCCATTGCTACTTATACTGTTTTTTTTTTAAACAAATGGGTGTTGAATTTTTCCAAAGCTTCTTATATTTATTGATGTAATCATACAATTTTATGTCTTTATTGATGTGATTTATTAGACCATTTTGTTATTACTCAATTATTTTTGCATTCTCAGTCTACATCAAAATAAAAAGCACATATTTGTTTTTAAAAAATAGTTGTTCACATAATAATAATGTCTCATTTATGAAGTGTTCCTCACAAACACCCTATGAAGGAGAATTTATTAATCTGATTATTCTGTTTTACAGATGAGACTTAGAGTATCTTGTCTATGCCTAATAAGTGGCAAAGACAGTACTTGAACCTAGATCTTCTGGTTCCATATTTAGCATTCTTTTCCTTGGCATTATTAATGGTTAAACTATGCCTCTAAAGATACACGATGAATGGAATGATAAATCTGAAAAAAGTGGAGAATAAGCATAGCTATGAAGTGGGAAATCATTGGGAATGATCTGGATAAATTGAGAGTGAGAGTAGGAATTAATTCAAGAGTCAGAGGACTGAGCAGTCTGGGTTAGGAAGAGGGACTGACTGGTAAACCACTGAGCTTGGGGAACCAGGGAAGCTCAGAGAAAGCTGAGCACGGAATTCAGAACAGTAGAATCTCAAAGTTGTAAGGGACCTTAAAGATGATCTCAGTCCAGAGGTGCCAAACACAGGCCAGCAGGGGTGCGGGGATGGTGGAGGGCAAGCTCAAAACACTCACTAGTATTGCTTGAACCAGATTAAAATGTAATTTGGAAATATTTAACAAAGTGAATAAAAAGACAATAAAATTTAGATAACATTACATTTTAAAACTAAGTCAATGTGTGGCCCAAAGCAATCTAATTGTATGGATTAGTATATCCCATTTCTATTTGAATTTGACATCACTGGTCTAGACAGTTCTCTGCTAGATGTGTGACTCCCCTCTGCCCTATCCCCCACCAAATCACAGAACTAGAAGGGAACTCAGAGGTCACCTGGTCCAACCTCTTTTATAACCCATTTTATAAGTACTCTCTTACAAGTTATCATATAAATTTAGTTTTAAAACCTTTAAAAATGGGGAACCTATGCATCCCAAATTAGCCAATTCTACCTTGAATAGCTTTCAAGGGTGAGTAGTGGAAGCTGGACTAGCAGAGAATACAGCCCTTTTAGAGGGGAGATATGAGTAGGAGAGAGAAGGGCTCAAGCCAGGAACAGACAAAACCCAAGAGACAAATCTCACTTAGGTGTCTATACAGATGGATCACTAGCTGGGGGAAGACTTGACCCTGTGTTTCCACTGACTTTGTGGTTTCCAGCCTGTGGCAAAAGGTTTTGGTCTGGTCAACACATACTGATTTACTCTCATTTTTATCACATTGTCAGAGCAGTCCCTTATAGGCATACTTGTTAACAACTTGCTCCAGTGGTTTCCAAACTTTTTATGAAAAAAATTGTCAAGCTCCAACAATCTGTGCAAATAATTTTCTTTGCTCATATTTTATTCAAGTAAAATGAAGGATTTGTTATATTTTTATAACATAAATCTTGAGCATACAATAAAATAATGTAAATAACTTGCTATATTCATTGTCATGGGATTGTAGATTGAGAGATGGGTGAAATCTTCAAGGTCATTTCATCCTACCATTTTATTTCACAGTTGTGAAAACTGAGCCCCAGAAAAAATAAGTGACCTGCTTGAGGTGACCTAAGCTGAGGTAGAATTTGCTACTGCCATAAATACCTACCCTCTCCATCAGCTGGAGGGGCCCAGTTGTTTCTCTGTGCAGTCAAGCATCAGCTGGTGGGGGAGATGCAAGTACCCAGGACCCCCCAGGGCAGAGACTTCTGAGGTTGGGGCAGAGGCAGATCTAGCCCTCTCTGCTCTTCTCCTCCCTCCTCCCATCCCTATAACTGCATACTCCCCTTCTGTTACACTCCATCAGTTGGAGTCAATGAGCCCTTTTGACTTTGTTTTCATGGGGGGAAATGGATTTATGATGAAGTTGTATTTGAAAATATCTAGTAATTCCTTCTAGGTCATTACTTCAAATATAGTAAGATCTCGGGCAGGTGACATAGTGGATAGAGCCCTGGACATAGAGTCAGGAAGATTTGTATTCAAATAATGGCCCTAGATACAAGCTATGTGGTTCACTTGACCTTTCTTAGTCTCAGTTTCTTCATCTAGAAAATGAGGATGATAATAGCACCTGCTTCCTAGGGTTAGTGCAAAAAGAAAATGAAATCCTATTTGCAAAGTCCTTGAAAGTAAGATTGAAGAGCTACACAAATGCTAAAGAGCTAGCAGAAGCCCCCACAATTTAGAAAATTCTGAAGGTCAGAGTAAATGAGCCAGGATTTAAACCCAGGTCCTCAGATTGCAAGTTCAGCACTTTTTCATAAAACCCTGATGTGAGGTAGGTAGGAAGACTGAAGTCACAGGAAGGATAAAACTTTCACCCTAATCTCTTCTGTAGGTAGGGGTATAGGCTTTATGGCTCATGACCAACTTCTACATAGATCACTTCTTTTGCTCCTTCACCACAACCCTGTGAGTCAGATCTTGCCAGAACCTATGAAACTGAGGAGGGGGGGGGTGCAGTGTGAGTACTGGATAAAGCATTGGACATGAAGTTAGAATCCTTCCTCTGGCATTTATTAGGCTAAAAAGGATCTGAGCCTCAGTTTCATTATCTGTAAGAGGAGGATAATAATGCTTGCAGTCCCTAACTTATAGGGATGCTGTAAGGCTCAAAAGAGATAATGTATACAGAATACTTTGCAAACCTCAAAGTGCTATATAAGCAACAGCTATTGTCATTCCTGTTTTACAGATTATGAAACTGAGGCTTAGAAAGGTACAGTGCGGCGGAGCCAAGATGGTGGCTGGAAATCAAAGCAAGTCCCCCCCAGGTCCCTCCAAACACTCGTAAAAATGGCTCTGAACAAATTCTAGAGCTGAAGAACCCACAAAATAGCAAAGGGAAGCAGGGCTCCAGCCCAGGACAGCCTGGATGGTCACTGTGTAAGGTCTATCGCACAGTGCTGGGAGTGGAGCAGGAGTACAGCCCAGCATGGGCTACGCCCGGACCAACCAGACTGGGAGCCAGGCAGAGCAGGCGTAGCATCCTGAAGCACTGAACTGTGGCAATTACCAGACTTCTCAACCCATGAACGCCAAAGACAACAGAGAAGGTTAGTGGGAAAAGCTGCTGGGACAGAGTGAAAGGAATGTATGGCTGGCCACCACCCTGGAGTCAGCAAAGGTGGTGCAGCTCTGAGGCTGCTTCCAGAGCTACAGCTGCAGTTGCTTCCCACCCCAGGCCCACCTGGTGGCAGGAATTAAGCAGCAGATTAGAGCAGGAGTGCAAAGCCTGCTTTGCCCTGCCTGGATCTGGGTCTCAATCCTGGTTGGCGGTTCTTGGGAGAGAAGGAATGCTGCTGTGGTAGAGCTTGCTGCATAGAAGTAGCATTGAAAATAGCAGTGCAGCCCCTCAAGCTTGGGACAAAGTACTCTCTACTCTACAAGAAGTCATACCCTGACGAAAAACTCAAGCATCAAGTAGTTGGCTGGGAACATGAACAGGCAGCGAAAATGGACTCAGATTCAGACTCAGACTTTGGAATCTTTTTTTGGTGATAAAGAAGACCAAAACATACAGCCAGAAGAAGTCAACAAAGTCAAAGAGCCTACATCAAAAGCCTCCAAGAAAAATACAGATCAGTCTCAGGCCATGGAAGAGCTCAAAAAGGATTTGGAAAAACAAGTAAGAGAATAGAGGAAAAATTGGGAAGAGAAATGGGAGTGATGCAAGAAAACCATGAAAAACAAGTCAATGACTTGCTAAAGGGGACCCAAAAAATACTGAAGAAAACAACACCTT
Source organism: Trichosurus vulpecula (assembly GCF_011100635.1). Lineage (NCBI taxonomy): Eukaryota > Metazoa > Chordata > Mammalia > Diprotodontia > Phalangeridae > Trichosurus > Trichosurus vulpecula. The sequence continues at coordinate 105,056,188 of NC_050575.1, forward strand.
AAAAATAGACTAACTCAAATGGCAAAAGAGCTCCAAAAAGCCAATGAGGTTCTCCTCATTAGAGGATGAATGCCTTGAAAGGCAGAATTAGCCAAATGGAAAAGGAGGTCCAAAAGACCACTGAAGAAAATACCACCTTAAAATTAGACTGGAGCAAATGGAAGCTAGTGACTTTATGAGAAATCAAGATATTATAAAACAGAACCAAAGGAATGAAAAAATGGAAGACAATGTGAAATATCTCATTGGAAAAACCACTGACCTGGAAAATAGATCCAGGAGAGATAATTTGAAAATTATTGGACTACCTGAAAGCCATGATCAAAAAAAGAGCTTAGATATCATCTTTCAAGAAATTATCAAGCAGAACTCCCCTGACAATCTAGAGCCAGAGGGTAAAATAGAAATTGAAAGAATCCAACGATTGCCTCCTGAAAAAGATCCCTAAAGAAAACTCCTAGGAATATTGTCACCAAATTACAGAGCTCCAAGATCAAGGAGAAAGTACTGCAAGCAGCCAAAAAGAAACAATTTGAGTATTGTGGAAACACGATCAGGATAATACAAGATCTAGCAACTTCTACATTAAGGAACTGAAGGGCTTGGAATATGATATTCCGGAGGTCAATGGAGCTAGGACTAAAATCAAGAATCACCTGCCCAGCAAAACTAAGTACAATGCTCCAAGGCAAAATATGGATTTTCAATAAAGTAGAGGACTTTCAAGCTTTCTCAGTGAAAAGATGAGAGCTGAATAGAAAATTTGACTTTCAAACACAAGAATCAAGAGAAGCATGAAAAGGTAAACAAGAAAGAGAAATCATAAGGGACTTACTAAAGTTTGTTTAAATTCCTACATGGCAAGATGATGTGTGTAATTCATGAGACCTTAGTATTAGAGTAGCTGAAGGGAATGTATGTATATATATATATATATATATATATATATATATATATATATATATATATACAGAGAGCACAGGGTGAGTTGAATATGAAGGGAAGATGTCTAAAAAATAAAATCAAATTAAGGGATGAGAGAGGAATATATTGAGAGAGGGAGAAAAGGAAAGATAGAATGGGGTAAATTAACTTGCATAAAAGTGGCAAGAAAAAACAGTTCATTGGAAGGGAAGAAATGGCAGGTGAGGGGGAATGAGTGAATCTTGCTCTCATTGGATTCAACTTGAGGAGGGAATAACAGACACACTCAATTGCATATCTTACCCTATAGGAAAGAAGGAGGAAGCGGATGAAAAAGAGGGGATGACAGAAGGGAGGGCAGATAGGGGGAGGAGGTAATCAAAAGCAAACACTTTCAAAACAGGACAGGGTCAAGGGAGAAAACTGAATAAAAGGGGACTGGATGGGAGGGAGCAAAATATAGTCTTTCACAACATGAGTATTATGGAAGGGTTTTACATAATGATACATGTGTGACCTATTTTGAATTGCTTGCCTTCTTAGGGAGAGTGGGTGGGGAGGGAAGAGGGGAGAGAATTTCGAACTCAAAGTTGTAAAAACAGATGTTAAAAAATGTTGTTTTTGTATGCAACTGGGAAATAAGATATACAGGCAATGGGGCATAGAAATCTATCTTGCCCTGTTACAAGAAAGTAAGGGAAAAGGGGATGGGGGGGGGGAGTGCGGTGACAGAAGGGAGGGCTGACTGGGGAATGGGGCAATCAGAATATATGCCATCTTGGAGTGGGGGGGGAGGGTAGAAACGAGGAGAAAATTTGTAATTCAAAATCTTGTGGAAATCAATGCTGAGAACTAAAAATATTAAATAAATAATAAAACAATTTTAAAAAATTTTAAAAAGAACCCTTAAAAAAGAAAGGTATAGTGCTTTGCCCAATGTTGTCCTTCTAGCTAGTGGCAAAACCAGGACTTGAACCCAAGTCTTATGACTTGAAGCCCAGCCCTACCTCTTTAAAGATGAGACCCCCTGAAGGCAAAGCTTCAAAGACCATGAAATTGGTTTGGGTTCCACCTTTTTGCCTCTGTGAGTACTCTTCCCAACCTTTTATAATGCCCAGTGTCTCCTTGCTCCTTCCTCTTAGCAAACCCTCATTTGGATGGTGACAGTGATAGCAAGTAAGGTAGAGCCATCTCCAACATGTTGTCTTTCTTAATGCTAGCTGTACCATTAACACATTCTCAATTTACCATTCAATGTAATTTCTGTAGCTTCCTTATCTATAAAATGAGAAGTTTGAGTCAGATGCTCTCAGAATTCTGGGTCTCTTGTCTCCTAGGCTAGTTGGTGCCCCTCTCATTGGATCCAACAAGCCTCTTGGGAGCAGATACTGTTGTCTTTTTATCCCCAATGACTAGTACAATACCTAGCACACAGTGCTTTAGAAATACCTGTTGATTAATTGATTGACTAGAGGATAATGAAAAGGTTCCTTTCCATGTGTGTAAAAATTCCCATAGAATTTTGTTAGAATGAAGTAAATGCACAAAAACTCTGCTTCACACACAGTAGGCATATTATAAAAGCTGTTGCGTATAATAGGAACTTCATAAATTCCTGTTGGAGAGAGACATCATTTCTAAAGGAGAGATGGAACCCTTTTCATCTTTGTCTCTCCAGCCCTAAGCACAGGGACACACATATACATGTATATATGTCTGTATGTGTATATATGTATGTATACACACATGTATGTATGTATTTTGTCCAGAGACATGCTTTTTTGTGCATACCATGACTGCCTCTGTGCAGGAAATTCCCTAGTGAGGAAATATGTTTTAGGCATGCAAATCTGTGACTGTTCAGTGACTTTGAATCCTTAGGAGTTGGAGGATGGGTAAAAACTGGGTTGTTATTATTTAGTTGTTTCAGTCATGCAACATCTCTGTGACCCCATTTGAAGTTTTCTTGGCAAAGATGCTGGAGTGTTTTGCCATTTCCTTCTCCAGCTCATTTTACAGATGAGGAAATTCAGGCAAACAGGGTTGGGTGACTCGGCCAGGGTCACATAGCTAGTAAGTGTCTGAGAACAGACTTGAACCCTGGTCTTCCTGACTCCAGGCCTGACACTCTATCCACTACTCCACCGAATTGCCCCAAGAAGGGGGTATTAAGAGGTTAAGGGACTTTCCCAGAACCACTTGGTGACTCATGTACCATACACAAGTCTTATGCCCAGGTCCCCCTTACTCTGAATCCAACTCCTTATCAGATACACAACACTACCTCTTACCTTATTGATTGAATTACTTAATTAATATAGTTAGGTCTCTCTCCTGACTTCCCATCTCTGTCAAGGACACTTCCATTCTCCCATTCCCTCAAATCTTTTGAACTGGAAGGAACTTTAGGAAGAAGGAGGACACTGGGAACAGAGGAGAAAGAGGAGTCAAAGACTACTCCAAGACCTGCAGCATCTTCTTAATCTCTCACATGGTTGCACAGTGGTACATTAAAGTAATGGAATGCTGCAATACCATTAAAAATGATGAATATGAAGTCTATAAAGAGATTTTAAAAGCCTTCTATGAAGTAATGGGAAGAGAAAAAACAGAACCAGAAGAGCAGTATATACACTGACTGCCATGATGTTAAAGGAAAAACATAGGCACAAGTTCAGAGATGAATGAACACACAGAGAAAGAGCAAGTTAGAAGTAACTAATAAGCTACTACGGGTATAATATATATAGACATTCAGTTTTTAAGTAAAAGTCATTCTATGTAGCTGTTTATTTGGTTTTCTTATCTAAAGTTAAATCTTTAATTTATGTCATTAATTAATTAAATTAATAATTTATAACTAAATTCATAACTATCTCTAAGATTTACCCCTTCCTTTCTACCCCTAATCAATGTTCAGAGGTTTCAGTCGTGTCTGACATTTCATGAGCCCGTTTGGAAAACCTGGGCTTCTCACGGCAAAGATAATGGAGTGATTTGCCATTTCCTTCTCCATCTTATTTTATAGATGAAGAACTGAGGCAAACAGTGTTAAGTGACTTGCCCAGGATCACACAGCTAATAAGTGTCTGTGGCTGGATTTGAACTTAGGAAGATGAGTGTTTTTTACTAGGGGCCTGGCACTCTATCCACTGTGCTATCTAGCTGCTTTCCCTGATGCCACCACCCTCTTCCAGGTCTCCATCCCCTCATGCCTGGATTGCTCTCCTAAGCCCTAGAACAGGAGTACACAGGATGGAGAGGAGAGAAGAGAGGAAGCATGGCATGGTAGAATGAGCTCTAGAATAAAACACAAAATCAGCAGAACGATATACACAGTAATCACAATAACGTTCATGAAAACAACACTAAATAGGGAGTCAAGTTCTGATTAACTATCATGGATAGAGAAGTCAAGATGAAATGGAACTTCCTCCTCTCAGTAGAGAGGTGGGGGTCTATGGGATTGTAACGCGATATATGCCATCAGATGGAATTGTTGCCTTTGTTTTGTTTTACCTAATTATTTTCCTTTGTTTCAAGAGATATTCCAGTGGTGGGTGAATGGGGAGGGAGTTAAGGTATTTTTTTAAAGTATCAATAAATCTTTTTTTTTTTTAAAGAACTTGACTAAGTTTAATTCTTGGCTCTGCTAGTCACCACTTATGTTCCTGTGCAACTTTCGGGCAAGTCAATGTGCCTCTCTTGGTATTAGTAAAATGACAGGGTTGTTTTAGAGATCATCTCAACAGCCCTAAAGTTCTTTGAAACTTGGGAACAAGAGACCAATCTTTATAAAATATCATCGATTTAATCTCATCACTCCCCAAATGAAGGTAAGCTAGAAAAGCAATAGGGTCACAGGATCAGAGCTGTAGATCAGGTGTTCTCTGCCCTTTCTTGTGCCATGCATCCCTTTGGCAGTCTAATGAAGTCTATGGACCCCTCCTCACAATAATATTCTTAAATGCATGCAACGAAATACATAAGATTATAAAGCAATCCAATTATATGGAAATACAGGTATCAATTTTTTTTTAAAAAAAAAGCAAGTTCACAAAACCCAGGTTAAGAACCTCTGATCTGAACCTGTAAGGGACCTTACAGAACATCTAGTCTAAAAGACGTCTAGTCTTACATGGAGGCTAAACCCTGTCATTTTACGGAAGAAGAAACTAAAGTCTAGAAATATCATCCAGCTAGCGTGTCAGATGCAGGATTTTCAGCAGCTAAATTGCTATTTTAGGGCTTGAACCCAGTGGTTGCATCTGGGTACCAAGAATAAAGTGCACTGTTTCCTCCAAGTCCAAAGGATTGAAACATAGATCTTGCTTCTCTCTTTAATTCCCTGGCTCTCATTTAACCCCCAATATCAGGTAAACGGGGCACTTTAATACTCAGGAGATAAATGCAGTAATAAAATTCCCTTGAGGACAAAATTACATGAAGTTTTATTTTGTGACCATGCTGTATACCTACACTTTGCCAATGTTACTGTTTACCCCCAAGGTTCCTTAACATACTGTTAGCCCTTAGAGCTGAAGAAATAACTTTGCCATAGACATAGTACATGCAGGGCAGCTAGGTGGTGCAGTGGATAGAGTGCCAGGCCTGGAGTCAGGGAGACTCATTTTCCTGAGTTCAAATCTGGCCGCAGACACCTACTAGCTGTGTGACCCTGAGCAAGTCACTTTAACCTTGGTTGCCTTCATTTCCTCATCTGTAAAATGAGCTGGAAAAAGATAATGACAAACCACTCCAGTATCTTTGCCAAGAAAACCCCAAATGGGCCGTGAAGAGTCAGATATGGCTGAAAACGACTAAACAACAAAATAGTATATGAAGTGTTTGATGCTGTCAGTACTGATATGTTGGGGGGGGGGTGAGGGAGTCATGATGAAATTACCAGTAAGATAAAGTCTAAAATAAGATGAGACCCTCATTGGCCCCTAGTACAGGAGTAGAATCAGACCCTAACACTAGTATCAAAGAGAGTGTGGCCCTGGTGCTTTATTGAATTTCTCTAGGGCAGGGACCAACTATTATCTCTACTTGCCCAGCACTGTGTTTGATCCTATGAAAGGAATACCAAATGGGTATTAACTCTTTAGTTTAACAAGGGTAATTTGCATCACAGTCCCTCTCTAAATGATCACAGTTTCTAATTAACAAGAATGAAGGTGAACTAATTACATTTTCCTATAAGAATGAGGCCAAAGACCTATCATACCTGGGAGATAATGATCTAGTTTAAACAATTACCTGAAATAGTCGAACTAGCATTGAAGCCCAGATCTCTGTTGTCCTTCTCAGCATCTGTTGTGCCTTCTCCCTGATGTGTGGAGGATGTTAGATAATGCAGCTTGGATTTCAAAGTAGAGGTTTTAGACATTGAAAAACAGATTTCTATTAGTGGTTTCTTTCCTATAGATCAGCTTCCCTGCTTTTCCAGGAACTGAGGGATGACAAATGCTTGGGTAAGATCGAGAGAAAAAGGGTTTCTGTGAAGACACTAAAATCAGAATGTGAGCTACACAAAGAGTAGGGATGCCTTATTCCTAAGCTTCAATAGGGTTACCTCTGTCATACAAAAAATACTATGGAAATTATAACTATAACTCCAAATCCCAGGTGTCTTAGAAGGAACTTAGCCAGCATGGTGTGGTGGATGGAGCACTAAAATTGGTGCCAGGAAGACTCGGATCAAATCCTGCCTCAGTCACTTACCAGCTGTGTGACCTTTGGCAAATCAGTTAATTCATCAATAGAGCAATAAACATTTATTAAGTACCTGTTATGTGCCAGGCCCTGTATTAAATTGCTGGATATATAAAAGGAGATCAAAGACGGTCCCTGCCCTCAAATATATACAAAGTAATCCATGCAGGATAAATAGGATATAATTAACAGAGGGAAAGCACTAGAATTAAGCGAGGTTGGGGAAGTAAGGTTTAAGGTTTAAGTTAGGAAGGGGCTAGGTTATAGAGGACTTTGAATGCCAAACAGAGCATTTTGTTTTTGCTCCTGGAGGCAATGGAGAGCCACTGGAAGTTATTGAGAATTATATTAAAATACAGATATCAAAATATTTTTTTGAAAAGCAAGTTCACATAACCCAGGTTAAGAACCTCTGATCTGAAGCTGTAAGGGACCTTACAGAACATCTAGTATAAAAGATATCTAGTCTTACATGGAGTCTAAACACTGTCATATTACAGAAGTAGAAACTGAAATCTAGAAAGGTCACCCAGTTAGTGTGTCAGACTCAGGATTTTCAGCAGCTAAATTGCTATTTTTAGAGCTTGAACCCAGTGACTGCATCTGGGTACCAAGAATAAAGTGCAGTTTCCTCCAAATCCAAAGGATTGAAACATAGATCTTGCTTCTCTCTTTAATTTCTTGGCTCTCATTTAACCCCAATAAAGGCAATAGAGAGCCACTGGCAGTTGAGAAAGGGGATGAAATGGTCAGATCTGCACTTTAGAAAAATCACTTCAGTGGCTGAATAGAGAGGATGGATTGGAGTAGGGAGAGACTTGAGGCTGGCAGACCCACCAGCAGGCTACTTCAATAGTCCAGATCTGAGGTGATAAGAGCCTGCACCAGAGTGGTGGAAGTGTCAGAGCAGAGAAGGAAGCATACAAGAGAGATTTTGCAAAAGTAAAATTGACAGGCTTGGCAACAGGTTGAATATGGGGGGGGGGGATGAGAGATAGTGAGGAATCCAGGATAGCTTGTAGATTTTGAGCCTGAGGGACTAAGAGGAAGGTGTTGGCCCTCACAGTGATAGGAAAGGTAAGAGATGGGAAGATTTGGGGGTGGGGAATAACAAGTTCTGTTTTAAACATTTTGAGTTAAAGATGTCTACTGGACATCCATTTTTAGATGTCCGAAAGGTAGTTGGAGACGTGAGAGTGGAAATCAGCAAAGGGTCTGAAGCAAGACAGGTAGATCTGAGAATCATCAGCCTAAGTAGAAAATAGCACAGAAGGGTGAACAGGAAGTCTTCATTTCCTTGAATAGCTACATTCTATTCAAATCTGAATTCACATTAAGTATTGAGTTCAATGCAGGGTGTGTTGATGATAATTATATCTCAGTTAGCTTAAGCCTCTATCCCAGCTTAATTAGGACTGTCTAAAACCATCTAAGTCCAGTTTTTTTTTCCTTACTTGAAGATGTGGCAAGGAACATGCACTTTAAAAAGAAACTTAATTGAGACTAAAACAATCAACAAAGGACTAGGGAAGACAAACTTTGTGCATATACCTCTGGATTAGGGTGTTATTTCCTAGGAAGGAATTAGTGGGGGAAACCTAATAAACAGTCCCTGGAGAGAGGCATACTCTGTGTGTGGCAAAGTCTGACAAAACTGGATCAGGATTGGTTAGCTTCAGTCATATAGTTCCTAAATTCTGCTCAGAGCATCCTCTAGTTCTAGTTTCACCACTTTGCAGCAGCAGTGTCTCACTGCTTCTTGATTCATGTAGACCCAGGAACTTTCCCAGACTCTTAGCCACTACCACTGCAGTCTTTTCTTCATATGGCTTTCTTCTCAATCTCAGATGTCTTCTTGTCCCAAACAGAATTCACACCTCCTGACATAATCATGCTGCACCATAGACACAGAGTACCCTGACATCATGTACCCAGATATAGTTGTATATGTCCCTGCTACCCACATAAACAAAATAAAAATATTCTCTTGGTAGAGAATTTTAAAGAGTAGTTTAAAGTAGCAAAAGTAAGTTTTTTGTGTGTGATCTCATATTTTGAAGTTTTAAGTTTTTATTTTTAAAATTGTTTTGTATTTTAAATATTTAAAACAACTTCTTGAACATTAAAAGCTTTAAAGAAAGTCCCAAAAGGCCAAGGTCACTGGAGCTCCAGAAGGTCTTAACGTAACACTGCTTAGTTATTAATCAGTATAACTGTCCAGACCAAACTAGAGTTAGCCTGCCTATGGAGATGCCCTTGTTACCCTTTCAAAAGTACTGTAGCCTGTAATTCAGCACCATGGAGAGGGGCTTCCAAAACCAAGGTTAATAGCTGCTGAGGAGGGAGTAGCCAGCTCTGTCAGTGAACCATTAAGATGCTGAATACTTTTCACCCGGAACTGTCAAGCCAGTGCCTAATGTTTCATTTAGGGAAGAAGCCATGTCATTCCTGACAAGTAAATGACAGAGATGATTTCAATTAGAGGCATGCAGAGACTGAAGCACCTGACATTTCCTAGTGAGTGACGTAAACTTTTCTTGCAGTTCCCTCAAGGATGCCAACCCATTTTTGTACCACTGCAGACAGAGCTGGCCCTCAGCAAAGGAGGGCAGCATTAGGAATATAGGTAGCAACATCATTCATCAGACCTTACCCCATAACTCCCAGAACCTCCAGCAACTTATTTAACCACATTCCTGCCAATCTTAGACATCTTTGGATTTCAAGCTAAAAGGGACTCTGGAGATCATCTAGTTCAAACATCTCGTTTTATAGAAGAATAAACTGAGGCCCAAGGAAACTAGGTGACTTGCCAAAGGTCACATAAAGAGTAAATAATAGAGATGAGATGTGAATCCAGGTCTTTTGCTTTTACATCTTGTGTTCTTTCTACTTTGCCTCAGCTCACTCCTTCAAAGCATTTGTGTCAAACATGGAATATAAAATTAAGGAATTGGAGTAGAAGAGTTCTGAGACCCAGAGAGAGGAAGAATCTTGTTCAGTATCACACAATGAAAAAAGCTAAGATTAACATGGCAACAGGGGAAAGTGAAGATCCTAGCTCTTTTTGTACATACTATAAGAACGACAAATGGAGGAATGAAAAACCCAGTCAGTCTGGTTATTTAGCATCATGTGTGCAAAACAGAGGCTTTGAATTCTGACTTTGAATTCATCCTCACATATCCTTTTTTAAAGCATACTCAGATTGGTAGCTGGTCTAATTTATGGGCAGAAGACATTTATTTTCCCCAGACTGCACTATGACCTCTAGTTTCCTCACCTGAGGAAAGGTCCACAGACATTTTTTCAAAATTTACTTTCCTTTCCCAAGGGAGCTATGGGGCTGGGGATAAGTCAGTGATGTCTGTGCTCCATTGGGTGAAATCCTGTGCAGCTCTTGAGAGTCTCAGGAGACTGAGCAGGCCATGTTTTTACTCTGCTCTTTATTAATTCATCTGGTTTCCTGGAAAGGCCTCTGGGGAGCTGGTATCTTGTCTCCAGTGCAATCTGTAGGAGACAGGAAAGGAGAAGGCTGCATTGAAAACAACCTGTATGGGACCACAGCTTGGCGGATGTGAGGCAGAAGTCCAATTAGAGTATGATGTCAGAGTCCTAAATTGAATATGCCTCAACTGTCTTTATCATTGATCTAAAATGTTAGGGTAGAAAGGGCCCTGAGACATCATCAAGTCCAACTCACAGAACAATGTGAAAGGGGCTCTGGATATGGAATCAGAATACCTGGCTTTAAAGCACAGTTCTCTTCTGACCCGCGTGAACTTGGACATTTGCTTTCCAATCTACAGAGATCTCTTTTCTTATCTCTAAAAATGAGAGGCCAACCCTAAATCTGCAATCCTTGATAACTCAATTCACAGACAAGGATTCTGAGGCCCAAAATAATCAATTGACCAATATTTCTTAAGTACTTATTATTTTAATGTATTTATTATATCTTAATTAATTAATTATTAAGTGCCAGGCACTAGGGATATAAATTCAATGATGAACCAGAACTTACTTGCAAGGAGCTTACATCAGAATGAGGGAGGTAATAGTCCATAGAGAGGGTACTCCAAAAGTCTTAATGCAATTTTAATCTCTAATACTTTTAAACTGGACTAATATTTTTAGAATATTCTGTATAATTATATACAAAGCAAATATGAAGAGAATTAATACAAAGAAATTAACTGTAGGGTAGTTTGGTCAGAAGCACACTAGAAGAAAAACAGAGCTTACTCTAAGAGGCATAATCAGGATGCGAATGCAGGTCTCCTGATTCCCAATCACACTAATCGGTTCCATAGTGGGTATATTCAGAGATACTTGGCTTCCTCCAAATCTGCCCAACTCTACAATTATAGATTTAGACCTGGAATTTACTTCAGAGGTTGTCTAGTTCAAAGCCCTCATTTTAAAGATTAGGAAACTGAAACCCAAGGAAATTGAATGATATATCAATAGCCATACGGTAGCAAGTGTCGGACATAGGATTTGAACCCAGGTGCTCTGACTCCAGAATGAATGCTCTGTGTAAAGATCCACTGTACCATGCTGCCTCCCCTAGGTAAGGACTCTTCAATCTCCATATTCTTTCTCTCTTAAATTTGAAAGTAAAAAAGAATAACCTGGGCAAATTCCAGCTAGAGTATAAGTGGTAGAGGCTGAAAAGGGCTTCATATGATTTTTTAAAAACATTCCGGTTTACCCTCAAATTAAAGGATCCCATCCTTCATATATATTGCCACCATATAAGACAGTTTTTCCTCTTTTGATTAGATCACTGGGGCTGCAGGTTGGCCTGATCTGTACCTTAAGTCCTATACAAAGTATTAACCATTTCAAGTGTGAAATCTGTCAAGGGTACAATAACATGATAGAGTATTGGACTTGGAGTGAAAAAAACCTGAGTTCAAAGCCTTCCTCAGGCACCGACTAGTTGTGTGACCCTAGCAAGGTCATAGAATCAGATTTAGAGCTGGAATATTCCTTAAAGATCATTCTAGTCCAACTTTTGAAAATGAGGAAACTGGGGTTCAGAGAAGTTCAGTGATTTACCTATGGTTACGGTGACAGAGTTGGGATTTGAACTCAGATTCTGACTCCAAATCCAGTATTTGTTCCACTGTATCATTCTGCCTACTAACCTTTAACCCTACTTCCCTTACCTGTAAAATAAAGATAATAAAAGCACTTACCTCACAGAGTTACTAAAAAGTCAAATGAGACAATCTATATAATGTGAGCTTCCTAGCACAGGACCTGATATATAGGAGAAACTTAAATCCTTCTTGCTTTTTTACCATCATCATCATCTTTATCACCATCTTGTTCTTTTTTCAATGGACTTAAGAAAGAAATGGGCTTGGGTCAAATCACTATCCTGATACTATTCTCTTTTATTTCACATTCTTTAGATTATTTACATAGGTGAATAAAAAAACTGCTTTGTTGTTTGAATCAAAGTGTCAGGCTCTAATCAGGTTTACTGAAAGGATCCTTGCTACAACTCCAGTAACAAACAGGATGAAGGAAATGATATATAGTTTATCCTGTTTACATATGATTTTGATTTCTTCTGTTAGATTTTAAACTTTGAGAGCTCTTCATTCCATGTAGCTTTGAGATGAGCAGTATTTGGCATAGGAACAGTAGTGAAAACATTGTTCTTAAATTTTTATGTATCAACATGGCATGTGCTGGAGCCAGCTCAAACCAGCTCTGGAGAATAGATTGTTAAATTTTTTAGTGTGAGGATTTATACTTTGGAAAGAGGCAAATACTACAAATCGGGGCTTGATTTATTATTTTGTTGATTGTCTAGACTTAAGAAAGTGATGAAGAAAATGTTAATAATGCAGAATAAGTTTAAAAGTATCTTTTGCAGTTGTTAAACATTTACTAACAAGTCCTTGTAGCAAAATTATATCTAGGCAATTACAGGCAACAGTTAAGTCTGTGATGATACCCTGGTTCTGGTGCAATTTATTGGTTGTGCTCTCCAAAGGGTTTTAATATCTATATTAGTAGTATGGAGATTTGTAATTTTCAGTCCAGGAGAAACAGTGAGCTTCTGATATATAATTCTAGCTACCAGGTCATGTCTTGCTAGGAATTTAGTATATGCTAAATTTCTACAGCTTTCACTGATATGTTGCAAAGTTTCTACCTTTTCCTTTCATGATCTTCATTGACCCAGACTCTTTAAAAATAATCCTCTAATTTATTGTGGTCTAGTCCTAAATTGCCATCATAAATTGCTACTTTCATACAAATCCTCAAGGCTTAGCCATTTGTTTGATCCTTCTTTGTGGATATATTCTTAGCTATGTTTATGTAGATGTGTCCAGTGAAGACCTCTCAGTTCTACTCTTGAATCTTAGCTGTTTCATAGGCTCCAAGAAGCTGTATCATGTGCAGTACCCACACCTTGGCAAAACTATCTCAGCAGATGGGCTAAACCAGGTTGAAGGTAACCAACAGGCCTCAAAGACATTGTGTTAGAAGGATGTCTTCCCTGAGCATGTGAAGACTTACCTCTAATGGAATGGGAAGATGAGAACAATTTGTTCCAACAGCCATGAAGGTGGTTGAAGCAGACACTGTGGATCACTTAGAACACGGCCAGACATCAAAGATGCCAAGGTCATCTACTACATCCCAGGTCATCACTTGACTTTTGTCTTGCCACTGGACATCAATGACTAAAAGAGAGAGTGAGACCTTGTACAATTCTTCCTCACTTAAATCCAATTCATGCCCAAGTGAAGACAACATCCAAGATGCCATTGGTCCTCTTCAAAAACAAAGGATGAACAACAATTCAAGGGTGAACCATTTTCAGATATATTTGACATACCAATGACATATACCTGTTCTGCCTTTACTATTGCCTCATGTGAGGGATATCTGAATCTTCCCAAATTATTTCTGTATATTTTTATCTGTTTATCATGTACTCCAAGAATGCTTATCAAATCTGTTTCTCCTTTTTACCAAAGAAGTATTAATGGGCCCTGTGTTTTATGAATACCATGAGGATTTTTTTAGGATGCTCTCCAGACCTATGATAGTCCATTTTACAATTTGGAAAGTTTATATTAAGATTGGTATTGCATAGGTGTTCATTGCTTCAAATGTTTGCTGCCCGTTGAATTCTGATTTCAGAATCCCAGTAAGTTTCCTGACATATAAAGCCATAGTTTGCCTTGATAGCTTTATGCTCAATCTGTCTCGCCTGGAGGAGATCAAGACATTTGTAAGTGTGTCTTCCATCCACTGGCTAAATTCTATCTCTGGATTCAAGCTTGGAGCTTTCCATCTCTATCTTTCCTTGGCACACATTAAGAATTTTACACTTACCCAAGCCAAATGACATTTTGATATCATTGGAGAAAGATTCTATGGCATTAGGGAGCTATTTAATGTGTTTTTCAGTGGAGCCATATAGTTTGATGTCATCCATATACATCAAGCGATTAATAAGATTGGTTAAAGTACTTTTTTAACTTAGGAGCCATACTTACCTCTGTTTAGGAGCGATGACAGTGAACTTAAGGCTAGACAAAAATAATGGACTTAAACTGCCTCCGTGAAAATGTCACATTTTATAATAATTGTTCTCAACATGGTGATAGTGACATGTATTAAACAGAGAACAAGTTTCCTTGTGGACATTAACTACTCTTGCATTCCCACTATACTTGGGTCCATTTTATACATTTTGAAGGACATGAATAAACTAAGAGTATGGAACTGAATCAAGAGCTCTGTGATCATCAATAAAGGCAGGGTAAATGTTATGGTGCTTTGAGGAATTTTCTTCAATAATCACTCAACCGATAAGTTGTTCTTTATACTTCCCGAGACTTCTTGAAATAGCTATTTTTTTGCTCCTCAGTCAATATGTTTTCTTTTTAAAATAATATTTTATTTTATCCCAATTACATGTAACATATACTATTTTCTTCTAAGTGTCTTTAGTTTTGCTGAGGATATGTGTGTGCGATACCAGCTGGGAACGTTTTCTATAAAGCATATAAACACATAGCTGGCCTATATTTGGAAGGGTCACTGGAAGTTGAGTTATGAGGTCTTCTCTTAAGGGAAGTGGAATCAGGCTTCCTTTTGAGAGGAAGCTGGTAAAGTGCTTTGCTAGTAATTCATGTGCCACTGTGAAGTATCCGAGTCAATAATTATGGATCTTATTTTGTCATGACACTTTCCAGTTTTGCACAGAGACCGGAGTACTGCCATTCATTATATTAATAGTGCGTGAGCTTTCTGTTTCTCATTTGATCCAACTTGTGTTTTCATTGGATTGGGCTTCTTGGTTCTAGACAACCAGAAAATTTCTACACCCTCTTTATTGGGGATTCAACCATTCCTTTGAGTCCTCAAGGGCTTAATAAATGCTTATTGATTTATTAACTGAGCTGTGGATAGGTAAAGAGATCAGTCCAAAGCCACATAGTCTGAGGTTCTAATCAAGATTCTCTTGATTTCTACCACTCTGCCTAATATGCAAGCAGCCTTGGGAAGAGAAATGCCTCAACACATTATCGCACCTACTCATCAGCCGTGATCAAACAGCCCCTTTGATTCATAGAGCTATTACCAAAATGCTAACAGTAAATAGCTCACATTCACACGGCAAGGACTTCACGGTTACAAGACACTTTATAGGGCTTATCTTATTTCAACCATACAAAAACCCTCAAATTTAGATTAGGTACTGGCCCTGTGATTTTATTGGTATAGGGAACTCCCAGATGCAGGCCTGTACTTTCTTTGCAGCTCACAGTCTTAGAGAGTTGCCTAATGGCAGTGAGTTACCTGCCCAGGATCATACAGCCAGTATGTGAGGGTGGAAGGATTTGAATCCAACTCTACCTGGTTCTGAGGCCAGATCTCTACTCATTATACCACAGTACCTCACAGGAAGGACTTGGATGACATGAGCGTTATCTCCACTTTGCAGATGAGAAAACTGAGGTTCAGATACAGGAAGCATTTGCCTATGGGCAAGCAGCTCATAAGCAGCAGAGCCAGGATCCAGTCCGCAGCTCTGAGGTCTTGCCTCCCTCCAAGGTATTCTGGGAGATTCAAATGAGACAATATCTGAGGAAGAATTTGGTCAATGGTAAAATGCCGTACCCATGTAAGAGATCATTGCTGTTCCTATGCAAGGGCAGGATAGAGCCCTTTCTCACCAAGAAAGCAAGTTTATTTAATGAAATTATGAATGAAAACTTTTCAACCATAAATTTTTTTATTGGTATCAGTAAAGCTTTGAAGTCCTTTTGTGAGACTTCTTGGTGAGGAGCTTTGAGGCTACAAACCCTTTTATCTAATGTCACTTCATTAAGACCCAGCAATTTCTTTGAAGGAGAAACCATGAGGCTGTGGCCATGGGTTCTGCTGCATGCATTAGCACAGTAACTCTCTCTAACCATGTTCCTGCCTGCCCGGCCTTTGTCTTTAGGCAGAGTTAGAACAAAACCAAGGTGGAGGGCTAAGCCTCTGCTTTAAGGAAAGAAATCCCAACCTTGTTTGGGTCTTGATCCAATGAAGCTCAGCTTTGTCTCCCTGAATTCTCTGCCTGTTGGCCCCTGTTCACCTACCTGACTCTGCTTAGAGTGGTTACCTGTCTGACCCCCAGCCTTGCAGGCCTGGAACTTGCTGCTTTACTCTGCACACCACATCTGGGATGCTTGCTTATTGCTTTCTGGACTTCACCCAGCTAAGTGTGTGAGTGAGGCTGGGTTCAATCCCGGGTCTATCCTGACTCCAGGCCCAGGGTTCCAGCTGTCACTCCAGCTAGCTGCCTCTGGTTGTTACACTGGCAAAGAGGCCGGTGAATAACAGGAAACAAGGCTGGGGCCAGGTGGTGGAAGGCTTTCAGTGCCAACCAGAGGACTTTATCCTACCTCTACTCTACGGACAATAGGAAGCCACTTTACATGTTCCTCTCTATGTTCTCCTCACCAAATACCCAGTCCTAAAACGAAGGTTGGCTGCCTAGATCTGCTCACATGCCCTTATGTTTACAGAGGCAAAATGGAACCACAGAAGCAACGCCGGACTTGGAAACAGGAAACGTGGACTGGAGTCTCTGCATTGGTTGTCGTCGCTGTTGTTGTTTGGTTGTGTCCAATACTTCGTGACCCCGTTTGAGGTTTGCTTGGCAAAGATACTGGAGCTGTTCACCATTTCCTTCTCCAGCTCATTTTTCAGATGAGGAAACTGAGGCAAATAGGGTGAAGTGACTTGCCCAGGGTCACACAGCTACTAAGTGTCTGAGGCCAGATTTGAACTCAGGTCTTCCTGACTCCAGGCCTGATGCTCTATCCACAATGCCCACCTAGCTGCCCCACAAGACCTACAGTGAGCACATAAAAGTTAATCTCAGAGAGAAAGCAGTAGCAGCTATGGGGGGGGGGCACTAAACAAAAAATGGCCTCCTGCAAAAGTTGAATTTGTGCTCAGTCTTGAAGGAAGGCAGGGAAAGCATTCTAGAGGCGGGGGAGTCAGTGCAAAGTCAACAAATCAGCAGGTGGAGTGAGGTGTTTCAGAGTGTGTGTGTGTGTGTGCGTGTGTGTGTGCGAGAGAGAGAGAGAGAGAGAGAGAGAGAGAGAGAGAGAGAGAGAGAGAGAGAGAGAGAGAGAGAGAGAGAGAGAGAGAGTGTTATTCAGATGGAAAGAGAGAGAGGGAAGAGAGACAGAGGGGGAGAGAGGGAGGGAGAAATAGAAAGAGAGAGACACACACACACACACACACACACACACACACACGAGAGAGAGGAAGGGAGGGAAGGAGAGGGAGAAAGAGAGAAGAGGGGGAAGAAGAGAGAGAGCAAATCTGCCAATATAGCTGGAGCACAGAATGCGTGGAGGGGATTAAAGTATGACTAGAAAGGTAAGAAGGGGCTAGAGTATAAACGGTTTTAAATGCCAAATAGAGCACTTTTTTTTTGATCCTGGAGTAATTTGGAGCCGCTGGAGCTCATTCATCTGTTAAAAAATGGGGCAAGAATACTTACCTCACAGGGCTGTTGTGAGGAAAATGCTTTGTAAACCTTCAAACGCTATATAAATGTGAGTTATTATTTAAATAGACTCCTGGTCTTGCCAATCCATTTGCACACAGGAAACTGTTTGTCATGCCAGATTGAGAACAATGTGTCTTGTCTGCCCAACTCAATTATAAGCAGTTTGTAGGCAAGGATCGGGTTTTCAATTTCCATTGTGTCCCATAGTATCTCTCACAGGGAGACAGCTGGATGAAGTTGTAGGTGTACCTGACTGGGAATAAGGAGACCCGGGTTCTAGTCCCACCTCTCTCTCTCTCTCCCTCAGTACCTCAATTTCTTCATTTTCAAAAATGAGGTCATTGGACAAGATGATCTTTTAAGAAATAGGATCAGAAGGGACCTGGATCTTAGTCTTGGAGGCCTCACTTCAAAATGATTCATTTTCCAGCTTAACCAAAGCAAGCAGAAACACAACCTAATATGGCCAAAAGAGTGCTGGATTTGGGATTATGGGACCATTCCAATCCTGGCTCCAACATTTTACCGCATGTGTGACTGCAGACAAATCATTTCACTTCTCAAGGTGTCAGTTTTTTGTCCATAAAATGATGGCACCGATGAGGACCATTGATGATATGACCTTGGAGAGATCACTTTACCACTCCAAGCTTCAATCAATCAATTGATCAATGAGCATTTATTTAGGATTAGGTGATCTCTATGGTACCTTCCAATTCTAAATCCATGATCCTATGTGCTATTCATAGAGCAGAGTGGGTCCTGTGGTGAGGGGGCTCAAAGTATCAGCCTTGCTCACCTATAGATTCATTTGAATGGGCAGTGAAAAAGAGAATTGTTTGAATATTTAGTCCACTTGGGGTTATCAATAGAGGCAGCACCACACAGTGGAATGAAGGCTGGATTAGGAGTCTGAAGACCTGGGTTAGAATCCTGCCTCGGCTATTTACGAATTGTGTAACCTCAGACAAATCACTGAACTTTTCTAGCCCTCAGTTTCATAATTTGTAAAATGAAGAGATTGGATTCCAAGGTGCCTTTTACCTCCAAGTTTTTTGTCTATCAGATTTAAAGACTTTGGGGGTTTTTGTTTGTTTTGTTTTGTTTTGTTTTGGTCCAGACCTGTTATTTCTCTAGTGTGAGGACTTCACTGGTGTGGAAACTCTCTCCACAGATGGAGTTCAGCGATTCATCTGTAATTTGTAGTTTTAAGAGTGTCATCTGGGAGTACTGGGAGCTTATGCAGGGTCACATAGCTAGTATGTGTCAGAGATAGGATTTGATCTCATGTCTTCCTGACCTCCTGTGACATTCTCATGAATAACCAGAACAGACAGGATGTGTGTTCCAAAACCCTTTGACAAAGACAGAGGGAGCTCTGTGAAGCATGAAGCTAGCACAGTACGGCCCTCATGGGAGGTGATTAATAAATATTTGGTAAATGATATTTGCCTAAGCAAAGGCTGCAACCCCAGAGAAGCTATATGCTAAGACAGGTCAAAAGAAAATCATGTCCCTTTGCACTAAGAAAATGGGCAGAATAAAGGCAACCCCTTAGTGTTCAGAGAGGAGGTGGGTTCTTCTCCTCCAGCTCCCCTGGTTACCTCTTCTCCTGACCTCCCAAACCATCCCCTCTCATTTTCTCTTTTCCCATTAAGAGGCCTCCCGTAGCAGCCCGCACAGTAATGCCACTGCACTACAGGGTCCCTGAACCCCAGCGCCATCTGCTCTGTTTTGTAAGGGAATTTTCCAGAGGAGCAATAGCAGAAACAGTGAAATTGAAGATGGTGAATGAGGCAAGATTGGGCGCCAGGCAATCTCTCCCCTCGGGCTTCCCCTCGCCTGCTGGGGTCTGTCGGCTGCTGGCCAGGCAGGGGAGGGAGGTAATCAAGGCCCCCAACACCCGACCCCCTGACTGCTGCAGGTCTGTGGGAGCCTTCCCTGCCGTGCTGAATGGCTTCTTCTCAATTAGCCCTCCCCAGGAATGGAAGCCATTGGAAGCTGCTAAGGGGATTAGGGAACGAATGAGATTTGGGGGAAGTTTGGCAACAAATGGACTGTGCCAGCCACCTGGCAGATCAAGCAGTTTAAGCCAAGGGAAGAATCAGGAGAACTAATGAGAGGCTGCGTTGTCCCCATTTTGAAAAGAGGCCACTGACTTAAGGAAGAATCTTCAGCTCCAGGGAGCCCGTACACATCCAGAAATGCTAACGGGACAGGGGAGGTTTATGCTCCCTTTTTCACTGGAGAAGAAGAGGGGAATGAATATGTGGGCTTGCTAAGTTTGTGCATGTGTATGTACAGACAAAACCTCATTATCAACAATCATAATAACAGTTCACACAAAAGCCATTTTCACTCATTAATAATAATAGCTAACATGAACATAGCGCTTACTATGTGCCTGGCACTGTGTTAAGCACTTAATAATTATTATCTCGATTTATTCCCACAACAACCCTGGGAGGTAGGTGCTTTTGTTATCCCCCTTTTACAGATGAAGAAATTGAGGTCAAGTGATTTGCCCCGAGGCCATACGGTTACTAAGTGTCTGTGGCTAGATTTGAATTCAGGTCTTCCTGTCTCTAGGCCCAGTACTCTGTCCACTGTGTCACCTAACTACCCATCTCTCCGTCCCAGCAACAACCCTGTGAGGGAGATAAATAGTAAAAACATTATTATTGTTAATAGGCTATTAACTCAATGAGGGCTGGGACTCAATATTCTTTAATCTTTTTATCTTCTGCAGTTCCTTACATAATGTTTGTTGAGGGAATGGATGAATGGATGGATGGATGGATGGATAGATGAGTAAGTGGATGGGTGAAGTAATCCCCATCTTTAAGATGCTATCACTGAGGCTCAGTGACCCATGGACACACAATAAATTAACAGGCAATAGTCTGAGTTAGTAAGGAGATCATAGGACCGGGAAATATGAGACCTGAGTTCTAATTCCAGCTCTATTACTCTCATTCTCAGCACCCTGGCTCCTTACCACTGTGCCTTTGCCAACAGGCTAACTTGGCTGAGGGTAGGCTGGGGTGAGTCAAGTTAGACCTGGCCAAGAACCAGCCCAAATCCAAGTCTGATGACACACCTGGGGCCTTAAAGGAAACCTGGAAGAATATTCCATTGCTTTTCCTACCTTTGTTTGGCCAGGGCATGTGGAAATATTCCAAGAGCTGAAGAGTCTGGCATTTGAGACCTAGTGAGGGGAGGTGAAAGAATTGGAAAATGATGATGGCAAGAAATATTATAGTCATTGCTAAAAAATAAAAAAAATAGGGAGGAGGGAGGGGGAGGGAGAGAGGGAGGAAAGGGAAGAGGGAGAGGGGGAGGGAGAGAGAGAGAGAGAGAGAGAGAGAGAGAGAGAGAGAGAGAGAGAGAGAGAGAGAGAGAGAGAGAGAGAGAGATGTAAACTGAACTTCAGAGAGAAAAGCTACGTGCAAAACATTCTCTAGTAACCTTAAGGCTTAATGTGTACATGCATCAGCTCCCTCTCCCCTAGTGAGGAAGGAGTCTACTGAAATGGAGAATTTCAGAGCAAGATGGAGAGAGAGCAAAGGGTATGAGAAAAGACTGTAAGGGATGAAGCTTGTGTGTATCATTGGGGAGGAGGAGGAGAGAGAGAGAGATTATAAACCTAGTTTCAGTAATTGGGCTCCACTTCTAATAATTAACATTTGTATACGGTTTTAAGGTTATCAAATCAATTTACATATATTATATCATTTTATCATCATGCAACTAAATGAGGGAAGTGGTGTAGCTATTATTATCCCTGTTTTACAGATGAGGAAACTGAGGCTGAAAAACATAAAGTGGCTTGCTCTGGATTCTAGAGCTAGCAAATGACTGAGGTAGGATTCAAACCCAGGTCTTCCGACTCTAAGTTTATCCTGGGTCTTCCTGACTTTAAGCCTGAAGCTCTATCTACTACACCATGCTGGATCTCAGTTGGCACTGCTTTTATGGACTAACCAGTTTAGGGGAACCTACTAGTCATGGACCTGGCCAGCATGGGGCTAAGGAATAAAGACCTTTACTCACCCTCTGAGTCTGGCTCTCTTGTCTCAGGCAGGCCACTTTCTGATCAGCTACAGTCTGTAAGCTCTAACAAGATGTAGCCCATGCATCCTCTTTTCCCATCTCTCCATTCCAAGGTGGGGGCAGGGATCCAATATTCTGCTACTTGATACTGAGGCTATTAAGAGTTTTTCTATCCACTCAGCCACCTGAGGCCCATGATTACAGGACCATGTGGGAAGCCCTGGGCAAAAGGCCTTCCTGATGTACAAAAGCATGCATTCTCTGCTTGGTGACAGCTGGAATCTATGTGGAGAAGGGCAAGCTGTGAGGGAAACACCACCTCAAGCACTGATCAAAACATCATACTCATGCAAGAATGGAAATGAGGTCCTCTCAGGAGATCTAAATCCCTTCTGTTACTGGAAGTCTTCCCCAACCCCTCTTAATCCCTTTGCTAGCTACTTCCTGTTTATCCCGTGTGTGTGTGTGTGTGTGTGTGTGTGTGTGTGTGTGTGTGTGGCTTGCTTTGTATATTTGCTTGCATGTTGTTTCCTCTATTAGACTGTAAGCTCCTCAAGGATCAGGGATGTTGCCTCTTTTTGTATCCCCAGCACTTAGCACAGTGCCTGGCATATAGAAGTGCTTAATAAATGTTGACTGATTGATTGACTTCCTTGGGAATTTTCAACCTCTTATTTTAAGTATTGCTGCTCCAAATGCTATAAGGAGAAGCAGGGCAAAGAAAAAGAAGATGAGAACCCTAAGTTGAATAGTGTGAAAAGAGAGTTGAATCTGTGTCCAGAAGACCTGTATTTCAAATCTTCTTTCTTACTTCATCATTTGGGGCAAGTAACTCCCTGGATGCAGTTTTCTCATTTGTAAAATAAAGGAATTGGGCTACAAGAGCTCCAAGGTCCCTTCCAGCTCCAGCCCTATGGTGCTAAGGGACTAGGCTACACATTCTCTGAGTTTCCAGCTCTCCAGTTCAATGATCTTAAGTGACTTTCCCGAAATCACAAGTGGCCAGGCTCTCTGATAGCTGGGGGTGGGGGATGGGAAGAAGAGAAGAGGGGCTTATTTAAAGCCTAGTGGTAGAGACGAGCCACCTAATGGGCTCTCTAGGGACAGGTTCTCTGCTCATGGATAACATATTGAGAGACAGAGCTGTCAGCCTGGTCATATTTACAGCCATGAGGGGAGATAAAGGTTGAGGCATTTCTGGGAAAGCACGCAGGCCATTCTTAGTGAGCAGAGCTCCATCTTATCCAGAGCAGGGGAATGATGATTTTCCAAGTAAATACATTAGCCATATAAAGCAGAGGGTTTCTTCATGGAACTATCACAGCATTTACAATCACCAAACATACACTGTTAAAAGGAAGAACATTTGCTGGAACTGAAGACTGAGTAAACAAAGCCTATTTCTAAAAAGGATGCCTGATGCAGGTGCCTGACAGAACCCTAGGAATGCTGCTCCTTAAATGTTCCGTGGGATGTCACTGACTACAACAATACAATATCTCATCAGAGAGTGTGTTGTCAGGAACTGAGGGGAAAGCCAGCACCATTTTGCTGTAAAAAGCTGATACCACTTTGTATTATTTTTTAAAACCACATTGGATTATCTCTTAAGCCTTTCAAGACCCTAGATCCGAAGGGGCAAACTAAACTACAACCCAAAGTCCCATGTTAGAGGCAAAAAAGGCTGACCTACTTGAAGGATTGTTTCAACCAGAAGCAGGACTTTGGTCGTGCTGGGGATGTGGTGAATGGATACCTCCAGGAACTTTTGAGTGCTTGGGAAATGGACGTTTGGTGACTGCAGTGAATGAATGGTTCACCTTTCCTCTAGAAGGGCTATGTGGGTACAAGTACTACTTGTGCAGTGGAAATACACATAGGTGGCATTATAGAGGGGGAAGAGGATTGGATTAAGATCTAGTAATAATTGGTCAATCAATGAGGACTTCCTTGGTGCTAAGCTCCATTGAAGATGTAAATACAAAAAGGAGATGGCCTCCACCTTCAAGAAGCTTACGTTCTTCTAGGGGGTCCATCATGTTCCAAATAAGTAATACAAGATATAAGGTGAGGACTGAGAGAGTCAGGGAAGGTCTCTTGAAGGAAGTGGTGCTTAACTGGGCTTTGAAGAGAGCTAGGGGTTCCAAGAGTCAGAATGGAGGAGGAAATGCACATTAGGCACTCATCTGAGCCTGTGCAAACACGTGAAGAGAGATGATAGAATGTCAAGTGCATGCAACTTCAAACAGAACATTTTGTCTGGAAGCAGAGTTTGCAAAGGGAGGAATAACATGCAGTCGTGCTGGAAAGATGGGGTACAGCCAGTCTACGAAGGGTGTTAAATGACAAACAGGACTTTCTCTTTTATCCTATAGACCAAAGGTGTCAAACCCATGGCTACTGAGCATCATGCAACCCATAATACTGAGTGTGGTCCAAACCAGATTAAAATGTAATTGGGAAGCATTTATCAAAATAAATAAAAATAGAGTGAAATAGAGATAATGTTACATTTTAAAACCAGATTAAAATGTAATTGGGAAGCATTTATTAAAATAAATAAAAATAGAGTGAAATAGAGATAATGTTACATTTTAAAACTAAACTTTAAAACTAAAAAGTTAATATGAAGTCTACAGGGATCCTTGTTGGCAGTTTAGTGTTTCCATTTGAGTTTGCTGCTGCTGTTATAGACAATGGGAGGACAAAGGTTCTTGGTCAGGGGAGTAACTTAGTCAGACCTGTGACTTAGGAACATCAGTTAGACTTCTATGTGAAGTATGGATTGGAGACGAAAGAGGCTGGATGATGGAATACACATCAGGAGGCTCTATGATAGGCAGATGCCAGGTGAGAGGGCCTAGAAAAGGATGATTGTGGTAGGAGTGGAAAAAAGAGTAGAAATTAAATATTCTACCTCTATCATTTACTAGGTATGTGTTCTTTGGCAAATCATTGAACCCACCTAGGACCAAGCTTCTTCCTTAAAAGGTTAAAAAAATACAAAAAAGCCAAAGGGTTTCAACTCAATCTCTTCAAGTTAAGATGATCTGTGATCCCTAAACAAATGGCTCTTAGAGTGGTGGGGGTGTTTTTCAGCCCATCTCAAGAAAGCTTAGATCAAAACTCTGATATTTAATAAAAAGCATTTGGGAGAATCTGACATAAGTTGAAGATCAGATTAGTGGAAATGGCCAGCTTAGAGAAATGTGCAGCTTCTTCCTCTTTCCTTCTATTAGCACTGACCATAAGCAAGAGTCCCAGTTTCCAGGTGGTGAGTGCAAGGGCTTTCTGGTCTTCACTAACCCTCAGATAGTCCCAACTGTAAAGAAAGCCCAACTTTCTGTGGTTTAGAGAATGGATTTTAAAAAAGAAATTGCAAACTAGACCCAGAACCCAAAAGATATGAAGGGTTGGGGAGGTGGTCATGGTATAGGAGATTTGGAGCCATAAGACTTGTATTCAGTTTGGGGGACAAGAGTCTAAGAAGCACATTGGTAAGCTGGCGAGTGCCCAGAGGAGAGTAATCAACATGATGAAGGGTGTTGAATCCATGTCATCAAGAATCAGTTGAAAGAACTAGAGATGATAAGACAAAGGGGATACATTATAGCTTTCTTCAAGTATTTCAAGTGTTCTCATGTGGAGAAAGGATTAAATTTGTCCCATTTGGCCCCAGATGCCGCACTAAGAGCAATAGGCAAATGTTGCAGAAAGGCAAATTTGAACTTGGTCTTCAGGAAAATGTCTTTGGAGCTGTCCAGAGAGGGAACAGATTTCTCCCACAGTTGAATGGGCTGGAAGGTCTTCAAACAGAATCTGGACAACTGAGTGTGATAGAGTGAGGATTCCTTTGGGGCCAATTGAGGTTCCTTCCAACTCTCAAGTTCTATGATTCTGGCCTGGAACCTGTATTAGGAGGGCAGAGTTTATAGTCTCAAAGAGCATCATATATATGTCTGAAAGGTTCAGAACCACTGGATATAAGAAACTCTCAAAGTAGGAGGCAGAAGAATCAAAACATGTATTTAGGCTCCACAGTAACCAACCCATGAACCAACATCCCCATTTTGATATATTGATCAAAAGCTTCCAGGCCCAATAAGTACACCTTACAAGAGTAACCAGGAGGCTACAGAGAAGCATAATGGTGTAAAGCAAAATCATGCTTCCCCCTCTATGATAAAAAGATTACCCACTGGCCTCAAGTCCTTGTTCAGCTTCCTCCCGTAGGTCAGCTCTGCTACCGGCAGCTCCTGCTTCAGCTTTGGCTGTGGCTGTAGCTGTAGCAGCCTCTGGCGCCAACGGAAGCTGTTTTTAACCATCCGGCTTCTGCGGAGGTGGGGGGAGGTGTAAGGTACACCGGGGAAAGCACAGGTTCTTTCAATCTGCTTAAGCAAGGTGAAGGGGTTGACCGGGAAAGCACAGGTTCTTTCGATCAGCTTAAGCAAGGGAAGCAAGGTGAAGGGGCCGACAAGCTTACTCCAACCCAACATACAAACAGCATTCAGTTCAGGGGAAAAAGCCAAACTAGTCAAGGGCACTTGTTGACTAAGTGCTAAGGAGCCCATTTTTGGTTACCAACACAGAACCCTAGTTCTGCCATCTATTTCCTGTGTGATTTCAAGCATATCATCTCTTCTATCCAGGCCTCAGTTTACTTGTCTGTAAAATTAGGATGGAGTGGACTACATGATCTCTGTAGCAGCTCAAAAATCCTATGTTCCAAAGACATTTCTCCTTCCTACCCCATTGTGCCAATCTGACAATTACCATTCTTCTCCAGTCTCTGGGCCTGTAAGATGAGAGTTCTGATCAACAGGAATGATAAGCTTGCAGCAGAAGGAGAGCTATCAACAGACTATTGATTTATCACCCTTTTCAGCCCAGGTGGGTTCCGAGAGGATAAATCTTTTTTTTGCCTCCGGCTCGGTACCTGCAATCACTCTACGGACCATGACTTTCATATCCTATTAACTCTGAATTACTCAGTCTGGGGCTGAGCTGAGAGGTAATTTAAAATGGCAAAGGGGGAAAAATGTTCTGATTTAGATCTGATAGAGACTGGATTAAGTTCTTCCATTTATCAGGGCTGAAATGTGAGCTTTGGAAGGGAGAGCAATTGCAGGTTGGGTGGGTTTTCTGGGAAATGTCTGGACCCCAAATTAATTGGACAGTGCCTAGAACAAATCCATTGTTCCATGTCCTTTGTGGGATATTCTGAGGGTGGGGGTGCAGAGAGACTCAAGCATTACAGGGTGTCACCATTGGTAGAAAGGTGAAGATAATCAGCTTCAATAGAGAAGATGGTGTGGTTATAAATAGGATAATTCTCCATTGTACACTGGAAACTGGTTGATACCTGTGATTATTATTTTGTGTGTATGTGCAACTATTCTTCAGAAGAGTTAAAATTGAGAATAAATATTGGAGATAAGAAGGGCATGAAGAAAATTAATATACCTTGGTGGCTTAGTGTGATGGATTTCAAAAAAGGGTGGTATTTTTGCCCCCATCATCTTCTTAAGGGGTTTTCATAAATCTGTCCCATTTGGGAAAGCATCATGAGACTTGTGTTCTTAGACCCTTATGACACCATCACTGTCAACTATTACTTTGCCTAGGATAGTTGGTTTTAACAACACGTCAGGATCTCTGAATTAGGAGTGCTCTCAGAGGCCATTCAGTCCAACCTATGCCTGAATAAAATCTATTCCCAGTCCTCCCTCATCATACCCAACAAGTGACCATCCAGTGTTTTCTTGAAGATTATGAGAAGGACCCCACTATTTCTCAAAGCAATACATTCTAATTTTGGACAGCTCTTAATTCTGGCACCTTTTTTTAAAATCAAGCCTGAATTTGCTCCTCTGCAATTAATATCTTTTGTTCCTTGTTCTGTTTCTGGGATCAAGTCTAATCCCCCTTCTAACATGGCAGCTTGAAGACCACTACTATGTCTTCCCAAGTATTATCTTCTCCTGACTAAATATATCTAGCTCTTTCTACCTGTTCTCATTTGGCATGCTTTCAAAACCTTTCACCATTCTGGTTTCAGTTTACCAGTGGTCTCCCAAAAATGTGGTGCCCAGAAATGACTAATACTCCAGATATCATCTGATCAGAGCAAAGGACAGTCGAACTCTCATCGGTGCCTCTTTCAATGCTGTCTGAAGTGGCATTCACTTTCTTGTTCACTCCATCACACCATTGATCCAGTCCTTGGATCATTAAAAGGTGGCTAGGTAGCATAGTGGAGAGTGCTGATCTGGAAGACTCCTCTTTGTGACTTCAAATCTGACCTCAGACACTATTTGTATGACCCTGGGCAAGTCATTTAACCCTCAATTTCCCCATCTGTAAAGTAAGCTGGAAAAGTAAATGGTAAATTACTCTAGTATCTTTGCTAAGAAAACCCCAAACGGGGTCACAGTCAGACATGACTGAAAACAACACTTCAACAACAGTGTAGATCATGAAAACACCCCAGATATTTTTCAGATGAACCGCTCCCTGATCATACCTTCCCATCTTGCACTTAAACCTTTATAATCATGCCTACTGAATTTCACTTTATTAGATTTGGTCCAATGCTTTAGCCTGTCAGGATCTTTTTTCATCTTCACTCTGCCACTCAGTGGGTTAGCTATGCCTTCTAGCATTACATCATCTGGAAAATTTGATGAGCATGCCATCTATGCCTTTGCCATTGATAAATATGTTAAGCAACAATAGGCCAAGGGTAAATCTCTGGAGCATCCCACTGGAGACCTCCTTCCAATTTGACATCAAACTAATAATGAGTATTTCTTGAGTTAGATCTTAAAACAAGTCCGATTCCACCTAATTGTATTATCACTAGCCTGAGTCTTTCATCTTTTTCCATGAGAGTAGCATGAGAAACTTAGTGAAATGCTTGATTAAAATTCAAGGTAAACTACATCTGCAGCCTTCCCCTAATATACCAGACTAGCAACGTTGTTAAAAAGAAATGAGATTGGTCTGGCATGACCTGTTTTTGATGAAGCCATGCTGATTCTTTCACAAGCACTTGCTTTACTAGATGTACACTAAATATCATATTAACAATAAGTTAGAGAATATTTTTCCTGAAATTGAAGTTAAGTTAACTGACCTGTACTTTGCAAATTCTATTCTGATTCCTCTTTTTTAAATCAGGATAATGTTTGTCCATCTTCAGTACTGTGGTGTCTCATCTGTCTGTTGCAGTCAATGACAATGACTCAGCAGGCACATCAGCCAGTTATTTTAGTGCTGGAATATTGTTCATCTGGGCCAAAAGACTTGAATTCATCAAGTACAGCCAGGTGCCTTTCTTCCATTTCCTTAATTTTATTGGATATCAGCTCCCTAATGACCATTTTTTGTTCTTTCCTTTATGGTCCCTAAATCATTCTCCTTACTAGAGAAATCAGAAACAAAACAAGAACAGAGTTAAACCATCTTACCTTATCTCTCATTTTCTGTTATCCTCATCTAATCCACCCCATGCTAGAGTCTTATGCCTTCTTTGAGCATTTTTTTGTGCCTAATAGAGTTTTAAAAAGGAAAACCACCTCTAAATGTATTGAAATCTGTTGTCCCTAAACCTAGGATGTTTGACAGCTTACTCACTTCTGACTCCAAACTTCCCCAGGCTCTCAAACCACTGGGGCGACTACAAGGAGCAGGAGAAGAGAAGAGAATAGGGGATACTATAGAGCATGAGTAGGGTGGCCTTGGAGGGTCAAATTTAAACTTCTGCCCTGGAGACTTCTATTGGGCATAGAGATTGAATGGACTGTTGGTTTACTTTGTGGGTTTCCACTGTGTTTCTCTTTTTGTGTTCCTTAACAAAAGCTAAGTGGTGCGGTTTGTTAAACAAAGGACCTGGAGCCAGGAAGACTTGAGTTCAAATCTAGCCTCAGACACTTACTAGCATCCAGGGCAGATCTGTCTGCCTCAGTTTCCTCATATGTAAATATGGAGATGAGAATAGCATCTATCTGATGAAGAACTAGAGTTCTTGTGAGGGTCAAATGAGATAATAGAAACAAAATGCTTTATAAACCATAAAGCACTATTTAAATGCTAGCTATTATCGATTAACATTATTCCCTCCTTTGGGGTATTTCTCCCCATTTCTGAGGTATTAGGCAGAGAGCTGAGTCATCTTCCTGGATGAAAGCGAGTGCAACTTCCTCATTTTACAAAGGAAAAGACTGAGGCCCATAGACATTATAAGGACAGCTGCTGGTGCAGTGGATAGAGCCCTAGGCCTGGAGTCAGGAAGACCTGAGTTCAAATCCTGATTTAGACACTTACTAGCTGTGTGACCCCGGATAAGTCACTTACCCTCTGTTTGCCTCAACTTCCATATCTGTAGAATAGAGACAGTAACAGCACCTACCCCACCCAAGGTTGTTATGAGGATCAAATAAGATGGTAATTATAAAGTGATTAGCACAATGCCAAGCACATGGTTCTATATGAATGTCAGTACGACTGTTACTATGACTTGCCCGGAGTTACAGAGGCAACAAATAGCAGACCTGAGATTCAAATACAGGACCTCTGTTTTCAAATCCCACATACAAAGAAATAATCCTGTTTCTTCAGGGGCACACTCCAGGTATTTGTCTGATCCCACTACGTCTCAGCACTACTTATGAGGTCAAATTTGCCTCCGTGACTTAAGGCTCTCATTTATGTTGGTTGTGACCCCATACTTTGTGCATTTTTCTATTAAAATCTGGGAATATAAGTTTGGCTGCAATCTGCTTTTATGGATTTTGTGTCTTGTGAACTTTCTGGAGGTCTCTACTGAGATTATAATTCTAGCTACACTCTCTATGATATGCAACTTGGTAGATATATAGAGATAACTGTCTCTCCCTCCCAAAACCCATTCCCTTTTCTATTTAAATCTTTTTTGATTAGATTTGTGAGACTCCCAACACATACATTTTTCCCAGCCCTTGTAAGATGTTCTCCATCCCCACCCAGGTGATGCAGCACATTTTATTTTTTCATTGTTCTTTCCAAAAATCAAAGGAATATGCAACATTTCAGCAAATAGGGCATTCTGATATTCTCTGTACTAGAGGAACAGTATGGAATGTTTATCCTTTTAGCAGGCTAAGGTTTGAAAAGGCTCAAGCTCAGAGGGGCCTAGATACCATCCAAATTAACTTTTTATATGATGTTAAACTTAGGGATTTCTGTAGGCACTTGATTTTAGATGAAATAAGATTTATGTAAATCATTATTCTTCATTATTGGCCAGTTATTACTGGGGATTTTTAAATCAGACTTGTAGAAATAGAGAGTTAGAAATTGATTGTGAAGCAGCATAAGAAAAAAGGTAACAGAGAAAAAAAAGTCTCAGACACCGGGGGATCATGAGCCCATCAATAGAGAGCAGCAAGGTATCTTGGAGACCATCTAGTTTAACCCTTTAATTTTACAGATTAGGAAACTGAATACCAGGGATGTTAAATAATTTATCTAACATAATACCAACGATAAGCATTGGGGTGGAATTTAAACCCAAGTTCTCTGACTCCAGAGCTAGCATTCTTTATACTATAGTAGGCTGAACTCAAATCCACAGCCCTAGCTGAAGAGAAACCCTCAGGGTCTCAGAGGTCACTCACATTGCAGTCAAGTGGCCAGATTTAATGCTGGGTGGGGGAGAGGGAATGATCGTCCAAACCAATTGACTTCATATATCATAATCCCTTGGCATTTGTGGAGACGGTGGGGCCTCAGGCACGACCGCACAAGAAAGGTTCAGTCTCAAGCTTGTGAGTTAGGGGTCCCAAAGAAGTCCCAGTAATATGCGTGCTGTTCATTACAGTGTCTTTCCTTAGTTCACTATCTTCTGCAAAGCTACAAATGGAAATTTTTCATGAAAATTTCATGTCTATACTATGATTACCAACCCTGATCATGCAACACCCTTCTTTACCTTCCCTTTCCCCTTCCCTACTATTCTCTTCACTTTTTTGGTCTAGTAGTTCCTTCATTCATGCATTAAACGAGTGTTTATTGACAACCTACTAAGTACAAGTACACTCTTTCAACAGAATTTTATTATATCTCTTTTTGGTGCATAATACTGTGCTCTGTATTTTGGAGACTAGATGCCTCCGTAAGAAGACTATAAGCTCCCTGAGGGCCAAGAGAATAAGATCCAGCCACACAAAACAGTTCAATAATGAGGCAAGGCAGAATATAGTAAGTGCTAATGAAAACATTACCATAAATGTTACAGGAGGCCAGAGGTGGGAGAAATTGGTATGAGCTGAAGAAATCAGGGAAGGCTTTGCAGAAGAAGAATTTGGGTTAGGTCTGAAAGGACAGCTGGGATTTTGACAGGCTAAGGGAAAAGAGGAGATCACTAAGGGAAATGGAGGATTCTTTTTAATGCTCACCCCCTGTAACCTCCTACTGAAATTACTTCTTATATATTCTTCATTTACTTAGCTATCTCTAGCTATGTGTTGTATCAGCTCAGTAGAATGGAAGCTCCAATGGGTCAAGGAACTGCTTTGTAAACACATTTCCTAGCACAGTGCCTTGTATGTGTCTTTGTTTAGTCATTTTCAGTCGTGTCTGATTCTTCAGGGCCCCATTTGAGAAAGATACTGGAGCAGTTTGCCATTTCCTTCTCCAGCTCATTTGCCAGATGAGGAAATGGAGGCAAATAGGGTTAAGTGACTTGCCTAGGGTCACACAGCTGGTAAGAGTCTGAGGTCAGATTTGAACTCAGGTCTTTCTGACTCTAGGCCCAGCACTCTATCTGCTATGCCACCTAGCTGCCTTGAGTTTAGTATATGTTACTGAATTGATATCCCTGGGCAGAAGTTACTCTTGAAGCCTATAAAGGAAAGGATACAGGGTACTACTGACCAGTGGCATGGCCATGCTAACTAGTCCAGTTCAGACCTCATTTCTTCTCCCCTGGACTAGTACAACTATGCCTTAACTGATGGCTCCACTACTGCCCTCTCCCTCTGTGATCTTGACTAGATATGCTGACCAAACAACCTTCCTCTAGTAATAAAACTTCTAATAATAAAACAACAAAAGAGACAACTTGGAGCTTTCTTTTGACATGGTTTCCTCCCTTCAACCTTGTAAGTGGATATGCCCGTTGTTTCCCTCATGCTCAACAAATTCATTTTGTTCCCCAAACCAATAAAATTGAAAAATTCCCTGTTCTCACCTCCCATTTCTCTCAGGTCTCTTGCCCTTTTGATGAGGACTTAAAGTGAGGCCTAGATGAAGAGACCATGAAATTAAGCCAGCTAGCATATCAATCAGCAAGCACTGTGGGCCCAGCATTATGCTAAGTCCTAGAGATACGATGACAAAAATGAAAAAGTCTGTATCCTCCAGGAGTTTACATTCTTCTGGACGGAATAGGGAACATAAGCAAACACATGAATATAAGATCATTTAAGGAGGAAGATGGTATATGAATGTGATGGAATATTATTGCACAGGAAGAAATGACAAAAGGATGGCTTCAGAGAAAACTGGGAAGAGTTCAGTGAAGTGACAAAAAGTGAAATAAGTAGGACCTGGAGAGCAGTGGATATGATGACCACAACACTGTAAAGAAAACACAGCCTCGAAAAGTACCCTGACCAATGCAATGACTGATTTGTGATTTCAAAAGCCTAATGATGAAGTATACTCTACACCTCTTGGCAGAGAGGGGATAGACTACTGGTACAAAACGGGTCAGGCATTTTCAGATCCAGAAAAAAAAGACTCTGCCTTGTCTCCTTCCCAGTAGAGCTGTTGGGAAGATCCAGTGAGACAGTGGATGGAAAAATACTACACTAAGTGTAAAGTACCGCTGGGCCTTGAGGAGGTCAATCTTGTCACTGTTAAGATTGGGGGATGGGGGAGGGCAGAGTATAGGTGCGTGGTATGTTATTCACTTTTCATTTTCAAAGAGGACCAATAACATTATGGGGTGATGTCATGACTCGCACGTGAATTGGATTTAAGTGAGGCAGAGTTGCACAAAGTCATCAGCCTCCCTCTCTCTTTCAGAGTCATGGAAGTCTAGTGGCAAGACTAAAGTCAGGACAACCTGTGATGATGACCTTGAAATCTTTGATGTCTGACCAAGCTCTAAGCACTCCACAGCACCTGCTTTAGATGCCTTCATGGCCATTGGAACAAATTGTTCTCATGCACCCATTCTGGGAGAAGTCTTCACACGCTTGGGGTAGATGTCTCCCTAACTCACTGACAGATGTGAGGTATATTGGTTACCCTGAATCTGGTTTAGCTGTCTACCAAAATGGTTTACTGGGGCATGGCCACTGCACATGCTACAGCTTCTTGGAGCCACAAGTTGGGGTTGGGTGAAGGTGGCCACCAAAGGTGGATGAGCAGCCCTGAGAAGGGCTCAGCTAGTCCTCCCTGAACACCCCACACACTTGGGTATGTGTTATAGTGAGAAGAGCAATAGAGGAAGAGTCAGAGGATCTCGTTTCAAATCCCAGTCCTTGTGACCTTGGGCTTTAATTTCCGTGACGGTAAAATGAAGGGGTTGGACTAAATGGTTTTGAAGTTATAGTCCAACTCTAAATCTATAATCCACTTCTGTTTAAGAATTGTGTTTGACTCATTCCATTCTCTCTTCTACACTAACTTTTCTTTCCTCCCCCAGCTTTTCCCCAAGAAATGCACTCACACTTCCACTTCTCTCACTAGTGACTATTACAGCTCCCCTCCCTCATGCAGCAGGTCCAACACCCCTATACCAAACCATTATGACAGCCAGGATGATGTTAGCTCTGAAGAAGATTGTTGGAGGAGGTAGCATCAACTTTCCCAGGAGAGAATCAGAAAACATATTCCCACAACAGATTGGCTCCCTGAGAGGCCACTCCTGAAACTCATTTGCAAACTGTAATTGACCATGCCTATGCAAAAACTGAAATTGGAAAATCAAGCTCAGAACCGCATATGCTCCATTAGATGGTTAAATTGCAGGGACAATTGGGCTCCTGTTTTCTAGCTCTCAGCACTTGTGCTGAAGAGGTGGAATTCTCTGTGGAATTCTGTGGAATTCTCCTACCAGGCTGGGGCAGCAGCCTACAGACTTTGTTCTCTACATTCTATTGCCTGGGTTCTTGGCATCTATTGATTCCATTTCAGAAAAGTCTCTGCTCAGAGGAGAGCCTCATATCCCCAACAGTCCCCGCACTGGGTTATCAAATCAAGAAAGGTTAGATTAGAAAAGCTACTTCTCACCAACAGGTTCAGAATGTTTCCTTTCCAAGGTGTCCGTCTAGTCTTTAAAAAACAGCTATTGTCAAGCTGCTGTCCAATCATGGGGTCCTGAAGTCCATCTTGTTCCCAAGGAAACTGCCTTCCAATGACGCCTTCATTTCTTTTCCTGCTTCTTTTGTTCCCTAGCTTCTGACAAAGAGGGCCTTGGATGCCTAATGTGGCCATTTGACTCCAGGCTGCTCAAAAGAAGACATATTACAGTAAATTTTAATTCTTCAGGATTCTGCCCCCTCCCAGAACAATTTAAGTCAACTTAACCAGTATTTATTAAGCACCTACCATATGTAGAAGCCTGGGCATGGCACTGGAAATGCAAAGATAGATTTGGTACATGAAGATTCTGATCTTACTCACAATCTATGGGAATCTATGGGAAGTTACACATATAACTATGATATAAGGGAGAAAGAGACAAAAGGCAAGGGAAAGATCTGGGCAGAGAAGACTGCATGGTATAGAGGGAAACATGCTGAAGCTAGGGTCAGATGGCCTAAATTGAAGTTACTATCTTTGCTATTTCACAACTTTATGATCTTAGGCAAATTACATAGGCTCTCTGGGTCTCAATTTCTTTTTCCTTCCTTCCTTCCTTTCTTTCTCTCTTTCTCTCTCTCATTTCTTCCTTCCTTTCTTTTTTCTTCCTTGATTACTTTCTTTTCTTCTTCCTTTCTTTCTTGAGGCAGTTGTGGTATGACCCAAGGTCATACAGCTAGTAAGTATCTGAGGCTTGATTTGAATTCAGGTCTTCAGGACCTTCAGGACCTCTATCTACTCTATCCACTACACCACCTACCTGCCCCTGGGTTTCAGATTCTTACTCTATGACATGAAGTGGGGATGTACTAGACAGCCTTTGAGCTTCCTTCTTGCTCTAAATCTTGAGGGATAAGAGATTAATTTCTAGGTGGAGAAAGGAGGAATTAGGAAAGGCTTCATGGAGGAGGAAGCAGGTGGGTCTGTGAGGCTGAATTGGGACTTGAAGGAAGGTAGTGCTTTGAACAGACAGGAAAGAAGGTGAAGGTGAAGATGATGAGGGTAGTCATCCAAGTCACCACAACTAAGCCCCTTGAGGTACATGAGGGAAATTACCTCGGAGCTTTAACAATCTGTCTCTCTGAGTCCTACTAAAGTTAAAACCATCTAGTGCAACTCACTTATTTTATAGGTGAGGAAGTAAGGCCCAGAAAGAAGGGATGTGCTCAGGATTATAGTCATGACAAAGATAGGTCTAGAAACTGGGTCTTCAGACTACCAGGCCACTATCCTTTCCAGTGAATTGTCCCTATAATATCCAACTCATTGGTGTCTCAAAAGACTGGATTATCAACTAAACAAAAACTTGTACTTATCCAAAGTTCAGAAAATCACAGAATCAGAGATCCTGGAATTAAAAGATTCCTTAAACGTCATAGGATCATAGCATCATAGTTTTAGAGCTAGAAGTGACCTTCGAGGCCACTGAATCCAATCCTCTCATTTTATTGTTGAGAAAACTGAGGCAGAGGGAAGTTACAGGGTCACACAGCTAATACGTGTCTGAGGCAGGATTTGAATCTAGGTCTTCCTGATTCCAAGTTCAATGTCTGTATCTACTGCTCAGTGCTGTCTTCTAGTCCAACCTTTAATCCTACATATTTATGACATTAACATGTGAGAGAGATAGTAGAGGTGGTATGATACAATGAAAAGAGCACTGGTTCTAGAGTCAAAAGATCCAGTTTCAAATCCTGCCTCTGAAGCTTGGTAGCTGGATAACTTTGGGCAAATCACTTCATCTGCCTGGGCCTCAGTTTTCTTATCTGTAAAATGGTGAAGTTGGTATTGGTGGTTGTGGTGGTGATAGTGGTGGTGATGGTGGCAGCAGTAGTGGTAGTACTAGTACTAGTAGTAGTAATAGTAGTAGTAGTAACAGTGGTAGTAGTAGTAAGAGTAATAGTAGTAGTAAGAGTAGTAGTAATAGTAGTAGTAGTAATAGTAGTAGCAGTAGTAGTAGTAGTAATAGTAGCAATAGTAGTAGTAGTAAGGGTAGTAGTAAGAGTAGTAGTAATAGTAGTAGTAGTAATAGTAGTAGCAGTAGTAGTAGTAGTAATTGCCAGCATTTACATAGCATTTTAATATTTGTGAAGTGCTTTACAAATATTACCTCACTCATCCTCACACCTGGGAGGCAGGTGCTATTATCATCCCCATTTTCCAGATGAGGAAACTGAAGCAGGTAGAGATGAAGAGGCTTAGCAAAGGTCACCATCTAGTGAATGGCTAAGGACAAATTTGCACTCAGGTCCTCCTAATTCTCATCTCTGATGTCCCTTCCAGCTCTGAATACAATCCTTTATTTTTAGTCCAGATCCATGATTTCATCAGTGTAGTTACCTCTCAGTTGGCAAACTCCTACCAAAGCAGATCAGCGATTAAATCTTAATGAGTCTCCTGGGGCACTGAGTGGTTAAATGACTTATTCAGGGTCACACAAGCAATACAAGTCAGAGGGAGGACTGGAACCTCAGTTGTCATGTCTCAGAGGCTAGAGCTCCATCTACTATATAATGCTTCTTCTCTCATATAGGACGTGTGAGAAGGAGCACAATATATATGTTTGTTACTAATAGTAATAGTAAACCTAATGTTGGTACAAGTTGTAGATTTTGTAAAGAATTTAGTAACTGAGTTGAAATTCATGGTAACCCTTGGAGCCAGATAAATGAACAGATTAAGTATCAGTTTTTCAATCTGTAAAATAGGGATGTTAGTCCTGAATTAGGAATCAAACGGCTTTCCCATGGCCACAGGACTATTTAACAAACTTCTTTGTTTTATATGTTCATTTAGATTCTTTGACTTCATAGTATTGAACAGAGCCATAATTAGGAACTTTTGTGCCCTGAATACAAACTGCACCTGAGGCAAATTTGCCCTCAGTGTGTGGGAAGGTGAAGATATGGAACACCATCCTGTGGGAGATAAGGAAGGGCCCGCCATCTGGTAGCTTCCTCTTTAAACTAATTATTCTTGCTAACTATGTGTTGAGCTCTGTAGTTTCTATGCTGCCAAAGGACTAAAGATGCTATCGGCATCCTCTAAATTTGGTGCCCTGGGGCAAAGCCGAGTTACCCTACCCTAGTTATAATTCTGTCCTTGTGCTAAGTTAGGGCATCAGAAAACAGTATTAGGACCACATGATCTCAGTCTGTTCCCCCATCCTCCCGAAATATGTCCACTGAGCTATAATTTATTATTTGTTATTAATAACAATAGTTGGCATGTCCACAGTAGCTAACAATAATGAGAAGCCTCTCTGACTCCCTCTCATATTGGAGGTAGCCCTTTTGGTGTCTTTTGCAAAATAGTGAACACCACCTTGAACCACAATGTCAGTTGGCAGCATTTATGCAGGAACCCATGTGATAAATTTCTGCCTGTGATTAGTTCCAGGGAAAGTATTGTTTCTACAAACAAATTTGTCTGCTCCCCTTTGTCAGATAATGAGAACAACACAAGCCTCCATGTTTCTCTGCCTCAGCAGCTAGAAAACTTTGAGCCAATTTTGTTGCCCAAGTGCGGTGATGTGTGATGGACTCAAACCTGGTCTCTAGCAGCAATGTCTCTCCTGCTCTTCTCCCAGGCTTTCTTTGCTTTGTTTTATGTCTCAATGTCTCACTGCTCCTCTGCACTTTGTGTTAATCTGTAAAGCCCCATGAGTCCTTTGGGGAATGAGCGGGTATAAATCTGGAAGCTATAAAATACCAAGAAATCTTTGCCTCTCTGCTGGTCATCTTGTTTCAGAGGCCATTGGCCCTCAGCCCTTGAGGACACTGATGCCAGGAATGTTTTGATGAGGCTACCATTGAAATTATTTTTCAGTTCATAAACCATTTATTCAGCACTTAGGCTGTTCCTGGCCCTAGGCTAAGCGCTTG
Source organism: Trichosurus vulpecula (assembly GCF_011100635.1). NCBI lineage: Eukaryota > Metazoa > Chordata > Mammalia > Diprotodontia > Phalangeridae > Trichosurus > Trichosurus vulpecula. Next base: position 105,095,176 of record NC_050575.1, read on the forward strand.
GGAAGATATAAAAGATAAATCAGACAGCCTCTGTCCTCAAGCAGATAACAATTTCATTATTATAATAACAATAATAGTGAATATTATTAACAATCACAATAACTAGCTTGTTAATACTATATAATAGCAACTGTTTGTTATTACTTTGTTTTGCAAGACCTTGCCCTGGATTACTCCCTCCCACCATCTGACTCCTCTGCTCCTCCCGACATCCTGCTAACTACAGTTAGAGGAGGTCATGCAACAGAATTAACTAGATCCCCTACACATTTGTTATCTAATCTCATATGGGCCTTCACTGCATCTAATTAATCCTTTTACTCTTCCCTAATTGACTCCCTATCCTACTCCCCACAGCAGCTATGTCAAACTTTTCCTCCTCTCAAACATCCCACATCACCCTTCCCCCTACTCTTCAGGCTAAGGACCTGAACTCACACATTTCTGAGAAAACAGAGACCGTTCACCATGAGCTCTCTCTTTTTCTCTCCTCAGTATCTCACAACCCCTTGACAACATCCCCCTTGATCTTCACCTTTATTCCAGTCTCTGATAATGACATGGCTCTTCTCACTAAGTCTCAACCCTTTTACATGGACCCTTGATCCCACCCCCTCCTATCTACTCTTACGGATTGTCTTTAGAATCATCCCCACCCCTTCTAACTTTCAATGTCCCTATGTTGACTGATTCATTTTCCCTGCTGCCTACAAATATTCTGAGGTCTCCTCATCTTTAAAAATCCCTTGTTTGATCCTACCGTCCTCTCAAACTATTACCCTACATCACTCCTTTCTTTTGCAGGCAAACTCATAGAGAAAGCTGTCTACACTAGTTGACTCCACTCTCTCTCCTGTCATTGGCTTCTGATCTTATCATTCATTTAAAACTTCTCCTTCCAAAGTGACTGGTGATCTCCAAAATGGCCAAATTGACGGCCTTTTCTCAATCCTCATCCTTCCTGACCACTCTGAAACATATCGATTTCTTGACTGCCCCACCCTCTGTCCTCTTGGAAATTCTCTTTCTGCACTTTAATGACAATGCTCTCTCTTGGTTTACCTCTTACCTGTCTGACCATTCCTTCTCAACCTCCTTTACTGGATTATCATCCATATTAAACCCCCTAACTGTATTTGTACTGTTCTGAGACCTCTTTTCTGCCTAGACTCTTTCCCTTGGTGAGCTCATTAGCTCCCACAGGTTTAATTATCATCTCTATGCAGAAGACTTCCAGATGTATATATGCAGTCCTAGTTCTCCCCAAGGTCCTGTCTTACATTATCCACTGTCTATTAGACATTTAAAACTGAATATCGCTTTTCACACAAATAAAGACAGATCTAAACTATTGAGAAATATTACTTGTTCATGTGTAGGTCGAACCAATATAATAAAAATGACAATTCTACCTAAGTTAATTTATTTATTCAGTGCCATACCAATCAAACTACCAAATAATTATTTTAGAGAGCTAGAAAAAAATTTTAAAATTCATCTTGATGAACAAAAAGTCAAGAAAAGGCAAGCAATGAAAAAATATATGAAGGAAGGCAGCCTAGCAGTTCTAGATTTCAAACTATATTACACAGTCATAATCATCAAAACAATCTAGTAGGGCCTAAGAAATAGAGTAGTAGGTCTGTGGAATACATTAGGTACAAAATACACAGTAATAAATGACCATAGTAATTTAGTATGTAATAAACCAAAAGATCCAAGCTTTGGGGGTAAGAACTCACCATTTAACAAAAACTGCTGGGAAAAGTAGAAAGTAGTTTGGAAGAAACTAGGCATATACCAGCCTCGCATACCATATAACAAGATGAGGTAAAAATTCGTAAATGACTTAGACATTAAGAGTAGTATCATAAGCAAACTAAGGGAGCATGGAAAATGTACCTGTCAGATCTATGGATAAAGGAAGTGTTTATGACCAAGCAAGAAATATAGAGGATCACAGAAAGTAAAGTAGATAATTTTGATTACATTAAATTTAAAAGATTTTTCACAAACAAAACTAATGCTATCAGCCTTAGAAGGAAGACAGGAAACTTGGGAAAATTTTATGGCAAGTTTCTCTGAGAAAAAACCTCATTTCTCAAATATATAGGGAACTGAACCAAATTTATAAAAATAAGAGCTATTCCTCAGTTGATAGTCAAAAGATATGAACGCACAGTTTTTAGAAAGAAATCAAAGCTATCAATAGTCACATGAAAATGCTCGAAATCACTATTGCTTAGAGAAATCCAAATTAAAACAAATCTGAGATACCACCTCATACCTATCAGATTGACTAGCATAACAGAAAAAGGGAAATGGCAAATGCTGCAGGGGATATGGAAAAAACTGGGATACTAATGTATACTAATTGTGGAGTTCTAGGCTGGTCTGACCATTCTGGAGAACAGTTTGGAACTATATACAAAGGGCTATAAAACTGTGTATACCCTCTGACCCAGTAATATCACTACAAGATCTGTATCCCAAAGAGATCAAAGAAAAGGGGAAAGGACCTATATGTACAAAAATATTTATAGCAGCTCTTTTTGTGGTGGCAAAGAATTGAAAATTGAGGGGATGCCTATCAATTGGGAGATGGTTGAACAAGTTGTGGCATAAAACCACGAGGGAAAACTATTGTATTATAGGAAATGAAAGCAGGATGGTTTCAGAAAAACCTGAGATGACTCACATGAACTGATGCTAAGTGAAGTGAGCAGAACTAGGAGAACATTGTACAGAGTAACAGCAACATTGTCAGGATGATCAACTGTGAAAGACTTAGCTATTCTGATCAAAACAACTATCCAAGAGAATTCCAAAGGACCCGTGATAAAAAATGCTCACCTCCAGAAACAGAATTGATGAGTGTAGACTGAAGCACACTTTTTTTTAACTTTATTTTTTCTTGTTGTATGTGTGTGTTTTCTTTTGCAACATGGCTAATATGTACATATGTTTTGCATGAGTTCACATGTATAATCAATATATCGTTTGCCTTCTCAAGGGAGGAGAGGGACAGGAATAAGGGACAGAATTTGAAACTCAATTTTTTAAAATAAATGATTAAAATGTATATGAAATTAGCAAATATTTAAATAAATAAATAAAAATATTTTAAAAAATTAAAACTGGATATCCTATAAACATCTCAAATTCAACATATCCAAAACATAGCTTAAGGTGCTTTCCTCCTCCAAACCCATACCATCTTCCTAACTTCTCTATTTTTATTGAGGCACTATTCTATTCTATTGAGGGTGGCCTCCCAGTTGCCTCAGTTTGCAAACTTGAAGTCAAGATCATCTCCTCATTCTCTCTCATTCCTCATAGCTTGCTAATCAGTTGCCAAGTCTTGACTCTACCTCCATAGTATTTCTTGCTTCACTCCTCTTCTTTCCACTCACATAGACATTAACTTTTTTTGAACCCTCATAATTTCTAACCTGGACAATTGCAATATTCTTCTAATTAGTCTCCCTGACTCAAGTGTCTCCCATCCTCTATAGAACTGCCAAAGTGCTTTTTTCCTAAAGCACAGATCTGGCCATGCCACTACCCTACTCAATAAACTACAGGTATTTTACCTATAGAGTCAAATACAAATCCCTCTGTTTGGCATTTAAAGTCTTTCACAAGCTGGTTCCAACCTCCTTTTTCAGGCTTATTATAGATTACTTCCCCTTATATACTTTATGGTCCAACCTTCTTGAGGTTTCTTATGTATGACATAACATGCTCTGTCTCCATGCCTTTGAACAGACTATTTGTCTCCCATGCCTAGAATGGATTCTTTCCTCTGCTCTGCCTCTTAGGATTCTTTGTTTCTTTCAAAACCCAACTTTAATATTGTGTTCTACATGAAGCCTTTCCTGATCTTCCCAACTCCTTGTGTCTGCCACCAAAAAATTCTCTTATGTTTATCTTAGACATATTTTTGTATGTATTTATGCATTTATGTATATACATATATGCATATACATATATATGTACCTTTTGTCTCCTCCAACAGAGTGTAAGCTCCCTGAAGGCAGGGACTATTTCAGTTTTGTCACAATTATTGTCACTTTACAGTTTGGAAACTGAGGCTGAGTTTAAATGACCCATATTGGAACCAATTGGAACCAAAATTCAAAGATGTTGACAATAAGAGTGTATAAATTTAGAGATGGAAGATCCCTTCAAGGTCATCTAGTCCAACTATCTCATTTATAAATTAGGAAACTGAATCCCTGAGAGGTTAAATTACTTACTTGAGGTCACGCAGTGAACAACAGAGTCAGGATTTAGAAGCAGATCTGACTCCAAATCCAAGTTTTCTGACTAATGATACTCGTTCAGCTACATCATACTCAACCACACACACACACACACACACACACACACACAAATATAATACAAAATAGCTCTTTGTACCTCTCTTCACACACTTACTATTTTTCTATTTTAGATCTAATGAAGGCGTAACAGCAAGCAAAGTGGGATTTTTTGCTGTTTTTTTGTTCTTTTTTTCTTAATGTAACACATTAAGTGCTTCATGGAATGTTAATGGAACGGAATGTTAATGGAATAGGACCTGCTTTGAGCCCTGGCCCAGCTCAAAGCTGTGGTATATTCTGAGTCATGTGGAGCCCAGTGTGGGAGGGGTTTGCCAAAAAGGGAAAAAGAGCGGGAAGTGAGAGCAAGGCAGAGCTGAGAGAGAGAAGATAGCATGAGTGGGCAAAGGGAGGAATTTTCCTGGGGGAACTTGCTTATGGGGAGGCCTAACAGAAAGAATGTTTGGGATGTTGGCACTCCCTCTGTTGACCTGTGTTAATCTCTCAGACAGAAGCCCTGTCTGTTGATTTGTGTTAATCTCTCAGACAGAAGCCCTGTCTGTTGATCTGTGTTAATTTCTCAGTCAGAAGCCCTGTCTGTTGGTCTTTATGAGCAAATTGGGCTGAAGGAGGTGACTCACCCTTGGGAAGGAGGCCTAAGTCCCCTTTAAGAGCTGTTAAAATGAATTGAGATGGTGATGCTGGTAATGTGTGCAAATATTGTTGTAGTCCTGTTAAGCTTTGTTTTCCCAGAAACAGAAGCTGTGGGCAGGAGCCCTGGAGCCTGCTGTAGAGCAGGAAGAGCTTGGAGTGGAGCAGTCCCTGTGAGCTGAGACCTGGAGCAGGAGTGGAGAACTGCCTATGTGTGAATCTAGGTGAGAGTCAGAAGTGGTCAGCCCACAGAGGAAGAGCCATGGGACTTGGAAGTCAACCTGGAGTCAAGATGAAAGAGGACTTTGCTTGGACACTTGGTATTGATTAAGGAGATTGTTCTTACTGTGACCCAGGGGTGGACGGTGTGGTATTTTCTGCTACCCCTTAAGGATGTGTCCTGCTAGGCAAGACCCTAGCCTGGGACCCCCTGCTGTGTAAACAAGTATTTTGGGGAATGCTACTGAATGCAATGATATATGCTATGCACCATATGACATACTGAGCATTATGATACATATATACACACACACACACACACACATATATATCTATATATGTATTAGATGATATGTTTTGCTTAAGGATGTTGTACTGAATGCTATGCTTTGCTTTATTGAATAATGCTTAGTTTATTGCTGAATAGAGAGTTCATTATACTATGTGGTTAGACCCTTGAAATTATTCAGAGCAGCAGTCCTCAGGCATGCTGCCATGATTGGCATTACAGACGAAAAACTCATTTCTGATGGGATTGGATGTAGGAGGGAAGAATCAGAAGAGACTTCATGGAGGAAATGGAATCTATCTTAGATTTTAAAGGATGAGTAGAATCTTATCCTTGAACCTGAATGCTGTTCACAATTGTCTACCAGACAGGTGTAGAATGGAGATCACCTGAGTATGAAAATGGAATGTTTCCTCCCCAGGAAAAGAAGGACTAACTGCTTCACATAGCTCTTATTTATCCCTGAAGACCTGAGGGAGAGAATATGAATGGCACTCCAAGTCAATATTACCAGGAGCTTTGGAAACAGACATTCATCCAATAAGACTTAGTAGAGCAGAGTGTAGCACATGATCACACACACACACATGCACATGGAGCAGGCACTCTAATCTCAAATTCCTACTCTCTTTCCTAATGTGGGAAGCTCACTGTAGTATTTCTAGTCATCGCCATATACATAGTCATGACATACATGAAGAGTAAATATTCTCGGGCAGAATTGACAGAGATTTCATATTGACTTTGCTCTATACAAAAACCAGATTTCTAAAAACTGGGTAAATTGATTTTCTTTTCTCAAAAAAAATCATATTTTCCCATTGATTCACATGCTTATTTCAGGAACATTTTATCTTTTTTTTTTCTGAAAAGCTGTCAGTAACAGGTGATGCTTTCACTATTTGACAGAGAGATTCTGAGCAAGGCATAGCTAACTGTGAGTCAAAAAATGCCAACAAAAACCTTTCAATACTCTTGAAAAGCTTAGTATTTTAAAGCAGGGGCTCTTAACCTGGGATCCATGAACTTGTTGTTTTTAAAATTCTGATAAATATATTTCAACGTAAGTGGTTTCTTTTGTAACTCTTTTCATTTTATTTTATGCACTTAATTTCATTATTCTAAATAGGCTTCTACAGATCATCTAATGGAATCATGATACCCAAAAGGTTAAGAATCTCTGCTTTAAAGGAACCTTTGTATAAAATGAGGACTCCTTTGGTAGCTCTCTTGTTGACCTAGTTTTTCAAAGAAGACCACACCAACATACTATAGGACACAACTGTTACCTCCTCCTCCTCCCCAGATTACAAGTAGAGGTAGTCCTTTGGGCAGCTGCCTAGGCAGCACCAAAACATCAGGATGAAAAGTGAAAAATAGAGTCAACATTAGGATGTCTGGTCTGTACCACTCCATTATTTGGAAAGCTGGAGTGCTTAGATTTGTGGAGACAAACATCAAGATGGTTGATTAAAGGTTTCCCTTTTCATCAATAGGCTTTGGCCTTTAACAGCATGCAAGACAACTCCTCTGTGCTTCAGCCTCCTCCACATCAGTTTATCAGAGTTTCCCACTGATATCTTCTTCCCTCCCCTCTCCTGTCAGAAAATCCTTAGCTCCATTTTAATTGGCATTTTCTATGATTTCTTAAATATTAGTAAATCCTACACCTGCCTTTACATAGCCCTCTTTATAGACATAAAATAAACCCTAATTAGACATCATAAGGATAATGATTTCATTAAGACATAGCTAATAGATTACGACGTGTACAAGGCAGGGTGCTGTAAGACAGTCAAACACTTTATCACCTTAGGGTAATTGGAGTTGCAGGATTACAGTAACAGAGCAGCAAAAGGTAATTTCCAATTTGGCCAAAGCTACCCAGGTTCCTTCAGGCCTCCAATTATCATATTTCTTCTCCAAATCAGATCTTCCTGATGCTCTAAAGTGGCTGGGAGCGTGTAGCTATTACAGCCAATCCTAAGCCCCACACTGAAAGCTGGAGTTCTAATTTTCTCTTTTCACAGGCCCATCTGTCAGATATTTACGGCAGAGCTAGGCCCACTCTTGAATGCAAGTGATAAATAGGCAAAAACAGCTTAGAGAGAGAAAAGGCAAGTAAACCCTGGGAGTTGATGAAATGCCCGAGAATCAATCCTCCAGTCATGTTCTGGGTTCGAGAAATAAAGGAAACCCAAGGAAATAAGGAAAAGGTCAAGTTGAACTTGACCTCTCCTGTCCAGGAGCCTGAGTATCAGCAGGAAGCAATTTCCCCAGAGGTGTAGGGCTGTGGGAGTCCCAAACCTTTGGTTTTCTGACCTTGGCCTTTCTTGCAACAGGCTGTCTGTGCCCTAGAAATGCCCCTCTCCTCTCTAATACCTTTACCTTGTTCCTTCTCTGTCCTCTATTCCTTCCCCCATACCTAGATTGTTCCCAGCAGTGTCCTTTCTTCTTCCTAATTAATTGATTCCTTCCCCAACTGTATCAAATGTGGGAAACAAATCAAAGAGCCTTCTAGAGACCTCACATCTTCCTATAAAATTCTTGATCCTCATTTTTCTTTTTGCAGTGCCTTTGTTATAGGCTACTGATCCAGGGATACCAGACCGGGGGGGAGGAGCTTCGAAGTACTGGTGAAACCTGGACACCGGTTCTGGAGGGCATCTCTCAGTGGATCTCCCTTCTCCTCCGGCTATGACAAAAAGATCTTGATAACCAAGGGCCAGCCCCTGCGTGTCCTCTTTTCTGGATGCATCGTTGTCTCACCAGATGACTGTGATCTGAATATGTCCTGGTTTCTTCTTCCCTTATTCCCCATCCATGGCTTTGGATGTCTCCTACTAAGCCACAAACTTTCCTTTGTGTGCTAAAATGCACCAGTACTTAGGACCCATCCCAGTATATTGGTGAATGAGTTTGTGCAAGCTAGCCCACTTTGCCGGTTATATCGACTGAGGCAGCTAGGAGGCATAGTAGATAGAACAGTAGGCCTGAAGTCAGGAAGACCTGAGTTCAGATTCAGCCTCAGACACTTAATAGTGTATGACCCCAAGCAAGTCAATTAAACTCTGTCTGTTCCAGTTTCCTCAGGGTTGTTGTGAGGATCGAATGAGGTAATATTTATGAAGTGTTTAGCACATTTGTAAAATGCAGGCACACAGCAAGCCCTTAATAAATGCTTATTTCCTTACTTCCTACGGCTGGCCCAGACCATGCTTCACCTTCATATCCTGTCATGCTATCCAGATATTTGCCCAGGCTATCTTACCATCTGCCTGGTGTGTTCTACTCTTTTGTAAACTCTTGCTCTGGGCATGGTAATCAAATAAACAACTTCTGGAAAGCACATATCAGTTGGCTACCATATATATTAACCTACAATCTCTGTGACTCCCTAGACCAAAACTCCCTTCCCTGGCTATCACTGCCCTATATGTGTTGTCTTCCCCCATTAGAATGTAAGCTCCTGAGGCAGAGCCAAGATGGGGAGTAGAGGCAGGAAGTCACCTGAGCTCTCCCCCAAACCCCACTAAATATCTTTAAATAATGACTCTAAACAAATCTACAGTGGCAGAACCTGCAAAAAGAGGAAGTGAAAAAATATTCTAGCCCTAGATGACTTAGAAGGTTGGCAGGAAAGGTCTGTTGCACCAGGGAGAGAGAGGAATGCAGACCAGGACAGGCTGGGCCAGTAAACCAGGAACAGGTCTCAGGGTGACAGAATCAGTGGGAGCAATGGTGGTTTCCAGACCTCTTAGACCACAGATCCCAAAGACAACTAAGAAGGTCAGCAGGAAGGGTCTGTGCACCTGGGTGAGAATAGAGCAGTCCAGTACAGGCCATAGCAACACAGCCCCAGCAAACCAGGAACAAGCCTTGGGGTGACTGAATCAGTGGGAGCAGTGGTGGTTTCCAGACCTCTTAGCCTACAGATGGTAAGGAGATCAGACAATAGGTCAAAAGAAGATTTAGAGCGGTCCCTTTGCTGGCATGAGGGGCAGGACTCTTTTGTATTGCCTATACTTGGATCTGGGTCTAAGTTATGGGTCTTAGTCCCTGTGTGAGGAGAAACACTAGCACAGCAGACCTTGGGGCTACAGGTGAGTATGGACCTGGTCACAGTTCCAGAGTTGAAAAGAGTGTTTGTGGCTGCTCACAAACCAGTGCACCAGCCAGGGGATCCCTAGATCACACCACCTTGGAAGAGCCAAAAGCTTACAAGTCTACAGAATTATCTCTGAAAACAGGTGCACAAGAAACTTGAAGCTTGGGGCAGTCCCCAGATCTCCCAGATCAAGGAGCTTGAGAATCAGAGCCCTACTTTAACGTAGAGTTAAAAGTCAAGAAATAGGCTGGAAAAATGAGCAAACAACAGAAAAAAAATTCCAGCCATAGAAAGTTACTATGGTGACAAGGAAGATCAAAATACTTAGAAGAAGACAACAAAGTGAAAATTCCTGCATCCAAAGCCTCAGAAAATATGAATTGGTCTCAGGCTGTGGAAGAGCTCAAAAAGGACTCTAAAAATGAAATAAGAGAGGCAGAGGAAAATTAGGAAGAGAAATGAGAGTGATACAAGAAAATCATGAAAAAGCATGGGTAAAGGAGGCACAAAAAATACTGAAGGAAAGAATACCTTAAAAAACAGCAGAGGCCAAATGGTAAAAAAGGCACAAAAATCCAATGAAAAGAAGAATGCCTTGAAAAGCAGAACTGGCCAAATAGAAAAACTCACTGAAAAAGAGCTCCATAAAAAGCAGAATTGGCCAAATGGAAAAGGAGATACAAAACTTCACTGAAGGAAATAATCCCTTAAAAGTTAGAATTAGGCAAGTGGAAGCTAATGACTATATGAGACATCAAGAAACAATCAAAGAAAATCAAAAGAATGAAAAAACAGAAAAAATATGAAATATCTCATTGGAAAAACAACTGACCTGGAAAACAGATCCAGAAGAGATAATTTAAGAATTATTGGACTACCTGAAAGTCATGATTTAAAAAGAGCCTAGACATCATCTTTCAAGAAATTATCAAGGAAAACTGCCATGACATTCTAGAACTAGAGGGTAAAATAAAAATTGAAAGAATCTACCAATCCCCTCCTGAAAGAGATCCCAAAATGAAAACTCCCAGGAATATTAGAGTCAAATTCCAAATCTCCCAGATCAAGGAGAAAATACTGTAAGGAGCCAAAAAGAAACAATTCAAATATCATGGAGCCACAGTCAGGAGAATACAAGATTTAGCAGCTACTACATTAAAGAGTCTGAGGACTTGGAATATAATATTCTGGATGGCAAAAGAGGTAGGATTACAACCAAGAATCACCTACCTGGTAAAACTGAGCATATTCCTTAAGGGGGAAAAATGGAAATTGAATGAAACAGAGGAATTTCAAGCATTCCTGATGAAAAGATGAGTGCTGAATAGAAAATTTGACTTTCAAATAAAAGATGCAAAAGAAGCATAAAAAGTGAAACAGGAAGGAAAAATCAAAAGATATTTGATAAGGTTAAATTGTTTATATGCCTACATGAAAAATAATATTTATAACTCCTAAAAACTTTCTCAGGGCAGTTAGAAGGAGTAAATATAAAAAGCAGGTATGAGAGTTGAATGTGATGGTATGATTAAAAAATAAAATTAAGGGATGAAAAAGAAGAATGCACTAGGAGAAGGGGAAATGGAGAGGTAGAACAGGATAAATTATCTGATATAAAAGAGGCCTGCAAGAGACTTTATAGTGGAGGGAAAAATGAGGGAAGTGGAAAGGGCAGCACATGAACCTTACTTTCATCAGAATTGGCTCAAAGAATGAATAATATACATACTCAGTTGGGTATAGAAATCTATCTTACCCTATAGGAAAGTAGGAAGGGAAAAGGATAAAAGAAGGGGGGAAGCTGGTAGAAGGGAGGGCAGTTTGGGGGAGGTAAAAGTCAGAAGCAAAACACTTTTGAGAATGGACAGGCTAAAAGGAGAGAGAGGAGGATAAACAGGGAAAATAGGATGGAGAGAAATATATACCTGGTAATCATTACTGTGAAAAAAAATTTACAGTGAATTTCTCTGATAATAACTTCATTTCTCAGACATGTAGAAAACTGAATCAAATTTCTAGAAACAAGAGCCATTCCTCAACTGATAAATGGTCAAAGGATATGAACAGGCAGCTTTCAGATGAAGTAATCAAGCTATCTATAAGTCATATTAAAAAATGCTCTAAATAACTATTGATGAGAGAAATGCAAATTAAAACAACCCTGGGTTACTACTTCACACCTGTCAAATTGGCTAATAAGACAGAAAAAGAAGGTGACAAATGCTGGAGGGGATATGGGAAAATTAAAACACTAACGTACTATTGTTGAAGTATACTGATTTGACCATTCTGGACAGCAATTTGGAACTATTCCCAAAGGGCTATAAAACCATAATACCCTTTGACCAAGCAATATCACTACTAGTTCTGTATCCCAAAGAGATAAAAAACAAAAAGGAAAAGGACCTATGGGTACAAAAATATTTATAGCAGCTCTTTTAGTGGTGACAAAGAACTGGAAATTGAGGGGATGTCCATCAATTGGGAAATGTCTGAACAAGTTGTATATGATTGTAATGGAACACTATTGTGCTATAAGAAATGACAAGCAGGATGCTCTCAGAAAAACATGGAAAGACTTACAAGAATTGATGCAAAGTGAAATGAGCAGAACCAGGAGAACATTGTACACAATAACAGCAATATTGTATGCTGATTTACTATGAATAGCTCAGCCATTCTCAGCAATACAATACTGTAGGATTTATGATGAAAGGTGCTGTCGCTCTCCAGGGAAAGAACTCGTAAAGCATGAATGCCAATCACAGATTTCTTTTCTTTACTTTCTTGGGGGCTTTTTGTCTGTTTTCTTTCACAGAATGACTTACATGGAAATGTTTTGTATGACTACACATGTACAACTATGTCAGATTACGTGCCTTCTCAGTGGGGGAAAGGGAAGGGAGGGAGAGAATCTGGAACTCAAAATTTGAAAAAAAAAGTTTAAATTGTTATTACGTGTACTTGAGAAAAATAAAATGTTCAATAAGATTTTTTTTAAAAAGAATGTAAGCTCCTTGAAGGCAGAGTCAGTCTCTTTTTTGTATTTGTATACACAGTATTTAGCACAGTACTTGGCGTATAGTAAGCAATTAATCCATGCTTTGTCATTCATTCATTATTTATAAAAAGAGTCTAAAACTGTGCATTAAAATTCTTCCGTAAAGTCCTCTTTAAGTCCCTGCAATAGGCTTGAACAGAGGGTCAAAACACTTTTCCAAAGGTGACTGGTGAAATGCCCTAAGCCCTTACCTTGTACTAGGGACCACACTCCATTTCAGTGTGCTCAATTTTAGCGGCCTAATCATTACTAAATATTGTTTGATATTCCACATCCCCCCAAAAAATAATTAGGCAGCAACTGTGCAAAACAGAGAAATACGACAGTCCGGTAGAAGGCTATGCACCGAGAAAGAGAGGCTGATGACTTTGCACAGATCTGCCTCACTTAAATCCAATTCACATTGTGATGTCACTGGTCCTTTTGAAAATAAAGGATGAACAACAATCCACAGACATAGTCAATTGTATAGTTGTGTTATAGGATAAGTGCATTAAGGAGGTGTGAGCTGAGTGTTTTGTGAGTTTGTCAAAAGGGGAAGATCATTACGAAGATAGTAGGCTTGTTGGTTGGCTGATCCTATGACCTGGGGGGGCTCCCTCCTTTTATGATTTTTTCCTCTAATGCTTTCATTTTACTTACCATATTTCTCCATGTATAAGACGCACACTTTTCCGAAAAATTTGGGGTCTAAAAACTGGGTGCGTCTTATACAGTGGTTATAGATTTTTTTACTTGCATTTCCTGCTTTTTCCTGCTTGCTGTCTTTACGCTCATTATTTCGCATGTGTTACCGGTATATTAGATTACGTTTTGCCACTTTCTGTCCAGAAGTGGCTCAGAAAAGATTTTCGTACAGTGCTGAATTCAAGTTAAAAGTGATCCAGTTCACAAAAGTGAATGGAAATCGTGCTGCTGAACATAAGTTTGGTCTTCCTCCAACTGAGAAAACCATCAGAGACTGGCTACAGGAAGAAGAACCCCTACTGAAAATACCACGGCAGAAGAAGGCCATAAGAAGCAAGTCAGCAAAATGGCCTGATTTAGAGAGGGAATTGAAGATATGGATTGAAGAGCAAAGGGCAGTTGGATTCCTGTGTCCACAAAGATGGTTCAGCATGAGGCAAGAAGAATTGCTGATGAAAAAGAAGTTACTGATTTCAAAGGAGGGCACAATTGGTGTTTCAGGTTCATGAAACAGAATGGACAAAGCATGTGTACATGCCCAAAAGATGCCTGAAAGCTATGAGCAGAAGGTCCTTGAATTTCATCTTATTATTGTATGAATGCTATGATGAATAAAACTTGAGTTCAATAACTTTATGTAATACTTTTTTTTTTCAAATTTTGGGCCCCAAAATTAAGGTGAGTCTTATATATGGGGAAATACGGTAGCTTCCTAATGGTAAGGACTGTCATCTTTAAATTTTGTATCTCTCCCGCTACCTAACTCAAAGCTGAGCACATAGTAGGTCCTTAATACTTACTGAATTGAATTAGCAAGCAATGCATAGTCATAGAATGTTTTAGAGTAGGGGGCTGGAGTAAGCAGAACTGTGTAGCAAAAAGATCACTCTGCTGGTATTGATGATATTGGCAAAGAGACCAGGCAGGATTGGTACTAGATGACCGTAACTATAGTTCAGGTGTGAAAGAGTTCAGTGAATGGGACAGGCACCAGAGTAGGCATCAAGAGACCTGGGCTCCACTCCTGATTTTTGCAGGCTCCTTTTAAAAGATCCTTTCCAGCCTTAGCTCATTTTATAAAAGCTAGCTCTTCTCAGAAAGCAACATCTGCTCAACTGGAGTAAACATCTGGCTAAATTCCTTCTTTAGGAAACATTATAAGGTCTTCACTAATTCTGAGTTATGTTCTCTACAGGATTTTTCCTGAGTGCTCTCTGAAGTTGTGTGCTGGTAAATGTTTAACGACCGGCTCTTCCATAGTTTAAAGTTTATTTGCATTATTAACATTTTCTCCATCACTTTCTTAAGTCTAGAAAATCAACAAAACAATAAATCATGCCCTGATTTGTAACAACAACCAACTTCTGAGGTTTAAATCCTCAGCTGAAAGTTTAACAACGGGCTACCAATAAGAGATAGCTCCAGCACACCCCCCTGTCTGCCTCCATAAAAACAAGAGAGGGAGGGAAGAATCAGGGGAGGGGAAGTTGAACAGACAGGTTACTCACCCCTGCAAACCACTTGGGAACATAGGATCATAGATTTACAGCTGAAAGGGATGTTAGCAGTCACTCAGTCCCTCTCTTTTATAGCTAAGCAAACTTAGACCTGGGGAGATTAAATGATTTGTCCAAGTCGTTTTTTACCACAAAGGTGGTAAGGACCAAAGGAGGGATTGAAACCACATCCTCTGACCCCAGAGCCAATGCTCTTTTTTCTATACTATGTTGGACTGAATCTCCATGCTCATCCTAGCCTACTACTTGGGCCAGAGTGGCTCAGGGTCAATTCATTCATATAGTCACCTGACCCAGGGAGTTTCTGTCTACACACCACAGGTTTGAAAAATGTGCTTGAATGGTAATCACTAAAACAATCTGGTAATGTCTAAGAAATAGAGCAGTAGATTAGTAGAATTGATTAGGTTCATAATACACAGAAGTAAATGACGGTAAGTAACCTAGTGTTTGATAAACCCAAAGATCCAAGCTTTTGGGAAAAGAACTCACTGTTTGACAAAAATTGCTGGGAAAACTGGGAGGCAATTTGGAAGAAACTAAGTATAGACCAACATCTCACACTGTATACTAAGATTAGGTCAAAATGGGTACATGACTTAGACATAAAGGATGGTATAATAAGCAAATTAGAGGAGCATGAAAATTTACCTGTTGGATCTATGGATAAGAAAAGAATTTATGACCAAACAAGAGAGAGCATTGTGGAATATAAAATGGATAATTTTGATTACATTAAATTTAAAAAGTTTTACACAAACAAAAAAATTGCAGCCAAGATTAGAAGGAAAGTAGGAAACTGGGTGGGGGGATATTTACAGCAAGTTTTTCTGACAAAGGTCTCATTTCTCAAAAATATTGAGAACTGAGTCAAATCCATAAGAATGATTCATTCCCCAATTGATAAATGGTCAAAGTATATGAACACACAGTTGTCAGACAAAGAAATCAAAGCTAGCTATAGTCATGTGGAAAAAAAATGCTCTAAATTACTATTGATTAGAGAAATACAAATTGAAACAACTCTGAGGTGCTACCCCACATCTGTCAGATTGGTTAATATGACTGAAAAGAAAAATGACAAACGTTGGAGTGGATGTGGAAATACCGGTACAACAATGCACTGCTGGTAAAGTTGTGAGCTGATCCAACCCTTCTGGAGAGCACTTCAGAACCATTCCCAAAGGGCAATCAAACTTTATACACCCTTTGACCCAGCAATACTGCTACTAAGTCTGTGTCCCAAAGAATCAAAGGAAAAAGAAAAGAATTTATACCTACCAAGATACTTATTACAGCTCTTTTTCTGGTGATAAAGAATTGGAAATGGAGGGGGCATGCCCATTAACTGAGAATGGTGGAACAAACTGTGATATATGATTGTGATGGAATGTACTATAATAAATGACAAGCAGGATACTTTCAGAGAAACTTGGAAAGATTTATAAGAACCGATACAAAACGAAGTAAGCAGAATGAGGAGAACATTATACACAGTAACAGCAATGTTGTATAATGATCAACTGTGAATGACAGCTGCTCTGAGCAAAACAAAGGTCCAAGATAATTCTGAAGGACTTATGATGAAAAATGCTATCCGCCTGTAGAGAAAGAACCGATGGAGTCTGAATGCATATCAAAAAGCATACTTTTAAAAACTTTTCTTGGGTTTGAGTTTTTTTTCTTTTTGTTGTTTGTGGGTTTTTTTGTTTTGTTTTGTTTTTTGGTCTGTGTTTTCTTTTGCAACATGGCTAATATGGAAATATGTTTTGCATGACTTCACATGCATAATATGTATCAAATTGCTTGATTACTCAAGGATTATAGGGAGGAAGGAAGGAGAGAATTTGGAACTCAAAACTTTAAAAAAACAAATGTTATATTTCTTACATGTAATTGAGAAAAATAAAACAAAAATTAAATTAAAAAATAACTTTAAAAAAACAAAAATACTCCTGAAGTCAGTAAAACCAGAAGCTACTTCGTACATAATAGATTAGGAAATCTGCCTGAGTAAACACAAGGGTAAACCTGAGAATATAATGTAGACTTCTAGACTATTCAAGCTGGAAAAAACCTTAGAGAGCAACTGGTTCAACATTGTCATTTTACAGAATAGTAAACTGAGGCCCAGAGAGGTCCAGATCACAGAGCTAGTTATTGGCCAAGCCAGTTTTCAGTGCCAGGTTTTCTGCCTCCAATTCTAGTATTCTGTATGTTGTTGGGAAACAATCAGTTATTTAAATTAAAAAAAAAATCTATACGTCTAGATAGATAAATACACAGACACAGACAGAAACAGATACACTGACAGAACGAGAGACAGACAAATAGATCATAGAGAGGTAACCAGATATTTGAGCTGGTAAGGCAAACAAATGATTTGACTATTTTTTGTTGTTTAAAGCAAATTGACCAATATCAGTAGAACCAGATGTGCCGGGTAGACACAGTCTTGGTTCTATTACCTGAAAATGGAACAGACTCTGAGGCCAATAGAAACAAATCGTCACTAATAGATTAGTGTATTGGTTCCACTGACCTGTTAGTGTGTACCAGGATTCACCCTCCCTTCTCCAAGATGGTTGTTATTATAATTTGCATTTCTATAGCATCTTATAGTTTACCTAGCTGTCTCATAGCATTTCTAATTCCTTTAACCATGTTCTTCAGTTGTCCCACTTGGGGCTAAACTCCAGCTTATCAATGTGGTTCCTAAAAAATTGCAGTCAGTGTTGAAAACAATACACAGATGGGGCCCAACCAGGCAGAATATAGCCAGACTTTAACATCCTTCATTTGGGACATCATGTTCTCTTAATGCAGCCTAAGATCATAATGGCTTTTTTCACTGCCATGTTGTACTGACTAATAATGTTAATCAGTACAATATCATGCGGTTCACAAAAACCCTGCAGTCTTTTTTACACGAAGTATTATCTAGCCATTCTTTCTTCATCTTGCACTTGGGCAGTTGATTCTTTGAACCTGAGTATAGGACTTTACATTTATTCCTATTAAATTTTATGTAAGTATATTTGACACACTGTTCTAGCTTGTCCTGACACTTTTGGACCTCATTTGTTCCTCGCGACAAAACTATGAGGTAGGTGCAAGCATTATCCGCCCCCCCACCCCACAAATTTCATTGATTGGCTACTTGCCAGGGGTGTTGCACAGATAGGATTGCAGCTTGGATTTGGGCAGACTTGTAGCTAGAACAAAGAAACCACTGGCTTTGCTCCAAGGAAGTATAGGTATAGGAACTTAACAGGTTGCTGACAGAGGTTGTACTCCTTCAGTAGGTAGAAATGCTTGAGTTTGGTGTCCTGTTATTAAGCGTATTTTATTAAAACAGAAAACAATAAAATTAATTAATTTTTAATATAACTATTAAAATAAAAAGTTTTCAGATATCTTGCTTTGTTTTTTTTACCACCCACATCCCAGCTAAGTTCCTCCCTGGCCAGTGGTACTCTATTCCCTATCCTAGTAGTAGCTTCAATATATTCCAAGATCTCTATCTCCTTCCCCTTCATGGGTCCTTGTATCTCCCTATCAAGTATCCCTGAGATCTCCCCTCAACGACTGAATTTGTCTTAAAAAGTTGTTTGCTCCAGGCACCAGATTTGCTACTTGTGGCTCTGGGCACAGCTTAGACAAGATGACCTCTTCAGGCCCTTCTAGCCCCAAGATTCTGCGATACTGTGAAATAATTGCTTGCTAACAACAGTAATAAATGTACATATTTCAAAATAGAAAGCAAAATAGAGAGGGCTTAGAGTTGTGAAAGATATGCCTTTGAATTTCTAGCTTAATACTTACTATTTGGGAGGCCTTGTGAATGCCAGCTGTTCAAGGCCCTCCATAGTTGGCACCAATCTGACTTTTCAGACTTGTCTCATGTTATCTCCCTCTACATACACTATGCTCCTGCCAAACTGAACAATTCTCTGCCTCTTAAACATGGGTGAAGTTCTCATACCACCATGGCTTTGCTCCTACAATTCTCTTTACCTGGAATGCCCATGGTACCCCTCCTTGCCTCTTGGATTTCCACCTGTCCATTAAAGCCGAACTCAATGCTACATCTTCCATGAGGCCATGGAGGACTGGTCATGTCTCCTCTCTGAGTCTCACTTGTCTCCCCTGTGTCTGTCTGTTAGATGCCAAGTATCTGGATGAAGAGTAATAAATCCAATTTGCTATCTAGCTGTTAGTATGGTGCAGAGAAAACATCTGCATAGTAGATAAAATTTTTCAATTTTAGGCTAGATTTTTAAGATGCCAAAATGCCCAGATGAAAAGTTTATAAGGCTTTAAATAGAACTTAGCGGTTACAAGCATTTAGTACGATGTCTGGCACATAGTCGACAGACAATAAATGTTAGCTGATTGACTCGCTACAAGTGTTTACACTGGAGACAGAGACGGGAACTGGGCCTGTTTTTTCCCTGGTACAGGGAGCTTCTAGGTGAGGAAACTCTCCACCAATGCAAAGTGGCGACTTGACCACAACATAGAGTCTAAGGAAGTTGCCCGGGGCACTGAGAGGTTCAATGATATACCCAAAGTCAGATGGTGAGTATGTGTCAGGACTGGAACCCAGGTCTTTCTGGCTTCTAAGCCCACTCTCCATTCACTGTGCCAGGCTGTGTCTCTTGTGTATGCCATACTGAAAGTTCTATAATCCTGGAAGCTTCACACAGGACTTCACATACATTATGTCATCCGGACCTGTAAGGTTGGTATTAGTAACCCCATTTCACAGATAAGAAACTGGGACATGTTAAGTGATAATATAAACACTTAATAAGCTCCTACGGTGAACGAGGGCCTTTGCTTTAGGCAACAGGGGAGATATCGAATTTGGGTAAGACCCAGTCTTTGCCTTTATGGAACTCACAGTCTAGAGGGGAGACAAAATAAGTATAATACACAATAATATATGTTGTTGTTGTTGTTGAGTCATTTTACAGATGTGTCCAACTCTTAATGACCCCTTTTTGGGGAGGGGAGGTTCTTGGCAAAGATACTAAGGGTTTGTCATGTCCTTCTCCAGCTCATTTTACAGATGAGGAAACTGAGGAAAACAGTGTTAAGTGACTTGCTCAGGGTCACACAGCTAGTAAATGTCTGAGGCTGGATTTGAACTCAGGTCTTCCTGATTCCGG
Source organism: Trichosurus vulpecula (assembly GCF_011100635.1). Taxonomy (NCBI): domain Eukaryota; kingdom Metazoa; phylum Chordata; class Mammalia; order Diprotodontia; family Phalangeridae; genus Trichosurus; species Trichosurus vulpecula. The sequence continues at coordinate 105,115,204 of NC_050575.1, forward strand.
GCCCAGTGCTCTATCCACTGCACCACCTAGGTACCCCATACGATATAATTAAGGAATTACAAAATAAAGGGTCATAATGAGGTTTGAAGGGGAAGGTCATTGCCAAGAGCACAGCTCAGTGATGGCCTCATGGAAGAGATGGCATTGACCTGGATTTTAGTAGACAGATAGCAATGCAAGAGGCAAGGAGGGGTAGCATGGGCATTCCAGGTGAAGGGAATAGTGTGAGCAAAGCTGTAGTGGTTTTAGAACTCCACCCGTATTTAGGAGGCAGAGAATTGTTCACTCTGGCTGGAACATAGAGTATGTAGACAGAGATAATATGAATCAAGTCTGAAAAGTCAGAGTGGTGCCAACTATGGAGGGCCTTGAATGCCAAGCAGAGGAATTTGAATTGTACTTAACAGATAATAGGGCGCCACTGACATATTTGAGCTGAGGAATGACCCTACCAGGTGTATGCATAAGAAAGATTTTGGGGCGGCTGTGAGGGGTCAGGTATGAAGGATGGATTAGTAGGGATAAGGGAGACTATGATCCATGGTGACTTCGCTAGCAAAAGTAAGACTCCAAAGAGGACCAGAAAAAGGGAATAATGGGAGAGTTATTTGTGAGGTAGGACGGGCAGAGTTTGATAACCCATTAGAAATGAGAGGTAAGAGAGAATAATCGATACAAACCTGGGAGACTGGATAAATTTCCCCAGGGACATACAAGCAGAAAGTGTTAGAGCTGAGACAGAAATCCAGGCCTCCTGGCTCCAACTTGGGGGCTCTAAAAAGGAGACCAACAGGAGCAGGCCTTCTCTCCTCCCTCCTACCACTGTCTCACTGATGATATTTGTCCATTCTGCCGAGTCTATACCTGAGCAGGACCTGGGTGATGGAAGAGGAAGCCATGATCCAGGACCCCCCCCAGAGCAGCATCCCCAAAGGCTCCCCATCTTTGGGGTCACTTTTCTTCTGATTGGAGAGGAAGACCTTAACCCAGGCCAGCACAAGCTCCTGTTATTTACATCCACCAAGTTTTTCTTGGCTTAGAAAAAGGAACACAATTAACCAAACTGATCACAGAGACTGGAAAATAGCAGAGCTGAAATTGCTCATTGCAAACAGCAAAAGCTTCAGCCAAAGCAGAACAAAAACTTATCGCCCATATAATGGAATATGGTCAATTTATCCAGACAGAGGCGGATTTGTCTCAGCTGAGTGGAAATTTACAAGTGTTAAATTAACCGCAGGGGGCTCTGCTCCAGGGTTAGAAAATCAGGGAAAATCCAATGTACTCTGAGCATCCTTCCTGGAGTGGGAAAAGGTCCCTTGGGCCTTGTGTTCTGGTCCTGATTCAGGCACCATTTGGTATCAAGCAGACAAGCCTTGAACAGGGCCAAAAACAAACAAAATAAATCATGACAATTCAGGCAACTAGAGCATAGCCTGTATTATCAAAAGATGAGTGGCATAAAAGAGTTAGAGTCAGGAGAGCTAGGTTCAAATCTTGATTTTGCTCCTTGCTACCCATGTGACTTTGGGCAAGTCAATTAATCTGAAAAGAAATGAGTAAATCATCTTTGAGATTCCCTCCAACTCCAAAATCCTATTATCTGAATTTCAGCTCAGCCAGTAATTCTCCAAGAGCTGGTGGCCAAGCTGCTCTCCATCTTTCAGATTCAGATTTCGCTCCCTTGTCTTACAGATGAAGAAACAAAGGCTGCCTCCATTCTGATGATTTATGATTCTAAATATAAGCAGAAAGGGCCATAGGAGCATGAATCTAGAACTAGAAAGTATCTTCAGGCCAACTAGTCCAACTCCTTCATCTAAAACAGGAAACTGAATCCCAAAGTGAGGAAGGTTGTTGTTTGGTTGGAGTTTTCACTCTTCAATTGGTTGTTTGGGGGTCATTTAGACCCCACCTTGCTTCACTTTACTCCCTACTTTTTGACTATCTTCTCAGCCAGTTGCCTTATACACCCTCCTCCTCTGGTCCTGGAACCATGTCAAATCAACTCTAGTTACTCCAAAGAGTATATCAGTATAATCCCCTACATACACCCTCAGGGGCCAGCAAGATGGCACCCTAGATAGAGTGCCAGGCCTGAAGTCAGGAAGACTCATCTTCTAAGGTCAAATCTAGCCTCAGACACTTGCTGTGTGACCTGGGGCAAGTCACTTAACCCTGTTTGCTTCAGTTTCCTCATCTGTAAAATGAGCTGGAAAAGGAGATGGTAAACCACTCCAGTATCTTTGCCAAGAAAATCCCAAGTGGGTTCACAGTTGGACAGAAAAGCAACTGAACAATATCCCTCCTCATACTCCTTTAAACTTTCCAGACTAAAGTGGCTTCCCTCCTTTCTATAGGTTGTTTCCTCCATTAAAATGTAATGTTCCTGAAGGCAGGGATTGTCCCAGGGGTGGGGAACCTGCTGCCTCAAGGCAGCCCTCTAGGTCCTCAAGTGCCCCAGACTTCACAGAACAAATCCTTTTATCTTGGACTCAGTCAAAAGGCCACACCCAAGGACCTAGAAGGCCACACGTGGCCTCAAGGCTGCAGGTTCCCCACCCCTGAATACTTTTGTATCCCCAGTACATGTATCTGTATCCCATGCTTTGCTATTTGTTCATTTATTCTTCACTGTCTTCTTGGTAGCAAATTCCTCAGTCCTGCTTTTAAGGTTCTCTAGAGTCTGACTCTTTTATCCCTTCTGTTGCTTCTCCCACAATCTCTGCTCCAACCAAACAGATTTCTTTACTCTTCCCTGCACACACTGGGCTCATTTCTGCCTCTGCTTACCCTTTCTATCTCTATATCTTACACATTCTTCAAATTTCAGCTTAAGCCTCACTTCCTCCATGAAGTCCCCTTTAATGAGAGGCAGTGTGGTATAGAGAAAAACAGACTGATTTTTAGAGTCAACAGATCTGAACTTAAATCCCAGGTCTGCTGTTTGCTAGCTGTGTGACCTTGGGCAAGTCATTTATTTAGATTTAAACTAGAAAGGACCTTACAATCCACTCCCACTATTTTGCATATGAGGAAACTGAGTCTAATAGCCTAAAAATGTCAGAGGCCAGACTTGAACCCAGGTCTTTTGATTCCAAATCCAAAATTCTTTCCCTTAAACCCATATCTCTCTTTATAGATCATCTTGTATTCAGTTTAGCTCAACAAGCATTCATTGGATATCTACGGGCATGGCAGGCATGACAGAATCCAAAAACAAAACAGTCCCCATCCTCAAGAAATGTATATTCTGCTGGGGGCAGGGTGGGGTGGGGACGGAAGACATGATATACACAGAGGAGTCAATACAAGATAATTTGAAGAGAATGAAAGTATTGACCAAGGGGATCCAGAAAAGCTTGGTGTAAGAAGCCTTGAAGGATGCTAAGAATTCTAAGTGCTGGAGGTGAGAAGGAAGCCGATTTCATGCTGCCAATAATAACCTGTGCAAATGCACGGCGACAGGAGATGGAAGGTATTGTATTATTTTCCCTTGTTTCTCCAAGCAGTTTATGAGCTTCCAGAGGACAAGAGCTATGTCTTCTGTTACCAGATTCCTTCTGGGTGCCTAGCCACAAGCTAGAGGGTAGGTACGGAGGAGCATATTTATTATTATTATTTATTATAATATATATTTATTATAATACTAGTAACTATTGTTATAATCATGCCACACATAATTATATTGCATAACAATCATAAAATTATGCATGATCATAATAATTATTAATGACAACAGTAATAGCTCACATATATTGTGCTGGAATGTTCTCAGAGTGCTTTACAGAGGTTATCTCATTCATCTAACCCTCACAGCAACCCTGTAAAGTAGGACAGGTTACTACTCTCTCTTTTTTACAGACGCGAAAACTGAGACTCCAAGGGCCACACAGCTCGTAAGTGTCTGATTTGGAATGTGTGGCCAGATCCTCTGGGCTTTCATCACCAGCAGACCTCAATACAAGATTCTGACAATCAATTCTATCTTTGAACTACTGAGAAGTCAATGATTGTCTCCGTAGGAAGGTCCCCAAGGGGCTGACTTTGCTTCTCCTCTTCTCAGTGATATATGGCTGAACCCAGCAATGCTGTGCTCACTCTAAAGACATTTGAGGCTACCAGGGGAAGCAAACACCTCTTTCTTTCCTCTGCCTCCTCTCTCCCTCTCTCCTTCCTTCATGGATGTGGAGTCAGGGGGCTTAGGTCGAAGCCTTCCCCTTACTACCTCTGCAGCCTTGGGTAAATCACTTTCCCTTCTAAGGACTCAGTTTTCTCATCTCTAAAACAAAGTGGTTGGAACGGATGATCTTAAGAGATCCCTTCAGGCTCTAAACCCTAAGATCTGAATCTTTCTCTCCTTTCTTCTCCTTCTTCTCCCTAGCTACCTTTTATATTGCCTCTGCCTCAGGCCTTCTAAGACCATTGCTCCGTTACAGTTAAGCCCTCAAACCACCCTAATGAAGCCACTGGTTCCCGATCCATAGGGAGCCAAAGGGATGTGAGAAAAAGCAAAGCAGAAGGCTTAAAGGCATTTATTTCAGTGCCGTGATTCAATGCCGCAAGCAAAAGTTTCCACCAGTTGTTTTAGGTAGCCTGGTGACCCCCAAAGTGACAATAACTACAGGGTCGTCAGGATCAAGGTTGAGGTCTCCCTTCTGCCTCAGAAGCATTAGGCTGAAGGTCCAGCGTTCAGCAAGGCCAGAGATTCATCCTGGACAGTCTCTGAAAAGGCCTCCATGTTGCTTTTTTATGAGAGAGAGAGAACCTAACTTCGACTATATTAGTAACTACAATAACAGCAACAAGGAGAGCAATGATGGAAATCACAACGTAAGTACCTCGATTTTACAGGTGGGGAAACTGAGGCTCAAAGAAGTTATTGATCATACGCTGTGGTAAAGGTCAGAGATCTTGAGTCTTCATGATTCTAAGTCTTAGCACCCTAGCAACTGTGCTACATAGCCTCCCTGAAAGGAGCATCCTCTCAGCCCCATCCCTGGCCAAGTCTTTCTTGTCCAGCTAGGGTGAGCAGAGGGAAGAGAGAATAAGCAGAGAGCCAAGACCTTCCGCCCTCAATAATGAACCTAAGTAACCGCCATCACTTCCTGAGCACAACAGCAAATAAAATACCAGCATATGAAAATCACGGATAGAGCCTGGAGTCAAGAGGACCTGAATTGAAATCTGGTCTCAGACACTGACTAGCGGTATGACCCTGGGCAAGTCACTTAAGCCTGTTTACTTCAGTTCCTTCATCTGTAAAATGAGCTGGAGAAGGAAATGGCAAACCACTCCAATATCTCTGCCAAGAAAACTCCAAATAGGGTCCTGAAGAGTGAGGGACACAGCTGAACTGACCAAGCAACAATACGAAAATTTACAATGCAAGAATGCTTCAATAGTGCTACAAGTGATCTCTCTTTTTACTGATGCACCTTCTCCTAATGTCAGCATCAGAGGAAGGAAAACAGGAGAGTGAAGGTGAGTGCCCCCGTGCCTTCCGGGGGTGGGGTCTGAAACAGCTACTCAGCCTACAATCTTAGCATGAGCCACTAGGTGGCTCTCTGAACTTGAGCTACCAGAACCAGACCTTCTTCATGAATACAGAGACAGGCTGCTGGCCTGGATCTCTGTGCATGTACCAGAAAGGGGCTCCCTATCCTTCAGTGCTTGCTTGGGAGGCCGGATCTAACTTTTAAAATATTAAATGACTGACATGCTATATTTCATCAGTTTATTACTACGGGCTCATATTTGCCCCTACCAATTCATATTCCTGTCCCTTTCCCAAATTTGCAGCCATCAAAAGGAAAATGCACTCAGATGATAGTTGAGAGTTCATTTCTTGGGTGAAATTAGAATTTTCATAGATACAATAAAGCTCTAAGTTTCTGAGCACTGCTCCAGTTAAGAGTTTTGTAATCTCTACTCCCAAGGATTGACCCTTTAAGATCCAAGTTTTCATCATCATTTTTGCCAACGAAAGCTATACCCAGAAGCTAGTTGTCTCTAGCGATTTACTAGGCATTTTAACTCCCCACCCACTATTACATTCATAAATCGGGGAAAGAAGACAGTAAACACTTTAAACATGACTACTGTAGAGGCAGCTCTTTCTTCTTGGCCAATCATCGGTTGAACTCTGGACTCTAAAGGCCACCAGATATTCTGGACCAGGTCTAACCTGGTCCAGTAATTCAAACTCAGGGGTTAAAATAGAATGGATAATAAAATACAACAAAATAACTTTATTCACTAGAGATTAAAATAATATAATTTCTAAAGTTAAAAAAGGATAAGTCCAATAAAATGCTACCTCCTTTGACCTTTATCCACCACCATTATGGTAACCATGCACACTACATCAGGGACACATTCTCCAGAAGGCAAGAGGAGCTCTCCCCTCAATTTGCCCCAGACTGGACCTTTTATGCTTCAAGTCTTGAAGAAGCCAAGTGGCATCCCCAATCCCTTAAAGAACTAGCCCAGCTTACATGTAATAGGAGCTGCAGCCTGGGGTATAGCATGCTGAGCAGGACCCCTTTAGAAGGAAGGAGACACCTCAGACACTTACTAGAGGTACAACAGCGGGTAAATCAGATCACCTTTCTCAGCCTCAGTTTCTCCATCTGTCAAATTGGAATAATAATAGCACCTGTCTCCCAGAGTTGTCGTTAGGATCAAATAAGGTAACGTATGCAAAGAGATTTTCAAATGTTAAAACTGCTATGGATATGTGAGCTGTTATCATTTTTTTTTAAATACAAGGAAGAAGAAGGGAGAATGAAGGGGAAGGCATGAAAGGGGAAGAGGAAAAGCTGCAACCAAGACTTTGGCTGCTTTTTGGTGAAAAGCCATGGGGAAGGAGGACTGGCCACCTAGTTTCATTGATGGCGTCAGCCTCCTGTTTGCTGCCTGTATCCCCAACACCGCTGCCAAAAAGGAGTAGCAACAAAATGATCGCAGTGATAGCAGAGGAAAAGAGATACAGCTCTTACCATATACTATCTGCATCTTGGTGCCGAGGTCCCAAAAATATTTTAGGGGACATTCCATCGCTAAAGTCATCCTATTTTAACAATGCACTGTTCTCCAATAGTACTGGTAAAGGAGCTTAATGTAAATAATACTAATAATCTTCTTTAATTAATTAACTGAATTAACTAATTAGTGGGGAATCTCAGGGGCAGTTCATAGTAAACAATCATGGTAGCCAGGAGCAACACCAGGAACAACGAGTCTAGAGCACAGACAATGATAGCTTGAATATCCCAACTGGTCTCCAATACAAATCTGGATCACCTGTCTCAAGGTAGTGAGGATGTTATAAGCCTCTCGCATACAATCTATTAAGGGACTTGAGTTGATACCTGGACTCATCCCCATGCCATCACACTTTCTTTGTTTCCCAGCCCAACAGTCAAAACTTCTCCTGAACCAGGGACATCATCAGGGAATTTTGCTCCTTCTAGAGGCTTCTACCAAGGAGTCACTCCTTTCTTTTTGTGGGGGTTGAATAAAGAAGCCCCCTCACCTTCATCAATGGATTCAAACTTACCAAATCAGCTAAAGGATCCCCGTTTTCCCAGATACACACACACACACACACACACACACACACATATATAAAAGCAAACCATCTCCTAGTAATTCCACTCATTGTTCCCCTCATCCCTTACTAGGAAAAAGCTTTCCGAACCTTCTCAGGAGAAAGGGAACCTGCCGACAAAGGGGTATTTGAACAGTTTCCCTGGGCTGCATTTACTCTTATAAGGAGGCAGAAATCTCAAGCTCAGTTCCACCCAGAGGATGGAATTAGGAAGGGCCGGAGTGGGTCAACTGGAACTAGGTCCAGAAGCAGTCTGTTCTGATCAGGTGAGTGCCCTTGAAGGCCGGACGTGAGAAACTGTTGGTGGGAAGGGCCCACTTCCTTCTTGGGGTTAGCACTAAGATTTTACAGACACACCCTCTGGGAGATAGAACTCCCAATCCTAATCGTGTAACTTCTCCTTTAAATGTCCATTCCAACAGTCCAAGATGCCAGCTACTTGAGGGAGGTATGGAAAAAGAAAAACCAAATTAATACAATGACAGACACATCTCAGACCTTCTACATGGTAATGCTGGCACAATAGCAGGGGGATATCTATGAGAAATATGTCCTGACAGGACTTTTGATGGTGGCTGCCATGGTAGTGAACTTAGTTGGCACTGCAGTTTCATAACCTGAATGCCTATAGGCAGCAGTGATGCCAAATCTCTTGCTTTGAGATTGAGGAAGAAGTCAATATTATCCTGTATAACAGCCAGGTTATTCTATATTATCCCTACCCCACCCTACATTTCTATTCCTGAGGCATCTTAACAAAAATGGAGGGGAAAACACTTTTGACTTTCAGGTCTTACACTAATAAATACAAGACAATTATGATTATTATCATTGTTAATAATAAACTCCACTACATCATGCTGTGTAAGTATAATGCCAAGCTCTTTACCTCCATTATCCCACTTAATCATCATAATAGTCTTTCGGGGTAAGTAGTGCAAATAATATTATTAGTAGCACAACCCCCAGTTCATCTCAGGTGCCCCCTCCTGATCCTCCCGATTGGGCCCTCTTCCTCCTTAAATTATATTCTACTTACTTATCTATGGAAAGGTAGCATTACTCCAGTAGAATGAAAGCATCCTGAGAGTAGGTGTTATTTCATTTTTGCCTTCCACTCACAGTACCTAGGATGGAGTTTTTGCATAGGGCAGGTGCTTAATATATGCTTATTGGGATGAACTAAATCATCCCCAAAGTAATGGAAAGCTGTGTAGTGAGAGTCCTGTGTCTTGAACGTCAAAAGTACCTTAAAAGACATCATCAAAGGCATTTGTGACTGGAAAAGGTGGTGGGCTGGTTACATAGAAAGAATGACAGGGAACAAAGGGAAAGGCTCAGTGTTTCTTCAATAACCTCCAAGATTATAAGAACCAGAGAAGGGCCTTCAGTGTATAAGATTGTCTCTTCCAATCATCCACTTTGGGCCCTCTGCCCATGCAACCGGTGTCCCCAAGAACAAGAGGGAGAGATGGGGGCCTGGAGTGACATATAGATATGAGAGGGATGTCAGGTGGTCCAAAATGATGAGCTCCCTTCTGCTACCTCATCTATTTATACATGGTAGGGGCAAGATTTGGATTCACATCTGCCCAACATAGGTCATGTTGGTGTATAAAATCCTGTTCCTATACCTTTGGGGCTCTGCATGGTGATGTCATTTGGTCCTCTTTGAGAATGAAGGACAACAACCACTTGGGGACTGGCCCTGCCCACCATCAGAAGAAATGGGCACCTGTACTCATGTCTACATGTGGACAAGGGTGGTGGTAGTGGAAAGGGGAGGTGGAAAAGCTATCCTGGCCAACCATGGATAGCTTAGCTAATATCAAGTAAGCAAGAATAATTAGCAAAAATAGAATGCTCTAATCTCATAACTTTCCTCCTTTACACAAACTCTTAGACAAAGTCATTTACACTCTTGGCTTCCAATCTTTTGCAAGGTGCCTTCAAACCTCATCACTCAACTAAAACTGCTTTCTTCAAAGTTAGCAAGGATCTTATCATTAAAATCTGATATTTTTTCTTATTCTTTATCCTTGCTGACATCTCGGCACTATTGTACCTGTGATAGTATTGACATGCCCTCCCTTCCTCTTTGTCTTCCTAGATGCTCTCTTCTCCCTGAGTTTCTCATGATTTTCCTCCAAAGATGTTTGGCCACTCCAAAATCACCTTGGCTGGATCCTCATCCACATCCTGCTTCCAAACATGGCAGTCCCCCAAGGGTCTACCTTGGACCTTTTTTTACTCTCTCTCTCCCCTTTCTCTTAGTAATCTTATTAACTATCACCTCTTTGAAAAGGACTCCCAGATCTGTATATCCAGCCCTCGTTGCTTTCCTGAATTCTAGTCCTACATCACCAACTGCCTGTTGTATGTCTCCAACTGGATGTCCCATTGTTATCTCAAACTCAACATGTACCAAATAGAATCATTATATCTCTTTCTCCTCCTTCCCCCTGGGTAGCTAAATGGTGCAGTGGATAGAGTGCCAAGCCTGGAGTCAGGAGGACCTGAGTTCAAATCTGACCTCAGACACTTACTAGCTGTGTGACCCTGGGCAAGTCACTTAACCCTTTTTGCCTCAGTTTTCTCATCTGTAAAATGATCTGGAGAAGGAAATGGCAAACCACTCCAGCATCTTTGCCAAGAAAACCCCAAATTGGGTCACTGAGAGCCTGAAACAACTCACTAAGAACAATAAACTCCTCCCCCAAGCATTTCTTTCCTCCAAATTTCCTTATTTCTGTTGATTTAAGTCAGTCAGGTTTGAAACTTCAATATCACTGCCAACTCCTCTTTATTCCTTGCCCTCTTCCCATATAGTCAGTAACCAAGTCTTGTATATTCCACAATATCCCTTGTATCTTCTTTTTTTCCCCATTCACACAGCCACCACTCTGATCCAAGCCCTCATCAATTCCCATCTGGACTATTAGAGCAGGTCTATTGAAGGAGCTTGGACTCTGGAATTTTCAGTCTCTTCCCTGTCCAAGCTATCTTCCACAGAGCTGCCAAAATAATCTTTACAAGGCAGTTTCTTCTTCTGTAAAATGGATGCCATCATAGCATCTACCTCATGCAATTTTATGGGGATCAAATGACAGAGCATACGTAAAGTGTTCTGTAAGCCTCAAAGTAGTCTATAAATGTGTGTGATCATCGCCATCATCATTGGTCCTTCTTGTTTCCGCTAAGGCCTAGGGTACACGCCACTTTCTATGGGAAGTGTTTTCTGAACCCCCAGCTTGGGGCTTTGTAATCTAGAGTTCATGCATCCCTTGAGACTTTAAAGGGTCTTTTAACTGGGATGGAGAAAAGCGATGCTCACTAACCTGTAACTGGAATTTAGCGCTTCCTTCAATGATTTTAAACGTTCTTCTGAGAAAGGGCTTGTAGACTTCACCAGATTGTGCAGAGGAGCCCATGATACAACAAAGGCTAAGAGCCCCTGCTCTAATTACTGCCTCTGCCTCATGTTATACATAAACCTACCTGCGTCCATGTTCTTTCCACCTAAGCTCTTGGAGGGCAAGAACTTTTTATATTTTAATCCTGGCATTCCTAGCACCTAGCCCAGTTCCTTGTATATAGTTGGTGCTTAATAAAGGGTTGTTGTGAGGATCAAATGAGATAACATTTGTAATTCACTCAGCACATAGTAGGTACTTCATGAATGTTCTTTCCCACTTAAAAAGTGCTTGCTGAACTGGATTATAGCAAAGGCAGAATGGCATAATATAGAGTCAAGAGGACTTGCTCCTCACTATCTGTGTTACCTCTCCCCTCTCTGAGGCTTAACTTCCTCACTTACAAAATGGGATTAAGGATACCCATCATGCCCACCTCACAGAGTAATGAGAAGACTCAGATGAGACAATGTGTGTAATTCACTTTGAAAGTTCTATACCACTGCCAGCTGTTGTTATTATTTTCCTCTGAATAGGGAGGAGGATGAAGGGGTATGGAAGAGTGGTAATATTTATAGGGAGTGGAAGTATCTACATCATCAAAGCCTGGGTTCCACCAACATGTTACACAGGGTGTCCCAAAAAGCTTACTGTAGTTCTTTTTTTCTGTTACACAATAGGTATTTAATAAATGCTTGTTGAATTGAAATATTTGGGTTATGTATGCTTTGCCAAAAGGGTTCTTTTTGTAAGAAGAAAAGTTGTAATTTTTTTTAATTTTTAAATTTCAGTTCCAAATTCTCTCCCTCCATTCACTCATTCCCTTGTACACTGAGAGAGCAAGAAATACAATACCCAGCATACACAATGAAGTCATGCAAAACCTATTTCCACATTAGCCAATGCTGAAAGAGTGGGGGAGAAAGAGAAAAAAATACTTCAACTTGCACTCGAGAGTCCATCAGTTCTCTCTCTGGAGGTGGATAGCACTGTTCATCACGAGTCCTTTGAATCGTCACGAATCATTGTATTGATACGAATTTCTGTTTTTCACAGTTGATCATCGAACAGTGTTGCTGTCACTGTGTACAATGTTCTAGTTCTGCTCACTTCGCTTTGCATCAATTCATATATGTCTTCTCAGGTTTTCTGAAACTTTTCCCTACATCATTTCTTGTAGCACAATAGTATTCCATCAAATAATATACCATAATTTGTTCAGTCATTCCCTAACTGATGAGTATCCCCTCGGTTTCCAATTCTTTGCTGCCACAAAAACAGCTGCTATAAATATTATTGTACATGTGAGTCTTTTTCCTTTTCCCTAGTGCAATTTTAAGCCTGCATTCAGATTTTGGGGACGCCCTGTTTAAATGAGGAAACTGAGGCTTGGAAGGTTAAGATGACTTGCCCAAGATCTTAAAACTTGTAAATAACAGAGCTGAGACTAGTTAGAAGAACTGGATTCAAGTCCAAGGCTCTTTCTGCTATAACGTACACTGTCTCCTATTAGTTACTGGTAGAGCAAGGATTATGTTTGCCATCTCTGGACTCCCAGGAAGCTTCATCCTGCAATATGCTTGCAATAAACCACCCTTCCTGGACCACAGACTCCCTTAGCTGAACAAAGTCTTGAAAGTGAACAGAGGAAGCTGTTGCTCAGGGTTTAGTCAGATAGACAGAGCATGATGTTTCTGCAGCAGCAAAATCCAATTTTACAGAAATTCAGGGCCCCAGAACCACCTCATTTCTCACCATTCCAAACCCAGCCAATGTCCACTGCTGTGTTACAACTTGGAGAAAACCTGGTCTGTTCTCTGGCTCCTAGAATCATAGAAACCCACAGTACCGTGCTGTAACTAGGGGAAAAAATAGGACTTTGGCTTCAGTCTCAATGTCTCAACAGCTCAAGGCAGAAAACATCACTTAACTTGACAAACAACCAATAATAGAGAGCATGAAAACACAGGCCAGCAGGTAGAGAGATAATGTGCACAGAACACAGGGAGAAAATCACAGCCTTTGGAGAATCGGCATTAGCATAATTACTAAACACAGGTAATTGCTGAAATCGTGTTCACTGGAATCGTTTATAACTTTTAAGGGCGATGGATTTTTTCCATATTCTCTTCCATAGGCGGCAGAAGTTGGCTAATGCGCCAGTTTTAGTCCATTAAGGGAGAAGTGCCCTAAAAATAGGCCCACTTTAGACCAAAGGGCAAATTTTTAGTATTTGCTTAGATGGACATGAGCCTCCTCATTGGCTCCAGATATGGCATTATAGGATTTAGGGCTATCAAGGACCTCAGATACCATCGGATCCAACCTTGCCATTTTACTGACTAGCTGTTCCCCAAATTTGACATGGCTTTTCCTGTCTCCCTTCGCATTTGTTTCAGACTGTCCTTTATGCCATAAATACATTTCTTCCTCCCCTCTGCTTCCTATGATCCCTGGCTTCTTTCAAGGCTAAACTCAGGTGCCAACCCCTCCATAGAGCCCTTTCCTGATTCTAGCAGCTAGGCTCTCTTCTTCCTGAAATGACTTTGTATTTATGTATCTGTGTACTGTGCCATCAGTAGAATATAAAAACTTTGAGAGGCCTTGTTTTTTTCCTTTGGTATTTTTATGGTAACAATAGCTAACATTTATACAGTGCTTACTCTGATCCAGGCCCTGGGCTAATACCATCTCATTTACAAATATTCTCTCATTTAATCCTCATAACAACCCTGGGAAATGGGTGCTATTATTATCCTCATTTTACAGATGAGGAAACTGAGGCAAACAGAGGTTAAGTGACTTGCCCAGGGTCATACAGCTAGTAAGTATCTGAGGCTGGATTTGATCTCAGGTCTTCCTGACTCCAGGCCCAAGGCTCTACATACTCTAGCACCACCTAGCTGCACCTAGTACAGTGCCTTGTACACAGCAGATATCTAGATGTTTGTTAAGTTGAATAGAGTTGCATTTAATAGAATATAGATGATGAGACTGGGGCCCAAAGCTAATATTAAGTGATTTGCTGAAGGTCACGCTTATGTTCAGCTGCAGAACCAATGCTTCAAATCTCAATATACTTTGAGCTGTCCTGTGTTTCCTTCACAAATTGATCCCACCATATCTATTCCACCTTGTCCCCTACTACTAAGCACATTCCTCCCACATTATCCAATCTGGGTCAGTCAGTAGATGCTAATAGTAAGGAAGCTTGGGCAGCTGAACTGTAGAAGCAGCAGGTCAGCAGCTGTGGGCTGTGGACACAGAGAATAGCATCAATTCCTCTCCTAGGGTCTGGCATATAGTAGGGAATTAATAGATCCTTATTGATTGACTGACTGATTACATACATGCTGCCTGAAACCAGAAAGTACATGAAAGTTGAGAAAGGTAGGATTTCTTGTCTAATGCTTATAGGTTGGTTCGCTATTCTGCTGTTGCAAAGCCAATGATATTTAAGGGAAAGAGGGGCCTGAGTGGGGAAGATTAATTAAGGTAGGGAGGAAGAGAAAGGGAAAGCAAGAGAGGGAAGAAGGGAAAGAGAGAAATGGAGAGGAAAAGAATGGGTAAGGGAAAGTGAGAAAGACACAAAGGGGAAGAGAAAAATTTGTATAGTAGAAAGAAGGCTTAGACTCAAAGTGAATCTGGCATTACCAGGCCTGAGTTCTAATTCTGATTGCCACTTGTTTTCTGTGTGGCCACGGCCAAGTTTTTTTACTTTTGTGCCTTGGTTTCCTCATCTTCAAAATGAGGGGTCCTTGAACTACATTACCTCTAAGGCACCTTCCAGTTCTAGGTCTCAAATTCTATGTTTAAAACCAGGTAAGACATCTTCAGGGTCAATGGTACAGCTACCAAGGCCTGATGTTCACGGGTCACTTTTATCTTCCCATTTTGTGGTTGTCCCTAGAAAAGTCTTGTGTGCTGGGCCACTACTACTGAGCACAGAGAACACCAAAGGGGTTAGTGGTAATAGTGTCTCAAGGTCAGTGACCATTGCAACCTTGTAGTGGTCCTCCCTGTTCTTTAGGATGAATTTGAGTCCTTTCTCTGTCTATTTGTAGCCCACAAGACCCAGATAGAATTATATCCCATTCTAACTCAGACCACTCTAACATGATACACTCTTAAGGTAATAAGTTCCCCATCACTAGATGGAAAAGGCAGAAGGCCCACTTGTCAGGGATGTCTTTGAGGGAATGAATGCTTCAGGTTGTGGTTGGTACAGATGAACTGTTAAATCTAATTGTTAGGAAAGCTTCATTCCCTATGTAGCTGGAGTCTGCTGCCCTGTAACCTCTAGTTCTGCCCCTTGGACCCTAGCAGAACAAATGGATTTCCCTTTCCACAGAACAGTGGAACACAGCAATCAGGTACACCTTCCCTCATCCACTTTTTTGTTTATTTGGTCAGGCTTAACATCCCCCGTTACCTTCAATGGATCCCTATGTGACATACTTTCTACAAATCTTATCCTGATTAATTTCCACTCAAAACACATTTATTAAGCCTCTACTGTGTGCCAACAACTATGCTAGACACTGGAGATTCAAATGAAGATATGAAACAGTCTTGGCCCATGAGAAGATGACATTCTATTGGGGAAAGACAACACAAACACAGATAAGTAAAAGTACTTGGGGGGGGGAGGAGTGTAATACTTGGGATTTCATAGGTCTAGGGAACCATTGGTGAGGAACCTCCCTTTACTAATGTAGATTGACAACTGTTCTCTAGCTTATGGTCTTGGAGAATTATCTGGGATACTGAGAAGTTAAGGTGAGTTATGACTCACCCAGAGTCATAAATTGGGACAAGCTATGTCAGAGGTGAGAATTGAACCCAGATTATCTTAGCTTCAAGGTTGGCATACAATGTGCTGTGTCTCAAATGTTCAAAATAAAACAAAACATAAATTTAAAAAGAAAATAATTTTGGGGGTGGTCACTAACAACTGGGGAGGGGGCATCGATACAGACCTCATTTAAAAGGTAGCACTTGAGATAAGGTTTAGAGGAAGCCAAGGACTCTTAGGGGCAGAGTCAGGAAAGCTGATCATTCCAAGTAGAGGAGACAGGCTGGGCCAAAGCAGAGACCAGAGGTAGAATGCAGGGGGACTGGCAAATAGGACAATCTAGCCAGAACACAGATTATGTAACATGCAATTAGCCTGGAAAAGGACCAAGTACATGCCTGCTTCTTAATGTCCTTCCTAAAATGTGGTTCCAAGAACACAAAAAGTGATGTGACCAGGGCAGGGTCCCATAATAGGCAAGCAGAACTCTCACTTCCCTTATTCTAAGACATTAGATTGTTCCAAATGCAGTCTGAGTTCACTTGAATTGTTTTCAAATAAACTTTTATTGAGTTTTTTAAACATTACTTATGTTTCCTCTAGTGTTCCTGTCCAACCCCCTTCCCAGAGAGCTATTTCTTATAACAAAAGGGTTTTTTTAAAAAAGAGGGGAAGGAAAAAGGTAAAAAAAAAACACCTAATTATTATATCAAAAAAATACTTTATTGTTTTAACTAACTCTATTGTAGCATATTGACTTTGCAGTCTTGAGAAGACCAGAGTTCAAATCCTACCCCAGGTACTTACTGGCTTTATAACACTGGGCAAGTCACTCGACGTTTCTAAGCCTCAGTTTTCACATCTGTAGAATGGAAGCAATACTAGCACCTATCTCATCGGGCTGTTCTGAGGATCAAACGACGTAGTGTTTGTAAAGCACTCTGAAATTGTGAGGTGCTGTATAAATGCAATTAGGGTTATTATCATTATTCCTGCAGTCCACTAAAACTCCCTAGGACTTTTTCACACGACCTGTCATAGCCAGGGTTGCTGTGAGGAACAAACAAGATAACAATTGTAAAGTGCTACATAAATGTTAGTTATAGAGAGGATGGTGATGATGCCACAGCTCTCCGATTCTGTACCTATGCAGTGAACTGTTTATAGCTTTAAATCTTTTCCTGCCCACCACAATCCACAATGATTTCTCCCTTGCCTGATCCCTACAGAGTTTGTTGAGTGGTACGACTCATTAAGTATGTACGCAAGACATCAAGATCACAGAATTTTAAGCTAAAAGTAGTTTTAGATCATCTAGTCCAGAAGGTATCTATACCTTTTTTTTTTAAAGAAAGTGTCAAATCTTAACAACTCTAAGTACTTAATGATTGTCTTCCCCTTGGAATCAGATTAGAGTTTGACAGATAGACAAGGGGTTAGAGTGGCCAGTGGAAGGAACAGGGAACCAAGCCTGAGCTACTAATGGGGGCAGGGAGGGACAGGGAAAGGAGGGAGATTAGGAGCCGAGACAGTGGTGGGGGCAAGGACAGAAGCTGGATAAATGGGAGAAGGACCTTGACTTGAGTCATTTCCCTGAGTCTTCTTCCTTTTTTTTTAGCCTGAGTCCTTCTTCAAGGTGTCTGATAATGATATAGGTGAAATAAATAAAACAGGCTTTATTCCATTGGTAAATGATGGCACTACTTCATAGCCTATGGACAGACAGAAGCAGTCGAGCAAGTAACAGCACAATGGTTCTAACATCTTAAACTAAGCGATGTCTATTCTCAAAGTAACTGAGCTGGCCTGAATTCTGGAAATCCAACAAAGTGAGAAATCTTCTGGAACAGACGTATCCATTAGCCCACTGGTGGAGACATCAGCAGAGTGCCTAGGCCACAGTAAGCACATAATAGATGCTTTCTGATTGATTGATGCTTTGTATTGCCCTTATATTTAAGGCCTGTATTCTCTGGAGTGGCTCAAAGACGCTGTAGAGTATGTCTCTTCCCAAACCTGTTCCACAACGGCCCCACCCCCACTTTCCATTTTCCTTCTAAATGTTGTCTTCCCCCTGCTAGGTGGTACAGTGAACAAAGTTCTGGGCCTGGAGTTAGGAAGTTTCAACTTCCTGAGCTCAAATCTGGCCTCAGACATTTACTAACTGTGTGACCCTGGGCAAGTCACTTAACCCTGTTGGCCTCAGTTTCCTCATATGTAAAATGAGCTGGAGAAGAAAATGGCAAACCACTCTAGTATCTTTGCCAAGAAAATCCCAAATGGGGGTCATGAAAAGTCAGACATGACTGAAATGACTGAACAACAACTTACCCCATTAGAATATAAACTCTTTGAGGGAAGGGCTTTGTTTCTGCTTGTATCTGTATTCATTGCCCTTAGTACAGTGGTTGTTGGTGCTTGTTCTTCTTTCTCTGAGAGGACCATGACATCAGGAAGGTGATACCAGGATCTGCAAGTGAATTGGATTTGAGTGAGGAAGGGCTGTGCAAAGTCACCAGCCTCACTTTCTCCTCCTGAGCCATCTGGGTCCAGTGGCAACATATAGACTAGGATGACTGGGGATGGCCCTGGATGCAGTGGGAGGCTTTGGCCTTTTGAAACTCAGGTCTTTAACAGGTCTCAGTTTGACTGAGGCAACACCCATTAAGTGATTAAGCTTAGGTAAGAAATGAAGCAGAGAATGGTTTCTTTACCTAGTCAAAAAAAAAGTCAATCTGGGAGGGAAAGACCCTCATGGTACCAAGCACATAGTAAGTGATTAATAAATGCTTGTTGACTTGATGACTCGGTGGCCTTTGTGGAAGGCAGCTGTCTTATGAAAAGCTGGGGCTAAACCCAGAGGAGCAGAGTCAGCTGCATTGAATGAAGCCAAGCTGAGTGGCTGCTCTGAGAATGGAGCACTGACTTCCTGACTGAGTCATACCCTCTTAGAGAGTTGGAGTCCCACCCGCTGCAGCAGCTGCTCTCCTGGCCTGATCAGTCTATTTCTATCATCATCATTTAGATGAGTCTGGTCTCTTGTCCTTGTCCCTCATTGGTGTCCATCACAAACTGCCCCAAGGAGCTCTCCATTGCACTCTCATCATCATGCCCAGCTCCTGGAGCATTGAAGGTGTTTGATTGAGGTCACTCCTCCACTCAAAAATGCTCAGTGGCTCTCCATTGCCTACCAAATAAAGTGTGAACTCCCAATCCTGGCACTCAAAGCCATCCACAATCCACATTGAAACTACTTTTATGCCATATCTGGCATGATTTACCTTCATATATTTTATATCTCAGCCAAACTTATAACACTTTGTCTGGGCCTTTTCACTTATCTCACTCCTTCTTATGGCCTCATTATTTGGGTATGTTCTTACACATACACATACATGCATACACATGTGCACACAGTCCATTAGATTGTTAGCTCCTCAAATATCAAGATCTGTCTATATCATACCCATCCTCCAGTGGGGGAAACTGAACTTTGCATATAGTAAGTGCCTAATAAATGTTGAATTGAATGTAATCACCTCTCCCTCAGCCCTTTCTAGATAATCTGCAATGCTCCTATACCACAATGGTGTGTATCTTTCCTGATTGCTTAGGTACTCCACTCTCCTACATCCTTTCTGTAATGATTGGCCTTTCATAGGAACAGAGATTTAGAACTGGAAGGGAACCTGGAACACCATCTGGTCCAACCCTTCATTTTATAGATGAGGAACTGAAGTCAAGAGAGGTTATAAAGTGAATTGCCCAAGGTCATACTGGAGAACTCAGGAACAGAGGTGGAATTTGAACCCAGATCCTTTGACTCCAAATCCAGCATTCTAGAACTCTAGAGAAATCCCCTAGTCTAATCATCCACCCAATACGTGAATCCTTTTTCTGGCATCCAGTGATCCTCCAAAATGGTTCCTGGCACATGTGCACTGGGTTGGGCTGGCTAGAACTCTCTGAAGAAGTCTCCAAGTGTTCCCAAGTCTGGCAACAGGTTACCCAAGTCAGCAAAGGGGAAGGACTTTGTTGGGAGACCACCACATTGTCTGGTCACCTGCTAGTGCGCAATTTCACCGCGCCCACTATGAAGCCAGATGACATTTTCCTGGCACTCTTGAAACTCTCCTCAGTCTGCCTACCACCCCTCATTGCTCATTCTGCCACTTTCTGGGGATGCCTGGACAGTTCTTACTGAAGCATAATTTATAATTGTAGTAACACCCATCCCTCTGCTGACTCTGAAGAAATCCTCTGAGTATATAACTGGTTTGGGGGGAAGGAAAGAGGGGGCACCCTTATAATCACAATCCATCATCCAGTCTTCTGTACCCTCGCTCGATTTTGCTAACAAAGCATGAATTTGGTGAGTACATTGCCTGGGGGAGGAGACTGGGGAGGAGAGGATGACACTTCCATCCAAAATGAGTTCATAACAATTCCCAAGGTCATACACAGCATTATAGGTTCAGAGCTAGAAGGGATCTTAAAGACCCTCTATTTCAACTCATTCGTTTTACAGATGAGAATACTGAGGCCCAGAGAGGATAAGTGACTCACCCCTGGGTCACAAAGATAGGAAATGAGAGAAGCAAGGCAAAAAATCAGGTCCTAACTCCCAACCCAGGATTCTTTAGCCTGCACTATTATACCAACCTGCTTTGTTAGGGCCCAGGAACTCTCTATTTAACATAGAGATGGTGGGGTTTGGGTTATTTTTTTGTTTGACTGGTTGACTTTTGTTCGGTTTCTTTAGTTGGCTTTTTGCCAGACCTGTGATTTCATCTGTACAGGGTATGCCAGAGAAGAAACTTCCTCTACCAATGCTGATCAGGACCTGCTCTAAAATAGTCTGAGTCTAAAATAGCCTGGGGTACTGAAAGCTTAAGCGACTTGCCCAGGTTCATAAGCTAGTATATGTCAAAAGTGGGACTTGAACCCAGGTCTTCTTGACTCTGAGGCTAACTATCCACCATGCCATGATGTCTCTTGGGATTGATGAAAAGAGACAATGGGCCTGGTTAGATGTGAGAAATTGGGTTTTGTTTACTAAATGTAATGAGGCTTAGCCTTTAATTCCACCTTCATGATCCCTGGACATCTAGGCAAAGCTATTTATTTATTCATTCATGTACTCATTCACTCATTCATTCATTTAACAGGCAATAAGAGTTATATGAGGGTAAGAGCTGAAGATATAAATTTCCACACCATCCATACAGGTGGTAATGGCTAAATCTGTGGGAGTAAATGAGATCATGGAGGGAAAGGACACAGAGAAAAAAAGAACAAAGGACTAAGAAAGGACCCTTGGAGGACCAATGTTTAAGGAACAGAAGGAGAAAGTGAAGCCAGCAAAGAGAGAGGAGAATCAGAAAGGCAGAAGAACCAGGAGACTATGAGGCCATGGGAACCAAGAAGTGGGTAGGGGAGGTAGCATTGAAGTCAAGGAAGAAGTGGAGTGAAGAAAAGACCATTGTGCTTGTCTAGAAGGAGGCCACTGAAGACCTTGGAAGTAAAAATTTCTGTGAGGGAGGCAGAGTTGGAAGCCAGAATGCAAAGCTTAGACTTATTATCTTCTTTCTTCCAAAAGTCTTTTCAATCTTGGCCATGTTCATATGCTGAAGGCCCTGAATTAGCAAAATTGACCACAACTTGATTTGTACAATAGAAGGTATGAGTATGTAGTCCTGGAAAGGCCTAATCAGCCCTCCCTCACTCAAATCAAAGTCAACTGCAAGTCATGTCATCATCTCCCTGATGTCATAGTCCTCTTCAAAAACGAAGGACAAACACAATCTCCCATCAAAAATTTGTGTTTGGTGTTTCAGTTTCAGCCTCATCTGAGTCTTATTTGCATGAAGGTGCTCACTAGGCCCTGATCATCCAATAAGGGTTAATCAAGGACCTGGAAGAGCCAAGTAAATTGAGTAAGAGAATTATCTAGAAGTTAAAGTTACCCTCCTCCATCCCAAGTGCTGGTGGCTGAGAACCTCCAGGAACACCTCCCACTGGCCAAGCTGGGCCCTCTGCTTCAGACTCTCCAACCCCATCCAATCCAACAAGCACTTATTAAGAACCCACTATTTTCTAGGAACTATACTAGACTCAGGATAGAAATACAAAATGCAAAGTCCTTATCCTCAAGGAACTTATATTCTACTGGGGGATACAACACATAAACAGAAAAGTATATACCAGATAATTTGAAGAGGAAGAAGAGAATATTAAATGAATGGGATCAGGGAAGGTTTCTTGGAGGAGGTAAAACCTGAGCTAACCCTCGAAGGAAGCTAGAGATTCTGAGGCAGAGACAAAGAGGGAATGCAGGGGATTTGGGGACCACCTGTACAGTGGATAGATACTGAATATCAAGTTTATGAATACCAAGTTAGGGTAACAACAAGAGGCCAGTTTTGCTGGACCATGGAGTTTCTGAAGGGGTATGACATGCAGTAAGTGCAGAAAGTATCCCAGAAACAGACTGTGATGGGTTAAATGGTCAAGGGTGTACAGGGACTGAGGATGATTCTTGATAGGCTGTGTTTATAGTCAAAAGCATATAACTTCAGCAGAGTAATGTAGGAGCTTAAAGTTCCAAAAAAAATCCCAAAAGGTAATCAACACCTGACCATACCTCCTCCTCTTCCAAATCTCTGAGCAAGCTATACTTCTTGGAAGGGATCATAAGATTTAAAGCTGGAAGGGACCTTAATGTAGGCTTAAAGAGGTTGTGACTGGCTCAAGGTAGTAAGCAGCAGAACTGGGAGCCAAACCCAGGTCTCATGACTCCAAATTTAGTGTTCTTCCTCTCATTCCTTTTGGCTTCTATTCTTATCTTCCATGGTACCTGACCCAGGTTTCTCTAGGCAGTAGATGCTTGATAAATGCTTGCTTCTTCTCTTACCCCAAACAAGCCCTTTTTGGAAGCAATTTTAGACCCACACAATGAATATCATGCTAATGTCCTGTCCGTTAAGAATTCATTAGTTCTGATAAGAGAAAGGGTGGGGGTGGGGGTGGGGTGTGATAAAAGGGAGGACAGATTAAGGGAAGCATTGCTTAGAAGGAAAAATAGACAAGGGGGGATAGGATAAAAAGAGAGAGAGAAATAACAGAAGAAAATTAACTGGAGGGAAATACATAGTAATCATAATTGTAAATGTGAATAGGATTAGCTCAACCCTAAAACTAAAGCAGAGAGAAGAATGGATTAGAAACTAGAATCCAACAATATTCTGCTTGTAAGAGACATACTTGAAACAGAAAGATATACACGGAGTTAAAATAAAGGGCTGGAGCAGAATCTATTATGCTTCAGCTGAAATAAAAAAAGGCAGGTATATCAATCATGATTTCAGACAAAACAAAAACAAAAATAGACCTTAGTTAAAAGAGATAATCAAGAAAACTACATTTTGCTAACAGGTACCACAGAAAATGAAGTAATATCAAAATTTCTTACAGTAAGTTTCTCTGATAAAGGTCTTATTTCTCAAATATACACACTAAGCATAGAACCGAGTCAAATTTATAAAAATACAAGCGATTCCCTAATTGATAAATAGTCAAAGGATACAAACAGGCAACTTTTAGGAAAAGATATCAAAGCTATCTATAATAATATAAAAATGCTCTAAATCACTATTGATTAGAGGAAGGCAAATTAAAACAACTCTTTGGAACCACTTCCCACCCCTCAGAAATAACACATGTTGGGGGAGATTAGGGAAAGATAGGTACACTAATGAACTGCTAGTGGAGTAGTGAATAGGTCCAACTATTGTTGAGAACAATTTGGAACTAGGCCCAAAGAGCTGTAAAACTGTATATACTCTTATATATCCAGAAATACTAGGTCTGTACCCCAAAGAGATCAAAGGAAAAGTAAAAGGACTTATATGTACAAAAATATTTATAGCAGCTTTTTTTGTGGTGGCAAAGAATTGCAAATTGAGGGGATACTCCTAAATTGGAGAATAGCTAATTAAGTTGTGGCATATGATGGGTGATGAAATTCTATTGTGCTATAGGAAATAATGAGGAGAGTGGTTTCAGAAAAACATGGTAAGACCTATATGAACTGATGCAAAATGATGTGAGAAGAACCAGGAGATCATTGTGCACAGTAACAACAATGTTGTAATGATGATCATCAGAGAAAGACTTGGCTACTGTGATAAATCAATGATCCAAGAAAATTCCAAAGGATTCATGAGGAACAAATGCTATCTACCTCCCATAAGAAAATTAATGAAATGCAGATTGAAGTATAATTTTCTCACTTTATTTTTCTTCCTTTTTTTGGAAATATGGCTAATATGGAAATTATGTGATTTCACGTATAAAACTGTTGTAATATTGCTTGCCTTCTTAGTGACTGGGGAAGGGGTGGGAAGAAGGGAGATAATTTGAAACTCAAAATTTAAAAAGAAAAAAAATGTTTTAAATAAATAATAAATTTATAAATAGCATATTTATAATAATAAACAATTTATGAAAAAATATAGAAACAATAAATTTCTATGTGTAAGATTAAAAGACTTTAAGAATTCATTAGTTCTGTATTGATTTAATAATTTCTTCAGATAAACCTGAATTGCTACTATGGAAAAACAAAGTTCCATAGTGATACTTCCTTAAGAATGGTGGTAATATTGTAAGCCACTGATTTCCCCAGCAATCCCGCAAGGAAAAAATGCCAGCAATTTGTCTTTTGGCCCCTTTCCAAAAAGCTCTTTCTCCAGGTAGGCATAGGATGTAGGTTTCTTTATAGCATCCAGTCCAATTAAGTATTGCCTTTTCACCCCACTTACCCCTAGTTTATCAACACATATGCTGTACTCCTTCCCTCAAGCTAGGGAAACTCCCAGTTGCTCTCAGTTTTAGGAAGGATTTGTCATAATATTATTTTGCTGTTTGCTGTTCACAAGTGTTTGCCCCCAACCCCATTGGCAACAATAAATAACATACAAACAGATGAACCAAGAAAAACATCAGTTCTGATAGCCAAAAGCATAGGGGAAAATATAACACAATATGTTTTAAGAGGGGCAGCCAGGTGGTACAGTGGACAGAGAACTGAGCTTGGAGTCAGAATGACACATCTTTCTGAGTTTAAATCTAGCCTCATACACTTACCAGCCATGTGACCATGGGCCAGTCACTTAACCCTGTTTGCTTCAG
The DNA here is from genome assembly GCF_011100635.1 of Trichosurus vulpecula. Classification (NCBI taxonomy): domain Eukaryota; kingdom Metazoa; phylum Chordata; class Mammalia; order Diprotodontia; family Phalangeridae; genus Trichosurus; species Trichosurus vulpecula. The sequence goes on from NC_050575.1 coordinate 105,140,216, forward strand.
ATCCTCATCTATAAAATGAGCTAAAGAAGGAAATGGCAAACCACTCCAGAATCTGTGCCAAGAAAACCCCAACTGGGGTCATGAACAACTGGACATGACTGAAAAAATGACTTAACACCGAAATGTCTTAAGAACTTAAGCAGAGCACTGTGCCCAATTCTGTGCAAGACTCAATGTTTAGATAAGACACAATCCCTGCCCTCATGCAGCTTAGGCTACTAATGGAATAAGACACAAACATACATAACCAGAAGTCATGGTAAGTGCCTTACAGAGTTATACAATAAAATTCTTTGTTGGGTCTAAGAGGGGAAGTCATTATCAATGCAGGAAAGCCCCCACTGAAAGCCCAGGAAGACTTCCTAGAGGAGGTTAATAGCCTTAATTTAATCAACGATGAAGAGAAAGCTAAAGGGAACAATGTCTGACTGCTTCTAACTGTACCTTCCCCACCGAGCTACAAGCCTGAACTAAGGAGATCTCCACAGGCAACAGCAGGGCAAAGCAGGTCAGACAGGACCCAGCAACTCCAACAGACTGACAGGGAACCAGAGCCCCAGGCAGGTGATTACTGTAATATCCAAGTACTGGGGAGAGATTCACAAGAACCAGTGCAGAGTGAAGTGAGCAGAACCAGAGGAACAATAGATACAATGATAATAATAAGGTAAATGGACAAAACACCAAAAGCAAGTCCAAGTAACTGTAATAACCAGTCTTGTTCATGGAGAACACATAATGAAACTATCTCGCCTCCTCTAAGCAGAGAGGTGGGAGGCTACCAAAGTGGGGTGTCACATACATTGCCAGATGAGGTCGCTATCAATTATTTTTCCTTTATTACATGAGATGGCTCAAATGTGCAGGGGGAGATGAATGTATTATATGCAGGACTTACTTTGATGTAGAAATAAAAAAGATATGTGTCTGTTTGTTTGTTCTTTTCATCAGAGTATTAGAAATGATAAAGGGAAATGTGTCAGAGAAACCTGAGAAGGTTTGTATAAACTGGACAGATAAATGAGAACAGTGTTGTGGAGGACTTTAAATTCCATTACTGAAAGCTTTGTACTTTACCCTAGAGGCAATTGAGGACCCCTGCTGTTTCTTGAGTAGGGAAGTGATATGGTGAGACCTATGCTTTGCAAACATTCATTTGTTAGCTGTGTGGAGGGTGGAGTAGAAAGAAGAGAATGGAGACAGGGTCAATTAAAAGGCTATGCAATTCTCCTAAAGAGAGGTAAGGAGGGTCCTAAAATAGGGTAGAAAGAAGAATACAGCTGCAATTGTGGAGGAGGCATTGACAAGACTTGGTACCTGATTGGATAAGGGGGATGGAAAATTTAAAACATTATATAGATGTGAGTTATTGTGTTCTGAATGAAACATAAGAGATTCAGGCTGTCTAGGTGATGGCAAAATAACTAAAAAAATCAGTCAGACAGAGTGATGAATGTCACATAGGCCAAACAAATGATTCACCGACTGAATTTTTCACAGCATAACATGGACACATCTGAGTCAATTCCTTTTCTTTTGAAAGACAGTATCATCCATGCATGGTGTGGGGATTGGTGAGGGATATGCTGGTAGCCATAAAAATATAAGAGGTTCCTGCTTTTAAGGGGTTTACAATCTCATTGGGGATCTGCGACTAAAACCCATGAAACTGTCAAATAACCAAGCAAAACAGTATATGACTAAAGGTAAAGGTAAGGGGACATACAGATAACCAGTGTGCCAGACTGGAAGGCAGAGCAAGATACAGAACCCAGGCTTCCTACTCCTAACACATCGCATGACCTTGGGCAAATCTCTTTGCCTCTCTGTGCCTCAGTTTCCTCCTCTGTTCAATGAGGGGAACTCTAAGATCCCACCTAGTTTTAACATTCTAGGACATTAGAATTCTAATCACCCTGAAACATCCTTCTGGTCTGGTGGCACCCTTCCCCCATTGGTGAGTTTGTCCTGGAATCTCCATTTTGAAGAAGGACTTTCATTCCTCTCCTATCTCTGTTTCTGATTCCCTCGACTTCACCACCATGCAGTGCAGGTACCACTCCACTCTTGTCCTCTGGTCCGGGTACCCATCCTACTCCTTGCTTTTTAACTTCCTTTTATGTATATGTTGCCCTTACCTATTAGAATGGAAGCTCCTTGAGGGCATCTTTTTTATTACATTCCTATCCCCAGCAGGTAGGTGCAATGGATAAAGTGCTGGGCTTAGAGTCAGGAAGACTCCTCTTCCTGAGTTCAAATCTGGCCTCAGACACTTACTAGCTGTGTGGCCCTGGGCAAATCACTTAACCCTATTTACCTCAGTTTCCTTAATCTGTAAAATGAGCCAGAGAACAAAATGGCAAACCACTCTAGTATCTTTGCTGAGAAAACCCCAAAGGGAATCACAAAGAGTCAGGCATGACTGAAACAACTGAACAACAACAAAATCTCTAGCAGTTAGCACAGTGCCTGGCTGAACAAATGCTCATTAAAAACCTGACTCATCAGCTACATGCCTTGGTCAGTTAGGAGTGAGAAACTCACAGGGGCAGCTCCTGGTCATCACCACACCACCACGGCGTATCTTTCTATGCAGAGAAGTAGTAACAGGTATGGGATTGAGGGTCATTCAAAATTTCACTTGTCAGTTTTCTATTTCTATGGGAGAATGTGTTCTGGATTCTAATACTATAAGCGATACTTGTAGCTTCCTTGTTCAGTCCAGAAAAGTCCACTTATCCTAGATGCAACTTAAATCTTAAATGTAGATCGATTGTTCCATGATCTGGTAAGAGTCAGCATTTAGTAAGGCATCAGACAAGGACAACTATACTCATCACAACTTCCTGTTCTTGACATTCAGAATATCCTCCAAAAAGTCTAAATAAAGTGAATGTGACAAAGTGAGTAAGAGTACCAATATTACATCAGGAGGTCTTGAGTTCAAATTCTCCTTGCTACCATAAAACCAGGTATAACAGAAGAGGGAATGAAGGGGTCTGGGTAATTGTCAGTCAGTGCGTCAATAAGAATTTGTCAATCACTTGAGGCAGCTAGGCCGATAGAGCACCAGAGCTGGAATCAGGAAGAACTGAGCTCCAGTCCAGCCTCTAACACTTATTAACCAAGTTATCCTGAACAACTCTCTTAACTTCTTTTTTGCCTCGGTTTCCTCATCTGTAAAATTGGGATAATTATAGCACCTACCCTCCAGAGCACTGAGCCTGGAGTCAAGAAGATCTCAGTTCAAATCCGGCCTCAGACACTTACTAGCTGTGTGACCCTGGGCAAGTCACTTCACCCTCTTTGTTTCAGTTTCCTCATCTGTAAAATGAGCTGGAGAAGGAAATGGCAAAGCACTCTAGTATCTTTGTCAAGAAATCCCCCAAATGGGGCCATGAAGAGCCAGACAGGATTGAAACAACTCACCACCAACAACAACCTCCCAGGGTTGTTGTAAGGATCAAGTAAGATAATAATTGCAATGCACTTAGCCCAGAGCCTCACACACAGTAAGCACTATATGATGTGAGTTGTTTACTGCTGTTATTAACATTATTCTCTTACTGTGTCCCAGGCCTTGTACTAAGTAAGCACTGAGTATACAAAGAAAGGCAAAAACACAGGAATTCAGAGTCTGATGGGAAGCTGACACGCAAACAAATATATACGAACATGAAGCACACAAGATACGTACAAGGTGCGTACAGGGTCTCAAAGAAAAGGTAGTAGCAGGATGGGGGGGGACAACACCAAGAGAGGCCTCCTGTAATAGTGGGATTTGAGCTGAGTGTTGAAGGAAGGTGAGGAGGGAGAACACTGGAAGCCTGGAAGCTGGCCAGTGAGGAGGCACTGAGTTGGGGGGTTGTGTCACATGTGAAGGACAGCAAGGAGGAAGATGTCACTGGATCAGAAAGCATATGTAGTGAAGTAAAGTATAAGACTGGAAAGGTGGGGAGGGCTCAGCTTGTAAACGACTTCAAACGCCAAACAGAGCATTTGGATCCTGAGGGGGTTAGGGTTTACTGAGGTAGAGAGGGGGCCATGAAGGTGGGGAGAGTAACATGGTCAGACCTGCTGAATGGTGAATGGATGGAAATGAGGAGACACTTGAAGCAAGGAGACCAACCAGAAGGCTATTTCAATAGCCCAAACCTGGGGCAGCTAGGTGGCTCAGTGGATAGAACACTCAGTTTGGAGTAAGGAAGACCTCAGTTCAAATCTGGCCTTAGACACTCACTAGCTATGTGATCATTTAACCTGTGTTTGCCTCAATCCACTGGAGGAGGAAATGGCAAACGCCTCCAGGATCTTTGCCAAGAAAACCCCATACAGGCTTACAAAGAGTTGGCCATGAATGACTCAACAACAAGGTTATGGAAGCCTGAACCACAGGGATGGTTCTGTGATCCTCTGTGATAAAGTTGTAAAAGAGAGGTGATGAAGGTAGAGGTAATAAGACTTGGCAACAGACTGGCTATGTGAGGCAGGGCAAGCGAAAAGGAGAAGATGACACTGAGGTTATGTGCTGGGGTGACAGGGGTTGGTGGCACCCTTGATAGTAACAAAAAAAAATTAGAAGAAGGGAGGATTTGGGGGGAGAGATAATGAGTTCTGTTTTAGACATGTTGAGTTTGAGAGGCAGGTGGTAATGTGGACTAGAGCTCGAGACAAACTAGGGCTAGATATATAGATCTGGGAATTCTGTGCATTGAGATGATAATTCACAACTTGTACCCAGCAGATAAATTACCCTGACTTCCTGATTGTGGTAAGACATTTTACCATTTATATGAGTCATACTATAGAAGTGGTATCAAAGACATAAAGGGTATATATGATCAGAAAAAGGAGATGGGTCAGTCATTTAGCAAGTGTTGGCTAACAAACACAACGAGGCAGGTAGGTGATATTGTGGATAGTATGTTAGACTCAGAGTCAGGAAGACCTAAGACTTCTTTTTTATTTAAAAATTTTTTTAACATTTTTATTTAAAGTTTTGAATTCCAAATCCTCTCTCTCCCTCCTCCTCCTCTCCCCACTCCCTGAGATGGTAAGCAATCAGATACAGGTTATACATGTGCAGTTATGTAAAACATTTCCATATTAGTCATTTTGTATAAGAAGATTCAAAAGAAAAAAATGAAAGAAAGAACATTTTAAAATGGCATGCTTCAGTCTGGATTCAATCAATGTCAGTTCTTTCTCTGGAGGCAGATAGTATGCTTTATCACTAGTCCTTTGGGATTGTTTTTGGATCATTGTATTGCTGAGAACAGCTAAGTCATTCACAATTCTTCATCGAACAAAGTTGCTGTTACTGTGTGCAGTGCTCTCCTGATTCTGTTCACTTCACTGTGCATCAGTTTCATGGAAGTCTTTCCAAGGTTTTCTGAAATCATCCTGTCATTTCCTATAGCGCAATAGTATTCCATTACAATCATATACCACAACTTGTTCAGCCATTCACCAATTGATGGGCATCTCTTTGATTTCCAGTTCTTAGTCACCACAAAAGTAGCTGCTGTAAATATTTTTCTATCAATAGATCATGCCCTTTTTGGGGGTGTCTGTAGGATATAGACCTAGCAGTAGTATTGCTGGATCAAAGGGTATGCACAGTTTTATAGCCCTTTGGGCATAGTCAGGAAGACTTAAGTTTAAAACCTGCCTCAGACACTTATTAGCTGTATGACCCAGGGCAAGTCATTTAATTAATGTTTCTCTGGCTCAGTTTCCTCATCTGTAAAATGGGAAAAGTAAAAGCACCTGCTTCACAGGATTATTTCAAGGATAAAATGAGGTGCTATGTTAAGACATATATATATATATGTATGCTTGTGTGTATCTATTTATACACATACATATAAAGCACTAAATAAATATTAGTTGTTATTGTAATGTGTTTTTTTTATTTGTCCACAGCTGTGGTTTCCTGGTAAGGAAACTTCTTCTACTGGTGCTGATTGGCAGCTCCTTTGAAATTTGTGATCTTAAGGAGTCTCCTGGAAGCACTGAGAGATTAAATGACTTGCCTAGGGTAACATAGTTTGTGTCAGAGGTAGAATTCATTAGATACAAAAAGAATCAAAGTAAGGCTTCCAAGTGTACTGGATTGATATTTTATGAGAACACTTGAAAAAGAGTCATATTCAATGGAAAGGGCTGAGTTGTTTTAATCTGCACCAGTCAAAGGAATGCACATGATAATAAATCACAAATCCATTAAAGTACTGAAGTAAGTGTAGGCTGTGGTCCTCTCCTCAACTACACCCAGGTTCATAGCACTATTGAAGTAAATATGTTCAAAATCTTGACTCTGAACCCCCATTAGTGTATCTCCAAGCCCAATGCAAATTCAAAGCAAAAGACATTTAATTAATGTAGGGCAAATAGAAAGGAACTGAATTAGACAGCAAGTTAAACACCCATAACCAGCTGTTTATTCTTACCATACTTCCAAGAGGGAATGTGAGTCAAGCCTTTATTTGCTACCCTGTGTCAAGGACACAGACCATGTAAACTCATGAGGCTGTTAGAGAGAATCATTCAAAAATAGTCTCTACTGGCTCATAGCCCTCTTCAAATTAGTATGACAGCTCGTGAGCATTGTCTTATCGAACAGTAGAACTTCAGGATATCAATCTGCAGGTATCTTTCCTTCTTTTTTTGCAAATTTCATGCCATCCTGTGTTTCATAGCCTTTGTCCATGCTCTCAGTAATGTCCACATGTAACTGATATGTCTTTTCTGTCCCTTAGTCTAGCTGTTGCATCCCTGCTTAACCAGTCCTATATCTCAACCTTGTAAGTTTCCCATCCTCTTTTTAAATTCCACACACTAGGAGACCCACATAACCTGACCTCATCCTAGGTGATGCCACACGGCAAAGCTATTGGGCAGCCTTGTAAATGTACTCCAAAGAGAACATGGCATCCATTCAGGGACATTATCCCACTCCAACCCTCCATATGGGTAACCTGAATGTTCCTCTTTCAAACTGATTCAATGGTGCTACAAATACTTGTTTTAATATTTAAGTATAAAAGTATTGTGCTAGTTATCAAAGATTCAAAGATGAAAACTTCATCATTCAGAGCCTCAAAAAGTTCAAAGTCTATTGAGATGTTACTATATATATATATAAACATATATATGTATATACACAAATATATTACAAAATAGAATGCTATGAAGGCAAAGGAGAAATGCAGACAAAATATTCTAGGAAATTTTGAGAAGAGAGAAAATACATTCAGTTGAAACATCTAAAAAGGCTTCGAGGGTGGGAGGAAATGGCACTGAGCTGAGCATGGAAAGATGAGACAGTCTTTAATAAGTAGAAATGGGGCAGAAGTGCATTGTGGAATAGGTATAGCTTTATGTGAAGATACGTAGTCAGGAGATAGTAGATCAAATTTGGGAGAGAGTAAACAATCAAGTTTAATTGAAGCATAACATATAAAAGGGGAGCAATGTGAAATTAGCCACAGAGGTTCTTAACCTTAGGTCAATGAACTTTTTAGAAAAATATTTTAATAACTGTATTTCAATATAATAAGTTTTCTTAGTAATACTATATATTTTATTTTATTAATTTAAAAAATCATCCTGAGAAGGAGGTCCATAGGTTTAATCAGATTATCAAAGGTGTCTATGACACAAAAAAATGGTCAGGAAGCCCTGGGTTTGAGCATCATAGAAGTGGTCATAAACCACAAACTTTCTGAAGGTAGGAACAATTGTTTTGGTTTTGTCTTTGCATCCCCAGCAGCTAGTGCTGGGTCTGGCATATAGCAGGATCTTAATAAATATTGATTAATTGGTTGATAATAACTGGAATTTGTATAGCTTTTAAAGTTTTACAAAGGCCTTAAAACACTACTATAGGAAAAAACTGACTCAAGTCAGTCCCTTGGTTTTGGTTTGATACTGAAATAAAAATGAAACTCTCACAAAAGATCTTACACTTAACGAAAGGAGATTTATTTAATTATATCAGGCAAAGGATATTCAACAAATATACTCAGTAAGCACAACATGTTAAAGTATCAAAAACAAGGTTTTGAGTATTGGGGACTAGGAGAGTGATGATTCCATCAATAGAAATAGAGGAGCTGGAAGGAGTTGCATTTGGAAGGGAGAAGATTTGGGGTTCAGTTCAAAATATGTTGAGTTGTAGATATTAGCAGAACATACTTGTCCAGCAGGCAGTAGAAATATGGGGCTGAAGCTCAGGGGTGAGGTTGAGACATGAAGGGTGATTGTAAAATATGGATAAGCAGAGGACCCAAGGAAAAACCTTGAAAGATAGCTGCATTTAGAGGGCAGTAGGAGGACAATGACCCACTGAAGAAGACTGAGAGAGAGCAGACAGACAGAAAAATGAAGAAAGGAGTATGACAGTTGGTGTAGCATAAATGAAAGATCAATGACTTTGAGTCACAAGACAGCAGGGTTTCAATCCCTCCTTGAATGCTTTCTAGCTGCATGACCATGGATGAATGAGTCCTTTCACTTATTTGAACCCCAGCCAGGCCCAAGCTCCACTTAATGGCTATATTTTGGGCCTTCCAGGTTCAGAGTGAATGTCAATGGTAACTGTTTCTCTTTTAACTAGCAACCCTGAAAGTAGGTCTTCCCCTCCCACTTTGATTTTTTTTTCTCTTTTTTCTGATAAAAGGGGCCATCTCTTGACTGACTTCTTAAAGAGGCCTATTCCCTGAGTGGGTGTTACCTCACTCTAAGTGAGAACCTGAAAAGGTCTTAGCCTAAAAGGGCCAGGGTCTCCCATTGAATCCTGGGTCATCTCCAGTCATCCTGACGAATATCAGGCCACTGGACCCAGATGGCTCTGGAGGAGAAAGTGAGGCTGGTGACCTTGCATAGTCCTCCCTCATTCAAATCAAAGTCAACCGCAAGTCATGTCATCATTTTCCTGATGACACGGTCCTTTTTGAAAAGAAAGGACAAACACAACCTGTGAGTAATCCAAGCTGCCTGAATGGGTACCCAGCCAGTTGGGTAACTCAGCTCATGTTCTCCCTTTCCTTTTCCAATCCGAAAGAGGGTAAATTTTGATGGCTGGAAGCTCCCCAGTTAACTTGAGGTTTACTGGCTAGATTCCTGTCTTTCTTTCTTTTTCTCTTTTTTTCTCTTCCTTTCTTCCTTCCTTCCTTCCTTCCTTCCTTCCTTCCTTCCTTCCTTCCTCCCTCCCTTCTTTCTTTCTCTCTCTCTCTCTCTCTCTTTCTTTCTTTCTTCTCTCTTTTCTCACCTATTGCACTCTGAAGCTCATACATTGGACCACAATAGGTCCTTGCCCAAGCTCCACTTAATGGCTATATTTTGGGCCCTCCAGGCTCAGAGTGAATGTCTGTGGCAACTATTTCTCTTTTGAGTAGCAACCCTGAGGGTCGGTCTTCCCCTCCCACTTTGATTTTTTTTTTCTCTTTTTTTCTGATTAAGGGGCCATCTCTTGACTGACTTCTTAAAGAGGCCTATTCACTGAATGGGTGTTACCTCACTCTAAGTGAGAACCTGAAAAGGTCTTAGCCTAAAAGGGCCAGGGTCTCCCATTGCATCCTGGGCCATCTCCATTCATCCTGATGAATATCAGGCCACTGGATTCAGATGGCTCTGGAGGAGAAAGTGAGGCTGGTGACTTTGCATAGCTTTCCCTCACTCAAATCAAAGTCAATTACAAGTCATGTCATCATTTTCCTGATTTCATGGTCCTCTTCAAGAATGAAGGACAAACACATCATCTGTAAAATAAAGATTGTTTAGCTTACCTCAGAAAGTTGATATGAGGTTCAAATAAGATATTTCAATAATAGCATCATGGAAGCCAAAGTAGAGAAGAGTAATTAAGAAGAGAGGGTTGACAACAGTGTTAAAAAGTTAAAGATAGCAGAGAAAAAGTCATCAAAATTAGCCATGTAAAGGCAGTTTCAGTGATGTGATATGGTCCAAAACCAGATTCTAAGAAGCAGAGTAACGTATGGGTAGTGAGGAAATGGAGGCAGCAAGTGTAGACAACTTCTTCTAAAAATTTAGTAGTGAAAGGGAGGAGAATTCTATAGAATAATAGTTTAAGGAGATTTAAGAAGATTTCATAAGGATAGGGGAGACCTATAGGCAGTGGGGTAAGAGTCAGAAGAGGAAAGAGAGAGACTGAGAGAAAGAGGGAGACAGAGTGGCAGAGAGACAGATGGAAGGAAAGAACTCCAAGGAGCAAACTTCCAAAGGAGATGAAAGGGGATGGAGTAGAAGCCAAAATTAGAAAGACTGGTCTTGATAAGGAGATGGGTCACTTCATTCTCTGGAAGTAGAATAAAGGATGGGTAAAAATTTAGAGAAATTTTGGAGTGTGAAGAAGATATGAAGGAGCTTATATGATAGCTGTCCTCATTAATCTAGTACATTGGGTTGTCTGCTAAAAGAGAAGGTAGTGGAAGTAGCATTGGGGACCTGAAAAAGAAAAGATTTGGAATAGGGAGTGTGATAGTGAATCAACAAGAGATTATTGAAAGGATTGCTATGCAGTTAGATTAACATTTATAATGGACCTAATCCATGTGGTTCAGTGACTTCTTCCAGGGACAATCAGCAGTTTAGAAGTAGGAATGTCTAAGGCACATGGTGGGAGTAACCCAGGGTTGAGGACTGGCAGAGAACAAATAGTATAGGAGGCAAGTTATCTGAAGATGCAGTGCAGTGCTTCACTGAACTGGTACATTCAACCAATCTCTTACCCAGCTCTGAGAGGGCACAGATCAAAATGGCAGCCAGGATCTGCCAAAACTTCCCCAGCATTGAACATTCCCCAAGTCTCCATGTGCCTGTATCTTCATCTCCCGTGAACATGTGTCCAAACAAAACTCATTATCTTTCCACCCAAGTTGTCTCTTCTTTCTGATTTTCTCTTTTTCTTAAAGATACCACCATCCTTTCAGCCACTTAGGTTCATAACCTAAATGTTATCTTAAATTTTTCCTCTTCCTGGCCCCACCATACCCAAATCAATTACCAAGTTCCATTGATTACTCCTATAAATTACACCTATATATCTCCCATCCATTCCCCTTCTCTTCACTCACATAGCCACCACTCTGGCTTAGGTCCTTATCACCTCTTATCTGGACTACTGCAATAGCCTCCTAATTGGTTTCTTTGCCTCAAGTCTGTTCCTTCTCCAATCCATCCTCTACACAGCTGCCAAAAGGATATTCCTGGTGCAAAGTTCTGACCATGTCCTTCCTCTGTTCAGGAAACTCCAGTGGTTCCCAAGTATCTCTACAAACCATTGACAGCCTGCCCCCACCAAGACCATTTTTTCAGGCATATGACATAGTACTACCCCTCACATACTCTGTGTTCCAGCGAAACTGGTCACCTCGCTGTTCCGTATGTATAACATTGCAGTTTCCTCTATGCTCTAGAATAGGTTATCCCCTGGAATGTTCACCCTTCCACTTCATCTCCATCTCTGAGATTTCTTTGCTTCCTTCAAGGCTCAACTTGTGCTACCTCCTATGAATCTTCTCCTGATTCTCTCAGTTGTGCTCTACTACCACTTTCCCCCCAAAAAAGCTATTTTGTATTTACCCTAAATATATATTGTATCTGGGAGGTAATGGGACATAGCAAATAAAAAGCAGCTGACCTTGGAGGCAGGAAGACCTAGGGTCAAGTCCGATCTGTGACACATTCTGACTGTGTGACCCTGGACAAACCCACTTAACCACTCAATGTAACAGCAGTAGTGTAGATGCCAATTGATATTAGTGGTGTTTCCTCTTTGGGAGTTCTAGTACCAAAGACATAAAAAATTACATTCACACGTGGGAAATTTAGATACATATGAGAGATATGTGTACATAAATATATGTGTGCATATGTCCATATTTATAGACATATGCATACATATTTGTGTTGTGCTGTATGTGTGTCCCTTATAAGCTTTGGGAAACTTTATCATAATTTCTACTTTCCAGATAAAATAAGTTTCTCAGACACTTTCTGGCTAAATCTCTCTTCCCTTAAGATTCTAGGGGTACCACTAAGGGATTATGGGGTTCTTTAATGCTATTACCTCAAAGCTCTCATTCTCAGATGTTCTTCCCAATGTTAACTGCCAGTGCTTAACCCTCCAGTATCATTTAACCAAGTAATGTCATTTGGCTTTTATGAAGGGATACTTACTGAGAAGATTTAGCAAAAACAGAACTAATAAATTTTTTATGTGTGAGGAACAACAAGGGAACAAATGTGTTGCCCCCAACACCCAGAAGTACAGTCTCCTTTATACTACATTGGTCTCTGGGGAAGAGTGGACTCAACTTTAAAGTGATTAGTTGGCATCACTTCTTTTTGGCTGCCTTCAGTCTACTGCTATACTGGGTTAAGAAGGTCACTCAGGACTTTGCTCCTCATGAGATTCAATTGTCCACAAAACAAAATCTGGCATGGACTCCACCTCTTAAACTTCTGGCAGTTCAATCTCCTGGCCTTTCAAAGCTCTCAGGGTCAAAGCTTAGTCTGATATTCCTTCACCTAAGAGTGTGAAATAACACCAAAAAAATCAAAGAACCAAGACCTATATTCATGTCAACCCAAGGGAGAGAGCCTGGGCCCTCTTTCCACCCAGAGGTTTACAGCATATCTTCTCCACTCAAACCAGCCAAGCAGAACAAAGGCATAAGCTTGGCTGGTTAGTGCCTTTTGAAGGTATGCCCAGTTGCAGCTCAGCAACCATCAAAAGTCTATTTCTTCACCACACAACTGAAGACCAGAAATAGCCCTAGCTGAGCACACTCTGATGTCCATGCAGAGACTGTATCAGTCAAACACTGTGCACACTCATAAGGGCTCAGTTCTCTTTTACATACATATATACACACATATACATATACACTGAATATAGAACATACCCATGTGCTGCATTATTTATTTGTCCACGTTCATGTTGCTTCCTCCTAACAGAATGAATGCAAGCTGCTCAAAGGTATAGACTGTTTCATTTGTGTCTTGGTATCTCCAGTACCTTGAATAGTACCCTGACATGTTGTAGATGCTTTATAAATGTTTTCTGAGTGAATGAATGAAGAGAGAGTAGTAGTTTCTTTTCCCACATTACTTTAGTTTGTAATAAAATAAGCTCCCCATGTCCCTTCCCTCTAAAAGACAACCTCCTCTCCCCATCTAGATTCCTATCATGACATCTCTTGGCTAATTTTCTCCTACTACCACCTCTAGTTTTGAAAAAAGTCAAGGAAATTTCTCTTTCAAATACCATGCTCTGGGATTCATGGCTCTTTTCTGACTGCATTTTCCTCTCCGTGGAGTCTATTCAAATATTTAATTATTTTTACTGCAATATGAGGGACTTTCAAGGAAAAACTCTTTATAAGGAAAGTATGTTCTAAGTATATCATCTCATTTACTCAGTCAGTTTGGTTCTCCTTGTTGTTACTCTATTTCTAGTAGTTGTGCCCTCCATGGGTTACATTGGAGCCAATCCATATCAGTCCCTGGTTCTTGAGGAGTCTAGCCTGTGTCCACCATATTCCCATTTCCAGGCCCTAGCATTCCTTGCTCTTCCAATCTTTCAAATCTTAGGAATAATAGACCCTAGGGCCACACTTGCTGGCATCAAGTCAAAGCTGTTGTTCTGGAAGCCATCTAAAACTCCCAGTCCATTTAATTTCCTGTAACTTCACCCCATAAAAACTCCCAGAACAATTGAATTTCCTATGAACCTAGGCTTTCAGAATCTTATTCAGATCTTCTGACCTGAGTACGCCATCTTACACATCCTAGCCTTGCATGTCCCCATATTATTCTTTCATTTTCATGGGGAAAGTTTAATGAATCTCATCCACCCTACAATTTGGAGACTTTTATCAATCCATAGTAACTTTAGAAGAAGGGGATTTTTACCCAGAACCTAATCTCTAAACCCAAAGATTGGGAAACAACATGTAGTGTAGCTTAGTTGGTTTCCCAGTGACTCTCCCTATCATACGTTGCAACAATAAAGGCGCACTGTGGTCCCTTTCTTCATATTACATTAAATGACAATATTTCTCCTCCCGCTGAAGGATGCTCAGGCATTCTGCCACAATATAAACCGACAGAGATCAATTACCGAACTATTAAACGTCAATTAGCATCTTTGAAAAGTGAATATTAAATGAACCTACTAATACTACCTTGTTACAGTCCCATTGTATGTAAAAATTATGTCCAAATATTTAATGAATGTGCAAAAATGTAATTACCAATTTATTGCTCTTGTAATGGTGATTAATAATCCTTCCATTGACTTTCCTACTGTACTGTTGAATTATTGAACTCTAATATTGCTCAGATGAGATATTTCTCTCAGAACTAGCCAGGTAGGCAGAGGGAATGGAGTATTTCAAACCACTGTGCTTGTGCAGCCTCATGCTCAGAAATGGTGAGGTGTGGCCCAAAAAACTGGGGAACTTGGTCCATGTGGCTCACAGGGGGCAGGCTCCAGTGATTCATTCACTCATTCTTTTACCAAGATTCAGTTCTATGTCTCTGTAAGCAGCAGATGGGCAAAAAGCAAGTCCTGACCCTCACCAAACAGACTTATTATAACAGATTCCTTGGTTTTGATTCCCTGTGGCTTGTCGGTTCCATTTGATCCTGTTGTCCGTCCTGAAATCCAGTGAAGGCTGAAGCTCACATTTGGCTGGCAAAGTGAATATACAAATCCTAGTCAACTCTAAAATTCCAGTAGGGTTATACGGGCAAGGGGGAAGACAACCTAACAGAAGATTCCAGTACTGGAGGGGAACATTGTGTATGTGTGTATACTTGCGTAACCAAGGTCAATTTGTTTATCCTGACAGTTTTACTTGCTTCCTTGAATAGCCACCCTTACAAGTGCCTTTAGCTATCAATGGCTATACAATAAGGCAATGATAACAATGTAGATGATAATTGTCAAAATGCCGCTGTGGTTCTGTATCACAAAGTATACGAGACTCTCCACATAGAAGGGAGAAGAAGTAAACCATTTATTCAGACACCAGAGGACCGTATCCCACAAGCCATTTATCCAATCTATCAGAGCAGTAAAACATTCAATATACAATATCACAACATGGAGCCTTGCCATCCCAAAACCTCTCTGACCCCCTGCGGGGATCTTCCCAGAAACAAACTGACAGTATAGCTAAGTCAGCCTGTTCAGCTCTAACTATCATGAGGGCAGCCATTAGCAGCCATAACTGCTCTCTCTCTCTCTCTCTCTCTCTGCATTTCCTGTGACATAACTTCCTTTTCCTGCCAGCAAGCTCCTCTCACCACCCATGACTTAGGCTTCGTATGATGTAAGCAGGTCACATGGCCTATTAACGGGTGGGAACGATCTTCAAATCTAAATTGCCGCTACAGTGACTTTTTGGGAAAGCTGATGCTAGAGTCTAAAAGACTCCTGTAGTTCATTAAGGGCAGATGCCATGTTTTATTTAACCTTGCGTCTCACCCAGCACTCAGCACAAAGTGTTCCAGCGATCTAGTAGCACAGCACAAGGAACACTGGACGCACAGTCAGAAGACCTGGGTTTGCATCCTAGGTCTTCGTTATTCTACAATATCACTTTCTTCTTCTGTAAAATGGGGCTGAACTACACGATTTCTAAGGTTGTTTACAGCTCTAAAGTTCCTTGACTTTACTTGATGATGAACTGTTATCTTCAACCATAGGTAGGATGTTAAGCTTGCACCATTTAACTATACTGGGCCTCAGTTTCCAGATCTGTAAAATGAAAGGGCTGGACTAAATCAGGAGCCCACAAACTTCCCAAGGGCCAAATCGAGCCAGCCATCGGTTTATATACAGCCCATCAACTAAGATTTCTATTTCATTTTTAAACACAATACAACTTTATTTACAAATGTAAAAACAATCCTTAACTCAGAAACATACAAACACAGGCAATGGGCCTTATTTGACCTGTGGGCCATAGTGTGATGACCCCTGGACTAAATAATCTCTGAGGTTTCTTCCATCTCTGGACCCATGACCTTATATATAGTTGTAAATCTATAAGGAAAGGTTGAGAAATCAGGACTAACTCGATGAGAGAGATGAGGGACAAGGGTACTGTCCTGATGCCCACTCTGTTCTAGCAAACTGTGGAGTTAGAGGAGAACTGTTTCTCTTCAGGAAAGTCTCAGGAGGCTGCCACATCACTCCTCTGCCATCTCTCAGCTCTTGCTAAGCTCAACCATCCCTGCTCTTATTGGGTATTGAATCTAATCCAAGCAGAAGGTCTAAGTGGGGCCAAGAGGGTAGATTTGCCCTCCCTTGGATTTCCATTATGTACCATGGAATAATCAGAGGAAACTGAGGCTGAGAGTTTGTGAATAGCCATGCTTGCCACTGTACTGATACTAGACAACAAACTATTATTTTGTTCTATAGCCATAGGGACAGCACCCGTGATTTCAAGGGATATAGGGAACTCTCAGATGAGGAAACTCCTTACTGGTGCAGGTCAGTAACTTCTCTGTAATTTATAGTCTCTGAGAGTTGCCTTGGGGCACTGAGAGGTTAGGTGACTTGCCCAGGGTCATACAGTCAGTATGTGTCAGAGGCTGGATTTGAATGGAGGTGTCCCTAGCTCTGAGGTCAGCTGTCTATTCACTATATCATAACTGGTTATCTTGTAATAGGGGATTATCTCGTTCACAGGTGATAATTTCTGGAGTAATTTCTGGATAATTTCTCGGCAAGAAGAGATCTTTTGAGCTGGTTGCTAAATGAATTTGATAGAACACCATCACCACCCCCTTCAAAAAATAATCTAAACGTTGCTCAAAAGACCCACAGCTTCCTCAAGGTCCAGTCCATGACTCTCATAACAGCAGAAAATGTTACTGTAGAAAGCACTGGACTTAAAGCAGGAGGTATGAGTTCAAATTTGGCTGACTAATAATTAATAATAATAGCCAAAGTTTATATATCACTTAGTATGCACCAGACACTATGCTAAGTACTTTATCATCTCTTTTAGTCCTGACAATAAGCCTAGGGTAGGTGCTTTTATTAGCCTTGTTTTATAAATTAGGAAACTGAGGCCCGCAGCAGTTAAGTGTTTTGCCCAGGGTCACACAGGTAGGAGATGTCTGAGGCTAGATTTGAACTCAGTTCTTCCTAACTCCAGGACTAGCCCTCTATCCACTGCATGACCAGCTGCTACTTAATAGCTTTATTACCATAGGCAAATCACTTAATTTCACTGGCTCTCCGTTTCCCTATAAAACAGGACTAATGATACTTATATCACCAACCTCCTAGACTGGTCTTGAGGAAAAAGTGTGTTATTAAGCACAGTGTATATATAGGCTCTGGAAGTACTTTTCCTGACTCTCACTTTCACTGACCAGACAGGTTACTAGAGTACAGCTAGCTGTAGATCTTCCCC
Source organism: Trichosurus vulpecula (assembly GCF_011100635.1). NCBI lineage: Eukaryota > Metazoa > Chordata > Mammalia > Diprotodontia > Phalangeridae > Trichosurus > Trichosurus vulpecula. The sequence goes on from NC_050575.1 coordinate 105,157,681, forward strand.
CTCAGACTTCTAGGGGTAACACCTCACGGGCTGTGGGGTTTGTATTTCTAATTCTATAGATTATGACCCGCCATGAGACTGCTTCCTTCCCTGCCCTCCTCCATGATTATCAGTTGACCTCAATTAGTTAGGCAGACTTGATTAGTTTTCAGAAACCAGTATTTACCTACAAGGATATGGTTGACAGAAAATATCCCCGTCCCCTCCCAAAAGTCTGTGATACTTTCTCCCATTGGTATGTACCAAGGGAGGGTTGGCTCAAGTTTAGGGGGCACATGTGGAGAAGAGATAGTTCACAGCTTCTGGTTGCTAGTACTTCTTTCCTCCCCTTTGTGGGGTACTTATGGAAATCCCCTTCAGCATAAGATAGTTTTTCTGTAGAACTATTTTGTGGAGCCTTGAATCTGCCTTTCCTTGGTATAACCAATCTGTATTTGGCTTTCTGAGGAATAATTATTTCTCTCTTGTATTTAAAAACTAATTATGGTATTATGAACAAAGTTTTTCCTCTTTTCTGCTTCTTCATCCAAAAACCAATAAATGTGGGAAATCTCTCTTAAAGATTTACCCAGGCCAAGATCTAATCAGACAGTAAAAGAAATTCTAAATTCAGGCTAATGGGTGCATTCCTGCTTATTGTGTTTTCTCAGACAGGTCTGGGAAAATGTGGATCCTCCCTTTTGTCAGATAGGTGATATGGAAATTGATAAGCCTCTTTGACCAAGACTTGGGGTGATCCAAGTCATGTACCCCAAAGACCCTATTGTAACATAATCCACCTCCCATTATAATATGCATTCTCTGTTATTACTTGTGGAGCAGTAAGAGTTGATTTTCACCCTTGGGTACACCCCTTTTTCAAAAGACTTTATAAAATATCAAAGGTTGAACAGGTTTGCTCTCTTTGGCTACAGAGGGGACCTTGAGCCTGTTGACTGATTTCTAGACATAGTCAATAAAACTGAGTTTAATTTACCTAGAAATTTGGTCTCTCTGAACTTTTTTTTAAAAGTCACAGCTTGTTACGCAGACACTACCACCAGAAGCTACTATTCTGGGGATAATGCTGGGATGCTAATGTCTGAAGCTAAATTATTCTTACCTCTCTGGCCCCACATCCTACCTTTTCTCAGTGATTATTCCTTCCCAGGGATTTGGCTGGTATATTTTCCCTTGTTTGCTACTCGTTGCAAATCTCTTGGGCTCTGGCGTAGCTACTAATTTTATGTAAGCTATATAGGGCGTGACCAAGTCTCTCATCCAATCAGAACCTACCTACTGTCAACATCACTCCAGTTCATCCAATGGCTTTCAAGAACTTTTTGCACTTAGTCTAAAGTCTTTGGGCAGCTAGGTGGTGCAGTGGATAGAGTGCTGGCCCTGGAGTCCAGAGGATCTGAGTTCAAATCTGACCTCTAACCCTTACTAGCTGTGTGACCCCGAGCAAGTCACTTAACTCTTCTTGCCTCAGTTTCCTCATCTGTAAAATGAGCTGGAGAAGGAAATGGCAAAATCACTCAAGTGTCTTTGCCAAGAAACCCCAAATAATGTCATGAAGATTCAGACACAACTGAAACCACTCAACAACAAAATAAAATCTGGTTGGTTGACTGAAATGGCACATACTTAAGGTATCAGATACCTTATATAGCATAAACTTAATTTAAGCGGGCTAGGATAATTATCCAGGCCGATCCCCTCCTCTCCTACAGAAATTGGCAACATAATAGAAATGTGTATTGTTGTGAATGTGCCATTGCTACTGCTGCTGTTGTCATCCTCAGTGTCCTTCCTATCCTGCCCCGGTCATCTGGCCTGATAGTTGACAATAGCTGGGAAGGAATACCTGAAAAAATCTGTATAGTGAGTAGTACTGGACTCAAGACCAAGAAGATATGGGTTCAAATCCCACCTCAAATACTGACTAGTTTCATGACCCTAGAAGTAGCCTAACCTCTCTGAGACTCACTTTCCTTCTCTATAAAATGTACATAATACTACTAGCAGCTCACAGGTTGTATAGTGTTTTGCAGACTATAAGCTGTTATAAAAATTTCAGTCATTACTATTACTCCACAGAGAGCCAACATTCCTCTGTTCTCTTGTGAGAAGATGAAAAATGGTTTTCAGAAGTTGATCACCAGCCAGGATTCCTGGGGTAACTCTCTAAAAATGCCAAGGTATTTCTAAGACATCTGTCTTTGGCGCTCACTCATATAAGACTTACACCTTGGATATGTTTCCTTCAGGGTCCTTAAATTGGGATCCCCACTAAGAGAGATCAGGCCTATTTAGCTCCATTAGCATCCCTGCTGCTAAAGGGGAAATTGACAAATGGTATCACTCTCGATAGCAAGATTTCTTGTAGCTTTATTATTTTACTCACTGCCTGCTTCCCTGACATTAGCAGGGAGCTTGCTTAGGGACAAAAGGGGAGAGGAGAATCTATGAGGCTGCTTCTAATCAGCAGTGGGTGGAGAGAGAAGAATTCAGGAAGGAGAACGGATGACAGCAGCCAGAGGAGAGGGGACAGGCCGATCCCTGGAGCCTAAGGAAAACAATAGGGATGATCTGGGAATCAGCCCAGGGTAGAGGAGAACCCACAGTCTATCATGGCAAGAAGCTCTGCACCTCCATACTCTAAGAGAGCTAGTCACCCTTCATTTCTGCACTGACAGTGCCCTCTGCTGATTTCCATCAACAGTGAAGAGTCACTGTGAAGCTCTCCTCTGCACAGGCTGCTGGGAAGTAGGCAAGTCCTCCCTGGTGACCCACACTGGTTGGTCCTATAACTCCTGCTGGGGAAAGTGTCTCTATAAATGGTACAGATCTTTCTCTGTTGGTGGCAAGAGAAGCAGTCTATGGGACACCATAGATCTGAGGAAGAGAGCAATGAAAGGAGGGTGTTTGAGTATAGGGTATAATTTGCCAATTGTATTCGTATACCCATATCCTTGCTTCCTGGAAGAGTACTTGCTAGTCCTCTCCTGGCTCTTCTTCAATAGTGCAGGCAGATCTAAGGCCATTTCTTGGCCAAACACTTCCTTAGGTTGCTTTGGGGTTTGAGGCAATAGAATCCTAGACAGACGGTTCACTGCTTAAAAGCTTAACTGTTGTCCAAACATAAGTTGGCAATCCAGCAGCATGAGAAATGTTTTTTCCCCATGATCTCAGCTAATGAGAGATGCAATAAAGTGTAACTAAATCTGACAGATGAAACATGCTCACTATGTCCAGAGTACATTTCACTGCCTGAAAAAACCAATCAGTTGAATTCAATTCAATTGAATCAACATTCATTAAGCACCTACTATATATCCCCTGTGCTCACTAGAAGCCCTACAAAAAGATAAAGCAACAAAACCTTGGCCTCTTTGCAATATTTACAATTTAAAGGGGAGAGTAAGGGGACAAGGCATGTGTCCAAATAATTATAGTACAAGTTAGAATATGATCATTGCATAAGAGAGGTCAAAGAAAGAAAAATGACATTGAGGGGGGTGGGGTTATGGAAAATTATAATGTAATGGACGTGGTTGAAGCAAAAATGCCAGTATTTCATTTCTCATGATGCTCGGGGCCCAGAAAGCCTCACTAATTGGAGAAATTTCCTGAACTATATTTCTCAGAAGAAATTTGTGTACTACATTCCTAGAAAGCTGTGTGCTTGGATTGCTGTCATTGCTGTTTCTTATATATTTCACATTGCAGCGCTTTTATCTCATCCCTATAAGGTAAACAGTACGTAAAGAATACATAGGTTTTGGGTGCTGGGCATAAGTAGGACAAAGACCAACAGCTTCATAAATCCCTATCTTTCCAGTATCCTTCCGTATTACCACTATGAGTGATGTATGTAGACTATGGGACTCCATGATAATGCTTACTGATAATTTTATGATGCGAACCTCATAACTGTGCACTGGGAGTGATTTGCATATTTATAATTATACAGTTTGGGGTAAATATTCCTTTGTAAAAAACTACTTTGATATTTGACTATTAGCGGCTAAGTGGAACTAGGGTGCAAGGGCTACCCCCTTACATTTTGGGGAACAGCATAGATAGGGGCTGCCATTACTGGAAGAGATCCCAGACACTCCAAACCCCATAAGGGTACTGGAGAAGCCTGGAGGAGGGTAAAGATATAACACATTTAGCCTTCAGACAGTGGGGGCCAGGGTAGTCAGTGTTACATAAGATTTCATAAAGTGAGAATTCTTAGGAAAAGATACCTTAGAAAAAACTAAATTAAAGAAACAAAATAAAATTCACATATGAAATTGATTTTAAAATACTGAATAAAATATTGACCAAAAAGGTTAGTATATACTATCATAACATATTTAATAAATTATTCACTATGACCATTGTGTTTTTATACCAAAAATGTAGGAATAATCCAACATTAGGAAAATTATTAACATAAAAGAGCATATGGATAACAAAAAGAATAAAAATCATACAATTATATCAATAGATGTAGGGAAAGCCCATCACAAAATACAAAATTCAGTTATGTTTGAAAAATACTAAAATTCATAAGAACAAATGGATCCTTTATTTAAGATGATAAATAACCAAATACCAGTATTATTTGCAAGGGAGAAACCTAAGAAGTCTTTTCAATAAAATTAGGGATAAAGCAAGGATGTCCCTTGTTATCTATCAATCTTACATAAATGTTAGCTAGAAGAATAAAACAAAAAGAAATATTAAATAGGCAGAGACAAAAAGAAGGCAATATTTTGTCTATTTTCACATAATATGATAGTTTACTTAAAAAATCCTAGGGGCAGCTAGGTGGTGCAGTGAGTAGTGCACCAGCCCAGGAGTCAGGAGAACCTGAGTTCAAATCCAGCCTCAGACACTCGACACACTTACTAGCTGTGTGACCTTGGGCAAGTCACTTAACTCCAATTACCCTGCCTTCCCCCCTCCAAAAAAGTAAAATAAATTTTAAAAAAAGAATCCTAGAAATCCACTGGAAAAATAATGAAAACAATAATTTTAGCAATGTAATATTCATAGAATAAACTCAAAAAATCATCAACCTTTCTGATAATTATTAACAAAATTTAGTAAGAAATATTCTGTTCAATATAACTACAAAATGCGCAAAATCAAGCTACCAAGATACATTCAGAACTTATAAAAATAAAACTATGAAACATTCTTAAAAGATATAGAGAAAGAGTTAAATAATTAGAAAGATATTCATCAGTCATGGCTGAACCACATAATATAATATGAATGAAAATAATATCTAATTTATTTTACATATTTATTACCCTGCCAATCAAACTACCAATTAATCAATAGATGAGGATTTATTAAAGGTTTGCTATGTGCCAGATACTTTGCTAATCCCTGGGTTTATAAAGAAAGGTAAAAATATAAAACATCTTTGTCCTCAAGGAGCTTAACTACTAACAGAAGAGACAACATTTAAGTAAATAGGCACATACAGGATATTATAGAATAAATGGAAGTTAACCTTACAGACGAAGGCTCAAGTGACTGGGAAGACCCAAAAGACTTGCTGTAGAGATTGGTATTTGATTCGAGTCCTGCCAGAAGCCAGGCAGGTCAAGAGGTAAAGGTGATGAAAAAGAGCATTGTTGTTTATCCTGCAAAGAGAACCAGTGACATCACAGGTGACATCTTGACTTGCTCATGAATTAGATTTAAGTGAGGCAGAGTTGTACAAAGTTATCAGCTTCATTCTCTCTTCCTCAGTTACAGAAGTCCAGTAGCAAGATAAAAGTTAAGATGACTGGTGATGGCCCAAGATGCAGTGGATAACCTTGGCATCTTCAATGCCTGATCAAACTCTAAGCAACCCACAGCATCTGCTTCGGCTGCCTTCATGGCCTTTAGGAAAAAAACCATTCTCATCCTCCCATTCTGCTGGGGGAAGTCTTCACCTGCTTGAGGTAGACATCTCCCTAACTCACCAAAGAGCATTGTTGGCGTGGGGAGCAACCAGTGAAGTCACAGAGATGGGAGATGGAGTGTTGTATGAGAAAAGCAGTAAGGAGCCCAATAGAGTGAGTATAGGAGAAAATACGTGAGGAAAGTGGAAAGGTAGGAAGGAGTCAGGTTATGAAGAGCATTAAATGCCAAACAGAGGACTTTATATTTGATCCCCAATTAAACTTGTTCTACTTGGCCCCACAGGGTCAAGCTAGAAGCAATTGCTAGAAGAGGCAGAGAGGCAGATTTAAGGGGATAATTTTACAGAACGAGATAAAGCAGTAACAAAGTCCATCTGGAATAGGAAAAGGCCAAGAATTCACAAAGGAAAAACGATTTAAAAAATTTTAAAAGTAGGCCTCAAGGAGAACTGCTATCACCAAATCTCAAACTATACTATAATGTAATAAACTTCCAAACTTCTCGGTCAGAAATAGAAAGTTGATCACTGGAGCAGACAAGATAAACAAGACCCAGAAGCAACTGAATATAAAAACGCAGAGTTTGATAAACCCAAGAACACATATTACTGGGGTAAGGGGTATCTATTGAACAAAAGCTATTTGACAAACTGGAAAATGGTTTGGCAGAATTAGGTTTAGAATAACAAAGTATATCATACACCACAGAAAGTTCCCAATGGATATACAACTTAAATATAAAAGGTCACATAATTTCAAAATGTGGGGAAAATGAAAGGAGGTACTTTGCACAATTATAGCCAGAGGTAGAATTCTTAACCAAGCAGAAGAACCTGGGTGGAGCAGTAAGGAAAATGCTGGGCCTGGAATCAGAAAGGTCTTAGTTCAAATGTATCCTTGGACACTTACAAGCTGTATGACTTTAGGCAAGTCACTTAGCCTTAGTCTCAGTTTCTCATTTCAACTGTGAAATGGAGATAAGAATTATATCTAATGCCCAGGACTGTTGTGAAGATCAAGTAAGATGATTTGTAAGGCACTTAACAGTGTGCCCCAAATATAGCAGGCATTTAACAAATGCTTATTTCCTTCCTTTCTTCTTATGAGGTAAAATTACATAAATTTGGAAAAGAGTCAGTGTGATATACTGGGAAGAGAACAGGAAGACTCGGTTCCAGTGCTGCCTTTCACACATCTTGGCTGCCAGACTCTGGACAACTCATTTAACTTTTCAGTGCCCCAGGAAACTTTCTAAGACTATTACTTGCAGAACTAGGGTGGGTCTATGTAGGTAGAGGGATTTCTCTACAACAATAAATGACAGGTCCAGCTCACAAAATCAAAAAAGGTTTTTACATTTGAAATCAATGCAGTGAGAGTATGAACAGAAGAATTTTAATGAGAAAACATCACTGATCCCGCTCTGATAGCCAAGATATACAGGTAATATTGGTCAACAAGCATTTATTAAGTACTTACTATTCCCAGGCAATATGGGTCAGCTGGGTGGCACAGTGGATAGAGTGCTGGGCCTAAAGTCAGGAAGACACATCTTCCTGAGTTCTAATCTGGTCTCAGACATTTACTAGCTCTGTGACCTTGGGCAAGCTACCTAACCCTGTTTGCCTCAGTTCCATATCTATAAAATGAGCTGGAAGAGAAAATAATAAACCGCTCCATTGTCTTTGCCAAGAAAACTCCAAAGGACATCACAAAGAGTCAGACACAACTCAACTGAACAATTGCCAGGCACTGCGTCAGGAGCTAGACACACAGAGACAAAAATGAAGCCATCCTTGTCTTTAAAGAAGTTTATATGCACACATATAAATGCTTATCAAATAAATACAAAGTGACTGGTAACTAACAGCTGTAGGGATAAGGAAAAGTCCTTATGTGGGAAGTAGTGCTTGCGTTAAGCTTTAAGGAAGCTAGATGTTCTAAAAAGATAAGGTAGGGCACATGCATTCTAGGCATGGGGGACAGCCTTTGTAAAGACATGCAGATAAATGAAGTTTATCAAGTGCTGTGTGTGAGGAACTTCAAGAAGACTTTTTGGTCACACAATTAAGTGTATAAACAAAAACAATGTAGCATAAGAGACAATATAATAAAAATGACAGTTCTACTTAATTTAGCTTATTTGCTCAATGACATACCAATCAAACCACCAAAACATAATGATGAAATTTATCTGGAGGAAAAAAAGATCAAGAATTTCAAGGGAATTTTTTTGGGGGGGAGGCGGGAAGAAGGGAACCTAGCAGTGCCATACCTCAAAGTAAACTACAAAGTGGTAATTATGAAAATAATTTGGAACTGATTAAAAAATAGAAGTCAATCAACTAATTACACAAATTACACAACATGTAGAAATAAGCAAGCACAGTAGCCTAGTGTTTGATAAACCCAAAGATTCCTGTAGGAAAGATTCACAATTTGTTTTCTTGTTTTTTATTCTTTTTTTTAAATTTTATTTAATTTATTTAATATATTTAGTTTTCAGCATTGATTTTCACAAGAGTTTGAATTACAAATTTTCTCCCCATTTCTACCCTCCCACCCACTCCAAGATGGCGTATATTCTGGTTGCCCCGTTCCCCAGTCAGCTCTCCCTTCTGTCACCCCACTCCCCTCCCAGCCCCCTTTCCCTTCTTCTCTTGTAGGGAAAGATAAATTTCCATGCCCCATTGCCTGTGTATCTTATTTCCTAGTTGCATGCAAAAAAATTTTTGTTTTGTTTTTGAACGTCTGTTTTTAAAACTTTGAGTTCCAAATTCTTTCCCTCTTCCCTCCCCACCCACCCTCCCTAAGAAGGCAAGCAATTCGACATAGGCCACATGCATATCATTATGTAAAACTCTTCCACGATACTCATGTTGTGAAAGATTAACTATGTTTTGCTCCTTCCTAACCTATCCCCCTTTACTGAATTTTCTCCCTTGACCCTGTCCCTTTTCAAAAGTGTTTGTTTTTGATTACCTCCTCCTCCTGTCTACCCTCCCTTCTATCATCCCCTCTTTTTTATCTTCTTCCTCCTTCTTTCCTGTGGGGTAAGATACCCAATTGAGTGTGTATGGTATTCCCTCCTCAGGTCAAATCCAATGAGAGCAAGGTTTACTCATTCCTCCTCACCTGCCCCCTCTTCCCTTCCAACAGAACTGCTTTTTCTTGCCACTTCTATGAGAGATAATTACCCCATTCTATCTCTCCCTTTCTCCCTCTCTCAATATATTCCTCTCTTATCCCTTATATATTCCTCTCTTATCCCTTAATTTGATTTTATTTTTTTAGATATCTTCCCTTCATATTCAACTTACCCTGTGCCCTCTGTATATATATATATATATGTATATATACATATATATGTATATATACATATATACACATATATATATGTATATATACATATATATACACACATATATACATACATAGACACACACATACATATATACATACATAGACACACATATGTATATATACACATACACACATATATATATGCATATTCCTTTCAGCTACTATGATACTGAAGTCTCATGAACCATACACATCATCTTTCCATGTAGGAATGTAAACAAAACAGTTCAATTTTAGTAAGTCACTTACGATTTCTCTTTCTTGCTTACCTTTTCATGCTTCTCTTGATTCTTGTGTTTGAAAGTCAAATTTTCTATTCAGCTCTGGTCTTTTCACTGAGAAAGCTTGAAAGTCCTCTATTTTATTGAAAATCCATATTTTGCCTTGGAGGATGATACTCAGTTTTGCTGGGTAGGTGATTCTTGGTTTTAATCCTAGCTCCATTGACTTCCGGAATATCGTATTCCAAGCCCTTCGGTCCCTTAATGTGGAAGCTGCTAGATCCTGTATTATCCTGATTGTTTTTCCACAATACTCAAATTGTTTCTTTCTGGCTGCTTTCAGTGTTTTCTCTTTGACCTAGGAGCTCTGAAATTTGGCAACAATATTACTAGGAGATTTCTTTTTGGGATCTTTTTGAGGAGGCGATCGGTGGATTCTTTCAATTTCTATTTTACTCTCTGGCTCTAGAATATCAGGGCAGTTCTCCTTGATAAGTTCTTGAAAAATGATATCTAGGCTCTTTTTTTGATCATGGCTTTCAGGTAGTCCAATAATTTTTAAATTACCTCTCCTGGATCTATTTTCCAGGTCAGTGGTTTTTCCAATGAGATATTTCACTTTTTCATTCCTTTGGTTCTGTTTTATAATATCTTGATTTCTCATAAAGTCACTAGCTTCCACTTGCCCCAATCTAATTTTTAAGGTAACATTTTCTTCAATGGTCTTTTGGACCTCCTTTTCCATTTGGTTAATTCTGCCTTTCAAGGCATTCTTCTCCTCATTGGCTTTTTTTGGACCTCTTTTGCCATTTGAGTTAGTCTATTTTTAAGGTGTTGTTTTCTTCAGTATTTTTTTTCAGCATTTTTTTGGGTCTCCTTTAGCAAGTCATTGACTTGTTTTTCATGGTTTTCTCGCATCATTCTCATTTCTCGTCCTAATTTTTCCTCTAGTTCTCTAACTTGCTTTTTCAAATCCTTTTCAAGCTCTTCCATGGCCTGAGACCAGTTCATGTTTTTCTTGGAGGCTTTTGATGTAAGCTCTTGGACTTTGTTGACTTCTTCTGGCTGTATGTTTTGGTCTTCTTTGTCACCAAGGAAAGATTCCAAAGTCTGAGATTGAATCTGAGTCCATTTTCGCTGCCTGGCCATGTTCCCAGCCAACTTACTTGACCCTTGAGTTTTTCAGCAGGGTATGACTGCTTGTAGAGTAAAGGGTACTTTGTTCCAAGCTTGAGGGGATGCGCTGTTGATTTTAGAGCTATTTCTATACAGCCAGCTCTGCCACACTAGCACTCCTCCTTCCCCAAGAACCACCAACTCGGACCTGATGCAAATCTTAAGCAGGCTCTGCACTCCTGCTCTGATTTGCCACTTAATTCCTCCCACCAGGTGGGCCTGGGGCCAGAACCAACTGCAGCTGTAGTTCTGTAGCTGCACCACCCCCACTGCCCTTGGGGTGGTCGCCAAACCGCTAGCTCTTTTCTCTGTCCCCTGCAGCTTTTCCCACTAACCTTCTCTGCTGTCTTTGGTGTTTGTGGGTTGAGAAGTCTAGTAACTGCCACAGCTCACTGAGTCAGGGCGTTAGGGCCTGTTCCACCTGGCTCCTGGTCTGGTTGGTCCTGCTGCTACCCATGTTGGGCTCTGTTCCCCTCTGCTCCGTGTGTGACAGACCTCATCCAGTGACCGTCCAGGCTGTCCTGGGCTGGATCCCTGCTTCCCTCTGCTATTTTGTGGGTTCTGCAGTTCTCGAGTTTGTTCAGAGCCATTTTTTATAGGTTTTTGGAGGGACCTGGCAGGGAGCTCACGCAAGTCCCTGCTTTCCAGCCTCCATCTTGGCTCTGCCCCCAAAATTTCAAGACTCACAATTTGACAAAAACTCCTAGAAAAACTTAACAGCAGTCTGGCAGATGCCAAGTTTAGACTAACACCTCAAACCATATTCCAAGATATGGTCCAAATTCACATGGTAGATACAAAACAGATATAGATATAAAATATAGTTATGATTGCTTATATATCATAATACAAATATAAAAGGTTACCTCAAACAAATTAGAGACACAAGGATAAAGTTATTTTTCTAATCTCTAGATAGAAGAGTTCTTGACCAACTATAGGATAGCAGAAGATAAAATAGGCAATTTTGATTACATGATATTGAAAAGGGGTTGCATAAACAAATCTAAAAAGATTAGGAGGGAAACAGCTGGAAAAAAATCTTTCTTGCAAGTTTCTCTAGTAAAGGTCTAGTTTCTCAAATACATAAAGTATTGATTAAAATTTCTCAGAATAAGAATCATTCCCCAATTGATAAATAATCAAAGGATATGAGCAGGCCATTTTCAAGGGAAGAAATCCAAGTTATCAATAGCCATATGGCAAAATCGCTACTAGAGGAGTACAAATTAAAACAATTCAGAGGTGACCCTCATGCCAATCAGATTAAAAAAGCTGAGAAAAAGAGAAAATGACAAATTTGGAGAGTCAATAGAATAACAGGTACATTGATTCACTGTTAGTAGAACTATGTATAGGTCTAGTCGCTCAGGAAAGAAATTTGGAACTATGTTTAAAAAATTACTAAAACGTATATACTTTTTGACCAAGCAATACCACTTCCAAGTCCAGTTTGACTTTGATCTTAGGGGTCATAGGGAGCCACAGGAGTTAGAGCAGGAGTAGTATAATAAGTGATTTTCTTTAATCACTTAGGCAACTGTGTGAAAGGTGAAATAAATACAGAAGTACAAGATTTGTGGTACCTAGACTTTTCAATTAAATCAATATAAAGTATGAATTAACTGTAAATAAGGCCTAGAGAGAGGTACATTTAATCAGTTATGCCATTCTACTCAAAGAAACTACCTTAATCAGGTGTAAATACCTCTATTGAATCAATCAGGGATATGAGACTAAGTCATGAAAGCCGTTGGATTAAATAGAATGACACTCATCGGTGTTCTAACAGCACCAATTGCAGTGACTGGTAGTGGTCTACATTAGGAGCCCAGGACAAATCATATGGAAAGGAAGCTTCGGGACTCTACAATAAGTCCATCAGAAAGCTACACTGTGCCTAAGGAAAACACCTTGAGGATTCCAGAACAAGGGGCTTCCAAGAGCTATGAGTTACTTCCTTTGCCACCTAAGCTCCAAATTTGAATTCACTTTCCCCTGGACTCTTTATGTACTTGTGAAAGAGTTTTTTACAGACGTGCTCTTTGGAGGAATGTTTTATAACAACTGTTCACCTTTATAAATATCCCTTTCTAAAGTCTAATTATTTGGCTGACTAGTGGATAGCAACTGACAATCACTTGGGGAAGCACACTAGTTGGGGTTCATCGCAATAGCATTAAACACACACACAAGCGTTCGTGTGTGCGCGCACACACGCACGCACACACACACACACACACACACACACACACGAGTCCCTGAGGGCATCCTACAATGCTGAGGGAAGATGCAGCCATCACCCTCTAGGGACTCAGCCTGCCAGTGTGAGTTGGGGGTTAGGACAGTAGCTTCAGAGTATGTGCTGCATCAGAACAAAAACAGCATGGAATAATGAAAATAATACTGGTTCTGGTGTCAAGGGACTTGTATTCAAATTTTGTCTCTGATGTTTACTATCTGTATGACTTTGGTCAAGTCACTTAACCTCACTGGGCCTCAATTTCTTCAACTGTAAAATGAGGAATTAAGCTAGATCAGAGGTATCAACATTCAGCCAGGAGCTTCATGCAGCCCACAACTCTCTGAACTACAATGGAACCAGATTAAAATGTAACTGGGAAACATTTAACAAAATAAACAAAAATACAATAAAACATTAATATTACATTTTAAAACTAAGTTAATACATAGCCCATAAGGGATTTTTCTGTATGCATTAGTGATTCCACTTCTATTTGAGTTTGATAGCATTTAGCTAGATGTCTCTTGGGGTGCCTTCTAGCTCAAAATCTATGATTCCATAATCTCCAATAAATTAGTGGACCAAAGACATGAAAATTACCTAGCTGTCAAAAGAAGAAATATAAGCTATCAACAACTATATGAAAGAAAGTTCTGAATGACTAATAAAAAATCTAAACTAAAACAATTCTGAAGTCTTATCTCATATTCATTAGACTGTCAAAAATGGCAAAAGATAAAAAAAAATTAATGTGAGACGCCATGTGGGAATACAGGACCAACGCTCACTAATTCACTGTTGGTAAAACTGTGAATTAGTTAAATGATTCTGCAAAACAATTTGGAATTATACTTTACAAGCAAATTGGCTGATAAATTGGCTTGTAACGGCTATTCCCAGGAAGCTTGTCCTGGAGTCCTTTCGGGTTTCCAGGGAAGTTCCAGACACCTAGTACCTACACTACCTGGGATAGACTCTTTAAGACAATTCAACCTCTAATATACATTTTTTTAAAAAATCAGTCAGCATAGAATAATGGAAGGAGAGCAGGCTCCTGAGTCAGGATAATCCAGGTTCAAGTTCTACCTCAGACACTTACTGGCTATGGGACCCTGAGCAACTCTCTTAACTTCTCAGTGCCCCAGGCAATTCTCTAAGAATATAAATTGCAGATCAGTAGTTGATATATGTTAGTAGAAGGAGTATCCTCATTGATAGTCTCTTGTAAGAAAAAAATACAGATCCACTAAAAGAAAAAAAGCTTAAAAAGTTACTATATATTGACACAAAGAAATCAGAGATGCAGATCTCATAAATGCCAAAATATGTATAGCAGCACTTTTTGTAGTAGCTAAGAACAAGAAACAAAGTGGTTGTCCATCAATTTGGAAATGGTTAAACACATTACGGTTATTGTGCTGGAAGAAATGATGATGAACTCAGAGAAACTTGTGAAGACTTGTTTTAACCGATACAGAGTGAAATGAATAGAACCTGGTGAACAATGAACACAAAGACCACATTAATGTAAAAAAAAAAAAACCTAACAACCAATACTGAAACACTTGACTTTAGAGGCTTGACTATGAAGCATTCTTCCTTCTAGTAAGTGCTAAATGAGGTATACATTTTCAGAAATGGTCGGTTCAGCATCTTGACTCAAGGTCAGCTCTCTTTCCTTTCCAGATCATCTTTGCCATTCTGGTTTTCACTATGTTTAGAGAATCAAAGGTTGAATTTGCTGATAGAGGCAGTATTTATATGTTTTGCTAGACTGTACTGATATTTCACAAGGGAGAGTTCTATTGGGGAACTTGAAGAGGGTCAGTGTTACAAGAAAGAGATCACTAATCAAACATTTCTTTAAAAGGAAAAGAAAAAAAGTTATCCAAGTTGAGGAAGAATGGAAGTGGGAGAGGGTAAAATAAAAGGAGGAATTAAACAAATAAAAAGGGAGAAAGAAAAATAAGTAAATTCAAGAAACTTGTGTGAAACCTATGTGACCTTGGGCAAGTCCCTTAACCTAACTGGGCTTCAGTTTCCTAATTTGTGAAAGGGGGCAGAGACATAGGTGAGTGAGGAGAAACCATGGGAGGATATTAAAATTCAGTTAGTTCAAACCATAAAAACTAATCACAGAGACTAAGTGCTGACTTAAAAGGGGGAAGAGGGAATTGACACAAAAGAATTTTTAAATAGAGGAAAATACAAACCTATCAGTTATAATTGTTGTGTCTATATTAAACACCCCCAATAAAACAAAAGAGAATGGCAAAACGGGTAAATTGCTGCACATAAGAACAAAGATTTATAATTTAAGAAACCCAGGAGTTGCAATCATCCAATCCATGCCAATGTAAGGGAGCTAATCAAAGGGCTTTCTGAATCAACCCAGTGAGCTGGCAAGGTGAGAGTTGAGGCTGGTTAACTGGGAGGCTGGGATGCTTAGGAAGACATCAAAGTGTGCATTGAAGCCCCCAAGCATAAGGGCTTGCCACATCTCTCTCCTGTCTCCCTATCCTATCATAAGTGTCTTGAATTTGCTTCATTCCAAATCTGGTCCGTGTAAACTCTTTGAAAAAAGAGGAAGAATAATCTGGGGGCTATTGAAATAACTGCTTTTGGCAGAGATGGGGGGGAAGGGGAAGAGAGGAGGGAGGGGACAAGCGAGAGGAAGGAAGGGAAGGAAGGGGAGGGGAAAGAAAGGGAGAGGAAGAGCTAGGAAGGGAGGAGAGGGGAGGGAAGGGGAGGAGAAGAGCAGCATGGTGGTACAGAGTGGGGTGAGCATTGATTCTAGAGGGAAAGATCTGTAATTCAAATCTTGCCTCTACTACCTATATGACCTTGGGAAAGTCCCTTAACCTACTTGGACTTCAGTTTCCTCATTTATGAAATGAGAAGGTTGGAATGAATGGTCGTTAAGGTCTCCTTCTACTCTAAATTCATGGTCCTATGAACTCTATATCATACCTCTACTTTTCATTGTAAGCTATTACTTGAACTCATGTATTTCCCCATTTTGTCCTATGACAATGTTTGTTTCTGCCTCTCCCATTGATCTTCCCCCAAATCCTTTTCTTTAATGTTCCCGCCATCTTCAGTTCATGGATTTCCTCACAAGAATATATACATTTGTACATACTATAATCATGTGCATATGCATATTCTTAATATATAATGTTACCCCCTTGTCCTGTCTATCTATTGTTTCTTTTGAATCTAGTATTCTCTTCCATAACCATATTCCAGCCAAGAGTCACAGCCCACCAAGTCTCAGTAACTCTTAGGATGTTGAATTTGCTATCTTACATTAGGATTTCTGGTTCGTCTCTTTATAAACCACGCTTTGTGCATTTGTGTACAACTGTGCACAACCTTGGGCTGGCTCTCATATTGGATATAGTCTCTTGTGAATTTCCAATCCTTTCTACAGATACTTTTTCTCCAGTGCTATACTTCTTACTCCCTATGAGACCTGGTTTGGCAAATATGTGGTAATTCTTTTGTTAGCTTTCCCTTTTCAGGCAAATGCCCTCTTAATCAGATTCACAAGGAAGACAAATATCAGCCCTCATTAAGAGCACTCCATTCCTGATCATGAGTTCATATATTTCAAATGGTTGTCCAAAAATCCAATTTCTATTGCCAGATAACTATCTTCTTACCTTGCAATTCCCTTCCCAAATATACCTTTCTCTCTGTTCTGGAGCCTTTATCTTTAATCAGCAACAACAGTGGTGAATATATCACCTATGCCCCCTTAGGTCTTCAGTTTCTTGCCCATGATTTCATAGTTACTATCAATTCTTTTCAGTTTTCTTATGGGGTACTATTTGTTCCTATGTGAATTCTAGGAGTGGGTAGGGGTCATCAAGTTTAATACGTTTTGGAAGCATCTCTATTGCATCCCAGACACATGCCCTAGGAAGATGGCAGTTCTCAATATTGTGTTTGTCAGGTCAACAAATAGCTGCCTTCCTTACCAACAACCAATATTTTATTTTTCTTCCACTGTCCATTACTAGATACCATCTTTTGTGCAGGACGGCACTCACGATTCCCTATCATCAGTCCTTTGAGAACAAGGAGCTGCTTCATCCTCAGAGTTCAGTTCCCTTCTCTAGAGAAAGAAATTTATACTTATTCATAGCTCCAGATGTTCAGTGGTCCTTCTTTTCTTTCCTTCTTTTTGTTATATTCTTCTACCTTCCATTCTAACATATGTTGGGATTCCTCTCTGCCCTTTAGAATCTTTCTCTTCTGAGCATTCTCTTTGCTGAACTATTTCCATTTTTCCAAGGATCACTTGATTCTCTCTGACAACCTAGAGAGCAGAGCACTTTCACTTCAATCAATCAGGCGGGCAATCAAAAAGCATTTATTAAGTGCCAACTACATGGCAGATACTGTTAGGCACTTGGGGATACAAATACAAAAATGAGATGGTCCCCCTTCCCTCAAGAAGTTTATGTTCTATTTGGAGGCTATAACATTCAAAGATGAGTAGATAGAGGATTCATACATGATAAATACAATAAATTGGGACATACTAACCAGGGACATCAGGAGAGGCCTCTTAAAGGAAATGGCTCTTGAGCTATACTTTGAAGGGAGGCAAAGGTGGGGGAAAAGGTATTCTAGGCATGAGAGATAGCCTGTGAAAAGACACAGAGGTAAGAAATAGAATATCCTAATGGAAACAAAAGCTACCCTTAACTGTGTTCTGTTCAAACAGAGCAAGTAAAAATCAGATTAGTAGCAAGACCTCGTTTAAATCTAATTATGTTCCTGCTTATTGACTCTAGACACCGTCTTAAGACCTTACTGGCTACAGTGGCTTTTTCCCTCAGAAATTTCTGGATCATGACTATCAGAGGAGGCAGAATGTTTCAGATGAAAGAACATTGAGCCTGGAGTCCTAGGACTTGAGTTTAAACATGTGATATACTACCTGTATGCCTTTTGCAAATCACTCAAACTCCCTGAGCCTCAGTTTCTTCATCTGTAAAGTGAGGGGTTTAGATAGACTAGACAGTCTATAGGTCCTTTCCCTATCTGTATTGTGGCCCTATACTCTTTTTCAGATTTAAATCTATGATATTATGACCCAGTATATTAGTTATTTGTCTCAGATTTGTCATCTAAAGACTGAATAAATATGCCATTTACAGCTTCATCCAGGTCATTGATAAAAGTGTTTTACAGCACAGGGCCCAAGTATATCACCAAAAAGATGTATGACCAGGTTGATCATATAGTGAGAGCAAGAGATGACTAACTGATAGAAAGACTACAAGTTCTATTGGTTTCTATACAATATAAAAAGATCTAGAGAAAGCACCATTACGTGCCAGCTTTGATAGATTGGACCTACATCATTGAAAGGCATACCTACAATGGCATCACAAATTGAAGAATAGCACCAAGGACTGTTCTGGGGTATAATCCACTAAAGATCCCAAGTGACATAAACCCATTAATAACTGCTTTGTGGGTCTGGTCATTCAACATTCAATCGTGTCTATATTATTTCCCAGGTCTACCAGTTATTCTTTAGTAATGCTGTAAAATAAAAAAGTATAGTTAGTCTGTTATGACCAATTGTAAATGAAGCCATGCTAGCTTTTAGTGATCGTAACTTTCCCTTATAAATGCTCACAAACCACTCCTTTAACAATACATTTTGGAATTTTGTTAGGAATTAAGTTTCAACTTATCTGTTAATGTGAAGATTTCATCTTATTTCCTTTTGCAGAAAACAGGACATTTTCCCTTCCCTAACTCTACAGTACCATTCCCCCATAAAATGTACCATGATTTTTCAAAGATTGTCAACAATAGCTTAGCAATCATGTTGGCAATTTCACTCACAGGCAACTGGATGATCTTACAACCTCTTCACTAATCTTGGGTTTCAACATTCTGTTAACCACTTTTATTTATTCTCCCTAGTCTAGAGGCCACCTCTACTAATAGAAGATCATAATTAAAAGAGATCGCACAATCTAGAGTTGAAAAGTGCCTTAGAGCACTTGGAAATCTCTACTTAGTACTGAAATGAGAGCTCCTCTCTGCACTGATTTGACCCCATTCTCAGGAAGCGAAGCCATTGAAGAGCAGTTTTAAAAATTGGCCTCTTAAGGAGACAGGTGAACTAATATACTGATAATGGAGCTGAGACTTAGTCCAACTATTCTGGACAATCATTTGAAATTATGATGGAAAACCTATTAAACTGTTCATGGCCTTTGACCCCCCCCCACCCCGAACCATATACCATATAACTGTGCATAAATCTCAAAGAGGTCAAAGACAGAAAGGTTATATATATATATATATATATATATATATATATATATATATATATATATATATATATATAACAAAATTTTCATAGCAACACTTCTTGTGGTAGTAAAAAAACTGGAAACAAAGTAGGTGGCTATCATTTTAGAGAATGACTGAAGAAATTGTAGTATGTGAATGTAATAGGATAGTATTGTAGTGGAAAATTATGAATATAAGGAATTCAGAGAAATATGGAAAAAGTAATGTATATGAACTGAGGGCAGAGCAAGGAAAGTAGAACCAAAACTAAAACATGCAGTGAATACAATGTGATAAAAATCAACACTAATAGGTATTTGAATTCAGATTAAATGGAATGATCTGTCTTGATTCCAAAAGAGAGAGAGAGTAAAATCCACCTCTTCTTTCTGTAGAGAGATGGGGGAACTACAGGGAAGAAACTGTGAATTCACTGTCCATCAATCAGTGAACAAGCATTTATTAAGTGCTCACTATGCTCCAGGTCCTGTGGTGTTGATACAAAGAAAAGTAACAAAGTCTCTGCTCTCAGAAAGCTCATAGTCTAATGGAGGAAGCAAACATGGAAGAAGAAAAAAATTAGGCGCATACAAGCTATCCAGAGAATTGATAGAAGCTAATCTCAGAGGGGAAGTTGCTAGAAGCTGAAGGAGAGAGGTGAGGGGAGAGGGTTGGGAAGGGCTTCATGAGGAAGGTAGTATTTGAACTGAGACTTGAAATAAACCAGGGAAATTAAGAGGGAGAGATAAGACGAGAGAGAGAGAGAGAGAGAGAGAGAGAGAGAGAGCGAGAGAGAGAGAGAGAGAGAGAGAGATATTGAGAGATGAGGTAAGATGACATGGGGGTGAGCCCATGCAAAGGTAAGAAACAGAAAATGAAGCCTCATGTGCAAACAACAGAAGAATAGACTCATCCTTTGGATGTCCAGTAGACATCTTCAACTTAGCATGTCTAAAACAGAACTCTTTATCTTTCCCCCAAACCCTCCCCTCCTCTTACCTTTCCTATTACTCTGAAAGCAAAGGGGCCATACCTTGACTCACTTCTTAAAGAGGTCTATTCACTGAATAGGCTCACTCTAAGTGATTGAAAAAGCCTTAACCTAAAAGAGCCAGGGTCTCCCATTGCATCCCGGGTCATCTCCAGTCATCCCCATGAATATCTGGTCACTGGACCCAGATGGCTCTGGAAGAGAAAGTGAGGCTGGTGACCTTGCACAGCCCTCCTTCACTCAAATCAAAGTCAACTGCAAGTCATGTCATCATTTCCCTGATGTCATGGTCCTCTTCATAAACGAAGCACAAACACAACAATAACAACAGTGGAGGGTGATCCTTCCTCCCAGTCCCTCAGGTTCACAACCTAGGAGTCATCCTGGATTCCTCACTATCTCTCACCCTCCATATTCAATCTGTTGCCAAAGTCCATTAATTTCGACTCCACCACATCTCTGGAATATGCCCCCTTCTCTCCTCTGACACTGCCACCACTCTGGTGCAGGCCCTCATCACTTCATGCCTGGATTGTTGCAGAAGCTGCCGGTGGGTCAGTCTGTCTCAAGTCTCTCCCCACTCCAATCCATCCTCCATTCAGCCACCAAAGTGATTTTCTTAAAATGTAAGTCTGATCATGTCACCTTCCTACTCAATAAACTCCAGCAGCTTCCTATTGCCTCCAGGAGCATATACAAAATGCTCTATTTGGCATTCACAGCCCTTCATAACCTAGTCCCCTCCTACCTTTCCAGATTTCTTACCTATTACTCCCCAATATGTACTCTTCCATCCAGCCACACTGGCCCCCTCACTATTGCACAAACAAGTCACTCCATCTCTCAGCTCTGGGCTGACACCTAGGTCTGAAATGACCTCCCTCCTCAACTCCACCTACTGATTTCCTTGGCTTCCTTTAAGTTGCACCTGAAATCTCATATTTAACAGGAAGGTTTTCCCAACCTTTCTTAATTCTAGTGTCTTCCCTCAGCTAATTCTTTCCTATATATCCTATACATAGGTTACTTTACATGTATTTGTAAATTGTCTCCCCTATGAGACTGTAAAATCCTTGAGGGCAGGTACTGTCTCTTGCCTCTTTTTGCATCCCCTGTTTTCAGCACAGTGCCTGGCACATGGTACACAATAAATATTGATTGATTTTATATTATTGTCTTTGCTTAAGTGTTTTTCTTTGTTATGAGGGAGGGTTCTTTTGGGGGTGAAATAATTGGGAAGTGACTTTAATATAAAAAGATATCAAAAAATTTAATAATAATTGTAATTAGACCGTAAGACTCCATTAACAATTTCAGATTGCGGTTGGGTCAATATTGCCCCCAAAGAATTTGAAAGCAAAGGAAAACATAGTCAATGATTCATTGATTCAGTATCCTCATATAGACACAGCAACATATTAACTAATTTCTCTTCATGCCCAGGAAGACACAAAAAGGAAGAGAAAGAAAAGTTATCAGGGCACCTGGGTTTGGTCTCAGAGGGAAGGCAAAGATGAGAACAACTTGCCTTACTTCACCACCACCTTCACATTGAACACCTGGTTACCAGGTGGTTCAGCCTAAATATAGGCAATCTAGTCCTCCTTTCCACCTTCCCCTCCAGCATCTAAGAGATTAAAAACTCGGAGGAGTTAAGCAATCCATTCTGAGGTCTAAAAAGCAGTGAAACATTCCCTGTGAGTGTACTGAGCAAAGGGGCTGATTACCACAAAAGGGGAAGAGCAGCCCAGAGAAATCAATACCGATGAAGCTTTGAAAAGGCTGGCTGCTGCACTGGATTAAGTATTGATTGGGGTTGTTTTCACAGCGGTTGCTGTGCTTCCCACCTGCTGAGGCCTGTAAGAAGGGAGGCATCAAACTTCTAATCTCTTCCCAACAATAGACAAGACAACAGGTAGGAAATTTGCCAAATACGTGAAATGGCCCGTCCTTATAGAACTACTCAGAGCACCCAGGTGCCCACCTTGCTGTTAGAGCCAGCAAACCAAGAACCCAGGAAACCCCAAGAACCAGGAAAGACTGGAGAAGGTAGAAAGACATTGGGCTGGTGTCTGCCGGAGGAACTGGAACCTAAATGTTGATTCCCACTTGGGGTTCTCCCCAGTGCTCTATATTACACTAGAGACAATTGCCTGGCACATAGTGCTGCCCACCAAACCCTTAGCAAGCCTGACTGCTAGGCTTGGAAGAAACATTAGAGATGATTTAGTCCAATCTCTTCATTTTATTTTTTATTTCATTTAATTGCTTTCCATTAACAAGCATTTATTTTCTCTCCCTGCTCCACCACATCCCTACACAACCCCTTCCTTTTGTGACTAAGGAAAATGGGAACTAAAGAGTCTATGACTTTAGATTTAGGCTCCTTCAAGGCCCTCTAACCTAGCCCCTCCCTGTTTTATAAATGAGAAACTAAAGCCTTGAGAGGTTAATTGACTTACCCAAGCTCATACAGGTAGAGAACAGAAGAGCCAAGATTCAGATTCAGGTCCTTGGACTACATACCTGGTGCTCTTCTCATCACCCTACATGACTGCATGAGGCATTGATGATTAGGAAGTACTTCCTTATACTGAACCGAAACCTGCCTTCTACTTACCTATATGAAGACAAAACTAAGATCTACATATTCAACCTTATTCTCTCTCCTAAGTTCCACTACTGCATTACTAATTACCCATTAAATATTTCTAACGGGATGGTTCTCTTATATGACAGTTCATCTCCCATCTCCATGTTTTTGCACTGACTTTGCAGACATAGAATATTCTCCCTCCCTCCCTAGCTTCTACTGCTTAGAATCTTGACTTTTCTTCAAAGCTCAAAGGCCTAATTCTGCATAAAAAAGCCTTTCCTGATGCCCTGGCTGCTGATGTCACCCTCCCCATAATTCCCTTGTATCTGTATATATATATATATATATATATATATATATATATATATATATATATATATATATATATATATATATGTGTGTGTGTGTGTGTGTGTGTGTGTGTGTGTAGATATATATATATATATATGGATGGATGTGGATATACATATATAATATACATACACAAACACATGGATATAGATGTAAAAACAGATATAGTCTTTACAGTAGAATTTAAGCTTCTTGAGTGCAGAAATTGTTTTGCTTTTGTCTGTTTATCTCTAGTGATTAGTACCTATCATATAGTAAGCAATTAACAAGTGTTTGCTCATAGATATCTTGGAATGTTAACAATAAAAGGAATCTTATAAAATATAGTCCAACCTTCTAACTTTACTAATGAGAAAACTGAGAGAGCCAGAAAAGCCAAGTGACTTCTCCAAGGTCATACAGCTTCCCTCTTCCACTTGTCATCATTCTGCCCTCTGGTGCCACATAGTATAAATTCAATACTTCTTCTACAGCCCCACTGATTGAAGACAGCTGTTCTGCATGATCCCTCCCCCCACCCACCCAAAAAATCTTCTATTTTCATAGCTAAATATTCCTATTTCTTTCAACTGTTTCTAATATGGCATAATTTCTGATCTTTCAACCATCCTAGTTACTTTTTTCTAGAAGGTATACCTGAATGTGCTTAGCTTGTCAGTGTCCCTTCTAAAATATGGCACCCAGAATTGAAACACAGCTCTCAAACTGTGAGCTGACCAGGGCCAAGGACATTCAATTTATCTCCCCTCCCAAACATGAACTATAAATAAATGTGGGGAAACAGGCTTTTCACTGACCAAATTGCCACATCAAATCTAGGAGATTTTCCCATAATCAAGGCAGGAATAGAGGCCAGGTAGGTGGAGAATAATAACCATACCTCTTTTGCTTACCTTTTGAGCAGCCTTAATTCATCTGTATGCCTAGACAGAAATTAGCTTGGGGATTTCTAACTCTAAATCAGATAACTGAATGGTCAAAGGGCTACAATGTCAGTCCCAGACAAAGGGACTAAAATGAAAATACTTACTCTTAAGACTTTGCCTGGCTTTGTTAGTTGTGTGTGGGGACTTACAGCCTCTGGCTATTAAAGAGTTGTCAGTCTACACTTAGCAGAGATTCATTTACTAATCACTGTGACACCTTAATAGATTGGAGCTGAGATGGTCAACAGATGGCCCTAAAAAGATGAAGCCTAGAAGCTGGTAGCAAGAAGCAACTCTCAGCAGCTATTGTGAAGTCAAGAAAGAGATATGTGTCCAGAAAAAAAGCAGAGGACCCCAGGAAAAGGAGAGAGACAGGGAATATCAAGACATGACATTCCCCCCCACCCTAGAGAAACACCATGTGATTTCCAGTTGTATCACCCAGAAAGATTAGTACAAGATCAGCAGAAGAAATTAGCTGCATAAGTATTGGATAGGGGCGCATGGCTAGACCAGAGTTTATGTAGAATTATCTGGGAATTCTAGACTATAAGCTGAATCTGAATCAATATATGGTAGACAAAGAAAAAGTAAGTGCAACTCTAAGTTGTATTAATAGAAGCATAGAGTCCAAATGAGGGTTCTCTTCAGTTCCAGGGCTATATTTTAGGTAGGATCTTCACAAAGTGAGCAACTGAAATGGCTTAGACACTTGTAAGCCATGATATACAAAGATCATTTGAAACAATTGGGAATGTTTAGCTGAGAGAAGAAAATGATATCTGTTTCAACATATTTGAAGAGCTGCCACATGGAAAAAAGATTAGGTTTGTTCTGCTGGCCCTCAGATAGAACTTGGGAGCAATGGGAGAAAGTTTGAGAGGCAAATTTCACCTTCATGTAAAGAAAAATTTCCCAGCAATCAAGAGTTGCCCAAAATACCGACACCTTGGAAATTAATAGGTTCCCTACCCTGGAGGTCTTCAAATAGTACTGGATCATTACTTGGCAGGGACATTGAAGATTCCAGTTCAGGTATAGCTTAGACCAGACTTTCCCACTCTGAGAATCTATAATTCTATACATCTGAACATGGAACTGACCCATAGAACTAACTGTGCCAGGGCCCTTTGTGAATGATAAGTAGTCTTGGTTTTGATGGACTAGTGGTTCCTTGAAGCAACAAAATCCAAAACCTAAATCAGGGAGTTCTTCACCCACCAAATTAGAAGGTGACTTCTTTCTTCAGGGAGAAATGAACAAGTTCTCTCTACTCTGAGCAATTCATGTGAAGGGATAGAGTTATCTCTGAGCTACAATCTAACCTGGGATTGTTTGGTGACCTGAGAGTCCACCCCCTGACTAACCCAGGGAGACAGAGAGGGTCAGCTGAATCCTAGTTTCTATAGCAACCCATGGTTCGATTCACAGAGCTACAAGGTCCTCAAAGCCCTCAACCAGAGATCAATGTAGGTTTTTCTTTTTAAGGGAAAAGACATGTTCTAGTCCCTTTATGGGTTAACTTCACTTGAATGCTGTCTGTACAAGGATGGAACTGGAGAGAGGGCAATGTAAAAAGAAGAATGAAATTATTGATTCCATAGTCAGGTGACTTCTCAAACCATAAAATTTTAGACTTTCTTGATTCCTCTAGGCCCAGGACCTAGTTAGAACAAACAGTTCCTTAGCTACTCAATTCCCTTGTTTTCTATACTTTCATTTAACTAGATTTGAAAGCACCAGCCCAGTTAAGTCTCATTTCATTTCACAGTTCCACAGCCTTTCCTGTGACTTGGGCTACGGGGACATGCTCTTTTATACAGACTTCTGACAGCAGAAGACAAGAAGAATGGTGTTACTCTCTTTTCTATTTGTATAATCAGCCTCCCAAGTTGCTTCAATGAAAGTGAGTCAGTGACCAAATTGGTACAAAAGAATCCTAAATACCCCAATTAGGAGATTATTAGTAATGGTCTATTGATCCAATCTCTGATGGAGTTTTGGACTCTCCCTCTGAGATATCATATAATCATGGTTAGAGCTGGAAAAGACTTTCAAGATCATCTAGTGTAACTTCCTCATTACAGAGAGGAAGAAACTTAGGGCTAGGGAAGGGAAGTAACTTACCCCAGGCCATAGAGCTAGTGACAGAGCTGGGATGCAAACTTTGGTGTGTTCTTTACAGGTATGACTTTATCAAAAACTAGAATGAAAGTTGGTACCCATTCTTTAAAGAACAGCTGAATAGATTTTGGTATATGAATGTAATGGAATAGTATTGTATTGGTAGAAACAATGAATATCTGGAATTTAGAGACATTTGGAAAAACAATATACACAATAACTTCAAAAAGTAATTTCAAATAAGACTAAAAGAAAGTCAGACTCTGAATAATCATAATGACCAATAATGGTCTCAGAGAAAAGATAATGAAATGCACTTCCCTACTTTCAGGGGAGAGGTGAGGGACTGTGGGTATGGAATGCTGCACAACTGTCAGATATGGTTAACTGGGCTGGTTAGTTTGGGGTGTCATCTAATTATGCTTGGCTATTTTTCTTAATCACAAAGAAGGCCTCAATTGGTGGATAGGAAAAGGATAACCAAAAATGATCAGTGTAAAAAACAAAAGACATCAATGCATTTTTAATAATAAAAGAAAATACTTTTCCAATTGAGGAAAAAAATATGCGTGACCTTGGGTAACTTACTTCACCTCTCAGGACCATTCCAGCTCTGAATGCCATGAGACGTATTATGGACCAGCTATATAAACTGGAATCATTGCCCCCATTACTGAATGGGAGGGGGGAGGGGGTAGGACTGTATTATTTTTATTGTTTGAAAGCACAGAGAAATTGGCCTACACTGGGAGTTTATTGTCATCCCTGAAATCCTGGTTCTGAGATCCCATAGAATAGGGCAGATCAATTATTAAACATGAAAGAAATGTTTTTGGAGATTTGGGGGCTTGGGGGGGGTTGGAAGGGGATGGACCAGTGATTTCATTAACATCAAAAACTCCCTGGTAAAAAAATTCATCTGTCAGTGCTAATCAGTAACTCTTCTATAACTTATGATCATACAGAGTGGCTTAGAACATGAACAGGTTAAGTGATCTGTTGCGCAATCAAGAGGAGTGGGACTGGAACCAAAGTCTTCCTGATTCTATCTCTGTTCACTATGTATGCAACACTGCCTTTCATAAGGGTCATATATGGTTTTTATTCTACTACCATTCTACTGCAAGTATAAGAAGGGTCCCACCTAGGCCAAGGAAGAAAGCTGGACAGCTCCCACTGTCCCAGGGTCCCCTGTTGCTCACTTCCTCTGCATTCTAGCCCAAGTACCTGCCTTCTCTACGACCTACTTTTTTCTCCATCCAGCATTTTGCTTTCTCATTCATATACGGGTTCACAACCCAAGGACTACATGGTACCAACAAATAGGAGGCTCCCCCATTTATTTCAAAGAAGGCAGAATCCATTTTTGTTTTATCTCTTTCCAGACAGTTGGTTTGCTTTAATGGACTGTCTTTCAGCCTGTGCATAATTCTTCTTCAAATTAAATTCTCTTCGAAGCCCAGCATAATACGCACTGAGTTGTCAGCTCATTACTTTTACATCCTTCCTTGTTCTGTTTATGCACAGGTTTAATTAACTATAAGCTGCTACACAGGCAACAGAACAGGATAAAGTCTCCTCCAAGGCATCAATGTGAGCCCCACCTACCGAGTCTTGGAGAGGACATTGGCTTTCTACCTGTAGTTGGCCTAGTCTCTTCTCTGGAGGAGAGCAGCATGCAGGGCCTGTGTGACCAACTGCCAAAACAGGACCCTCTACTACCTGGAGATCTGTCCCAAGGATACATGTGATGGGGCAGTCATTTCAAGGTCTCCACTGATGAAAAAGAAAGCTTTTTCCTCCTTTTGTGGGCTCCTTTTTAAGCCTCTAGCTTAAGAAATGCATTATGATTTACAATGCCTGCCCCATTTCATTCAGCAACCTTTTCCTTACTCTGCGTGGAAGAACACATGCCTCCCAAACCTCTTGTCCAGGGATTTGGGCTTATCACTTAATGCCAAAATTCCCTATCATTTCAAATGAATTTGCTTTTATTATATTTCTCTACATTATGGAGTCTGATCAGTAAATCATACATAAGAATTTCTGATCTAAGTAAACATTTAGTGGCTTTCTATCTCCTTGAAGATAAAATACAAACACCATAATTTAGTATTTAAGGTGCTGTATATTATATTATCTTCCTACCCTTTTTTTCATAATACTCCACTTCACATATTCTATGGTCCAAATTGAATTACTTAGCTTTTTTCCTGATCTCATCCTGTCACTCCTATGGGTCTTTGCTTTTGTCTGGAATGCACTCCCTCCTCATTTCCAATTTTTGACCTAGCTCAGGTGCTACCTCCTTCATGAAACCTGACCTGATTCCCCCAGCTAAAAATGGTTTCCCTCAGATCTCTCTTTTGTGTCCATCACATTTTAACTTGTATTGCCATGATTTCTGGGTATATTTCATTTAAGTTATTAAAATGTAAGCTTCATAAAAACAGGAATAGTGTCATTTTTTCTTTTAAGAACCCCAAAATGGAACACATGGCCTTTTGCCTTAGTTAGTATTTTCCCAGATGTTGCTGAATTAATTGAATGAATTTTTGTGTGAATTCTGGGTCATTGTAGAACCTAAAATATCACCACAGCCAGCATTGAGCAAAAGGTAAAAATTCAATATATCTAAAGAATGGACATGTCTATCATATAAAAATTACAGTCAAATCCTACTCATTTGGATAGGACCACTTGGAATTAGTGATCAGTCTGAATGATAGAATATCTTGAAAGAAGTCAAGCTGTATTTCTTTAAAGTTCCTGGATTAATTGGCACTAGGCTTAACAAATAAGATCTAGGAGAGTTGCTTAAGGGACCTGCTTAAATAAATAGATTTTTTTTAATCTCAAAGTTCTATAACTAGCATATTGCTCACATGGAGAGAGCTACTCCTAAAGTTAAGGCTACTTAGAAATGGCTCATTCCCTATTGATTTACATGATGCCAACATAAACTTCAGCCCACCTACCCAATGGTCAAAAATATGAATTAGTGGAACAGGAACTAATGGGATATAATGCAGAAAGTTGAAACTAGCACATCCCAAAGTTAGGCTGCACCCAATTAAATTTAATAAATGTTGAGGGCTTACTATGGACAAGATATTGTGCTCAGTGTTCAGCTAAATTGTATGCCCTTCCTCTGATATAAATTAATTGTCTTGATTTGAATTAATTCCTCTGTCAATGCTAGGAAATGATGTAAACAGAACTGTCACTTGAAGACAGACTGGTACAATGGAAAGAGCTTTGGTTGTAGAGACAGAAGACATGGGTTCAAATGCCATCTTTGGTGCTTTCTGCCTAGGTGACCTTGGGCAAGTCACTAAGCTTCCCTAAGATTCAGTTTCCTTAGCTGTGCAATGAGGTGATTAGGCTAGAGGGCTTTTAAGGTCCAAACCACTGTATTGAAATGCAGTCATAAACTCATTCATTTGGACCAAGCAAAAAAAGAAATAAAGTAAGATGACATTTCTGGTAAAACTAAGAAATCTGTCTCATAGAATCAATCCCCTCATCTGACAATTGAAGAAAACAAAGCCCAGAGAATAATTTGTTAATGAGACTGCCATACCCCAAATCTGCTAAAGGGCAGAACTCTTAGGATCTTCCAAGGTTCTGGTCATTAGAATGACTGATGGAATGAACTTCACTAAACAAACATACAATTTGTTCAAGAAGCAGAGGTATTTAATGGAGTTTTCCCACATGTAGGCTATCAGAATAAATGCCTAGCTCAATATAAATGGACAAATCTATCCCAAATCACTTGTATCATTCTAATGAAGTTAGGTTCCTTAACAATTATCCTAAAAACTCAATATACAGAACTACTTCTGAGAGGAGGTTGGCCCTGGATACCTCTCCTGGGCCCAGGTGGACATAGCTTGGCACACGGTCATATGGACTTCCCAAATCCTAGCAGGAAGAGGGGAAAAAGAGATAAAAGAGAGCGAAAAATTTATAGTGGTCCTTCTGCCTTTAGAAGAACACCTTTCTATCCACCACTGTCTACAAAGCAGACAAGGCATGAAAATGCTTTGTCTTCTAGAAGAGTGATAAGACAAAAAAGTAAAAAATCTTCTACTCTCTTGTCTACCAGATAGAGAAGAAAGTAAAGAGAGAGCTCAGAAGATTTGTCCTTTAGAGCCCTGCCTTCTCCTACAATCCTAGACAAGTTGCATATTCCTAGTCATGTTTCTCCTGGCTAGGATACAGTTTGGAGGCAATATCAACACTTACTAGCTGTATTACCCTGAACAATTCACCTAATTTCTGTCTGCATCAGTTTCATCATCATCATCATCATCGTCATCATCATTAAATGGGGATGATAATAGTGTCTGCCTCCCTGGGTTGATATGAGGACCAAATGAGATAGTATTTGTAAAGGGCTTTGTAATCTTTATTGGGTTATACTAGCTATTATTATACTAGCTATTACTAACTAGTATTACTATTTCTAACAATACCAGCTGTTATTATTATTATGTAGTATCTATATTTCACATTCTGCCAAATCTGAAGAGCAATAAAGATGCTCTCCATATTCCAAATAAGGAATGTGTTTTTAATCAAAAGGATCCTGACGTCTTCATAACAGAAATTTGCTCCCTCAGTACCATCAGCACCCTTCATTGGGTCTGCTTATTGTTCTGAATAGAAGCCATTATGGAAAGGGTTGGGTATTATGACTCAATTCCAAAAAGCTAAACGCTAACTGGGTATCACCCATTAAATTATGATACCGTCCAGGCACGCTTCTAAAGACTAAACAATCAACCAAGATTTATTAAATGCCCACCATGTGCTATTGATTGTGCTATATTCTAGGGACATAAATACAAAAACAAGATAGACTCTGCCTTCAAGGATCTGACATTTTACTAGAGTCTGTAGATTTTTTCCAAAGTCATATGAATAGGTATTGGCAGAGCTGGAACTAGAATCCAGATCTCTGATTAGACACACCAGGAGTACTACCTTCAATTCTAGGTGCTACATTTTAAGAAATACATTGATAAATCTGGAGACAGTCCAGGTAATTGTAAAATAGCTCAAGATTATGCTACATAGGAACTGGGAGTGTTTAGCCTGGTGAAGGGGAAATTTAGGGGAGATGGGCATGATAAAATTTGTCTTCAAATGTTTGACAGGTTGACATGTAGATGAGGAATCAGACCTTCCCTGTTTAATCCACAAGGCAGAATTAGGGGCAATGGATGGAAATAGCAAAAAGGCAGATCTGGGTTTGATGCAAGTAAACATTTCCTAAAAGAGTTTTCCAAAATGTGGTGAGAAGTTGCTCTTCACTTAAAAGTCTTCAAATGAAGGATGAATGATCACTTGCTGGCAACAATATAAGACTCAATAATCTTCCTTCCAACTCAGAGATACTGTGATTCTGGGTTCCAGATCACTGTCATTTCCTCTACCTCAGGCTAGCTCCCATAGCCCAGAAGGAACCAGACTTCAATATACAGGACCATGACTTTTCTGATTCAGAAATGACTTTTTAAAAAATTATATCTTGTCTGACACTTGGAGAAATGTCATCCTTGACCTTGACCAGCTATAACCTTGATAACACACCCTCGGTGGCTCATATGAATGAATGATAAATAAGCAAGTTAAAGGGAAAGGTACTAATGAGCTTGTATGTTTCATGAGGTAGCGGTACCCTGCACAGAAGGCTGAGCATTCTGAACTGAGTCAGCACTTTAGAAGAGTTGAACTATAACACAATTGTGTGATCCCAGACAAGACACTTAACTTCTATCTGCCTATTTACTTAAATGTAAAATAATAAAATGTAAAATTAAAATAAAATAAAATGTAAAAATAAAAACTTAAATAGCACCTCACAGGGCTGTTCTGAGGATAAAATTAGATAATATTTGTTAAGTTCTTAGTACAGTGCTTGACACATAGTAGGTGTCAAATAAATGTATGTTTCCTTCCATTCTTCTCCTTGCAAGGACAATGCGATATTTTTGATTGTCGAATGGATGTGGAGAAAGAGCAGAGTAGATCAATTAGATGGTCTGTTCTTATGTAATTTTATTGTATTTTTAGTTGACAATATAAGATGATTGAGATGGAGGGGGCGGTGCAGAGTCAATATGACAGAGAGAGAGAAAGCACTTTTGACCTACTGACTGCACAACAACCTAGAAAACATTAGGAAAGCTATGAAAAAGACACAGGGAGTCATTTTCGAGTCCAGGGCAACTTAGGGAAACACATATTAAAAAAAGAGGTCTACTGACACTGGGGTAGGATTGACCAAGAATGCTCATTGGCAGCAGTGGTAGGGAACATTCCAGTGCCCAGAGAGAGAAAGTGAGCTGAGACAGAACACCTGGGCAGGAAGCATCAGGGTAGAAGGTGATCCCAGGAGATCCCTACACTAGCATTGGGCAAAGAAATCAGTGCCATTGGGCAGCTCTGCTACTCATTACCTAGTTCTGAGTCACAAATCCAGGGAAGATGGGGAGTGGTCACAAGCAAGCCAAGCTCTAGCTAAGTACTCAGCACAGCACAAGCTGTAGAAACAGCAGTAGGGCTCTGAGCCCGGGAGCAGAGTGGTAACTCAGTACATTAGACTAGCACACAAACCTACAATGGAATAATGAGGTGAAATGTCCCAGACCAAAGGGGAGCCAGCAACTCAGAAGCTACAGTCTCCCAGGGGGCTAACAATGACTAAGTCCAGCAGCAGTCTACTGAAACTCAACCACACACAAATTAACAGTCCCAAAGCTGGTTCAGGAATTTTCAGAGCTCAGACTAGAAAAGCAGTGAATGCAACTCTCCCCAAATCACACTACTTTGGAAGGACTAAAAACTTTCAGGTTCCTGGATTGAATTGTGAAAGCAACAGAAAGATATAAAAGGACAGCTCAGATGAGACATCTCTACTCATCCCACCAACAGAAGTGTGCAGAGCCTAAAACGAATATAAAGTCCAAATTCAAGTAGGCTGGAAGAATGAGCAAACAAAAAAAGAACTCAACCATGAAAATCTACTATGGTAACAGTGAAGCTTGAAACACAAACACAGAAGAAGACAATGACTTGAAAATATCTACAAGGAAAGCCTCAAAGAGTACTAGAAACAAACCCAACAATACTTACTAGAAGAGTTAAAGAGATAAAAAGAGCAAAAGTATGATTTTTTTATTTTATTTTTTAGAGGAGAGAAGGCAATTGAGGTTAAGTGACTTGACCAAGGTCACACAGCTAGTAAGTGTCAAGTGTCTGAGGCCAGATTTGAACTCAGGTCCTCCTGACTCCAGGGCTGGTGCTCCATTCACTGCACCATCTGGCTGCCCCCAAAGTTATGATTTTAAAAGACAAATAAGAAATATGGAAGAAAAGGGGGGAAATGAGATCTATGAAAAAAGATATGAAAACTAAATTAACAGTTTAGTGAAAAGAGATACAAAACATTGAACAACTCCTTGAAAATTATGATTGGTCAAACTGAAGCAAATGACTACATGAGACAGCAAGAAAAAAAGTTGAAAGACTGAAAAAATAGGGGGAAATGTGAAATATCTCATAGGAAAAATAACTGGATTATAAAATAGATTGAGGAGAGATAATATAACAATCATTAAACTATATGAAAACCATAAATAAAAAAAGCAGAGACATCATATAAATAGCCCAGATATCATAAAACTAGAGGACAGAGTAGAACTTAAAGGAATCCACTAGTCACATCCCAAAAGAAATTCCATAATGAAAACTCCCATATAGCCTAAATCCCAAGCAATCAGGTCAAGGAGAAAATACTGCAAACAGACAGAAAGAAAGTACTATGGAGCTCCTGTGTAGTCAGGACCACAAAAGATTTAGCAACCACCACTTTAAAGCAATGGAGAGGATGGAATATGATGGAAGACAAGAAGGCAAAGGGTCTAGAATTACGACCAAGAATAACCTTCCCAGCAAAACTGAGTATAATCCTCCAAGAGGAAAAAAGATGCACATTCAATGAAATGGGGACTTTCAAGCATCACTGATGAGAAAATCAAAGCTAAAGAGAAAATCTGACATTCAAATACAGTACTCAAAAGAAGTATAAAAAGGTAAACATGAATAAGAAATCATAAGAGACCAAATGACATTAAAGTGTTTACATTATTAGAAGGGGTGGTGACACATGTAATCCCTCAGAACTTTTCATAATCACCATGAGTCTTAGAGGGAGTTTAATTAGATAGAGGGCCTGGATGTGATTCTGTTATGTTTGGATGATTACAAAAGAAGAATGGAAGAGTGGCAAAGAGAAATGCACTGGGCAAGGGGGGAAAGAGGGAGAGAGAATAAGAAAAAATACATAATGGGATGTACAAGGAAGAGATTATACAATGGAGGGGATAGTAAATGTGGAACAGTGGGTAATACTCTCATCTAGAACTTTACTGTCATCCAAACTTGTTCTAGGGGAAAAGAGCATGAATATACACAAAGTAGGGTATAGAAATTCATTTCACCCAACAGGGAAGTAGGAGAGAAAGGGTTAAAGAGAAGGGAAAAGGATTGTATAAGATGGAGGACAGATTAAGGGAGGCAGTAATCAGAAACAGACTCTGAACAAGAGGGCAAGGAAAAAAGAAAAGAATATATGTCATAGAATAATATGGAAGGAAATAATAATCATAATTGTGAATGTGAATGAAATGAACTCACCCATAAAATGGAGCAAGATAGCAGAAAGGAATAGAAGCCAGGATCCAATTATTCTTGTTTACAAGAAACACATTTGATAAAGAAAGACACACGTGGAGTTAAAATAAAGGGGCTAGAACAGAATCTATGTTTCAGTTAAAGTAGAAGAGACAGGGGGAGCAATCATGATCCCAGACAAAGCAAAGACAAAAAACTGAAAGAGATAAATAGAAAAATAAGATTTTGTTAAAATGTACCATAGATGATGAATTAATATCAATACTGCACATAAATGCATCAAATGGCATCACACCCTAATCCTTACAAGAAATGTTCAATGGACTTCTGTAGATGAAATCTAGATGGTAGAGCAGAGGAAACAGCTGAGCTCTCCCAACATTCCCCTCAAAACAACTCTAAATAATGTCTCAAATTGAATTCTGGAGGAGCAGAGCCAACAAAAGGTCAGGGTGAGACATTTTTCCAGGCCAAGATAACTTAGGAGGTCTGAAGGAGAAATCTAAGACAGTTATGTGGGTGCAATTTGGAACACACATGGCAGCATCGCCATCTGTAGGTCTTGGAGGTGGCAGCAGCTTTAGGAGCTCTCAGAACAGAGACAGTATATGGGGATTGGACAACTGGTCAGAAAGAGATTATAGGGGACCTCTGTGCTAGCACTGGGCAGGACCAGGCACTATTTGGCAACTTCATTGCCTATACTCACTTCCAGGGCATAGTCCCAGGGTAGATAGGAGTGTTTTCAATCACAAGGAAGCAGGGGTCCTGCAGAACAGTATTGGGAGAAAGGCCCCTGAGGAGCAATATTGCTCATGGCTACAAGGGATCAGGGACCTTTCCAGGATAAGGACCAGAGTACAGTGACTACAACTCTCCCTAGATCATACCACCTGAAAGCACTGAAAAATTCCAAACCCCCAGAACCAGATTTGAAAACAGCAGTGTGAAAAAGCCTGAAGCTTAAAACTATGCCCACCTCCATCCCCACTCCAGGAATTCAGCCCAACTTTAACATACAGTTAAAAGTAAAGAAATAGACTGGGAAAATGAACAAACAACAAAAAAAGAAGTTGATCATAAAAAGCTACTATGGTAACAGGGAAGATCAAGACACAAACACAGAAGACAGTAATGTCAAAATAGCTACAAGCAAAGCCTCAAAGAAAACTTCAAATTCAACACAAGCTCAACAAGAATTCCTGGATGAGCTAAAGAGTTGTTTTAAAAATCAAGTAAGAGTAAGGGAGGAAAAATTGGGAAAAGAAATGAGAGCAATGCAAGAAAATTATGAAAAGACAACAGCTTTGTAAAAGAATCACAAAAATTGAAGAAAATCATACCTTAGAAACAGAATTGGACAAATGGAAAAAGAGATACAAAAGCTCACTGAAGAAAATAATTCCTGAAAAATTAGAATTGGACAAGTGGAAGCTAATGACTCTATGAGACATCTAGAAACAATAAAACAAAGCCAAAAGAATGAAAAATAGATGAGAATGTCAAATATCTCATAAAACTGACATGGAAAATAGATCAAAGAGATATGATGTAAGATTATTGGACTTCCTGAAAGCCATGATCAAAGAAAGAGCCTAAACATCATATTTCAAGAAATTATAAATGGAAACTGTCTCAATATCCTAGAACCAGAGGGCAAAATAGAAATTAAAAGAATCTACCACTTGCCTCCTGAAAAAGAACCCAAAATGAAAACTCCAGGAATAGTCTAGCTAAATTGTAGAAGCTCCTAGGTCAAAGAGAAAATACTTTAAGCAGCCAGAAAGAAACCAATCAACTATTATAGAATCACCTCACTTTCATGTGAATTGGTTCCAAAGAGGAAAGAATATATGTGTACACACACACACACACACACACACACACACACATGAGACAATTTGGTATAGAAATCTATCTTACCCAAAAGGGAAGTAGGAAAGGAAGGGGATAAGAGAAGGCAGGGGGTGATCAAAGAGAAGGAAGATTAAGGAAGGCAGTGTCAGAAGCAAAACAGACTTTTTGAGGAGGGACAGGGTAAAAAGAGAGAAAGGGATAAACAGAATAAAATAGAATGGAGGGAGATGCATAATTAGTAATCACAACTGGGAATGGGAATTGGGTGAATTCACCCATAAAATGGAAGTGGAAAGCAGAATGGATTAGAAATCAGAATCCAACAATATGTTGATTACAACAAATGCACTTGAAACAGAAAGACACACAGAGTTAAAATAAGGGGCTGTAGCACAATCTATTATCCTTCAGATGAAGTTTTTAAAAAAGGCAGGGGTACAGTAAAGCAAAAATAGATTTAATAAAAAGAGATAAGCAGAGAAATTACATCTTGCTGTACTATAGACAATGAAGTAATATCAATAATAAACCTATATGCATCAAATGGCATAACATCCAAAGTTTTAAATGAAAGGTTAAATGAGTTACAGGAAGAAACAGAGAGTAAAACTATTTTATTAGGGGACCTCAACTCTCCCTTCTCAGACCTAGATAAATCTAACCATAAAATAAAAAAGAAAGAAGTTAAGGACATGAATAGAATTTTAGAAAAGTTAGATAAGAGACCTCTGGAAAAAAATTGAATGGGGAGAGAAAAAAGTATACTTTTCTCAGCTCTATATGGCACCTTCACAAAAACTGACAATACATCAGGGCATTAAAAACATCACAAACAAAAGCATAAATAGTAAATGAACCCTTTTCAGATCATAATACAATAAAATTACATTAAATTAAGGGCCATAGAAGCACAGATTAAAAATTAAATTGGAAACTAAATAATCTTCTCCTAAAGAATGAGTGGGTCAAAGAATAAATAGTAGAAATAATAATTTCATTAAAGATAGTGACAACAATAAGACTACATACCAAACTTTGTGGAATGCATCCAAAGCAATATTTGTGGGAAATTTTTTGTGTTTACACACATACACCAATAAAAGAGAGAAAGACCAAATCAATGAATTGGGCATGCAATTAAAAAACACTAGAAAGAGAACAAATTAAAAATTTCCAATCAAATGTAAAACTGAAAATTCTGAAAATCAAAGGAGAGATTAATAAAATTGAAAGCTAAAATAATGAACTAATAAAAAAGTAGGAGCTGGTTTTATGAAAATAACAAAAAATAAACCATTAATTAATTTGATTTAAAGAAAGAAAACCAAATTACCAGTACTAAAAATGAAAAGGGTGAATGTACTACCAACGAAGACAAAATTAAAGCAATTATTAGGAGTTATTTTGCCCAGTTATATGCCAATAAAACTTACAGTCTAAGTGAAATGGATGAATATTTTAAAAATATAAACTCCTTAAATTAACAAAAGAGTAAATAGAATACTTAAGTAACTCTACCTTGGAAAAAGAAATTGGACAAGGTATAAATGAACTCCCTAAAGAAAAATCCCAGGACCAGATGGATTTACAGGTGAATTCTATCAAACATTTAAGGAATAATTAATGCAAATACTATATAAACTACCTGAAAAAATAAGGAAGAGTCCTACCAAATTTTTTTATGATACAAATATGATTTTGATACCTAAATGAGAGAGAGCAAAAATAGAGAAAGAAAACTATAGGCCAGTTTCCCTGATGAATATTGTTGCAAAATTTTTAAATAAAATATTAATAAGGATTTTGCAGCAATATATCACAAAGATTATACACTGTGACCAGGTGGGATTTATACAAGGAATGGAGGGCTGGTTCAATATTAAGAAAACTATAAGAATAATTGACCATATCAATAACAAAAACATACATCAATAGATTCAGAAAAGATTTGTGACAAAATACAACTCCCTTTCCTATTGAAAACACTAGAAAGCACAGGAATAAATAGAGCCTTTCTCAAAGTGATAAGTTGTTGTTTTTGTTGTTCAGTCATACAATCATGTCCTACTCTTTATGATCTTCATGACCATAGCACTTCAGGCCCTTCTATCCTTCACTGTCTCTCAAAGTCTATGTAAGTTTACTGTTTCTATAACACTATGCATCTATCTCATCCTAGGCCATCCCCTTTTCCTTTTGCCTTCAATCTTTTCCAACATCAGAGTCTTTTCTAATAAGTCCCATCTTCTCATTATGTGGCCAAAATATTTAAGCTTCAGTATTTGACCTTTATGTGAATATTCTTAAAATTAATTTTTAAGTATTGAAAAAATAATAAGTAGTCTCCATCTAAAACCAAAAGCAAGCATTATTTGCAATGAGGATAAGCTAGATATCCATTATCACCACCATTATTCGATATTGTATTGGAAATGCTTTGTTATGCCCAAAGGGCTATAAAAACAATGCCCAAAGGACTATAAAAATGTGCTTACCCTTTGAGCCAGCAATATCACTTCTAAGGCTGTATCCCAAAGAGATCATAAAAATGGGAAAAGGACCCACATGTACAAAAATATGTTTAGCAGCTCTTTTCGTGGTGGCAAAGAAAGGGAAATTGAGGGGGTGCCCATCAATTGGGGAATGGCTGAATAAGTTGTGGTATATGAATGTAATGGAATACTATTGTACTATAAGAAATGAGGAGCAGGTGAACTTTGGGAAAAACTGGAAGGACTTATATGAACTGATGCTGAGTGCAGTGAGCAGAACCAGGAGAACACTGTACACAGTAACAGCCACACTGTGTGAGAACTGATTTTGATAGACTTAGCCTTTCTCAGCAAATCAAGGACCTAAAACTTTTCCAAATGACGCATGATAGAAAATGTCATCCACATCCAGAGAAAGAACTATGAAGTCAGAATGCAGAGTGAAGCAGACTCTTTTCTCTTTTGTTTTATTTTATGTTCTTTCTCGTGGTTTCTGTCATTCATTATAATTCTTCTGTACAACACAAATAATGTGAAAATATGTTTCATAAGAATATATATGGAGAGACTATATCAGATTGCATACCATCTTGGGGAGGGAAGAGGGGAAAGAGGTGGAAAAAATTTAATACTTATGGAAGTGAATGTTGAAAACTAAAAAACAAGTAAATTTATTTAAAAAAAAGAAATGCCTTGTTTTTGTGTCATTTTCAGTCACATCCAACTCTTTGTGATGATATTTGGGGTTTTCAAGGCAAAATACTGGAGTAGTTTGCTATCTCCCTTTACAACTCATTTTACAGATGAGGAAACTAAAGCAGACTGAGACAAACTTGCCCAGGGTCACACAGCTAGTAAATTTCTGAGGCCAGATTTAAACTCAGGAAGAAGAGTTTTCCTGACTCCAGGCACAGAACTCTTATCTACCATGCCACCTAACTGCCCCACCATTAGAAATGCTAGCTACAGCAATATGACAAGGAAAAGAAATTGAAGGAATAAAAATAGGCATTAATGAAATAAAACTTTCACTCTTTGGAGATGATATGATGGTATAAGTAGAGAGCCTTAGAAAATCAACTAAAAACTAGTTAAACAATTAACAACTTTAGCAAAGTTGCAGAATATAAAATAACCCATGTGAATCATCAGTATTTCTATATATTACCAAAAAAAACCCAGGAGGAAGAGATGGAGAAATTAGATTTAAAATGACAACAAACTTTATAAAATACTTGGGAGTCTTACCTGCCAAGAAAAATCCAGGACTACACAAACACAATCATAAAACTCTTTTCACATAAATAAAGACATTTAAAAAATTGGAGAAATATTAATTGCTTATGGGTAGGGTGAGCCAATATAATAAAAATGACAATTCTACCTAAATTAATTTATCTATTCAGTGTAATACCAATCAAATTACCAAAGAATTATTTTAGAGAGCTAGAAAAAATAATAACAAAAATCACCTGGAAAAACTAAAGGTCAAGAATATCAAGGGAATCAAAGGGAAAAAAAACCTGTGAAGAAAAGCAGCCTAGCAGTACCAGATTTCAAACTGTATTACAAAGTAGTAATCATCAGAACAATCTGGTACTGGCTAAGAAATAAAGTGGTGGAACAGTGAGATAGATTAGGTACACAATAGACAATAGTAAAGGACCATAGTAATCTAGTGTTTAATAAGCCCAGACACAGAAAGTTTTTGACTGTTTGACATAGCAATACCACTATAGGGTCTCTATCCCAAAGAGATCAAAGAAAAGGGGAAAGGATTTATGTACAAAAATATTTATAGTTGCTCTTTTTGTGGTGAGGAAGAATTAGAAATTGAAGGGATTGGCTAAACAAGCTGCGGTATATCATTGTGATGGAAAACTATTGTGCTATAAGAAATGACTAGCAGGATGGTTTCAAAAAAAAATTAGAAAGACATATATGAACTGATGTAAATTGAAGTAAGTAGAACTTGGAGAACACTGTACACAGTAACAGCAATATTGTAATGAAGATCACCTGTGGAAAAACTTAGCTATTCTGATCAAGACAATGATGAAAGGTACTATCTACCCCCAGAGAGAGAACTGATGAACTCTGAATGCAGATTGAAGCATATTTTTCACTTTCTTTATGTTTCTTTCTTTTTATCGTTTTTGTTGTTATTGTGAAAAACATAGCTAATATGGAAATATGTTTTGCATGACTTCTCATGTATAATTGATATCATATTGCTTGCCTTCTCAATGAGGATAGTGAGGCAGGAGGGAGGGAGAGGATTTGGAATTCAAAAAAAATTTTAAGAAAGTTCAAAATAAATAAATAAAGATGTGGAAAGAAAAGTTAAATGAGTTACAGGAGGAAATAAACAGTAAAAGTTTAATAGTGAGGGACCTCAACTTACCCCTTTTCAGATCTAGGTAAATCTAACCATAAAATAAACAAAAAAAGAATTTCAAGAGATGAGTAGAATTTAAGAAAAGTTAGATGTGTTAGACTTCTGGAGATTTTGTATGATTGTTTCAATAGATATAGAAAATCTTTTGACAAAACACCATTTCCAAGACACCATGGAGATAAATGGAGCTTTTTTAAAGCTGATAATTTGCATATTAAACCAAGAGCAAACATTGTCTATTAATGGGGATATGCTAGAAGCCTTTTCAGTGGGATCTGGGGTGGAGCAAGGACATTCATTATCACCATTATTATTCAATATTGTATCAGAAATGCTAGTTATAGCAATAAGATGAGAAAAAGAAATTGAAGAAGCATATATAATCAGGGAATAAAACTATCATTTTTAACTTAGAGAACCCTAGAGTGTCAACTAAAAAAACTAATCAAAATAATTAACCAGTAAGATTGCAGGATATAAAACAAACTCAAAAAATCACCAGAATTTCTGTATATAATTGACAAAACTCAGTAGGAAGAGATAGAAAGAGAAATTCCATTTAAAATAACTACAGACAGTATGAAATGCTGTCAAGATACACATAGGAACTATATGAACACAATTACAAAACATTCTTCACACAAATAAAGACATCTAAGTAATTAAAGAAATATTAATTGCTCATGGGTAGGCCAATCCAATGTAATAAAAATGACAGTATTTCCTATATTAATTTATATATTCAGTGCAATACCAATCCAATTACCAAATGATTACCTTATAGAGCTAGAAAAAAATTACAAAATCCTTCTAGAGGAAAAAAAGTTCAAGAATATTAAGGGAATCAGTGGGGGAGAAGTGAGAAAAAAGTAAAAATGAGAAAAAATACTAGCAGTATTAAATATCAAATTATGCCACAAATTTATAATCCTTGAAAACAATTTGGTAGTGTGTAAGAAATAGAGGTTAACCAGTGGAACAGATTAGGTACATAATTAACAAAAGCAAATGAGCACAGTAAGTTAGTGTTTGATAAACTCAGAGATCTCAGCTATTGAGGCAAAAACTCACTATTCAGCAAAAAACTGTTGGGAAAACTGGAAAGTAGTTTGGCAGAAACTAGGTATAGACCAGCATCTCATACTGTATACCAAGATAAGCTCAAAATGGGTACAGGATTTAGACATAAAGAGCATTATCACAGCAAATTAGTGGAAATGGAAGAAATTATCTGTCAGATCGATGAAAAGAGGAAGACTTCATAATCAAACAAGGGACAGAGAGGT
Organism: Trichosurus vulpecula; assembly: GCF_011100635.1. Lineage (NCBI taxonomy): Eukaryota > Metazoa > Chordata > Mammalia > Diprotodontia > Phalangeridae > Trichosurus > Trichosurus vulpecula. Next base: position 105,200,637 of record NC_050575.1, read on the forward strand.
TCACTGGAAGTAAAATGATTTCACAAAATTTAAAAAGTTTTTGAATAAGCAAAACTATTGCAGCTAAAATTAGAAGAAAAACAGGAAACTGGGAAAATATTTGCAACAAGTTTCGCTGATAAAGGTCTCATTTCTAAGATATGTTGAGAACCAAGTCAAATTTATAAGAATAAGAGCCATTCTGAAAGGCCAAATGACAATTTTCAGAGGAAAAAAATCCAAACTATCAATAGCCAGATTTTTAAAATGCTCTAAATCATTAAGAGAGAACTAAAAATTAAAATAACTCTGAAGTATCACCTCACACCCATCAGATTGGCTAAAATTTTAAAAAAGAAGAAAGTGAAAAATGCTGGAGGGGATATGAGAAAACAGATACACTAATGCACTATTGGTAGTTGTTGTCCAATCGTCTGTAGTCACGTCCAATTCTTTGTGAAGCCCTTTGAAGTTTTCTTGGCAAGGATACTGAAGTTGTTTGTCATTTCTATCTGCAGCTCATTTTATAGATGAGAAACTGAGGCAAACAGGGTTAAATGACTTGCCCAGGGTCACATGTCTAGTAAGTGTCTCAGGCCAGATTGGAACTCAGGTCTTCCTGACCTGACACTGTATGCATATATCTATCTATTGAGATAGATAGATAGATAGATAGATAGATAGACAGACCTATGTATACATATAGATATGTATTTATATCTATATATAGTAGCCTGGCACTATATCCACTATATCACCCCCCTGCCCCTACTATTGGTAGATCCAACCATTTCAGAAAGCAATTTGGAAATGTGCCCAGTTATTAAAATTTGCATAGCCTTTGACCCAGTGATACTACTACTAGGTCTTTATCTCAAAAAGATCAAAGAAAGAGGAAAAAGACTCATAGAGAAAAAAATATTTATAGCAGCTCTTTTTGTGATGGCAAATAATTTGAAAATAAAGGTATGCCCATCAATTGTGTAATGGATGAATAAGTTATGGTATATGAATGCAGTGAAATACCATTGTGTTATAAGAAATTATGAAAAAATGGTTTCAGAAAAACCTGGAAAGACTTGTATGAACTAATTCAAAGTGAAGTAAGCAGAACCAGGAGAATAATTTATACAGCCACTGCAATATTGTGAAGACAATCAACCTTGAAAGACTCAGTAATTAATCTAAACAATGACCAATTACAATTCCAAAACCTCCCTACCCTGTGCATATCACCTTGTATCTTTAACAGTGTGCCAACTCCTAGGGACTTAGCCAAAGAAACTTACATATTCATGTTTCCCTTTCCCCCTAGTTAGTATCTGGTGTGCTATAACTATGCATAGTAACTTCCTGTTGCCTGGGATGTCAGTGTTCAAACCTGGGTAAATCTATGATGATACGATCTTTCTGTGAAAGCCTATGACTGCATTTCCAATTCAGTACTTACAGAAGACTGTGCCCCATCAGCCTCAGCATGACAAGAGAGCCTCAATCATAACAGCAAATGATTTTAAGCATAAAGAGCAGCTCAGTATGTCTGCTGAGTGCAAAGAATCCGTCTACTCACAGCACGGGACTGGGAGAAATACAGCAGGGGACAGCCTAAGTCAGACTAGATCTTTTTCTTTCTAAAAAGAAAGAGTAAAGGCCTTGGCAATCTGGCCCCCAATCCATCTTTCTAACCTTGTATAATACTCCCCCTCCCACACTCTGAGATCCAAGCAAACTGGTCTTCTCTCTATTCTTCACACAGAACAAGGAATCTTGATCTCTGTGCACTTGTGCTGGTCACCCCCATTCCCAGAATGCTCTCCCACTTCCCTTTTGACTCATAGGATCCTCTCTTCCTTCAATGTGCATCTCAAGCACCACCTTCTACATGGAGATTTCTTGATCCTCCCAACTGTCTTCCCTCTCAAACTACATTATATTTGACTACTTTGCAGTTATTCTATATATTCTCCAATGCAACCAAGATTAGGAAGGAAGCAGAAAACTGGGAAAGAATTTTTACAACCAGTGTCTCTGATAAAGGCCTCATTTCTAAAATATATAGAGAGCTGAGTCAAACTTACAAGAACACAAGTCATTCCCCAATTGACAAATGGTCAAAGGATATGAACAAGCAGTTTTCAGAGGAAGAAATTAAAGATATCTATAGTGATATGAAAAAGGCTCTAAATCACTGTTGATTAGAGAAATGTAAATCAAAACAACTCTTAGGTATCATATCACACATGTCAAATTGATTGACATAACAAAATAGGAAAATTATAAATGTTGGAGAAGATGTGGGAAAATTGGAACACTAATGCATTGTTGGTGGAGTTGTGAACTGATTCAACCATTCTGGAGAGCAATTTGGAACTATGCCCAAAGGGCTATAAAAATGTGCATATCGTTTGACCCTGAAATAACATTTCTAGGGCTATATCCCAAAGAGATCATACAAGTGGGAAAAGAACCCACATGTACAAAAATATTTATAGCAGCTCTTTTTGTGGTGGCCAAGAACTGGAAATTGAGGGGATGCCCATCAATTGGGGAATGACTGAACAAGTTGTGATATATGAATGTAATGGAATACTATTGTGCTATAAGAAATGAGGAACAGGCGTAGTTCAGAAAAACCTGGAAAGACTTGCATGAACTGATGCTAATTTAGGGGAGCAGAACCAAGGGAACATTGTACACAGTTATAACCACATTGTGCAGTAACTAGCTTTGTTTTTTCTTTCTCAGCGTTCCTCCATTCATTCTAATTATTCTATACAACATGACTAATGTGAAAATATGCTTAATAAGAATGTATATGTAGAACTTCTATCAGATTGCATGACATCTTGGGGAGGGGAGAAATTTGGAACTCAAAAGCTTGTAGAACTGAATGTTGTAAACTAAAAGTAAACAAATATTTTTTTAAAAAAAAGAAAGAACTGATGGAGCCAATGCAGATCGAAGTATGCGTGTTTTTTTTTTTAGTTTTTTTCAACTTTGTTTTCTTTTGCAACATGGCTAATATGGAAATGTTTTGCATGACTGCACAGGTATAATCTATATGAAATTGCTTGCCTTTTCAAGAAGGGGAGGGAGGGAGAGAATTTGGAACTCAAAAATTTTTTAAAAAATCAAATGTTAAAAATAATTTTTTCATGTAATTTGAATGAATAAAATATTAAATACTTGTAGAAAAATGAATAATAATCAAGAACAATCTAATTCCTTTCTCTGCACCAAATCGATGTAATCCCTGCAAGTTAAATTGCATAGCATAATGATTGATGCATGTGGGTTTTAGAAAAATTGGTTGATAATCGTGGTCTTAAATAAGTCACTTCCTTTTCTCTGAGACTCAAGTTTCTTCATCTGTAAAATGAGGGAATTAGACTAGATAGACTTAAGAAGACCATTTGAATCTAAGAAAAAAAAACTAGGATCCTTTGTAGCTCTAAATCCTCAAATTTTATCATTTATAATGGACTCATAAAAGGAAAATAGGAGTTTGGGCATATATGCTGATGCCCACAATGCATAGCAAATAGCAGGCACTCTAAATGTTTGATAGCATGCATACATCATGCTGAACTGCAAACTCCAAGTGAGGGCAGGGACTATGTCTCATCCAAAGTTTACATCTCCCTCACAGCCACTGCTCTGTATTCCTAAAACAGAATCCAGAAAACACTACTCTCCTGCTCAATAAACTATTGGCTCCCTATTTCTTCTAAAGGCAAATAAATACTCCACTGTTTGGCATTTTAAGCCCTTCACAACTTTGTCTCAACTTACCTTTCCAACTCAACTATTTATTGTTCCCCTTCACACTTTCTACATTCTAGTCTAATTGGACTTCTTCCTATTCCTCAGACATCAAATTTCATCTTCCATCTTTGTGCCTTTGAATAGGCTAACCTCCATGTTTGTGATACAGTCCCTCCTCAACCTTGCCTCTTAGCATCACTAGTTTCCTTCAAAGCTCAGATCAAGCACCATCTTCTACATGAAGCCTTTCCTGAAACCACCCAGGCATAGTTTGACACATACCCTAGTTTCTGAGAGACCACTTCCTCCAGGGGGAAATGCTGGGTAGATATTTACATCTGCAGAGCAGCATAAATAATAGGACTAGTGTGGGGACACAGTTGAGCTTCAGGCAAACGGTGATTTTGTAGAATGGCCTCCAGTCTTGGCGCTGCAGGGCATCTGTTCAGCCATCGCCTGAGTGTCCTTCATCTCAGCAGCTTGGCAGGGTTTAGAAGGCTAATCCAGTGACAGGGAAATAAGTAGCGAAGCCTTTTCCATGCATAGGTACAGACTCATTAGTATTGCCCTGTCCTTCAGTCCCACTGGGGACTCAGAAAAATTCAACGACCCAAAAGCAATTAATTACTCAGTGGTCAGGTTCTTCTAAGAAGAGTGCTGCAAAAATCCCTACAATTTTCTCCTAGCTATAGATATAAACACAGAAAGTCTGCACCCTCTCCACCCCCACCATCCCACACCCAAATCAGACACATTTTAAGCGTGATATAATCTCAGATAGTCCTGGTGCTTGCAGAGATAGGAGGATGGAATCTCCCTACCCCACACCTGCACCAATCATATTAATTAACCCTGGATGTAATTCTAGACAGTGATGAGGGATCTATAATGACCTCTGTAAGGCTCTTTTGCTCTAATGGCTTCTCCCCCTCCATCTTCCTCATCCTCTCACTCTTTATCTCCCACAATGGGTTTCTCTACAGGCCTCTCCACAAAGGATTTGTTGATTCTTCCAAGTCTCAACATCTTCCTGCAACAATTGGCAAAATAAATTTCAGTTGCAAATTCACAGCTACAAGCTTCAAAAGTATCTGGTAGTAAGTAACTCAAAAAATACGGGTAGTATTTTATAACAGTAACTTGTATAAATGAATGATAAACTACAATTTCACAAAGAATTGTAAACATTTTGCACACTTGTCAGTCCTCTCTCTTAGTCAAAGTGCTCTTTTGAAGACAAATAAATTAACAGATACATACTGGATCAAAAAACTTCCAGAGAGTACAAAAAAGGAATTGGATTTTTCTTCTTGTGAGCATGTTCCAAAAAAATGAAGAAGCAATAAAAATGTCTTGCAGGCCAACTATATACATGCATAGCTGAGCAGTAAAATGATTCCAAAGATACTATGGATACAAATGCAAAAAAAATTAAAATTAATGACTTTCCAATAGTATTTAATACACAATAAATTACTCTAAGAATTTATATCCTCCCCCCCCTCCAAAAAGATATCAGGTGTGACTTATTGGCAGCTGTGTCATTGAACAGATTAACAGCCTGGAGTGGTCCAGTGGAAAGACCACTGAATTAGGAGGCAGAGGACCTACAATCAAATTCTGTCTCTCCTAGTTACTGTGCATCCTTGGGCAAGTTACATAACCTTTCTGGTCTTCAGCTCCCTCATTTGTAAAATGAGGGGCCTAGACAAAATGACTTCTGAAATACCTTCTAACTCTAAATCTGTGGTTCTATGAATCTAAATCATTGTTAAATGAGCTTTTAGCCTCTGCTTGGGGCAAATTCTCAGTCAGGTCACAGAGTGAAGTTAGTAGGAATCATCTGAACCCCTTCTGCTTTCTGTTCTACTCTTCTTGTCATGCAGAAGCAGAGATATATCCCTACTCTGATCCCTACTCTAAGATGCCCTTAGTCTCTGCTTGGAGCAAGCTAATTCAGGTTTCAGGGCATAATTAGTAGGTCCCATCTCATATCCTCTTCTACCCTAAGCTCTATTAGACCTCTATTCTTCTTCTCCCTTCTCCTGGAGGGGGAGGAGGGGAGGGGATGAGACCTTCCTCTAGTTCTGACTCAGGATTAGCTGCACAAGGATCAGAGGAAAGAAGGAAGGAGAAAAGCAAGGAAGGAAAGAAGAAAGGACTTATTGTCTGCTATGTGCTTGGAATTGTGCTAAGCACTTTAGCAATATTATCTTACTTAGAGGAAGCTAGTGGTGCTGTAGATAGGGCCCTGGGCCTGCAGTCAGGAAAAACTGGATTCAAATCCAGCAAGTTGTTGTGATGATCAAGTGAGATAATATTTATTTTTTTAAATGAGATAACATTTGTAAATGAGCTGTATAAATGCTTATTCCCCTCCCTTCCTGCCTTGATCTCCACAGCAACCCTGAAAGATAGGTGATATCATTATCTGCATAAGTGACTTGACCAGGATCACAAAGCTAGTTAAGTATCTAAGGCTAGACTTGAAATCAAGTCTTCTGATTCCAGACACAGCCTTCTATATACTGTGTCACCTAGCTTCCTCGGGGATATAAAATGTCTCTACCCACAAGCAGACAGCCACTATTATTAAATGGCTACTTGATATCACCTCCCTCTTTTTTTAAATAGTCTATAATAGTTTCTACCTCCCCTTTTTTCCTCCAAAACAATGGCATGACCTTAGCCTAGGGAGCCCCAACAACCCAGTTGACTATACTATATGTATCCTATTTGGGTCCTGAGCACTGGGACGATGAGAAGTATAACACGGTAGCAAAAATAACTTTTATTGAATAGAAGTTCATGTCTCCAACAGCAAGAAAGGACCTGCAAAAGAAGAACCTTCCAGCATAACTGACTTCATGTAGATAATAGCTTCAAAAGTCAAACTGGGGCAGCCCCTTGAACACAGACCATCCCTGGATTTTCAAACTGAAGTGTTATATAGCTCTCTATGTAATGAAAGAAAAGAGAGTTTGGAGGGGCGGAGCCAAGACAGCAGCTGGAAAGCAGGGACTAGTGTGAGCTCCCCGCCAAGACCCTCCAAAAACCTATAAAAAATGACTCTGAACCAATTCTAGAACTGCAGAACCCACAAAATAGCAGAGGGAAGCAGGGCTCCAGCCCAGGACAGCCCGGATGGTTGCTGGATGAGGTCTATTGCACATGGAGGGGGGGGGGAGGGTAGCGGAGCTCAGCATGGGCGGAGTGGAGCCCAACGTGGGCTGTGTGGACCAACCAGACCAGGAGCTGGGCGGAGGGGCCCTGGCGCCCTGAATCAGTGAGCTGTGGCAGTTGCCAGACTTCTCAACCCACAAACACCAAAGACAACAGAGAAGAACTGCAGAACCCACAAAATAGAGGAGGGAAGCAAGGCTCTACTCCAGGACAGCCTGGATGGTCTCTGGGTAAGGTCTATCCCGCATGGACCTGGGAGCGGAGCAGAGCGGAGCAGAGCCAGCGCGGACCAACCAGACCAGGTGCTGGGTGGAGCAGGCCCTGGCACCCTGAATCAGTGAGCTGCGGCAGTTGCCAGACTTCTCAACCCACAAACATCAAAGACAACAGAGAAGGTTAGTGGGAAAAGCTGCTGGGGACAGGGGGATAGAGTTCAAGGTTCAGCAACCCCCCTGGGGGCAGCAGAGGTGGGGCAGCTACAGAACTACAGCTGCAGTTGCTTCTGGCCCCAGGCCCACCTGGTGGGAGGAATTAAGTGGTGGATCAGAGCAGGAGTGCAGAGCCTGCTGAAGATCTAAATCCAGTCTGGGTTGGGGGTTCCTGGGGAAGGAGGAGTGCTGGTGTGGCAGAGCTGGCTGTAATAGCTCTGAAATCAACAGTGCATCCCCCCAAACTTGGAACATAGGACTCTTTACTCTACAAGCAGTCATACCCTGCTGAAAAACTCAAGGGTCAAGTAAGTTGGCTGGGAACATGGCCAGGCAGCAAAAATGCACCCAGATTCAGTCTCAGACTTTGGAATCTTTCTTTGGTGACAAAGAAGACCAAAACACACAGCCAGAAGAAGTCAAAAAAGTCAAAGAGCCTACAACAAAAGCCTCCAAGAAAAACATGGACTGGGCTCAGGCCATGGAAGAGCTCAAAAAGCATTTGGAAAAGCAAGTGAGAGAAGTAGAGGAAAAATTGGGAAGAGAAGCAAGAATGATGCAAGAAAACCATGAAAAACAAGTCAATGACTTGCTAAAGGAGACCCAAAAAAATACTGAAAATATACTGAAGAAAACAACACCTTAAAAAACAGACTAACTCAAATGACAAAAGAGCTCCAAAAAGCCAATGAGGAGAAGAATGCCTTGAAAGGCAGAATTATCCAAATGGAAAAGGAGGTCCAAAAGACCACTGAAGAAAATACTACCTTAAAAATGAGATTGGAACAAGTGGAAGCTAGTGACTTTATGAGAAATCAAGATATTATAAAACAGAACCAAAGGAATGAAAAAGTGAAAGACAATGTGAAATATCTCATTGGGAAAAGTACGGACCTGGAAAATAGATCCAGGAGAGATAATTTAAAAATTATTGGACTACCTGAAAGCCATGATCAAAAAAGGAGCCTACATATCATCTTTCAAGAAATTATGAAGGAGAACTGCCCTGATATTCTAGAGCCACAGGGCAAAACAGAAATTGAAAGAATCCACCGATTGCCTCCTCAAATAGATCCCAAAAAGAAATCTCCTAGGAATACTGTCACCAAATTCCAGAGTTCCCAGGTCAAGGAGAAAATACTGCAAGCAGCCAGAAAGAAACAATTTGAGTATTGTGGAAACACAATCAGAATAACCCAATATCTAGCAGCTTCTACATTAAGAGATCGAAGGGCTTGGAATAAGATATTCCGGAGGTTAATGCAGCTAGGATTAAAACCAAGAATCACCTACCCAGCAAAACTGAGTATCATGCTCCAAGGCAAAATATGGATTTTCAATAAAATAGAGGACTTTCAAGCTTTCTCAGTGAAAAGACCAGAGCTGAATAGAAAATTTGACTTTCAAACACAAGAATCAAGAGAAGCATGAAAAGGTAATCAAGAAAAAGAACAAGAAAAAGAAATTGCAAGGGACTTACTAAAGTTGAACTGTTTTGTTTACACTCCTACATGGAAAGATGATGTGTTTGATTCATGAGACCTCAGTATTAGGGTAGCTGAAGGGAATATGCATATATGTGTGTGTGTGTGTATGTATATATATATGTATATGTGTGTATGTATGTATATATATATATATATATATATAGAGAGAGAGAGAGAGAGAGAGAGAGAGAGAGAGAAGAGAGAGAGAGAGAGAGAGAGGGCACAGGGTGAGTTGAAGATGAAAGGATGATATCTAAAAGAAATAAACTCAAATTAAGGGATGAGAGAAGAATATATTGAGAGAGGGAGAAAGGGAGAGATAGAATGGGGTAAATTATCTCACATAAAAGTGACAAGAAAAAGCAGTTCTTTAGGAAGGGATAAGGGGGCAGGTGAGGGGGAATGAGTGAATCTTGCTCTCATCAGATTTGACCTGATGAAAAAATACCATACACACTCAATTGGGTATCTTACCCCACAGGAAAGAAGGAGGAAGAAGATAAAAAAGGGGGGATGATAGAAGGGAAGGCAGATGGGGGTGGAGGTAATCAAAAACAAACACTTTGGAAAGGGGACAGGGTCAAGGGAGAAAATTCAATAAAGGGGGATAGGTTAGGAAGGAGCAAAATATAGTTAGTCTTTCACAACATGAGTATTGTGGAAGGGTTATACATAATGATACGCATGTGACCTATGTTGAATTGCTTGACTTCTTAGGGAGGGTAGGTGGGAAGGGAAGAGGGGAGAGAATTTGGAACTCAAAGTTTTAAAAACAGATGTTCGAAAACAAAAAAAAAGTTTTTGCATGCAACTGGGAAATAAGATACACAGGCAACGGGGCGTAGAAATTTATCTTGCCCTACAAGAAAGGAAGGGAAAAGGGGATGGGAGGGGAGTGGGGTGACAGAAGGGAGGGCTGACTGGGGAACAGGGCAACCAGAATATATGCCATCTTGGAGTGGGGGGAGGGTAGAAATGGGGAGAAAATTTGTAATTCAAACTCTTGAGAAAATCAATGCTGAAAACTAAATATATTAAATAAATTAAATTTAAAAAAAAAAGAAAAAAGAAAGGAAAGAGAGTTCATCTGGCTAGCTTTATACCACAACCTCACCAAACAGTTATGGCATATAAGAGCTACCTGGAGTCAGACAGCTGTCACTATTACAACTAAAGCTGAAAGAGGTCCTTTTGTTTACCCTATCTTTTCATATAAAGTCTTCCACAAGTTCTTTGTCTCCTCCAGCACTTCTACCCAACTCCTCCCCTCAGGCATGACATTATCTCTACCCACTCACTGAGCTTCTCCTCTCTGGAGGATTTGGTTTTCTTTTCAAACCTCTATGGAAAAACTACTGGAAAAGAAAATGGTCAAGGTACCATCTCTCATACAAATCCCAGCTTATCACAGCCTCCCACAACCAAAGCTATTAAACTTATTGCCGGAAAGATACGTCTGTTTCCCCTCTCTGCAAGGGGCACTTCAAAAAAGCAAATCAATAATTCTCAGCTGGAGCCCCCAGCCAGGAAATTGCGCTAGCATATACATATAATATGCAATATATTATATGTGTGTCCATGTATATATGTATACCTGCACACATATATGCATGTACATATGTGTGTAAATATATAATGTGTATTTATATATACATATATACACACACATACATATATATATATATATTTCACAGTTACAAAATCTATTCCTCTCTCTCCCTCCTGGCCTCCCTAAGGTTTCCTCTATTGCATCTTCTCCACTGCATTTGGGCAAGGACCAATAGAGATCAGTAATGAAACAGTTAACGAAATTTATCTTAGAAAACCAGCTTAAAACAAAAGGGAAACGGAGCCAACAAATCTTGAGAAAGAGAGCCTCTGGGAACAGGCACATCCCTCCCAGGAAAGAGAAAACAGAAGAAGAAGGAATCATCAGCCTTGATCTCAGTGGTCTGAACAGTTTGAGCAAACCCAGCATCTGCTTTGTGCCTCTGGCACATGGTTCCATTACACAGTCCTTGTTCCATAATTTGGGGCTCCCGTCTGGTGCTCTCCCTCTGCACAGTTTCCTGGGGCACTCTTCTCAGTCCCGGGCATAGCTACTGGTGACAGCAGTTACAGCAGCTCTGCTCGCTTGCCCCAGGCTCTGAGGCTGCCCTCTCCATCTGGCCAATGCCTCCAGGTACACATTCTCACTGGGCTTCATCCTTCCCCCTCCCAAAGGAATGGAGGGGGGGAGCTAGTTTAGCAGTCATAGTTCTGGTCCATCACACAGCCAGAAAAGCTCCCAGTGGATCAGATTGGGGGGAAGGGATACTGAGGGTTTCTGTCTGCCAGTGGACCTACCTTGTCTCCAGCATCATGTTATATAAGAATCCAAGAATCATTTTAGAGGAGAGGTTGAAGGGACTTGGTGGGAAACTGAATAAGAGCAATTAAGGAAGCCAAAAGAGTCAAAGATGACACTGAGGTTTCTAGCTTGGAAAAATGGGAGAATGAAGATGCCACTGCTGGGCATCAGATAGTTCAGAAAGGGAGCTACCTTTGAAGGAAGGCCATAAATTCAATTTGAGTTGCTGGCAGGACGGCTAAGGCGAAATCAGAAACACATGATCGGAGTTCAGGAGAGAGGTCAGGCTGCAGATGTCATTTGGGGAGTCCCTGTCACAAAGACAGCATGTGACTGTAGAGAGAAAAGAACAGAGAGAGAAGCCTTAACCTGCTGGGAGGCCTGCAGATAGGGGTCAGGTAGGCAGAAGAGAACCAAGGAGGTAGAATGTCAAAAAGTCTCTGAGGGAGGAGAGCAGTTCACGAGGAAAGTCATTAGAGTTCAAGATGCAAGGAATCTTAGAGATCATTTTATCCAACCCCTTTATTTTACAGATGAGGAAAATGGGGCTCAGAGAGACAAAGAGACTTGAAGCAGCACACCCAGTTGGTACAAACAGATGCTCTTGGTTACAAATGGAAGAAATCAAACCCTGATTCCTGAGTTGTTCCCAGTTTGTCAAGCCTTACCCATAGCTATGAGCCAAACACACTTCAGCACTAGGGCAAACTGAGCTTGGGAGCATGAGTCTTAAAAACGGTGAGATAAAACAATGCCAGAAAGGTTACCTCTGGAAAACAAAGACTGAGCCTCTCCTTCTGGTTACTAAACTACTTCAGGGCAATTCCAAAGTGAATTAGCAAGAAATAACCACAGAGAAATGTGGTAATTAAAGTTAATTATTCTGGTCACCATGGAAACAATCTACAACAAGCAGAAGTTACCCACACTTTCAAGGTGAACTGCAAACAGGGCTGGGTGTTTTTCCTCTCAAAGATCACCCAGCTAGCAACCAGTTATCAATGGAACTTAAGTGAGTTATTAACCCAGTAACCACTTAAATCCAACAGCTTCCTCCTTTGAGCCATTTTCATCATCCAGATTATTAGCAAAGGATTTTTAAGTCACAGAAAGCAGCCCAGATATGCTCCATGTGTTTATACTTAAGCTGTCTGCCCTGCTCATTTCTTCCATACAGTCTAATTGCTGGTCAAATCTTTCAGGGAAGACAATTGACTTGTAGATTCAGCAAAACATCCTGAGAAAAACACAGAAACATAGAAGGAGTTTTGAGGGCTTCTAACCCAATCTCCCACCCCATGCAGAGACCCCCTCTATGAACAGGGGGTCATCCAGCCTCACTATGAACCTCTAAAGACTGAGCACTTACTACTTGCTACAGTTCCCAATCATATGAAACCAAAAGCCATTCCCCAGTAGCTTAGTCATTGTATTTAGAACTAGAAGGAATCTCTAGTTCAATTCCTCATTGACTGCACAAGGCAACTGAGGCCAAGAGATGTTAAGCAACTTGCTCAGTATCTTACAGGTCTTTTTCCTAGTTCTGTCCCCTGGAGTTACAGAGAACAAATCTAATCCCTCTTCTAGGGGACAGCCAAGAAATTAAAACAATTTCCCTCTTGAGGCCTCTTGCTCCATGATTCTCCATCTATCATCACTTTCTAAAGCGGCAGTGCAGACTAACTGAGAGTAAGTCTACATTTCTCTAAGTACTTTATCCCTAGGGCTAGAGACTAGACCTGTGATTTCATTGGCATTGGGAAATCCCTAGATGAAGAAACTCCCTGCACCAATGAAGGTCAGATACTTTTCTGCAGTTTATCATCTAAGAGAGCTGCTTAGAGCACTAAGAGGGTAAGTGGCTTGCCAATGGCCACACAGCCAATATTTATCACAGGCTGGACCTGAATCCTAGTGTTTTGGTTCCAGGACTGGTTTTCCGTAAACACTGCCATCCTTCTTCCCCTGCAATCCAAATAGTGCTGGCTAAACGTTATGGGATTGGAATTGCCGTACAAGAGGGTCTGAAAAAGCATCTAACTCCATGTCTTTCTACAAATTATCTCCCATATCTAGAATGCACTGTTTTCTCACCCTTACTTCAGAGAGTCCCTAATTTAATTCAGATCACTGTTCATGTGCCACCTCATACATAAGGCCTTTCCTGATGCCACCTGTTATTAGCACTCTCGATTTTCCTCAAAATTACTCCATGTAATTTATATTTACTTACTTGTGTACATGTCATAGCCTTCCAAAAAGTGTAGTAAGCTCCTTGGGGGCAGATTTTGTATCTCTTGCATCAAACATAGAGCTTGTATGTAGCCATTACTTAATAAATGGTTGTTAAATTAAAATAAACTGCATTCCACTTTCCTCACATGCCCAAGACAGCTGGTAGGTCTCCCTACTTACCTAATGTGTCATGAAAAACATTCAATCATGGCTACTGAATAGTCTGTCTTAGTTGTTGTTTATCTAGTTCATTAACATAATTAATTAATATATATCAGGTCCTGCCCCTATCTCTGGGTAAGGGTTCATATCTAAGTCCTACTACTGTCCATCATTTTTAACAGTTACTATGACTCATATTATCCTTTCTGCCTTTCTTCTGTAGCCAAACATAGAAAACCAAACTTAGAATGTAGTCATGAGGGTGGAGCCAAGATGGCAGAGCAAAAGCAGGAGCTCACCTGAGCTTTCCCACAAATTCCTTCAGATACCTCTAAAAGTGAATCTGAACAAATTTTAGAGTGGCAGAATCCACAAAGAGAGAGAGTGTGGCAGATTTTCAGCCCGAGACAACCTGGAAGGTCGACAGGAAGGATCTGTTGCACCAAGCTGGAAGAGGAGCACAGTCTAGTATACAGACTGAACTAGTGTATACCTGATCATAGCGAGGCTGGAACAGACTCCAGTGGACTCAATCACCAGTGGCAGTGGCAATTCCCAGACTTCTCAGTGCAGGACCGGGGGTCTGTCAGAACTGGGTGAGGTGAGAGAGAAGCACAGTCCTGCACAGGGCCTGCAGCAGCAGCAACAGCTACTCCTGGGGCTATCAGCCCACAGACTAAATGTTTGAAAATTTCTTACTTAAACTTCCAAGAGCCAAGATGGCAGAATAAACAGTAAGTGCTCTCACTCCCCAACCCTTGTTAACCTTAAAACACCCAGAGAATATTACCCCAGAAAAAATCCTGTGGAGCCAGCAGAAAGACAGCAGTCTTTTGGCTAAGGAGGCAAGGGGGATTAATGGACAGGTCCCTCTTGCTGTGACTGAAGGGGACCAATACAGGACAGGAAGCATCCAGGCAAGCCAGCAGCAAGCTCCAGCTCAGTGAATCAGCAGGAGATCCTGAGTCCCAGGGTAGTGGAGCTAGCAAGTGCCAACACCGGGACCCCAGGTGTGCCTTCATACAGCCAAGGGAATTGGCAGACACCAGGGTGGACAGAGATCCACCAGTGGCTGAGCCTCCTGGGGCTCTAGTGCAGCCCTCGGGGAGGAGGAGACCTCCAGTGGACAGAACATTCCTCCCCCACACCTCACAACATGAGCTTCAGTGTAACCCTGGGAAACTCAGAAAGACTTCACCTGGCCTTCGCCTCAGCCCACACCAGCCAGCTCCAGCTCAGCACCAGGTAAGCTATAGCATTCTATAGCTTCCAGCTGCCAGAACCAGAAAGAGAACCCAAGTTGAAAATGTCAAGGAATATCATAGACAAATTCCAGAATTATCAGGTCAAGGAGAAATTACTGCAAGCAGCCAAAAAGAAACAATTCAAATATCATGGAACTACAGTCAAGATTGCACGGGACCTCACAGCATCTACATTAAAATAGTTGTAAAAATTTTAAATGAAATATTAGCAAAAAGATTACAGCAACTTATCATGAGAAAAATACACTTTGATCAGGTAGGATTTATTCCAGGAATGCAGAACTGGTTCAATATTAGGAAAACTATCAGCATAATTGATCATATCAACAACAAAACTAACAGACACCATATGATTATCTCAATAGATGCAGAAAAAGCTTTTGACAAAATACAACACCCATTCCTATTAAAAACACTAGAGAGCATAGGAATAAATGGAGCCTTCCTTAAAATAATAAATAGCATCTACCTAAAACCATCAGCAAGCATTATATGCAATGGGAATAAACTAGAAGCATTTTCAATATGATCAGGAGTGAAACAAGGATGTCCATTATCACCACTGTTATTCAATATGGTACTGGAAATGTCAGCTTTAGCAATAAGAGAAGAAAAAGAAATTGAAGGAATTAGAAAAGGCAAAGAAGAAACTAAGTTATTACTCTTTGCAACTGATATGATGATATACTTAGAGAATCCTAGATAATCAAGTAAAAAACTACTTGAAATAATAAACAACTTCAGCAAATTTGCAAGATATAAAATAAACCCACATAAATCGTTGGCATTTCTATATATTACTAACAAAACCCAACAGCAAGAGCTAGAAAGAGAAATTCCATTTAAAGTTACTGTAGACATTATAAAATATTTGGGAGTCTACCTGCCAAAACAAATCCAGGAGCAATATGAACACAATTACAAAACACTATTCACACAAATAAAGTCAGAGCTTGTGGGTAGGCTGAGCTAATAAAATAAAAATGACAATTCAACCTAAATTAATTTACTTATTCAGTCCCATACCAATAAAACTATCAAAAAATTATTTTATAGAGCTAGAAAAAATAATATCAAAATTCATCTGGAAGAAGAAAAGGTCCAGAATATCAAGGGAATTAGTGAAAAGAAATGCTAGGGAAGGTGGCTTAGCCATACCAGATCTTAAATTGTATTGCAAAGCAACAATCATCAAAACTACTTGGTACTGGCTAAGAAACATAGTGGTGGATCACTGGAATAGGTTAGATACATAAGACACAGTAGTCAATGACTACAGTAATTTACTGTTTGATAAACCCAAAGACTCCAGCTTATGGGATAAAAACTCACTCTTGGGCAAAAACTGCTGAGAAAACTGGAAAATAGTATGGCAGAAACTGAGCATAGGTCAATATCTTACACAGTATACCAAAATAAAGTCCAA
The DNA here is from genome assembly GCF_011100635.1 of Trichosurus vulpecula. Lineage (NCBI taxonomy): Eukaryota > Metazoa > Chordata > Mammalia > Diprotodontia > Phalangeridae > Trichosurus > Trichosurus vulpecula. Next base: position 105,216,917 of record NC_050575.1, read on the forward strand.
ATGGGTATATGATTTAGGTATAAGGCTAATAGTATAAACAAATTAGGGGAGTAAGGAATCTGTCAGATTTATGGAGATTGAAGGATTTTGTGACCAAACATGATAGAGAACATTATGAAATCTAAAATGGATAATTTTGATTACATTAAATTGAAAAGTTTTTGCAACTAAGATTAGGAGGGAAGCAGAACATCGGGAAAAAATTTTTACAACTAGGATCTCCGATAAAGGCCTCATTTCTAAAATATATAGAGAACTGAGTCAAATTTACAAGAATACAAGTCATTTCCCCAATTGATAAATGGTCAAAGGATATGAACAGGCAGTTTTCAGAGGAAGAAATTAAAGGTATCTATAGTCATATGAAAAAATACTTTAAATCACTATTGATTAGAGAGATGCAAATCAAAACAAATCTGAGGTACCACATCATACCTATCAGATTGGCAAACATGACAAAATGAGAAAATGATAAATGCTGGAGAAGATGTGGAAAAATTGGAATACTAATTCATTGTTGTTAGATCTGTGAGCTGATCCAACTATTCTGGAGAGCAATTTGGAACTATGCCCAAAGGGCTAGAAAAATGTGCATACCCTTTGACCCAGAAATACTGCTTCTAGGGCTATATCCTAAAGAGATCATAAAAATGAGAAAAAGACTCACATGTACAAAAATATTTATGGCAGCTCTTTTTGTGGTTGCCAAGAACTGGAAATTGAGGGGGATGCCCATCAATTGGGGAATGGCTGAACAAGTTGTGGTATATGAATGTAATGGAATACTATTGTGCTGTAAGAAATGAGGAACAGGCTGACTTCAGAAAAACCTAGAAAGACTTATATGAAATAATGCTGAGTAAAATGAGCAGAACCAGGGGCAGAGCCAAGATGGTGGCTGGAAAGCAGGGTCTTGCCTAAGCTCTCCCCCAAATCCCTTGAAACACCTATAAAAATGGCTCTGAACAAATAGCAGAGGGAAGCAGGTCTCCAGCCCAGGATGGCCTGGATGGTCGCTGGGAAGGTTCTATCACACAGACCTGGGAGCAGAGCATAGCCCAGCATGGGCCATGCCAGGACAGACCAGACTGGGAGTCAGCCCAGAGCAGGCCTTAGGGCCATGAATCATTGAGCTGTGGCAGTTACCAGACTTCTCAACACACAAACACCAAAGACCATGGAGCAGGTTAGTGGGAAAACCGCTATATCAGGTTAGAAAGCCCTGGGGGTGGCTGAGGTAGTGCATGGAAGCTCCTGCAGCTGCTTTCAGAGCTCCAGTGTCAGCTGTTTCTGAAGTCCCTGGCTCACACAGTGGGAGGAACCAAGTGGCAGACCAGAGCGGGAATGCAAGGCTTGCTTTGCTCTTCTTGGGTCACAATCCTGGTTGGCAGTTCTTGGGGGAAGAGGAGTGCTGCTGTGGCAGAGCTTGCAGTGACAATAGAGTACAAGTAGCTCTGAAAACAGAGAATAGCCCCTAAAGCTTGGGACAAAGCACTTTCTACTCTACAAGCAGTCATACCCTGACAAAAAGCACAAAGGTCAAGCAATTGGCTGGGAACATGGCCAGGCAGTGAAAAAGAATGCAGACTCAGACTCAGGCTCAGACTCTAGAATCTTTTTTTGGTGACAAAGAAGATCAAAACATACAGTCAGAAGAAGTCAACAAAATCAAAGAGCCTACATCAAAAGCCTCCAAGAAAAACAGGAATTGGTCTCAGGCCACGGAAGAGCTCAAAAAGGATTTGGAAAAGCAAGTAAGAGAAGTAGAAGAAAAATTGGGAAGAGAAATGAGAGAGATGCAAGAAAGCCATTAAAGACAAGTCAACAACTTGCTAAAAGAGACCCAAAAAATACTGAAGAAAATGACACCTCATTATTGGGTTTTTTTGTTATTTATTTATTTATTATGTTTAGTTTTCAGCATTAATTTTCACAAGAGTTTGAATTACAAATTTTCTCCCCATTTCTACCCTCCCACAGTCCAAGATGACATATATTCTGATTGCCCCATTCCTCAGTCAACCCTCCCTTCTGTCACCCCACTCCACCCCAACCCCTTTTCCCTTACTTTCTTGTAGGGCAAGATAGATTTCTATGCCAAGTTGCCTATATAGCTTACTTCCTAGTTGCATGCAAAAACCTTTTATTGAACACCTGCTTTTAAAACTTTGAGTTCCAAATTCTCTCCCCTCTTCCCTCCCCACCCACCCTCCCTAAGAAGGTAAGCAATTCAACATGTGTATCATTATGTAAAACCCTTCCATAACACTCATGTTGTGAAAGACTAACTATATTTTGCTCCCTCTTATTCCATCCCCCTTTATCCAATTTTCTCCCTTGACCCTGTCCCTTTTCAAAAGTGTTTGCTTTTGATTACCTCCTCCCCCTATCTGCCCTCCCTTCTATTGTCCCCCCTTTTTTAATCCCCTTACACCTTCTTTCCTGTGGGGTAAGATACCCAATTGAGTGGGTATTTTATTTCCTCCTCAGGTCAAATCCAATGAGAGCAAGATTCACTCATTTCCCCTCACCTGCCCCCTCTTCCTCCCAACAGAACTGCTATTTCTTGCCACTTTTATGCGAGACAATTTACCCCATTCTATCTCTCCCTTTCTCCCTCTCTCAATATATTCCTTTCTCATCCCTTAATTTGATTTTATTTTTTTAAATATCATCCCTTCATATTCAACGCACCCTGTGCCCTCTGTCTATATCTATCTATCTATATCTATATCTATATATAGATATATATACATGTATATATATATATATATATATACACACATATATACACACATGTATATTCCCTTCAGCTACCCTAATACTGAGGTCTCATGAATTATACATACCATCTTTCCATGTAGGAATGTAAACAAAACAGTTCAACTTTAGTAAATCCCTTATGATTTCTCTTTCTTGATTACTTTTTCATGCTTCTCTTGATTCTTGTGTTTGATAGTCGAATTTTCTATTCAACTCTGGTCTTTCCACTGAGAAAGCTTGAAAGTCCTCTATTTTATTGAAAATCCCTATTTTGCCTTGGAGCATGATACTCAGTTTTGCTGGGTAGGTGACTCTTTTAATCCTATCTCCACCGACCTCTGGAATATCATATTCCAAGTCCTTTGATCCCTTAATGTAGAAACTGCTAGATCTTGTATTATTCTGACTGTGTTTCCATAATACTCAAATTGTTTCTTTCTGGTGGCTTGCAGTATTTTCTCCTTGATCTGGGAGCTCTGGAATTTGGTGACAATATTCCTAGGAGTTTTCTTTTTGGGATCTTTTTTAGGAGGTGATCGGTGGATTCTTTCAATTTCTATTTTACCCTCTGGCTCTAGAATATCAGGGCAGTTCTCCTTGATAAGTTCTTAAAAGATGATATCTAGGCTCTTTTTTTGATCATGACTTTCAGGTAGTCCAATAATTTTTAAATTATGTCTCCTGGATATATTTTCCAGGTCAGTGGATTTTCCAATGAGATATTTCACATTGTCTTCCACTTTTTCATTCCTTTGGTTCTGTTTTATAATATCTTGATTTCTCATAAAGTCACTAGCTTCCACTTGCTCCATTCTAATTTTTAAGGTAGCATTTTCTGCTGTGGTCTTTTGGACTTCCTTTTCCATTTGGCTAATTCTGCCTTTCAAAGCATTCTTCTCCTCATTGGCTTTTTGGAGCTCTTTCCCCATTTGAGTTAGTCTATGAAAAAATGGAAGACAATGTGAAATGTCTCCTTGGAAAAACCACTGACCTGGAGAATAGATCCAGGAGAGATAATTTTAAAATTATTGGAGTACCTGACAGCCATGATCAAAAAAGATCCTAGACATCATCTTTCAAGAACCAGGTGGCAAAATAGAAATTGAAAGAATCCACTGATCGCCTCTGGAAAAAGATCCCAAAAAGAAAACTCTTAGGAATATTGTCACCAAATTCCAGAGTTCCCAGGTCAAGGAGAGAATACTGCAAGCAGTCAGAAAGAAACAATTTGAGTATTATGGAAACACAATCAGGATAACACAAGATCTAGCAGCTTCTACATTAAGGGATCTTAGGGCTTGGAATATGATATTCCGGAGATCAAAGGAGCTAGTATTAAAACCAAGAATCACCCACCCAGTAAAACTGAGTATAATACTCCAAGGCAAAATATGGACTTTCAAGCTTTCTCAGTGAAAAGACCAGAGTTGAATAGAAAATTTCACTTTCAAACACAAGAATCAAGAGAAGCATGAAAAGGTAAACAAGAAAGAGAATTCATAAGGGACTTACTAAAGTTGAACTGTTTTGTTTACATTCCTACATGGAAAGATGATGTGTGTAATTCATGTATTTTCAATACTTTCTCAGTATTAGGGTAGTTGAAGGGAATATACATATATAGAGAGACAGATGGTACAAGGTAAGTTGAATATGGAGGGATGATATCTAAAAAAATTAAATAAAATTAAGGGATGAGAGAGGAATATTTTGAGAGAGGTTGAATGGGGTAAATTATCTCACATAAAAGTGACAAGAAAAAGCAGTTCATTGGAAGCGAAGAGGGGGCAGGGGAGGGGGAATGAGTGAATGTTGCTTTCAACATATTTGACTTGAGGAAGGAATAACATACACACTCAAGTGGTATCTTACCCTACAGGAAAGTGGGGGAGAAGGGGATAAGAGGGGGAATGATAGGTGGGAGGGCAGATAGGGGGAGGAGGTAATCAAAAGCAAACACTTTTGAAAAGCGACAGGGTCAAGGGAGAAAATTGAATAAAGGGGGACAGGATAGGATGGAGGGAAATGTAGTTAGATTTTCACAACATGAGTCCTGTGGAAGTGTTTTACATAATGAAAAAAAAAGAAATGAGCAGAACCAGGAGAACATTGTACATAGTAACAGCCAATGACTGATTTTGATAGACTTAGCCCTACTCAGAAGTACAAGCACCTATAATAATTCCAACGGACTCATAATGGAAAATGCCATCCTCATCCAGAGAAAGAAGTATGGAGTCAGAATGCAGAACAAAGCAGACCATTTTCTTTATTGTTTTGTTTTTCTTTCTCATGGTTTCTCCCATTTGTTATAATTCTTTTATGCAACATGACTAATGTGAAAATGTGTTTAATAGGAATGTATGTAGAGAGCCCATAGCAGATTGCATGCCGTCTTGGGGAGGAAGTGGGGAGGAAGGGGGAGAAAATTTAAAACTTACGGAAGTGAATGTTGAAAACTAAAAATAAATAAATTAGTAAAATAAAATAGAATGCAGCCACATCTGTATCCATGGAAGGGAACAAAAAAGCAGCACTCACAGCTTCCCTCAAGACATCATACGAATAATAAAACTTTGTGCACTTGAATCTGAACCACTTTTTACACAAACCCAGACTACTCTGTCACTTAGCCAGTAAATCCCTTAACCACCCTAACAAATTCCTTCAAGATTGCCTTGATTCAATCCTGGTGATTTGTTGATAATTGAGTTCATCCCTTTCCACATGAAAGGAATGATAGAAGCAAAGTCTTGGATTTGGGAACAAACAGGCATGTACTGGGAACAATGAGAAGATTGACCTCACTAAGGGGAAACATGACCACTAGGGACCAGAGAATGCTGGAGCTGGACAGTAGGGCTGTGGGGCCCTAAGGTGCACAAATGTTACAACTAAATACCAGGGAACTGGAAATAATTATTAACAGTTTGGTAATTAGAGTCATGCTTATATTTCTACCCTCTAAATTTCCATCTGAAGGTCACCTGATCCAACTGTATTAGGAGGGCAGAGTTTATAATCTCAAAGAGGATCATAAACATGTCTGAAACGTTCGGAACCGCCGGATATAAGAAACTCTCAAAGTAGAAGGCAGAAGAATCAAAACATTTATTTAGGCTCCACAGTAACCAACCCATGAACCAGCAACCCCATTTTGATATATTGATCAAAAGCTTCCAGGCCCAATAAGTACGCCTTGAAAGAGTAACCAGGAGGCTACAGAGAAGCATGATTGCGTAAAGCAAAATCATGTTTCCCCCTCTATGGTAATAAGATTACCCACTGGACTGAAGTCTTTGTTCAGCTTCCTCCCGTAGGTCAGCTCTGCTACTGGCAGCTCCTGCTTCAGCTGTGGCTGTGTCTGTAACTGACGTAACTGTCGTAACTGCCTCTGTAACTGCCTCTGGCTCCAACTGTCGCTGTAACTGTCGCTGTAATGGCCTGAAGTCTTTGTTCAGCTTTCTCCCGTAGGTTAGCTCTGCTACTGGCAGCTCCTGCTTCAGCTATGGCTGTGGCTGTGGCTGTAACTGACGTAACTGTCGTAACTGCCTCTGTAACTGTCGTTGTAACTGTCGCTGGCTCCAACCGGAAAAGGAAGAGAGGATCTTCAAGCTGTCCTCTCCCCTCTTATAGAGTTTTTGACATCATCAAGCACCGCCTGAACGACCAGGGCCGATTGGTTCTTGACTTGGCCCCTCCCCCTAGCATAGCCGTTAACACCTCCCCTCAGCCAGCCCCATGACTCATCACACAGGAAGTTGTCTGCTGCCTGGAATGCCCCCCGGGCCTCCTGCCCCGGAAGAGCAAGCCACAGTGTCCAGAGGCTCAATGAGGTAAGCTGAGTCATTCAAAGAAAACAAAGGCCATTCTGGCTACACTCCACCCCTTGTTATAGGATACATAATCTAATCAGCCATGTATCCTAGAACATACATTGTGATCCAATTACAAAGGAAACTAAAACATATCATTCATTATAAAGCAAAACATATCATTTGGTGACATTCCTAAATATTGGTTTACGATTCAAATGTGATCCACCCCTAGGTCCCAGCAAGATAATCTCTTCAATCAATCATCCCCAAAATAATTATTAATAATTCAAATGTCCACCCCTAAATCCTTGTATCCATTACATAGGATCAATAATATCATAACAATAAAACAACACAGCAAGGATAACACAAAATAAGTAAACAGAACACTATCATCATTTCCACCCCCCTTGAACGATTGGGGCTCAAAATCTTGGGGTGAGGGGTGAAGGTCTCATTTTCCATAGCTTCTTCATGCTGAAATTGGATGTAGAGATGGCCCTGCCCCCAAAAAGTCCCATTCCAGAGGTCATTTCTTTAACAAGCTGGCAGGAATTCCAAGAATGCTACATGCTTAGGCAGTCACCGGAAAGTGCAGGGTGCTTAAGCCTGAAGGAAACAAAACTAGCAACAAGGTTAGCCAAAACAAAGGACAAAAAGAATAGACAAGTATGGACTATAATTCTTCAAATAAAATCATCTCAAGTTTGGTTGAGATTTCAGTTATGCAAAGATCCAACATCAGAGCCAAACTCAGGTGGGAAATGTTTCTTTTCAAAAGGAACATAATGAGGAAGCCAAGAGGATCCCACCCTAGATATAGACTAAGATTGTCCTCCCAGCCTTTCCCCAAATGTACAAGTTTTCATCCGTTAATCACACAAAGTTACCTTTCCTCTGAGTGGCTTATGGCATTTACCAGCATCAGCCATACCTGTGGAGTCTGTGAATCTATTATTATAACCTATTCACGGTAAAATATATGGTTCAGGGGTACGATTTGGTAATTATTTTCCCCTGAATAGACAACTGTTACAGTGTTGTCCTTCCCATGGGCTATAACTTCTGCAGCCTTTGGAATATCATCTGGCTTCCGTTTTACCCATACCTTAGCTCCTGACTTTATTCTATCAATGGAGCAAGACCCTTTTGCCCCTCTAGTAGTTATTTTGGGAGGAGGGTCAGTTTTCACAAAGGGTATTTTTTCACAGGGGATAATAATGACTTGAACCATCCTATCATTTCTACAAAATTGTACAGGTTTTTTACCCATATTCTGGAGTGTCACAACAATTTCTTTTTGATAATTAGAATCTATCACTCCAGCCAATACATGTATTCCTTGAGCCGCTAATCCTGGTTTAGGTAATATCCGTCCAAGATGATTCTTGGGGATTCTCATACATACTCCAGTAGGGGTTTTTCTTATCTCTTTCCTATTTAACCTAAAATTCTCAATACAATGTAAATCATATCCTGCTGAACCAGGTGTTCCTGGACTTGGTAGTGGGACATCTTCCCTCACAGTCCAAAATTCAATGTTTTGGATCTCACATGTTTGCTGTTCTCTGATCTGCAGATTTGGGGTCATCATTCTGGCTAGAGGTGTACTCCCCCCTAAGGGTCTATTATTCAAATTACGTAAGGCAATAGACAAATTATCCTTCCAATGTCGATATGAATTATTTGAGCTTAATTTTCTCAGCTGTTCTTTCAACAATCCATTCATTCTTTCAATTAGCCCAGATGCTTGTGGGTAATATGGAATATGATATATCCATTCTATATTATTCAACACACAATATCTTTTCACTTCTTTGCCCTTGAAATGTGACCCATTGTCACTTTGAATCTGCATTGGGGTTCCATAATATAAACTTACAATATCTAGAGTTTTACAGGTGTTTTTCTGAGTTGCGTCTTTATAAGGACAAGCCACTAGTACACCGGAATAGGTGTCAACACACGTACATACATATTTACATCCTTTATCCTGGGGTAGTGGGCCAATATAATCTATCTGCCAAATTTGGGCTGGAACTTTTCCCCTTGCTATTTCTCCAGTAACTATCCTAGGAAGAGTTCGTTCTTTTTCTAATTGGCATATACAACACTCCTCTGTTATTTGTTTTAACAACGCATGAGAAATACTGATACCTCGATCCTGTGCCCATCGATGGGTGGCCTGGACCCCTAAATGGCCAGCAGTCTGGTGGACCCATCTTGCTAAGGCTGGGTCATTAGTTGGAGTCGGAGTAGGGACAATACATTCAGTAGCAATCTTTGCTAGTCGATCCGCATGTGCATTGTACTCACGTTCTGGTGTGGTCAGGGTTGCATGAGCATCAACATGAAAAACTGACAGATCTGTAACCAAAGACATGTCCCATATATTTTCCCATAACTCTTTACCCCAAACTTGTTTGCCATGAATCTCCCAATTCTGATTCTTCCATATAGGCATCCACGTAGCTAATCCATTAGCTACCGCCCACGAGTCAGTAAATATATGACACTGTCCTCCTTTCTCTGCTCTGATGGCCTGATGCACTGCCATCAGTTCAGCATATTGGCTACTTCCACCTATCCCGGAACTTTCCAGAGTTCTCCTTGTACAGGGGTTATAGGCTACTGCTTTCCAATGTCTCTTCTGTCCTAAATATTTTGCTGTCCCATCAGTAAACCAAGCATGTTTCTTCTGTTCTTCATTTAGTCCGTCATATCCATTATTCCATTTCACTAAGGATGGTACCATCTGTTGCTTAGATTCAAGGGGCTTTTCATTGCTCTCAGTATCAATGTTCGCCACAGATTCATGTAGAGCAGAAACTCCATTTTTGCCTGCTCTGGACCTATTCTGGATATACCACTTCCATTTGATTATGCTTGCCTCTTGTGCATGTCCAATTCTGTGAGAAGCTGGGGTACTCATTACCCAAGTCATAATTGGAATTCCAGGCCTTAATACCACTTCATGACCCAGAGTTAGTTGCTCAGTTTCTACTAAAGCCCAATATGCAGCTAACAGCTGCTTCTCAAAAGGTGTATATTGCACTCCAGATGAGGGCAGTTTCCTTGACCAAAAGCCTAAAGGTACACTTCGGCTTTGTTGTTTTTGCCACAGACTCCAATTTGCATAGTCATCTTGTACAGTCACTTGTAACTCCACTGGCCCATTTTGCATAGGCCATAAGTCTAGAGCTAATTGAATAGCAGCCTTTGCTTCCTCAAAAGCTCTACTTTGTTCAAGTCCCCAGTCAAATTCATATTTCTTTCTGGTGACTTTATACAAGGGTTTTAAAATCTGTCCCAAATGTGGGATGTGGTGTCTCCAATAACCAAACAGCCCTATGAACTTTTGGGCCTCTTTCTTATTGGTAGGGGTGGGAAAATCCTGGATTTTTTGTCGAGCTTGTGGGAGAATTTCTCGCAGTCCTCTATTCCACTGTATCCCCAAGAATTTTACAGTTTGAGCTGGCCCTTGAACCTTTGCGGGGTTGATTTCCCATCCTTTGCTTTTCATATGGTCAATTAATAATGCTAAACTCTCCTCCACCTCCTTTATATTCTTTCCCTGTATCATGATGTCATCTATGTAATGTGTAAGCTGTACACCAGGTAACTTTAATTCATCCAAATGTTCAGCTACAATCCTGTGGCAAATAGTTGGGCTATGAATATATCCTTGCGGCAGGCATGTAAATGTATACTGTCGGCCTTGCCAAGTAAAAGCAAACTGATTCCATTGCTTGGGGTCTATTGGGATTGTAAAGAAGGCATTGGCCAAATCAATAACTGCATACCAAGTCCCTTCATGTTTTTGTATTCTCTCTATTAAAGTAACCGTGTCTGGGACAGCAGCATACAAGGGAGGAGTCACTTTGTTCAGCTGTCTATAATCTACTGTCATCCTCCATGTTCCATCTGACTTTCGGACTGGCCAGACAGGGTTGTTCCATTGAGTAGTTGTAGGGACTAACACTCCTGCCTCAACACATTCTCTTATAGTGTTGGCAATTTCATCTTGCCCACCTGGCACACGATATTGCCTCAAAGTAATTATTTCAGAAGGTTCGGGCAAAGTGATTGGATCCATCTTGATTTTCCCCACTAAGACTGCATTAATGCCTATTTTCCTCACAGCAAATTGGTATTTCCCTTCAGGTAAATTTAAGGTCATACCCTTCAAAATGTCTATTCCAATGATGTATTCAGGAATAGGCACAATAACCACACTATATTCTTTCTTGGGCAACTGTCCAATTTTCATCATCAATTTAACTTGTCTGGCTGATATTTCAGTCCCTCCTAGTCCTGTAATGGTAATAGGAGTTCCATGGCTGAACTTGTCTGGATTTCCATAAATAAGGGTGGCCTCGGCCCCAGTATCTATTAATGCCTCAGTTACCGTACTTGACCCATTTTTCCAATATATGGTCAAGTTAATGTGAGGTCTACAATCCAGCCTGTGTATTTCCTTAATTTGGGCTGGGGCCTGGCCTGTTCCCTAGTATTCCCTTTCATGTGATTCACTTGGGTATGAAGGTTCAACATCTGTAGCATTTGCAGGAGCAGTTCTTATTTCCCTATTTCTCGTGTTATCAAGTCCTTTATCTCTGTACATTCTATATAATTCATTGGTTGGAATTCCATCTATCATTTCAAAACCTACCCCTGCTCTCAATAAAGCAGTAAACATTTCTTTCCTTGTTACTCTCCTTTGGCGCCAAGTTTGCTGGTTATTCACCCTTCTCTCTCGAGGAGATCTATCCCCTCCCCAGTCACCTAAGTCATGTAACTGTAAAATCTTATTTATCACTGTTGTAAGACGGCTCCCTACTTCTCCAAGTAATAAATTCAAAATTAGTTGTTTATAAGCAGGGGGAGCCGTCTTAATTATTAAATTCCTATGAGGCAGTTCCATTGAATCATTGTAATATTTGTCTGCAGTTCCTGTCATAATGGCAGTCTTCATTACCTCCTCCTTTAGTCTCATGATACAATCTCTAAGTGAATACCAGGGTCTGTGCTCAGTGGGCCACATAGAATCAGTAGCATATCTCTTATTGCATCCCACAGCGGCTAATGCCAACAGAGTAGTCCTGCTATCACCATCTCCTTGCTGATGATGTTCCCTAAAAGCTTGTTGAACTAGAGGATCATGGCTGATACCTATGAATCTCATGCAGTCTGTCCCATCTACTGATATTCCACCGGCCCCTTGATCACTGAGTCTTACCATCCAAGATATCAATGGTTCTCCTATTCTTTGGCTGAATCTACTCAAAATATCTGTGACCTCTTGCGGTGAGAAATCTTCCTGAATTTCCCTTGTAACTGAATCTTCACCTCGGGTTTCTGTCTTCCTCCTTTGTATGGGTCGAGCCCTTGTCTGATCATTTAACCATCTCCTATTCTCTGTGTGAGGCACATCCTGAACCCCAGTAGTGTTTTGTGCCTCAGCCCCTAACATTGTCTCATTCTCTCCCCACTCACTTCCTCTGCCACCATGGCTAGGACGAAGCAGGCAGTCAGGCTCTTTCTGGGCTGGGTTGAAATGCACTCTGGGCTTTTTTGGTCTCCTGTTGCTCTTAGCCACATTAATAGAAAAGTTCTCATTTGAGTCAGTTTGGTCTCCTGCTATCTGAGATTCCTCTTCTTCCTGTGGGGTAGGAGTGCCCCCATGTCTTTCACTTAATCTCAATCTTTCGTATACTAGCCGGTAGGCTGATAACACTATCCAGCTTTGCCTAGATAGTGATGCCCCTGACTGAATCCCAACTTCTCGTAAACACTTTTCCAAATCCCTAGGATCTCCTCTCCGTAGCCTTGGTTCCCAGTTTTCACAGGGTCCAGCTTTTTTAGCCAATTCTTTTGCTAGGGAGGAATAAAATGGATCCTCCCATCCTGGGATATTCATCTCTTCCTCTGAAATTGTTCTGCTTCTAAATAGAGATCTTATACCTAGCGATCCCATCCTCGTCGCCAAATGTATTAGGAGGGCAGAGTTTATAATCTCAAAGAGGATCATAAACATGTCTGAAACGTTCGGAACCGCCGGATATAAGAAACTCTCAAAGTAGAAGGCAGAAGAATCAAAACATTTATTTAGGCTCCACAGTAACCAACCCATGAACCAGCAACCCCATTTTGATATATTGATCAAAAGCTTCCAGGCCCAATAAGTACGCCTTGAAAGAGTAACCAGGAGGCTACAGAGAAGCATGATTGCGTAAAGCAAAATCATGTTTCCCCCTCTATGGTAATAAGATTACCCACTGGACTGAAGTCTTTGTTCAGCTTCCTCCCGTAGGTCAGCTCTGCTACTGGCAGCTCCTGCTTCAGCTGTGGCTGTGTCTGTAACTGACGTAACTGTCGTAACTGCCTCTGTAACTGCCTCTGGCTCCAACTGTCGCTGTAACTGTCGCTGTAATGGCCTGAAGTCTTTGTTCAGCTTTCTCCCGTAGGTTAGCTCTGCTACTAATGTATTAGGAGGGCAGAGTTTATAATCTCAAAGAGGATCATAAACATGTCTGAAACGTTCGGAACCGCCGGATATAAGAAACTCTCAAAGTAGAAGGCAGAAGAATCAAAACATTTATTTAGGCTCCACAGTAACCAACCCATGAACCAGCAACCCCATTTTGATATATTGATCAAAAGCTTCCAGGCCCAATAAGTACGCCTTGAAAGAGTAACCAGGAGGCTACAGAGAAGCATGATTGCGTAAAGCAAAATCATGTTTCCCCCTCTATGGTAATAAGATTACCCACTGGACTGAAGTCTTTGTTCAGCTTCCTCCCGTAGGTCAGCTCTGCTACTGGCAGCTCCTGCTTCAGCTGTGGCTGTGTCTGTAACTGACGTAACTGTCGTAACTGCCTCTGTAACTGCCTCTGGCTCCAACTGTCGCTGTAACTGTCGCTGTAATGGCCTGAAGTCTTTGTTCAGCTTTCTCCCGTAGGTTAGCTCTGCTACTGGCAGCTCCTGCTTCAGCTATGGCTGTGGCTGTGGCTGTAACTGACGTAACTGTCGTAACTGCCTCTGTAACTGTCGTTGTAACTGTCGCTGGCTCCAACCGGAAAAGGAAGAGAGGATCTTCAAGCTGTCCTCTCCCCTCTTATAGAGTTTTTGACATCATCAAGCACCGCCTGAACGACCAGGGCCGATTGGTTCTTGACTTGGCCCCTCCCCCTAGCATAGCCGTTAACACCTCCCCTCAGCCAGCCCCATGACTCATCACACAGGAAGTTGTCTGCTGCCTGGAATGCCCCCCGGGCCTCCTGCCCCGGAAGAGCAAGCCACAGTGTCCAGAGGCTCAATGAGGTAAGCTGAGTCATTCAAAGAAAACAAAGGCCATTCTGGCTACACCAACCCCCTAATTTCACAAGTAATTAGGTCTTGGAGGTTTCTATAATTTGTTCCACAGAATGGCCACTGTAGGCACTTCCCCAGCACATGCCCCCATAGAGTAGACCACATAGATCCCAGTCCAGCAAAATCAGTTCCCCAGCTTTATCAGATGGAAGGCTGTGGGGCTCATCTCATACAGTCTGTTATGAAGATATACCTCTGGGACCATCTCATGGAACAGATCGGGGAGGGTGTGGCTCCCATGATTATTCCCATTATACACACACACACTATATGCAAATATCTATATACAGGCATGCACACACACACACACACACATATATATATATACATACATACATATATATATATACATACACACACACACACATACCTATACTTATACATATACATAAAGTGTCTTCAACTCCAATTCTTCCATTTCTGGTGTTCTTCCTACTATACCACAGGTATATGAGAAGCAAGGTAACAGGAAAAGCCAGAATATTATGGCCTACTTTAATTCAAAAGCCAAATTAGCCCCCACCCTCTCTTCCAAATTTTGAGTACAAAAAGGGAGTGTGCTTAAGGAAACTATATTATCAGAATACATAAGCCTTTCCAGGAAAACATGGAATTGGTTTCTAGACAGCCAAATTCTTGGCTGCTGTGACCAGGCAGTGTATGTCTGAAAGACAACAGACCAAGAATTCTTACCCTTTTTGTATCATGGACTTCTTTAGGAGTCTATGAAAGTCTATGGACTCCCTTAGAATCATGTTTTTAAAAGAACAAAATACATAGGATTACAAAGGAAACCAAGCTCTAGGGAAAATAAAGATATACTTTTTCCCCCAGTTGACAGACTCCCTGAAGTCTATCCATGAATCCAAGGTTAAGAATCCCTGCACTAGAATGACTTCCAAAAGCAGAGAAAGAGCACACAGGGTCTGTGCCTGCTTTAACCCAGTGGCATTCTGTTTGTACCCTTTGGAGCCCAGCAAAGCACATACACATATGTGCCTACTGAGTGCTAAAACTAAGCCCTGTCTCTCCTTCCCCTAGCTTCTCAAAGAGAGTGCGATTGAACTCCAAAAATCCTTGGGCTGAGATTCAGGACCAAAGATCTAGTCCCTGCTCTGCCTCTCAAGTTACTTTGATGCTCAGTTTCACCAGTATACCTCCTTTACATGTTATACTCTGTCTTGAGCCCTCTCCTAGCATCATTTTTTTCATTCTCCCATTTGCTGATCTCACACATCCAGATGCCTTCATTTATCTCCTCTATGTATATGGCTCTCAGTTCTACATGCCTTCCATAAACCTATCCCCAGTCTGACTTTTCCAGCTGCCTGTTGAACATTTCCACCTGGATGTCATACTGGCACCTTAAACACAACATGCCTCAAACTGAATTTATCTCTCCCTCAGCCCCCAATTTGTCCTTCCTATACAATATGTTATAATGGAAAAGAGCACTGGCTTTAGAGTCAAAAGACATGAGTTCAAATCCCACTTCTGGCACTTCATTCTTTTGTGACCTCAGGCAAGTCACAACCTCCTAGGCCTCCATTTTCTCATCTGTAAAGCGACAGAGGCTTGACCTAGATGGCCTCTGAGGTCTCATGTATCTCTAGTTCTATGATCCCATGAATTTTTCTCTTTCTGTTAATGGTACCACCATCCTCTAAAATATTATGACTCATGGCCTCAGCATCATCTTTTCTCCTATTCTTCCCTAATCCCATATAGCCAACAAATTGCCAGCTCCTATTGATTCTACTAGAAATTCTCTCACATCCTTGGCTATCTCTCAATCACTTTGAAAACCCTAATCTCTTCTCACTCAGGTCATTATAATACCTACCTAACTGATCTCTCTGCTTCCAGTCTATCCTATTTCCAACTTATCTTTCGCATTTCTGTATGAATAATCTTTTTTCATTAACTGCCATGATTATATTGCTTCTCCATTTAGAAACCTTCAGTGGCTCCCCATTGCCCATTAAATAAAGTTTAATATCCTGATCCCAGCATTCAAGATTGTCCAGCTTGGCTCTAGTCTATCTTGCCAGCCCAATCTCGTACAGCTTCTCTTCATGTTATCTATATGCCAGCCAAACAGAACTATTCTGTTTCCTATTTCCACCCTATCTACTCTCATCTCTGTACCTTTGTTCATGCTTTGGAATAGCAATTCCCATCTTCATCTCTTGAAATCTCCCCCCCTTCTTTCAAAGACCCCAAGTGAATCTCCCCTTAAAGACTTCTTTGTCTTACAGGTACACGAAATTCCTCTTGCCTCACATTTCTTTTCCCCCAACACTTTACCCACCTCTACTTTGCCAAAACCATATTCTACTTCCTGCTCCAATACTTTAGGACTTTACTCCATCCATGATTTCATCAGGTTGACAAGCATTTATTAAGCACCTACTATTTGCCAGTTACTTTGGTAAGTGCAGGGAATATGAATATAAATATAATGACAATTCATATCCTCAAGGAGCTTACATTCTAGTTGGAGAAGACAGCACATACAAAGAAGCCAGAAAATGGGGTGCTTGGGGGGAAGAAGATAGTGAAAAATTAAGAAGGGTCAGGAATAGAGCTTGGAAAAGAATGAAGTAAGGGTTGGCTTAGAAATCTTCCTTAAATAGGAGGCTTTCAGAGAAACCATTTAATCAGAGGGCTGGAGTGTAAAGTCCAGAAATACAGTGAGCTTCCACCGTTGAAAGATTTCTGGGGCACTGTGGAGCAAGTCTGGGAGTAGAGTCAGGAGTATAACCTAGAGAGAAATTGTCTCATTTGCATGAGTGCCTCTCCAAGGGTATAGACTAAAAATCTTCCACATACCATCATAATGTGCAATACTTGTCCACGGCCTCCTGTACACACTCACTAGAGGCTCTACCAGGCATACTGGGTCCTTAAAATATTTTTATCTACTAGATATGCTAGTGCCACTATTTGACTTCCCATCTGCACTATCTTCTTCTTCATATATAGTGTTCTCATGTCTTTTCCCAAATACATATTTTCCAGATCATACCTTTACGCTTCTTGTGCCTGAGTCAACTTAATGTTCTAATGCATACCACTTACCTCTCAATTGCCCTTTGGGTCACAATCTTAGTTCTTGAGAAATTGTGGTGTTCCATGAATCACCACCATCCAGTAACACCAGAAGAATGTTGGTGTATTATGTCAGGAAAAAGCTTGGGATTCATAAAAGTTTTGTGTAGTTTCCCAAATGCAATTCAGCCCATTCTTTCCTTCCTTTTCAATTCTGGACACAGCTCCATGTGCTAATGGACTAACTTAATAGGCTACCCTTCAACCTGCATATCACAATCTGAATAACAGGTATTTTTTATCCATTTGGATTTTTCTATGTGAATTTCTTCTGTGTAGTCATGAATCTCATGAGAAAGCTGTATAGTATTCTGGGACCGTGTACGATAAGTATCATAATTCACAAATACCTAGAGCACCTCATCATCTTTCATAGGTTCCCAAAGTGGGTGATACTGCCCTCTGGGGGGGCACTGGAACAATCCAGGTAGGCGGTAGTAGTCTTGGGTGCAGTTCTGGGGGGGCACTGAATAAAAATAAGTGTTAACTAACCTAACTCCAGTAGGGCACTGAGTAATTTTGCTTTGAAAAGGGGGCAGCAGACCAAATAAGTTTAGGGACCTCTGAAGGAATCCTTCTTACATTTGGTTTGCCTATAACATTCTCCTAGACTAGATAATAGACAACATCTTATGGAAATGCACATCTTTCTATTTTATGCCTCAGTTAATAATGATCAAAGCAACTTTGAACAAACGTGTTTCTATAGTTACATTTATCAAGGAATAAGCTTAAACATAAATATGATATAAATACATATATGGGGAAAGAGAGAGGGACGTTTGAGGAGGGAGGGAAGGGGGGAGAGAGAGAGAGGTGGGGGAGAAAGAGGGGAGGGGGAGGGAAGGAAGAAGAAGAAGGGAACTTTCTTGGACGAGAGCTTCACGCCTGCTTTTTGCTCTACCAAGTCAAGCATTTTTTAAATAATCAACAAATAATAAGCACAACAGGATCTTGTATTCTCCATTGTACTTTTTAGCCATTTGTCTGACATTGAAAAGGTGATCTGTTCTTTTAAACATCACCTGGGAAAGCCCTTCTGTTCCTTTCTCATATTTTCATCATGTATGTCCTCAATAACTTATAGATCATTTCCATAAAGATTTTCATAGTAATAAAGCAAAACCATGGTGTTTGCCATGATAAATGCCCTTCTGACCACCCTTTTTTTGGTCTTTCATAATCTTCTCCTTTTTGAAATATCTTGAAAATTAATCAGCCCATGCTTTAAAAATTGTGCTGCTTCCAGCACAGATTTCTTCTGCCTACTAGTTCTATGTTTTCTTTGTTTTCATTTCCACTTCATCATTTAGCACATCACTGATGATAAAAACAGATTGTTATAGAAATGCTAACGGAGTTGTTCCATTTTTTTTGGCCATCTGCTATACTCTCTTCATCTTTCCCTTTAAATTTTCTTGGGGTCATCTCACTTAGTTCAGCCTCAAGCCAAGTTTTTTGTGACTCATTTTTCCTTCCACTACCACTCATCACTATTTTGTGCTTTGTAAGTCAAAATTGCTTATAATTTTACATAATCTTTTTCCGTAACATTTTGCAAATGAGTTTGTAGTCTAAACTTCTATCTGCCATGGCTACTGTCTCTCCACTTCATAACAAAATCAAAAGTCTACTAGATAAGGAAGTTTATAAGCTCTTTTGCTCTCCTTATTCTGGCAATCATTTCATATAAGTTAATGTCTTTAGGAAATGCTGAGAGTTCATGTACATGTCTTTCCTTATACATTTCCCACTTTTCAGCACCGTACCTTCTTTGAATAGGTCAAGTCATAGCTATTGTCACTGTATGGCATGACTTCTCATCTTTATCCTTTCTTCTAAGTTGGTGCTGCTTTTGACCTTTACTCTAGCAAGTCTATGGTCCATGGTCACATACAGATAACTGACTTGGAAACACCTGTCAAGTTAATAGCCAGATATCACCTATGAATTAAGATAGTTAATTTCACTCAAAGATGTGCTGGTAATTGTTTAACAACCAGCTCTCTAAAAAGAAAAAAAAAGTATATGTCACACACTTTTTGTTTAACCTGCATATTAATATTTTCCCCATTGTTTCCTTAAGTCTAAACAATCAATAAAACAATAAATCAAGCCCTCATTTGTAGGGCTTGCTGGATTTTTTTTTACTTTCTCAGTAGCCCACAAACTTTGTGTATCATCATTTCTTAATCTTTATCCCTATTTTCAAATACATTCTATCATAATTATTTGTGTAAATGTCATATTACCATCTAACCTCTCCCCTTTCCCATTATATTGTAGTCAGGTAACCATTATATCCTTAGTGCTAAACTTTATGCCTTATTCATAGTAGTCACAAATTTTGAATTAAACTGAATTGAATTCAGCACATTTCCAAGAAAGCATCTATAATCATTAGGGAATTCACAATTATTTAGCATGTGCTGTGGTATAATGAAAAGAACACTGGATTTGTATTCAAAGGACCTGGTTTAGAATCTGGGCTTTGTCACTCACTCATTATTTCACTCTATGACTCAGATTTCAAATTTGTATTATAGCTGACCTTGTGGCCAACCTATGCTTTTCTTTGAAGACTTCTTTATGCATATTTTAAAGTTATTCTCTTCTCCTAAGTTTGTGTCTTGACATATCTGGCCCTGTAATACTTCCTTATTGTGAAAGTCTTTTTTGTCACTCATTCTTCTAGCCTTACTTTCCAAATTGGGATTTTTTTAAATTTATTTTTTATTTTTAATTTACAACACTCAGTTCCACAAGTTTCTGAGCTCCAAATTTTCTCCCCCTCCTTTTTCTCCCCTCTGTCCCCTAAGACGGGTTAGCATCATTTGTTAGCCACTTCTGGAGGGGAGGTCTCAGTCTTGTTTGTTCTTGATCTGTATTCTCTGTGACTTTGTTGCTACTCTTTTCAGGTACTGAGTATCATATTCTTCAGGGATTTCAGGGACAGTGCAGGTCTAGTACCTGCAAATTTTCAGTGCATCCAAAGTGGTCTGATCTAGGGTGAAGTCTGATTACTGACATCCTGGTCTGACCGCTGAAAGTTTATTTTTGAGGTTTGGTTCTGAGTAAAACATCTGTGGGCTTGCCCCAGTTGAAGTTCTAGTAGGCTATATACAAGGGCCTTTCTTGGTGCTCAGAAAGGCCTTCCCTGACCAAAAGGCAATAAAGAAAGGGGAGGGGAACAAAACAAAACAAAGAATATTAGCTTCCTATCTCAGAAGGAAAGCTTGTCCCTATACAGTTTCCTAGACCTCATGGAGCTTTCTCCAAAGGGATTTAGAATGTGGAATTAACTGGAAGTCCGTGACATGTTGCTATGAATATTCTGCCCCTTCCAGCTCCCTTTTGTGGGTTGATCTCCCCCACTAGAATATAAGTTTCTTGAGGGTATAGACTGTCTTGTTTGATTGTGTCTGTATCCCCTACACTTAACACAGTTCCTGGCACATAGTAAGCCCTTAATAAATAGTTTATCCATCTATCTATCTACTAAATGTGTGACCAGGGATAAGACATTTAATCTCTTTGAGTCTCAGTTTCCTCTTCTGTAAATGGTAATAATAATATCAATATTCTGATTCACAGAGTTATCATAAAGATAAAATGATATCATGTAACGTGAGTTGCTTTGCAAACTTTAAAGCCTTATATAAACCTGAGCATGAGTTATTATTGGTCTGTTTTAACCATTCTTCTTGACTTCATCTTCTCAAGTGCTAATCCTTCTTCTTTACGTAACACTTTGGAAACCAAAAAGTTTGATTGTGGTGATTCCTGTGACACTGATTATGAAAACAGATCATTATAGAAACCTTGATGAATTCATTACATTTTGCATCTATTAGTTGTTCTCCTGCCAATTCCATCTATTAATATTTGTGGGAGAAGGTAGGTGATTTGGGACTCATCAAGCTTTTTGCTCTATTTTCACTTCCATTGCCTTTTGCTTGTGATGCTGTTCATGATTTTCCACCATCCTAGTCTATAGAATTTGACAAATGTATTTGCATTCTAATCTTATGCTACATTGGGCAATTCACTTAACCTGACCCTAGTGTTGCCTTTGACTGCTGTCTCTCTCTGTTTGGCAAAGAGATCAAGTGTTTACTGACTAACGTGTTTTCTAAGTTCATTTGGTCTCCTCCTAGTGAAAATTGCTTTATATCAGTTAGACTTTCATAGGAAATGATGACCAAGGACTGTGTTTTTATATTTTTCCTTTTACCTTAGCATTGATGGACAATTTGAATAGGTCAGCTTGAGGCTCTTGAAGTATCTTCTTAACATTAGTTTTCCTTCTAATTTATGTTGATTTGGGTTTTTGCTTTAACTAGTGGATGAGTTCACTGCACTTGGCTGATTTTTCTGTGATATGAGCAACAGTAATCAATCATTTCCTCTTCATTAATACATAGCTAATTTAATGCTTAGTGTTCACCATACCTAGCAACTTCTAATTCTCTTCTGGAAAAAATATTCATGCTATACAGGCACAGTGGTTGACAAAGCCATGTGATTTGCAAAGGGCAAGCCACATGTTTTAATTAGCCTTTTTACTATCTCTAACTTGACCTAATACATCTGATTCCAAAGTAGCTGAATCCAAGAAACAGGACTAGGGCATAGAGGAAGTCCTATCTCATCTGCCTCACATAAGTTAAAAAGAGCTATACAAGTGAGCATAGCCCAAGAATTCTCTTCCAATGCACAGATACATAAGTAGTGATGAGAAGTGCCCAGTAGCCCATAAATGCTATGCAGTTTTGCCTTCTAGGGAAGCATTGTAGTCAGTAATTCTGCAAGTAATAGATTTGGGACTCCTATCCAGGTCCTCTGGTTCCAAAGCCAGTGCACAGCAAAGTACAAGTCACATCATTCTTCTGGCCTCAGTTTTCTCATGTATAAAAGAAAAAGATTGGACCAAATGGTTTCTGAAGTCCCTTCTATCCCCATTAGTCAATGTACCAAGAGACCTTCTTCTCTCTGATCTGTTTTCTCACTTCCAAATTAAGAAGCTAGACTCTTAGATGAGCTTCAAGTTCCCTTCCAAATTCACCAATCCATGACTATCCTACAAGCATTAATTGAGTACCTATTATGTGCAGGGCCCTATGCTAGCCTGGAAGTGATAACTCCTTAGCTCTCAGAGGACTCCCAGTCAAGTAAATAGTGGGGATAAATCAGAGGCTGTAATATCAGGCAGCATGTGGATGGTACTATAGGAGATATACTACTATGTGAGTAACAGTACTATGTGAGGAACAGAGCATATCAGACTGGGGGGATCGGGAAAGGCTTCATAAGAGGTGGCATAATCAACATATTAGCTAATTTTTGTTGCAATGTGCCCTGATTCTGACACATACTGGCTGTGTGACCCTGAGCAGGTCATTTAATCTATCAGTAGCAACTCTCTACTATTATCTGTTACAGAGAAAATGCCAACTTACTATTGCCTTGGGAAAATCCCTTCCCCTCTCTAAGCCTCATTTTTCTCATCTGTAAAATGAGGATAATGATACTTACCCTACCCACCTCACAAGGTTGTGTTCAACCTAAAAGCAATCTAGAAATTTGAGTTATTGTTAAGATTATTGCCTGAGGCTGCCCAGTTAATGGTAGAAGCAGAACCAGAGCCAAAGGATGCTTTATTTCAGACAAAAGTTGTAACTAGGAATTCTAGCCTTTGCGGCAAATTCAGCTGAGGAGTGAAAATGAGGTGCAGAGGACAGTCTGCCCATGTTTTTATTTATTGAGTTATGACTTAGCATTTGATCATTCTACTGTATATCTTTCAATAAAATCAATCTTTAAGAAAATGAATAATGAATGAAAAAGCATTAAGTGTTCACCATGTGCTAAGTGGGAGGGATGTAAATACAATAGCAAAAACAGTCTTTGCCTTCAGTGAACTTAGATTAAAATAAGAGAAAACACATATAGGAGAATCAAGGAAAGCCAAGTTTGGAAAGTCAGAGTAGAACCATTAGGGAGAAGATTAACATTCCCCATCCAAAAACAAAGGCAGAGTTGATTTGATCATGGTTCAGGATTCCTGACTTGGAGTAGGGATGGAGGTAGAAAAGAAAAGGTATTGAGGGAGTTAAAGGAGAGGGAGTGAAGTGAGGCATGACCAGGGCTTTCCTGAAACAATATTCTGGAGGGGCAACATGACCAAAATTCTTCTAGGGCATGATGTCTGGGGGCAGCCCATGCTCTAGAAAGTCCTGCCTATGCACCCATGGCATAGACACTGGTCTCTAATCCCTAGACCTCTAGAAGGATTTGAGGGAGGCAGGAAAGAATATCAGGTTCTAGGAATGAGGCACCAAGTCCCAGTTGATAGCCTGGGCACTCCATTTATCTGCTGTATCAGAGTAACCAAGAGAATAAGGGATGTCACGTTATTTGTCTAAAAGAATCTTTGGAATGAAAAGACTCAAACAATAGAGGAATGGCTAAAAATAGGATACCGCCAATGAGTTCTTTCTCACTGTACAGCAAGCACCCTAGCATACTCAAGATGGCCTGCTAGCACAGGTTCTTTGATCTGTTTTTAAAGCAAAAATAGCTTTTAAAGGGGTCAACAATCTTACTTTAATTAAATATGTGTGTGTATGTATCATTCACTTAGTTCAGGAGAGAAGTCAGTACCCTGAACGTAGAGGAAATACAAGTACAGAAATTAGCGCAGATCAACAGACAGGGCTTCTGTCTGACCAAAGCAATACATAAATAGTTACCAGAGAGAGAAGCACCAACATCTGGGTTTTCAAAGCTGGGGGGCTCCTTAATGGCTACCCAGAACCTTGTCTGGCCAAATCACAGGAACATTCTTCCAATGAGTGAGCCCCAAAGCAAAATGCTAACCTCATAATATATATATATATATATATATATATATATATATATTTTATATATATTATATATATATATCAATATATATATATGTATGTATATATATATATATATATATATATATATATATATATATATATATATATATATGACAGAAGGCATCACAACCCACATGCTTCCATGCCTAATTGCCAAAAGGTGTGAAAGCCTTCAAGCAAGCTAGCCTCCCCATAAGCAAACTTTCCCTTTAAGCAAGTTCCTCTTCCAATGGGCTCCACGTGACTCAGGATGGATCATAGCTATTAACTGGAGTTTTAAAGCAGCAAAACATTATGATTGAACACATGTGGTCACATTAGCCTATTGATGGATGGGGAAGATCTTCTTATTCCATTAACATTACACTCACCCAGTGAAGATAATGCAACAACCAGCATGTGGTGGTTTCCACTGAGTTTCCAAGTCTGATTCTATGCTTAAATTTGTTGAGATCCTTTTCAAACTCAAAAGTGAGAGAAGAATTCTTTTATTAACATCAATGTGGCTTTTCTAATACATTGGCTAGTTTTGCTGAACGTTTGTTTCTTTTCTTTATTAAAAGGGATGGCTCTCTGGGATGTGTTGAGGGAGGGATGTAGTGGGAAATATAGGTGATTTAAAGACAAAATATATCCATTTCATTTTTTTAATTGATGTGTTTCTCCATCACAAGAAGAATTCTCATGTGGCTTTTCTTTTGCAAATCACATGTGCTACAGATTTTGTTTAGAAGCAAACAAAGCATCTACTAAGAAAGGTGCCAGACAGAAATCCCCCTGGAGAAATAAAAAAGGTCTCAGAAAACAAGCATACTAGTAACCTTGCAAACAAATGGGATTAAAAGACAGAGAGGACTTTAGAGATCGACTTTAGAGATTGTCTAGTCAAACTGTGTCACTTCACAAATAAGGAAACAAAGGCCCAAAGAGAAGGACTTGTTCAAGGTCATAGAGGAAGATCTAATTCAGGCCTTCTGACTCCAAAATTAATCTTTCCACCAGTCCAACAGGGAACCTAAACCAAACTTTACCCACTTCCCAATTTTGTTTCAGCCTGGCCTTATAATAAAAAGAGCAAGGAGGGGAAGCCCTGACAGACTGTAGGAGATCCAGGGACAGCTTTAAGAAGCAGAAACAAACACAAAGGCAAAATCTTGGCCCCAAAATACCCCAAAATGGCAATCCTAAATGCCTTTTGATCACATGCAAAGGTCAGTTGCAGGGCCACAGGACAGAAAACCTTCTCAGGACTCTATAGCTTTGAAAATGTGGCTGAAAAAAAGAAAGAAAAAAGAAAATGTGACTGGAAAACAGGGAGTAGGAAGGTAGGAGACCAGACACAGTCAAAACAAAGGGTACTATGTTGTAGCCTACTCAAACCTACTGTGGACCTATCCATTGCCTTTGGATGACCTGTACTTTTAATTCTTCAGGTCAATCAATCAACAAAAGTCTATCAAACACTTGCCATGTGCCAGAGACACTTTGCTAAGCATTAAAGATACAAAAAATGTGAAAATAATCCATTCCCTCAAGGACCTGACATACTTATGGGGAGGTCAACTTGTAAATAAAGAGGTACATACATGATGCATATAGGGTAGAAGGTAGGTAACCTTCGAAGAGCAGACTCAACTCGAAGCCTTCCAGTAAAAACTTCCACTTGCGTTGAGCCTTGAAAGAAGCCATAGAAATCAAGAGGTGGATGTGAGGAGGGGGAGTTTTCTAGGCATGGGAAACAGCCAGTAGAAAGACACAAAGATGAATGACCGAATGTCAAATGTGAGCAACAGCAAATAGGATTATTTGGCTGAGCCAAAGTATGAGAAGAATGGAAAGGTAGGAAGGGGCCAGGTTGTAAAGACCTTTAAATGATAAACAAAAGATACTATATTTGAACCAAGAAGTAATAGGGAGGCACAAGTGTCCCAGTACTTTCAACCTTACAGTATCACTGGAAGAATACTGATACTAAAAATACAATGGACTTTTGTTTGGGGGAAAAGGGTGGGTCACTAAAAACAACTGTTCAGTTTCCAAAAGATATCCAGCTATAAATGGAGGATCCTAGGATCCCTGGTTTTAGGCCACTTAACAAAAGCAATAAATTTAAATACCTTGATGAAATCTGTGATCTCACTAATGCACATATTCCTTCCAAAAGGGCATATCAAAATCCATTTACTTACTTTCACCCTGTGCAACTTTTGTCCATGTCTTCCTATATATCCTTCATAATAGATCCACCTCACTTGCTAGAGGCCTTTCTCTATCTCTCACAGACATGGTATGAATATCAATGGGACATTCAGGTAGTCCATCCATCATCTTCCACCTTTGCTAAGTGAACAGCCTCTTCTACTTACACATGCTACTCCTCCTGTGCAATTCATCTTTGGTAACACAATGCATACTATTTACACTCGCTATGAAGTTCTCCTTAATCTTTTGGTATCCCAAAACTTTAATTCTCAAGAAATTGCTATTCCATGACTTGTAGCCATTGAGCATCACTGGAAGAATAGTGGTGTTAGTTCCTCTCCAAAAATGTTTCATCAGGACCTTCAGAAGAGGGAGGGTTAAGAGTTTGGGATTGAGACAAACACCAAAGACAACGGAGCAGGTTAGTGGGAAAACTGGTACATCTGGGTGAGAGAAGTGAGTGGCCTGGCCCCAGCCCTAGGTGTGGCGGAAGTGGCACAGTGGCAGCAGCAGGAAGCTCCAGCAGCTGCTTCCAGAGCTCCAGCTGCAGCTGCTTCCAGCCCCAGGCCCAGCCAGAGTTTCCAGGTCAAGGAGAAAATATTGCAAGCAGCCAGGAGGAAACAAGCAGCAGATCAGAGAGGGAGTACAGGGAGTACTTTGCTGGCACAGAGGCAGGGTTCTCTTGCTTTGCCCTGCTTGGATCTGGGTCACAGTCCTGGTTGGCAGTTCTTGGGGGAGGAGGAGTACTGGTGTGGGAGTGCTTGCAGTGACTGTGGAGTAGAAGTAGCTCAGAAAACAACAGTGCATGGCCCCTAAAGCTTGGGACAAACTACTGTCCACTCTAAAAGCAGTCATACCCTGACAAAAAGCTCAAGGGTCAAGTAGTTGGCTGGGAACATGGCCAGGCAGCAAAAACGGACTCAGACTCAGACTACAGAATTTTTTTTGGTGACAAAGAAGATCAAAACATACAGCCAGAAGAAGTCAACAAAATCAAAGAGCCTACATCAAAAGCCTCCAAGAAAAACAGGAATTGGTCTCAGGCCATGGAAGAGCTCAAAAAGGATTTGGAAAATCAAGTAAGAGAAGTAGAGGAAAAATTGAGAAGAGAAATGAGAGTGATGCAAGGAAATCATGAAAAACAAGTCACTGACTTGCTAAAGGAAACCCAAAAAAAAACTGAAGAAAATAACATCTTAAAAATAGACTAACTCAAATGGCAAAAGAGCTCCAAAAAGCCAATGAGGAGAAGGATGCCTTAAAAGGCAGAATTAGCCAAATGGAAAAGGAGGTCCAAAAGACCACTGAAGAAAATACCACCTTAAAAATTAGAATGGAGCACATGGAAGCTAGTGACCTTATGAGAAATCAAGATATTATAAAAGAGAACCAAAAGAATGAAAAAATGGAAGACAATGTGAAATATCTCCTTGGAAAAACCACTGACCTGGAGAATAGATCCAGGAAAGATAACTTAAAAATTATTGGAGTACCTGAAAGCCATGATCAAAAAAAGAGCCTAGACATCATCTTTCAAATAATTATCAAGGAAAATTGCCGTGATATTCTAGAACCAGAGGGTAAAATAGAAATGGAAAGAATCCACCGATCGCTTCTTGAAAAAGATTCTAAAAACAAAACTCCTAGGAATATTGTAGCCAAATTCCAGAGTTCCCAGGTCAAGGAGAAAACATTGCAAGCAGCCAGAAAGAAACAATTTGAGTATTGTGGAAACATAATCAGGATAATACAGGATCTAGCAGCTTCTACATTAAGGGATCTTAGGGTTTGGGATATGATATTCTAGAGGTCAAAGGAGCTAGTATTAAAACCAAGAATCACCTACTCAGCAAAACTGAGTATAATGTTCCAAGGCACAATATGGATTTTCAAAGAAATAGAGGACTTCCAAGCTTTCTCAAAGAAAAGACCAGAGCTGAATAGAAAATTTGACTTTCAAATACAAAAATCAAGAGAAGCATGAAAAGGTAAACAGGAAAAAGAAATCATAAGGGACTTACTAAAGTTGAACCATTTTCTTTACATTCCTACATGGAAAGGTGATATTTGCAACTCATGGGACCTTTCTCAGTATTAGGGTAGTTGAAGAGAATATACATATATAGACAGAGGGCACAGGGTGAATTGAATATAAAGGGATGATATCTAAAAAAATTAAATTAAATTAAGGGATGAGAGAGGAATATATTGGGAGAAGGAGAAAGGGAGAGATAGAATGGGGTAAATTATCTTGCATAAAAGTGACAAGAAAAAGCAGTTCTATTTGAAGGGTAGAGGGGGCAGGTGAAAGGGAATGAATGAATCTTTCTCTCATCAGACTTGACTTAAGGAGGAAATAACATACACACTCAATTGGGTATCTTACCCTATAGGAAAGTAGGGGGAAGAAGATAAAAAAGGGGGGATGATAGAAGGGAGGGCAGATCAAGGGAGGAGGTAATCAAAAGCAAACACTTTTAAAAAGGGACAGGGTCAATGGAGAAAACTGAATAAAGGGGGACAGGATAGGGTGGAGGGAAATATAGTTAGTTTTTCACAACAAGACTATTATGGAAGTGTTTTGCATAATGATACATGGGTGGCCTATGTTGAATTGCTTACCTTCCCAAGGAGGGTGGTTGGGAAGGGAGGAGGGAGAGAATTTGGAACTCAAAGTTCTAAAAACAAATGCTCAAAAAAAAAGTTGTTTTTATACGCATCTGGGAAATAAGATATACAGGCAATGGGGCATAGAAATCTATCCTGCCCTACAAGAAAGTATAAAGAAAGGAGATGGGGGGGAGGACTGGGGTGACAGAAGGGAGGGCAGACTGGGGAAAGGAGCAATCAGAATATAGGCCATTTTGTAGTGGGGGGAGGGTAGAAATGGGGAGAAAATTTGTAACTCAAAATTTTATGGAAATCAATGTTAAAAACTAAAAATATTAAATAGCAAATGTAATGGTAAGCAAAAAAAATTTAATGCAAAAAAAGAGTTTGGGATTGAGAGGTGAGGAAATTAGAATAAATTGGGTGCTAGTTTTTTTTCCACTACTTGCCTGCTTTGTGAGCAAATCACTTTGCCTTCTCCGAGACTGACTTTCCCCATTTTTAGAATGTAGGTCTTGGACCAAGTAATCTCCATGGACCCTTCAAGCTCTAATATGCTATATTGGGAATAAAGATAAAGAAGTACATATATTATGAGAGTTCAGTGGAGACTGGATGACCACTTGGGGTTGTTGTAAAGCAGATCCCTGTTCAGGTACAGGATAGACTTAAATGACTTCTCAGGTGCCTTCCAAATCTAACATTCTGTGATTCTATGAAATGCATCTTCCTGAATTTTCTTCTCAAAAAGCTAACATTGGTATAAATCAGGGTAAAAAAAAATGTACCAAGCCCAGGATAACCATAGGTTGCTGGCTAGGCTGATGGGCTTAATTCTCTCAGGACACCAGACACAAATAGGCCACTTAATCAATTGCATTCCTGCCACCATTTCAGTGTGCTCAGAGACATTTCTCAAAGCCAAGGGGGCTCTATTTTAAGTACTGAAACTGACTTATATTGGTGCTACACTGTCCTAGCACAAAAAAAAAAAACAGCTCAATGGATTGCATTTGTAGAAATGGTAGAGCAAAGTAAGAAGAATTGGCAAAAGGAAAAAAACTCTAATGTAAGAAAATGCTAATGTTTATTACCTGCTGAGGAGAAGGGTAGTAATGCCATTAGCCCACCCTTCAGCAGATCAGCCTTCCCAATTTCTTTATTCTTTGACCACAGGGAAAATTGTAACTTGTTCCTTTCAATGAAATTTACAGAGAAAAAAAAATTTTAATAGGTCAAGGAAGGATTTATCCTGTAGTAGTGACCAGATCTCAGAACTGGTTGGGGGGCACAGAGTGTTTATTATTTCTATTAATAGTCTATATTAATAAACCCCCCCCCCAATAGCAGGGGGGAGGGGAGGGAAGACAACCACATAAATCTGTTGGATCACTGTCCTGGGCTAAAACTGTGAACTTCTCTCATTCATCTCCATACCAACCCCAACTTGAGTAAGGAGAAGAGGGAGTAGAGTTAGGTGACAAAACAAAATGTCACTCACCAGCCAAACCCAAGGAAATAGCTTTTCATTTTTCAGAAGGGAGGAGCAAAGTCTTATTTATCCAAGTTCTGCCCTCCACAGTGACATCTGCTGGTTACAAATGTAATTGCTCTGAATGGAATTTCTTTTTCTATCCCTTCCTGCTGGATTTTGCAGTAATGTATAGAATATATTATATAGATTTTATATAGAGAGAATATATGTATTCTACATATATACTATACCTATATATAGAATATATTAGTAATAGCTTATATTAGTAATATATAGAATAAATATAAGTAATAGAATATATAGAACATATTGTAGGTTTATTTTGCATCCCTACTATTTCCTTTTAAACTTCTGATTACTTTGAAT
Organism: Trichosurus vulpecula; assembly: GCF_011100635.1. Lineage (NCBI taxonomy): Eukaryota > Metazoa > Chordata > Mammalia > Diprotodontia > Phalangeridae > Trichosurus > Trichosurus vulpecula. The sequence goes on from NC_050575.1 coordinate 105,247,561, forward strand.
ATTTTTTCATTGCATCTCTGGGATTCTCTAAGTAAATCATCATTCTTACAAAAAGAGATTGTTTAGACTCCTCTTTGTCTATGTTTAGTCCCCCTTTCTCTCTTATTGTGTTAGGGCCTATTCTAGCCCTGGGCAATTGCCTGCTGGACTATTTCATTGATACATACACTCTTGTATATGAAATTCTGAAGAAAAGGCCCTGAGTAAATGTGAACCTGCTTACTGTACCTGTGAAATGTTTGACTATCTACTAGAGACTGGACGAAGAGAGAGGAGTTAAATCAGAATTCAAGCTGTGAATAAATTTTGGCAGCTCTGTTCTTTTTATGAGATCATGACTATCTGTGCAAATTAAAGTTTCTCGTAAGTCTAATGATTTCTATGAAGAAAGATTGTTATCTCTATGAGAATAGGTCTCAGATCAGCCATAAAGTGAGTCAGATTTTCTCCTTTTCCCTTTCTCTCTTCTTGGAGTACTGGGCAGCTAACTAGATGGCACAAAGGATAGAGCACTGGGTCTGGAGTCAAGAAGACCTGAGTTCAAATCCAGTCTCAGACATTTACTAGCAGGTATGACATTATGCAACTCACGTAATCTCTGTCTGCTTTCGGTTTCTTCAACTGTAAACTGGGGATAGTAATAGTACCTACCTCTCAGGGTTGCTGTGAGGATCAAATGAGATAATATTTGTAAACAACAACAAAAAACCCACTTATCACAGTGCCTGGCATATAGCCAGCACTTAATAAATGCTTGGTTCCTTCCTTCCTCCACAAATTACAATGCTCAAAAATCTCAATTTATAGATCTGTAAACAGAAGTAACAACTAATACCTCATTGCCCCACCAGTCACAACCTAGAAGTTTCAAAATGAGAAAGTACATCCCCCAACACATGTCAGAGATGGGGCCCTTCCTACAAAAATGGAAAAGGCTGGGAAGATATTCTAGGAACTACCATACCATTACCCACCTCTAATATAGCTGCAGACTTGGAGATTTGCAGTACCTTTTCACTCCTTTCCCTGACTCTTTAACTCATCCTGAGGTCTCTATCAGACATAGGAATTGGTCTTTAGTCAGTCTCATTGTATATAATTTACATTGCATATACATTTACATACATCTCATGGAAGTTTTGTGCATAGGTTGTTTTTTTCTCTCCTTTCCCCTGATTTACTCATTTGGAGAAACCTTAGCTATCAAATGTAGGAATTGAAATGGTTAGGAACAACTAATCTGGTCTCTTCATTTTAAAACTCCTTGAACTTGAACAAATAGCCCTCATTCAAATTGCTGAAGTAGGTGACCCTAATATCTTTGTCTGATTATTTTCTTTGATTTAAAAATTGTTTTATTCTGAACTTAACACCAAATAAGATAATGATTTCCATATACAAAGTAGAAAAAGAAGGTTGTGTATGAAACTACACATATTGATTACATATAACTTGCTTTTACTTTTAAGTATAAAAAATCAACAAAAAAACTTTCAAAGCTGTCCTCCTTGACTGTGTTTCCTTCTGTAATCCTTCCTGTCCTCTTCTGTGCATTTTTTAAAAATGTATCAGTGCCCTTTTTGTCATTAATGTTTTTCTTTTTCTCACAACCCTATCATTACTTTCCCCCACCTCCTCCCCTTTGGGAAAAAAAAAGACAAGAAAAAATCTTTGTAGCAAATATGCTTAGTCAAGCAAAAATTATTGCTACATTGGCCATGTTCAAAAATATGTGGCTTATTTTACACCTTGAGTCAATAACATCTCTGAAAGAAGAAGTGTAACCTACTTCATGATCTGCCTTTAGGAATCATGGTGGGTCATTGCATTGACCCTAATTCTTAAGTCTTTACAAAGTTGTTTTTCTTCATAATATTATTGTATAAATTGTTCTCTTAGTTCTGCTCATTTCACTTGACATTGGTTCATATACATCTTCACAGGTTTCCCTGAAAATGACCCTCTTGTCACTTCTTCTGACCCAATAATATTTAATTATATTCATTTTCCATGGTTTGTTCAGATACATCCCAGTTAATGAGCATCCCCTTACTTAGTTTTCAGTTCTTCAATATAACATGAAGAGCTGCTACAAGTTTTTTTTAATATAGGAGTCTTTTTCCTCTTTCTTTGATCTCTTTGGGACATAAGCCAAATAGTGATGTCTCTGAATCAAAAGGTATGCACTTTATAGGATATAGTTTGAAATTTTATAGCAAGCATTTCTAAAACTAGGTCAAATATTAGCAGTGACAATGGATATCCTTGCTTTACCTTGATCTTATTGAAAGTCTTCTAATGTTTCTAAATTACAAACAATGCTAGCTCTTGGCTTTAGATGAACATAGTTTATCATTTTAAGGAATAATATATGCCAAAAATTTAGTATTTTTAATGTAAATGTTAATAACTGTAAGTTGAAGTCCTTTTCTTTATTAACATAACCATGTAATGTTAATTTGTTGTAAATATAATACATTATGTTTGTAGTTTTTCTAGTGTTGAACTACCTTTGTGTCTCAGTGTATGCTGGCAAACGTTTAACAAGAGCTCACCAAAAAAAGTACATGTTTACATATGAGTATATATGTTTGTAAACATATATATAGACATACCACACACACACACACACACATATATATATAATACGTATATATACAAATAACAAAGTTTTGAGTTTCATTTGCCTTAACACTTTCTACATCACTTTAATAAGTCTAGAAATCAGCATTATAATAAATCAATGTGATTTGGGGCATTTGTCAATTTCTGAGATGTCAGTACTCATTCTAAAAATTTCACAATTAGCTCTTGTAAGCTTCTTCAAGCTGACCATAACACACCTCTGTTTGTAGCTAATCTAGTAATAGTGAATAATTTTTTTAATGTATTGCTGTACTTGCTTGGTTTACATTTTTATATTTTTATTCATTGCTAGGAATTGGTCTATAGTTTTCTTTATCTGCATTTTCTCTCCCTAGTTTGAGTATAAGGAAGACATATTTGTCTCATAAAAGGTGTTTAGCAAGGTGCCTTCTTTTTTTAATTAATTAATGTAATATAAGAGTTAATTGTTCTCTAAGTGTTTAATAGCAATCACTTGTAAGCCTCCCCAGGTCTTGGCTTTTCCTTTGTTTTTTTTCCCCCTTTTAGGATTTTATTTATGGCTTGTTCAATTTCTGTTTCTCAAATCAAGTTGTTTATATCCTCTATTTCTTATTCTGTGTATTTTATATTTTTGTAAATATTCATCCATTTCATTTGAAGGTTTGGGGGTTTTGGTATGTAATCAAGAATAATAGCTTCTGATTTAGCTTTCCTTCAGTTTGATTTGTTGCAAATTCCTCCTTTTCACTTTTTTATTTCACTAAGCTGATTTTATACTCTTTTTAAAAAAATCTCCTAGCATTTTGATTAGACTATAACTGGTTTTTCTCCAGAAATATTGGCAGGATCAAGATAAAGTCTGTTTTCTTACCAATATTTGCAACTTCCTTGAAAAACTCCAAATGTGTTAGTTTTCATCCTAAAACAATTGAAATATAATTGTCACTTGGGATCCACTGTCTAGCATAATACAAGTCTTTACATTTTCAATCCTCACCGTCACTCATGCACAGAGTCCTGTGAGTTCATATAGAAATGTTGCTGGGTAGGGGTGAATTTCTTGTGGTCCAAGGGCAGCTCCCTCCCCATATCTCCCGTCTCTGTTTTATTATATTAGTCTATAAGACTCAGACCATGAAAAACAAACATTGGATAATCCTCTTGAACATACACACATGTGCACACATACATAGACATACACACAGAGAGCATACTTATACCCATGTTGAACATATTAGCAGAATACCATCTGGACCACTCAGGTATGTTCTTTCCATATTACTCCCAAAGCAGGCAGCCTCAACCTATGAGTCTAAAGAATGGGAAGAATAACTGAACAAAGATCCAATCATCAGTGATTCTGGCTTGAACTTCTTCCATCAAGGCTGAGTGGACTATCTGGGTCAACATCTGTGGCCTCTAACTATTATCTTAGTCAATATACTCTGCTTCTAACTCCCTGATCAACTACATCAATTTTAAGAAGCTGAGGAATAGGGGGTAGGGTGAGGCTGTTTCTACTGCACAGGCAGTCATAGTGACAAGATTAACAGTTCATCTTTAATTCCCCTGGGTCTAAATCACTGTGCTCCATAGCTACTATATCTTTGATCACTGCCCTCTACAGCAGTCTCTCCAGCTTTTGCAGTCAGTTAGTCAATAGGCAACAAGAATTTATTAAGAGTTTACTATATGCCGAGTGCTGTGCTAACTACTGAGAATTCAAAGAAAGGCAAAAACACAAGATGGTAGGTAACATGGCATAGTAGATAGAGTACTGGCCTTTTAATCACGAAGATTTGGGTTTGAATTTTGCATTTGACACTGTCTATGTGAGCCTGGCTGGGTAAGTCAGTCACTTCACCACTCTGGCACTTTGTTTCCTCAGCTATAAGTGAGGATGTTGGCCTTCTAAGGTCCCTTCCAGTCCTAAGTATGAGACACTAGGATCCTTCACTTTGGGTGGTAGTTTGGACCCAACACAAACATTCTTTGTCCCTGCAGCATCACCAATTTGGCTATCTCTAGCAGCTGCAATTATCAGAATACTGGAACTTCAGGGTATTCCATCTACCAAGGTACAGAGAATATCAAAAGCAGATCTCTAAGGCTCTCTAGTAATCACAGACACTCTTGCATGATTTGTGTGATGTGTTCTAGCCAGTTTTCAATGGCTTCCTCTCCAGCAGCTGGTTCCATATACTCTCTACCACTCTAGTTGGAAGCCTAGTCATCCTCTTTCTACTATGCCTATTCCTCTGGCTTTAATATATCCCACAAAAGGAAAAGGAGGAAACTGCTCAAATCCTCTTGGAGATAATCAACTTCTTTCAGCACATACCGACTGCACACATCACAGGGCCTCCCCACTTTTTGATAACTATGTATATCTGGAAACCATTACTCAAAGTGAATAGCCCTAAGGCAAAGACCTAACTGCCTAGATATTATTGCCTTCAACTAAACAACAGTATAAAGACTGCTTTAGCCTTTTGTAGGCACTATCCAATGGAGACAACCAAAAGTGAGGCTTTACTTTTTGTTATAGTGAAAAACTGGAAACTAACTGGGCGACCATCAATTAGGAAATGGCCAAATTGTGGTATATGAATTTAAGGGAATGCTATTATACTGTCAGAAACAAATATAAGACATTCAGAGAAATGTGTAAAAACACAAACTTGTGCAAAGTAAAATAAGCAGAACCAAAAAAAAATATGCGATTAAAATATATAAACAAAACAACCCCCCCCCCCCACTAAAACAGAGAGTGTTCTCAGAGAGAGAGTTTCTTTCTCAGAGAGTTAGGAAACTATGGGGGGAGGGGTGAGGGTGGTGCAGAATTCTGCAGATACTGTCAGATGTAGCTAATGTGTCCACTAGTGTTGTTTAACCGTTTTTCTTTATTATAAGGGAAAGTTCACTGAGGTTTAGAGAGAAGGGGGTTATTTACAGAAATGTTGTGCTACCAGAATAAAGGGTACCATAAAACAAAAAAATATGACATAAAGAGAAAAAGACTAGAAAAAGAAAATGAGGCCAGCCTGACTAGTATTAATCACAGCATATGGTTCTCAACCCATGTGTAGCTTATGTGCCTGTTTCCCTCTATTTCTCTTTCTCCATACAGTGTTGTTCCTGGAATAACCCAAGGTTGGAGAACTAGGGAGTGGATAAATTCCATTAATCCATTCTCTCTAAGTGATTGACCTTGTCACTTATGTTAAAGAACTATCACAGCCCTCTTAGTCCCTCTTCTCTGTCCCCCATAAACCCTTCAGGTTAGCTGTTTTGAGGATTAACTTCACGATTCCAAGAAAGTAGAAGTAAGGTGAGTATCCTCATGGATCTTGCCAGCCACGGGGACCTCAGGGATGGGCCTATAGCTCTGCGAGCAGAGTGAAGTGGGACATCCTCCCCAGGCACACGGGATTCATTCTTTGAAACCATGAATCATACAAGAATTTTTATGGGTGAGATTTCTATTATTACCCTATCGCTATGTCAAAATTGAAAGCCATTGTAAGATTTCTCAAGAGGGGCTATCTATAATGCATTGCAGAACTGTGGGTAGGTGTTTTATGAAATGTGTTTTATTCAAGCTAGGATATACAACACTAACATTATTGAAAGAAATTGAGGGCCTGGTCGGTTCTTTTTAATATGTTCATTCTTCATGTTATAGTCCTTTAACCAAAAAGTAAAGTCGTATACATATTCAATTTAATTTAAAATTTTATTTTACCTGCTATTCATCTCTGGTGTCCAATGAAGAAGAAATATCCTCTTATTACTCCTGTATTAGTTTCTGACAGTTCAATTTCTCTGACTGCTACGCCTCAGACAACTGCTAAAGAATAGCACACAGGTAATTGCTTTGATCAAAATTTTTTGCCAAATCTTTTAGACCTTATGTAGATCACACAGCCCCAGGAGAAAGAGTGGCAGAGCTATAGGCCTGTTGTTACATCCTACCAGTTGACCCTCTGGGGCTTTCTCCACTCATACCACCTGCTGCACTCCAATTCCACACAGCCTATCCAGATCTTTCTTGGCTGTCACCTAACTCCCACCAAGCTGAAAAAAAAGACTTAAGGTGTGATGGTTCCCAGGGGGATTTGCATCTTACTAAGGAAATTATCAAATCTCAGAGGTCATCTATCCCAACCCCCAGCTGATACATGAATCCTTTCCACAACAAAACTGGCAAGGGGCCATCTGGCCTCTGTTTGAAGACTTCTACCTCTTTCAGTCTAAAAGGGAAGTAGAATCTGCCAAGTTTGCAGTTTTATATTACATTCTCTTTCCTTCCTCAATTAATGTAATACCTTGGCATTTCAAACTTGCTCTCGATTTCAACCACAGAAGAGGAGCCTCTTGTGGAATGAATTGCAATCACCTTGAGCTGGTTTAACCTAGAGGTGGTTAATGATCACTGGTCCAAAGCCCTCCTTCTACCACGTGGAGCACAGCCCACTTCACAATCACCGACCAGCTGAGCAGCTGAAATTGACTTGCTCAGCTGGTCCTCCAAATAAAGCCATTTTAAGAGTGCAATGTACCATAGGAAGCAATTTGTTTCCTTAAGATTTAGTACCAAATGTCTAGATTGATTTTGATTTGAAAGACAGAAGCTACTGCAAGGTGAGTAATTTTAAACTTAACGTATTCCTCCTCTCAAGGAGTCGAACCATTAAAATTAGGTACAAAGTACTTCTAATTTGTCAATCATCCCTTGTATAATTCCATTCTGACATTATCAAAAAAATTGCTCAGATTTTGCCTTTGAGTCCTTCTAGCTCTGCTTTTCCTTGACTTGATCACAGCTTTAGTGCTCACAAACATGTGAGGTCCTCCCCCAGTGTTCAGGAGGAAGGAAGGACAATTATAATAAGAATGGGCCTGAAGTTAGGGTAAACTTGTCAGCTAGGAGAAGGTTTTTCTCCTCTCAACTACATAGCATAACAGAGTGTTTGATTGACAGTCAGATTGTGAAGTACAGCTTAGATCCAGCACCAAGGACAGATCTACTGCAGTTAGAAGGAAGACAGCTCTGATCACTAGTATTCCCAGTCTTATATACACACCCATATCAAATCATGCCTACTGCAGCTATCTTCCAGAAGGAAAAAAAAAAAATCATACTCTCCTTTCAGTTCCTTGTTAGTTAACTTCCTAATTAGAAACTAACCTAAGACAGAGGTCTTATCTTAGGAGTAGGTCTCTAGAGATTTGGTTCTAACCTAATGGGTCCCCTAGAAAAGCTATCCCAATTTCAAAGTACTATATGGAACTGCACTGATTCAAAACTATCTCATGAGCCCTCACTGATGTGTTTATTTCTTCTGCTCATCCATAAGACACAGCTAATTCGGAACAAAGGCATTTGACAAAAAGTAAAAGAATGTTTCCTGCCCACCCCAATCAGCCTGGGTGACACTGTCCCATAAATACATACTTTATCCATAGGAGAGTGGATGTGCATTGAGATTATGATGGATGGGGGCATACATATAAAGAATACTTGTGGCCAGGTTTCATGGGAGGAGGGATGCACATTGTGGGATGGAGGACTCATAAAGAAGACATGCATAACCAGGGCATATACATGGAGGGACACCTTTCATGCTGAAGGGTATTGATGTCTTCTGGTGATCTTATCACAATCTCTCTAAGCCTATTCTCCAATAAGTACTAATCACTTCTGGGTCTATAACTGGATATCACATTGTGTCACTGTTGCAACTCATCTCTCTCCTGTATTTCAGTTGGAATACTATCTCTTCCCCACAAGAGTATCAGGTTCTTCCATCTCTCTTTTAGCTTAATCCTCAGAGCCTAAGCCTTACCTCTTTTAGAAACACAGGGTGCTTACACATCTAGTCATCAGACTAGGAAAGAAATCTTCAGATGCTCATTCTCCATAAGGAGAGGAATTTGTCATATAGCTAAGTGGTACAATAGATAGAGTGCTGGGCCTGGAACCAGGAAGAACTGAGTTCAAATTCAGCCTTAGACATCTCCCAACTACATGACCTTGAGCAAGTCTGCTTCCTCCCTGTAAGGTACAAGGGATAGAAATAATATTGTAAACCATGAAATGATAATAACAATGATAGCTAGAACACAGAGGCAGTGTGACAGCAGATGGAGAGCTGGCCTTGGAGGCAGGAAGACCTGGGTTCAAGTTCTACTTCTGACATTTACTGGCTGTGTGACCTGGGCAAGTCATTTCACTTTTCAATGCTCCTACAACTCTCTTTTGTCTATCTGCTATAGTAGAGGAACTTTCTTCCCTACTTCCCTATCAATGGAATCTCAGACCTGGACCACCTACCCTCCAAGTTAGGAATAACTTATGTGTAAAGACATAAAATTTAAAACAATACTATACATTCATGTTGGTAATGTAAGATCCTTGAGAGTAGGAAGTGTCTTGCTCTTATCTTTGTATCCCTGACATCTAAAACAGTGCCTTGACCTTTGCTGTCATCATTATTGTCAGCAGAAATGCCATCTGTTACTTCAGACTATTGTCCCATAAAGTGGTTGTGTGCTTCCCTTTCAAACACTGTAGAGCCAGGACAAAGGGAGAGGGCACGAGCTAACAACCCAAGATTCCATAGAGTTGTGGGTCACCAGAGTTGGAAGAGATCTCAGAAAAAACTTAAGATAGCCCCCTAATTTTACAGAAGCTGCCACTTTATAGTACAATACAAAATGCTCTGTTTGACATTCAACGCCCTTCAAAACCTAGTCCCCTCCTACCTTTCCAGTCTTCTTAGACTCCAATAGATACTCTCCCCATCCAGTGACATTGGCCTCCTGGCCATTCCACAAACAATTCACTCCATCTCTCCGCTCTTGACATTTTCTCTGGCTTTGCCCCATGTGTGGGATGCTCCCCTAGTGACCCCCCTAGCTTCCTTTAAGTTCCAACTAAAATCCATATTTTACTGGAAGTCTTTCCCAACCTCTCTTAATTCTAGTGCCTTCCCTCAGTTAATTATTTCCTATTTATCCTCTATATAATTTATACATATTTATTTGCTTGTTGTCTCCCCCATTAGATTTGGAGCTCCTTGAGCACAGGGACTACCTTTTGCCTCTTTTTATATCACCAGTGCTTTGCACAGTGCTTGGCACATAGTAGGTGCTTAACACAACTTTATTGACTGACTGATGTTAGTCAGAAGTAACAGATGAGATTTTCTTCTCCTGTCTTAGTGCAGCAAGGGCTGCTACAGATCCCAGATAGTGGCCCCCATGCAAATGGGAGGATGAAGAAACACAGCTATCCTTTGAGACTGAAGCTAATGAAGAGTCAAGAGATAATTTTTTCAGTTAGGCAGGAAATAACTTGCCTGAAAGATGAGTTGGATTGGTGTTGCTGATAAGACTAAAGTTTTCCCCGAATCTCAGCAAGGGGCCTGGGGCCGACGATGTCTTCTAATAAAATCTCATTAGGAAGATGCCAATTTATAATTTAACTAAGTCATCTGACAAATATTTATTAAGTACCTACTGTGACTAGCCCTGTCATAAAGAAATATTGCAATGACACAAGCTTTTTATGACTAAAAAGGAATATGGAAAAGCGAAAGCTGGGAAGGATAAAATTAGACAATATTTATCCAGCTGTATGGCTTATCTCCCCTACTAGATTAATAATAGAAATCATATAATTTTTTATGTTTATATACACTGTCTCATTTGACACTTGTAACACTCTTGTGGGTCGAGTGCTATTGTTATCCCCTTCTTATGAAACAGGAAAGTGAAGCTCAGAAAAGTTATGACTTGCCCAGGGTCTCACAACTGGACAAGATATGAAGTAAGATTCAAACCCAGGTCTTCCTAACTTCAAGTTCAGTTCTATCCACCAGACTAAACTGCCTCCTTTAATCAGATTCAATTCAAGAAACAGTTAATAAATACCCACTGTAGGCAAGGCACTGTGTAAGGCATTAAGGATATAAAGATCCCTGACTTCAAGGAGTTTTCATTCTACTTGAGGGATGCATTGTGTTCAAAGATAAGTATAGGACAAGGAAGGTTAAGGTGGGAAAAAACCATAAATCACTGTGAAGATCGGAGAAGACTTCCCAGAGGAGGTCGCATCTGAGCTGATCCTTGCAGGAAATAAAGGAATCTGAGAGGCAGGGGTGAGGAGAGAGGACTTTCTGAGCATGCGAAATGGCTCGTGTAAGACATGGAAGCAAAAGATACAGTATTACAGTTGGGGGACATCTTGTAGCCCAGTTTGCCTAGAATGAAAGGGAAATGATACGAAATAAAACTAAATAGATAGGTTCACCACATTGTGAAGAGCCTTAATCATCTGATTAAAGCATTTGGGTATTATCCTAAAGGTAATTGGGAGCCCTTGAAGATTTCTGAGCAGGAGAGTGACAAGGCTGAACCTGTGCTTTAGAACTATTACCGTGGCACTGGTGATTGGATGGGGTGAGGCTAGAGGCAGGGAGGCCAGTTACATTGCTGTTACACTAATCTAGATTAGAATTAATGAGGCTTGACCTAGGTATGATGACTATGGGAGTGGAGAGAAGAGGGCAGATCAGAGATGCTGTGGATAGAATTGACAAGACTTGGCAAATGACTGGATATGGGAGATGAAGGAGAGAGACAATTCAAGGATGTCTCTGAAGTTAGGTATGTGGGTGACTGGGAAGATGTTGGGATTCTCAAAAGAAATGGAATATTTTGAAGGAGTTCTAGGGTTATGGGGGAAGCTAATGAGTTCAGTTTTGGACATATTTCATTTGAGATGCCTGTGGATATCCAGAAGGAGACAGACAGAAGGCAAGTGATAATGTGTGGCTGGAATTTCAAAGAGGGATTAGGGGAGAGACTCTTTTACTTCATCTTTCTATCTCCTGTGTCTGTTACAGAGTCTTATATATCGATCTGGTCCTTTCCAACAATTTAGGGACTTAAAGGAAGCTTTTACAAAAGGGTCAGACAAGCCAGTGATGGGTAAAGCAGTAAAGAAGACTTTATTGGAGCATGGTTTAAATTACACAGGGGCATACCCAAGGCCTGAAATAAAGGATCTGGAGGTGGAAGCATGGAAAGCAAGGGCTACAAGGCTCTTCAGAAAGAGCAAAAGAGGGAAGGGGGATCAGCAAGGTCCTATAAACAGCCTGCCCTCAGATATGGCATACCCAGGCTTGCTAGCTCTCTGGGGCTGCTCCAAAGAAATTCATGAGATATCTGGGATACTTTTCTTCCGTACCAGAACAGCTCAGCTACACAAGCAAGAAGGGTTCATGGGAGATCCCCATGAAAGTCAGTAGGACCTTAGAGAGTGGGGAAGGTGGGTCTAGAACAAAGGCAGTTTACTATGAGTGCTATGGGTTTCCCCTACCAAGGGAAGGAAGGAAAATGGAGTGGGTTAGACTATTATAAATATATCAGACATTTAATAAGTAACCATTGAAATGAATTAGCAGACATATTCCTAAGGTTTGGGCAGCCCTATAATAAAAAAAGGTACCAATTGCTACACAGTTTGATGAAAATGTGCCTTAAGCCCAACCAAGCAATCTGCTGCTTTTCAGTCAATTTCAGTCAAGTCTGACTCTTTGTCAAAAAAACCCCAAATGGGGTTACAAAGATACTGGATTGGTTTGCCATTTCCTTCTCCAACTTATTTTACAGATGAGGAAACTGAGGCAAACATGATTAAGTGACTTGTCCAGGGTCACACAGCTAGTACGTATGTGAGATCAGATTTGAACTCAGGAAGATGAGTCTTCCTGACTCCAAACCTGGAATTCTATCTACTGCATCACCTAGCTGCTCTAACCAAGCAATAAGACAAAAGAATTTAAAGCTAGACTAGACATTAAAGATTCTCTTCCATTCCTCTCATTTTAAAGATAAGAAAAGTGAGGTCCACAGAGGTTAAATGACTTTCTCAAGGTCACTCTAGTAGTAAAAGTCAAAGCTAAGATTTGAATACAGGTCTTCCAACTCTAGCTCCAGTGGTCTTTCCACTGTATCACACCATCTCATCTCCCTGATTTTTTTACTCATTCAAGTCATCTTTTGACTTATGTTCAATTTTCCAATTAGACTTTCCTACTGAGAAGCTGCCTGACCCAATGAGAAGGAATTTGATTTGCTTGGCCTTTATATTTCTCAATCAATTAATAAATTGGCAGATGTTTAACTATACCCTTCATCTAGTTTCTCTGAGTCTAGCTAAAAATCTACCCCCCAGAACTTCAGCATTTCTAAGTGAACTGATAAGATCTAGTTCTTGAACAGGTGAAACCAAGGATATCTTAACTACAATTGTTTGGGCTGAGTTCTCACAATTTATAGTGTAGTCTGTGCTCATCTATCAGAAAAAGTTGGCAAACTTCAACATTGTTTGCTAAGAAACTCTCCTTCAAAGGCAGCTAGGGATTCATGATACCGTTTACCATCTCCTACACCTCGCTCCCTAAAGAAATCCCTCCAAATTTATATAGGATGTGTGGACTCATTCTGAGATGCTCACTTCAACACACTAGCCCCTTAGATGTAATATGAAATGTATTGCATCTCCTTCAGAGATCTTCACTTCAACTCAATATTCTCACAGACTTTATACAAGGTGTTTCATACCTTTCAAAACCTCTTAGGCTCACATGTCTCAGCTCACATGGAGAAGGCAACTAAAAAAACTGTGTCTGAGAAAGGGCCATTTGGAATCTTAGATGAAAATGGGACAAAATGATTACTTAAAAAAAACTAAGACTTCATCAATGTGGTTATTCCCTCTAGTAAGACAGGTGATAACCCCCCCCCCAATAGTAGATATGAGTTGCTATGGCCAAAAACATTCATCCCTATGGGCCCACCTTCTTATAACTCTCTATATGTTTAGATAGGTTTATCTTCAAGAGACAGATTCATTAGATCACCACTGAACCCAATCTCAAAGCATTCCTAAATTGGTAGAATATATCAGTCTGTGCTCTACTATCTAACCCTAATGAACCCTGGGTCACTTCCTTTTATTCCCCTGTAAGAAGTTTGATGTTCAGTTGTTTATTTCTATATTTCATTTATCCTAGAACAAATTTATGGTAAAGAATTTAGTTTGCTTTACTGGCTATCTTTAGTAGCCAATCAAACATATTTTCTTTCTTTAAATTCAATTTTATTTTAACTCTGAATTCTCTACCCCCCCCCCCTTTCTCTGCCCAGTGAGAAGGCAAGAAAATCAAATCCCATTACAAATATGTATAGTCTTGCAAAGTAAGTGCCCACATTAGCTATGCCCCGCCCCTCCCCCCCCAAAAAAACATGAGGGAGGAAAAGAAAGCAAGAGAAGAAAATAGGCTTCAGTTTGTGCTCTATGAATCTGGAGGTAAATACCATCTTTCATCATGAGGCTTTCAGAATTGTGGTTGTTCATTGTGTTGATCAAACGTACTAAGTGTTTCAAAGCTGATTATCTTTACAATATTGCTGTTGTTGTATAAATTGTTCTTCTAGTTCTGATCATTTCACTTTGCATCAGTTCATATAAGTCTTTCCAAGTTTTTCTGAAATCCTCCCCTTCACCATTTCTTATAGCACAACAGTATTCCATGGCATTCATATACCACAACTTATGTCATTCCCCAATTAACAGTCATCCCCTCAATTTCCAATTCTCTGCCACCACAAAAAAGAGTTGCCATAAATATCTTTGTACACATATGTCCTCTCTCTTTGATATCTTTGGAGTATAGACCTAGCACTAGTATTGGTGGGGCAAAGGGTATGCACAGGTTAATAGTTCATGGAATTAAGTTGCAAATTGTACAAATTGTTTTCCTGAATGTTTGGGCAAGTTCACAGTTCCACCAACAAAGCATTACATTAGTGTACCTCTTTTCCCCTGAGTTACTTCTAAATCATGGTGAGGCACAAGAGTAAGAACATGGTGATGGTGATGATGATGAGAAGAAAAATAAAGCATAACCATGAAAGTTCTCCAATGAAGTTTGAAAGAGATGTTTAGAACGTATAAAAGTAAACCATGGCAGATGAGGGCAAGATGACAGCTGGAAAGCAGGGACCTGCTTAACCTCTCCCCTAAATCCCTCCAAACACCTGTAAAAATGGCTCTGAACAAATTCTAGAGCTGAAGAACCAACAAAATAACAGAGGGAAGCAGGTCTCCTGCCCAGGATGGCCTGGATGGTCGCTGGGAAGGTTCTATTGCACAGTGCTGGGAGCAGAGAGCAGCACAGAGTGGGCCGCACCAGGACAGACCAGACCGCGAGTCAGCCAACAGCAGGCCTTAGGGCCATGAATCATTGAGCTGTGGCAGTTACCAGACTTCTCAACCCACAAATACCAAAGACCATGGAGCAGTTTAGTGGGTAAACATCTAGATCAGGTTAGAGAGTGGTCCAGCCACCAGCCCTGTGGGTAGTGATGGAGCTCCAGCATCAGCTGTTTCCAGAGTACCTGGCTCACACAGTGGGAGTAATCAAGCAGCAGACCAGAGAGGGAGTGCAGGGCTTGCTTTGCCCTGCTTGGATCTGGACCACAATCCTGGCTGGCGGTTCTTGGGGGAGGAGGAGTGCTGCTGTGGCAGAGCTTGCAGTGACAGTGAGTAGAAGTAGCTCTGAAAACAGCAGCACAGCCTCTAAAGCTTGAGATAAAGCACTCTCTACTCTACAAGCAGTCATACCCTGACAAAAAGCTCAAAGGTCAAGTAGTTGGCCAGGAACACGGCCAGGCAGCAAAAAACGATTCAGACTCGGACTCTAAAATCTTTTTTTTGGTGACAAAGAAGATCAAAATATACAGCCAGAAGAAGTCAACAAAGTCAAAGAGCCTACATCAAAAGTCTCCAAGAAAAATAGGAATTGGTCTCAGGCCATTGAAGAGCTCAAAAGGATTTGGAAAAGCAAGTAGAGGAAACATTAGGAAGAGAAATAAGATTGAAGCAAGAAAACCATGAAAAACAAGTCAATGACTTGCTAAAGGAGACCCCAAAAATATTGAAGAAAATAACACCTTAAAAATGGACTAACCCAAATAGCAAAAGAGCTCCAAAAAGCCAATGAGGAGAAGGATGCCTTAAAAGGCAGAATTAGCCAAATGGAAAAGGAGGTCGAAAAGACCACTGAAGAAAATACCACCTTAAAAATTAGATTGGAGCAAGTGGAAGCTAGTGACTTTATGAGAAATCAAGATATTATAACACAGAACCAAAGGAATGAAAAAATAGAAGACAATGTCAAATATCTCCTTGGAAAAACCACTGACCTGCAAAATATATCCAGGAGAGATAATTTTAAAATTATTGGACTACCTTAAAGCCATGGTCAAAAAAGAATCTAGACATCATCTTTCAAGAAATTATCAAGGGGAACTGCCCTGATATTCTAGAGCCAGAAGGTAAAAAAGAAATTGAAAGAATACACCGATCACCTCCTGAAAATGATCCCAAAAGTCAAACTCCTAGGAATATTGTCACCAAATTCAAGAGTTCCCAGATCAAGGAGAAAATACTTCAAGTAGCCAGAGAGAAACAATTTGAGTATTGTGGAAACACAATCAGGATAACACAAGATCTAGCAGCTTCTACATTAAGGGATTGAAGGGCTTGAAATATGATATTCTGGAGGTCAATGGAGCTAGGATTAAAACCAAGAATTACCTACCCAGCAAAACTGAGTATCATACTCCAAGGCAAAATATGGACTTTCAAGCTTTCTCAGTGAAAAGACCAGAGCTGAATAGAAAATTTGACTTTCAAACACAAGAATCAAGGGAAGCATGAAAAGGTAAACAAGAAAGAGGAATCATAAGGGACTTACTAAAGTTGAACTGTTTTGTTTACATTCCTACGTGGAAAGATGATGTATGTAATTCCTGAGACCTTTCTCAGTATTAGGGTAGTTGAAGGGAATATACATATATATATATATAGACAGAGGGCACAGGGTGAATTGAATGTAAAGGGGCAATATCTAAAAAAAAATAAAATTAAGGGATGAGAGGGGGCGGAGCCAAGATGGCGGCTGGAAAGCAGGGACCAGCCTGAGCTCCCTGCCGAGCCCCTCCAAAAACCTATAAAAAATGGCTCTGAACCAATTCTAGAATGGCAGAACCCACAGAACAGCAGAGGGAAGCAGGGCTCCAGCCCAGGACAGCCTGGATGGTCTCTGGGTGAGGTCTATCCCGCACGGGGCTGGGAGCTGGGAACGGAGTGGAGCAGAGCCCAGCCTGAGCGACTTGGACCATTCAGACCAGAAGCCAGGTGGAGGGGGCCCTAGCGCCCTGACTCAGTGAGCTGCGGCAGTTACGAGACTTCTCAACCCACAAACACCAAAGACTGCTGAGAAGGTTAGTGGGAAAAGCTGCGGGAGTAGAAGGAGTTTGCGGTTCGGCTTCCAGCCCCGGGGGCAGCGGAGGTGGGGCAGCTACGGCTGCTGCTGCTTCCGGCTCCAGGCCCAGCTGGTGGGAGGAATTAAGTGGCGGATCAGAGCAGGGGTGCACAGCCTGCCGAAGATCTGAGCCCAGTTCGGGTTGGGGGTCCTTGGGGAAGGAGCAGTGCTGGTGCGGCAGAGCTGGCACCTCCCCACCAAACATGGAACATAGAACTCGTTAGTCTACAAGCAGTCATACCCCACTGAAAAACTCAAAGGTCAAGTTAGTTGGCTGGGATTATGGCCAGGCAGCGAAAACGCACCGAGATTCAGTCTCAGACTCTGCATTCTTTCTTTGCTGACAAAGAAGACCAAAACATACAGACAGAAGAAATTAATAAAGTCAAAGAGCCTACAACAGAAACCTCCAAGAAAAACATGAACTGGTCCCAGGCCATGGAAGAGCTCAAAAAGGATTTGGAAAAGCAAGTTAGAGAAGTAGAGGAAAAATTGGGAAGAGAAATGAGAAGGATGCGAGAAAACCATGAAAAACAGGTCAATGACTTGCTAAAGGAGATCCAAAAAAATACTGAAAAATACACTGAAGAAAACAACACCTTAAAAAAACAGATTAACTCAAATGGCAAGAGAGCTCCAAAAAGCCAATGAGGAGAAGAATGCCTTGAAAGGCAGAATTAGCCAAATGGAAAAGGAGGTCCAAAAGACCACTGAAGAAAATACTACTTTAAAAATTAGATTGGAGCAAGTGGAAGCTAGTGACTTTATGAGAAATCAGGATATTATAAAACAGAACCAAAGGAATGAAAAAATGGAAGACAATGTGAAATATCTCCTTGGAAAAACCACTGACCTGGAAAATAGATCCAGGAGAGATAATTTAAAAATTATTGGACTACCTGAAAGCCATGATCAAAAAAAGAGCCTAGATATCATCTTTCAAGAAATTATGAAGGAGAACTGCCCTGATATTCTAGAGCCACGGGGCAAAATAGAAATGTAAAGAATCCATCAATCGCCTCCTCAAATAGATCCCAAAAAGAAATCTCCTAGGAATATTGTCGCCAAATTCCAGAGCTCCCAGATCAAGGAGAAAATACTGCAAGCAGCCAGAAAGAAACAATTTGAGTATTGTGGAAACCCAATCAGAATAACCCAGGATCTGGCAGCTTCTACATTAAGAGATCGAAGGGCTTGGCATGCGATATTCTGGAGGTCAATGGAGCTAGGATTAAAACCTCGAATCACCTACCCAGCAAAACTGAATATCATGCTCCAAGGCAAAATATGGATTTTCAATAAAATAGAGGACTTTCAAGCCTTCTCAGTGAAAAGACCAGAACTGAATAGAAAATTTGACTTTCAAACATAAGAATCAAGAGAAGCATGAAAAGGTAATCAAGAAACAGAAATTGCAAGGGACTTACTAAAGTTGAACTGTTTTGTTTACATTCCTACATGGAAAGAGGACATGGATGATTCATGACACCTCAGTATTAGGGTAGCTGAAGGGAATATGCATATATATATATGTTTATGTATATATATAAGTGAATGTGTATGTATGTATATATCTATGTGTATATATATATGTGTGACACAGGGTGAGTTGAAGATGAAGGGAAGATATCTAAAAGAAATAAAATGAAATTAAGGGATGAGAGAGCATCATACTGAGAGAGGGAGATAGGGAGAGATAGAATGGGGTGGATTATCTCACATGAAGGTGGCAAGAAGAAGCAGTTCTGTGGGAGGAGGGGAGAGGGCAGGTGAGGGGGGAATGAGTGAACCTTGCGCTCATCAGATTTGGCCTGAGGAGGGAATACCATACATACTCAGTTGGGTATCTTACCCCACAGGAAAGAAGAGGGAGGAAGAAAAAAAATAAAAGGGGGGGATGATGGAGGGGAGGGCAGATGGGGGTGAAGGTAATCAAAAACAAACACTTTGGAAAGGGGACAGGGTCAAGGGAGAAAATTCAATAAAGCGGGATGGGTTGGGAAGGAGCAAAATGTAGTTAGTCTTTCACAACATGAGTAGTATGGAAGGGTTATACATAATGACACACATGTGGCCTAGGTTGAATTGCTCGACTTCTTAGGGAGGGTGGGTGGGAAGGGAAGAGGGGAGAGAATTTGGAACTCAAAGTTTTAAAATCAGATGTTCAAAAACAAACAAAAAAAAGTTTTTGCATGCAATTAAAAAATAAGATACACAGCCAATGGGGCGTAGAAATTTGTCTTGCCCTACAAGAAAGGAAGGGAAAAGGGGATGAGAGGGGAGGGGGGTGATAGAGGGGAGGGCTGACTGGGGAACAGGGCAACCAGAATATACGCCATCTTGGAGGGGGGGGAGGGTAGAAATGGGGAGAAAATTTGTAATTCAAACTATTGTGAAAATCAATGCTGAAAACTAAATATGTCAAATAAATAAATTTAAATTAAAAAAAATTAAGGGATGAGAGAGGAAAATACTGAGAGAGGGAGAAAGGGAGAGATAGAATGGGGTAAATTATCTTGCATAAAAGTGGCAAGAAAAAGCAGTTCTGTTGGGAGGGAAGAGGGCGCAGGTGAGGGAGAATGAGTGAATCTTGCTCTCATTGGATTTGACCTGAGGAGGAAATAACATACACACTCAATTGGGTATCTTACTCCACAGGAAAGTAGGGGGAAGGGGATAAAAAGGGAGGATGATAGAAGGGAGGGCAGATAGGGGGAGGAGTTAATCAAAAGCAAACACTTTTGAAAAGGGATAGGGTCAAGGGAGAAAATTGAATAAAGGGGAACAGGATAGGATGGAGGGAAATATAGTTAGTCTTTCACAACGTGAGCATTGTGGAAGTATTTTGCATAATGACACATGTGTGGCCTATGTTAAATTGCTTGCCTTCTTGAAAAGGGTGGGTGGGGAAGGAAGAGGGGAGAGAATTTGGAACTCAAAGTTTTAAAAACAGATGTTCAAAAAAAAAGTTGTTTTTTGCATGCACCTGGGAAGTAAGACATACAGGCAATGGGGCATAGAAATCTATCTTGCCCTACAAGAAAGTAAGTGAAAGGGGAATGGGGAGAGTGGGGGGACAGAAGGGAGGGCTGACTGGGGAACGGGGCAATCAGATTATATGCCATCCTGGAGTGGGGGGACGGTAGAAATGGGGAGAAAATTTGTAACTCAAAATCTCATTGAAATTAATGTTGAAAACTAAAATATTAAATAATAAAATAATTGTTAACAGAAAAAAAAGTTCAAGAATTTCCTGAGTTACCAAGTGACACAGGTTTAAAACTTGAGTTTCCTTAAAAAATCTTTAAATGAATTTTGGCTTGGGATTAGAAGAATTTCCAACAATTTCTGAAATGGCCCTAAACATGCTGCTGCTATTTTGTACTATGTATTCATGCAAAGTGGCGTTCTCAGCATTGATGATTATAAAATCAAAATATTGATCAACTCTTTAAAACGTTGAAGATGCTCTAAGTCCTATAATATCAAATATTCTGCCAAGATTTAATTCTTGATGCAAAAATAAACAAGCCTATCCATCTCATTAGTATGCAAATTTGCTTTTGTCTTTAATAAATGGTAAAATTAAAAGTATACCAAATAGCTGTTTCAAAATAAATTTCTTTATGATAAAAAAGTAAACCATGTCTTTAAAAGTGGGAAGATAGAAATACATATCAGTAGAAGAAGAAAAGCCTTTGAAAAAGGAAAAAAAAAATCCTACAAAGCATAGACATTTAGAGGTAATTAAAATATTATTTTTAAACAGTATGTTAAAAACAAAAGCTAACATTATTTGCAATAGGAAAAACACTAGAAGCTTCCCAATAAAAATAGGAGTAAATCAAGTTTACTCCCTTTCCACATTGTTATATTCTATAAATTCTAAATATAGCAATAAGAAAAATAAAATTGCCCTTCTTTACTGACAACATGATGGGAAGAGAATCAGAAAGGAAACTAACTGAGACAATTAACACCTTCAGAAAAGCAGTGCACAAAATAAACCCACTAAATCAATAACATTTCCATAAATACTATTGAAACAAAATCCAAGGGATAAATAGTAGAAAGAGAAATTTCTATTCAAAATAACTACAAAACACAAAATATCAAGGAACCAATATGCCAAGGTACACTCAAGACTTATATAAATACAATTATAAAATACTTTTTAAAGAAATAAAGATTAATGAAATAAGGATAGGAATATCAATATAATAAAAATGGCACTTCTGCCCAAATTAATTTATTGATTTGTGTTATAACATCACACTACCAAAGGAATACTTTATAGAACCAGATAAAATAATAAAATTCGTGAAAAGAGGTCTAGAATTTCAAGGGAAATAATTTTAAAAGTAAGAATTAAGAAGGAATAGGACTTTTAGACTTCATATTATAAAGCAGAAATCATCAAAAATATTTGATATGAGTTAAAAAAGATAAAAGTAGATTAGTGGAACAGCCTAAATAAGAAAGAATAAAACAACTGAACTCAATAATCCAGTGTTTGATAAGCTAAAGAATATAAATTATTTGGAGAAGAACTCTTTATTTGGCAAGAACTGCTGGGAAAACTGAAAGTAGTGCAGCAAAAATTAGGATTAGGTCATCTTCTTACACTATATACCACAAGCTCAAAATGGATACACAACCTGATTGTTAAAAGTAATACCATAAGTGAAAGTTAGAAGAGAATGAAATTAGGTACTTTCCACAAATAAGACCAGGGGGAAAGTTCATAACCAAAAAAAAAATAGATAAGGGAGTAGATAATTTTGATTACATAAAATTGAAAAGTTTTTACAGTAAAAAAAAGTGTAACTAGGATAATGAAGAAAGACAATGAGTGAATAAATGAAAGATAAAACATGTATTAAGCATTTATTATGTGTCAACAAGCACTGTGCTAAGCACTGGGGATGCAAATATAAAAACAAAGATAGTCTCTGCCCTCAAGATGTTTACATTTTAAAAGAGAGAGAAAACATACACCAAGGAGTGATGGTTATGCAGCAATAGTTCAGTTTGGAAAGTTACAGAAATGTTGAGTGGAGCCATAGCAAAGCAGACAGACAAATCCTTTCCAGAATTCATAAAAGAATTGATTTGATTACAGTGCCAGTGCTGGAAATAGAGTATATTCATGGGGAAGAGAAGCTTTGGTACTGAAGTGAAATAAAATTACAGACCAGGACTGCCAACCACCAATCAAGACAATGGGGTCTCAGGGTGCGAGTTCTGGGCATGAAAGGGTTAAACCTTTCAGGGTTTTGGTTCAAACAGCATGGCAGCTGGTAACAAGCCCAGTGGTGGCAAGTGAAATGATAGTTTCCATCTAGTCAGGGGAGTAAAGTGGGCAGGGGGTGGGAGGGTTGGGCAGGGAGGAACCTTTGTATCAAATATCCAGGTGTAGTGGATAGACCTCAGGACCTAGAGACAGGAAGACTCATTTGCCTGTGTTCAAATCTGGCCTCACACACTCACTAGCTGGGTGACCCTGGGCAAGTCACTTAACCCTGTTTGCCTCAGTTTCCTCATCTGTAAAAAGAGCTGGAGAAAGAAATGGCAAACCACTCCAGTATCTTTGCCAAGAAAACTCCAAATGGAGTCACAAAGAGTTAGACATGGCTGAAATGACTCAAAACAACAAAAAATCAAAAATCAGAAAAGGGCTGACATCTAAGTTTTATGAGAAACTAAAACAAATCTAATCCAATAAACATTTAACAAGTCCCTACTATATACCAGGCACTGTGCTAAGCACTGGGGATACAATTTTTAAAAAAAAAAAAATGTAGTCCCTGCCCTCAAGGAGCTTACAATCTAATGGTGGGGGGGGGGGACATAAAAGCAGGCAGTAAAGATGGAAGGGTTGGGGGAGGACACCACAGGGCATGAGGACATCTTGTTCCATGGAACTGAAACCAGTCAGAGCAGCAAATGTAGGGTGGACCAAGACCTATTCTTCCAATGGATACATTGTCAAAGGATACAAAGAGTTGAACATTTTCTTCAACCAATGATAAGAAAATGCAAACCAAAACAACTCTAGGGCTTTGCCTGATCCCCAGAAAACTGGCAAAGATAATAAAACTTGGAAGGGCTATGGGAAGATAGACACTATTAGAGTTATTCAGTGGCCCAACTTTTAAGGAAAGCAATCAAGAATTATGAAAAAACAGTTTTAAAAAATCTAACCAGAGATTCTTCTGCTAGGCATATACCCCAAGGTAGTCAAAGACAGGAAATACGTCCCATATATACAAAAATATTTAGAGAAGGATATTTTCATGGTAGCTAAGTAGATGTTCATTGACTGAGAAATGGCTAAATAAATTTTGGTCAATGAATGTAATGCGCTATAACTGTGCTATAAGAAGCAATGAACATGAAGAATTCCAGAACCTTAGGAATACTTGTATGAACTGATGTTCAGTGGATTGAGCAGAACCAGGAAAATTATATACACAATAAATATAATAATATATGACTGAGATGAACAATAACAAAATTAAGCTGAACACTACACAGTCATGACCAAGCTTGGCTCCAGAAGAAAGATGAGAAAAGTTAACTTCCTTATTATTAGAGGAAGAAGACTATGGATATGAAACATCGTTTGTACTGTCAGACTTGCTTGATGAGTTGATTAGGTTTGATGAACCACTTTTTTTCCTCTTTCTTATTTTTTGCTATAAGGGAAGGGAAGAGAGGATAAATTCAGAAGTAAAGGCAATATAAAAACAAAAGATATCAATAAAATTGCTTTTGAAAGCAATGAGGCAAGGAAAACCATAAAGCAGCTTGGCAGGAAAGAATTTTAGATAACCACCTTATACCATATACCACATTAAATTTTAAATAAAGTTATATCATAAAAATGGTAGTTTGTGTCTTTGAAAAATATGGTTGAATGAAGAATTGATAACCAGACAAAAGGTTTGAAAAATATAGCTAATTGAGGAACTGATAACCAGACAGAGGGACAAGAAAGTTAGGAGAAGAGCGTTTAGAGGAAAAGATGAGTTCAGTTTTGCAAATTTTGAATTTGAGATGCTTTTGGGATATACAGATGGACATGTCCAAAAGGCAGTTGGAGACACAGAACTGAAGCTCGAGAGAGCCATGAAGTAGATGTGTCATGTGCGGTCACAGTACCATTTGTTCTTGCTTGTTTTTCTTTGTTACAAGGAAAAGATAAAGCTGTAGTGGGGAGGGGAGTGGAGGATGGCAAACAGAATATTTCCAGAAACATAATTTATAATTCTAATATAAAAGCAAAAGGTATCTAAAACATTTTTAAATAAGAAGTGCAAACTATAAATATCTAAAAATCCTTCAAATCCCAAAAATAAGAGAAATATAAATTAAAACAACTGATATGACACCCTGCATCCATCAAATTGGCAAAAATGGAAAAACATGAAAATGGTCAGTGTTGGCAGGACTGTGGGAAAACAAGCACATAAGCTCACTGTTGGTGAGGCTGTGAATTGTCTCAACCAATTCTGAAATACAATTTGGAACTATGCAAGAAAAGTTGCTAAACTATTCTATCCCTTTGATCCAATGAAACTATGACCAATAGTAAAACGGGGAAAGAAAGGGAAGGGGAAAATAGACTTATGGAATTCATCTGCCCGAGTAGAACAGGCTGAAAGTATAAATAGCTTTCCAATCTTGAATAAATTCCTGAATGACAGAGCTGGGATGGGTGATTACAGGAAGTGAGTATATTTGGCAGACGTTCCCAACTTTTGAGACTAACAGAAAAGACAGCCATCCCCATCTACAACCCATTTGTCATTAAATCACAGAATCTCAAAGTTGGGAAGGACCTTGCAAATTAACTAATCAAGCTGGCTCATATTCTAGATGAGGAGTCTGAGGCTCAAAGAGGGCAAAGAACATTTCACTTTCTACTCACATAACCTTCATTGCAAAAAAGAATAGAGACCAGAGCAAAGTGCAATGGGGCCATCATCTCCCTAGTCCAAGATACCATTCAACATAAGATTGCATTAAAATTCTTGGCTGTCATATCACATCATTTGTTCATGTTGAGATTGCAGTTCACTAAAACTCTTATGCCTTTTTCAAATTGCTATTTATCTAACCATGCCTCCTCCATCTTATGAATTGGGAATTGATTTTTTTAACCCAAGTATAAGACTTTAGATTTATTCCTTTTACATTTTGTCTTACTAGAATTGGCCCCCGGTTTTTGATAACTTTTGAAAGTATTAAGCTCTGCTGCTATTCAATGCATTAACTATCCCTCCATAAAGCTTTATAACTCTTATAGATTTGGTAAGCAGATTTCCCTTTAAACAATTTAAAGTAATGCCTCAAATGAAATTTTAGAGTAGTAGAGGCAAAAAAAGGCTGGGGTGAGATATTTTTCCAGCACCAGGAAGGAAGCCTGTCTGGGGCAGCAACAGCAATTGCAGCAGCAGCAGCAGCAGCAGCAGCTTCAAGAGCTCTCAGCCCAGAGGTAGTAAGGGGGTTGGACAATTGGTCAGAAAGAGATTGTAGAAGACCCTTTTCTGACACTGGGTATAGCTAGAGCCGATTGGCAATTCTATTGCCCATACACATTTCTGGGTTGTACTTCCAGGGCAAAGAGGAGCACTAGCAGTTGGTCACAAGGGTGGAGGGGAAAGCACTAGAGCTTGTGGTTTCAGAGGACCTTGGTAAAGTCAAGAACAGAGACTAGGAGAACAGTGACCATACCTCTCCCAGAATCACACCACCTTGAAAACACCAAAAACTTTCAGACCTCCAGAACCAGCTCTAAAAACAGCAGTATAAAGACACCTAAAGCTTGGGATAGTGCCTTTCCACCCCAAAGTGAGCAGAACCCAAATTTAACATAAAATTCAAAGTCAAAAATAGCCTGGGAAAATGAGCAAACATTATTTGACAATAAAAACTTACTATGGTGGCAGAGAAGACTAAGACATAAACTCAGAAGAAGACAACAATGTAAAAACATCTACCAAAAATTTTCTCAAAGAAAAGTGCTAATTGGACCCAAACCCAACAAGAATTACTAGAATAGGGGCAGCTAGGTGGCACAGTGAGTAGAACACTGGCCCTGAAGTCAGGAGGACCTGAGTTCAAATTTGGCCTCAGACGCTTGACACATGTACCAGCTGTGTGATCTTGGGCAAGTCACTTAACCCCAATTGCCCTACCAAAAAAAAAAGAATTACTAGAAGAGTTAAAGAAAGAGACAAGAGTGATAAAATGAGAGTGATTCAAGAAAAATATGAAAAGAGAATTGACAGCTTGGTAAAAGAGGTACTAAAAAATACCAGAGAAAATAACATCTTAAAAAACAGAAATAGCCAAATGGTAAAAAGAGGTACAAAAATCTACTGAAGAGAAGAATTATTTACAAATAAGAATTGGGCAAGTGAAAGATAATGACTCCTTGAGACAGCAAGAAACAATAAAACAAAATCAAAAGAATGAAAAAAATAGAGAAAATAAAATATCTCATTAGAAAAATAACTGACATGGAAAATAGATCGAGGAGAGATCATTTAAGAATTATTCAATTACCTGAAAGTTCTGATCAAAAGAAAGAGCCTAGACATCATATTGCAAGAAATTATCAAAGAAAACTGCCCTGATATCTTAGATCCAGAGGGTAAAATAGATATTAAAAGAATCCACTGATCACCTCCTGAAAGAGATCTCAAAATGAAAAATTCTAGGAATATCATTGCCAAATTCCAGGGCTCCTAGATCAAAAAGCAGCCAGAAAGAAGCAATTCAAATTATGTGTAGCCACTGTCAGGATCACACAAGATTGAGTGGCTTCCATTTTAAAGGAGTAGAGAATTTAGAAATGATATTTCAGATGCCAAAGAAGCTAGGAGTACAAGCAATTAGAACTAAGCACAATCCTTCAAGGGGGAAATATAGATATTTAATAAAATAGGGATATTCAAGCATTTCTGATGAAAAGATGAGAGCCGAATAGAAATTCTGACATTCAAACACAAGACTCACGAGAAGTACAGAAATGTAAATATAAAAGAGTAATCATAAAGAAATAAAAATATAGTTGAACTACTTAAATTATTATATGAGAAGATGGTACATGTAACTTATTATTAGAGAGTTAGAAGGACTCTACATAGAGGGCATGGGTGTCAGCTGATTATATGGAAATGATCTCCAAGGGGTGAGAAAGAGGGGTGTACTAGAAGAAGGGGGAGGGGAGAAGTAGAATGGGGAAATTTTTCTCACATGAAAAAGCCCCACAAGAAAGAAATCTTACAATGGAGGGGAAATGGGTAGTGGGCAGTTTCTGAAACTAACTCTCATTAGAATTGGTTCAGAGAGGGAAGAATGTGTACACACACACACACACACACACACACACACACACACACACACTCAGTTGTGTATAGAAAGTAACTTACCCAATAAAGAAATAGGTAAGAGGGGAAGGGGATAAGGAAAAGCTAAAAAGAAGAGACAATTAAGGAAGGCAGTGGTTAAAAGCAAAATTGACATTTAAGGAGGGACAGAATAAAGAGAGAGAGAGGAACAAACATAAGAAAATGGGATGGAAAGAAACACACAGTTAGTAATTATAACTGTGAACATGAAAAGGATGAGCTCACCCATAAAATGGAAGCAGATAGCAGCATGGATTAGAAGCCAGAATCCAAAAATATGTTGCTTACAAGAGACACACTTGAAACAGAAAGACACGTACATGGAGCTAAAATAAGGGGCTGGAGCAGAATCTAATATGCTTCAGCTGAAGTAAAAAAAAAAAAAGGCAGGGCTAGCAACCATGATCTCAGACAAAACAAAAGCAAAAATAAGTTTAATTAAAAGATTTTCAGGGAAACTACATTATGCTTTTAAAAAAAAGTACCATAAGCATTGAAGTAGTATCAGAATATTTCACAACAGGTTTTTCTCATAAAAGATCATTTCTCAAATATATACTGAGTATAGAACTGAGTCAAATTTATAAAAATAAGAGCCATTCCCCAACTGATAAATGGTCAAAGGATATAAACAGGCAGTTTTCAGAAGAAGAAATGAAAACTATCTACAGTCATATAAAAATGCTCTAAATCACTATTGAATAGAGAAACGCAGATTAAAATAACTCTGAGGTACCTACCACCTCACATCTATCAGAAATAACAAATGCTGGAGGAGATAAGGGAAAAAATTGATACACAAATGAACTGCTGATTGATTAGTGAACTGGTCCAAGCATTTTGGAGAACAATTTGTAACTATGCCCAAAGGGCTACAAAACTGTGCGTACCCTTTGACCCAGCAATACTAAGTCTTATTCCAAAGAGATCAAAGAAAAAGGACTTACATGTACAAAAATATTGATGGTAGCTATTTTTATGGTTGCAAAGAACTGAAAATTGAGGGCATACTTATCAATTAGAGAATGGCTGAACAAGTTGTGGCATATGATTATTATGGAGTACTACTGTGCTAATAAGAAATTATGAAGGTGGTCACGGTTTCAGAAAAAAACAAGGCAAGACCTGTAAGAACTGATGCAAAATGAATTCAGAAGAACCAGAAGATCACTGTGCACAATAACAGCAATACTGTAATGATGATCAACTGTGAAAGACTTGGCTACTCTGATCAATACAGTGTTCCAAGACAATTCCAAAGGAATCATGATGAAAAAATGCTATCCACCTCCAGAGAGAGAACTGATGAACTCCGAGTACAAATTGAAGTATAATTTTCTTACTTTACTGCTTTTTTTGAAATATGGAGATATATTTTGCATGATTTCACATGTATAATTGATATCGTATTGCCTTCTCAATGGGTAGGGGATGGAGTGGGTGGGAGGGAGAGAATTTGGAACTCAAAATTTAAAAGGAAAAGAAAGTTAAAAATAAATAAGAAATTAAAATGTCTAAGGTGGGATTTAAACTCAGGTCTTCTTGACCCCAAGTTGTCCAGCACTCTATCCTCTGTGAAGCTGATTGAAGTGTCTAGAGAAGGAGAGGGAGTGAGATCAATCCAAGTCAAGACAGTTTTGAAAGTCTTCATTGAAGAGGTAGGACTTGAACTGGGCCTCAAAAAATGGAGAAGTGGAGCAGCTAGGTGGCACAGTGGATAGAGCACCAGCCCTGGAGCCAGGAGCAACTAAGTTCAAATCTGGCCTCAGACATTTACGAGCTTTGTGATCCTGGGCAAGTCACTTTACCTTGATTGCCTCAAAAAAAAAGAATGGGGAGGACGTGGATAGTCAAGAAGAGGCCATGTCAATTTGGTCCCTCAGTCCACATGGGTGGAAGTACAGGATGAAGGATTCTTTTGGCCCCAGCCATTCACAAAGACAAGAAAAACTGTAATACATACAGGATGTATGAAATATACCCACCAATTAAATTACAGCCCCTGGAAGCACTGAAGAATCACAACATTATCCTATTTGGTGCAATGGTCCTCACAGCAAACTAATTGGATTTCCTCATTCAATGGATTCCATACTTGTAGAACTTTAGAAATCAGCAAGGCAAATTTTCTCCTTTTGTAGATGAGGAAACCGAAGTCCAAGGAGGATATAGGAGAGCTAGAATCTAACCCTTGTCTCCTCATTCCAAATTGAGGGATCTTTACATTTTACCATCTGCCACTTCAGATGCTACACCTGGATAACTGTGGGAGTGGTTGGCACCATTGACAGTAATAAAATAAGAAAGTCAGGTGGAAAAAGTCAATAAAAAGAAAGAGGTCAGCAATCAATCAATAAACATTTATTAAGCACCTACTGGGGTGTGTGGTATGTTGAAGGAAAACTAGTACCTGTGGTGTGAGGGCTGCCAAGTCCTTTTAAGGGCTGCTCATCTACCTTTGGTGTCCACCTCTTCCACCTAACTCTCACTTGTGGCTCCAAGAAGCTGTAGCATGCACAGTGGCCACACTCTGGTAAAACATTTTGGCAGATGGGCTAAACCAGGTTGAGGGTAACCAGAGGGTCTCAAACCCATCAGTGAGTTAGGGGGGTGTCTATCCCAAGCATATGAAGAGTTCCCCTGGTGGAATGGGCAGATAGGAACAATTCTTCCAATAGCCATGAAGGCAACTGAAACAGGCACTGTGGAGCACTTAGAGCTTGGTAAGACATTGCAGACCCAAAGGCCATCCACTGAATCTCAAGTCATCACCAGTCATCTTGATTTTGTCCTGCCCCTAGACTATGATGACCCTGGAGGAGACAGTGAGAGTGACGATTTCATGTAATTCTCCCTCATTTAATCTGATTTATGCTTGGATCAAAAGACATCACCCATACCATTTTATCATTTTTACCTATCTCAAAGTCTTGAGGTAACAGGCAAATGACAAAGCAGCAGGTGCAGATACACTGGGAGCTGCAGTCACAACCCTGCACATAGGCGGCCCAGGCCATAGAGTCATCTTCTCACTGGAAGCAGCAGTAGGATTTGGCTGCCCCCTGGATGTCTGAGCAACCTTTTAGGTACCACACTGCTCACCTCCTGGCATGAGGAAGGGGCTAGAAAAAGTGCCCTAAAAATTGTCTGCTTACTCAACCCTGGCCTGATTACTGCTGCAAGCAGAGATCTCACCCTGCAGTTGAAACACCAAAAAATGTACAAAAACCTCAGCAAAGATGATCCCACTCACCATCTGTATATGGAATGTGTGCACACTTATGGAAAACACAAAATCCAGTAGACCTGAAAGATGAACACTCTTGTTGCAAGAGAACTCAGCAAGTATCACATCCAAATAATAGCCTTGAGCGAAACAAGGCTGGCAAATGAAAGCCAGCTTACTGAAGTCGGAGCTGGACACACATTTTTTTCTGGAGTGGCCACAGTGAAGAGGAGCACTGTGAAGCTGGCATAGGTTTTGCAATCAAAACTAATCTAGTCAACAAGCTTGTATGCCTCCCAA
This sequence comes from Trichosurus vulpecula, assembly GCF_011100635.1. Classification (NCBI taxonomy): domain Eukaryota; kingdom Metazoa; phylum Chordata; class Mammalia; order Diprotodontia; family Phalangeridae; genus Trichosurus; species Trichosurus vulpecula. The sequence continues at coordinate 105,278,520 of NC_050575.1, forward strand.
AAGGAGTGAATGACAGGGTCACAACAATGCTATTGCCACTTGCAGGAAAATGCCATGCCACTATCATCAGTGCCTATGCTCCCACCATGATGAACCCTAATGAGGTCAAAGAAAATTTTTATGAAGACCTAGAGACCCTTATAATCAATGTTCCAAAAGAAGACAAGCTTATAATTCTGGGTGACTTTAATGCTAGAGTAGGCTAAGACTACCAGACTTGGCAGAGAGTCCTAGGGAGGAATGGAGTTGGAAACAGCAACAGCAATGTTCACTTACTACTGAAGACTTGTGCATCTCATGATCTCATCACCAACACTATCTTCCATTTACCTAAATGCAATACAACTTCATGGATGCACCCTCACAGCAAACATTGGCATTTAATAGATTATATGATTGTAAGGAGAAGAGACAGACAAGATGTGAGAGTAACAAAGGCAATGTGTGGTGCAGAGTGCTGGACTGATCATAGACTTATCCTCTCAAAGTTAAATATTCCAATTCAACAAAAACAGCAGCCCCAAGGCAAAATGACTACCAGAAGAATTAATGTCAACAGATTATAGCTCTTCTCTGAGTGGGAACAGTTTGTTGCTCACTTGAAGGGAAAATTGAGCCAACACACAGTTGGCAACAGTGGAGCAGAAAAGGAGTGGGCAGCTTTCAGAGATCTGGTGTACATCACTGCATTTGCTCATCTAGGTTATAACACTAGCCAACATCAAGACTGGTTTGACAGAAATGATGGGGAAATTCAGAAGCTACTAAGTGAAAAATGAGAACTCCACGGGTTTTACCAGCAGGATAACTCATCCATCTCTAAGAAGGCAGCATTTGGTTCCATCAAAAGTAAAGTACAAGTAAAACTTACAGAGACGCTGGATTCCAGGCTCAATAAGAAGGCAGATGAAATTCAGTTTTATGCTGATAACAATAATCCAAAGCACTTTTATGATGCCCTGAAAGCTATTTACGGGTCCAAGACCTATGGTGCATCTCAACCACACAGTGCTGATGGAGCCCCACTGATTAGTGATATGGACATGATCCTAGAGAGATGGGCTGAACACTTCCATGATGCACTCAACAGACTATCATCAGTCAATGCTGAAACCATTGACTGTAAAGTAGAATATGTCACATAGGGCAGGAAGAAGAGCCCTTCAAAAATAGGTGGCAGTGTAAGTTAAATGCACCTCATGTCAACATGTGTGACATATTTTACCTTCCCCTTCTACCAATTCCATTCCTTCTCAGCCTCCAGACCAGAGCAGAGCAGCTGAGTTTTAGAGAACATAGCTTTAAATTGGCTGCTCTCCAGAAAAGCACTGTGGGCAACTTTTATCCTGCTATTTGATGCTGGAGAAAGAAAAAAAAACTCTCTGACCTCCAAAGCAGCTAAAATGCTTTTACAGAGGGCATCTGAAACAAAGAGCCTGACCCAATGGGAACAACATTCTGCCTGGCCTTTCTCACTGCCTCGCTGTGGGCTGATCTTTGGCATGGCGTGGGCTGGCAGGATGAAGGCCCCAGATATCCAGCTGCCTGGTTCCTAAGGAGTCCTTTTAACATGGTGCACTCAGCAGGACCAGAATTTGCAGCTGCTCACCACAGCCCTCCAGATGGGATCTGAACTATGCAGCATATAGTCTGGTTATCACTTCCCTCGTTCTGGACACCAAGCTTCTGTTGTGGCCTGGGATCATTAGCTCTCTTGGCAGGCAAACTGAGCTTACATTGCATTCCTGGGCTAGGACATAAGTGTTCTAGGAACTTCATCTATTGTCAGTCCTCCCGAAGGGGTGCGTCTTACTTCTGAGGGAAACACTGAAAATCATTCCAGAAAGGAACAGAAGCAAGAATTCTCACAATAAATTAGCCCATCTCCTTAATTCCCTTTCCAGATAAGAAAGCAATAGGCAATTAAAATCAACCCCCAACCCTCTCTGACCCAACTTGCCAGCCAGAAGACTTGTGGGGAAGTGAGTAAAGGGATCTGGGCCTTTGTTCTCTATAATCAGGACAAGAGACTTATAGGAATATGTCTCAGGAACAAAGGACTGGATGGATGGCTTCCAGCAGTCAAGGCTACTCTCCCCAAAGCAAAGACTGGTAGAAGCTTATGTGCCCAGAGCTTTCTCTCATCTCTGAATTGATGATTCTTTTCTGAGTTTTTATAGTAACAGGCTGGCAGTGAGGCCGCCAGGCTGCCAGCTCTGTGTTCAGGCTATGGCTTCTCAAGGGGTGGCTTTATCATTACTCACTCGGTAGCAAATGCTACAAAAAAAGGCCTGGAACAACACTGAGGTATGTTTGGAGCAAACACCCAAGTCCCACTTCTTGGCAATTCAGCTGAGAGACATTTTAAAATGTCCTTCATAAGCATCAGGAAAAATTCCGTCCTGTAGCCACACAATCAACAGCTCTCTATAACCAATGAGGAAGGAAGAGAAGGAAAGAGGAAAGCAGAAAAGAAGGAAGGTTCTCACAAAGAATCAAAAGGCCTAGAAGAAGGCCTCCAGCAACAGGGGGGTTCATGGAAAGATAGGAAGATTACAAAAGATGAAAACGCATGAATGGACTACTTACTATCTGTACTGTTGGAGAGGAGAGATGGCACAAGATTCTGAATTTACTAAAGATGACATCAGGGAAGCAGTTGCTACAAATAAAGCATGTGATGAAAAGCAGGTATATTTGCAGCAAACATCCAGCTTTCCATTTGACAGCCCAAGACTTATTTGAGATTGGACAGCTACTTTTGTTGTTGTTGTTTTAAAGCATAAACTTCTCTTCTCCCCACTATAGCACCTAACACAAAGTTGGTCTTGGACAACGTTTCATCGCTGCTTACTGAAATGACTGAGAACCCGCATACATTCATTACATTTCCAAGAGAAGGATTATGCTTATCCTACTTGGTCCCAGAGGGCAGAACCAGAAACACTCAGTGAAAGTTGCAGAGAGGCAGATTTCCACTTGATAGAAGGAAAAACTTCTCAACAGTTAGAGCTGTATAGAAACAAAATGAGCTGCCTCATGAGGCAGGGTGTTTCTAGTAGCTAGAGTCTTCAATCCAAGGCTGGATAATCCTTAACCAGGATGCTGAAGAAGGGATTCCTGTTCTGGTATGGATTGGACCAGGTAACTTTTGGGGTCTCCGCTAGCTCTAAGGTTTAAAGATCTCTGCTCTTATTAACACAGAAGTTTGCAGATCATTCAAAGGTGAGTGTAAAGAAAGTAGGACAATAGCTCAGGAATGATTTTTTTAGGGCTAGGGCTGTAGTTGCTATACAGTTCCTGAGTCACAGTCTGATGCCATTTTAGAATCTTGATTATAGTGCAATATTTGCCAGGGGTGGATACCTTATTTGTGAGCAGCTATTCAGCATTGCCATTAAATGGTAGTTAAACCCAGTATCCCCACTTAAGCAATCTTGCCCAGTGAGACCTAAGGAATAGTGCTTCCTTTATACTGGCTTTTTGGAACAACACAATAAAAGTCTTCTTATCCTCACCACTGTTACTCTCTTCTGGTGCATTTTCTAAGCACAATGTTCTAGGAGTGGGGAGGCATTAGCAAGTCTTAGAAATAGTGCCGGATTTGGTTCAGGACCTGGGACCAAATTCTGACTCTTCTTTCTTGCACAGATTACCTTGGGCAAATCACATAGAAATCCTAAGATTTAGAGGAGACATTAGAGATCATGGAGTCTACTTCCCCTCTTTGGGTCTCCATTTCTTCATCTATCAAATAGATGGTTTGGAATAAACAGTCTCAAAAGGCCCTTGTAACTCTGGATCTTAGGTATCAATAAGTACTTGTTAAATGCCTACTATGTGCAAGTTGCTATGTTAGGTGTTCAAAATACAAAGACAAAAATGAAATAGTACTTGATCCCAAGAAGCTTATGTTCTAATGGGGGAGACATTGAACATGAATAATGTGCACAAAAATAAGTATATAAAAATAAATTCAAGATTGGACAGAGTTTCAAAGGAAATAAATGATTCTGAGATGTGGAGTTGTGAAGTGCAAGTAAATTCCAGGCATGGGGACCAGTGCAGAGGCACAGAAACAGGAGACAGAGTGCCATGTTAAGAGGAACAACAAGACGAGTTTGGCTGGATTGTAGAATAGGGAAAGAGGAATAATTTATAATAAGATTGAAAAGATAGGCAGAGGACCTTCTATCTGATCTTAGAGGTAATTAGGAGTCTTTGGAGTTTATTAAGTAAGGTACAGACATGATCAGACCCATGATAGAAAAATCACTTTGTCAGCTGTGCAGAGGATGGAAGAGGGAAGAGATGAGCAAGAGAAACCCATTGGGAGGCTATTGCAATAGTTCCAAGAGGTAATGAAGGCATGAATTGGGCAGTGGCCATGTGAGCAGAGAGAGGACAGATATGAGAGATATATGTGAAAGACAAGAATTTAGCAAATGACACTAAGGGTTGGGGGTGAAGGAGAATGAAGGCACATGGTACAGTGGGTTTGGCAGAAAAAGTCTAGAAGAAGAGCTAGGAGAGCATTGTGGAGAGGAGTGAAGGTATGGGTGTGCTTAAAATGTAGTTCTAAGAAAAAGCAGCCGATAAGAAAGAGACCACCTGGGGGATGGTACTTCCCACTGCGTGAAGTCAGGGCTGGAGTGAGCTTCCAGGGTGGAAAGGTTTCTGGGATATAGAAGAAAAAAGTCTGGAAAAAGAGTCAAGTCTATTTTTTCAGGATGGAGAAGGCTAGGACATGTGCGTAGGCAGCAGGGAAGAAACCAATCAATAGGGAGAGATAGAACATTAGAGGGAGAATGAATGATTGTGGGGACAATCTGCCGAGAAGACAGGACAGGATAGAATCAAGGGAATATGTAGAGAGATGTTGCCTTGGTGAGAAGGTCCACCTCAGCATCAGAGACTAGAGGAATTGAGGCAGGGGCAAGGGATTGATGTCAAAAGGTTTTGAAATGCAGAGAAAGGAACAGGAAGGTGCTTATGGTGACTGGTCTCTATATTCTCAGAAAAGTACAAGGCGAGGTCTTTGGCAGAGGGCTGAGAGAAAGTAGGGAGGGGATTGTGTGCAAGGCTTGAGGACAGAAGAGAAGGTTGGAACAGCCTCAGGGGGAGACTGAGTCACTGAATCAATTAGGTAGAAGTAAAAAGATTGTCTGCAATGAGGGCCAAATTAAGATGGGATAACATTATAGTGGGTTCTCTCTCCTGGGTTAGTGATCTCTTCCAGATTTGAAACAAAAGGCTGTGAGACAGGGGCAGGAGTTCTTAACAGCTATGTCAGCAGAATGGGACCTATCAAAGGGAAAAGACTTTGAGCATGAGTACAAAAATAGATTCTTTTTCTGCCATCCAAGAACAGAAAGAAGTTCAGTTTGTGCTAGACTTGTCAGGATGACCTGGGTTCAAATTTTATCACAAACAATTAACTCTCTGTGCTTCCATTTTCACACCTGTAAATTGAAAATAAAAACAGCTCCTACCTCACAGTGTTATTGTGAGGGTCAAATGAGCTAATAATGTACATAAAGCAGTTCAGAGATATGCACCAGGCTTGCTAAGTGCAAAGAGGCTCAGAAAACTGGCCCCTGGAGAATAAAAAATTTTAGGCCCAGCAGCTCACCAAAACCACCCACCATCTATTAGTAGTGGAAAAGTTGTGCTCTTCCTCCATGGAAAGACCAGGGGTCACCAGTGAAATCCTAGAGCCTTGAATTAAGGAATGGCCTAAGTGCAAACAAGATGCTAGGAGATCAGACAAGAGATAGATTTACCAAGGAGAGAACTCAAGGAAAGGATCCCTATAGGAAAAGAAAGCCCTGGAGCCATTGGAGCCTTGAGACACAATCTAGTGCAAGCCTTCATTTGACAGATATGAAAACTGAGACCTAGATTGATGACTTGCCCAAGGTCACAGAGTTAGTTAGTAGCAAGATCAGGACCAAACTCCAGGTCTCCTGACTCTCAGTTCCCTGTTTTTCAATTAGCAAAACAGACAAATGGCCATAGTCCCTGGGATGGCTATTAATGCCAGTTTCTTCACAATGACTTCTGAATGTGTTTTGCAATGAATTTCTGGCAGCAAAGGAAATCACCAGCAGAATGAAGTCAAGTCATCATATTCACACACACACACAACCTCATTAGCTGATCCAGCTGTATAGCTGGGATTGCCTGAGGCCTTTGTGTAGCTCTGGCTGCCCTACCTCAGGCATCAAAGCAACCTTAATGAGGCTGGGGAGAAGATAAGGAGAGCCCTGCAGAATTCAGCAAAGGGCTCACTTACCTAGCTTTGAAAGGGAGTCCATTCACCCGGTGATCACATCTCATATCCTCAGTGTAAGCACTGTGACTTCAGACACACACCTCTGTTTCACTAGATAGGAAACATCTTCATTATTCACAGAGTTTCCATAAAGCCTGGGCCCCAGTATTTAAAAGGAGAGCAGAAGTTGCTGAGCCGTGTGTCATTCACACACTTGAACAGCGGCCTTCAAGGAGAGAGGCCTACCCCAAATCAGAACTACTTTGTTCAGTCCTGAGCAGGCTGATGGAGAACTGTTCAAGGGGAGTCAGGATTGTGGCCTTACACACTGTCACTGCATCCTCAGCTGTCTCAGTCTTCACAAACCTGGGCTTTGGGTCCTGGAGGAGCTCACCTCCACATTATGATCCAGTGATACTGATGTTCTTACTCTCCTTTGAATGAGACTCTCCATCCACTGACTCCATGCACCTTCCCTAACTCTCCCCCATGCTTGGAATTCATTTTCTCCTCATTTATGCCTCTTGGCTCCTTATATTTTCAAGGCTTAAAAAAGTCCCACCTTCTGCAGGAAGCCTTTGTGGTGCCCCTTAATGGTAGTGCCTTGCCTCCAAAGTTACCTCCAACTTCTGCTGTCTATATCTTATTCGTACATGGTTTACATGTTGTTTCCCCTGTTGGATTGTGAACTCCTTGAAAGTAGTCACTGTTTTTGCCTTTCTCTGCATCCCCAATGTTCACCTCAGTGCCTGGTACACAGTAGAGGTTTAATAAATGCTTTTTGACTTGACTTGGGAGGTGGGTATGTGAGGGGTATCCTAATTTCTCTCAATGCCAACCTCCATTCCTTCCTTGCAAACTACTTGATCTCCCAACTCTCTAATCCACTTGCCTGTGTATTGCTATGTATTCTAGTTACCAAGGAAGATATCCTCTAAACCAGGCCTTTTTAACCTTTTCTTTTGTCAAGGACCCATTAGGCAGTCCTATGTACAGCCTCCTCAGACTAACATTTTTAATAATTGAAGAAAATGCTAAATTTCACTTAAAGGTTAGCAGGAGAAAATGCAGTTATTTCCCCCATCCAAGTCAATGGACCCCCTGAAATCTGTGCAAAGACCTCAGGTTAAGCACTCCTGCCCTACACGGTGAGCTTGCTGAAGGCAAGGATGGAGCTTCTCTAAACCTTATATCTGCCCCATTAATCCAAGCACTGGGCAAGATGTATAGCAAGCAGAATTACAGAATGGCATCTCGGATTTGGAATTGACTTCTGAGGTCATCTGGTCAAACCCAAAGTTTAACATATTCAGATCAAAGTTCTGTGGTTTCTGCCCCTTGTCCCTGCTCTCAGAACAGTCAGTATGGCAGAGTGAAAAAGAATGTTGAATATCTCTGCCACTTACTATCTAGAGGACATTGGGCAAATCATTTAACTTCTCTGGGCCTCAACTTTCTCATGTGGAAAAGGGACTGTCTCACCTCCAAGCTCCCTTCAAGCTCTAAATATACGATCCAAGTGAAGGGATACAATCAATCAATCAACATTTATTGATCACCTACTATGTGCCAGGCAGCATGCTAAGCATTGGGGATACAAAAAAAGGCAAAAGCCCTGCTCTCAAAGAGCTTACAATTTAATGGGGTAAACAACATGCAAACAAATATACGTGAAACAAGCCATATACACGATAAATAGAAAATAATTAACAAAGAGAAAGCACTGGGAATTAGAGGGGTTAGGGAAGGCTTCCTATAGGAAGTGGGATTTTAATTGGGACTTAAAAGAAACCCAAGAAGTCATTAGTCTGACTGGAGGCAGGAGAGTGTTCCACAATTGTGAGACAGAGAGATTGTCCAGAGTCAAGAAATGGAATGTCTTGTTTGTGGCACAATCAGGAGGCCAACGTCACTGGATCAAAGAGTATGTGTCAGGGAATAAGGTATATGAGAAGACTGGAAACATATGAGGAGGCTAGGTTATGAAGGGTTTTGAATGCCAGAGTACTGTGTATTTTCTCCTGGAAGCAATAGGAAGTCAATAGAGCTTGAGCAGTGGCGTAACAGGATCAGACATGCATTTTAGGAAAATCACTTTAGTGGCTGAGTGGAGAGAGACTGAGGCAGGCAGACCCACCAAAAGGCTATTGCAGTAATTGAGGCATGAGGTGATGAAGTCCTACACAGGTGTGGTGGCAGTGTGAAAGGACAAAAGGGGGTATATTAGAGAAATGTTGCACAGGTAAAATCAACAGACCTTACCAATAGCTTCCATATGGAGGGGGGCAGAGATAGTGAGGAATCCAGGATAACTCCTTGGTTGTGAGCCTGAGGGACTGGAGGAAGGTGTTGCCCTCTGCAGTAATAGGGAAGGTAGGAAGTTGGGGACAGTTTAGGTGGAAAGATAATGAATTCTGTTTTGGACATAATGAGTTTAAAATGTCTATTGGGCATGCAGTTTGAGATGTCTAAAAGGCAGATGGTGATGGGAGATTGGAGGTCAGCAGAAAAACTAGGGCAGGATAGGTAGGTTTGAGAATTGTCAGCATAGAGATGGTAATTACACCCATGGAAGCTGATGAGATCAGCAAGTGGGATCACCAAGTATAGAGGGAGAAGAGAAGCAGGGGCAGGATAGAACCTTGAGGGACAACTGTGGATAAAGGGTGTGATCTGGGGGAGGGTCCAAAAAAAGAAACAAAGAAGGAGCAGTCGGATAGGTAAAAGGAGAAGCTGGAGGAAGTGATGTCCCAAAAACCTAGAGAGAAGAGACTATCAAGAAGGAGTGTCCCTTAGCTGCTCTCTACCACTTTCTTATATTTTACATTCCCCCATTACATGTTAAAAATAATTTTTAACAATTTTTTTAAAGTTTTGAGTGCCCAATTCTATTCTTCCCTTCCTTCCTCACCCCCCTTCCCTGCCTAAGATGGTAAGCAATCCAACAGAGGTTATGCATGTGCAATCATGTAAAATATTTCCTAATTAGTCATTCTCTACCACTTTCTAAGGGCTCAGAGTCCCCAGGAAGGCTTGTTGTTTCTCCCTTGTGGCCTGGTTAGTCTCTCTAGCACCTCTGTGTTAGCAATGGCTACACTTTGGGGTGAGGCCATCTAGTCACAGTCATGGAGTCATACTAGTTTGTTTTCAGGGAAACACCTTATTAGCCAGAGCCTACTATAGTTATCCCAGGAAGTAGTGTCTCTACATCCCCACCCCCAGTTTCTCTAGGACTATGGCCTCCTGTCTCAATGAAGACTTGGGGAAGATTCAAAATACCAAAGTCCTCTATAAAGCAACATGGAGCTCAAGACAATAAAACAAAGGGATATACTACTAAAATGAAAGGGTAGTCAGGGAGGATGGGCACATGACAGACCTCTGGAGTCCTGGATGGAGTTAGGTACCCTACTAGGACCCCACAAGGAATAGGGCACCCTCTCCCAACCATTAAAATCTGGTTGATTTTTAGAGGGTTCTTCTCTGAGTCTAACATGACCAGGCATGGGGGGAAGGAAGCAAAGAGCCTGGACCTAGGGGCTGATGCTGATTCATGCTAGTGGCGGGGGAGGAAAGATTCCTGGGAAACTTGTGGCTTAATTGATACTCAAACTACCCACACGGGAAAGGGACTTTGGGTCATAACTGTTGGTCTTACTCTGAAAGAGTGACTCAGCTTCCCTATCAGGATTTTTGGTCTCATTCTAATCAGATGACTCAGTTTCCCTATCATGAGTTTTTGAGCTCCTTGGGGCTTTAGGGTAAAGAGGCTATGGGGGTCATTACATCTCCCAATATTCCTTTTAGTCAGGATGATTTCCTGAAATGCTGCTGGACACACTCCCAGGACTAATCACCCCATATGACCAGCCTGGTTCAAAATTAGACATTTTGGAAGAGACAACAGTAATGTCTTAATCTGATGGGTCCCTCAGAATGCATGTAGCATCACACCCTAGGACTTCTCCCCACTAGAAAGGGGCAAGAGGCCAATTACACCTCCATAAACAATCCTTCCTTACTTGAACCATTGTGAGACTGACCCATACAATAATGCCATTACTAAGATAAGTACTGGAGCCAAGACACAAGCTGTCACACAAGCTGGGTGGTGCAGTGGATAGAGTATCAGGCCTAGAGTCAGGAAGACTCATCTTCCTGAGTTCAGATATGACCTCAGACACTTACAGATTAGTGTATAGCGTGACCCTGGGCAAGTCACTTCACCCTGTTTTCCTCAGTTTCCTCATCTGTAAAATGAGCTGGAGAAGAAAATGGCAAACCACTCCGGAAGAAAACCCCAAATGAGGTTATGGAGAGTTGGACATGATTGAAAAGACCAAATAACAACAATAAAATTACTCCATCACCCTATACTGGGAAGCAGTGACAGTTCCCGGGAAGGAATATAAAAGGGATCTAGAACTGTAGGAAGAAACCAGAGAGCTTTGAACATAACCACTTCTCTACCCCCTACCTCACCCTACCCCTATTCCTAGGCCTTAACGAGACCATTGAAAAGACTTGGGAAGGAGCTCTCAGAGGCCAAGGATCTTGTCTTATCTAAACTTCACATTTCTCCTACTGCCTCAGAGATAATGCTGTGTACTCGGTAAGCACTTAAGGAATGTTGAGAAGACAGTGGAAAGAATGCTGGGTTTGGAGTCAGGGGCCCAGGATTAAATCCCTAACCTGTGTGACTTTAGACAAACCCTTTAATTTTTCTAAGCCTCAATTTCCTCATCTGTAAAATTAAGAGGCTTCCTTTCAGCTCTGTATCTGTGAATGAATGAATGGATGGATGGATAGATGAAGGAATGAATGAGAGAAGAGCTGCTCTGGTAATCCTGAGATCCAGAGTCAGAAATAAAGGTACTGCTCTTGAGCTAAACAGCTCCTTTACTATTGAGTACTGAGATCATTAAGTGTCAGCTCATAAAAAACCAGACCCTTAAGGAAGCTGTGCTCTCTCCTCTCTGGCCTGCAAAGCCAAGTGACCATTTCCTAAGAAGACCATGAAGCATCAGCAGGGAATTCTCCCTAATTCCTCATCCTTTTCTAAAGAGAAAAGAAACGTGTGCCTTAACAAAGGGAGTGATGATCTCATGGTGATGTCAAAGCCTCTGAGGCAAAGCAGCCTGGATTCTGCTAATTGTCAGCAGAGCTGAGTGACAGTCATGTGCAGAAGTGATTCAGAAATCTCATTTTCCTGGAGCTTATTAGCAGACTCATTAACTGTACAACAGTACATTACTTTCTGAAATTCTGATCTAAGCAGAAAATTAAAATTATTTGCTAAATGACCTAATAAAATTGAATAAAATGTGCTTAGAAAATGAAAACTACAGTAGACCAACCTCTGGAGTTGAGCTAAAAATAATATTCATTCCTCGTCTGTGAAATTTAGCAAAGTGCTTTTATTCACCTGTCACCTGCTGAAGGAGACGAGGATGAGCCACCATCCAAAATATGCCCTTTGACCACCTAGAAGATCAGCTCAGAGAATAGAGTGAGTCAGGTCTTTCCAGACTGGAAAAAAAAAAAAGTATACATATTTCTTGCTAAAGTGGCCCATTTTCACCTGAGGGTGGCATGCATGCAAAGGCTCTTGTAAAATCAGCTGGTTTCCTAACACAGTCCAGCACAGCCATGGTGGAGTGCTGCCAACTTTCGCTTTCAAACAGTAAGGCTGGGGTCAGGGTGTCTCAGACTAATCCATTTCTACTGTCACCAAGCAAAGGGCCCTGAGGGAAGGGGGGAGGGTAGAGAGTATTCTAATAATAACTCACATTTATGCAGAGCTTTAAGGCCTGCGGGGCACTTTATATCACATCTCCTTTGATCCTCCCACCCTACCTCCTAAAGTAAGCGCTACAAGCATTTTTGTCCCCACTTTACAGATTAGGAAACTGAGGCTCAGAGAGGTTTGGGGGTGTTTTTTAATGTGCTCAAGGTCACAGAGGTAGCATGTGCCAGGTTTTCTTGATTCCAAGGCTCATACTCAATCCATTATGCCATCTGGGCATATTTCCTTTATTGGTTATAGACTGATTGTTATATTTGATTAACACTGATGTATTGATCTGTCACCCTACTGGTATGGATACTCTCACCAACAGTGCAAGTCACGTCCCCGCCATGCCTTCTCACCCTGTGTAATCCTTTTTTTCATAAATAATAATGATAGCTAACATTTATACAGTATCTTAAGGTTTTCAAGGCACTTTACAAATATTATTCCATTTGATTCTCTCAACAACCCGGGAAGGTGGCTTCTATTATTATCCCCTCTATTTGGCATTCAAAGCCCTATGGCCCCATCCTTACTTTCCAAGTCTTCTTCTACCTTGCTCCTCAATACATAGTCTTCATTCCAGTGACACTGAGCCCCTGGCTATTCCAAATGATGTCTCTCAGCTCCGGGCATTTCTTCTAGCTGTGTCTCATGCTTGGAACACTCTCCCTCCTCCATTCAGACTACTGACTCTCTGGCTTCCTTTAAGTCGCAACTAAAATCCCACCTTCTACAGGAAGCTTTCCCCACCCCCTCTTAAATCCAGTGCCTTCCCTCAGCTTGCTTTGTATATATTTGCTTATAGATTGTCTCTGCCATTAGATAGTCAGCTCCTTGAGGGCAGGAACTATCTTTTGCATCCCCAGTGCTTAGCAAAACACCTGGCACATAGTAGGCACTTAATAAATGTTTATTGAATTCAACAGAAGAGGACATTAAGGCCAAGTGAGGTTAAGTGACTTGCCCAGAATCACGCAATCTCTGAGGTGGAATCTGAATTCAGGTCTTCCCAACTGTAGGTCCAGAGCTTTGTCCACAGTACCACCTAACTGCCTGTATACAAATCCTCCATAGAACCTCTATCCAATATGTTGGAGGCCTTCCTCTAGCTACCAGTACCCAACACAGACTGTCCTGCTGTTACCCCTTGCTCTCCCTATATAACCAATTGAGGCTGGCCATTAGCTAAAATGTAAAAGGTGGCCTCCACAGAAGAATGCTGAAATCCAGAGGCCCTTTTACTTGGCCTAACTGGAGATACCCCAGGGAGCAGAGTGTGGGAGGCAGAGTTGCAGGAAAATACAGTACCAACCCCCCAAAGCAGGCCAGTACCTCCAAAGTGGGACCAGGAAGAGTAAGGAATAGATACAATCTCAGGATGCCTCCATGAGAGCCTTGGTAATCAGGGTTTTCGGAACAGGGCAGGGATGGGGGAATCCACATCAGAACTGCTAGCATTTGACCTCAGGATTTGGTGCATTTTAAAATTTATCTGCTTAGTTTGGTTGGTTTGCTATTTTTATTGTTTTTGACAGGACCAGTGATTTCATCAATTTAGAGATCTCTGAAAATTCCCCATCAATCCCCATTAGCTCCTTTCCTTCAACTTCATAGTTTTAGACTAGGACAACTAGGTGGTGCCATGCATAGAGTGCCAGACCTGGCATTAGAAAGATCTAAGATCAAATCCAACCTCAGCCATTTACTAGCTATGTGATCCTGGGCAAGTCACCTAACCCTGTTTGGCTCAGTTCCCTCATCAGCAAAACGAGCTGGAAAAGGAAATGGCAAACCACCCCAGTGTCTTGGCCAAGAAAATCCTAAATGGGGTCACGAGGAGTTGGACACGACTGAACGGCACCAACAACTAGTGGCACTGAGAGGTGAAGTTTCTTATACTGGAATATCTTTTGTTTTTAGAACACTTTCAGAATAAAGCCCCGCCCCCCACCTTGGAACAAAGAATAGAAAGGGAAGGGGGAAAAAACTTCAGTAAAAAGTAAACGGTATCACCAACAGTACACATAGTACTCTGCATCATAGTCTCTCACCCCTACAAAGAAGGCAAGAAGTTGTACTTCCTAAACTTTCTAATTACACAAAGGTGGTTTTCTTTTTTCTTTTCTTTCTTTTTTTGGCCTTTTCATTTACATTGTTGTAGTTATTAATTTTTTCTGGTTCTGTTGACTTCACTCTGCATAGGCTTTGCCATATTTTGCTTAATTCTTCAAATGTACTGCTTGTTATGACATAGTAATATGGGCCACACTTGCCTTTAGCTATATTCTCTGGTTGATGGTTATCTCCTTTGTTTCTAATTCTTTGATGATACAAAAGTGCTACTCTCAACATATTGGTGTATATGGTACCTTTCTTCCTGTCTTTGTCTACTTTGGGGTATATGCCTAACAGTGGGATCTCTAGGTCAAATAAAATGGATCTTTTACTCTCTTAGCATAATTCCACATTGCTTTCTAGTGTAAGGGTTATTCTAGTATAACCTCCCCAACCCTGCCTGAGGACCAGGTCCATTACATTTCAACCCACCCCCATGGTTCTTCAGTGTCCATAAAGGGCTGGGAGTAGGAGAATCTCTTATCTCTGTCATTGGTTCAAGCCCCCACTGAATTGTTCTTCCAATTTTAGCAGGTCTGGGCACAGCAATTTCTTTAACAACCAATAGTCAGATTAGCTCTTATAAAGAAATATTTTCTTCAAAGGTATTAGCGAAAACAAACATACAAGCAAACACACCAACATTTTCCCCAGCACCTCAGGGCCATAATCCTCCCTGATACCACCTCAGTCTAAGAAGATATGATCTGGCAGATATGATAGAAAATAATCTTTTAAGGTTGTCTTCTTCATTTGTCATGTCTTCATCCACTTACAGATAAAAAATCCTTATCAAGATTTTATAAAGATAAGAACCCAGGCACATTGATCATAGGATCATAAGACATAGATTTAGGGCTAATAGGCTAATAGCTTATAGGCCATCAAATCCAATCCTTCTCATTTTACATGTAGATTATATAAAGCACTGAGATATCCTTATCCCTATTCCCAAAGCTAAGTTGGCTATATCTCCTCAGTATTCTAGGGGACAAGGTAAAAAAAAAAAACCTTGGGAATTTAAGTGACTTACCCAAGGTTCACAGAGAAATTTGAATCCAGGCCTTCCTGCATCAGCTGCTGCTAATGTCTTCTCAACTGTCTATTTTTTTCTGCATCAGGCTTGATACTCACATTTCATCAATATCTTCAGTATCTTCTGCCCCTCTGATTGGGGGGCTGGAGGGTGGAGCAAAGAACTCCTCCCCAAGCCTCCATGCAAGCCAATCATCTCTTCATTTCTTACACCTACTCACATGCTCTCCTTCGGACTGGACTCCATCATTCCCCTCAAAACAGATAACTTCCCTTCCCCTCTCCCCATTTTCAGCTTTGTTTTGCATATCGTCTTCCTCGTTAGACTATAAGTTCCTTGAGAGCAGAGACTATGTTTCTTTTTTGCATTTGTATCCCCAGCACAGCAGGGATACAAATGTAGCAGAGTGCCTTTCCGGCACATAGTAGGTGCTTAATAAATGTTTATCAACTGACTGTAAAAATAATATCCATGAAATTTTCCATTCATTTGGAATCTTTTCTTCCTTTTAAAATGTATTGAAAAAGAATCTCTGAGCTCCAAAAGTATCAAAACTCTTTTTTATTTCATCTTGACAAGCAGGGAAACAGGAACGATGTCATATTGTGTGGGTGGAACTATGAATTGGTAATAATAACATTTGACCATTTAAACTGTGTTTTAAGGTTTGCAAAACACTTTCATACAGTTTCACATTTGATCCTTACAAAAAAAACCCCCAAGGCAAGCACTTCAATGACTATTTTACAGATAAAGAAGCTGAGGCTCAGAGAAGGTAAGGAATTTTCTCACGGTCACATGGGTCATAATTGCCAGAGAGGGGATTCAAAACCCCATTGTTTCCTCACTCAAAGTCTATGCTAACCATTTTGTCATGCTGCCTCTCCATCCTTTTAAAGCACAATCTGGACTTAGAGTTACAGAACTGATCCTACCCTTTGACCCAGTAATGCTTTTACTAGAATTGTAAAGATGTTATTAAGAAGAAAAAGAGGTATAAGACTAGCCTGCAAAAATAATCTGTATTTCTTCTTCCCTAACAAAAAAGAGGAAAAATTGATAGAAAGACAAAATACTATTCACTATAATGACAAAAAAGAACGATTTGTAGAAAAAATATTCATAGCTGCTTTACTTGTAATAGCAAAAAACTGGAAACAGCCTATCTATCCAACAATTGGGGAATGGCTGAATAAATTGTGACATATCAACATAATGGTATATTACTGTGCTGTAAAATACTACAAATATGAAGGATACAAGGAAATATGGAAAGACGTGTACAAAGTGATACAGAGAGAAAAAAATCCACAGAAATAGAGCAACCACGTATGCATTAACTCTGAATACGCAAAAAAACCAACAAAACTTTTAAATTGTAAAAAGGAAAAAGGGCTTTGGAGAGAATATAAATAAGTTGTTATTAAATGTTAAAGTTTACCAATGAAACATTCATATATGAAACACCCATTCAGTGCCAGGTCCTGTGTCAGGTATGAGATATAAATACAATTTAATGGAGGAGACAACAAAGATATGTGTAAATATATGTGGCATAACTATAAGGAGAATCAAGACAACGTAATTAAATATAGAAGCTAGGTGGTGGATTAAATAGAGCACTGGGCCTAGAGTCAGAACACTCATCTTCCTGAGTTCAAATCTGGCCTCAGACACTTACTAGCTATGTGACCCCTAGGCAAGTTATCTAACCCTGTCTGCCTCAGTTTCCTCATCTGTAAAATGAGCTGGAGAAGGAAATGGCAAACCACTCCAGTATCTTTGCCAAGAAAACCCCAAATGAGGTCACAGAGTCAGACACAACTAAATAAAAACAACAACAAAAATTAAATTCAAGATAGTTGGGAGGGAAGGCAGACAGTGAGGAGGGAAGACCATCAGGAAAGGTTTCACACAGAAGGTGCTGCTTGAGCTGCATTTTGAAAGAAGTGAGAGATTCTATGAGCAGAGGCGAGGAGGAGGAGGGCACAAAGTGACACCAAATACTGGAAAATATGACTCAGGATCAAGAGGCCAAAGACTTATTATAGCCTACTCAGAAGAACCATCTGTCTGTCATGACTGTAAAGCAAAGGTGACCGAGATCCCCAGTTTCATTTGAGTTCCCTAATCAACTGGGTGAGATTAAAGAGAGTGGACATTGTCCAAAAGGGCACAGCTCACCCAAGTAGGCAAGCACCTAAGGCTCCTACAGAAAGAACACAAAGGGAACCCCTCTGATTGGGTAAGGGAGTCAGTGTTCTGATGGTGGGAAAGGAGTTCTCTGTGTCCTCTTAGTTACAAGTTAGGGCTCATGCCTACCCACAAAGGAGTTGCCCCTTCTGATAAAGGTCATAGCATCAGACACAGACTTAGAGTTTAAAGGGACCTCAGAAGCCATCAAATCTAACTCTTTCATTTTACAGATGAGGAAACCAAGGCACAAAGAAGTAAAATCACTTGCTTAGAATCTAACTAGTGTTTGAAGTAGGGTGTGAGCCCAAGTCTTCCTGAAGCTAAATCTCTATTTACTGGGCTCTATCTACTACTCCATGTTGCCTCCATAATTTCAGCAAGGGACACACCTTGTAATCTCATCAAGTTGTCTGAGGACACTCAAATTGAAAGAGAATCTCTAATCACTCCTGCCACAAATAATTTCAAGAAGAGAGTCAGGAGATGCTGAATGAACCACATTACCAAAAAAATGAAATTAACTATATCTTAACTGATTGTGCTGTGAGAGTGATTTTAGAATCCTCTGTTTATATGTAGTCAGATCATCAACTACTTAAGTGAAAGTCAAAATCAGCAATAAAATTAGGGGGACAAAAGAATAAAGAAGGCAGTTCATAAAATTATAGAACCTCCAAGAAAGCCTGTTCAAACAAATTGTCAACTCTGAAAAATGGATAAAAGTAAAGATATTGACTCTGATTACCATCATTTCTTAAAGAAATTTAATCAGTGCAGAATCATTTCCACAATAAGGAGGCTAAAAGTGGCCAAAAACATCCTCAACCAACAAATGCTTGATTTTCTTGCCAGAGAGAAATGGCAGCCAAGGGAAACACCAGTTGAAAGTAAAAGCTCAATATATTGATTTGTTTTGGTTTACTGTAGTTCTTTATTATAAAGGAGGATTCTATTGGAGTGGCAGTCATTGGGGAACTAAAAGCAAAGTAAAAAAAGAGGATCAGTAAATTCTCACATACAGCTTTTTTTAAAGGGAAACAACATTTGAAACAAATAACAAACACTTTGAAAGATTTAAGAATCTCCGCAGCACAAGGGCCAATCATGATTCCAGAGGACTGATGCAGATGAATGCACCCCACCTTCTAACAGAAAGAGAACAGACTCAAGACACAGAATGAAAGATACATTTTTAGACATGGACAATAAGGATTTTTTTTTGCTGGACTATGCATATTTGTTTCAAGGGGCTTCTTCTTTTTCTTTTTTTCTCATGGGAGGAGGTGGGAAGGAGAGAAAATAGATGATTGCTTATTGAAAAAATAAAATTTAACTTTAAAAAGAAAAAATGGCAGACAGAGCTAAGATGATGAAGTAAAAGCAAGGAAAAAAATGAAATAAAAGTTCATTTACAAACTATTACAGGGAGGATGAGAGAAGATGACAGGCAGTATCACCTCACAAAAGTACCAAAAATTGGTTGAGAAGTAAAGAAGTATGCTGAGAGCTTAGCATGAAATCCAGCTAAGTCAGACTACCGAGAATATCTGTGAATAAAATTGGAAGGACAACAAATGAAATAGAAAGGATATAGAAGATGTCTGCCAATTTTTCTATAACAATCTATTTTCATCAGCAATGATCACATTCAATCAGCAACAAGCACATTTGGAGTTTATCAAATGTAAAGAAATGTCAATGGCATTTAAGAAAATAATATTAAGGAAAACAGTTAGACCACCAAATAATTTAGCAGATCTGTGAATTTCTCAGTGTGAGTACTCCCTCCTCTGATAAAGCATGTAACTGTTCATCAAAAGCAAGCTCCAAAAACTGAAATCATTTTAGAAATCATTTTATTAGGTCATTTGGCAAAGGAGAGAGCCAGAAAAAGGTGTGGCTCCCTCTGAGTCTTTGTGAAACTACCTTTATATAGAGTTCAGACAAGGCCATAATGACATTTGCCTGATTGGCTGTGCATAGGCAAGAGGTGATTTCCAAAGAAGGGTATTTTGAAATTTATATCAGCAGGTAAGTGTAAACATTCAATATAATTTGGGGAACCCAAAACACAAACTTTGGGTGGAACCAAAACAAGAAGTGAGAGGACCCAAAACAAGCACTGGGTATGATTTAGGCATTCCTTACAGCTATCCAGCTTCCCTGAAGCATCTCTGATGTCAGCCTGACTTCTATGGTAAGCTTTTGGATTAAGCAAATTCCAGCCACAAAATGCTAAGTTCAAATGATATTAAAAATTAGTAAGGTTTTCCAAACAATATAATAAAATATTTTCCCACAACTTCCCTCTACTCCTTCTGCTCCTGTGAAATTCTTAGTCATGTCTTTCTGGAAATCCTACATAGAGGATCCCCTCAGTGCCCTAAAGGTCTTCTTATTATTCAAGGGCTGATATAATAGTTATATCTTTATCTAATATGTATGTTTCTATACCTTCCACTGAAGTCCTCCTCTCTTTACTGTGGTGTAGAGGCATCCCTGAGCTCTTAAATGGTGCTTGGCACAGTGCTGGGCACATTCAGTTCAGTCATTTCAGTTGAATTCAACCCTTCATGACCACTTTTGGGGTTCTTCTCCAGCTCATTTTACAGATGAGGAAACTGAAGCAAACAGGGTTAAGTGACCTGCCTAGGATCCCAAAGCTAGGAAATGCCTGAGGCCAGATTTGAACTCAGGTCTTCCTGACTCCAGGAATGTCACTCTAGGCATGATACCATACCAACTAGCTACTGAAATGTTTGACTGACTGACTGAATGTTATGTAAGCAGTGCACACACTCCAGCAGTTTAGTACAAGGAAACAAGAACTCGAATCAGAGGATGTGGGTTCAAATTCCGATTCTTCTATGTATTCTGATTCTAGTTGTATGTAGTTGGGCAAAACATTTAATCTCTTGGGGCCTCAGTTTCCTCATTATTGAAATAGCAGGGTGGAGTAAAGGGATCATGGTGGCACATGCCTATAATCCCTGCTACTGGGAAGGCTGAGGCTGGTGGATTTGTTCAGGAGTTTTGAACTGTAATAGGGCTAATGTCAATCAAGTGTCCATGCTGTCTGACACCAACACCCCAGCAGTGGGGGTTTGGGGGAGAGAAAGTGGATACTAGGCTGCCTAAGTTGGGGTGAACCTAGAAACAGAGCAAGTCAAAGTTTCTATGCCAGTGAATAGTGAGATTGGCCCAATGTGTGGCCACTGTACTTCCAGTCTGGGCAAGATAGAGAAATAAAGAAGGATAAGGAGGAAGAGGAAAAGGAAGAGGAGGAGGAGAACAAGAAGTACAAGAAGAAGAACAAGAAGAAGAGCAACAGGAAGAAGAGGAAGAGGAAGAAGAAGGAGGAGGAGAAGAAGCAGAAGAAGCAGAAGCAGAAGAAGAAGAAGAAGAAGAAGAAGAAGAAGAAGAAGAAGAAGAAGAAGAAGAAGAAGAAGAAGAAGAAGAAGAAGAAGAAGAAGAATAATAATAATAAAGGAACTTGGAAGAGGGGAACAAGCATGAGTAGATGATCTCTGAGTTTTCCTCTAGCTTTACATTAATAATAATACTACCAAGCTAGTCTGATGCCAGAGTGTCCAATGTCTAAAGACTAGCCTAGCTAACTTTAGAAAGGCTGATCACTGCTAGAAGGCTGAGTTTCTGGTGACAAGTGTTTTCAGCCCCAGCATCTTACAAAGGCCAGCAGAGAGTTGAGAGCTATGGAGAAGTGATGATCAGTATTGGAGCAAGAAGTCCCCAAAGTGATGAAATGAAGGGCTCTTGTGCTATAAGAAATTAGAAAACAGATGATTTAAGGAAAATATGGAAAGATTTATATAAACTGATGCCAAAGGAAGTAAGTACAACCAGAAGAGAATGAGAGAAGAGAACAAGCATTTACTGATGGCAGTGTGCCAGTAAATATATTAATTAATGTACCACTAATGTAATGTATTAATGTGCAGTAATTAATGTACTACTATGTACCACGCACTGTACTAAGCACAAATATTATCACATTTGATCCTCACAACAACCCTGGCAAGCAGGTGCTATTATTATTCCCATTTTACCCCTCTCATTTTTGATACTAGGAATTTTGTTTTCTTCCCTTTTTAATCAAATTAACTAATGGTTCATCTATTTTATTGGTTTTCTCATAAAACCAGCTTCTAGTTTTATTTATTAGTTCAATGGTTTTCATACTTTCAACTTTATTTATCTCTACTTTTGATTTTCAGGATTTCCATTTTGGCATTTAATTGAAGATTTTTAATTTGTTCTTTTTCTAGTTTTTTTTAGTTGCATGCCCAATTCATTGATCTGCTTTTTCTCTATTTTACTGATGTAAGCAATTAGAGATATAAATTTTCCCCTAAGTACCCCTTTGGCTACATCCCATAAATCTTGGTATGTTGTCTCATTGTTGTCATTTTCTTTAATGAAATTATCAATTGTTTCTGTGATTTGTTCTTTGACCCACTTGTTTTTTAGGATTAGATTATTTAATTTCCAATTAGTTTCTAATCTCTCTTGCCATTGTCCATTATTGAATGTAATTTTTATTGCATTATGATCAGATGAGGTCACTGCATTATTAGTTTTATTCAACTGTTTTACTTTGTTACATGAGACATCCAACAAAGTGGAAGTAATCTGTTAATGTCTGTGATGTAAAAAACAAAACACATCAATTTTTAAAAATAGAGTTATCAAAATATTTTAAGTTCACAGATCCTAGGTTAAGAATCCCTGTTCTAGGATAAAACACAAATCATACAGCCCGGCATTTAAAGCCCTCATAATCTGGCTCTAACCTACCTTTCCAGCTTTATTTCATATGACTCTCCTTCATGCACTCTGCATTCGGGCTAAATTGGACTACTAGCTGTTCCTCAAACTTAATATGAGATTTCCTGCCTTTATGCATCTGTGCAGGTTCTTCTCATGCCTTGAAATCCACCTTCTCCCTATTTATGCTTGTCAAAGACTTAGGGAGATAGTAAACGATAGAAGGGCCTAGGCGTGCTATGGTCCATGGGGTCACAAGGAGTCAGACTGAAGTGACTGAAAGACTGAATACCAACAAAAACGCTTGTCAAAATCCTTCTCTTTCTTCAATACACAACTCAAGAAAAAAGCAAAAGTTATTTTTAAAAATTTTTAAGAAACAAATTTTAGAAAGTTTGTCAGGTAGCACCCACTGTAGCCATCCCCTTCCCCTCACTCCCTGCCATGAAAGTCTTCTCTCCCTCCTAAAATATTCCTAGGGTTCTTTGTATCTCTTTTGCCCTCATTCTATCCTGCCTTGTATTTTACTTCTCTGCATACATGTTGCAACCTTTTCCACCCCCAAGTAGGATGTAAGCCCTTCAAGGGTGGGAAATGTGTCATTTTACCTTTGTACCCCAAACATCTATCTCAGTACTTTTTCCATTTAGTAAGCATTTAAATGTTTGTTGAACTTAATTCTGTGGGCTCAATTCACAATCTCATCCTCTTCTTTGAGAATCAGGAACTCATTTCTATCAGTTCGACCATGGATAATGAGGCTCTGGGGACAGATTTGTGATCACCAAACTCACATGAGGCTGAATGATAAACTAGACTCCAATTTATTAATTGACCTTGAGAAATAAAACTCCTGAGCAGACCATTAGCCTCTCATGGAGCAGTCAGCACAGTCTGCTCCCCACAGGAAAGTCAACTTGGGAAAATGAATGAAGATCCCGAGCCAACTTTGGTGATCAGAGAGTCAGAGGAAAAAAGAATAGGGTGATTTTAAATTGTATTTTCATTAAACCATGGTAGCCTGCTCCACACTATAGAGAGAAACCCAGATGTGACTATGTGATCATCTCCCCTGAGCAGGACTAGAAAGACATCAATCACTACTTGCTTTGCAAGTCTTTGGTATTAGTCAACAAAACACTCTGTGGTAACAGCCTCACTTGTTTCATATCTTACGATAAGCTAAAACTTAGCTTAAGATAAAGGCAGCTGGATGGTACAGTGGATAGAGCGCTGGGCCTGGAGTCAGGAAAATCTAAGTTCAAATCCAGCCTCAGACACTATTAGCTGTGTGACCTTGGGCAAGTAACTTAAACCTATTTGCCTCAGTTTCCTTGTCTATAAAATGAGCCAGAGAAGGAAATGGCAAGTCACTCCAGCGTCTTTGCCAAGCAAATCCCAAATGGAGTCACTTAATCACTATCTGCCTCAGTTTCCTTATCTGTAAAATGGAGATAATAACATCACTTACCTGCCAGGGTTGTGGTGAGATATTTGTAAAGTGCTTAGCACATCTATAAAGCATCTAGCGTGTGGTAAGCTCTACGTAAATGTTAGCTATTATTACTATACACTGGTTCAGTTCATGGGTATCATGAGGTAGGTGAACTGTGATCTTCACTCTCTTTGCACATCACCAAACAGAGTACAGGGAAAAGAGTGACCAACCCAGTCTGGCCAGTTTTAAAGACAAACCCTAGTCCAGTTATACAGCCATATGCAGCCAGTGAAATGAAGTTACCCCTGCCCACGTGATAGGGGACACAGAGTATCTCCATTTTAGGCAAACTAGGCCTCTGTGTTAAGACAGACTGCTCCAAAGGCCCCTTATATATTGAAATAGTCATCAAAAGAGTTTTAAAAAAAACTTCACTAACCAACCAAGTATGCCTGGTTTAGATACACAAGGAAACTTTTGCAAAGCAAAGATTTTGTCCAGGAAGTTAAGTATTAGATGGACCAGGAGTGAATACAGAGAGTATCATGGAGTTAAATGTTTTTCTTAACCTGTCTCCCCAAAGCTTTAGCATTTTGTGGTGGCCTATCCCAATGCCCATCCTCCACTAATGTTTTGGTATGGCCATGGGCTGGGTCTACCATGTCCCCTTTTGACTTAACCCTACCAGTGAATCC
Source organism: Trichosurus vulpecula (assembly GCF_011100635.1). Classification (NCBI taxonomy): domain Eukaryota; kingdom Metazoa; phylum Chordata; class Mammalia; order Diprotodontia; family Phalangeridae; genus Trichosurus; species Trichosurus vulpecula. Next base: position 105,302,853 of record NC_050575.1, read on the forward strand.
ATAGGGTCAGATACATAGGAACTTTCTATTTAGAACCACTTTGGGTTATGATCCCTATAGCCTGAGTTTCCCAGAAAATAATAAATTCTGGAGAAATGGTCTCTCCTACATATAATTTATTCCTATTGCACATCAACTCTATACACTAAGCATGTAAACGTGGGGATGAGATGGTTCAACAAGAAGACCTTTCTGTATCTACTCTTCATGAATAGCCTTAAAGACCAGAAAATGTTAGAGGCAACCTATCCTGATCACCTCATTTTATATATTGGGAAACCAATGCCCAGAGAACTCTAAGAAGGGCAGGTAGGTGGCAAAATGGATAGAATGCTGGGCCTAAAGTCAGAAAGACCTGAGTTCAGATCTGACCTCAGATACTTACTAAATTGAGACCCTGGGAAAGTCACTTAACCCTGTTTGCCTCAGTTTCCTCATCTGTAAAATGAGCTGGAGAAGGAAATGGTGAACAGAGTATCTTTGCCAAGACAACCCCAAATGGGGTCACAAAGATTGGACATGACTGAAACAACTGAACAACAAACAACAAAACAGAATGAAGGCATTGGACTAGAAGATCATCTCAAAGATCCCTACCAATCCAAAATATATGAATATATGCTCCTACAATTTTAATCCCAAGTTCCTCCTTGATATATAGTAGGCATTGAGCATGTTAGACACTTCAAAAGTTTCTGTGTGTATATGCATTTTATATATGTTTACATATGTTTACATATTGGTATATATGTATGTGTGTGTGTGTGTGTGTGTGTGTGTGTGTTGCAGACCAGGACACCAAGTACCAAATTGCATACATTTGTGATGCAAGAATTCTAAGGAAAGAGGTGAGCAGTCCAAGCTTTATTAGGGCATTTACTTAAAGAAATCTCTGCAGTAGCACCTTGCAATGGCCAGCAAGTACCAGGGAAGATCCATGGTATAAGTCCATGTTGAGGCTTTGTTCTTTAGCTTTTTCATATTTTTTCAACTGAAACTGCCTAAGGGGAGAGTGGGCTGAAATATGTAGGATGTGGCCGAAATAGCAGGATGTATAAATGTTCAACCAAGACAGAGTTGGCTGCTAGCCTGCCACATATCATTCTTGACCTAGCAAGAATGTTTGTGAGTTACTTGTTCCTAATTGCAATCATAATCCATTTAACTCATCATGTTCTAACGGCACCCATGATCCATTTAACCCACAATCCACCCTTTCATTGTTGGCTGGTACAACCTCTTCTGCCATGCATCTAGGGTTCCACGGAGAGATGGCATAACAGGGGTCTAAAAGCTTGGTTGCCATGATATTTGTAATTTGTAAAAGCATATAGCACACCAAACAGTATGAACACATGCCAGCATAAGGGAAGAATATAATGTGGCAAGAATAATAGGACATTGCTTAGAGTATATTGTGTGGTCTTGGTTTCATTAACAAAATTCTCTAGGTTAGCAATAGTAGTTGCCCCTCAGTAATTCAATTCTCCAGGGGGCTTCTCCATGAGCAAGGACCAGCATAGTCATTCCAGATCCAGCAACTGAAGCATTGTTCCTCATATATCACACAGTATACCCAATGTATGTACTGGCCCTCATGTCCCCAGTGGATCAGATTATATAACAATATAATGCAATAGCCAGGTTGACATACCTAATATACCTAATATTCGATGGGCAAAAAGTGTGATTAGTAATAGCTCAGCAGTTAGAGGGTCATTGGACAGAGAACTCCAAGGTACTGGGTAAATGGGCCCTTTAGTCCGGATAGGGGCTTGTACAACAGTGGAAATGGGCTTTGTTAAACAATTGTCAATCCACCCCTTTAAGGTTATAGATGTTCAAAGTGCCACAGGGACATCTCTCATAATAGCTTCAACATATAAGGCTAGGAAATCAGCTAGCAATTGTTTTTCTAGCAAAGCATACTGCCTTTCGGATCCCTTGAACAACTGCATGCAACCAGAACCCAATGGGCTGCTCTACCCTAAGTTGGGGGCATTGCCACAAGGCCCAATCAAATATACATATCACAGTAAATACATAAGGTTTATGCTTAATATGTATATTTGTTGAATTTTAAAATGAATTACTCTTTCTTTGAGTTCTTGCTGTTGTTGATAAGTTTCCTAATTAGCTCATTGCTAAAATTTGTTTGTCCTCTTCTCAGCAATTAGAGCCAATCAAAAGTAGAATGGGCAACCTAGGGAGACAGTAGGTCCCCATTCACTGGGGATCTTCATGGCTATATGTCCACTTTGGGGGGAGAATTTTTTAAAATATATTTTTATTTATTTCATTAAATATTTTGCAATTACATGTAAAAAATCTTTAACATTACTGTTTAAAAATTTAAGTTCCAAATTCTCTCCCTCCCTTTTGTCGCTCCCCCACTTATTAAGAAAATAAACAATATGATATTATACATGTGACATTATGCAAAACATATTTTAATATTAGTCATGTTGTAATTGTAAACACACAAAAAACAAGAAAAAGAAAGAAAATTTAAAAAGTATGTTTCAATCTGCACTCAGAGCTCAGTTCTCTCTCTGGAGATGGATAGCATTTTTTGTCATGGGTCCTTTGGAATTGTCTTGGATAATTGTCGTAATCAGAGTAGCTAAGTTTTTCACAGTTTATCATCCTTACAAAATTGCTGTTACCGTGTACAATGTTATCTTGTTTCTGTTCATTTCATTCTGCATCAGTTAATCTAAGTCTTCTGGGGAAGAATTCTTGCTCAGAAATGAAGGCCCTTTCCACCCTGGGATTCTGTAATTCTGTTTCTCTTCTCCATTCTCACCTTCCCTCTACCCTCCCTAAACTCTATAAGAAACTGCCCAAAATGACAACCTACCTGAAAAGTGCCAGTTATAAAGTGGTATAAGAATTAACTTGGCAGGGCAGCTAGGTGGCACAGTGAGTAGAGCACCGGCCCTGGAGTCAGGAGGACCTGAGTTCAAATCCAGCCTCAGACACTTAACACATGTACTAGCTGTGTGACCTTGGGCAAGTCACTTAACCCCAATTGCCCTGCCAAAAAGCAAAAAAAAAAAAAAAGAAGAAGAAGAATTAACTTGGAAAAAAGACATATTTGCACACTATAAACATTATAACTTTAATATCTTTTTTAAAAACTTTGAATATCAATATAGCTTCCATTGCTACAATCTCCCCCTCCTTTCTTTAAAACAATTTGACAATGAGTTCATAAGATTTTGACACATATTTTTAATTTCTTCATAATGAAAACATACTTTTATCACAATTGATATTAAGCATATTTTTGACAAACAGTTCATTTTAAAAATTAAGCCTTGACTATAGCCCATAAATTTTCAAAGAGATTTTAAAAATAAGGTGAGTTCTGAGGCCATTAAAACATTTATACCTCCGTGTCTCAGATAAAATTCTTAACCTTTTGTGTCATTCGGCATGGCGGAGCCCCAATTTATAGTATTCCATTTCCATTTGGGAATTTCTGACATTCTGGAATAATTTTTTTGTAGGCATTCTCACTGGCTGTCCCCCACACCTAGAATTCTCTCCTTCCTCATCTGTATCTCTTGGCTCTTCTATTCTCCTGAACATTAATGCTTTCCTTCTGAGATTATCTCTAATTTATCCCGTCTATATCTTGTTTTACATAGTTGTTTGCGTATTGTCTCTCTCATTAAATTGTGAAGTTCTTGAGAAGCAGGGCTGTTTTTTGCCATCCTTTGTATCCCCAGAATTTAGCACAGTGCCTGACACACAGTAGGTACTTAATTTAAATACGTATTGAATTGACTTGACATATTGGTCAGAGTTTGTTGTTTCCTCAATGGGGGCAGGGCTTCCAGGCCCACTGGAACTAAAAACAATCTCCAAATATTTTGGAGTCAGATATTTTATAATCCTTGCAATCTGGCTTCCAGCCTCATCATTAAACTGAAATTGCTCTCTCCAAAGTTACCACTTATCTCTTAATGGCCCAATTGAATGATCTTTCTCAATCTTTATCCTTCTTGACCTCTGTAGCATTTGACCCTGTAGATCATTGTCTTCACTTTGATACTCTCCTCTCTAGGTTTTTATTACGCTGACTTCTTCTCATCCTCCTCCTACCTATTTGATTTCTCCTCAAGCTCCTTTAGTGGATCTTCGTCCGGGTCATATTTGCTAACATTAGGTGTCTCCCCCCGACCAAGGCTCTGTCCTGTGCCCTTCTTCTCCCCCCACCCCCATGTTATTTGCTTAGTGACCTCGTCGACACTCATGGAACTATCAAAGTGATCTTCCTAAAGCACAGATCTGATGGTGTCACCCTTCTATTCAATAAGATCCCTGTTACCTCTAGGATCAAATATAAAATCCTCTGTTTGACTTGCAGAACCTTTCACAACATGGCTGCTTTCTACCATTCCACTTTACTCCCTTCTCTATACTCTCAAGATCCAGTGACCCTAGCCTCCATATTGCTCCTCACATAAGACACTCCACTCCACCTCCCAATTCCCTTCTTTTTTTATTGGCTGTTCCTCCTGCTGGAATGTTCTCCCTCCTCCTCTCTGCCTCCTGGCTTCTTTGGCTTCCTTCTTATCTCAGCTAACATCTCCCTCTCTGCAAGAAGCCTTTCCCAATTCCCTTTACTATTAGTAGTGCTTTCCCTCTAGGATTCTTCTCCAATTTCTCCTGGAGATATCTTGTTCTTACATGGTTATTTTTACATGAAATGTTGTTACATGTCTCCTTGAGGAGAGGGACTGTTTTTGCTTTTCTTTGTATCCCTAGCACTTAGCCCAATAGTTGGCCCATAGTTAAATGCATAATAAATGCTTGTTGACTGACTAACGGATAAAGATCCCCAGATCTTAGAGACTCCCCTGGACTTCTTCTGACAATGGTTTTGGTAAAGCCCTCAATGAAGAAGTGAGTTTCATCAGTAAAAATGACCTTTTTTCCTCTCTTCAGTACTTCAGTCTTTCTATTGCCTTGTCCATGACAAGCATTTCTTTTCATAGCAATGATTAGATGCTGCTGCTGTTTGGTTGTTGGTTTTTTTTCCCCCTCATCTTCTTGCTGTTCTTCCAACTGCAATAAGCCTGCATCAAACTATAGAGCATAAGGTTCCCAGAGTGGGCAATACCACCCCCCGGGGAGGAGCATGCTAGAACAATCTAGGGGGGCAGTAGTAGCCTTAGATGCAATTGGGGGGCATTGAATAAAAATAAAGGGGCAGTGGAAGCATAAGGAAAAAAGAGAAGAAAACTTTGAAAACTTCATACCTGTTTCATCTGTTGTGTAACAGAGTTAAAGTTGTAATAAATACATTATTTTCCAAATAAACACACAAAATGCAAGTTATAACCAATCAGTGATCAAGTCCGTTGACAGGTCTTACTTAACAAGCAAGTGCTGGCAAGTGAGCAAGTCACACATTGTTGGGAAGTCCATAATACATCAGCAGGAATATAGCATGTAATGACTTGTTTGCAATGTGATACTATATGGTTACATGATGCAATATTGCATCATCAAAATTTAAATGCAGGGGAACATATAACAAATTATTAAATTTAAGATGCATCATTTTTAAAAAAATAGTTTATATTTTTTGAAATAATGCAAATTTCAAAAAATATTAAAAGGTTAAAGAAAGCAGATTTCCATGGGGGTGCTGAGTAATTTTTAAGGGATGGTAGGCCAAATAAGTTTGGGAACCTCTGCTATAGAGAAATCAAGAGCAACCCCTTCAGCTGCTAGGTTGCTGTAAGGGTCTTTCCTTATTTGCTGACAATCAAATAGGATTTTTTTGCCGCAACGGTTTGCCATTTCTTGGAATTATTTTTATTTTCACCTGTACTTTCTTTTGTACTTTGGTTCAAATGACCTTCTTTCACTGTGGGCTTGAAAACTTGACTTTCCGATCCCCACATTATAGTCTCTAATAGTCATGGAAGTAGTGCTCTCTACAAGCTACAATTTTTGCAAATTTCCTTAGAATGATATCTCTTCTTAAAAACCACAGCACTAAAAACACTACAGAAGAGGGAAATTAAATATGCATATTGCACTCAACTAAAAGAAAATTTACCTAAGGCAAGGAAAGCTAGCTTCGACCTAGTGAAGGGCAGATGTCAGCAGTGTCAGCAGAAACACACACGGTCATTGCTGTCACAAAATGAACCATATCAAAATTACTACTTGTGCCAAGTAATTCACACATTATTGTATTAGCTCTACCAGATCCATGTTCCTAGATTGCAGCATCCTGCTAGGCAGTCACTGAGAAATTAGCATTTTGAATCTTTATGAAAGAGATGTTTGGTATCAAAATGATTCTATGTGCTTTGCCACAAGATATAAGAGAAGCAAAGTGGTCTCCCTGGGTTAATGCCTACTGGGTCCCACTGGAGCAGGAAGAGCAAATTTGGCCCTGGCAAGAGACACAAGGCAGAATAAGCTGCTGGACTCACTTGGAAACTGCAGCCCCTTTATTGGTCTACAAGGGTAGCAAGGAAACATGCATTACCTCAGGCAGGAGCCTGTGAAAGAGAGACTGCTTTCCCCAGAATCAGAGTCAAGCCAAGGATATAAAGAGGCCAGAAAGCTCAATGGGAAAATATTCCCTTGGTGGCCTGTGTGTAATATAGAGGGAAGAAGAAGCCTGAGCAGCTGACAGCCAGAGTTACAAATGGTCCCAAAGGCACTTGCCACAGAAGCCTGGCACAATCAAACCACAATTAGCAAACTCCAATTACCCACAATTTCAGTTATCTGACATTAGCTCACGTCCCCTGCTGTTTCTCTCACCCATTATAAGCTTCTCTGCTCAACGGACTATCAATGATTCAAAATAATTCATTGCTCCTTCATCCCTTTCAGGTTTTGCTCAGATGGAAAAAGACCTTCTCTGATTTTGTGCAGGCCTAGACAGTCCAGTGGATGGATACAGTTATAGGTGCAGCAGCCCCTACAGGGCAGGAAGGTTCCTAACTCAATCATAACCCATTGACCTCCTCCTCGCCCTGTTTCATACCTACACTGATTCTCTGACCCCATATTCCTCCTGTTGAGGCAATATAAGCCCAGTCTCACAGATTCAGCCTAGCCCCAGGCCCTGAGATCAATCTAACCTCAGAAAAAGTTTATAAAAGCCCCTCCAGCTGTCAGGTCCTCCCAAAGGTCTGCTTGTTTGCATAGTGTTTGTCTGGCTCTGTAGCTCAGGTATTTGTACCTAAGTCTTCCAGAATCCAAGTCCTTAATCCTAGGGGAAGTTAATCCACTTATTTCTGAATTACTGTTCAAGTACCTAATCATCTTGATTGGTGACTGAAGGAATACAAGCTAGCCCACTCTATCTAGCTGGCCCCAGACCCCACATCCTGCTTCCCTTTACCTTCCTTCCAGGTGTCTAGCCAGGCCATCCTGCCATCTGCCTACCTAAGCATACCTCTCCTCCCCACCTCCTGCTCTAAGAACTGTAATTGAATTAATAGTGCCACTATTTCTGCAAAGATTACATCAATGACTTCCTTATAGATCACACTCTACTATCCCTGTAACTCTCCAAGCCACCAGCAGCATTCTTGATGTCTTATCTTGCTTTGTTAGAATGTTAGCTCCTTGGGGGCAAGATCTGTGTCTCGTTTTGTAATTGTACCGTGCCTTCATGTTGTAGTGCTTAATAAATTAAATTTCTTTTGTAATAGAGGGCTGCTGCATGCCCAGACCCGTTAGCTTGTTCAGCTGATACAACTCTTCTACACAGAGGGGTTAGGGAGATTGATGATGGACAAGGGAAGCACCTGAGAGAGACTTTCCATAACTGGTTCTGGTTGGCTAACCTCATGGTGGGAGGAGGATTTCTGATTGGGCACAGAGGCATTCCAGAAAGCCCGTCAGCTGTGGCTATGGTCTCTTTGCTTCAAATGAAGCAAATGCATCTAAGGGAGCTTGGTAACACTGCTATTCACAGCATCAGGTGAGAGACCATGTGGGAAGAGGTCTTCCTTCCCCTAAAGCCATATGGTCCCGAGAAACAGGCTTCAGCCAACCTTTTCAATAATAGCTCGTGTTTATGTAGCAACTTTAGAGTTTGTGAAGCACTTTCTATATTATCTCATTTGATTCTCACAACAAACCTCTGAAGGAGGTGCCATTATTATCCCTATGAGGAAACTGAAGTTGAGAGAGGTTAGGTGACTTGCCCAAGGTCACACTGCTAGCAAGTGTCTGAGGCAGGATTTGAACTCATGGTCTTATTGACTCCAATCTTTTTATTTGTTCTTTTCTGTTTTAGATGAATGGAATAGTCTTCAACCTTGGAAGCTTCCAATATTATGAAAACCCAGAAGTTGAAATCCAAGTTGGAATTTGCATCCAGCATATAATCCTTGCCCCAACATGCAAGGAGTGATTTTCGGGAGTGCCCTTCAAGACCCCAGCCCATCAGAAGGACTCACCTACAGTCATACAGGATAAGTCATGAAGTTGGTGGGACCAAAGTGCTATAGGAGTTGAACCATTATGGTATGAGCCTAATATCTACCCAACCCCCACCTCTACTGTCCAGAGACTAGAAGAGGTAACAACATAGCCAGCCTAGTCCTGAGAGAGTGGCACCAGAGCATATTCTTCTTTCTTTTTCCATCCTTTCTTTCTTTTTTCTTGTTGACTTTGTCTCTCCTCAATCTCTTACTCTCTGTATCTAGTCTCTGTCTCTCTGTCTGCCTCTCTCTGTCTCTCTCTGTGTCTCTCTGTTCTGTCTCTCTTTTTCTCTTCTGTCTCTCTTTATCTCTCTCTCTCTCTCTCTCTCTCTCTCTCTCTCTCTCTCTCTCTCTCTCTCTCCCCTCTCTCTCTCTCTCTCTCTTTCTCTCTCTTCCCTTCTGGCCATATACTTAGTTCTGGCAAACAACCTCTCTATTTATCCTTTGAAAAAAAGACCCTGACTTCTTAACTACTTTCAATAGATCTCATGTCATGCTCCCCACCAATCCCTGTTGCCACCTCATACCCTGCCCTAGTGTCCAATTCCATACCCCAGTTTTTCTGCAACTAAGACTCTGCTTTTTTTAGCCAACACTTGTAAAGTATCATCCCACATAAAATGTTGTGAGCCCAAACCTCCCATACTCCCCCACCTGCCCCTAGACATAAAGTTACATGCTTACCACTGCTGTACTCCAGTGACACTAACCACCTGCCTGCCTGGATCAGGTCTCTACTGATTGTCAGCTGCCAGGCTGCCTGAGCCTTTTCCTGAGAAGTAGAGACAAAAGCACTAGGCTGGGAATCAAGAGACCATAGTTTGGGCTGGCTCTGCCCCAATTGACTACGTGTGACTTTAGGCAAGTCACTCAATCTCTCTAGGCCTCAGCTTCCTCATCTGTAACATTGGAGTGATAATGAAGTGGTACTGCTTCCCTCTTAGAGGGGTTATGAGCACACAATGACATAATGTCAGAGAAAAAGCTTTGCAGTTTGCAAATAGGATTGAACCCGGAGTTGCTCGAGGTGTTTGAATAGATGGAGATATATATATATGTGTGTGTGTGTGTGTGTGTGTGTAACACACACACACATACACACACACATATATGTATAGGCTGTGCCAGTTTTTCAACTCCACAGTTGTGGAAACACAATAGCCCCACATCTCTCACATTCTCAATTGTCCCCATCTTTCAAGTGTGCCAGACTTGAAGGAAAAACAGATGATTTGTTGGGAATATTTTCTATTTGCATTCAAAATTGAACTGATAACATTTAATTATGATACAGGCATTTCAAAAGCCACTTTGTGCCACTAAAGATCTCATAGCAACAGAAACAAAACAAAGACTCAAGCTTGAAATATGATTCATCCTTTTTCCTAATGTTAGAGTGAAAAAAAGCCCTGGGTGGCAAGTTGGGAGATGTGAATTCTAGATTTGTTTCTCCCTCTAAGTCGCTGTGTGACCGGGCAAGTTGTTTTACCTCCCTGGGTCTTAGTTTCACCAGCTGTAAAGTGAGGCAGACCTCTAAGATGCTATCCAGTTCTAATGTTCTGTCGTGCTGACTGTCTTGCATCAGGGCAGTGCTGTTGGGGCTCAGTTCCCTAGCCCAAGGCAGAGAGAATAGGCTTATACAAAGCCTCTAAAAGCAGGGCTGTCCCATGACAAGTTTACATATAGGAAAGAAACAGCCTCTAAGGTCAAGGACCCACACAGTGAACTACCCTGCCCTGGGGCCCACCATGTATCCAGGGTGCTATGACTACTCCTAGGTCAGAGAAGAGACAGAGGGTGCCCATCTTCCCAGAAAAATCACAGCCTGGAGGGAAGGGAACTGCAGGCGGGAGGACAAAGTGACATTTGTCCCTGTGCAGTGTTCATCTGGGTTACTTCCAAGGGAGAAACATGTTTTCCCACCTCTCTAATTGAAACTCTTGCTCTTCTGGTCACGATCATTTCCTTCTCTTTAGAGGTAATGAGACCCGGCCTAGCCCTGCCCTTTCACAAGGCTAGAAAAGGCATTATGGGGATGATGATGGCGGTGGAATGCTTTGAAAACTCACTCTTAAAGATGTGAGAGAAACAGGAGCCATTCCTGCATGAAAGCAAATGAATGTGGGCTCTGCTGAAGGCAGCATTGGTAATGCTAGTTCTTTGCCTCATTTTTACCTAGCCTTAATCACTGAATGGGTGTTGCCTCAGACAAACTGAGACCTGGGAAAGACCTTCGGTCTCCCACTGCATCCAGGGCCATCTCCAGTTGTCCTCATCTATATCTTGCCACTGGCCCCAGATGGCTCCAGAGGAGAGAGACTGGTGACTTTACGCAGCCCTCCTCACTTAAATCCAATTCACTTGCAAGTCAGACATGTCCTTCCTGATATCTTGGTCCTCTTCGAGAATGAAGGACAAATAATAACAGCAGCGAATGGCTTTTAAGGTTTCAGAAACCACGGTCCCTCATCCTACCCCTTCCACCACCATTTCCCCCTGCCTCCCTCCCCTTCTTCCCCACCATAAATAGCCATTGGCAGTAGAACAACTCAACCCCATCTGATCCTACATTTTGGCACAGAATAAAAGTTGTTCCTTCCTAGGCTCTCCTGGAGTACCCAGGAAGGATACTGGGACCCTAGCATTAATCATATTCACAACTACACAGACACCGGAAACTGGCATTTCAGGTCCCTGGTGTTCAGGGTTGTTTTGGCCACAGTGCAGGGCAAGGTAGATTTTGACCAACTCAGCAACAGACAGCTTGGACCACTCTCTAGTTCCAGCCTCTGAATATCCCTAGAGGCCACAGCTCTTGAAGAACAAAGAGAATTACAATGTATTTTAATACTCCAAAGATCTGAGAGTACTTATAAGATCATAGATATAGAGTTGAAAGGGTCCTTAAAGATCAATCAATATTTTTTACAGGTGAAGAAACTGAGGTTTAGCAAGGTTAAATAATTTGCTCAAGGTCACACTAGTAGTATGTGGCAAAGAAGAAAGGTTCAGACTGCTCCAAACCTAGCAATTTTTCCACTATGCCATATTGCCTCTTAAGTCAGTCCTAGATATTGATTACATCTCTCTGACGATGGTTTTAAAGTTTTTTGGCTGAAAAAATCATCACTTTGCAGAGAACTTGGTGATGAGCCTTTCTGAACTTAGCTAGACTAATCCTTGGACAGAACATGCAATCCATCACTGGACCCACACCCAAGCCCTTCATAGCTTGGTAGGACCTGCTAAATATTCACACTCCTCTGGAATAGCCTTTAAAAGGCCAATGTCTCCACGTCTATATGACAATGAGTCAAGAGAGAAGGAGAAATAATAACTCCCATTTCATATTATACTGCTTTAACGTTTACAAAGCATTTTCCTTGCCACAACCCTGGGGCAGAAGCAATGTAAACAGTATTATTCCTGTTATCACTTAGAGAGGGGAAAAGTGACTTAGCCAGTGTGACATTGTGATTAAAGTGACAAAGTCAGACCTTGAACCCAGGTCTTCTGATTCCAAATTCAAGATTCTTTCCATTATACCTGGCGGTATGCCTAAAGCTCACAGCCCTGGCTCTTCTGTAAAAGCCTCTTCCCTGGTCCATTAGCACTTCTGACTATCCTCAGAAGTGCATCACCTCCAATACGTTAGCAAGAGGTAACAGGCAAAGCATCTCAAGGACCCATGGTAACAATGCTAGGAAGCCTATAGTGGTTAATGAATCCCCTATGGAGAGCTCAGCATTAGCCAAGGTTTAATACCCTATAATGGCAGGGAGTCATTTCTCCATGAGCTATCGCTCCTCCTCGCTCTCTGTACATTAGGAGTTATTTATGAGGCAATTTGAGCAGTTTCACACTAGCTGGTCATTATGTTGCTGTCTGCTTACCACTAGGAGGGGAGCTGGCCCCTAAGAGGACAGCACTCCTTTCTCTGTCTGTACTTTGCAGTAAATGATGACATAGTGGCTCTTAGCGGGTGCTGTATTTGCTCATGGGGGAAGAGGGCAGAGCCAAAAGCTGCAGGAAAGTAGCTTTTACTGTATCTCCAACGCAGCGGCTTAAGGCCCACGCTGGCGTGTGTAACTACTGAACCCTGTCCTTGAAGCTGTTGAAAATAGGCTCATCTTAACTAGGAAGAGCTTGAATGTGTGGGGTTTAGACAGACCACATGAGCTGTGTTCAGTGGAAGGGCCCAGATGTTTGTTGATAAATACAAACCACTGGGTTTTGACTGAATTCCTCACTTTTCATCCAGGTAGCTGCATCTTTCTTGACAGTATCACCTCTTGGTCCTTTCTCCCTGTGCCCCTGCTGAAAGGTCATAGGATCGAAGGAGCTGGAAGGGACATTAGAGCGCATCTGCTCCAAACTATTCATTTTACAAATGAACAAACTGAGGTTTGCCCAAGGTCACAAGGTGATTAAATAACAGAGTCAGGTTTTGAACCCAATTCTTTCTACCCCAAATCCAGCAGTCTTTCCACTATGCCACCTTTACATACATAGTGTTATATGACCTTCATACCATAATTTATATAAGATCATAGGATCACTGATTTAAAGCTAGAAAGGAACTTAAGGGTCATCTAGTTCAACCCCCTCATTTACAGATGAGGAAACTGAGGCCCCGAGAGGTTAAGTGACTTACCCAAGGTCATACAAATAGTAAGTGACAAAGTCAGGATTTGAATCCAGGTCCTCTGATGCTAAAACCAGCATTCTGTGTGCTATATCATAATAGGTGAAATAACTATTTACTTAAGTGTTCAGGACCCTGTTAGACAGAATAAAAGAGCACTCAGACAATTTGGGACTGTGCCCAAAGAGCTATAAAACCATGCATACTCTCTGACCCAGCAATACCTCTACTAGGTCTGTATCCCAAAGAGTTAAAAAAAAAGGACCTATATGTACAGAAATACTTAGGACAGCTCTTTTCTGGAGGCAAAGAATTGGAAATTGAGAAGATGCCCATCAACTGGGGAATGGCTGAACAAGTTGTGCCATGTGATCATGATGGAATACTATGGTACTATAACAAAGGATGAGCAGGCCGCGCTCAGAAAAACCTGGAAGGACTTGCATGGGCTGATGCAAAGTGCAATGTACTGTGTACAAAGTGACGGAAATATTGTAAGATGATCATCTGTGAATGACTTAGCTATTCGCAGAAATACAACAATTTAAGACAGCTCTGAAGGACTTATGATGAAAAATGCTATCCACCTCCAGAGAAAGAACTAATGGTATATGAATGCAGAGTGAAGAATATTTTTTTTAACTCTTTATTTTTCTTGAGGTTTTTTTGGTCTATGTTTTCTTTCACAACACAACTATTATGGATATGTAACCTATATTGAATTGCTTGCCTTCTCAATGGGGTGGGGGAGGAGGGAGAAAGGGAGAGAAATCTGGAACTCAAAGTTTTTAAAAATGATTGCTAAAAATTGTTTTTACATATAACTAGGGAAAATAAAATACTAAATAGAAAGTAAAAAATAAAATAAAATAAAACTATTGACATACAAAAAAAAGTGCTCAGAGTGTGGAAGGCCTTCTGAGAAGGAGAACCAGGACGATAATATCACATTTATAAAACATATCTCTCTCTACCAGTGTAGCGTAACTGAATTCATTGCTCCTTCACACATACCCAATTAGGCTGCTCATGCCAAGCCAACCCTAAAGAAATCTCAATGTTCACTTGTATCTTTGGCCTGATATTTGGAACATTAATTAATTTTTGAATCTCTGGGAAATTGTTCCACGTAATATAGCAAGGGTGACTATTATAAGGAGAAGTGTCTAGATGCCTGTGCAATATACACATCTAAATATAGACACCAGGGGCCAGACCATACTGAGTTAGCCATGATGCAAAGGCATTCGTCTCATCAATAATGATGGCAAAGGTAAATGAGGCCCGGCAAGGGGAAGTAACATGCCTAAATGTTCCAGGTCACCCAGTAAAGCAATTACAAAGCCGGGACTCGGACCCAGGTCTCCTGATTCTCAGTCTAGAGCTCTTTCCCTGACATCACGTTGCTTTACCCCCTTTTCTGGGGGAGAGGGACAACCTTAACATTGAACAGAATATCAGAAAAGCAAAGATGAAATATTTCTTTAAGTTTACCTCTACTAAATAAGATTTTTGTATTGTCTTTAAAGGAAAAATATCTCCACTTCCCAGGTACACCTCCAAGCACAGTGGTGCCCCAGGGAAAATGTGTGAAAGAAGGAGTGAGGAGACAGAGTCAGGGCACAGGACACTGAAGAATCTAGGTTCTGATCCTGGCTCCATCACTTGTGTCACCATGGGGAGGTCCCTTCCCTTCTCTCTGGGCTCATCTATATAATAGATAACTTCTGATGTTCTTTCTAACGCTGAATCTACAAGCATGTTCTGTGACCTAAATTTGCATTTTAAAATATACCTGTGGCCTTGACATGTGAACTTCTCTTCTTCACTACTCCCCACCTAAGCTGTACAATGCTTATGGACCCAACGATGTGATAAAGTATCACCCTCATATTGTTTTTCTGTTCTTTTAAATAAGGAATCATCACGCCTTTGAATTGGCTTAATTATCAGGGTACTTCAGTGCATAAATAACAACTTCACAGTCTGTTAACCATGCCAGAAGCACTGATTGAATCAAGCAGCTTGGTCTCCTCTAGTCAAAAGGATGAACATTTGCCCCCTGACACTTTGTACTGCATGATCAGGAAGGGTTTGAATAGGGGGCCAGCAGAGCTGCAAACCCACAGTGAAACAAAGACACAGAAAAGCATCTCCCTTAAATCCCTCGTCAGGTCAATCCCTGGGATCCCGTAACAAAAGGTCAGAGAGGTTGTGAGTTCTGGGGTGAAGCTGTAAAAAATAAAAGGCAATGGATTTAGAGCCAGAGGAATGAGTCCTACCCCTGCCACTTATTACATGTGTGACCTTGGATGAGTCACTTAACCTCTCCTGAACCTGTTTCCATCTGTAAAATGAGGGGTTTGGACTAGTATGAGTTCTTAATCTGGGGTCTATGAATAGATTTGAGGGATCCATGAACTTGGGTAGGAAAAAATATATCTTTATTTCAAAATAATTGGTTTCCTTTATAAGCCCATGTATTTTACTCTGTGCAATTAAAATCATCATTCTGAGAAGGATCCATAGACTTCACTGGACTGCCAAAGAGGTTGTAGGCAGTAGTGTGCTGGAGGAAGCTCAAGCCAGCTCTTGAGAGCCAATTGGAAAATTTTCAGTGTGAGCATTTCCATTTTGGATATCTACAAACTCTACAAATCGAGACTTGATTTATAATTGTGTTGGTTGCCTAGACTTAAGAAAGTGACAGAGAAAAGGTTAATAATGCAGATGAAACTTTAAAACATGTCCTAAGTACAATCAGACAACCACTTATGAAACACTTACTAGCACACCCCATGATCTGGGACACAAAAGAGGTTAAGAATCCCTGGACAAGATGGTCTCTTCCAGCTCTCAATCTGCAGTCTTGTGGAAGTTGAAAACCACCCTCTTTTCCTAACCCCTACAATTTACAGCTGTAGCTTCCCTTACACTTGATTTTTTAAAAATCAAGCTTCACAAGTACAAGATGGAGATGTGGCTAGATAGCAGTCTGTCTAAAAAATATCATGGGGTTTTAAGGCTCTGCAAGCTCAGTATCAGTCAGCTGTAAGGTAACGCAACCCAGAAAGCTAATACAGTCCTGAATGAGAGAGGCAGAGGATCCGGGAACTAGACGGCATGGTAGAGAGAGTTCTGGACTTGGAGTCAGCGAGACCAGGCTTCCCATCCTGCCGCAGACACTTACTTTCTGTGGGACTCCAGGTAAGTTGCTTTGCTTCTCTCTGAGCATCATGTTCTTCATCTGTGAAACAGGAATAATAAAACACCTAACTCACAGGGTTGTTGGGAGGCACAAAGGAGGCAACATGCCTGTGGCACTTGGCAAACTTTAAAGAACCCTGTGAATGTTAGCTCTGGGATTAGGGAAGTGAAGTTTCTCCTTTACTCTCCTCTAGTCAGGCCACGGCTGTAATATGGTGCTCAGTTCAGGGCACCACATCTTAGGACAGACCTTAATAAGGTGGAGAACATCCCAGGGAAGTGAAGAGGAGGTCCAAGGGTGGACATGACATTGGGGACCAGGTGAAGGAACTAAGGTGTTTACCTAAGAGAAGGGGTCAGAGGGAAGGAGAATAATAGCGACTGTTTTCAAGGGTCTGAAAGTCCTTAATGTGGATGTGGGATCCAGTTTGTTCTGTCTAACCCCAGATGGCAAAACTAGGAGGAGATGGCAGAGGTTGCTTAGAGGCAGATTCCACACTAAGGAAAAAAAATCCCTAACAATTTGGGCCATCCAAAAAGGGAATGGTATTCTTCAGGAAGCAATGGGTTCCCCTTCACGTGAGACCTACGAGTCAAGGCTGGAGGGCCATGGCCATTTCTCCGTTATATGGTACAGGGGATTTTCATTCCAGTTTGGGTTGGCCAAGAAGATCCCTCAGGCGTAGTCCAAATCTGAGATACTGTGCGACTCTGTGTCACAGACACATATGAGGAATTAAATTGAGTTTGAGCTATTGGTAAGAGTATCCAGTAGAGATGTCTTCTACATAGTTAAAGATGTGGCTCTGGAGCTCAGATGAGAGGTCAGAGCTGGGGAAAGATCTGGGAGTCACAAGATCATAGACCTAGAAGTAAAAGGGAACCCAGAAGCCACCTAGTACAGCCACTCACTTTAAAGACGAGGAAACTGAGACCCAGAGAATTTATGCAACTTGCCTAAGATCACACAGGTAGCAAATGGCAGAGGCAGGATTTGAACCCAGGTCCTCTGACTCCAGAGCTGAAGGATAGAGTTGCAAGAGAGAAGATAAAAGACTGGATCTTTGAAATTGCCCATGTTTAAAGGATAAGTGGAAGGAGAGAGTTTTAGAAAGAGCAGTCAGAGAGGTAGGAGGAAAACCAGCACAATATTGTTCAAGTTTTTCATTAAGTTGAAAGGTAATGGGCCTCACTTCTTCCTTCTGAGGAACGTGTTGAGGATTAATTAGCTCGTATTCATCCAGTGTTTGTAAGATAATAACAAACTCCACAGGGGCTCCTCCGAACTATCAAGTTTAACTAAGCGTAGAGCTCATGAGAGCCGTGTATCATGAGCTGATGATGGCCTGTTTCAGCACCAAGTGTGAAACCTGCTGACTCCTCCCAGGAAACAGCACCCTGTGAATGCTAAGCCTCATTTGGGGCCCACTTCACGGAGTGCTAGGAGAGGACTTCAACCCATCAAGAAGGCTGAGGTCATGCCTTGCTGACCTCATCTACCAATCTCACCCATCAGCACCAGCCCTGCATTAGTAGTGATTCGCTCCATTTCAAGAGAAAGAAATCCATTCTGAATTGAACATCTAATACAGGTCACCAGTCTTTCCATCCTAGGAAGTAAAAAGGGCTCAGAGAATTAGCGACTCAGTCTTCAAAATCACATCAGCTTCACCTGTACTAGAAAACAGTTATGATCACTTCTAATCGGTTCCCAAAGCTATGAGTACATGTATTTGGAACTGTCTGATTTCTATGTGCTGAGAAACATCATTATTGCCAATTTTCCCTATCTACCTTTGCGATGGAAAGGCTGCCAAAATTATGGTTGTGGCTCCTTGGGTCTAGCACACCTGGCAGCAGGAATGTGCTGCTGATGTTTAACTGGCTCTCCAGATGCGTACAAGACACACTTTTAAATCTAATCCACATTCCTAACATTTTCTCTACCGCTTTCTAAAATTTAGATAATCAACAAAACAACAAATGAAGCTCTGAATTGTGGAATTTGCCAATTTTCCACGGTGTAAATGCTGACACTGAAAATTTCACAATCAGCTCCACTACCTAGCAGTCATTCATTCAGCCTCGGTCAGAAAGTTCCAGCTCTTAGTCCGGTCCTTGGGAAGGTCCTTCTGACACTGGGCCCAGGCACTCTAGCATCTGGGAGAGGCTCTTCAAAGTCAATAGGAAAAAGGAGTTTAGGGAAAGGGAGAATCAATCAATCAGCATTCATTAATTGCCTACTATGTGCCAGGCAGGTGCTGAGCACTAGATTTATGAAAAGAGGCAAAAGACAGTCCCTGCCCTTGAGGAATTTACAATCTAATGGAGAGACAACATGTAAACAAATATATACAAAGCAAGCTATATACAGAATAAATAGAAAATATTAAAAGAGGGGTTAGGGAATGTTTCCTGTGGGAAGTGGGATTTTAGGTGGGACTTACAGGAAGCCAGGAAAATCCATAGTCAGAACAGAGAAAAGAGGGTATTCCAGGCATCAAGGACAGCCAGAGAAAACGCCTAAAAATGAGAGATGGAATGTCTTCTTCATGGAACAGCCAGAAGGCCAGTGTCACTGGATCAAAGAATACATTTTAGGGAAGTAAGGTATAAGAAAACTGGAAAGGTCTAAGACAGCTAGATTTTGAAGGGCTTTGAATGCCAAACAGCACATTTTGTGCTTGCTATTGGAGTCAAAAGGAAGTCAGCAGAATTTGGAGAGGGGGAGGGACTGACATGATCAGAATTGTGTTTTAGGAAAATCCCTTTAGTGATTGAATGGAGAGAAGATGGATTAGAGTGGAGAGATACTTGAGACAGGCAAACTTGCCAGCAGGCCAGTGCAGTAATTGAGGTGTGAGGTGATTGAAGGCCTACACCAGAGTGGTGGCATCGTAAGAAAAGAGAAGAGGGCATATTGGAGAGATATCGAAAGGGTGAAATCAACAGGCCTTGGCAACAGATGGGACATGGGGAGAGATAGTGAGGAATCCAGGATGACTCCTAGATTGTGAGCCTGAGGGCCTGGGAGGAAGGTGTTGCCCCCTACCCTTATATGGAAGGTAGGAGAGGGGTAGAGTTTAGAGGAAAAGATAATGAGTTCTGTTTTACACATATTGAGCTTCAGGTTAACAGTCAGTCTCCCACCTCAGCTCAATTCAATTCAATGCATTTATTAGGCATCCACCATGGTCAAAGCCCTATGCTACGGACTGGGGATTCAGGAGATAAAAAATAAAACAGATTGTTGCATTGCTGGTGGAGTTGTGAGCTGATCCAGCCATTTTGGAGAGCAGTTTGGAACTATGCCCAAAGGGCTATAGAAATGTTCATACCCTTTGACTCAGCAATACCACTTCTAGGGTTGTATCCCAAAGAAATCACACAAGCGGGAAAAGGACCCATATGTACAAGGATATTTATAGCAGCTCTTTTTGTGGTAGCCAAGAATTAGAAATCAAAGGGATGCCCATCAATTGGGGAATGGCTGAACAAGCTGTGGTATATGAAGGTGATGGAATACTATTGTGCCATAAGAAATGGGGATGATGCAGACTTCGTAACAACCTGGAAAAACCTACACGACGTGATGCTGAGTGAGCGGAGCAGAGCCAGGAGAATGTTGTGCACGGCCACAGATATATGGATTCCGTGAGGACCAACCCTGACAGACTTCGCTCTTCTCAGCAACCTAAGGGGCAAGGACAACTCCAGGGGACTCACAATGGAGAATGCTGTCTTCATCCAGAGAAAGAACGGTGAAGTTTGAACACAGATCGAGGCGCACTACATGCTCCCCTTTTTTGCTTCTCTTTTGTTTTTGTTTTTGGGTTGTTGTTTTTTTTTTTGGTTCTGTTTCTTCTTTCTCATGATTCATTCCATTGGTCAAAATTCTTCTCCACAACTTGACTAGTGCATAAATTAAGTCAATGCGAAGTTATACATGACAGTTATATGAGATTCCATGCCATCTTGGGAAGGGAGGGGGGAAGGAGAGGAGAAAATCTGGAACTCAAAACTATGTAAAGCCGTGTGTGGTAAACTAAGGATAAATAAATAAATTTTAAAAAAAATAAAATAAAACAGATCCTGCCCTTGAGGAGCTGACAGCTCACAACAAGCACAACAAGTAAGGAAACACAAAGTCTATACAAAGTAAATTCCAAATGGAGAGTGCCAATAACTGGGTGTGAAGAGGAGGATCAGGAAAGGCCTGAGGTAGAAGGTAGCATCTGAGCTGAGCTTTGAAGGTGGTTAGAGATTTGATGAGGCAAAGGCAAGGAGGGAGTGCATTCTGGACCCCTTGTGCAAAGGTAGAGAGGTGGGAAACTAAATGCTGTGCGTAGAGAATTACCACCCAACCACTTTGATGGAAATAGCCCTCACACCCTAGTTCTTTGCCTTGCTATCAAAAAAAATCACCCAAGAGGCAACATGGTAGTGGAAAAAGAGTCCCGAGGCTAGAAGTACTTCATTTCTGATTTAATTTTTTTCATTTTTATTTTATATTTTATTTTTCCCCTAATTACATGTAAAACCAATATTTAACATTCATTTTTTTAACTTTTGAGTTTCAAATTCTCTCCCTTCTTCTCTACCCCACCATCCCACCCCCCAAGCAATTTGATATAGGTTATACATGTGCAGTCATGCAAAGCATATTGCCACATTGAGACTTCATTTCTTAAAATCATTTACATCACTAATTAGCCCTGTGACTTTTAATGAATCCCTTCTCCCCTTTGGACCTTGTTCCCACCCGTGTAAAAAGGGTGTCGGATGATGGTCTACCAGGTTAACTTCCAGATCTGATATTCCATGTTCTTAAAGCCTATTCCAGGTCTAATAATCTAGAATACTATTATCTTTCCTGTACAAAATAATACGTTAAGGCAAAGCCACAATCTCAATGAACTTCCTAAGGCTCCTTTAAAAGGCTTACCCATCAGCACCATTGAGAAGAACCTCCTTGCCCTTGCTATTGGAGGGAAGACTGTAATCCAGGAGGAAAAAAAAAGCAGAGGTTTGGGATAAAACTGACTCCCAAGAGAAAGAGAAGGAGGCAGATGGTTTGAGAGATCAAGGTAACAGCTAAGGGCTGGGCCAGCTCCAGGTTACATTTCAGTGAAGACTCCAGTGGGCATTTAAGGCTTCTTGAAATCATCTTCTGTTACAGGAGGCATTCAGCATCACCACTTTTTCCTCAATGAGATCAGTGTGCCTGTTTCAGAGACAACAAGGAAGGGGAGAAGTTAGGATCCTGCAGCCAATTCCACAGCAGGCTAGAGACTGGGGATATAGTGCAGCACAGGAAACGAGGTGGCCTAAGCAGATGCTGGAAGGCGAAGAAGGGGAAGAAGGGGAATGTCAAGTGGATAATGAAGACGGTAATCAGTGCAGACCTGGGGGCTGAGAAAGAGAAGAACACGGAGCCAGCAAGCATTGGTCTCAAAGGCTTTGCCCCAACAGGAGGCCCCAGGGCCTGAAACATGCTAAAGCTGTCTTGGCATCACATTTCACATGTCATTGCATTTTCCATAGCTAATGTTTGCTATCTTGCTTTAAATTATTAGCTCTTGATTAGTTCATCGTTTTGTGTTTCCAGAAGGAGCTCATTATGCAGTGAGAGAAACGATAGGGAATTATTTACACCCAAGCAGCTGAGAGCAGTCAGCTAATTCTAGATAATGGCACTGGCATTACTGTAAGTGCAAAGAGATTTCTGTAAATCACAATATTTGGACTTGAAATTCAAATTGAGCAAACCCCTGGCACTTTGGGTTTCAACCAACTAATAGGCAAAAATGCATTAAGCACCTACTATGTGAGAGGCAGTGTGGCATGAAGGATGGGTAGCCACCCTTGGAGTCAGGAAGATGTAAGTTCTGATACACGCTAGCTGTGTGACCACAGGCAAATCATGTCAACTCTTAGTGCCCAAGCACCTCTCTAAGTCACAAGGGTGATGTGACTTAAGCGAGGCAGAGCTGTGCAAAGCTGTCAGCCTCAATCTCTCCTCCAGAGAAGTCCAGTGACAAGACAAAAGTCAAGAGAACTGGTGATGGCCCAGGATGGAGTGGGTGACCTTGGCCTTTTTAAATTAACATCTTTTCCAGGTCTCAGTTTGAGGCAACACTCATTCAATGACTAAGAGCTAGGTCAAAAGATGACCTAGTTTACCATCACAAAAGTATCAATCTGGGAGGGGAAGACCAAGGAAAAATTTCTGGCCAGAACAGAAAACAATTGCTATTTACACTCCATCTAAAGCCATCTAAACCCAAACAATGAGCAAGAGAGGCTTGAGCTGGGACCTATTATTGGCCATGCAATGAAAACCAAAATGCTCTGGGTTTAAGGCATAGACAAGTAGCTCCATCTGAATTACAATTGGCTTCTTTAAAGCCAGTTTTTCCAGTGCTACACTTCAAGAAATCACAAATGAAAATTGCACGGGACGAAGAGTAAATTATCCCACCTTTTTGGAAAAAATAATACTAAAATCAATAAATAGAAAATTTTTTTTAAAATCTAGCCCCTAAACCCCAAGATACCATACAAAATATAAGCAAAAATATATTCCTTTGGACTGAGCACTCACATGTGGAAGAAGAAGAGCAGGAGGAAGAAGAAGAGGAAGAAGAGGCAAAGGAGGAGGAGGAAGAGTAAGAAAAAGGAGAAGGAGGATTTCTGAAGGAAGGGGAGGGGGAGTAGGAGGAGGAGGAGGAGGAGCATTGTGTAACTCGAACTGCCAGGTTGGGTACCCAGATAGCAGCTACAATTACTCACAGATTGTTGTTCATCTTTTGCTCTTGAAGAGGACCAATGACATCACAAGGGTGACAGTCTTGACTTGCCCATAAATTGGATTTGAGCGAGGCAGAGCTATGCAAAGTCATCAGCCCTGCTCTCTCCTCCAGAGCCATCAGAGTTCAGCGGCAAGATGAAAGTCAAGACAACCGGTAATGGCCCAGAGGTCTCGGGTTTGCAGGTTTCAGCTGCAAGTCAAAAAGAAAAGCTTGGTGGCTTTTAGGGGGCAGCCACAAAACATCATCTTTAACATCGTCCCCACCGAAAAACTGCAACCATTTCTAATGTTGGACCATTTGACAGTGCCCAAGGACTTTGACAGAAAGAACATTCTTTTCCAAGTTTTTAGCAGCTGTGGCTGCTGAAGGGGGTGATGAGCTCAGCACGTGCCAAGGCAGGTGCCCGGTCTGATCAAACTGACTAACCAGTTAGACTGACTAATGGGTCAATAACAACCACAACAACACTAAGTAGCCCTTACCCAGTGCTTTACAAATATTACCTCACTTTGGCCTCACAACAATCCTGGAAAGTAAGTTCTCCTATCATCTCTTTTTATAGAAGAGGAAATAGGCACAGAAAGATTAAGGAACTTGCCCAAGAGCTGTTAAAGGTCACCTAGTTATTGTATCTAAGGCCCAATTTGAATTCAGGTCTTTCTGACACCAAGTCCAGCACTCCATCCTCTTCATTGCATTTATCAAATACTAAGTGCCAGGTGTTTAACTCTAAAGATTAAAAAAACAAGGTGAAAAGATAGCCCCTGACCTCAAGGAGCCCACATTCTAATGGAGAAGACAACGTGGCAATATGTAAACAATTATGTACGTATAAAATATATGCAGTGTTTTTTTAACACTTTTTTTTTAATTTTGAGTTCCAAATTCTCTCCCACCTGTCCTTCCTGACCCATTGAGAAGGCAAGCAATATGATATAAATTATACATATGAAGTCGTGAAAAACATTTCCATATTAGCCACATTGCAAAAAAAAACCATAATAAAAAGCAAGAAACACCAAGACGATGAGAAAAGTATGCTTCAATTGCACTCAGAGTTCATCAGTTCTCTCTCTAGAGGTGGGTAATATTTTTCATTATGGGTCCTCTGGAATTCTCTTGGATTATTGTCTTGATTAGAGTAGCCGATCATCATTAAGTGGAGTGCTTTACGGTGTACAGTGGTTCTCCTGGCTCTGCTCACTTCACTTGGTATCCGTTCATATATGGCTTCTCAGGTTTTTCTGAAACTATCCTGCTCCTCTTTTCTTAAAGCACAATAGTATTCCACCAAAATCATATATTATCATAACCTGTTCAGCTGATGGGCATCCCCTCAATTCTTTGCCACCACAAAAAGAGTTGCTATAAATATTTTTGTACATAGAGGCCTTTTCTCCTTTTCCTTGATCTCTTTAGGATACAGATCTAGTAGTGGCATTGCTGGACCAGTTTTAAAGCTCTTTGTGCATAGTTCCAAATTGTTCTCCAAAATGATTCGACCAGCTCACAACTCTATCCACAGTGCATAAGTGTACCTATTTTTCCACACCCCCTCCAGTATTTATTGCTTTTCTTTCCTGTTATATTAACCACTCTGAGAGGTGTGAGGTGGTACCTCAGAGTTGTTTTAATTTGCATTTCTCTAATCAATAGTGATTTAGAGTGTCTTTATGTGACTTTTGATGGCTTTGATTTCTTCTGCTGAAAACTACCCGTTCATATCCTTTAACTACTTATCAACTGGAAAATGGCTCTTATTTTATGCATTTGGCTTAGTTCCCTATACATCCGAGAAATGAGTCCTTTGTCAGAAGAACTTGCTATAATTTTTTCCCCAGTTTCCTGCTTCCCTTCTAATTTTAGTTGCATTGGTTTTGCATGAGCAAAATTTCATGTAATAAAAATTATCCATTTTATTTCCTGTGATTCTCTGTCTCTTGTTTGGTCATAAACTTATTCCTTATCCATAGATCAAAAAAGGTAAAATTTTCCAAGGTCCTCTTATTTGCTTATGATAGCATCCTTTATGTCTAAATCATTTACCCATTTTGACTTTATTTTGGTATACAGTGTGAGAACAGTGGTTTTTCTCCTGAATGATTATACTCAGTTTTGCTGTATAGGTTACTCCTATTCCAAGCCTTCTGCTTCTCTAAAATGGTAGCTGCAAAACCTTGTGTCATGCTGACTATGGCTCTATGGTATTTAAATGGTCTATATCAGGCTACTCGAACTATTTTCTCTTTGACCTGGGAGCTCTGGAATTTGGCTATAACATTCTTGAGAGTTTTCATTTTGTGATCTCTTTCAGGAGGTAAGCGGTGGATTCTTTCAATCTCTATTTTGTCCTCTGGGTCTAGGATTTCAGGGCAGTTTTCTTTCATAATTTCTTGAAATGTGATGTCTAGACTCTTTCTTTGATCATGGCTTTCAGAGAATCCAATGAACTATCTCTAAATCTATTTCCCAGGTCAGTTATTTTTATGGTGAAATCTTTCACATTTTCTTCATTTTTTTTCATTCTTTTGACTTCATTTTATTGTTTCTTAATGTTCCATGGAGTCATTAGCTTCCACTTGCCCAATTCTAATTTTTAAGGAACTATTTTCTTCAATGAGCTTTTGTACCTCTTTTTCCCTTTAGACAATTCTGTTTTTTAAGGTGTTACTTTCTTCAGTATTTTTGTGCCTATTTTACCAAGCTGTTAATTGTCTTTACATAACTTTCTTGCATTGCTCTCATTTCTTTACCCAATTCTTCCTCTACCCCTCTTATTCTATTTAAATTTAAATTGTTGTTGGGCAGAACCAAGATGGTGGCTGGAAAGCAGAGACTTGGGTGAGCTCCCTGCCAAGTCTCTCCAAAAACCTATAAAAAATGGCTCTGAACAAATTCTAGACCTGCAGAACCCACAAAATAGCAGAGAGAAGCAGCGCTCCAGCCCAGGACAGCCTGGATGGTCACTGGGTAAGGTCTATCATGCACAGAGCAGAGAGCGGAGAGCAGAGGGGGGCAGAGCCCAGCACGGCAGGACCAACCAGAGCAGGAGCCGGGCAGAACAGGCCCTAGTGCCCTGAATCAGTGAGCTGTGGCAGTTACCAGACTTCCCAACCCACAAACACCAAAATCAACAGAGAAGGTTACTAGGAAAAGCTGTGGGGAATGAAAGGAGTTCGAGGTGAGGTTCGGCCACCGCCCCAGGGACAGTGGAGGTGGTGCTGCTACAGAACTACAGCTGCAGTTGCTTCCAGCCCCAGGCCCACCTGGTGGGAGGAATTTAGTGGCAGATCAGAGCAGGAGGGCAGAGCCTGCTTAAGATCTGAGTCAGGTCTGGGTTGGTGGTTCTTGGGGAAGGAGAAGCGCTGGTGTGGCAGAGCTGGCTGTATAGAAATAGCTGTTAAAACAACAGTGCATCCCCTCAAGCTTGGAACAAAGTACTCTCTACAAGCAGTCATAGCCTGATGAAAAACTCAAGGGTCAAGTAAGCTGGCTGGAAACATGGCCAGGCAGCGAAAATGGACTCAGATTCAGTCTCAGACTATGGAATCTTTCTTTGGTGACAAAGAAGACCAAAACATACACCCAGAAGAAGTCAACAAAGTCAAAGAGCCTACATCAAAAGCCTCCAAAAAAACCATGAACTGGTCTCATGGAAGAGCTCAAAAAGGAGTTGGAAAAGCAAGTTAGAGAAGTAGAGGAAAAATTGGGAAGAGAAATGAGAATGATGCGAGAAAACCATGAAAAACAAGTCAATGACTTGCTAAAGGAGACCCAAAAAAATATGAAAAAAAATATTGAAGAAAACAACACCTTTAAAAATAGACTAACTCAAATGGCAAAAGAGCTCCAAAAAGCCAATGAGGAGAAGAATTCCTTAAAAGGCAGACTTATCCAAATGGAAAAGGAGGTCCAAAAGACCACTGAAGAAAATATTACCTTAAAAATTAGATTGGAGCAAATGGAAGCTAGTGACTTGATGAGAAATCAGGATATTATAAAACAGAAATAAAGGAATGAAAAAGTGGAAGACAATGTGAAATATCTCATTGGAAAAACCACTGACCTGGAAAATAGATCCAGGAGAGATAATTTAAAAATTATTGGACTACCTGAAAGCCATGATCAAAACAAGAGCCTACATATCATCTTTCAAGAAATTATCAAGGAGAACTGCCCTGATATTTTACAGCCAGAGGGTAAAATAGAAATTGAAAGAATCCACAGATTGCCTCCTCAAATAGATCCCAAAAAGAAAACTCCTAGGAGTATTGTCACCAAATTCCAGAGCTCCCAAATCAAGGAGAAAATACTGTAAGCAGCCAGAAAGAAACAATTTGAGTATTGTGGAAACATAATCAGAATAACCCAAGATCTAGCAGCTTCTACATGAAAGGGATCAAAGGGCTTGGAACATGATATTCTGGAGGTCAGTGGAGCTAGGATTAAAACCAAGAGTCACCTACCCAGCAAAACTGAATATCATGCTCCAAGGCAAAATATGGATTTTCAATAAAATAGAGGACTTTCAAGTTTTCTCAGTGAAAAGACCAGAGCTGAATAGAAAATTTGACTATCAAACACAAGAATCAAGAGAAGCATGAAAAGGTAAACAAGAAAAATAAATCACAAGGGACTTACTAAAGTTGAACTGTTTTGTTTACATTCCTACATGGAAAGATGATGTGTATGATTCATGAGACCTCAGTATTAGGGCTGCTGAAGGGAATATGCATATATATATACATACACATGCACATATATATGTACATATGTGTGTGTATATATATATGTGTGTGTATATGTATGTGTGTATATATATACTACATATATTATATATATATACAATATATATGTATATATATTGTATATATATAGAGAGAGAGAGACAGAGGGCACAGGGTGAGTTGAATATGAAGGGATGATATCTAAAAAAATAAAATAAAATTAACGGATGAGAGAGGAAAATACTGAGAGAGGGAGAAAGGGAGAGATAGAATGGGGTAAATTATCTCACATAAAAGTGGCAAGAAAAAGTAGTTCTGTAGGAAGGGAAGAGGGGGCAGGTGAGGGGGAATGAGTGAATCTTGTTCTCATCGGATTTGACTTGAGGAGGCAATACCATACACACTCAATTGGGTATCTTACCCCATAGGAAAGAAGGAGGAAGAAGATAAAAAAGGGGGGACAATAGAAGGGAGGGCAGATAGGGGGTGGTGGTAATCAAAAACAAACCCTTTTGAAAAGGGACAGGGTCAAGGGAGAAAATTCAATAAATGGGGATAGGTTAGGAAGGAGCAAAATATAGTTAGTCTTTCACAACATGAGTATTATGGAAGGGTTTTACATAATGATACGCACGTGGCCTATGTTGAATTGCTTGACTTCTTAGGGAGGGTGGGTGGGAAGAGAAGAGGGGAGAGAATTTGGAACTCAAAGTTTTAAAAACAGACATTCAAAAACAACAAAAAAAAGTTTTTGCATGCAACTAGGAAATAAGATACATAGGCAATGGGGCATAGAAATTTATCTTGCCCTACAAGAAAGGAAGGAAAAAGGGGATGGGAGGAGAGTGGGGTGACAGAAGGGAGGGCTGACTGGGGAACAGGGCAACCAGAATATATGCCATCTTGGAGTGAGTGGGAGGGTAGGAATGCGGAGAAAATTCATAATTCAAACTCTTGTGAAAATCAATGCTGCAAATGAAATATATTAAATAAATTAAATAAAAAAAATAAACAAATTGTTTTTAACCTCTTTCAGGAATTCTTGTTGGGCTTGTTGAATTTACTTTTTTTCCCTTAAGGCTTTTCTTGTAGTTATTTTGACATTGTTGTAAGCTCTTTGAGGGCACAGACTGTCTTTATTTTTCTAATTTGTATCCCCAGCACTTAGCACAGTGTCTGGAATATAGCAAGCACTTAACAAATGTTTACTGAATTACTGAACACCAAGTGGATAAAGGATACCTATTAGATGAAATATAACATGTAGTTACATAAACAGAACATTGGGCTGATCCACCACCACACACACTGAAGATGGACAATTATCAGGACCCAGAAATGAGTAGAAGAAAGAGAGTGGAATGGATTATATTTGGGAATTTGGGCAGTATTTTCAATAACCCCAAACTTCCTTGTTGACAGTCCCCATCAGTGAAATCCACCCTTCATGCCAAAGATCATGGTCACACCCTATAGGGGGATGCAATCAAAAGACTTAACAAAGAGTTACTGCTCTGTAAGTTTATCAAACTGATCTGGGCACTTTGTTGATCAAGGCTCTACATGTATATTGCCTCCATAAGGTAAATAGCGCAGTAATCATGATCCTCATTTTAATGATAAGGTGAGCCACAGAGAGGAGAAAGGCTATGAGTAGCGTCCTATAATCTGTTCTTCTGACTTCTGGTCCTAACACATCATGATTCTCCAGCTTCCAAAAAGATGAGCCTGGTTGGTAATAGAAGACTTTATAAACTACATGAAACAAGTAGAGAACAATATCAGGCAGGAGTGGAAAGAGCACTGAGTTGGAAGTCAGGAAACCTGAGGTCTAGACCTTAAGCAATCACAGCAATTCCCTTCCCCTGTTCTGGGCCTCAATTTCTTCTTTTTCACAATGAGGAAATGGATTAAATGGTCTCTAAAGGAACCTTCCAGCTCAACTCTAATATTCTACCTTCTATGATCCCTTCTAGCAATGAAATTCCATGTTTTACAGTTCCTTATAGTACTGATATTCCAGATTCTAAAGTCCATTTCAGCTCTGATTTCCTCGTATTCTAGCATTTATAGTGCTGTTATTCTCCAGGCTGCTCCTCATAGAT
Organism: Trichosurus vulpecula; assembly: GCF_011100635.1. Lineage (NCBI taxonomy): Eukaryota > Metazoa > Chordata > Mammalia > Diprotodontia > Phalangeridae > Trichosurus > Trichosurus vulpecula. The sequence continues at coordinate 105,332,823 of NC_050575.1, forward strand.
GATCTCCCTCCCACTGAGTTGTCAAAAGTAGAAGGAAGTCTTACCATGAGTCCTCTCTTCCCCCAATCCCTACCCTTAGGTTTAGCATCACAGATCCCACTTGAAACCCTCCTTGAAACCTACTTGAAACTCACAACTTACTGTCTGACATTTCAGTTCAGTTCATGTCTTCAGGTGCCATTATTTCAGTTGTCTGTACATATTCTTCAATATTTCTATAAATATGTGATCTCAGTAATTTGAGTGGAACAGATCAAAACCCACCTAGGCTGTCTCATGCTGGTTGACTTTCATCTGTGTCCTTTTGTCAATCCTCTACAGAAAATCATATGTTGGGGGCCTTCCTCTAAATCTCTTAAACATATATGGGTTAAAGTACAACATATAATCCTTCCCCCTTGCTACATAAACAACCCAACCTCCTTTACATAATCTCTTTGTTAGTATCTCTTAGGCTACTTATTGCACACAATTTGTCATGGACAATATACTGTAGTACATAAATATACATATATATATATATATATATACACACTATACAATATACTATATACTATAGTATATAGACAATATGCTATGGTTTATTTATGCCTCCTATCATGCTCCATCACTAAATGCGTGGCCCATAATTCAGCCTAACAATAACACAGGGAACACTAAGTGGATGAAGAATGCCTATTAGCTGGAATATGATATGTAGTTGTATAAGCAGACCACTGAGCTGGTCCATCACCATGCAAACCTTGTACACACACTGCCAATAGGCTATGAGTTGGACCCCAGATTGACTAGAAGGAAGAAAGTGGACTAAATTGTATTTGGAAAAGTAGGCAGTATTTTCAAACACTCCAATGTTCCTGAAACAAAAATTCATCTTAGGATTCTTCCAATGAAGCCATATTATGGTGAATCATGAAATACCACCATCTCTTCCATAACTACATAGAGAAAATTATTTGACAATCTGATCAACTCTTATCCCGTAACCTTTACAATGATTTAAAAGAAAAATAAGTCAGCCCCCAAACTCAGTGTTGATTCAGTGCATAATACTGACATCACTTTGGTGATCTAAACCCTTCAGAGCCTTCCCTCTGTTAAATCAACATTTGTTCAGTGAACCAGCATTTGGTATGCAATGATGATGTGCAAATTAGATTGAGTACACACTTCTCAAATTTCCAATTCTTTCTCTAGACATTCTAGCTCATAAAAAAATCTGGATATATGTCAATATAGTTTATTTTTAAACTTCAAATAATACCATGTATAAAGAAGGGATAATTCTTGCAGAGAAATTTCAGGAAATCTGATTGGTCTGTGATTTTTAATATCCCCAGACGGTGAGGTAGATCTTGGAGTGACTGACCCTCAATGGTGGCCTTGATCAGGGTGGGCAGAGAAGGCACAAAGAAATAACCAAGCAGATCATAGATAGAACCATTTTAAGTCCTTGCAATGTAATCAAGAAAACAGATTGTAGCTGCTCTAGTACTAGGAAACATTAGTTGGTTCATGGGCTTCCAAAGACCATAAGGAAAGAAAAATTACTCAGATGAAATAAGACAAGGCCTGTTGACTCTTGATCCTTACTCATAATTGCTCAGTCATCTTGGTGCCTGGGACTTGAACACATTCAGAGGCCATGTCAAATCAACAAGAAATTACTAAGTGCCTATTATGATCCAGGCACTACTAAGAACCAGGGATGATACAAAAAAAGTCAAAAAACAGCCCTGACTCTGAAGGCCCTCACAGTCTAATGAGAGAGACAACATGGAAACAGCCCTGTGCAAAGATGATAGATACAGGGTAAACTGGAGAGAATCTCAAAGGGAAGGCACTAAGATTAAGGAGAATCAAGAAAACCTTTTTACCCAAAGTAAGACTTTTGCTGAGACTTCAAGGAAGCCAGAGCAGACAAGAGGTGGAGATGAGGAAGGATAGCACCCCAGGTATGGAGGACAGCCAGTGACAATACCCAGAGCTGAAAAACAGAAAATTATGTACAAAGAACTACAAGGAGGCCTGTGTCACCAGATCTTGACTATGTGTCAAGGGAGTAAGGGACAAGAATCCTGGGAATGTAGGAAAAGGCCAGGTTACAAAAGCCAAATGGAGGGTTCTATATTGGATCCTGGAGAGAATAGGGAGTGTCATCTTAATAATAATAATAGCTGTCATTTCTAACAGCACTTTACACATATGGTATTTTATCCAATCCCCACAATAACCTAGGGACATAAGATCTACAGGTTTTTATCATTCCCTTTTTACAATTGGGGACACTGAGGCACAGAGATTAAGTAACCTGTCTACAGTCAAACAGAGAGGCTAGGTGGTATAGTGGATGGAGCACAGAGCCTGGAGTCAAGAAGAGCTAAGTTCAAATCCAGCCTCAGATACTTTCTAGCTGTGCGAACCTGGGCAAGTCACTTTACCTTCCTTCCCTCAGTTTCCTCATCTGTAAAATGAGCTGGAGAAAGAAATGGCAATCCACTCTAGTATCTTTGCCAAGAAAACCCCAAATAGGGTCATAAAGACTCAGAAATGACTGAAACAAATGAACAACTATAGTCACACAGTCAGTATCAGGGGCAGGGTTTTAATTCAGGTCTTCCTAACTCCAAGACCAGTGTCCAAGACCATGCAGCATCTACTACAACACATTTTTTTAGCTCCATATCTATGAAAAATCAGTTTGACTATTAAAACCATTCACAGGCCTGTGGGAAAATCACTGTGCTCGGTGTGGATGATCACATCAATCAAAACTAAAGGACATTTCCATAATAAAGAGGACATCATGCAACTCCTCCTCCCATGACCCTGGATCCTCAGTTCTGTGATTCTAAAGATTTGTATCCCAGACATGGGCACAGACACAGCCCAGGTTTATTAATATCTTAGAGAGAAGCAGCATTCCAATTTTTCTCCTGATAGTCTACAGCTCCCTTCAAAGATCAGCTCAAATGCCACCTCCTATTAAAAAGCTTTTTCTAACTCACCTGTTTATTCGGGCTTTCCCCTCCAAAAATATGACCATCTAGGTGGCACAGTGGGTAGAGGGCTGGGCCTAAAGTCAGGAAGACTCATTGTCCTGAGTTCAAATCTGGCCTCAGACACTCACTGTGTGACCATGGGCAACTCACTTAACCCTGTTTGCCTCAGTTTCCTCATCTGTAAAATGAGCTAGAGAAGGAAATGGCAAACCACTCCAATATCTTTGCCCCAAGAAAACCCCAAATGAGGTCACAAAGAGCCAGACACAACTGAAACAAATGAATAACAACAATTTATTTACCCTTGTACATGTTGCTTCCCTCTTGAGGGCAAGCACTGGTTTGTCTTTATGCTTCCAACATGTTCCTGCACAGTGTAGGACACATCATATGCACTTGGTAAGTGCTTGTGGAATTGAACTGAATCATCACAAATCAAGCCACAAGAAAGTTCAGGGCCCTAGTTCAGCCCCTCACTAGTCTCAGCCTCTAGAATCTGGGCTTCCAAGTTTCAACCACATCCTTACATAGCACATTTCTGGGAGCCCTGTGAAGCCTGCATGACTGTATTAACCATAGGAATTACAGAATTTGTAAATTGCAGAAATTGCAAAAAAAATTCAAATCACATCATTGCCCAATATATGCTGATGCCTACCTGGAGGATGCAGGGAGTTTATGTCTAGTTATAGAAGTAAGACAATTACCCACATAATTATAAGATAGGATGGGGTGAGGGCTATAAAGAATGCAGAAAGAGCTACGAACATTCAGAGGAGGGAAATATTCCATCCATTTGAAAAGAACAAGAAAGATTTCATGGGAAAAGTGGCATTTGAGTAGAACCTGGAAGGCTAACAAGAGTTTTACAGATTAAAAAAAGGCAGGAGAAGGCATTCCAGATAGAGAGAACCATACAAGGAAAAGTATGGAGGTGGGAAAGCCTTGATAATGTATAAGGAAACTGAGGTTAGTTTCAGCACAGGGTCCACTGTAGAGGAGTGAAATAAGACTAGAAAAGTAAGTTGGGCCAAGATTGTAGAGGGCATTGAATGCCTGGCTAAGGAATTTAGATTTAATTAAATAGGCAAAAGAGAACCATAGATCTTTGAGGAGAGATAACGGTCCCTGAACTATGCACTATAAATATAAATCTGGCAGCATGTACAGGTTTGAATGGTAAATCATTATATATGTATATATACATACATAAACACATACATACATATACATGTACATATATGGATAAGATCCTCCATATTACAGTCTAGGCCCTGCACGTTCTAACCTTCAGACTCTCCTGCTTGGAGATATGATAGGCCTACAAACCTCCAGACTCTCCTACTTGGAGATGTGATAAGCCTTGAGCAAAGAATGCACAGACCTTCCAGACTCTCCTACTTGGAGATGTGGTAAGCCTTGAGCAAAGGATAATTAACATTCTTTGGAGAAACTGCTGTCCTGGGGGCCTAGCCAGCTCCCAAGAATGATATCTCACGAGACCCCATTGAAAGGGTTGGCTCCCCTCCCAGTGGGAACATCTGGGGTGAGCTTTCGTTGTTCAAGGACTTATTTAAGTCACCATGTGGGTGAGTCACGTTGGAATCTCACCCATGGAGAGGATGCTCTGCCTGGGACTCTCCCACTCAGGGCCCTGATCGAGCTGTACCCTGGGATCCCCCAGCTTTGAAGGATTGGGTACTGGTGCTCCCCGAATTGTTTTCTGTGATTAGCTATGTTGTTAGGAACTGTTAGTTATTGTGTTGTAAATCCAATGTAATATTTCCTCTGTCTTTTAATAAAAAAGCATTATTCCATTGGGAGTATGTCATATCACAGATGCGAATTTGAATCTAACTTAGTTTAATTGGACAAGGTTGTACTGAGTAAGGTTGGGAGCAGTTCAGAACACAGGCAAAAAAAAAAAAAGGCCTGAACCAGAAAAGTTGTATTGGGTATAGAAAAGGGAGTGGCCTAGATCAAAATTTTACAACTAAGTGAATATCAGTGAGGGACAGGGAGGAGTCAAAGATCATTCTAAATTTTCAAAAATGAGATTGAAAGAATGTTGGTACCATTATCAGAAATGATGAGGTCAAAAGGAGGAAAGGTAATGAATTCCATTTTGGACATGTGAGTTTGAGGAATTGGATGGGAGGTCAGCTGAAAATGCAAGGATGAAAAAAAATTCAGAAGAGGACACAAATAGGATGATTTTGTTACCATCATGTTAAATTTAATATTCACTTCTTTAAACAATCTGTATATAACAGAAGTTCATGGTTTTCCATAGAATCTTCTATTTTGTTCTTTGTATGTTTAAATGTTAATGCTTACTGATGACTGTGAAATTCAGAATTTTTAAGATGTAAATGTGGAACTTGGGAGAGATGTTGGGTTGAAAAACAAATCTAGAAACAATTTGCAGAAGGGAGTGTTGAAGTTCCATGAGTGGATGAGATTGCCAATGGAGAGACAACAGAGAAAAGGAAGGGGACCATAGATAGAACTTTGGAAAATGTTTCAATTTAAAGGGTAGGTAAAAAAGAAGATAAAGATAAAGAAGAGGCAGAAACAGTCACAATGAATGACCCAGACATCCTCAGATTCAGTACAAGTGCTAGGAGATCCTTGAGAAGGTTTGCCCACAGTCAGCCCTACTATGAATTACCTTTGATCGTTAGTCCCATTATCAGAGAGATGCCCTGTTGACTGTCTTCCCTAAATGGTGCCCCTGAAAAGAACCTTTCTTTCCAGGAAACACCAACAAGATAAGCCTATAAGATAAGCAAGTAGTCTGAGCCCCTAGCCAGAGACTCACACAAGAAAATTGGAGATGGACCCCAAAGGACTAGACGGCTAATGGAAACATGAGAAATAGAACATTCACCTAATCCACATACTCAGTGCTATGCAGAGCACAGGGAGGTAAGCTAATAGAGGCCCTTGAACAGTTCAGGCATTAATTACCTCAAATTGAATAAACACTGGTTGAAGAACCCTGGGCATTCTTATAAGGCTCTTTCACCCTTCCCCAACTGATATACATATACATACAGACACTTGCGCACATAAGCATGCACAAAAACATACACATGCATGTATATGCATATAAACACATATATATTCATTCAATTTACTTCTCATTGCTTGTGTTGAATATGAATTAAATTGCATTGCAATATCAAACTGCAGTTGGTCTGAATCATGCTCAGGAATTGAGGAATTGAATAGCACTTAACAAGAAAAGCTTATCACTGAGGTTCAGACAAGCTCAGGTCCATGTGGCACCTGATGAGCTGCCTAAGGCAATGATGGCAATAAAATATGGAATAATAAATGCTCCAGCCTCCACTCCGGGGTGATAGGGGGGAGAATGAGGTATGGCTTACAGTCCTCTCTCTTTCCACTGCACTCAGCTGCTTTGGTACCAGGCAGCAGCTCAGTTTTTGAAGAAAAGAGGCTTCAGCCCAGAGAGAGATGGCAGCTTCACCCCTCCTGACCCAATTAAAGGACCTCAGCTTTCACTTTACTGAGAAAATTGAAACCATTCACCACAAGCTCCTTCTCCCATTCTCTTCATCTCAAAATCTCTTGATATCATCCCTTGCTCTCTCCTCCTTCACTCCAATTTTTGACGTCCTTTTTTTCCAAGACCAGCCCTTCTAGATTGCCTTTGATCCCATCATTTGTATTCTCCTACAGATTACCCATTCAGTCATTGACCCGCTCTCTAATCTTAAAACTCTTCATACCTACTAGCTCCTTCCCTACTGCCTATACCCTACAAACATACCCAAGTCTCCCATCCCATCCTCATTCCTCAAAAAACCTTCAATAGGCCCTAGCATCTCCACAAGCTACCATCTTAAGAGATGCTTGAGACACTGCTCCCTTTCTCAATCAAACTCCTAGAAAAATCTGTCCATACTCAACGCCTCCCCTTCCTCTCATCTCACTTTCTTTTACACTCTCATCAGGCTGGCTTCTAGCCTCCTTATTTAACTGAAGCTCACCTCTCCAAAGTTATCAGTGGTCTCTCTTTTGGTAATTTATATTTTATTTTCCCCAATTACATGTAAAAACAATTTTAACATTTTTTTTCAAATTTTGAGTCCCAAATTCTCCTCCTCTTTACCTCCCTTCCTCCCCTCATTTAGAAGGCAAGCAACATGACAAAAGTTACACACGTGTTGTCATGCAAAACATATTTCCACATAAGATGTTTTGTGAAAGAAAACAAATTAAAAAAAGAAAAACAAAGAAAGTAAAGAAAAAGCATGCTTTGATTTGCACTCAGACTCCATCAGTTCCCTCTCTGGAGATGGATAGCACCTTTCATCATAAGCCTTTCAGAACTGTCTTAGATTACTGTATTGCTGAGAATAGTTGTTATTTTCAGTGGTCTCTTAATTGCCAGATCTAATGATCTTTTTTTCAATCTTCATCCTTCTTGACCTCTGTAACATCCAACACTATTGATTACCTTCTCTTTCTAGGTATTGTCTTCTCCCTAGATTTCCATGACACTGCTCTACCTTAATTTTCCTATCTCTTCAATTGCTCCTTCTCATTCTCCTCTGCTGTTTCTTCATCCATATCACACCCAGTAACCATGCCTGAGTACTCTTCTCTTTTTGTTCCGTGTTATTTTACTTGGTGATCTCATCAGCTTCCCATGGATTAAATTACCATCCCTATACAGATGATTCCTAACCCAAGTATCTCTCCTGAGCTTCAGCCATACATCTCCAATTGCCTTTTGGACATTTCAAACTACGTGTTCCACAGACATCTCATACTCAAAGTTTCCAAAAGAGAACTCATTCTCTCTTTTCTTCTAACACCCTCTTATCTACTAACTTTCCCTATCTCTATCAAAAGCACCACAATTCTTCCATTCTTCCAGTCCAGGATTGTGACTTGGGTATCATTTTGGACTCCTTACTCTCTCTCATCCTACATATCCAGTCAGTTGCCAGACTTTGTCATTTCTACCTCCACAAAATATCTCCAACAAATACGACCCTTGTCTCTTTAAACATAGCCACAGTTTTAGTTCAGGTCTTATTTGGACAATCACCATAGCCTCCTAATTAGTCTTGCCACCTTAAGTCTCTGCTAACTCAAATTTCAAGAAACTTTCACAGAAATTTTCTTTAAGCACCATTTTATTGGCTTACTCCCTTACTCAAGAAAGACCAACAGTTCCCTACTACCTTTGAGGATCAACTATCAACTCATTCGTGTGACTTTTAAAGCCCCTCAGAATGTTGGCTCCAACCTGCCTTTGCACCCTTATTATATACCACCCCTCTTCCGGCACTCCCTGGTCTAACCAAACTGGACTTCTCTTTTTCCCACTCAGAGCTAATATCTTGTCCCTGTGTCTTTCATTGGCTGTTTCCCATGCATGGAATGCACTTCCTTCTCGCTTCCACTTCATTAGAGTCCCTAATTTCCTTCAACACTCAGTTCAAACACCACACAAAATCCACCCAACACCTAGAGTCCTCCCTCACAAACTATCTTGTATCTGGCTGCCTTAGGTTTATTATGTGTTTATTCTGTACACATCTATTCTGCGCACATGTCGTCTTCCTCAATAAAATATAATTTTCTTAAGGACAAGGGGTGTTGTACCTTTATCATTGTATCCCACCACCTAGCACACAGCAGGAACTTAATACATGCTTGTTGATTGATTAAGAAGACCTACATCATCTCTGCAGCATCCATATCTCCCGGAAGGAGAAAGAACAAGCAAAGATAGCAGAGGCAGCCTTTGCAGAAAGCATTTGGAGTGATCGGATTTGGATGTGGACAATGGAATCAAAAAAGGCAGAATGGTGGCAGCAGTTGGAGAAGACAATAGGGGTATAATAGACAAAGCATTGGCTAGGGAATCAGAAAATATGAGTCTGTGACTTACTAGCTGTGTGACCTTGGACAAGTCACTATATGTCTCTGAGCTTTGGTTTCCTCATCTGTAATGAAAATAAGCCCTTCTCTCCCTGTCTCATGGAGCTACAGTGAGGTTCAAATGAAATAGAAGTGAAATCATTTTCAACCACTTAATCAACCAATCAACAAGTAATTATGAAGCACTTGCCATGTGCCGGGCACTGCACCAACTCTAGTATACACGTACAAAGTTGGGACAGTTCTTATCCTCAAAACGGTTTTATTCTTTTTTTTCTAGAATGCATATTATATACACATATATATATGTATATATGCATGCATGCATATGTATATGTATGTGTATATGCATATATATATATACTTTTTATTTTTAGTTTACAACACACAGTTCTACATAATTTTGAGTTCCAGATTTTCTCCCCTCCCTCCCCCTCCTCCCCCTCCCTCCCCAAGACAGCATGGAATCTCCTGTAACTACCATGTATAACTTCGCATTGAATTAATTTATACACTAGTCAAGTTGTGGTGAAGAATTATGACCAATAGAATGAATCATGAGAAAGAAGAAACAGGGCCTCATTTCTAAAATATACAGGGAACTGAGCCAAATATATAGGAATACAAGCCATTCCCCAATTGAGAAATGGTCAAAGGATATGAACAGGCAGTTTTCAGAGGAAGAAATTAAAGATATCTATAGGCATATGAAAAAATGCTCTGGATCACTACTGATTAGAGAAATGCAAATCAAAACAACTCTTAGATACCACATCTCTCCTGTCAGATTGGCTAAAATAACAAAGCAGGAGAATGATAAATGCTGGAGAGGATGTGGGAAAATTGGAACATTGTTACATTGCTGGTGGAGTTGTGAGATGATCCAGCCATTTTGGAGAGTAATTTGGAACTACGCCCAAAGGGCCATAGGAATGTTCATACCCTTTGACCCATCAATACCACTTCTAGGGTTGTATCCCAAAGAAATCACACAAGAGGGAAAGGGACCCATATGTACAAAGATATTTATAGCGGCTCTTTTTGTGGTAGCCAAGAATTGGAAATCAAAGGGATGCCCATCAATTGGGGAATGGCTGAACAAGCTGTGGTATATGAAGGTGATGGAATACTATTGTGCCATAAGAAACGGGGATGATATGGACTTCGTAACAACCTGGAAAAACCTACACGACATAATGCTGAGTGAGCGGAGCAGAGCCAGGAGAACATTGTACACAACCACAGATATATGGATTCCGTGAGGACCAACCCTGACAGACTTCGCTCTTCTCAGCAACACAAGGTGCAAGGACAACTCCAAGGGACTCACGATGGAGAATGCTATCTACATCCAGAGAAAGAACTGTGAAGTTTGAATGCAGATTGAGGCACACTACATGCTCACCTTTTTTCTTCTCTTTTGTTTTTGTTTTAGGGTTTTTTTTTTGGTTCTGTTTCTTCTTTCTCATGATTCATTCCATTGGTCATAATTCTTCTCCACAACTTGACTAGTATATAAATTAATTCAAAATGGTTTTATTCTAATAGGAGAACACAATATATACATGGAGTAGTGGACAGAGAAGGGAATTTTGGTTAGGGCTATTATGGGGATGATTAATGGAGTACAGTACCTGGCATAAAGTAAGAGCTTAATAAATGCTTGTTGTCTCACAGCCTTAGAAATTGTCAAGCCCTTTCCACTTAGCAATGGTGGCATCGATTTGATTGACTCCCAGAGCAAGAGGGAAGGGAAGAGACAGGAAGCAGGGTGACCAACTAGAGGGGAGAGGGAGGGATGGGGAGCAGGGAAAAGGGTAGATGGCAAGATGCCCATGCTGGTTAGGCCCTGATCTCATGGTGGATAGAATATAAGGCATGGCCTGGACTTGGCTACACATATAGTGGGCTGGGTTTTAAAGTACAACTAGAGAAATAAAATATTTTCATGAAGCATATCTATACTTATTTGGACATTTTTTTCAGCCAAATTTCATATGATTTATCCAAAAGTCCATATGGTCATTTCTCAGATCCTCTGCACAGCAGTCACACCTACAGGTTATAGACATTTTTAAATAAAATATGACAGTTTTCATCTATAGTGACTTGGACATTTTATTGAAAAACTGAGGCAAATGTAAGTTTCAATTTCATTTCTATGCATGTGACTCTAGCAGGAGAACTGCTTTCTGGAAATCCATAGAACCACAGAATGGAAGGGACTTTTAAATATAGAATGTAGATGATCAAAGCTGAACAGGATCTCAGAAACAATCTAGTACAGCCCTGGCATTTTATAGATTTGACGAATTTTATTGAAGCTAATAGACCTTCTGTCCCCACAGCACTCCAAGTGTCCCAAAGCCCCTGCTGAAAACCCCATTGTAGAACCAAGATTCCTGAGACTTGAGGAGTGGCTGTCATGGCGGTCCAGAAAAATTTGAGAGCTAAGATTCATAACCCTTTTCCAGCTAAGATAAATGAAATGTGTTAGTATTACAATTTCTCGGGAAATCAGGAAATCATGGTTCAAGGGAAAGAAAGCTGAGCAGAGTCAGAGAAACTGAGATAAAGTCTCAGCTCTGTGAGCTGTGTGACCTTAAACAAGTTGCTTAAATTCTTTAATTCTCATCTGAAAAGTGAGCATGTTGTATTAAGATGACTTTCTAAGGCTCCTTCCAGTTCTAATCTTATCATCCTATGGTTTCTGGATGGAATCATGCTCCTTAGTAGCCACCTGGTCCTTCCTACTCAGAAATCTGCTTCTGACAGAAGCACTGGATTTGTCTTCCCTGTTTAGGGAAGGGACTCCTCCAAACATCCTACTTCTCCTCAGTTACTTGATAGGGATCCACCACATGGGTCAGGTCTGGACATACACTGTGGAAAGTTGAGACAATTATCCTGGCTTTGTAAACTCAAGCCTTCAAGGATAACCAGACTCAGTGTGCTATTCCTAGTCTTCATATAGCAGCCTCTGGGAGTCAAATAGTTACCTTTTGCCCTGAAGATCTTCAATCAGAGACTGGATGACCACTTGTCAGAGAGGGGATTCCTGTCCAGGGAACTAGGTATCCAATAAGGTTCCTTCCAATTCCAAAATTCCATGAAGGCTGTTACTCCCAAATCAGAGGCTGGGAATATTCAATCAATCAATAATTTACTAAGTATCTACTATGTGTCAAGCACTGTATTAGACACTGAGAATACACCTGTACTAAATGAAATAGTCTCTGCCTTCATGCAGTTTACACCCTATTTAAGGAAGGCAGGAAGAACCTAGAGTACCTGAAGAATGCCCAGAAGCAAACTGAAAGGGGCTCTCCCCTGGTAAACCTCAAGACCACAAGAGCCCTACTATATTACCTTTGTCTCAAGCTCAGGCCAAGAGTAGACCCAGGGAAGGTCAACGATGAGTTCCCCACCCCAACACAAATTTAGGGCTTGAGCAAAATTCAGCAGGTTTAGGGCCTGAGAATTTGTGAAATACAAGGTTAGGTCCTGCTATGCAGTCTACATGGACCAAACTCCCCTGATCATTGACCAAACAAACCTTCTGTTCTAATTGTCTTAGACTCTTGAGATTGGTTTTATAGATTTTTGTCATGGCTGAGCTGTTCTTTCCTGGGGCAGAGATTTTTTTTAATCTTCTTGTGAAATTGGCTGAATCAGATGAGATCAGCATGCAATGATTCAGATAATTCAGAGGGGTTTTTGGGGGTCCCTGATCTCTAGCTCATAAAGTCTAACGAAACTAAGGATTGGGGTATCTTAGGTAATGGAATGATTCCAGGCCTGAACCATACAGAGGTAGATTCTAGGCCATATCCATAGTGGTACTTATATTAACAGTCAGGCACACAACAGGCATTTACTCGGCCCTGAAGTACAGCCCTGTGCTAAGTGGCTAAAGAAAGAGAAGATGGGGTCCCTGTCCCTCATGAGCACACCTTCAACTTGAGGGCACCCAACAGAGGCACATAAAATAACTCCCTTGAACCCATCAATGCCAACAATATTCTCTAAGTCACTCTGCCTCTAAATCTTAGAAATTATCTTGAACCTTTCTTTCTTCTTTCTTACCCCAAATCTAACCTCTACAGGTTTTTCTTTCAAAACATTTATCAACTCTGTCCTTTCTCCACCTTTCCTGAAACTACCAACTAGGTCCTCATCACTCACGCCTAGATTCCATATCAGCCTGCATGTGGGGTCCCTGATTCCATTTTCTCACCATTGAGTTCACCCTGTATGGCTACCAGGTTCATCTTCTTTAAATGTCACTTTCCCTTTACTAAGATCCTCCTCTGGTGTCTCTTCACACCATAGAGATGAACTTAAAGAATCTCAAGGTCTTCAGATCTGGCAGGTCCTGAAAAGTATTAAGGCTTTGTGCTTCTATGCCTAGTCATCAAACCAATGTCTACTATCTGAGGACCATCCTGGCTGGTACAGACAGCTTGGTGACCATCCAGTGACCAAGTGTCTTGACTGAAGCAATTCACAAAAAAAAGAGACCACTAAGTCAAAAATGGGGTCCAATCTGTATAAACAGAGAGGGGAGATTTACATGCCCTTGAAGTGTTTAAATAAGTAAACACCACTTTTGTCATAAAAAAACTCTTAGCAAGAAATTTTATTTTGGCAGGAGAAAGCACATTCTCCTCTGTTGTTCTGGATCTGACTTTCAGCTTTCCCCAAATAGTGCTTGGATGTTCTTTCTCTGAGCCACACCCCCTACCCCCCACCACACACATACACTCATTCATATCCCAGAAACTAACTTATTATGCTAGCCCATTCTACCCTACTCCACCCCACACCTGAGTTCACCTGGGGCCCTACCTTGCCATGAGTGAGACTACGGTCCCCATTCTATTCTATCTCCTTTCCTCCTCTAACACATACCATTCTGGGTGTCATGGAATCAGACAGCTAGGTGGCACAGCAGATAGATCGCTGGACCTGGAGTCAGGAAGATCTGAGTCCAAATCCAGTCTCAGACACTTACTAGCTGTGTAAACCTGAGTTTGCCTCTGTTTGCCCCTATTTCCTCAACAGCAAAATGAGGCTCACCACAGCACCTCCCTCCCAAGGGAAAGCACTGGCAGCTGGAGGAACCAAGGAAGGATTTGAGCTGCATCTTTAAAAAAAAAGAGCTGAGAAAACCATAGGACCATGAAGAGCATTTCAGTTATGGGCATAGTCAGTGCAAAGGCATGAGAGATGGGAAAATGGAGAGCCATATTCAAGGAACACCAATTAGGCCAGAAGTCAGTTTATGAAGAATTTAAATGTTGAATAGAGAAGTAAATATATTTGATCTTGTAGGAATGAGGAGCCACTGGAGCTCACTGAGCAGGCATGCTTTTAGAAAAATTACCTTAGCAGCTGAGTGAAGGATAGATTGGACTGGGGACAGATTCGAGGCAAGGAGAACAATTAGAAGGCTATTGTAATAGGTGAGAGATGATGAGGGTCTGAATGAGGGTGGAAGCTATCTGAGCAAAGAGAAGAGGATAGATAGATAGATAGATAGATAGATAGATAGATAGATAGATAGATAGATATACACACACATACATACATACATACATACATACATATATATGTATGTATGTATGTATATAATCAAGAGGCATTGTAAGAGTAGAAATGACAAACTTACTGCGTATGTGGGGTGAGTGAGAGTAACAAGTAGAAGGTGATGCCAGGTTTTTGGGCCTGGGTGACTAAGGAGATGGCAGTGCCTTTAACAGTGATCAGGTATTTTGAAAGAGGGGAGCATTTGGAGGGGAAGATAACGAGTTCCATTTTGAATTTAAATACCTATAGGACATACAATTTGAGTTCTCTAAAAGACAATTGGTGATGTGTAACGGGAACTCAGGAGTGAGACTTAAGCTGGATTTATTTGGGACCTGGGAATTATTTGAACAGAGATTACAAATGAACCCAGTGAGCTGAATAAGGTAAACAAGTAAGATAGTATAGAATGAAAAAAGGGAGCAAGATAGAGTCTTGGGGAACCACCATTGGTTAGTGAGTGTTATCTGGATAAAGATCTAGGAAAGGAGACTGAGGAGTAATCAGGCAAACATGGGGAGAACTAGGAGAAAGTAGTGTCATCAAAACCTAGCAAGAAGAGAGTATCAAGGAGAAAAGGTTTTATTGACAGTGGTCAGAGGCTGCAAAGAGGTCAAGAGGATGAGGACTGAGAAAAGGCCATTAAGATATCAATAGTAACTTTGGAGAGAGCAGTTGCAGTTGAATGATGAGGTTAGAAGCTGGACTGATAAGGGTTTAAGAAAAAGAGGAAAGGAAGTGAAGGCACTGAGTACGCTTTCTCAAGTTTAGCCACAGAGGGGAAAAGATGATAGCTAGCAGACTCAGAGAGAGAAAGTCAGTCATTCAAGAATGCACATCCCATAAGGAGCAGAGATAGGAATAGAACCCATGTTTCCACAGTCCTCACCCATGCTTCCCTGCTACATCCACACTTACTGCAATACATTGCTTCCTAGAGCACAGATTGGCCCAGGCAGAAGGCAGAGCCCCCAGAGTTCTAAGGTACTCTGATGCTTTTATAACTACCAGAAACTAGGGTCAGCACCAATAGGTACAGGAGACAGGAGAACAAAGAACAGTAAACACTCCTGGGTACAAGATGGTCTTAGGCAGCTAGCCCTACCCCTATGGCCAATTTTACCACAGCCATGAACTCAAAAAGCCTAAGAAAACAGGGCCTGGGATCTCTGGCCACTGGGGTGTAGTCATGGGATCATTTCTCAAAGCGCTCTCTTCTGGCCTCCATTCTGTCCCCTTCATGGTCCTCTCCAGTGGCCATTTCTATATCTGGCCACTGGACTCAGATGGCTCCGGAGGAGAAAGTGAGGCTGGCGACATTGCACAGCCCTGCCTCACTTCAATCCAATTCACTTGCAAGTCATGGCATAACCTTCCTGATGTCATGGTCCGCTTCCAGAAAGAAGGACAAGCAACAACAACAACACCTTTCCCTACATTTAGGAAGATGAACTCACTCGATTTCCCCCTCCCACCCTTTCACTTTGTAATAAATTGTCAGGCGACGAAGAAAGGAAGAGCAGGACAATGTGGTAAATGTAGCAGAAATAAATTTGAATTGTAATGAAGAGAGCTAATCAGGGAAAGAATGGGCCATGTAGCAAGCACTAATGAGTTTCTAAATAAATTCCAAAGGTTAATATTGTTCTATTGAGCTACTAGAGGGAGAATCCTAATGGGGAAGGAAGGCCTAGCTCAGTGTCCTGGGACCACAGATCTGACCAGACTAGCCCACACTGTCTGTCACTCTCTGGCTATTTTCTTTCCTTGCTCACTGATGACTCTCCAGTACAGGCCCAGGCTGTTGTTAAGGTCTTCCTACCTCCACTCTTGCCTCTCTCCAACGCATACTTGGGTGACATCACAACCAGTGGGTCTCTATTGCCTATAACGTAAAGTTCACACCCCTCTGTACTAAAGGCCCTTCACAACCCAGGGATCACCTTACCTTTCTAAGCTTATCTTGTACTACAAACCTCTGCCCATTGTGCGCTCCATGCAAACTCTATCTCCCCAGTACTCACCGTACTCTTTTGCTTCTGTGCCTGGAATGTCCTCCCTCTTTCCCTATTGCATTCCTACCTGCTCTTTAAAGCCCAACACAAATGCCACCTCCTCCGTAAAGCCTTCCCCTTTCCTTCTAGTTGACAACAATCTTCCCCCTAAACCTCCTATAGCACTTTGTTTGAAGCTCTCTAATGCACTTATCATGTAATGTTACGTAGCTATAAGTATACAGTGATCACATACACTATTACATAGTAGTACAGTTATAAGTTTTGGTTCCACCTCCCAACTAGATTGTAACCTCTATGACAACTGCAACTGTATCTTTTCTAAACTTCATATCACGCCCAGTGCTTTATACAGGGTCAGTACATAGCAGGTATCAGAATAGGGTTCTACTCCCTCAATAATATCACCCCACAAACACTTCCTATCACCGAAGGGTATTCATCCTCTGAGTAGGATCGCAGCACTTGAAAAACTCCAGTTTTCTGGTTGCAAAGAACCCAAAGAAGTGACTGTTGTCATCTTCTCCTCTATCCAAGGTTGAACTCTTGCCCGAGTTTCCAAGATGTTCTGGTATAAGTTATACTCAGAAAATATTGGAGAGATTTGCCTAGCTAAAATATTTAGAGAGCTAAGCAGCTTCCAGAGTAGCAAGATCTGGTCCTCAGTGTCTCCATCTATAAAATAGAGGGGTTGAACTAAATGACCACCAACTTTCCTTAGAGCTGTGTCCTATGGGCTTAGATTCAAATGTTTGTTTAAATACCTGGCCCAAGAAAATTCAAACACTAATGCATTGTTGGTGGAATTGTGAACTGACATAACCATTCTAGAGAGCAATTTGTAACTATGCCCAAAGGACTATAAAACTGTGTGTACCCCTTGATCCAACAATACCACTACTAGGTCTGTATCCCAAAGAGATCATAAAAAGGGGAAAGTCCCCACGTGTACAAAAATATTTACAGCAGTTCTTTTTGTGGTGGCAAAGAATTGGAAATTGAGGGGATGACCATCAATTGGTGAATGGCTGAACAAGTTGCGGTATATGAATGTAATGGAATATTATTGTTCATAAGAAATGATTTCAGGAAAACCTGAAGAGACTTACATGAATTGATGCTGAGTGAAGTGAGCAGAACCAGAAGAACATTGTACACAATATTAGCAACATTGTGCGATGACCGACTTTGTTAGACTTAGCTCTTCTCAGCAATGCAAAGATGTAAGACAATTCCAAGAAGACTCATGATGGAAAATGCCATCCACATCCAGAGAAAGAACTATGGAGTCTGAATGCAGATGGAAGCAGACTGTTTTCTTTTTTGTTTTTGTTCTTTCTTTTGGTTTTTCCCCTTTGTTATGATTCTTTTTTTACAACATGACTAATATGGAAATCTGTTCAGTGTGATTATACATGTATTGTCTATATCGGATTGCATGTCATCTTGGGGAGGAAGGGAGGGAGGGGGAAATTTTAGAACTCAAAATCTCATAAAAGTGAATATTAAAAACTAAAAATAGAAAGATGAAGGAATGAATGAATGAATGAATGAATAAATGAATAAAAAATAAATCAATGCCTTCCCCCAATGGGATCTTGCTCATGCATTTCTGTGATTATTTTCAAGGCCTGTGTACCAACAATGTTGCTAGCAGCTGCGGTGGAGGTGAAAGACCAATAACAAAATCAGACAGGAGGGCTGCTAGCACAAGTCCTTTGATCTGCTTTCCTAAGGAAAGCAACTTTGATCTCACTTTAATTAAACATACATGCATCATTCACTTAGTTCAGGGGAAGAAGTCAGTCCTCTGAATTTCAGAGCAAATACAGATGGAAATTACAAGTATACATTATATAAACAGAGAAAATAACACACACAGGCCTCTATCTGCCTGACCAAAGAATTACATAGTTACCAAAGAGAGAGGCACCAACATCCAGGTTTTCAAAGCCGGTGGGGCTGCTTCAACGGCTACCCAGAGTCTTGTCACCAACACTCTTTCAATGAGTGTGCCCCCAAAGGCAAAATGCTTACCTCTGAGTTTATATATATTTCTTCTGGGTCAAAGGGCATCACAACCATGCCACCCAAACCCAGGTGACTTAGGCCTTCCCTTGAAGTATGCAGGTCATCAAAGACTCCTGATTCAGAGATTCCTTAGTGCTGAGAAGCACTCCAAAACAAAAGACAAAAGGGTCCCACTTTACCTGCCCAATTGAAACAAAAGTGAGGCTCACTAAAGGTACTTGATTGCCTTAGCATTCCAAAAGAGAAAAGAGGTAAAAAATAAAAATGTCCCACCCTAATTACCATAACAGCCTGTGGTACATTCTTTCTAATAACCTCAGTGGTAGCAACCTTTGAGGGTACATTTGATTTTTTGGAAATTGCTAACGTCATTCAGAGCCAAGTCTGGAAAATAACTGGGGAAGGGGTAGGTAGGTATGAGAATACTCACATGAGAGGATACAATTTTAGCTCAAAAGGGAGGTGCGACTCTGAAGTAATGAGATTGGTCTTCTTGTCTAGTTCATCAACTGGCTCTGAAGGAAATTCCCAAAGACTAGTTCCAAACATCCTTGAAGCATAACAGAATCACTGATATGTTTACAGCCTGCCAAGGTAACTTTTTAAAGGGAGGAGGCCTTCATTTGGCTAGATAAAATCTGGTGAATGTGTTTTAAATATATGAAATCCCACTGATCTTACCCTTTGCTAGCCAAAAAAACAAGTACCTGGTTGGGAAAATCAAGATGCCCCGACCTTAAAGGCTTTCTTCAAACAATATATCTCCTAGGCATATGTCAAAATCAAGCAAGATTCACTGAAGGATATAACAGATAACTTTTGTTCAACGATCCTCTAATGATTAATTTTAAGCAAGTCATAAAACAGTGGACATATTTACCAAAGCTACTTTTGCCACCTTCATGGAGGATATTCATCACAGAGCCTAAATGTAAGGAAGCGGAAGAAAACAAGTATTCATTAAATGTCCATAAAGTGCCAGGCACTGTGCTAAGTACTTAATATTATTTCATTTGATCTTCACAATAACCCTGGAAGGTAAGACGTATTAGTTAGTAGGCCTCTGAGGCTGGATTTTAACTCAGGTCTTCCAGATTCTAGGCCCAACACTCTATCTACTGTGTCACCTAACTGCCTCTAAAAGAAGAAGGGGTTCTCTGTAGATAAATAAGTC
Organism: Trichosurus vulpecula; assembly: GCF_011100635.1. Lineage (NCBI taxonomy): Eukaryota > Metazoa > Chordata > Mammalia > Diprotodontia > Phalangeridae > Trichosurus > Trichosurus vulpecula. The sequence goes on from NC_050575.1 coordinate 105,352,556, forward strand.
CTTCAGATGCTCCTTTCTCAGTGCGACACTTCCTGGATGATATCAAGCCCTGGAACACTGCAGAGCCTCCTAAATGAAATCCATAATCACTCAAAAAAAAAAATTGGCACCAAAGAACCTGACTGGATGAAGCATGTCCATTGTCCAGACCATGGTGTGCTTAGTTGGATGCTGTGCCAGCCCCTAAAGCCTCTCTGTCAGTACCTTAGAGACATTGCAGGTGGGTGACAAGCAGGGCCCAGAATTGAACAGGAGAAAGTGAGCTGGCTGGATTGCCTGGGGAAATTGTACCATGCTTTGAATACACTCAGCTTCTCTCTGAAACAAAGGCCTATCTTTTTAATATCAATATTCTTCTAAGGATGCTGCTCGGCTGAGCACAGACTGTCACATTTTCCAAATAATTAAAAGTTTTAGTTCACCCAAAAGACAATGTTGATGTGCGTGGTGGGTATAAATAGGAAACATCATATGACCAAAGAAAGAAAGTGAGGAAGAAGCATGTACAGAGAGGAAAAGAACAAGAGGGAGGAAGAACTTGATGGGTGGATGGATGGCATTCATGAAAAGTTGAGACTAATGAAGGACTCCAGCATATTGGGTGGCCCCTCTGTGGAGATATGATGGCAGAATAGAGACACCCAAGATGAATCCAGATCCAACGTTCTTACCACAGCCACCTGCCTGTAGGCTCGTTGATACAACATACACATAATAAAGGCAGGGACTTGGAACAAAGATTGAGGAGAAGGATGGCTCACTGGAGCTTCTATCTGGGAGTTTTGTTCCTTGTCCTCCTTCCTCCAAATCATTCACATGAGATCCAAAGAATCTAGGGCTGAGAGAAAGCTGAGGCCGCTCAGACTCACACAACTCTTCTGAGGTAGATGGCACCACCTTCACTACTGAAATCAGTGTGCTGCCCAGGAAGATCCCCTTAAGGGAACTGAACAGAAGTTACATGCGTTGAAGTTTAAGACAGAGACTTTGCCCCGGTGAGCAACTGGACAAGGTTCAAAAGCATATTTAATGCCAATGGGCACTACTTAGCTGGCTGACAGTTTTGTGTTCCAAAAGAGTTATGCCCCAATGGTTAAAGATTCACTCTCCAAAAGAAAAAAAGCCACCATATCCAAAGCTCTAAGAACAGACTCTCCTTTTTCTAAAGAGAAAAGCAGCTAGCTACCAAGTTTTGTTCTCTTTTTTTAAAAACATAGTCTGATCCTGAGTGTATTAAGGAACCACCTCCTTGCCTAAAAAGGTTTTAAGTTCAAGCCTCTGGTGTCTAAGCTAAAAGAGATGGTAGAACCCATCCACTACTCCTCTTCTAGGGCAGATTCCTTCCCTCAGCTGAGGACTCTTTTGTTGCAGCTGTAAAAACCCAAGTCATACATTGACAGATCAGTGAAGCACCAACCATGACATCAACAGGGTCCTGGCCAGCAAAGACCAAGAGGCCCCGCCTAGCTGGCCAAGAGTATGTTCTACTCAAACTCAGAGGAGAGAAGGTCTACTGGGAACTCTCGAATGACATCACCAGAAGATCACTCAACCAGAGATTTAGAACCAAAATCCACCTTGGAAGACATCAAGTGCCACTCTTTCTTTTATGGATGAGGAAACTGAGGTACAGCAACGTAACTTTCTCAACAGGACCACCCTGCAGCATCAAGTATGGGAGCTGTTCCTCTGTACATGCATTCCTGGTCACACACGTTCCCTACCTGTGCACCCCTCAATGTGTGCACTCTGGCCATATGTCTAACCTGTGATTTGTCCCTGCAAGCATGTATCCTGGCCACATGTATTCACCACATGTATATCCCTGTATGTGTTCCCTAAGGATGCCAATTCTTCCCTCCAATGGTGTATAGATTTATGGGAAAGTGAGCCCAGAGTTTTGGTGGGGAGAATGTTATAATGCTACTTTTTTTAGTGTACTAATTAGTTAAATGCCTTTGCTTTTAACTAATTGTGTCCTCTGGCTGACTATTGAAAGTAGACACATTCTTGGGTGGAGGGGACTTATGAGCTATAGTTCTGAATGGATATGGACTACAAAGTACCTTGAATCTGGGATAGTTTTGGGGGGGCCCATGTGTAAGGAAGACCCAAAACACCATACTTTATAATCACATGTACTTTGAGGTTATATTTAGTGATAAATTTCTTTGGTTTCTTTAAATCTTTTTAATCAGGAATTTAAGGTATTTTCATGAGAAAAAAAATTGCCCCAGGGGGATATACAGTCTTCAAATGTTGTAATTAAACGTAACTTTGAGACCATTAAAATCTGGAGTGTAGGAGTCTTACTGACACTGGATGAAAATAACTCTATCCTAATGCATTATTTTGATTTATAATATTACAAGTTTTTAATCAGACAACATTTTGTGAAAAAAAAAATGTTGAGCCCAGATTAGGATTTAGCAAGTAAAACAGCTGAGTAGGAGTGTGAACAGGAGGGACAGAATTTAAATAAGGTTTTATCCAAAGCTAAACCTAAAGACAGGAGCTCCTTGACTCTAACAAGCTATGACGTCTAGCCGAGGTCCAAAGGAAGAGGCTGAAGTTAGTGTCTAATAACAACCTACCAGAAGAGGTCATTTAGCTTGGTTTAAAGGAAAGAGCCCTGGCCTGGGAGCCAGGAGACCTGGGATTTTCTCCTGGTTCTGACCTCCATTCCCTGTGTGACTTCAGGCAATAGTCATGGACGTTTTAGCATCTACAGGATGCAAAGCACATTATGTGTATCAGCTCATTTGAGCCTAACAAGAACCCTGGAAGACAAGTAGTAGAGGTATTACTATCCCTATTTTGCAGACAAGTAAACTAAGACACAGGGAGGTTATATGATTTGGTCATTATCAAACAGCTAATAAACACTATTGGCAGTATTGGAACCCAGGTCCAGCACTCTAACCACTCTCCATTAGCCTCTCTGAGCCTCAGTTTACCTATCTATAAAATGAGGATGTTGGACTAGATGATCTGATATGCCTTCTGGCTCTAAGAGTCTATGACTCTCTTCTGCTCTCTAGGCCTCAGTTTCCCCATCCTTAAAATGAGGAGAATAAACTAGATCATCTCTGAGGTCTCTTCCATGCTCTGACATTCTGTGGATATAGGAATCTGTAACTATGCAGTCAGTTCCTCATTCCCCTTTTTGAAGTCCCTGAGAATGCCAACCTCATATCTGAGAAAGAGGGGAAAGGGACAGAGTGGAGTTAACAGGGAGGGAGTAGGACATCCATAACCCAAATTGTCAAAGTCAAGGTGTAACCAAGAAGTTGTTTTCAGCTCAAAGACAAAATCTGATGGACAGCCCCTAGAGCTGGTCCATCAGAACATATATCTTAGATAGACAATGCAGGTGGATGACAAGCGGGACCCAGAATTGAACAGGAGGAAGAGAGCTGGCTGGATTGCCTCTGGGAAAACATACCATGCTTTGAATACCCTGAGCTTCTCTCTGAAACAAAGGCTTATCGTTTTAATATCAATATTCTTCCAGGATGCTGCTTGGCTGCACAGCACAGAATGTCACATTCTCCAAATAAAGTTGTAGTTCACCCAAAAGGCAATGTTGAGGTGCATGGTAGATGTGAATAGGAAGCATCATATAACCAAAGAATCCTTGCAACATTTCCTTAATTGTCAGAGCAAGCAGAGGATAGATGATGGTGTCTCCATCTTTATTCTGAGGCAAGCCTCAAAGCTGTACATCTAGTCACCAAAAGTGACTTAGCAACAAGAATTTTTGAGCCTTAAAACATGTGCATTTTTGTTCCTATCTTTTTCAATTTGATTAAAGTTAAATTCACCAAACTTTTATTAAACATCTACTATGGTAGTAGGCATTGGGGAGCAATGGAGAATTTAGATTACATATGTATGTATATGCTTGTGTATTTTAAATATACATTGTGTATACAGTATATTTATGAGTTTATGTATATGATATATAATATTCTATAGACATCACATAAACTATAGTATGCAAGATCCCTGAGAACAGAAATTGTTTCAATTTTGTCTTTCATCACCAATGACTACCATAGTTCCCGGCACTTGGTAGGTACATAATTAATGTTTATTGATTAAATGCTTTTTGATATATTGTAGCTGCTTTCAGAGTTACCATCTAGTAGAGGGATATGACACAAAAATAATTATAATCCACAATAGAATCTGATAAGTGCATCAAACAGGTGCAATATAAGATTCCCAGGATTGGGGCAGGCTAAGGAGTCAGATTTTTCACAACTGAGGAAATTAGGAGAGGTTTCCTATAGGAAGAGTTACAGCTCAACTTTAAAGGATGGGCAAGAATTTAATACCTTGCTGGAAAAATCTGAGCTAAGTTGGGCAGCAGAAAGAATGTTCCACCTGGAATCAGGAGGCCTGAGTTCAAATCCAGCCTCAGACACTTACTGGCTTTATGACCCTAGGCAAGTCACATAACCTCTTTCTGCCTGTTTCCTCCATTGTAAAATGGAGAGCACCTACTTCTCAGAGTTGTTGTGTGTCTCAAAGGAGATAATATTTGTAAAGTATTTGTATAATACATACAGTATGGTATATATAGTACAGTACATACATAATAATATATGTGTATTATGTGTTATATGGATTAAGTGGATTACTTATTCATAGGCACTTGATACATGCTTATTCCATTTCATTCCATTTTTGCTTTAGTAAAGCAAAAAAAAAATTATAGTCAAAAAACAAAACTCACAGTAGGACCTTGTATGAACCAAATCATTGGTGTCAAACTCAAATAGAAATGGGGCCACTAAACCACAAATAAGGATCCCTGGAAGCATATTGATTTAGAAAAATACATTATCTATGTTCTATTGTACTTTTACTTATTTTAGTAAATATTTCCCACTTACATCTTAATCTGACTTGGGTACTCAGGCTGTAATTCGGCCAAAGGGCCTGGTGTTTGACATCTCTGCTCTAAATCAATTGCATGATAGTAAGATGTGGCCCACTCTGTGCCATCACTTGCAGAGGCCTTGCCCATACCTTCCTCAAGGATGCCCTCCTCCAAGACTGCCATCCAAGAACATGTCTCCCACGAATATTCCAAAATTAGGCAAGACTCCTGGAGTGGTTTGAAATAAGTCTGTCTCATGACCTTCTAATATCAAGTGAGGTACAAAATATGGTGACTTGCTTACCACTGGGAGGGGGAGGGAGAAAGAGAGAGAAAGAGAGAGAGAGAGAGAGAGAGAGAGAGAGAGAGAGAGAGAGAGAAGAGAAGAGAAGAGAAGAGAAGAGAAGAGAAGAGAAGAGAAGAGAAGAGAAGAGAAGAGAAGAGAAGAGAAGAGAAGAGAAGAGAAGAGAAGAGAAGAGAAGAGAAGAGAGAAGAGAAGAGAAGGGAAGGGAAGAGAAGGGAAGGAAAGGGAAGGGAGAGAGGAAGAGAGACAAGAGAGAGAGAGGAAGAGAGATGAGAGAGAGAGAGGAAGAGAGACAAGAGAGAGAGGAGAGAGGGAGAGGGGGAGAGAGGCGGGGGAGAGAGAGAGAGAGAGAGAGAGAGAGCAGAGTCCAAGCTGAAGAAGGATCTCTTATCAATGGTGAGGTCCTCCACAGATGTTCCTGTTTGTAAATAGCATTGTACTGATTGTGTCAAACCTTGGAACCTAGCAGAGAATCCTAAGTGAGATTCATAATCACTCAAACGAGTTTGATCTAACTACACAAAAAAAAAAATTAAGTGGATGAAGACTGTTTGTACTAACCAGGTTTGATATACAGTTAGATGAACAACCTATAGAGGCTATTACCATAAATAATTAAATAAATTTATATTCAATCAAATAAATATATAAACGGATGAATGAACAAGTATATAAATGAATAAGTAATGAATGCATAAAACACACACACACACACACACACACACACACACACACACACACACACACAAACTTTGAACAGACCCTACAGGTAGATAATGAGCTGAAACCACAACTGAACCTTCTAGAAGAAAGCACTAGGTTGCCTTTGGGAAACTGCCAGGTTCTTTTGCTTCTCCCTGGAACAAAGGTCCATTGTTTCAATGCAAATATTCTTCCTGAGATGTTATGTAGCGGCAAATCATGAAACTAGTTTCCAAAGAATTAGGGTTGACAATTGACTAAAGGCAATGAAGAGGCACATGCTAGGTGTGAGTAGGCTATAAAACATTGTAATTAAGGAATTACACACTACTGTAGAAGTTGTGTAAAGGATGTCATTAAAGAAATAAATGACTAGAAAAAGAAAATGGCCCAGTCATGCAGTGAGAACAAGAGATAACTGATAGACAGCTCTTGTGCTTCATTAGCATCTTCATAATATTGAGCCAACTTGAGCATGGCCCCCAGCATGTTTGATGGAAAACTTATGGGAAGAAAGCAGCAAAGAAAGAGGAAAAGGACCTATATTTACAAAAATATTTGTAGCAGCTATTTTTAATAGCAAAGTACTGGAAACGTAGAGGGTAACCATCAATCGGGGAACAGCTAAACAAATTATCGTATATGTGAATGGAATGGATCACTATTGTGTGATAAGACATGATGAAAGGGAAGCTTTCAGAGAAACCTGGGAAGACTTGTGTGGACTGATACAGAGTGAATGGAGTAGAACCAGGTGAACAATTTGTACAAAAACAACAACACTGTAAAGCAAACAACTTCAAAAACCATAAGAACTTAAACTAATGCTGTAATCAACCATCATCCTAGAGGACTGAAAATAAAGCATATTATCTCCTTCCAGACAAAGCAGTGATGGACTCAGGGTGCAGATCAAGACATAAATTTCTTTTCTGTGTTGTGGTGGGGATAGAGATGAAACTCCATTCTTGTTAATTGAAAAAAAATTATTTTTAAAAATAAAAAACTCACATGAGAGGACCTGAATAAGAATCACATAAGATGTCTTGAAATCTATACTGTTGGAAAGGAATAAATACCCACCCTTATGAAATCACAAATGCTTTGAGGTATTAGAGGAATTTGACAGAGGAAGAGAAGGACCCAGAGAACAGTGTAACCGCAGGCTCAGAGGGGAAAGTGATGACAATCTCTTTCATGTGTGAAGCACTTATAGGTTACATCGCCTTTTTGTAGCAATTCTCCTACTATAGCTCAATGAGGGAGGCAGAGGAGAGACCATCATCCCCATTTTACAGATGAGAAGAATAAGTCTCTAAGAAATGAGTTGCCTAAGAATGCTGCCTCTTTATTATGTCTGACATAATCTCAACAATCAGAAAGAATCATATCAGTGGTTATCTTTTAATACTCTTGGAAATGACCTGATTCCATCTATATTTGCTGTTGAATCCTTCTTCAATCAGTCCCATTTTTCCCCTTTGGAAAGAGCCAAGGATCTAAAGTCAAAAGGCCTGATTCAAATCCACACTCTACTATTTATTTCCTGTGTGACTATAGGAAAGTCACTTCCCCTCTCTGAGTTTCATCTTCCTCATCTGTAAAGTGAGGGGGCTCAACTAACTGATCACCAATCTATCTATAATTCCTTTGATTTAAAGATTTTTTAACATTCAAAAAAAAAAGTTCAGTATGATAGCCATTAACTCCATGTTCCTTTTTCAGTGACTTCTGACCTACTTTCCCAACTACCACTAGTATTGGCATGTTAGATCCCCAGAGGGTGGCTGACTACTACAACCGCTTTCAGATTTAGGGGTAAACCATGAAGGGATAGGGTTTGTAGGGTTTCTAGGAGGGTTGTTCCTGAGCATCCATCCAGTACTTTTCCTCACTATACTCTCTTAATCTCTTATTACTCTCTTATTCCCACCTTTGTAAATAAGTTTATTTGGCTTCTCAATTATCAATGAACTGGAATAAATCTATTAGCTTTTAGAAAGGAATTTATTGAGAAGGTATAGCATAAACAGTAGTCACAAAACAATTCCTCCAAAGTAGGGTGCACTGTCCCCTTATATACACAAAGACCCTAGAGAAAGACTGAACTAAAAGTAAAATGAGGCATATGAGGGGAGAATACATGTGGCCAAAGGGTGCCACCTGACTCCTAGACCTAGAAGTCTGCTGGGCTTGATTGATCTGCGCCTTTCTAGAGTCCACAGGCAGCATTTTTCTCTATTGCAAGGAGTCAAGATCCCTGAAACTGCTGGTGTCATCAGGAAACTGTATTCTGACTTCTGTCTTCATGTGTTTCTCTATCGTTGGCCACTATCATTCCGGTGGACTCTGTGGTCCACTGTCCGGTGGACTTACGGTGCTAGGGAAATCTCTGATGACTTTCATGGGCAATCATTTCTCAGAATATTCATCCACCTGAGATCCAGAAAGAATAAACACAAAAGAAAACTGAAGTGGCATGTGGTCACAGACACATGGCGAGCAGACGGACGACAGGGCAACCACTACTGCCACCTTCCAAACAGCAGCTCACCACCAATGAGGTTGGTGGGGAGGTAGAGAAGCAAAACATAAATTAATTAATGGATAGATGGATGGATAGATAGACAACTAAATAAACAAAAGAGTTGATGGGATGGTCATCACTCCTTTTGTATGCACATTCAGTTCTAGCTTAGCAAATGATGAATCATCAGTCTCACAGATTCCTCAGCAAAGGAGAAGTCTCTTTTTCACCCTACAAAGTCAGATCTTCAGTCACTCTTGGCCAAAAGTTAATAAGGTCACCAAGCCTCCAGGTGTTTGGATTGAAACCAGACAGAGAATATCTATATATTCTCCATAAAATCCACCATGAAGAGTAAATCCAAGCATGTTCAAAGGACTGGGGACCCTATTGACCAGTCTCCCCATTATACTTTAAAAAAACCTCAATTTTTTCCTCACTTGGCTCTCTTATTCTCTTCCTACCTTTGCTATGAGTTTATTTAGCTTCGAATACTTTAGCAAAGAGGAAGTTTTTAGGACAAAGTCCTGGGGGGGCAGGGGAGCAATAAGATATAGATTTCTCTTTATCTGCATCCTACACATACAGTGTTTGTAATGTGTCAGCTGTTTACCATGCTGGGCAAATACCTGGTTTTGTCCTTGGAATGGGAAAGTTCTAAGATCCCAGCTAATCTGCATGCCTCTTTACAGGTGAAGTAAAGGAGAGAGTTAAGTTTGTGCTGATTTCTCTTAGAAGGCAAAGTAGGCAATTCTCTTTCCAGCAGTGTCAGAGAAATGTAATGTAAATGTCTGCACGTTGAACTATGAAAGGTCAGAAGACCATGGGCATACAATTCACCCGCCGCCCTGACCTGACAGGTACCATAGTGCTTCCTTATAACGAGATGAAATATGACTCCCTATAACTTACTATCAGAGCAAGAAGGGCTTTTAGATGTCATCTAATGCAATCCCTCCTATGGGACTAAAAAAAAACACCTTAGTGCCAGAGAAGGAAAAAGACCTCCAGATCTCCATCCCCTGAAGATGTCCTGCCCTTTCCCCTATTCTCTCCCTTGCTGCACTGACTTTTGGCTTACAGATAAACTAGGACCACTTGGGCCCTATTTGTGGCTAACTTCTATTCTCAAGGCCTTCCGTTTAAAACTACGGCCCACCTGTCTTGCCAATTGATCAGGAAGTATACAGGGTCACTGTTTCTCCCTCTCCTTTGTATTATCATTGTCTAATGTATATGTATTTTCCTTTTCCATGAGATTGTATCTTATTATTGAGGCAGTGTCTTATTTCAGCATTCACTCCACTGGTCTTGGTTTATCTCCCTGGAGCTATGAAACTCTCTGGGTCCAAGTTTTCTGACGGATCAAAATGACAGGTTTGGACTAGACACCTGAATGAATAAATGAATGAATGAATGAATGAATGAATGAATGAATGAATGAATGAATGAATGAATGAATGGCAAAGTACTTATTAGATGACCTCTAAGGTCCCTTCTAGGTCTGGATCGAATGATCTTAGTCCACTCTATCAATCTCCCTCCTAACATGTGGCACCTAGAACTGGATACCACACTCAAGCAATAAATAGTTTCAAGAAGGATTTAGATCAATTCATAGATGATCAATTCATAATGAGTTAATAAAGGAAGTTTGCGACATTTAGAACACAACCCTTATATGCCCAGGTCACACATAGAATCCACAGGGCTGATGTCATATGACATCTCTTTGGTCTTGTGGAGACAACATGTTGAGGCAGCAAGATGGCACGATGAATAGGGTGCTGAACTTGTAGCCTGGAAGACCCAAGTTCCAAATCTGCCTCAGAAACTTATTAATTATATGACCCTGAGCAAAACCTGTCTCGGCTTCAGTTTCCTTTTCTGTAAGACAGGGATAATAACAGTACCTACTTTATAGCCTCATTGTAAGGATCAATGAGAACAATCCATATTAAGTGTTTGGCAAAACTTAAAGGTAACTATTATTATGGTTGTGATGTTATTATATTTGTGAGTGATGGAGTACAGGAGAGACAGAGCTAATTAGAAATGGAAAAGACAGTTTACCCAGCTCATCCTAATTCTTTGGGTGTCTTTCCCTGACCCTGGCCTGTTCACCTATTTCTAATGGTTGCTTTCGTAGTCTTAAGCCAAGGAAGGAAAGGAAGTGTTTCTTTAAAGATCATACTTAACTGTGGGTTACGAATAGGTGCCTTGGGTCCAAAAGAAATATTTAAATGGGAAAATTATTCATTTAATTCCTTAATACTTAAAAAATTAAAGTTGTTTTGAAAAAAAGCCATTCAATCAAGCATGTTTTGTAATCATGAAATTCCCAACAGGGTAAATTTCAATGCATTTCCTCTCTGCTTCATAAACCTGCTGCCGGTAAATTTGTTTCAAAGATAGGGTGCATTAATACCGCTTCACGATATTAAACTATAGAATCCATTTCCTACAAAATGCCAGTTTCATTTTCCTCTGCTCTTGCTCAGCACCTTAAAACCCCCAATTACACATTAGGACACCAAAAAATGAATTCTGCCTGTCTTCCCTCATTTAGCCCCCTTCCAGAAGCTTCCCAGAGTATTCACTTTGCCCATTTTTTAGCCTCAGTCATTACTGACACCAAGGCTCTGGACAGCAGTCTCAAAGAGGACTATTTTTCTAAGGTTCCATAATGAAAAAGGTCACATTTTGGTGAAGACCATTTGTCCACTCATACACTGAGCGACCCCCTGTTCTGGGGAAGCATTTCTGAGGAAGTCCTCTTGGGGCTCCAAGGCCTAAAAGACTGAACTGTCACACAGGATTTCTAGGGAGACTTCTGTCCACAGAACAACTGGCATAACACACGGACATATGGAGAGATATCTGGATGAGTGAGAGACTGCTCACGTTCTGATTAGTTTGGGAAATATTTCTAGCAGAAAGGGTTGATGTCCTTCCAAGTCTAAGGTTTGGAATCCAGGAAACAGTCCCAGTGTATGATGAGTATTTTGTCTAATTTGGACTGAGGAGGCATAGTCATAGATGGTGAAGGTTGAAAGGAACCTCAAAGATCATCTAATCCAGTTTCTGAGAGAGACAGAAAGAGAAAGGGAGTAGGGGGCAGAGGGAAAGAAAAGACAGGGAGAGGTAATAGAAAAGCGGGGGAGACTAAGGCAAAGTCAAATGGCAGCCAAATCTCAGACTCACATGTTGGCAGTGGGTCTTAAAGACCCCTTTATTTTCCAGAGGACAAAATTGAAGCCTAGAGAGGTGATGTCACTTGTCCACAGATGTTAAGAAACAGACAAGATTCAAAATACAGTTTGCTGACTCCAAATCCACATGTCTCTCCACTATATTCTATACTAGCTACTAATGAACTAAACCAATCTGAGGACTGAGGCTGAGGCCATATACACCTGAACAGTACCTCTCCCCTCCCATGACCCTGGGACAGCCTGGTCAGGTGACCCCAATTCTGGTCCGTCATTCTGACCTGGCCCATCTGACTAGAAAGCCTGAGGAAGGTGACCCAGTACAACTTTGTTTATCAGTGGTACTCAGCAAGACTATTGTCATCTGGGCCATCACAAGTACAATTCCCTTTGAAGTGGATCCCCTGTGATGATTATTGTCCCGAAATGGTGGATAGAGAGTTACTTACAGTAGGGGTGGTCCTCTTCTTGAGCAAGCCTTCAACGAGAAGCAAAACTCCAGTTCTATGGAATACCACCTTAACAGAAAGGCCACCTCAATAGAATACCATCTTAACAGAAATACTGGCTGCTTGAATGGTGACTTAGCAGGAATCCTGGTCTTGTGGAGAGACGATCTAAATGAAAACACCAGCTCTAAACGATACCACTGACACCACAGGAGTGTCAACCCTATGGAATGTTATCATAACAGCAATCCTAACCATCTTAACAGATATGCCAGATATGTTGGATAACATCATAATAAGAATCCCACTTGTATGGGATACTGTGTTTAGAAAAATACCAAGTCTGTGGAATAGCATCTTACTGGGAATCTCTGCTCAAGCAAATCCCATCTTGCCTGAAATGCCAAATCAATGGAGTAACATCCCAACAGAAGTTCTGGCTCTGTGGGATAACGTCTCAACGGAAATCCCAGCTATATCGAATAGCCTCCTAAAAGGAATTATGATTCTATTGAATATCATCTTAGCAGGGATCCCAGCTCTATGGAACAACATCATAATAGGAATAACGGCTCTATATAACAGCTTTACAGGGAGAGCGTTGGGTCACTAGAACACATCCTCAGTGGAATTCAGTTTTGTGGACAGCTACCAGGAAGACCATATGAACTGAGATTCTGCTTTAAGGAATAACGGTGCCCATACCGTTCCACAGTTTCAAGTCAGCCTGAAGCCCAGAAAGTGTCAACAAGTCTAAGTAACTTTCAGCCATTAAAGCAGCCTTTAAGCCTATACATTTCCTTTGTGCTCTTGTCTCCCTTGCCCTCCGAGCGTCTCTTTTCCATCGGTGTTCCTGTTCTCCTCCACCTCCCAGCAACTCTTGGGATAGGAATCCTACCCTTAGAGCCTCAGCAGCTAACTGTGGGAAGAGCAAGGTACACCTAAGAAAGACTTCCTGTGGTACCCAACCTCCAAGTTTCTGTGTCTTTGAGGCTCAGTTTCCCCATCTGTAAAATGAAGGAGTTTGGCTGAGATTACCTCTAAAGTCCCTTAAATGGTCTACTAATGCCAGCACCTTCAGGGAGGCACAAAATACCAAGCACAGAAGTAGTTCTATCATACTAACTACTACTACCCTTTGTAACTAAAGAGGGCTAGATAAAACACAGCAGGGTTTGCTATGGGGATAGCCTGACATAGTTCTTAGATAAATGGATAGAGCAGGTATTATTGGAGTCAAAGTGCAGTATATCCTAGCTACTCTGAGCTCCACACCCATTCTCACTGTTGGCAGTCAGGTTTCTGCCTGTTGGTTGAACCAAGGGAGAAAGTTATTTACTGGAGCCCTTCTGCGGGATAGTTTGAGGGAGCCCTAAAATCTTACAATTACTCACTCGTTGGGTTAGGGTACCGACTGAAAATTTTAAATTGTTTGTGAGGGGTAAAGAGTTAAAGGACAAAGGCACTGAACATATCCCATTGTGCTTCCTTGATCAGAAACTATGAGACATTTAGAAAAATATACTACTCCCAAATGACAGATGAGAAAACCAAGGCTCAGGAAGGGAATGTGACTTGCCCATATACATATCAATACTAGAGTCAGAATTTGACCCCAGTTGTCCTGATAATGAGCCTAGAACTCACGTGAGGCTAATGACACATTGGTGGGGGGCAGGGTCTTCCTAGCACCCTGAGATTGTACCATATCAGCAGCTGACAGCTACCATGCCTAATTCATCAGGGCAGCCCTGCTGGACACATTAGTCGTGGCTAAAGGTCTTAATGAGGCCAAGTCTACGAACCTCTTACATGGGCCAGGGAGCTTCAGTCTATTTCATGGCCACAGCTATCAACTGATCACTCCTTTGTCCAGCCATCTTGCATCATTGCAAGCCTTTGATAATGGAGGGCTCTGGGTGAAAGACTGTGGATGATTCATTCAAACTCTTCCCCAGCACTGGAGACACAAGTCATCATGAGTGCATCAAGATGCATCTTCACATACTAAGACCAGACCTGTCTGACTGCTCTTCAGAGCAACTCAGACTTTGATTATATGGAACCTCCATTCTACTTTAGTGGTTCTACCAATCTGATTTCTTTTCAAGGCCCATGGATTCATTTTATATGATGGCTGTTGACTGGAAATCTGTCCCCACTGATGTTGACAATAAAACAATAAGTTTTAAAAAATGATAAGACTGTCTCATTCCTAGAGCCCTAATGAAACAAATCAGAGACAGTGATTGGGGTCACACAGTGGGGTCTGCAATTGTTTTTCTTCCTTCTTGGAAAAATTACTAGTCAAAGGGATGTTGACAAGGCCCCTCTGGCTTTTTTGATTAGATAGTCTGTATTTTAATTCCTAATCATGTCTATTTGAAGTGGCGGGGGAGGAGTTGAGGGGGAAGAGTGTGTCTATTGAGATATACTACTCTGATGAGAATCATGGGATGGAGGTGATCCTCGGTTGTCAGAAGCGATGCCAGCAGATAACAACCTCTGGCAGGGCCTACCAAAGTTGAAAGGCTTCTAGTGGGAGCCTCAAAATGGGCTGTTTGCCTGTTGTATGTGGGCAGGTCCAAATCAATTTAGAAAGGTTCATCACAAGGTTGGTCCTATAGTGATAAGTTCGAGTGGCCATGACAACTCTCCAGGACTATCTAGTAAGGAGTAGAAGAATCACCATCGGCATCAGCAAAGGGAATACTCACATCACCAAAGTCACAGTTATTTGAAGTCTTGAAAAATAACACGTGTTACTGATATTCATGACTACTTCTTCTGAGAGTTTTGCTTCAGCCCTAATAATTCACTTACAGTGGGCTAGACTTCTATCTTTCCCCTTAGCAGAAAGAGGCTAGACTTGAAGTCAGGAGAAATCTGGATTCAAACCCTCCTTCCAATGCTTCCTAATCCTCTGACCATATCCAAATCACATAATTCCCATGAGTTTTGACTTCCTCATCTATAAAACAAGGTTGTTGTGAGGGTCAAATGAGATAACATGTGTAAAGTATGTCACAAACCTTATTTAAGAAGAGATATAAATGTCAGTCTCTAATGTTATGATAAAAATATTAATAATAATTATTATTATTATTGTTGTTATCATCCATTTAAGAAAGATAGGTTTGCCTCCTTAGCTCTCCCTCCTAATTTGGTCACCTGTATGTTCTTCCCTGGATTTCCCTCTCTCTGTCCACATCCCAACCTGTATACTGCTAATAGAAAAATGTTGCTTTCTATTATGAAATATCACAAAACTACAATGATTCCCTCTGGCCCACTGGAATATAGAGTTGTGGAACATAATTGCCAGAAGAGAGCAAGCCCCACTCTCTCATTTTACAATGAAGAAACTGATGTAAACTACTCAGGATATAAGGCCTGCCTCACTCAGGCCTTCTTTTGGTAATCCCCTCTCCTGGCCCCTACATTTTAGCCAGACAAGTCTCTTTATTATCCCTCCTCCATTTGGCTTGTTGTCTGTGATGTAGCAGAAAAAGCACTGGATGAAAGGGCTTGACTTTAACCCTCATTCTTCTATTTCTAGGCTGTAGGGACCTAGGTGAGTCATTTCATCTTCTTAAGCCTGTTTCCTCCTCTGTCAAATGAGGAAGTAAGACAAGATGAGACCTAAGGTCCCTTCCAACTTTAAATCTCATGGTCACTCCCTATCTCCGTGCTTTCCCCTGACTAAAATTCCTCACCAGGAAGCCACGTCCATCACTTCCTTCCAGAGTTAACCCCAACTTCACTTCCAGGAAGCCTCCCTTTGCTAAACTCATTCTACATTTATCTCCCGGTATTCTATTTCATAGGTATGACGGGCATTTTGTACCTCACCATGCTTGAACTGATACAGTCCTTGTGTCAGAAGCTGCCTTCTCATACTGAGGGCCCAGGAACACTTTGAGGGCAGTGGGGCACACTACTCTCTGGCTTGCCTGTTGTGGGAGTAGGGGAAGATTTGATCAGGACACCCCTGATCAATTGATTTACTCACAGCCCAATTAATGAAATCACAGAAGGTAAGAGACAGATTACAGAGACAAGATGTTATTGTATTAAACAGAAATGCAAGGACTTGGCCATACTCTGTTATCCTATTATAAGTCATGAAGAAGTTCTCCTTGATGGAATTAGAGAGCACCTAGTTATTAGTTGGCAAAGAATAAGCAATATCACTACTGGCCTTTAAAAGGCAGGGCATTCTCTCTACGGACATGTAGTCAAGACATCTTTGAGGAATATAACCTATGAGAGCAGAAGAAAGAGCTAGTTATAAAGAACCTAGCTCCAGAGAGGGGATCATTCTTTGTCTTTTTCTTTGTGCCTCTATGAGATTTTCTCTCTCCTCTACCCTCCACTGGCTATTTAGTGAACTATTTGGTTACTAGGAAACTCCAAAATGAGAAGGGAGCAGATCAGTCAAGAATCAAAGCAGGAAGTAGTGTGGCTCTGTTAACTGAGAGAAGAGCCACAGGAGTCAGGTAGCAAGTTGAAATGGAAGCAGGCCCAGCAAGACTATCTGAACTACTTGAACATCAGAATCACTCTGCCTGCCCTGGAGGGAGCAGCATAAAGACATCATGAGAAGAGAAGGGACATCAGGGCCTTTCAGTGCCAGAGACATGAGTTGCCTTAGCTATATGTATTCCCAACTTATGTGCCTCTCAACCAATGTACTTTATGTGTGTCCCCGGTCTTCTCACTGATACTATAGAAGAATAAACCCCAAATTTAGGCGGAGGAACATTTGTTATTATCGTTCTTAATGATGCCATCCCAGTAAATGTCTTTGCTTTGAGCTAATCATATCTTGTAGTTGACTATTAAAGGCAAGCACTCTGGTGGGGGCTCATGAACCAGAACCAAAATGCCTCTAACTTGCCCTGGCCCTACTCCATCTTCTACCTTCACTATAACCCAGAAAATGAGTGCCATAACCCTTTTTATGTTCAGAACTTGGGATTTGAAACCTTCTCCACAAAACCATCTGTAGAGTCAGCACCTGGTCCACCCTCCAACTTCACATAATTGCCACAGTACCTGCAACATTCCATCACCACAAAGAGCCCAGGGATATGGGAGCCACCCTGATAATAAATACTACTTCCAGACTTGACCATAGCCCCAGTCCCTCTGTGGAGCTGTGATACAGTGGGGTGGTGCAGTGAAGAAGCCTCATACTACTTGAGACTAGAGGGCTCCATCATCTCCTAACCCAAGCATTATTCCCTCTCAAGGACCATAATAGAAACACACAGAAGAGGGAAGGGTCTGTCCCAGGCACGTATTTCCTTAAATAAGCAGCCTCCTTCTCCATATAATATTCTCAACCATAATCACCTTTAGCCTTCCTATCCCTTTCTCTAATCAACTGATACTTCCTCTTTCCTTGATTAGCAATATTCCAACTCCTACTCCCCTATTTCCTGTGGGTACTCATGGTCTACTAGATAGAAAGTCCCTTTCCCCCTGCTATCTTTTCCCCACCACTCTTATCCTTAACCAGCTCAGCCCCACTCCCTTCTATTCGCTATTCTCCACTATCTTTCCCCTCCACAGTGTCCTCTGGAACCCCAACTCTTTGCTAGCTAACAAACTCCTGATCATCTTGGACCTCTTCTACTGATATTTTTTTCCATCTTCTTGTGCTCAGAATAAGCTAGCTTTTTCCAAATGTCACCTTACTTCTGGCTTCCTTTTCTAGAGCTAGCTGCTTACTTTTTCATGATCCTGGAAACAATAGGCCATAAGGACTCAACTCTTGCCTTCTCATTACCAATTTCAGCTAATTCTGCTAGTGTTTCTCAACAACTACTCTTCTTTCGAGGGTCACTCCATCCATTGATACAACCCCATTCAAATCCTTGTTGCTGTCATTTGCTGAACCCCAACTCATTCTTTCTCTTTTTCAATTTTTTTATTATAGAGTTAACTCATCAGCATACACAAAAATTTTAGTATATAAAGAACAAAAAAGAGAATTGTATGTAAAACTGGGGATTTACTCTCCCCTTTCTCAAGGAGTTCAATATCTGTCTCATTTACTCCTCTCCACTGAAACCCCTACACTCATACTTCAAAATTTATTTGATTGCCCCTCGCATGCTGCCTCCAAGTTTATCAACCTTTAGGAGTTTGGACCCACAGAGTACCTATAACCTAGGGTAGCAATCTACCCCTAGAGAGCTAACCTGTAACCTCTGAGTGCTAAATTGGGGGGTAGTCCTAAGTAGGCCCTACTTGTCTATCCCCATCTATAATTTTAGGAGTGGGATCAACTAAGAATATCAGCATCTGGCTCTTGCCAAAGTTTATCAACTTCTTCGGTGCTTATCACCTCTAGCCCCGGTCTACCTCAGTCACACAAATTGGTTGCTATATATTATTTCTCATCATCATCTAAAACTATCCCATGTCCATGATCTGGGATTGTGAGATTCCCTCTTCCTGATCATAATCTCTGGTCTTTCCATATTTCCTGCCTTAAATCTATTCTTTGGCATTACTACAACTAATCACTACAACTTCCATCCTTCCCCTCTTCCTTCAATCTATCATTCTTACTCTGGCCTCACTTTCCTCCCCAATCCTCACCCTGTAGTGAATCAGTGCAACTGTACTCTCCCCTAAAATCCTTTACCCTCAAACCCTTCCTCTGTTCATGTCCTTCCAATCTTCAACCTTAGGTCACTTTCATCATCTGTGTTCTTCTATTACTGAACTGCTAAGTATTGTAAGTGTGTCGTGTTATGTTATGTTATGTTATGTTATGTTATGTTATGTTATGTTATGTTATGTTATGTTACATTATATTATGTTATATTACGTTATGTCACGTTATGTCACGTTATGTTACATCACTTCCCATCACATTACGTCACATCACATTATGTTATGTTACGTTATATTACATTATACTATATATATCATATTATATATATATATATATTATAGCTTTATATATTCTGATCTAAACGGGGCCCTCACTGCTTCACAGCAATCCTTTTATTCTTCTCTCCTTAACATATTCCTGTATCACTCTTCTAAACTTTCTCCTCTCACCTCAAGCTCTGACTGCCATCCCCACCCCTTCTTTTTCAGCAGATGGCTTTGTGTACTAAGCAAACTGAAACCATCTGTTGTGAGCTCCCTTGCTTCCCTGGTCCACACATCCAAACCTTTCTATGTCTTCACCAGTCCTTTTCTCCTTTGCTCCCACCTCTGAGGATAATCTGGTCCTTCTCTTTGGAGAAATTAACCTCATTTAACAATCTACTCTGGGGGGCGAGGGAATGTACCCACAACTCACTTTTAAGTTTAATCTAAATTATCAACATTTTCTCCATCACTTTCTTAAGTCTAGATAATCTCTAGACAATGAAACAATAAAGCAAACCCTGACTGGTAGCGTTTGCCAATTTCTGAGGTGAAAATGCTCACACTAAAAATTTAACAATTGGCTCTCTGGCGTCCTAGCTGGCTCCAGCACACCCCTGCCTTCATCCTACACCCTGGCATCTTCTCTGAGAACTAGTCCCACTAATCTCTTCTCCTCTCTCTCATCTTCAGTCTCTCTCCATCTGCTGGTTCTTTCTCTGCTGCCCACCAACATGCTCAGGTCTCTCTTATCAGGAAAAAAACTTGCTGACCCTGCTAATCCCCTGAAGCTATTACCCAGTATCTCTCCTCCCCTTTGGTGGTGGATTCCTAGAGTTTTCTACACTCACTGCCTCTACTTCCTTACCACCCACTCTCTCCACAAGCTCTTGCTTCAAATGCCAAGACTCTAGTGAAACTGCTCTCAAAGGTTACCAATGATTTCCAGTCTCACTGGTCCAGAACTCAACTATTCCTGGAAATCTACTTGATAGTTTCCACTTCTGTGCATTTGTACAAGCATTTTCACATACTTGAAATGAACTCTCTCTTCATCTCCCATCTCTTTAATTGATTGTCCTCCTTCAAAACTCAGCTCAAGTGTCACTTCCTCCCTTAAATCTCCCCTGATCCCCCTAGTTATTAGTATTCTTTCCCACTCAATTCACCTTGCATTTACTATGTGAAGGATGCCTTAAACACAGAAAGCCTTTAACAAATGCCTTTTCATTCACTTTTCTTTCCTCATATGAATTGTGCTCCTCTTACTCTTACTTCCAGGAAAAAATAATTTCTTTGAGGGCAGAAACCTTTTCATTTGTTTTTACTCTGTATCCCCAGCAACCAACAAAATGCCTTAAACATAAGAGGTGCATAGTAAAGGCTCATCAGATTGAATTCAATGCTGACTCTAAGACCAATGTACTTTTCACTACCTTGTGCTGCTTGCCCAGTTCTGAAGAATACCAAAAGGAGGGGTTGTTGCTATCACAGCAAGCAGAACCATTTTGTCAGCATTATCTATCTCAATTCAAGGTACTCAAGGCAGGGAGGGCATGGCCCACCCAGAAAAGGGTACTCTGGCTCTTCCCTATTCCTTCCTGGGAGAAGAGTACAGAAGAAGGAAAATGGAAAACCCAGTGGCCAAGACATTTATAACTCAGTGCTTTTGAATCTTTGGAGAGCCTGGCTCCCCAAAGAGTTGGCTCCTACTGGAAAGATAAACCTCCAACCACCCAAAGAAATGACCAGCTCCCATTTTCTGAAATATAAAGAGACTAATAACCTATTTTAAAAAAACCTATGTTCCATAACTAAACCTGGACCAATCACAAGCCTCCTAATAATCCAAGGCTAATGTCCTACCATACTAGTAGATAGCTATTCTCTTTATTTCCTGAGCAAACAGAGCTGCTTCCTGGGCCTTACAGTTATAGTATCAGGAATAGAAGAAGTGGAGGGCAGTGTGGTAAAGTCGGAAGAACACTGGACTAGGATCTAAGAGACTCAGGTTCACATTCTAGTTCTTCCCTAATCATGTGGATTTGGTAAGTCATGTTCTATTGCTAGGCTTCCACTTCCTTATCTGTAAAATGAGGGTATTGGCCTAGGTGACCTTAAAGGATATTCCCAATGGTGTCAGTCAAAGCTGTCCTTAAGGTCCAACAAATCCTCTTTCTTTGGGTTTACCTTAAAAGCTACAGACCATACTACTGGGCAGTGATTCAGGGAGCCACCTGGAAGGGTGAAAGAAGAGGTTCCATCATCCAGTGCTAAAAAGATCTGAGACAGTAGAAAGTTTAGTCATGAATTTGGAAGTTCCAGGTTCAAAACTAGGCTCTGTCACTTACTAGCTATATGCCCTTGGGGCCTTAGTTTCCTCAAAGTCAATTGGATTAGATGATCTCCACAATCTCTATGAATTTTAAAACCCCATGGTCCACCACAGATTCAATCAGCCCACGTACGACTTCCTTTCCTTTCATACACAACTCCTTCCAGCTGCCCTTGGTGTTAATTCTAATATGATTTCACCTGGGTGAAGGAGAAAGGAAAGCCCAGAGAATTCACAGCATGCTTTATCCCAGGTCCCCAAAATCCTGAAGACTGCCCTGATTGCAGTTTACTTTGCCTAGAGTTCATCAAACATAATAAAGGTGTTCTGACTTCAGGATGCACCTGTTCTCTGAAAGCCCTACTTGGTTACCCTCACTCTCAATCACCACCACACCACCACCACCAACCTCCCCCTCCAGACTCGTTAACTGAGCCTATATGGGGCCTCACAATATAAGGAGAATGATCTAGGAAGACAGGTCTGATCTGTTTCCTAGGGAATTATGTTTAGAAAGCAGATGCCCACCTTTGATTCCCTGAAAAAAAGAGAGCCACAAAGATAAGTCTTCAAAATTCAATTAGTGTTAAGTTTAGAGACTTGTAGTATTTATACGCAGCACATTTGGGGAAACAATCCAGAAGCTGAAAAGACAAAGCCATACCAAGTAACTGGCAGATGTAGATTTTCTTAGAAAGAGATCAGCTGAGGTTGGTGCCAACCTTCCCTAACTGCATGGATGCCATGGGGAAGAGAGGGGGGGAGGAGGACTGTTGGTCACAATCCTGACCCAAGTTATTGAGAGATTAAAAATGGGAAAGTTTTCCTTTTTTAGATCATTAATTTTTTTTCTTTAGGGAAAGTTAAGAATCAGCAATTCGCTGCCCTAAACATCACCCTGCCATCCAGCTGGGACTATGCCACCAGTGGCCACTGCAAAGCAGTTCAGAGCCATGGACAGGCATAGGCATCTGGTTACCAGGTGGAAAGCCAGGTGTTAGGGTGAAATGTCTCCTAGTCCCAAGGAGAGCACCCAAGTTAGGATCTATCATATCCTGAGGACAGCAGAAGGACATTATCCAGAGTACAGAGGCAAAGTCAATAACTTCTAAAAGGGGGCAACTCCAGGTAACAACCATGGGTCCTTGGGGTTCAGGAAGTCTGAGAGCACAACCAGGAACAGCCAAGTAACTAGTGTAGGGTTTGGCCATTGGGGAAGAGGGGACAGGGCAAAAGTCAATCGCTTCACCAGCTCTACCCAACACCTTTCCGACTTGATTTCAAGGTGATTTGCATGGACTCAAGCTAGTGACTAGAAATATGAATATGGTTTGAAAGAAAACTGCTCACTACTGCCCTGACGACCCTTTTCATTCCTTTACTTGGATGATTAGCAGCACCCACCAAGAATAGCAATCAATGGTATGATGGGAGTTAAAAGGAATTATCTTACTATAATTCAGAAAGAAGCTGAAAATTCCCTTCCCTTATTGGGATAGGAAAAAAATCACATAGCAGCAGCAGTTCACCAGAGACCAGAAGAAAGTGTAGAGAGAGATGAGGGGAGGGAGAAAGAGAGAGAGACAGCATTTCAGCAAAGATGCTAGCAGACTGTAGAACAGGGAAGCACAGTAGCACAGTCAAGGCATGAACTCACAACCAGAAGACATTAGCAGCTCTACAGCAAAGCGAACAGCAGCAATGACAACACCCTAGGAACACACTGCACAAGTCCAACAATGAAAACAACTGTCTGCCTAATAAACAATATAGGGCGTCTTGAACTAAGTTTAAAGAGAATCTTTGTCCTCTTATTCAAAACCCAGTAGTCTATGCATGTCTATATTTTCATTCTTCTGCTATACCACAACTATGGGTGAAACCAACAGACTCGGGACTCCAGGTTGATGCTAGTGGTAAACATTTCATTTAGGTGTGTCCTTTGGTCTTCATATAAGAGAGGAAAATTTTCCATGACCACTCTTGGAAAGTCCAGGCATTGAGGATGATTTTAAGATGCAACCCACATGCCACTTAACATCAGTTCTCATTAATCCTGAGTTTTTTCCTCAGATTAGCCTGCTCTTTCTGAGGAACTAGAGAATCAACCGAATAAAACTTCTCTGGATCTCCACCTGAGGCAGAAGGTACTTGGCTACTCTGATGCTCTCTTGCAAGCTTCCACAAAAGGAGTGTAGATTGTCAAGATATCCAGACATTGATTGAATGAGCTGAGCTCCCAAGCTCATTTTCTGGAATAATCTGGCAGTACTTGGAACAAGCTGGAGTTGGTCCTGATCGATGTGTAAACTCTAGAGATATTCACCAGGCCCCCAAAGTCTAACACCTTACTTATACCCACAACTTCTCTAGGGATCACATTGATACAACGTGAATATGGGTAATCATCCCACATGTGAAGTAAAGATATAGAGTATAAGCATCTTTCATAAGATGACTGATAGGTCATTGTCCTTTGGTTTCTATTGTCCATTACAGTAATGAACTGTAATCATCATTGTCAATGCTTCATGGTAGCCTAAGTGAAGTGAGCAGAACCAGAAGAACAACTTACAATTTAAAGTAAAAGAAAACAGCATTGAAATGCACTCTTATAAATGTAGTGAACAATTGTGACTTTAGAGTGTTTCGGGTTTCAACTCTGCCCACCCAGGGACTCCAAAAACTGTTGCAGTTTCGTGATGTGTTGTGGTAGCACCGTCTCAAAGAATTCAGAGTCAGACCATCTCTAATCCAAGTTTAAGCATTTATTGAGATTGACACCTCTCATGAAGAGGGGTAAGTTCCAAGAGTAACAAGCAACTTCAGAGAAAGCAAGATGGATTTTTATAGAGTGAAGATGCAATTACATAACAGAAATTATAAATATTGAAAAGGCAAGAGGGATTTGTTAAGGGATTAGGTAATAGGGGAGGGGTCCCAGCCACAGCAGAACTGTACATGCAATTACCCACAATGCATACAGAAAAACCCATTGCGGGGTACCTGTGTATGATAATAATATTATAATAAGCTCTCTGTCATAAGTTCACTCTAGGTTAGGTCTTTACTATTACTGTGCAGGTGCCTACTTAGGGAAAGTCCCTTCTATTGTTTTGGGGTCCACATACTGCTTGGGCATCCTGGTGGTGCTGCTTTCTGATTGGCTGAGTATTGTTGTCCTGTTTAAAGCTAGGTGGATGTGGTTGTGGTAGAGTGCATGGATACACCTGCTGTTTCTGTGGGAAATATGAGGAATGGATCTGGGGGCACTGGCTAGCTAGAGGCAGTAGCTGGGATCCTATCACATGGATATGCCTGCTGCTCTGTGAGAAATATGAGTTCGTGGACACACCTGTTGTTCTAGTGAGCAATAAGGCATATATGGAGAAGTTAGGATATTGAGTATGGGGAGGGCGGGGGTAAGTGCCTGGGTACGGGCAGTGGGCCTGCTGTTCAGTGGGGCCTATAAGGAAGTTACATTATTGGGGTTAGGGGCAGCTTTATTAGGATTCCATCAAGAGGACTGACTGAGGAATACCTCTTGTCTTTCAAAAGACAAGTGGTAAAACATAAGTTCCAAATGAAACATCTGTAAAAAGCTAATGTGCTGATCAATAGTACTTATTTGTTATTTAACATCTCTCCTCTGGAGCTTCTTCCTCAACTCCCATTCAGATTGACAGTCCAGTCCCAGAAGGTGATTACTGCTACACCCCTCAGGGTTCTAAAGATAACTCTGAGGTGCTGTGCTTTCCTAGCACTGTTGATCATGAGCCCCCATCCAGTGTGCTCCCCACTGATTATCAATTAGCCAGTCAGGGATAATTAGCTTTTAAAAAAAGAGTATTTAGTAAGGTAGTAGAGTAAGAATAGTTGGGACAAAAACCTTGTCCCCAACTGTCTGGGAGCACATTCTCTCAGGTGGCTACTTCCAGAGCTCCAGCTGCAGCTGCTTCCAGTCCCAGGCCCACCCAGAGGCATCAATCAAGTGGTAGATCAGAGCAAGAGTGCAGGGGGGTGCTTTGCTCGTGTAGGGGCAGGGTTCTCTTGCTTTGCCTGCTTGGATCTGTGTCGCAGTCCTGGTTGGCGGTTTTTGGAGAAGGAGCACTGGCATGGCAGAGCCTACTGTTTAGAAGTAGCTCTGAAAACAGCAGTGCAAGAAGCTTGGGACAAAGCACTCGCCACTCTGAAGGCAGTCATACCCTGACAAAAAGCTCAAGGGTCAAGTAGTTGACTGGGAACATGAACAGGCAGCATAAAAGGACTCAGACTATAGAATCTTTTATTTGGTGACAAAGAACATCAAAACATACAACCAGAAGAAGTCAACAAAGTCAAAGAGACCACATTAAAAAGCCTCCAAGAAAAATATGAATTGGTCTCAGGCTATGGAAGAGCTCAAAAAGGATTTGGAAAATCAAGTAAGAGAAGTAGAGGAAAAATTGGGAAGAGAAATGAGAGTGATGCAAGAAAATCATGAAAAACAAGTCAATGACTTGCTAAAGGAGACCCAAAAAATATTGAAGAAAATAACACCTTAAAAAATAGACTACCCCAAATGGCAAAAGAGCTCCAACAAGCCAATGAGGAGAAGAATGCCTTAAAAGGCAGAATTAGCCAAATGGAAAAGGAGGTCCAAAAGACCACTGAAGAAAATACTACCTTAAAAATTAGAATGGAGCAAGTGGAGGCTAGTAACTTTATGAGAAATCAAGAAATTATAAAACAGAACCAAAAGAATGAAAAAATGGAAGACAATGTGAAATATCTCATTGGAAAAACCACTGAACTGGAAAATAGATCCAGGAGAGATAATTTTAAAATTATTGGACTATTTGAAAGCCATGCTGTAAAATCATCTTTCAAGAAATTATCAAGGAAAACTGCCCTGATAGTCTAGAACCAGAGGATAAAAGAGAAATTGAAAGAATCCACCAATCTCCTCTTGAAAAAGATCCCCAAAAGAAAACTCCTAGGAGTATTGTAGCCAAATTCCAGAGTTCCCAGATCAAGGAGAAAATATTGCAAGCAGCTAGAAAGAAACAATTCAAGTATTGTGGAAACACAATCAGGATAACACAATACCTAGCAGCTTCTACATTAAGGGATCAAAGGAACTGGAATATGATATTCTGGAGGTCAAAGGAGCTAGGATTACAACCAAGAATCACCTACCCAGCAAAACTGAGTATAATACTCCAGGGCAAAATATGGATTTTCAATAAAATTGAGGACTTTCAAGCTTTCTCGAAGAAAAGACCGGAGCTGAATAGAAAATCTGACTTTCAAATACAAGAATCAAGATAAGCATGAAAAGATAAACAAGAAAGAGAAATCATAAGGGACTTATTAAAGTTAAACTATTTTGTTTACATTCCTACATGGAAAGATGATATTTGCAACTCACAAAACCTTTCTCAGTGTTAGGGTAGTTGAAGGGAATATACATATATATAGACAAAGGGCACAGGGTGAGTTGAATATGAAGGGATGATATCTAAAAATAAATAAATAAATACAGTTAAGAGATGAGAGAGGAATATATTGGGTGAAGGAGAAAGGGAGAGATATAATTGGGTAAATGATCTCACATAAAAGTGGCAAGAAAAAGCAGTTCTATTTGAAGAGAAGGGGGACAAGTGAAAGGGAATGAGTGAATCTTGCTCCCATCAGATTTGACTTAAGGAGGGAATAACATACACACTCAATTGGGTATCTTATCCTACAGGAAAGTAGGGAGGAAGAGGATAAGAAAGGGGGAATGATAGAAGGGGGCGCAGATCAGGGGAGGAGGTAATCAAAAGCAAACACTTCTGGAAAGGGACAGGGTCAAGGGAGAAAACTGAATAAACGGGGACAGTACAGGTTGGAAGGAAATATAGTTAGTCTTTTACAACATGACTGTTATCAAAGTGTTTTGCATAGTGATGCATGTGTGGCCTATGTTGAATTGCTTACCTTCTCAAGGAGGGTGGTTGGGGAGGGAAGAAGGGAGCAAATTTGGAACTCAAAGTTCTAAAAACAAATGCTCAAAAAAAAAGTTGTTTCTACATGCAACTAGGAAATAAGATATACAAGCAATGGAGTATAGAAGTCTATCTTGCCCTACAAGAAAGGGGAAAGGGAATGGAGGGGGGAATGGGGTGACAGAAGGGAGGGCAGACTGGGGAAAAGGGCAATCAGAATATATGTCATCTTAGGGTGGGGGGAGGGTAGAAACGGGGAGAAAATTTGTAACTCAAAATCTTGTGGAAATCAATGTTGAAAACTAAAAAATATTAAATAATAAAACAATTAAGATACATTTAAAAACAAAACAAAAAAAGAAGGAACCTTAGTAGCCATCTAGTTCACACACGCCCTCATTTTACAATGAGGAAACTGAGGCCCAAAGAGATTAAGTGACTCACCTAAGTTCACCCAAGTAATAAGTGGCAGGACTGCGATTGGAACCCAAGTCCCCTGGCCTCAAATCCAGCACACTTTCCATTGTACCACACTGCCTTCTCCCTCTGAAGTCCACCATCTTCAGTTGAAATCTCTTTACCAGGAGCTTCATTTCTATGTGCTCAGGACATAGTTCTTGCTATTCAAGCACTAACAGGTGCTCTCATACATTCTAGTAGTACAATTCACTGGCACTTTGGCCAGTGTGTATCAGACTCTGTAGTTATTGATTCTTTGATTGCTGGCCTTTGAAATAGTCTTTCCACACAGAAGCCAAATTCCCTGCTTTCTTTTTTCCATATTGAAAGGTACTGAGGAACTAAACCAAGGCTTCCTGTGTACTCTATGTTCCACCAAATTTTCCAACTTCCACAAGCATTCCAGCAATACGATCTCAGCTGGCTACATTTTCAGGTTGTATATGCTATCAAAAGGGAGGTCCCTAAAACTTTCTCTTAGACTCCATCAATTGATCCCTACAGAGGTAAGGCATCCAAAAATAGACAAACATAGTACCTCTTCACCAATGTGTTCTCTGAAAGTTACCCCAGGTTTGAGGCATGTTGTGGCTCACCATCCGCTCTAAAGCATAGTTCATAAGCCCCACCAATGGGCTTCTTTTTTAATATGACCAGCCAGAGGACACATCTATTCAAAGCAAAAGACATTTAATTAACCAGTAGATCAAAATAAGAATCAAGATTCTTTCACATAATAAACAGGCACACTCTCACAGGTTACCTGACCAACAATGGGAGAAATACAGGGAACAAACATGCCAGAGCAGAAAATGCTTAGAGGATAGTATACTAGCTATAACACCTCTCCACCTCTAAAGCCACTGTTTGCTTCCCTAGAGAATGGTTGATGTCCCTGGAGGTTTCGACAGCCATCAATCTAGTGGTCTCCTCTGAGCTATGGTATCACTGCTGATCTGTCCTCTCTTCAGGCATATCTGCTGAATTGCTTCCTATTACTTTCTGCTATCATCTCTAAGTTGCCTCAGCTATATGACTTTTTCTATTCCGGTAAGAAATGGGTTTTGGGGTTTTTTTTAGAACATAGCCTTGGGGTTCTCTCTTTTGTTTTTTAAAACCCAAAGCCACAGTGGAACCAGCCAGCAAAAGTTGTAAAGCTGAGGTTAAAACTGTCTTTTTAACTGAATACCTCTGCTGATGCTTGGAATTTCTGTATTTGAGTTATGGTCAGAAAATTTCTTTTTATTCCTATCATACTCCTGGTCACTAGCCTTGGTGTTTGTAGTTCATCCCAGGAAAAAGACTGAAAGGAGCTGGCTGGGCTGTGATAGAGAGATTTCATTTAGCCTCCATCATATTTGTGGTCACTGACTCTGAATCCCTGCTCAAACCATCTGCACAAACCAAGACTCTTGAGCCAACAAAACCTCAGGACTTCTCTGCTACCCCTGAACAGGTCCCATATAGATATATTGATCATTCTATCATTTCAATTCACTTAAATGTACATTTTATTAAGAGCCTACTATGTACAAGGACTTCTAGAGGCTAAGAACACAAAGATGAAGAATAGATCAGTTCCTCTCCTCCAGGAAATTACAATCATTTACCAAAGGGTGGGCTAGGGACCTGAGTTCAATTTCGGCTTCAGACACTTACTAGCTAAGTGACCCTGGGCAGGTCACTCACTTAACCCTGTTTACCTCAGTTTCCTCATCTGTAAAACCAGCTGGAAAAAGAAATGGCAAACCACTCCTCTATCTTGGCCAAGAAAACCCCAAATAGGGTTACAAAGAGTCAGACGGGACTGAAAAAATGACTACACCACAACAAAGGGTATAGACTGGGGGGAAGACAGAATATATATATATATATATACATATATATATATATATATATATACATATATATATATATATACATATATATATATATATATATATATATATAATACAGGATAAAACAGGATGAGGGCAAAGGAGAGAGACAATGTGCTCTAGGAAAATATGTGGAAGGACAGATCTTTCAACAGTGATGAGAGGAGAAGATCAGGGAAGTCTTCAGGAAGCACCTGAGCTGAGCCATAAAAAAGTGAAGAACTTTGATGATGAAGAAGAACATTCCATATATTGGAGACACTCTAACACAGATGCACATAGAAGAGTGCAGCTTAAGTTTAGGAACTTAGTGGAAATCTAGTTTGGCTAGAAAAAAATGAGTATCTGAAAAGAGTGTAATGGAATATATTATAAATAAGGCTGGAAACATAAGCTGGAGTCAGATTGTAGAGGACCCTAAGTACTAGGTTGAGAAGTTTGTGTTTTAGGGAGCCACAGAAGATTTTTGAGCTGTATAGTTGCCTTAGGAAAAGTATTTTGTGTGTTTTTTTACTTGATACATTTTTATACATATTGATACAAGAGATACTTCCCAACCAATATTTAACCCAGCCTTCTCTCCAGCCATCTCCCTCCCCTAACAAAGTACATAGGAAGTTTATCCTTCCATCTGCGTGGAAGAGGGACTGGAGAGAGAAGAAGCTAGAGGCAGGGAGATCAATTAGAAGGTTACTATAGTAGCCACAGTGAGAGGTGATGATGACCCTAACTAGAAGGGTGTCTGTGTGCGTGGAGTGCAGGGAACAGATCCACCTTCTACTGCTTGGAAAGTGTAATGATTTTAGAATCCACACTGAGACAACTGGGATTCAATTATTCAAATCACATCATAATATTTACCAAAAGTGGTAATTACAGATTTAAAGCTGCACACAGGTAGCTGAAGGAAAGAGGCAGATCTTAGCATTTCCTGAAATGAAAACATGCTGTTTGCAAGGAAATCTTAATGCTATAAACAAATATCCAGGCTACTACTCACAATTTTTTTTCTCGTCAAGTTTTTACTCTTTAGCACTTGTACAACTAAATTATAGAGGTCCACTGCTCCCCAAGATGGGGGCTTCATTGAATAAATAAATAATTTGCACAGAGTAAATAATTTGCATTGAGTGGATACTTTTCATGCAGTAAATAAGGAAGAAGGAAATAAAATTGTGGCACAAATAGCCTGAGATAATGCTTTCATTTGTAGCTCTGCTGTAATCTGCTAGTTCACAGCAGAGTTTGTTTCTACCTAGAATCAGTGCAAATGAATACACTGCTGCTGTGCCCTACCCTGCCCCCACCTCTTCCCTCCCCTAATTGCAGCACAGACTCCCCTGGGGGCAAGGGCCAGCTGGTGACATGTCAACTGAACAGCTCAATTGTCCACCACTAATCTGACCTTCTCTTCCCGTGTGTCCTCTGAACTTGTGTTTGTTTCTACCTCCATACCTAGACTATTCTCCCAATTCCTCTCCTCCTATCCAAATCCAAATACTCAGCTCAAATCTCACCTATTTCTTGAACCCCCTCCCCCTTGTTCCTTCACTGTTCCTGCCATACCAAAGCTAGTCAAATGGTTTCCCCATAGCAATCTCAGGTTCATTTCCTTTCTGGAAGAAGCATTAGGCTAGTGAAGGCTTTATGCATTTCCTGAAACTGTTTATGGGCTACTGTGAGTCCTCTGTGTCTTTTGGATTTTCTGTGGGGTCAAATAATGATTATGTATATTATTACCTTGAGCTCTTTATAGGAGCTGGAGACTCCCATTCCTTATCTTTTGATAAACCTAGATACCAGCTATACCATGGATATGTTAGATTTTCCTGGAATAATTCCAAGTTGGGGTTTTGAGGGTTGGGGGAGACAAGGTCCAGGAACCCCAAGACTGGAGTTCCCAGACTGGGTAGTTGAGGGGGAGTGCCCCTCAAGGACCTGAGTACTGGAGAGGGTTGAGGCCATCTGGAATGAATTCACAGACCCAAGCATTCTTTAAGTCAAGGTGGCAAAGATTTATTACACTTTACAGAGGGCAAGAGTTCTTAAGGAACCTGAAACCTTACAGGGATGTAGGAAAAATTTTTATAAGAAATTTAGGGATAAAACATGTCAATTAGGTGTTTTGGGGTGGGATTAGGGAGTGGTTAAGAGGTGGTCAGTTCTTAAAGGAACATGCACTTTTTGTATCTATTGCACAGGTATCTTACCCAGAGTTCACTGGGAAATAGCCCAAAGTGGGGGGGAGGGCTACCTGGGGCTGTGGTTTTTGCCTTGAAACATCACTAAGTCAAGTAATGGTCAGGGCTGACTGGAAATATCCAGGCTGCTTCCATCAAATGTCGTGTTAGACAGGATGAATGTAAGGAAGTGTATATATGTATGTGTGTGTGTATGTATGTAGATCTAGCATGCAGATGATAGGCCAGTGAGTAGTGAATATCTTTATGACCCAGTACATGGCCAGTTCAGCACGTACACAGGGAGTCCAAACTAATAAATTCTATAGGTGCAGCTGGCCACAGTATCAGGAAGAGAGATAAGTGTTTTGCTAAGGCATGCTGCCCTTGAACTGGGGAGGAACTGCCTGAGACAGTATTTTGAGGCTAGGGAGTGATGTGATTTTAGAACTGGATGTGGTTTTGGAATTAGGGTCCACGCACAGGCACCCAAGCAGAGGCTAAGGAGAAATGTTAGAATTAGGGTCCAAGTACAGGCACCCAAGCACCCCACTAGGGGCAACAACATATAGCCAAAAACATATAATGACCCTTTCTGGGGTCAATTCCCATGAATCCACCTCAGGTCATGTGAGTCCAAAGTTTTCCAGGGGACCCTGATCCATGATTTACTCTTATTTTTTATTGTTTCCCTTCACACACACACTGTTTGTGCTAACATGGACTATTTGCCATTCTCCCAACTTGGCATGCCATCAGCCACCTCCATTCAATGACTCCATCTCTGTCTCTCAATATCTTTATATTTAGCTCAGATGACCCTTCCTCCCTGAAGTCTCCTTAACAGTACTTTCTTCTCTCAAACATCCTTAGAGCTCTCTGTCGTCTCTCTCCTTTGCCCCCTTCACTTCTGACTCTGTTTTTGTCCATGTTTATGTCATATTCCTCCTGTAGAATGTAAATTTCTTGAGGATAGAGCTGGTTTCATATTGTCTTTGCAACCTCAGTGACTAATACGGTTGATTTGAATGGAATTGATTGTGGAATTATGAGAGCTACAAGAGATGTAAGAGAATCAACTAATCCAACCTCCTCCTTTTATAGGAGAGAAAACAGATTCAGAGAGAGGAAGGGAATTACACAAAGTTATCCAGTGACAGGGTTGGGATGAACCCACGTCTTTTGACAAATAGTCCACTAGTCTTTCCACTTTACCACACTGCCAACTACTTAGGGTTTCATTATTTAGTATGAACTATGATGCCTATACTTCAAATAGAGCCTTGGGCCATATATGTCTAAACTGTGCCAGACATCTATATATTTCAATACTTTAAAAATTAGTAGTTATATCATTACTCCTTCTACTCATATAGATTGCAATCCCCTCCCAATGCCAATATTTATATAAAAAGTAGAGGGGGGGAGTGAAATTTCTCCATCAATTGTGTTTCCATGGTAAGATTTGAAAATATCCAAGTAAAAGATTTTTCAGTTTGCATGTTCATTCAGCTATTTGTAACAATGTTGAAATGGTCTAATACCCCAGGAAATTGGATAATCAATTAGATACCAAAATTACCAATCAATACTTGAATAAAAAAAAAAAGACAAACCCAAGGCCTGAGAAGTGGCTTATAAAACTTTAAATACTCTGCATTCCATCCAAACTGGCTTAGTTTCTGTCCCTGGACAAAGACACCTCCTTCTTTACTCCCTTACCTCCATGGCTTTGCTTACAATATCCCCTATGCCTAAGCTGTGGGTCCTCTCTTCTTTTCCTCACTTGTTGAATTCCTACCCATCCTTCAAGGCCTATCTGAAATGTTACCTCATCCATGAAGCCTTCTCTCTTTCAACCTCACATAGGACTTTGTTTTATAAGTTCTCTAATATGCTTATTGTATATTATGGTATATTATAGTTATCTGGAAAGACAGTCTGACATAATGTAATGGATAGAGAGCCAGGCTCAGAGTCAGAAAGATCTGGGTTCTAGTACTGCTTCTGAAACATACTAGTTGTGTCACTATATTCAAATCACTTAACCTCTCAGTGCCCTAAGCAACTCTCTAAGATCTTAAGTTAAAGAGAACTTGCTGAACTTCATTGGTGATGGGAATTTCCACACTGGCATTCCCTACACTAATAAAGTTGCAAGTCCAAGCCAAAAATAATAATAATAATACAATATGTGTATATCTTATCCCCTGCTATTGCAGTGCATGCTCTGGAGCAATTATCAGAATCTCAACATGAGCTAAAAAGCTGAGTCTCCAGAACAAGGCTTCTAATTCCCCCCCCTCCACGGTTCTAGAGGTACCCCTCAGGGGTTGGAGGTATATTTATAATGCTGTATAGTTTATAATTCCCCTCTTGTGCTTCCCCTATGATTATCAGTTGATATTAAGTAGTTGGCTTTTAGAAATATTTTAGAAAATTTTTAAATAGCTTTTAGCTGTTTACTAAGCTAATATAGTGGCAAAGGCTGATCTAAAACATCTCCCAGTCTATGACAAGATCATCCACCAGTACATACAGGGAAAAGTGGACACAAGCTTAGAGACAATATGTGGCAAAGGGGAAATTCACAGTCCTAGCTGCTAGAAGTCCTTTCTTCCCTCATGGTTAGGATACCCATAAAGTTCCCCTTAGGAATGGTGAAGCTTGTAGAGACCTAAACTTGTCTTTGCTTATAAAGTCCAATCTGTCCATGGCTCCCAATGTGCACAATGCTGTCAGCTGTTGCTGTCCTAAAGACATGCTAGAACTCTAGCTAAGGATTATGTTAGAATGAAAAAGTCCAGATCCTTAGGTCCTCAAAATTTCACAAGGTCCTATCAAGGTGGCGGGGGGCGGGGGGAGGGGGGGAACAGAAGAGAACAAGCCTAAGGTTGGCACCTTTCTCCTCTACCTACCCCACCACACCAGCAATTCCTTCTCAGGGGACTGGCTGGATGGCTTCCATCACTAAGCTCCCAAATGCTTGAATCCTAGGTTCCAACTAGTCTGCTCCATAGGGTATGACCAAGTTTCCTCAATCAATCTGAATACACTCCCTAAACAATTCATCTAAAGGCTTTCCAAAACATATAGACTGATCAATGATTTTCTTCACATTTGGTCATCTGGGTCTTGTTCACATCTAGTTCACACCTGTGACTTATTGACTGTCTCACCTTAAAAAGTTATTAGGCTAGTTTCTTTTCATGTACTTTAAGTGGGGTAGGTGACTTGGTTGATTCACTCAGTTGACTCCCACTCTTACACCATCTTCCTAGATCATGAGTTCCACTAGGAAAGAAACTCATCTACACTTTATATTTCCCCTGGTAGTCACTTATCAAGGGCTTGTTGGATAAATGAACGAACACCCATCCTACATTGTGCCTCTCACCTCTTGATGATCTCACCATTGTCATTTGTGTTCACATCTTTTCTCACCCAAAGGACAAAGACCTTTTCTCATTCTTCTTTGAATCTTCCTAGGTGCCTGGAACAGGGCTTTACACATAGGAGGCACTAAGGAAATATTTATTGAAGGAATGAGAGGAGTAGCAATGTTAATAAGCTTTGATAAGACAGAGATTGGAGACAAGTCCAGCTTCATGCTGAGTCCGAGCAACATTCTTCAGGGAAAAAAATGTAATTAAATTAGCATTTTAAACCTAATGAGTTTCCATTATTCCCCGCTGGAGGTTGCACAACATAGTAAAAATTGGTTTTTACCTCTTTATCACCAAATGATGGATGCTTTATTAAATGGAATAAAAACCTAATAACTTAAGTTTCCATGGTATACATGGACTTCTAGACCACATGAGTAATCACAACCTTTTCTCTCCCATATGCAAGTTGGTGATTTCATTTATCCATGTACCTATGTTTCATGTTCATTCATCCATGTACCAACAGGTAATAGAGAAGGATTCATACTATCCATCCTAGTGGCAAAATATCCATCTGCCTTTGATGGGAATTATTTTGATGTTTAATTGTATTTTAGGTATGTTTAGAGCTACTACTTAGATCTTTAAAGTGAAGGATTTGGTCTAGATGAATTAAACTCTAAAGACTGCAGGATGACAAGACATTCTAATTTGACTTGTCCAGTAAAGGACTCATGTTTCATAGTGACAGCAACAATACAGTTAATTAAATGAGAATTTTTTTTACATTCTAGAATAATTTTTTTAAACAAAAGATATAATATGCTGAAGAACTGAATGGCAAAGGAAATTATAATGACCAACTCAGTTCTATTCAAAAAGTATCGATGTCATAGGCATTAGGGATACATAGACAAAAAAGAAAGAGTCCCTACCTTCAAAAAGCTTACATTCTAATAAAATGAAACAACATGTACACAAAGAAGTAAATACAACATATATATAGAGCAAATACAAACTAATTTTTTGTGAAGAATGCTAACAATTTGAAGAAATGGAAAAGATCTTCTGTAGAAGGTGGCACTTGAGCTGAGCCCTGAAGGGAGTTAAGGATAATTTTGTAAATAGGGAGAGCATTCCAAGAATAGAAGTTAGTCTATACAAAGTCTTGGAGGCAGGAAATGAAATATTGTATATGGGAAGTATAAAGTAGGATAGTTTGTTGGAAAAAATGGGAATGCCTTCCATAGTGTAAAATCAATCTGGAAAGATTGGCTGGAACCACACTAGGAGGAGCTTTAAATACCAAAAGAGAGGAGCCAGAGGGTTAGGGTTGTAGAGGTAAAAGCGAACCAGTGAAGCTTCTGGAACAGGAAAATTCAGATCT
Source organism: Trichosurus vulpecula (assembly GCF_011100635.1). Classification (NCBI taxonomy): domain Eukaryota; kingdom Metazoa; phylum Chordata; class Mammalia; order Diprotodontia; family Phalangeridae; genus Trichosurus; species Trichosurus vulpecula. The sequence goes on from NC_050575.1 coordinate 105,389,128, forward strand.
GTGCCTTAGGAATATCAATTTGGCAATTATTGAGAATAGACTGGAGAAGGGAGACTAGAGGCGGGGATATCAATTAGGAGACAATTGCAATCTTCCTGATGGGAGGTAGGATGATGGTCATGTAAGTAAAGAGTTGAGCATAATTCTAAGATTTTGAACTTTAGTGACTGTTAGAATGGTAATACCCTCAAAAGAAACAGGGAAATTAGGAAGAAGGATAGATTTAGCAAGAAAGATGAGTTCCATTTTGCATATGTCAAGTTTGAAAAGCCTATGCAAAATGGAGATGGAGATGTCCAGCAGGCTGTTCATGATACAAGATTGGAACTCAGAGGAGAGATGAGGGCTGGATATGTAGATTTGAGAGCCATCTGCATAGAAATGATCATTGAACTCATAGGAGTTAATGAGCTCACCAAAAGAGAAATGGTAGGGAAAGAAGAGCACCTTAGGATAGGTGCCTGGGGAAGAAACATAAAAAGGAGTGAGACATGGATGACAATCCGTCAAAGAAGACTGAGAAGAAATGGTCAGACAGGTAGGAGGAAACCCAGGAGAGTGCAGTGTCACGAAAAATCAGAAATACAATATTCAAGGGAAAAGGATCAGATGCTATAGACAGCAGTGTCAAATGCCACAGACAGATCAAGAAGGATGAAATTTAATAAAAGGCCTCTGAATTTAGCAGTTGGGAAATATTTTGTAACCTGGGAAACAGTTTAGTCAAGTAATAGGGTTGGAAGCCAGATTGAAAGGGGTTGAGAAGTGAGTGGGAGGCGAAAAGTGGATGCAATAAGTGTAGACAGCTCTTTCCTCTTTTAATTCTTTGTTACAAAGAAATTGCTCTCTGGGAGGGAGTGGAGAGAAGGATACATTGAGAAATGTAGGTGATTTTTAAAAAGAGTAATAAAATTGTATTTTTAAAAAAGAAAGAAAAGAAAGGTTTAGAACAGAAGCTAGATAGGGTCTAAAAGCACATTGGCCAGTGAAGATAAAAAGATTGCCATGAAGTAGTAAAGACCCAGCTTCAAACAAGTTTTAAATTCATGATGTAACCAATCAATACTGTTGTGTGACTTCCTCTGTCAGCTTTTGGCAACACAAGAGTAAAACAGAGAAGTTAGATGGTGAAGGAGGAACCCCTGTCTAGGGTCTGGAAAGGGATCTATAGCTATAGAACAAGAGGGCAAAGGTTTTGAATAAAGAGAACAGCATAAAATTGAACTGGTCAAATACAGTATATCGAGATAGCAAAGAGTAGAAGACAGTGCCAGAAAAGGGATAATGGACTGGAAAAGCAGGGATGGATATATGGACTAGAGGTTGATATGAAGAAGAAAACAGGTTTTGGAGAGGAGAGGCACAGGATAAAGGATAGAAAGTTATGGTAGGACAGAGGAATTACATTTGCATGTGATGGTGAGGTCAAAGGTATGACTTTCCCTATGAGTAGGTGAGGCAGAGGAAAGGTACAGATCGTGGGCATCACAAGAGTTGATGAATGAAGAAGCTGGGGTGTTTGAGAAGCTGTAACATATATATTGAAGCCCCCAAATTAAGGGTAGAAGTTTAAGTTGGGAAGAAGACTGTGAAGCAGGTACCCAACTCCTTGAGAAAGAATCTAATAACCTAGGGGTTGATAGATAACTGCCACCAGGATCTGGATAAGTTAATAGATCTAACCAGAGTGAACTTCAAAAGATGAAAGATTGCAAGGGAAAAGTCTGGAAGTTGGTTACTAGAAAAAATGGCCAAGGAGGTAGTATCTTCTACAAGGAGCCATGTTTCAGTGATTACAAGAATGAAAGAACAAGAGAAGAGGTCTAAAACAAGGGCAGTTATTAACTATAGAAGAGTCCCAGAAGATACAATGGAAGGGGAAGACAGAACAGGCTAGGATCCAGTAAGAGTGGGAAGAAAGCAAGGAAGCAAGCATTTATTTAGCAATCACTACGTGCCAAAGCACTGTGCTAAGCACTGTGCAAATATTATCTCGTTTGATCCTCACAATGGCTCTTGCAGGTAGGTGCTATTACTGTCCCCACTTTACAGTTCAGGAAACTGAGGCAAACAGGTTAGGTGACCTGCCCAGACAGCTAGTAAGTGTCTGGAGGCTGGATTTGAATTCAGCTAGCTGAATTCCTAACTCCAGGCCCAGTGCTCTATCCACTGTGCCACCTAGCTGAGGTGTACAGCAATGAGGTTGTTATCAAGGAGCAAGCAGAAGGGGTGGCTAGAGAAGTGAGGCTTTTCTAGTCATTCTTTACTCTGAATCATAGGAATTCGGAAAGGAAGGAAGGAAAGTTTGTTAGTCATGGGACAATAGACTGTTACACCCTTCTCAGCAGCAATAGTATTCCCTAAGCCCCAGTAAGGATGCTGATTTGATTTGGTTCCCCTAGAGGGTGTCAGGATGGTAGAAACCACAGTGACATGGTCTGGGTACCTCATCATGGTTACTGCACACCATTCCACTTGGAGAATAAATTTGGTGAATTACTCAGACATATGCAGGTTCAATTGGAAGGGCATTGCTTGCCTCCAAGGTATATTTAAATTCCTAGGAAAATCTTATCCATAAGTGACACTTATTATGAGAATTGGAGGTATTGTGCATGACCCAGTAGAAAGAAGGATTTTGCATTTCCTCTGGGAGTGAAGCAAAGGCTATCCCATACCCAGTAACGACACAGTATTCTGGTTGCCTTGTGGGATTTGGGGATTCTGTTGCCCATACGTGATTAAACCTAAAAAAATGAGCTATATCCTAGACATATAAGGAAATTCTCCAAGGACAACTCCAGGTGGGGGCAAGGAATCAAAGAGAGAAAATGACTCTATTTGGGTCAGGTCCCCAGAATTGGACTTCAGTCATTTGAGCACTTGGCAGAGGTTTGGCAAGAGGGAGGTGGCCTGAGTCACCAGACCTGAATACATTTATTTTCCCCTGGTAGAAAATAAGCTCCTTGAGGACAAATACTGTTTTATTTTATTTTCTCTGTATCCTCCAAGATTAGCACAGTGCCTAGCACATAGAAGATGCTTAATAAATGCTTGTTGAATTACATTAAAGCAAAGACAAGCGGAATGTTGTAGAGGGGATTCTCGTTCAGGTACAGAGTGGATTTAATACTCTCTGAGAGCTCTACCAGCTCTGAGGTCCTAGGATTCTGTCTCTTTCCTTTAAGCAGTTAATCATTAATCACCTATGGGTGTAGACAATCATTTAAGTCCCGTATAGCTAGAGATGGGGGCAGCTATGTGGCACAGTATATAGCTTGCTGGGCCTAGAGTCAGTAGGACTCATCTGCCTGAGTTCAAATCCAGTCTAAGACACTTATTAGTTGTGTAAACCTGGACAAGTCACTTAACCTTGTTTGTCTTGGTTTTCTCATCTGTAAAATGATCTGGAGGAGTGGCAAACCACTCCAGCATCTGCCAAGAAAACCCCAAATGGGCTCAGGAAGAGTCAGACCCTACTGGAACCACTGAAGAGCAGCAGCAGCTTTTGACTTCTTTCATTAGACCATACTGCCTCTACAATTTCTAGCAATCAGAGATATTCAAAAGTAAAATGAGCTGCCTTGAGAGACAGTGAATATCCCATCATTGGAGGGCTTGAAGCAAAAGCTGGACTTGTCAGGAATGCTGGAGAGGGCCTTACTACTCAGGTAGAAATTGGAGTAGGTATGTATGGCCTCTGAGGTCCCTTTTTGCTGCTTTAGGGTTGCTATTCCTTTTTTTTTAAGGTGGAGATTGGTTTCCTAAAACTGAATTCATAAACAAGTGGAAGGTTAAGAGGAGAATACTCCCTGGTAGGAGTTTTTGAGGTTGTACCACAGTGGAAGAAAAAGTAGATTTTGTGTTGCATACCTGGCCTCAGGGTCCAGTGCACGAGAGAAATGGCAAGGGATTATACCAGCTGGTGGCTATGGTATCCAACTCCCTTCTTGCAGCCCAGAGACCAAGTGTCCACTTCAATTCCTCCTCATGCATCCCTGACTGCACACAGGGGTAGCCAGGTAAATAAGAAGCCAAGAACAACCCTGAGTTACACATATACCCAAAGATTAGACTCATGCTATAGAACAGAGCAGCGTCATGTGCCGAGGTTATACTGTTGTACTCATTCCAAAGCGGTTTCAAATTCTGACACCTCATGAATCACACCATTCTCTGAATTTGGCTGACAGGCCAGAAAGAATTTGATTCCAAAATTTCCATCTGCAGGCCTGGCAGACTCCCTTGTAATTCTAGCTCTGGGAGCGCAAATAAACTGATGTCCAATAGAGGAAAGGTTCAGGGAACTGAGGAGGATTTGCCTGGAGAAGAGATGACTCAGGAGGGACATTAGAGCTGCGATCAAATGTCAGAAGGGCTGTAATGGGGAAAAGGCAGGAGCCTTGTTCTGTGTCTAATGTGGAGAACTAGGAGCAATAGATGAAAATGAGAGGGAGGGAGATTTCAGCTCAATATAGCGAATGATAAAGTATTTACTAAATACTACGTACAAAGCAGCATTCTAAGTGCTAGGAATACAAATAGGTAAGACAGTCCACTATCAAGAAACTCACAGTCTTGAAAAAAGCAAGGAGGACTTTATAATAATTGACACCATCCAACAATGGAATGGGCTTCTCCATAAGGTGGTTAACTTGCTATCACTGAAAGTCTGCGAGCAGATGCTGTCATAAGGTTTTGAAGGTCCTGGAATCAATCAGTTCTCAAGGATACGGAAAGAAAGGCCCAGAGATGGCATGAGTGGTATATCAAGTATCAGTTTATTACCATTCTCCCAGAAAAATGCTTTATGAACTATATAATATTCTATAACTGTGAACTACTATTATTGATAATAATGATACAAGTAATAATAACTACCTGGAGTCTAGCCTGTGACCTTGTGTTAGGACTGACATAGCGGGAACAGCACAGATGTCCACAATTCTCAGCCTTGCAGATACACGTCCTGCATCATTCTATCCACAACCGTCTCCCATGAATAATCAAAATCCTCTCCTTTTTTGGCCCATCCTAATAGTCTCTAATGATGTGACCTCAAAAGACAATGCAATATCTTGTTTTAGGAGCAGGTCTCTGTGGAATGTAGGTCAAGGGAAGAAACTCTAACATACTGCCCTTCCTGGAAGAGCAGAGTTCAGGTTTTCTAGTCATCCTAGAGAAATGGGTAGAACATAGGCCAGCAAAAGAGCAGGAAGGGTACAGATTAATTTAAAAGCTCCAGATCTGATAGTTACAGCTGTACGACCCAGACTAAATTGATTCACCTTTTTAAGTCTCTTTTTCCTGTCTGTAAAATATGCACAATAATACCGCAGAGGCAAGTGTGATCTGATGTAAAGGGTGCTGGATTGACATCAAATAAGATGGGTTTGAATCCCAGTTTTGCTATTTCTTACCTGTGAAACTTTGGCTATATCATTTCCATTATCTAAACTTCAGTTGCCTCATCTCCAAAGAGAGGAGATTTAAACCTCTAAAGGCCCTTCTGGATCTAGATCCTATGATCCCATCTATATCTCGTTATGCATCAAGACATTACCAACAACAGTGGTCGTTAGGAAATCTGCTGTTGAGGGTCACACACTGGGGGAAAAGGTGGAACCAGAGGACATTTAGGCCCCTCTTAACCTATAGTCTTTGTCAAAATCTTGAGAAAAATTAAAGACAATTTGTTAGGCAAAGATTATTGTTCTCCTAACTCAAAATGTATTATTCTACATTCTGAGTTGTAGAACAGTTTTTTGTTTTGGTTGCTGTCCTCTGACCCCGTGAGCAGAAGCTGGGGCCTACTCCATGAAATATTTGCCTAGCTCAGAGAGAAAGAGATAGTACCAACTCATATCCTTACTGGTTCCAAATTAAAGAGACATAGACTCATAGGACTTAGAGCTAGAAGAGACTTCTGAGATTAGCCGGCCCAGCCTGAGGCCCAAAGAGCCTGACTCACCTAAGATCACAAAAATAAGATGACACGACCACAGATTTAACCTAGAAAAGAACTTAAAGATCATGCAGTCCAACTCTCATTTTACAGACATGGAAACCAAATTCCAGAGCGTTAAGTGACTTGCTCCCAGTCAAAGAGGCAATAAGTGGCAGGAACAGGATTCACACACGGGCTCCTTTGACTTTGAATGGAATGCTCATTCTAATGCATCACAAAGCCAAGACTAGAGCACAGGTCTTCTGACTCTAAATCCAGTGCTTTTTCCTCTACATCTCATTTTTTTTTCTATTAAAGTAAGTTTTATTGATGCTTTTTGTTTTTACATCACAGCATTTGGGGCTACGTCATCCCGCCTCAAATAAAGCCTGCCCTTGTAACAAAAAAGAAACAAACAAAAAAGTTAGGCAAAACCAAACAACACAGAAACAGTAATGACAACAGTCTGACAGTGCACACAACCTTCCACACTCACATCCCCTCACCCCCTCCACACTCGTATCCGCTCACCTCCGTACCAAAAGGAGCACCTTTCTCTTCAAGAGCTAAGACTGGTCCTCCCAATGACTCAGTGTTCATTCATCTTCCCTTTATTCTTTTCTTTTATATTATTGTTCTTTTGGTTCTGCTTATTTTATTCTGCGTCGAATCAGACAAGTCTTCCTAGGTTTCTCTGAATTCCCCATTATTTGTTGTTTCTTATGGTACAATAATACTCTGGTTACATTAGTGTTATTACATGACATTCGTGTAGCACAATTTGTTCAGCCACACCCCCATCAAGGGATGCCCAAGAATCACAGTTCACAGATTCTTAGATCTAAATGTTGGAGGCCATCTAACACAGACACCTCATTTTACTGGAAATAAACTAGGATTCTGGGAAATTAAGTGCTTTGCCCAAAGTCACACAGGTAGGAAACATCACAGGCAAGGTTCAAACCCAAGTCTTTTGACTCCGCAGCCCATTTTTTGTCACTACCAAAGGAATATGCTATGAATATTTTGTAGTACATGGGGCCTTTTTTTCTGTCTTTGATTTCTTTGGAGCATACGTCCATGGTGGGATCTCCAGGTCAAAGACTACAAATACTTTAATGACTTTTCTCACAAAATTCCAGATTCTTTTCCACCATGGCTGCACCAAATCACAGTTCCACCAATCAAGTATTGGTGTGGCAATCTTCCTATATCACGTCCATCATTGACTATCTCTTGTTTTTGTCATCTTTCCCAATTTTCTGGGTGCAAGATGAAACCTCAGAATTGTTGTAACTTGAGGGGCGGAGCCAAGATGGTGGCTGAAAAGCAGGGACTAGCGTGAGCTGCCCGCCGAGTCCCTCCAAAAACCTATAAAAAATGGCTCTGAACCAATTCTAGAACTGCAGAACCCACAAAAGAGCAGAGGGAAGCAGGGCTCTAGCCCAGGACAGCCTGGATGGTCTGTGGGTGAGGTCTACCCTGCACGGAGCTGGGAGCAGAGCAGAGCGGAGCGGAGCAGAGCCCAGCATGAGCAGCACGGACCAACCAGACCAGGAGCCTGGCGGAGCGTGCCCTAGCACCCTGAATCAGTGAGGTGCAGCAGTTGCCAGACTTCTCAACACACAAACACCAAAGACAACAGAGAAGGTTAGTGGGAAAAGCTGTGGGAGTGGAAGGAGTTCGCAATTAGGCTACTGCCCCAGGGGCAGCGGAGGTGGGGCAGCTACAGAAGTACAGCTGTAGTTGCTTCTGGCCCCAGGCCCACCTGGTGGGAGGAATTAAGTGGTGGATCAGAGCAGGAGTGCACAGCCTGCTGAAGATCTAAGTCCAGTCCGGGTTGGGGGTTCTAGGGGAAGGAGAAGTGCTGGTATGGCAGAGCTGGCGCATCCCCCCAAGCGTGGAACATAGAACCCTTTAGTCTACAAGCAGTCATACCCTGCTGAAAAACTCAAGGGTCAAGTTAGTTGGTTGGGAATATGGCCAGGCAGCAAAAACGCACCCAGATTCAGTCTCAGACTCTGGAATCCTTCTTTGTTGACAAAGAAGACCAAAACATACAGCCAGAAGAAGTCAACAAAGTCATAGAGCCTAAAACAAAAGCCTCCAAGAAAAACATGAACTGGTCTCAGGCCATGGAAGAGCTCAAAAAGGATTTGGAAAAGCAAGTTAGAGAAGTAGAGGAAAAATTGGGAAGAGAAATGAGAAGGATGCGAGAAAACCATGAAAAACAAGTCAATGACTCGCTAAAGGAAACCCAAAAAAATACTGAAAAATACACTGAAGAAAACAACACCTTAAAAAAAAGACTAACTCAAATGGCAAAAGAGGTCCAAAAAGCCAATGAGGAGAAGAATGCCTTGAAAGGCAGAATTAGCCAAATGAAAAAGGAGGTCCAAAAGACCACTGAAGAAAATACTACCTTAAAAATTAGATTGGAGCAAGTGGAAGCTAGTGACTTTATGAGAAATCAGGATATTATAAAACAGAACCAAAGGAATGAAAAAGTGGAAGACAATGTGAACTATCTCATTGGAAAAACCACTGACCTGGAAAATGGATCCAGGAGAGATAATTTAAAAATTATTGGACTACCTGAAAGCCATGATCAAAAAAAAGAACCTAGATATCATCTTCCAAGAAATTATCAAGGATAACTGCCCTGATATTCTAGAGCCACAGGGCAAAATAGAAATTGAAAGAATCCACAGATAGCCTCCTCAAATAGATCCCAAAAAGAAATCTCCTAGGAATATTGTTGCCAAATTTCAGAGCTCCCAGATCAAGGAGAAAATACTGCAAGCAGCCAGAAAGAAACAATTTGAGTATTGTGGAAACACAATCAGAATAATACAAGATCTAGCAGCTTCTACATTAAGAGACTGAAGGGCTTGGAATATGATATTCCAGAGAGCAATGGAGCTAGGATTAAAACCAAGAATCACCTACCCAGCAAAACTGAGTATCATGCTCCAAGGCAAAATATGGATTTTCAATAAAATAGAGGACTTTCAAGTTTTCTCAGTGAAAAGACAAGAGCTGAATAGAAAATGTGACTTTCAAACACATGAATCAAGAGAAGCATGAAAAGGTAATCAAGAAAAAGAAATTGCAAGGGACTTACTAAGGTTGAACTGTTTTGTTTACATTCCTACGTGGAAAGATCATGTGTATGATTCATGAGACCTCAGTATTAGGGTAGCTGAAGGGAATATGCATATATATACATATATATATATGTTTATGTATATATATGTATATTGAGTGTGTATGTATGTATATATGTATGTGTATATATATATATGTATAGAGAGAGAGAGGGCACAGGGTGAAGTGAAGATGAAGGGAAGATATCTAAAAGAAATAAAATAAAATTAAGGGATGAGAGAGGAATATATTGAGAGAGGGAGATAGGGAGAGATAGAATGGAGTAAATTATCTCACATAAAAGTGGCAAGAAAAAGCAGTTCTGTAGAAAGTGAAGAGAAGTCAGGTGAGGGGGAATGAGTGAATCTTGCTCTCATCAGATTTGACCTGAGGAGGGAATACCATACATACTCAATTGGGTAACTTACCCCACAGGAAAAAAGGATGAAGAAGAAGATAAAAAAGGGGGGATGATAGAAGGGAGGGAAGATGGGGGTGGAGGTAATCAAAAACAAACACTTTCGAGAGGGGACAGGGTCAAGGGAGAAAATTCAATAAAGGATAGGAAGGAGCAAAATATAGTGAGTCTTTCATAACATGAGTATTGTGGAAGGGTTATACATAATGATACGTATGTGGCCTATGTTGAATTGCTTGACTTCTTAGGGAGGGTGGGTGGGAAGGGAAGAGGGGAGAGAATTTGGAACTCAAAGTTTTAAAAACAGATGTTCAAAAACAAAAATAAAAGTTTTTCATGCAACTAGAAAATAAGATACACAGGCAATGGGGCATAGAAATTTATCTTGCCCTACAAGAAAGGAAGGGAAAAGGGGATGGGAGGGGAGTGGGGTGACAGAAGGGAGGGCTGACTGGGGAACAGAGCAACCAGAACATACGCCATCTTGGAGTGGGGGGCAGGGTAGAAATGGGGAGAAAATTTGTAATTCAAACTCTTGTGAAAATCAATGCTGAAAACTAAATATACTAAATAAAAATGAATATGTAAATTAAAAAAAAGAATTGTTGTAACTTAAATTTTTCTCATTAGTAGTGATTTGTGAAATCTTTCATATAGTTATTGGTATTTGCAGTCCTTTTCATGTTCCTTTGATTACTTATCTATTGAAGAAAGGCTCTTGGTCTTATATGTTTATGTTAATTCTCTACATATTTTGGTTATCAGACTTTTATGAGATATGTTTGATTCAAAGTATTTTTTTTCCTCTCAGTTGGCGCTTTGCCTTTTTATCCTATCTAGCTCCATTGATTTTTGGTTTTTGTGCAACAGCTTTTTAATTTTAGGTAGTCAAAATAGTCCATCTTCTCCTTTGTGATCACACCAAGCTTTTTTTAAGCTGGATTTGATTTTTTTTTTCTTTAAGAATAGTATCATTGACTGAATAGTCTATTTACAGAACGTAAAGCGGCTGAAGCCTGCTTAGCACTAGCTCCTTCTCCCCAAGGAAGGACACAGATTTCAGCCAAAATGATTAAGGGAGGATTCTACCTGAAAATCATCCCACTCATACATACTTCACACTCCTCATTTCTTTCCTTTAACCTGGACACCAAGGCAAGGACATATAGGAATAATTGTAGGTTTAAAAGGAGAAATCAAGGAGTGGGAAGTATAGAAGCATGAGATGATTTCCCGGCAGTATCCTTCTTGCCTTCTAATAACTTTGTTTGAGAGCTGTATGCTTCCTTGAGAAGGCACGACATGTTAAGCAGGCCTCAGCCTCTACCTCTGGCTTCTCTCCATTCAAGGATAATTTTCTTAAAATTAAAAAAAATTTAAAAAGATTAAATCCAGCACACAGGTGTGGTCCTAAAAGAGAAGATAAACTGGATGTAGTGGTGAGGTATTGAGGAGGAAGGAAAAGAGGATAACTATGCTTCCCCCCATTCAGAGCTCTAGCTCAGCACACCAGAAAAGCTATCTTCAAGGTGAAGTCCATTTTACACATCGATTCGAGTAAAGCTTATGGAAAGACACAATTAAAGTGAGTACCATGCTTTCAATTAACTGTTCTCCTCAGCAGCCGAGCCTTGGAAGATGTTCTTAATAGATCTCTTCCACTGCATTGCACAAATTCTATTGCTGATGCTCCACCAATTATGGAAAGTTAGTAGAGTGAGGCAGCTCCCACACAACATTTTCCATTGCAATTTGGGGATTTGTCTGTCATTATCTGGTCAGTCCGTGCCTAGAGAGGATAAGCTGGGGAAAGAGCTGATTGTTCCTATTCTTGTGAACAAGGCTTGGAGGGCAGGGCTAGGGGTGCCAGGAAGCAGGGGACTTTTTAGAAAAATCTCATCTGACTCTGCTGGAAGATCAGGACAAATACAGTTCTTCCTTCCTACCATCTACAGGACAAGACATAGGGCACAAGAGTAAATGTGACTTAGGACCCCCATTTCACATACTGGGTCTTCCACACAAGGCCACGCCCAGATTCAAAGTACTCCACAGATCCACATCCACCCCAAACCATAGCCCACAACTTCCCAACTAGTCAGCCACGATAAACAATTAGTAAGACAAATAATAATGAAACATTGCCTCTATAAATCCAGGAAACGCTCCCACAAATACACAATCCCATGGGGCGAAGAATGGAGACATGTAGGTAATTCATATGGAAAGGTAAACATGTAGCAAATACATGTGACCAAGGTGGACTCCTAGAGGGCCACACTCCTAGGGCACACATTCATGTGGCCAAGTCACATTCACAGAGAAGCCAAGCACACTTCCAACATTTCAGGCTGCTGATGGCCCTGGCACAATAGACTCTGCCAGGAGTTGCTCTCTACTACTCCCCATTGGAGGAGTGGGCTTTTCTGCAACTATTTTAGCTTGAAGCAGAAAGGCTCCTCTGCTACAACTCCTTTACAAAGCCCAAGGCCCTAACACAAGAAAACAAGCCCTCAGTGGCTATCTCCCTCATGAGAGACCTAACAGATTCTCTGAGCCTGGGCCAGAATAGGAATTTTTTTCCCCAGAAAAAATATTTCTTGTTCTGGGTGCTAAGCTCTTTGGAACGAAGAACCAGAGCTAACCCCAGCTAAATAGTGCCTTGAAGCATAAATCTTTTTTTTTTAACCTTGACTTCTTTTTTTCTTATTATTTCTTTTTTTTAATTTAATTTATTTAATATATTTAGTTTTTGGCTTTGATTTTCACAAGAGTTTGAATTACGAATTTTCTCCCCATTTCTACCCTCCCCCCACCCCAAGATGGCATATATTCTGGTTGCCCCATTCCCCAGTCAGCCCTCCCTTCTGTCACCCCACTCCCCTCCCATCTCCTTTTAACTTCCTTTCAAGATAAATTTCTACACCCCATTGCCTGTGTATCTTATTTCCCAGTTGTATGCAAAAACTTTTTTTTTTGCTTTTGAACATCTGTGTTTAAAAACTTTGAGTTCCAGATTTTCTCCCCTCTGCCCTTCCCACCCACCCTCCCTAAGAAGTCAAGCAATTCAACATAGGCCACATGCGTATCATTGTGTAAAACCCTTCCACAATACTCATGTTGTGAAAGACTGACTATATTTTGCTCCTTCCTAACCTATCCCCCTTTATTGAATTTTCGCCCTTGACCCTGTGCCTTTTCAAAAGTGTTTGTTTTTGATTACCTCCTCCCTCATCTGCCCTCCCTTCTATCATGCCCCATTTTTATCTTCTTCTTCCTTCTTTCCTATGGGGTAAGATACTCCATTGAGTGTGTATGGTATTCCCTCCTCAGGTCAAATCTGATGAGAGCAAGATTCACTCATTCCCCCTCACCTGCCTCCTCTTCCCTTCCAACAGAATTGCTTTTTCTTGCCGCTTTTATGCAAGATAATTTACCCCATTCTATCGCTCCCTTTCTCCCTCTCTCAATATATTCCTTTCTCCTCCCTTAATTTGATTTTTTTTAGATATCATCCCTTCATATTCAACTCTCCCTGTGCCCTCTGTCTATATATACATATACACATACATATATACATACATACACACACACACATATATATATATATATATACATACAAACTCATATATATATATATATATATATATATATACATATATATACACATACTCCCTTCAGCTACCCTAATACTGAGGTCTCATGAATCATACACATCATCTTTCCATGTAGGAATGTAAACAAAACAGTTCAACCTTAGTAAGTCCCTTGCAATTTCTTTTTCTTGTTCTTTTTCTTGATTACCTTTTCATGCTTCTCTTGAATCTTGTGTTTGAAAGTCAAATTTTCTATTCAGTTCTGGTCTTTTCACTGAGAAAGCTTGAAACTCCTCTATTTTATTGAAAATCCATATTTTGCCTTGGAGCTTGATACTCAGTTTAGCTGGGTAGGTGATTCTTGGTTTTAATCCTAGCTCCACTGACCTCCGGAATATCATATTCCAAGCCCTTCATTCTCTTAATGTAGAAGCTGCTAGATCTTGTATTATTCTGATTGTGTTTCCACAATACTCAAATTGTTTCTTTCTGGCTGCTTGCAGTATTTTCTCCTTGATCTGGGAGCTCTGAAATTTGGCAACAATATTCCTAGGAGTTTTCTTTTTGGGATCTATTTGAGGAGGCTATCTGTGGATTCTTTCAATTTCTATTTTGCCCTGTGGCTCTAGAATATCAGGGCAGTTCTCCTTGATAATTTCTTGGAAGATGATATCTAGGTTCTTTTTTTTGATCATGGCTTTCAGGTAGTCCAATAATTTTTAAATTATCTCTCCTGGATCCATTTTCCAGGTCAGTGGTTTTTCCAATGAGATAGTTCACATTGTCTTCCACTTTTTCATTCCTTTGGTTCTGTTTTATAATATCCTGATTTCTCATCAAGTCACTAGCTTCCATTTGCTCCAATCTAATTTTTAAGGTAGTATTTTCTTCAGTGGTCTTTTGGACCTCCTTTTCCATTTGGTTAATTCTCCCTTTCAAGGCATTCTTCTCCTCATTGGCTTTTTGGAGCTCTTTTGCCATTTGGGTTAGTCTCTTTTTTAAGGTGTTGTTTTCTTCAGTGTATTTTTCAGCATTTTTTTTGGGTCTCCTTTAGCAAGTCATTGACTTGTTTTTCATGGTTTTCTCATTTCTCTTCCCAATTTTTCCTCTACTTCTCTAACTGGCTTTTCCAAATCCTTTTTGAGCTCTTCCATGGCCTGAGACCAGTTCATATTTTTCTTGGAGGCTTTTGATGTAGGCTCTTTGACTTTGTTGACTTCTTCTGGCTGTATGTTTTGGTCTTCTTTGTCACCAAAGAAAGATTCCAAAGTCTGAGACTGAATCTGACAGCGTTTTTGCTGCCTGGCCATGTTCCCAGCCAACTTACTTGACCCTTGAGTTTTTCATCGGGGGTATGACTGCTTGTAGAGTAAAGAGTACTTTGTTCCAAGCTTGAGGGGATGTGCTGTTGTTTTCAGAGCTATTACAGCCAGCTCTGCCACACCAGCACTCCTCCTTCCCCAAGAACCCCCAACCCGGACTGGACTCAGATCTTATGCAGGCTCTGACTCCTGCTCTGATCCGCCACTTAATTCCTCCCACCAGGTGGGCCTGGGGCCTGAAACAACTGCAGCTGTAGTTCCTTTAGCTGCCCCACCTCCGCTGCCCCTGGGGCGGTGGCCAAACCCAGAACTCTTTCCACTCTCCATCCCCCCCACGCCTCCCAACCCCCCCGCCCCCCCCACCCCACCCCACCCCCCGCAGCTTTTCCCACTAACCTTCTCTGTTGTCTTTGGTGTTTGTGGGTTGAGAAGTCTGGTAACTGCCACAGCTCACTGATTCAGGGCACTAGGGCCCACTCCGCCTGGCTCCCAGTCTGGTTGGTCCATGCGGGCTGCACTGGGCTCAGCTCCCCTCCTGTTCCCAGTTCCGTGAGCGATAGACCTCACCCAGCAACCATCCAGGCTGTCCTGGGCTGGATCCCTGCTTCTCTCTGCTATTTTGTGGGTTCTGCAGTTCTAGAATTTGTTCAGAGCCATTTTTTATAGGTTTTTGGAGGGACTTGGCGGGGAGCTCATGCAAGTCCCTGCTTTACAGTTCCCATCTTGGCTCCACCCATTAATCTTGACTTCTAAGTCAACCAGAGCAGCCTCTTTGTTAAAGACCTTATTCTGACTTAGGGTCAGAAAATCATATAATTAGCTGCTTAATTTTCCCATGAGGACCCTTGGCCCATCTTGGAGGGGCTGTGCCAAAGAAATCCCACAGAGCTGTGTGGGACTGACCTACTACAGTCTTTCCAGGAGACCCAAAATGTTTTGTGTCTGCCATGCAAATAAATCTGAAGAAACATAAGCTAAATCCAGAGGGAAAGTTCATTCTTTCCCCCTGCCTAGCCACACTTCCAGCATTTCATATGTAGAATGATGGGATCATGCAATTAGGGCTAGAAGGGTACTCTGAGGTCACTTCAGCTTACAGATGAGGACACTGAAGCCCAGAAAGGTTAAATGACTTGCCTAAATTACTTCAGTAATAAAGATGTGAAATTTGGGTTGTCTGAATCCTAATCCGGTGCTCTTTCCACTAAACTCTTAAATGGTTTCACTGAATCCACTCAAGAAACATCATTTCAATATAAACAAATTTACTTAATTCAATCCTTAAAGAACCGTGATTCTACCAAAGTGGGTATACATATCACAACCTCTCTATAAATCAGTAGATAAGAATCACTGTGGCCCTGAAATTCATCCTACTTCAGCCCACCTGTTGTTGAGCCTCTCTGACCTCAGACACAGTCTGCTGCAAGGTTCATACTTGAAGCTTTGCCAACTGGAAAAGTCCTGCCAGGACCCAGCCTTTATGGGCATAGTCCTCCAAAGCTCAGGTTCATTTTTATGCCACAAAGAAGCATTGGGGGAAAACTTCGGTGAAAAAAAAAAACAATTGAGATGTTGATTTAAAAAATCATTGTTATCTATTCCTTAGATTCTCAAGGGCCTATATCTGCCAAAAGTATTAACCTATTTCAAGTTAAAGTATTTGACGAGTCAGAATAAATAGACCTGAGTTTCTTTACAAAGCCTCTGTAAGTCAGATCTTTTAGTACTTACTAGCTGTGTGACCCTGGGCAAGTCACTTAACCTCTCTGGGCCTCATATTTCTCATCTCCATTTTATGGGGATAATGATAGCAGGGTTATCCTCCCAGCAGAGTGGTTGTGAGGATAAAATAATGTTTGTAGAGTTATTTGAAAACCTTAGAGTGCTACACAAACACTAGTTATTGTTATCGCTATCATCACTGTCCTCGCCGAGCTTCAGCCTGTAAGTTATAAAAGAGCTGTGCCATACAAAGGTGTTCAGCCTTACATCACAGTCTCACTCACTGACCCCTCCCCCTCAGGGCAACAGCCAATGGGAATGCACTCCCAGGCCCTCCAGGTAGTGGCATTGTGCACGGAGGGAACTCCCCCATTAGCAAAATTGACCAGTATATTTACCCTATTTTTTTTTTTAATTTTAAAGGAAAAGGCTGGAGCAAGGGCAGGAGAAGGCATGAGGAAGAGTCTTTCTAAAGCTTTCCCCCAAGACTCAGGCAGGTCTCTCACAAGGCACTGCCTCCAGGGCAGCAAAGAGTGTTGCTTTCAAGAGGAAGCTGCACTTTATAGCAGCAGCTTCCCCTTGTCAATCTCTGGCTGATTATCTCATATCCACCTGGAGAGAGAATGATTTCTGCATCTCTCTTTTTATCAGATGCACACCTAATTTTCTCCCTTCTTCATTTCACCCTAAATTCGCTCTATAGAAACTGTGGGAGGGGCAGCTAGGTGGTGCAGTAAGTAGAGCACTGGCCCTGGAGTCAGGAGGACCCGAGGTCAAATTTGACCTCAGACACTTGACACACTTACTAGCTGTGTGACCTTGGGCAAGTCACTCAACCCCAAATGCCTTGCCTTCCCCCCTCAAAAAAATAACTGTAGGAAACTCAATTTCTGTCCCACATTCATATACCACCGGCCCTCAACATCGCCTGCCCTCATGAGGTTGTCTCCACAGCAACCTTGGAAGAGGACAGAGCAGAACCCTAGAAAGCAGCCTAAAGAGATGAAGGAATCTTGGCAGCTGGGGAGCCATTTCCCCCTGATGAAGTAGTCTTGAGGTAACATGAATTTCACAAAAATGCTCTCAGATTCACAAAGTCATCAAAAGCTCGAGATAATTAGGAATTCTCATCCTCTTACACGCCCCAGTAACAACTGGATTCATCTCTGGATAAACTCATTTCTAGACATACTAACAAGCAAAACTATAGTAGGGTTGGGTTATCAGTACTTTGTCCCAGATGACATGACAGAATCAACACAGGGTACGTTTCCTCACCACCAGTAGAGGCACCCAAACTGAGCTTCTCCCTACTCAGCCCCACCCTCAATAAAGCCGATATCACCCGGAGAACACTTGACCCCCCCCCCAACATCTGCAACCCCAGCTTGAGGCCCATTTCCACCTATCACTCTAGCTCCCCCGAATTAGCTAGTCCTTCAGCAACATAAATACTCTTAAGTGCCCCCATAATCACACAATGAGGAAGCTCCCCACTCCCTAATTTTCCCGCTACCTTACTCTGCGCACAAAAATTCCTAGTTATGACTCATCTAACTAAATTTGTTAAAGGAGGGGCTTCGATGGGGCTCGGAGGATTTTGAGGTTTCAGAATGTTCTGCCAGGCCGGGTTTCAGGGTTGGGTTTAGATGGTTCACCTACTCATGCACAGATCCCTCTCACTCCCTACACAGCCTAACCTTGCCCATTATGGTCAACTTCATACCATAGACAGAATAACATATCTTCGAGATAATAGAATCATAGCTTTGAAGCTAGAAAGGCCCTCAGAGGACATTTGGTCCGCCCCTGCTGTTTTCACAAATGAAGAAACGGAAGGCCGGGGAGTTTAAATGATTTGCCCAAGATCACACGGGTGGTAAGTGGAAGAGGCAAGATTCTCCCACTCAGGACCTCTGCCTTCAAATCCAGTGCTCTTTTCACTAGAGCAGACTACCTCTCTGCCGTGTCTACCTCGGGTTGTTTGCTGCTCTACAGTCAAAGGGGTTGTTCTCTGGAGCTAATCAACCTAGACATTTTCTACCCTCTCTCTGCCTCAGTATCCTCAACTATAAAATGGGGTAACAGTAACACCTACCTCCTATGAAGTGAGATAATATTTATTTGCAAAAGGCTTAGCACAGTGCCCAGAACACAGCAGGTGCTTAATGATAATAATAAATTAATAATCGGAGACAGCTGGTGGCACAGTGGATGGAGCACGGGGCCTGGAATCTGGAAGACCTGAGTTGAAATCCAACCTCAGACACTTCTAAGGCTTTGAGAGCCTAGGCAAGTCACTTAAACCATTGTTTGCCTCAGTTTTCTCAACTGTAGTCTGGGGATAATAACAACATCTACCTAGCTACCAGGGTTGTAGTGACGTTCAAAGGATATAATATTTGTAAAGTGTTTCACGTAGTACCTGGCACATAGTAGGTGCTTAAAAAATGCTTATGTCCTTCCTAATAAATTCCTGCTCTTTCTCCCTTTCCCCCTAACCTCCCTCCACTCTTCCTACTGCTCCACCATTTGACTTAAGGAGCTTTGTAATTCCCACCCGTGGCTGGGCTGTCCTGACAGTGAGACCTCACTATATCTGCCCTACCACAGACCCAACCACACTCTTTCACCCTGGCCATTTCCTGGCCTGCTTCCACTGTGGCTGTGCCCTCCGACTGGAGTCCCAAAGATCTTGCCCTGTAGGAGCTCAGGAACTTTGGAACATATATTTATTAAAAGCCTGCTACATGCAGAGTACCATGCTGCACACTGGAGAGATACTGGGGTTGGCAAGAAAAAAGAGAATAATTTCCATTTCTTTTATTGGAATCCAAATTCTTTTATTATTTTATTTATTCAGACCACAAATCTGTAGTAAAGCCTGTAGATCAGAACATAGCTACAGAGACAAATAAGACATACGTTCTTTGCCCTCATGGAGCGTATAGTCTAGTAAAAGCTAAATTATATACACAGATAACTATAATACAAACTGGATCACAGATGATCCAGAGAAGCACAAACAAAATGTTATTATGTGAAGTCTCAGGAGAGAAAGAGCACAGACCTTGAGAGAGCTAGTTCCTTAGCAGCCATCTAGGCCAATGACCTCATTTTACAAATGAGAAAAGCCCAGGAAGGTTTTAGTTGATTTGCCCAAGATCACATAAGTAGTCAGCAGAAGAGGTAGGATTTGAACCTAACTCAGAGCCTGTGTTCTTTCCAAAGTACAATGCTGCCTCCTTAACATTTCTGACTGGGGAGATCAGGGAAGGTTTCATGGAAGAAGTAGCATGTATATTGTCTCGAAGGATGAGTAAGCATTCAATAATCAGGAATCAGTGCAACAGGCACACGCCAGGAAGAGTTCTACACTGGCCTAGACAAAGGCCCAGGGGTGGGAAACTGAAATCTGTATAAATGGGACAAAAATTAATTCATTCTGGCTACAGAGGAGAACATGTGGAGGGCAGTCAAATGACATAAGGCTAGGAATGCAGACTTGAGCCAAACTGTCAGGCCAAGGGTTGCGGACTTTTAATTCAGAAATAAAGAAGTGCCACCGATAGATGTTGAGCAGAGCAAGGTCATTAGATCTTGTGGCAGCAAGGCAGCATCAGGGATAGAGGGCTGGACCTGAGCTCTCAGTCAGATGCCTCCTAGCTGTGTGACTCCAGCCGAGTCATCAAACCTGTCTCAGCCTTCCTCCTCTGTAAAATGGGTGTAATCAGAGCAACGCCCTCACGGCATTGTTGTGAGGATCCAATGAAATGGGGAAGGGGGCTAGGGGAAACATTTATTAAGCATCTACCATAAGCCAGGAACTGTGCTAAATGCTTTACAAATATCTCCTATGTAAAGCGCTTTGCAAACTTTAAGGCTGCTATATAAATGTGAACTACTATTATTATTATTATTATATTAAATCTATTTTTGTTCATTAAAAAATTAAAAAAAATTTTAACAAAGAAAATAATCTCCCCTCTCTTGGATGGACTCAGTTTTTCTCATCTCTAAAATGAAAGTATAATGATTACTTCCAATGGTTTTGGAAATGTTTAGCTCCTATCTCCAACTTGAAATACTATTTCTTATTATCTATTTATTATTTATTGAGTATTTCTCAAATGTTTAGCCTGGGCCTGGGCACATAGTAGGAGGTCACTTGACAACTGATAGTTACATCTTTCTACCTAGGTAAGCACTGAATCCTCCTCTTCAGTGGACTTGCCATCTGAAGGTGTCCAAGCAAAACCAGAGGGACCTATAGAAGTAGGTACTATAGAAGAGATTCATGAACAAGGCCTGTGTCTTCTAACTGTGAAAGCCTATGATTCGCTGTTTCCTCCTCTAATTATACCCAAGCATGAGCATTGGCCACCTCTCCCCCCTTGGTCTTTCTTTTTTTCTAAAGGGCTTTGCTTATTGGATAGTATGAAGACAGAATTCCTATTGTTTTCTTTTCTGAAAGAAATAATTTCACCTCAATGGTTCCAGTGACCACAGCAGAGTCACAGGCAGTTTTTCAGGAAGGGTAAATTACTTCGCTGTGGTACCCACTGGGAGCCTGGCTGGATTATCACATCAGATGTAATCTTCCAGCAACAGGGGGGGAAATGCTTTTAGAAAAATGTTTTTTGTCCTTGAATGCTGTCGTAGTGCATCCAATTACACTGCTTTCATTTCAGATCCAGGGGAGTGAGCAGGAGCTGAAGCAAGTCAACATTGCAAACAGAAATCAGAGGGAAAATGCAAGTTAGTGTGTGCCCTCTTCAGCCAGGAAGAGAGCATGGTAGGCCTGGTTTGGGCCGCTCCTTGGAACGACCTTGAACTTGGATAACAAATGAGGGCCTGGGTCCCAATTCTCTAGTAGTTGGGGGGAGTGGGGGAGAAGAGTAGCAGTATCTATTTCTGTCTCTCTCCACCCCCACCCTCCTACCTCAGGACTACATTCTGATGTAAAAAACAGGAGGTGGTATTTTAAGTCCTGGTTCTTCATTCTCTGAGCTTTTTTCCTCCTCTGTTAAAAGAGGGATTGAATCTTTAAGGTCCCCTCAAAAACTAACTTTCAGAGTCTGAAGGGCCTTAGGGACCATCTAGTCCAATATCCTTATGAAACAGAGGTCCAAAAAGCAAAGTCACAGAGCTAGTGACCAAGTTGAAATTAGAGTCTAATTCTTCCTCTCCTTATAGCAACAGTTTTTTCCTCATCTGAATCAACAGTTTTCAAGTTATTTACTCCAACTACAACAGTCTAACTACAGTTGAAGGTCAGGCACTTCTTGAAGCCTCTTTGGCTGATTTTCCATCACTTTTTTCCTCTTGTCTATCAAGGAATCGTACCAACGATCCTACCAACAGGCAATGGGTGGCTGTGAAATATTGTTTTTGAAGGGTCCCTGAACATTGTCTGGGCTTCTTTGTAGGCTGGCAAGTTACCCAATCTTTCAACTACTTGATATGGAATAACTTTTTTTTTTTATCAATTCTCTGCCTTGTTTATTCCCTGAATGCCAAGATTTCTTAGCAGAATTCTAACTTCTTGCTCAAGTTCTTGTTAATGAATTCAAGCACCATATATACCACTGATTATTCCTACGAGAGCTTTTGGGAGCTGAGACAATATCTAGGTGATAAATCTCTTTTCATCCAAACTCTCAGTCAAGAGATATAATGGTTGTGAATCTCTATATCTTCTCCAGATCACAAATCAAAATCATATCTTTAACAAATCATCAGCTCCATTGTGCATCCATCTGCCCTTTGCTCCCTAGAAGGTGGTGCTGCCTAAAGACACCAAGAGGGCTGCTATTACCAACAGAACGACAACCAGTGGCAAGGAGACCAGTATTGTTAAGTTGTCACCCCAAATGCCAAAGTCCCAAGTCTGTCCTTTCTCCTTCAAAAACTCTACATCCATTTCCTATGTCTGCTCTCACCTCCTCTGTCTGTTATCTATGTCCACCAGACCACTCCCTGCCCCCCAACCCCAACCTACCAGCACTACCAGGTGCTACACATCCTGAGAAGAAAGACATTAGATAAATGAACCTCTGGTGGAGCATCAGAGTGCTGTCACAGAGCTAGTGTAAGAAACGATTGTGTTACCAAGAATATGTGGCCATTAGTGAATTCAGGAAAGATTTATTTTATTTTACATTCTTGTGAATGGGTAACCTTCTAAGGGTGCACACTTGTTAAGACAAATACAAGGCTATTTATTCTGTGTCTGATTCGAATTTCCCTTCCGTTTCCCATTGGCTGAATACAAGTTCCTGAACTGCCCATTCTATGTTTTTCTCCTAGGTGTGTGCCCCCTCCCTTGTCATGCATTGCATGTGCATTCAAATTAGCTTGCTCCACCTTGGGTGTGTGTGGGTTAATACTAAACAGCTCATTAAACATGAGTACAAGCTTCTGACCTGCTACCCGGTCAGAGGCCTGGTTCTACCAAGTCACAGCTATGGTTCGAACTAGCTACATCTTGTTATCTTTCCTGCAAAGCTGGGAGTGTGTACATGTCACTTCTGTGGAAATAGAACTCCTTTTTCTGTTTCTCACACTAGGATGTCCACCGTACACAAGGAGAGAGTTTATGAATTGTAGTTATTTTTCTCTACATCGCTATTGTTTTCACAGATTCTCAGTTAAAAAAAGGACCTCAGAAAGTGTCCAGTTCAACTCCTCCCTAAGCAGTAATGCCCTTTACTGAAAACCTTCAGGGACAAGAAACCCATCACTTCCTAAGGAAGCCTATACTACTTGGACAGCTCTCAATTTAAAAGTTTTGTGGTGTTTTGCTTTGTTTTGTTTGATTTACATAGAGCTGACAGGTACCTCTTTGCAACTCCCATTCATTGCTCCTAGTTCTACCCTCTAAGCAGAACTAACCTAATATCTTTTCTCCAAATATTTGAAGATGGATATCATATCTCCCCTTTCCTCTCCAGCCCCATTTTTTTCAAATCCATTCAAATCCCATTTAAATGGCCATATACCTGGATTTTTTGTTTGTAAATGCAGCCTGCCCAAAGCAGGGACCTCCAAAAGGCCAGTCCCCACTTTTCACCTTCAGCTCCCTTTGGAGCTGTCTTCCACTATTCCCACCTTAAAGGTGGGAACTGTGTTCTCTGCTTGTTTTTATATCTCCCCAGAGCTTAGCATAGCACATAGTCACATAGTAAACACAGAAGAAATGTTTTTTCATCCATCCATTCATTCATTCATTCAAACGGCTTTGGGGGCACTTTTTTACATGTATAAATTTAATCAAAATCACTTCCTTTCTCTGCGCTTTGGTTTCTTCATCTGAGGAGTGAAGGATTTGAATCTCTTGGGTCCTTTTTAATTCATACTCTTTGATTCTCCATAGTGATTCTTTCATTCACTTTATGATTAGAACCTGAATGCCAAAGGTCAGTTAGCTCTCCATTGACCTTCAGAACGGAAGCAACGACAATCACCCAACGCTTTATTTTCAAGATTCAGTTTTTAAAATAGTCTTATTTTCCATTCAGTCTGTCTTCATTGGAGGATGATTTTAAGTTTCAGAAATTCATGTTTTAATGTGAATTGGCTTTGATTTTTATTGAGAGGCTTTCTGGGGTGTGACATTCCAATCCAAATGACTGTATTTGCATATCCATGGTCCTTCCCAGGGACTGCTACAGTTGGCTGACTGAACTTAGCCAGTTTTAGATATGATGGAAATGTAGAGGAAATGGTTGTTCTTCTTTCTCAAGAAGTATAAAAATAGGAACTGTTTTGAAAGAAAATATTTTCCATGGATTTCTAAAGTCTGGGTTCCTAGCATACATCACACACTTTTATTTCACCTAAAGGAGAACAAAGAGAGGGCTAGAGGTATAATTCTCTCACATTTGCAGGGTTACATGCGTCCTTTAAAATTCTGATTAGCCCTGGTAGAGAATGGAAGATTTCTCCCTAGTCAGTAAATTGTCTCTGTACAATGGTACAGAGATATGTGCAAAGATATGTGGCTCTCTGTTTCATGGTCATGTTTTAACCATCCCCCTTGAGGTTAGAGAACAATTCTCTATATCCCCTAGCTATAAGGCTGAGCATACAGTAGGAACTCAAAACATACTTGAATCGCACCAAATGTCCGCCCCCTTTTCAGCATGTAACCATTTACCGTCTAAGTTTAGATCCCAGGCCCAGGTACCCGTTGTTGAGTTTCTACATTGCATCTGCACTATTTGGTGCCATCTTTTCCAGTAAGATATTTAATCCAAAGTAACAATTTCCTGGTGAATCTTCTTGAAATTGTACACTCCATAGTTGGTTGCCTAAGATAAAACTAGAGAAAATGGCCACATGAGTTAGGTGCCCGGATGTGGCTCCTTAGGAGAAAAAAAAATTCACTCTCAGAGGCCAGCTGGGCATAATGAGAGGTTATTGAGAAGTGAGGACATTGTAAAGATGAGTAATTCCTCAAAAGAGTAGGCCTGAGTTCAAAAACTCCTCATATTTATACATTCCTTTCCCATTCCCAGCCACAATACTAGCCCAAGATTTCATCTTTTCACGCCTTGGCACATCCTAACTGGTTTTTGCCTCTAGTCTTCTCCCCTCCATGTCATGCTATATATGCTATGTTAATATATTATTAATATTAATATGTTAATATTCCTACCACATACCTCCGACCATGTCACTCCTTTGTACAAAAACTTTTAATGATTCTTCATTGATTATTAAATAAAATCTAAACTCCTTAATTTGGCATTCAAGGCTCTCCACAATTTATCCTGCCTATTTAATTCAATGTGTATTAAGTATCCAGCTACTTAATGAAGGGCACTGTGACCCCAACTTTATCCTCCACTAGGCCGGTCAACTCACAATACCTCAAAGACACTCAGCATGTTGAAGTACACAATGCTCTGATCAGAGACTTAAGAAACCTGAGTTCTAAGCCCATTCTGCCTCTGATGCCTCACAAGGTGACTTTGGGCAAGTCATGCCCCATCTCTGAACTTCTTTCATAATTGATAAGTAGGGAGACTGAGGTTTTTCAGCCAGCCGAAAATACAGCACCAAAGCATCAGCCTTTGCTATAGACAAGATTATGCTTAAGAAAAACAGAAATGCATACTAGGTGGATGGAGAACACTGACCCAGCCTCATATGCAGCTAAGCCAGAGGGATTCTTAGAAGCATCTAAGATTATTGCAACCCTAAATTAGATAGTGAGAAGCAGCATGGCATAGTAGATAAAGAGATAGCCTTGGAGCTAGGAAGACCTGGATTCAAGTCCTGCTTCTGATTGTGTGAACTCAGGCAAGCTGATTCAGCTTTCAGTGCTCTAGATAATTCTCTAAAACTGTAAATTGCAGAGAAGGTCCCAACCTGTACAAGTAAAGGGAATTTTCATGATCCAAGAGTTGCTATACCAAAAAAAATCACAAATTAAGTCCCTATCTCTATTCTTAAATTAGATTGTAATCTATAAGAGAAATCTCTGATCACCACTGAGATCCATAAGTCAAAAAGGAAACATCTATTCTCAGCCTGGGGGTACTTTGCCTGGCTTTTGTTAGCTGGATGTGAGGACTATGACTAAAGAGCAGTCAGCATTCCATTATCAAGGTGAAATTCTAGGCACTATACCCTAGCAAAGTCAAGGTAAACTGGCTCAGCTGGCCTCAAAGAGATGACCCCAGAAGAGAGTAGCAGGGAATAAGCCCAGAAGAGGCAACGAGAGGCAACTAAACGGTGAGACCAATCTGCCCAGCAGAGATGTCAAGGCCAACAAAGCATTGCAAGAGACTAGGCAGAGCAGCACACCCCAGCAGAGATGCTAGGCCCAGACCAAAGCAGGCCCAGGGAGCTCAGGAAACAAAACATTCAGCAAAGATGGCACAATCAGTAAGGACCAGCACAATGAGAGTTACTCAATGGCACTACCAAGACATCAAAGGTCCTACAGCACCAAAGGTATGAGTTGTCCCTTCACATTTATTCCCCTTTCGTACACCCATCATATGTGATCTCTCTACATGCTCACTCTCCCCACTGATGGTATACATACTTACTTTTGTGGGAGAGTGGGCCATAAGTTTATGGAAGGAATGTTCTACTACAAACCTTCTTACTATATTATTTCATTGAATGTCTTTGCTCTAAACTAATTGTGTCCTCTGGCTAACCAGAGATGGGAAGGGGATGGGGATAAGACTTTATACAGAGCTGACTATATGCCAGGCACTGTACTAAGGGCTTTTTTACAAATATTATCTCATTCAATCCTCACAACAACCCTGCAAGGGAGATGCTGTTATTATCCCTGTTTTACAGCTGAGGAAACTGAAGCAAAAAGAAATTAAGTGACTTGCCCAAGATCACACAGCTAGACAGTGTCTGATGCGAGATTTGAACTCAAATCTTTCATTCCAGGTTCAACCCTATCCACTACACCACCAGCTCAGTGGGAACTCATAAACTATTATTTTGAATAAATATGGACCCGCAAAGTTCTCTGAGCCTGGGCTATTTTAAGTGCCTACCCCCAAGTGCTACATTCAGAATGGAGGACTTGGACTGGATTATTTTTATGGACCCTTCTAGTTCTAAGACTATTATCTACGGTCTAGACTTTGGCCTTGCTCAGACCGCTGCAATAGAAGTTCATTGTCTCTTATCATTTCAAAGATCTAAGTCTGTATCTGTTCACTTTCACAGTGCAATGGACAAAATTTAAATATATATTGTATATGTGTATATACATACACATACAAATGCATAAAGACTGAGAAATGAAGTAAGAAATTTTTCTTTGATAAGTAATTTACACTTGCTTCCCATCCTATGATATTTCCAATTAATATGCCAGATTCTTATTTTAATCAAAGTCTGTATAACTTCAATCAAATCAAATCCATCCAACTATCTATCCCAAACACTGATGAACTGAGTATTTTATGAGTGATCTGAAAAGCACTAGATAATTGCAAATTACAGCAGTAATCAGCAATCTGACCCACATTCTTTCTCTATTAATAATCTTGAGATCCAGAAATGACTTCCATGAATCTATCTCCAGAAAATGATTCTAGGAAGGATAGAGCTCTCTGGCAAATTTATTTAATTTGAAGTAAGATAAAAACAGGGATTGTACCCTCCTACAAATACAGGCTTTATTTCAAATCACAAGTTCTGTAATTAATTGTATTTATAATTCAAAGAATTATAGACTGTCAGAGCCAGAAAAGATTTTAGGGGTCATCTAGTCCAACACCTTGGGATTGACAGATGAAGCAGCATACAGCAACACAGAAGGGTTAGGTAACTCACCTTATACATTAGTTGCAGGGTTAGGGCTAAGGTCTCCTGACTCCCAGCCCAGTGCTCTTTCTATTTTACATTAAACAAAAGTTGTCATCTAACTAGAAACAGCTCCCTGCAAATGCTTGCTCCAGAGGAAAGACCCTTCCTGGGTTCTGTCACATGCATAAGTGAAAATAGTCAATAATTGTATCTGACATTTAAATTTGATTTGCTCCATTATCTGAGGAGATGATAAAGTAGGCACTTTCTAAATAAGGGATTTGTCTTTACAACAGAAAAACTCTAATGGAAATCTGGCCAGTGGAATCCATCCCAAAGTAAAGAAAGCTGTCCTTTGGCCCCTAGCAAAGTTCAATCACATTTCTTCCAGATCGGAGATTCTCTGAATTGTTTGTATTTTTAGCTTCCTCCACCCAAAGGGAGAGAAAATAAACATGCTTCTATCGAGGTTATCCAACATCCAAACAGCCACCTGAAATCTTCCAATTCTAATCTTGACCCTCTTGTAATTCTCCCAGGGTTCCCAACCTTGAGTTTTAGAAGTATTTTAGTCCTAAGATATTTCCTATTCAAAAATAAAATTGTTTCTTAACCAAATCAAGTGAAATCTCCATTTAATTTCAGCCACTTGGCATCCTATGTCTGTTGATTTCATACTGTAGCTATAAGGGGATAGACTTATTTGGGCCCACAATGGTATGTTATATTGCCAACAAGATAAAAATATGCCCCAACTTTGGTTTATGGATTTATCTACCACCATAGACATGACAGTTGTCATGTTTTCAGACTACACGCTCTGATTTTTTTAATGTATTCCAACGGATGTTAGTCCATGGGTACCAGTTACAGTGATTTTGTACTAAATTAAATCTACATTTTCAGAATTATTTCAGTTTAACTCTGGCTACTACCTTGGGAAGATCACAACCAAAAATCACTTCTTGCATATACCCCCAGAGCCCCTTGCCCTACAGAAAGATATTCAGTATGAAAATTCTAAAGCACCAGAATCAATATAAGCATGAAAAATTCAAAGAGCTCTGAAATACTGAAGTTGAAATCTATGATTATAGGATCATATATTTAGAGATGGAAGGGACCGTAGAGAACATTTTACAGATGAGAGAGTAAGGCCCAGAGAGGTGAATGACTTACCCAAGGTCACCCAGGTCATAAGAGGCAGAGCTGGAATATGAAACCAGGTCTTCTGATTCCAAATCTAGCACCCTTTGCCATGTACCACACAATGCCCAAAACAATACCTTTGTCATAAAAAGAATATATAAATAGATTGGAACCTCACAACAACTGTCATCATCCCTATTTTTTTATTTTGGTGTATAAGTCACCTATGTCAATTTTTCCCATAAATCTGAACTCAAACGATATTAAAAGAAAGACTGAAAAAGCATTAAGCACATGTGCCAAACCATGTGCTAATTGCTAGGGACAGATAGAGATAAGTAGATGTTCTCCAGGAGCTGACAGGGAGAGATAACATGTAGGGGACAGTTCAGCTACAGACCAGATGGAAAGGCCCAGTGGTCCTTAGGGTGAAACAGCACATGAAATGATGATGCAGCTTCTTTAGTGTCATTTCTATTAATAAAACCACAGCACTTCTGTCGTTGGCTGATTGGACAGTACCTAGGTCTTCAGTGATGAGAACATTTGTTTCCCAGTCTTCAGTTGCCAAGGTTGCTGAGGACTGGGTTGCAGTACTGGCAAGAGGCAATTGGCCAGCCAGGTGTCTTAAGGGTTCGCAGCACTAGGGACGGAAAGAGAAGGGAATAAGCATTTATATAACACCTTCTATATGCTAGGCACAGTGCTTAGCACTTTATAAATATTATTTCATTTGACCTTCACAATAACCCTGGTACTGTTATTATCCCTATTTTACAGTTGGGGAAACTGAGGCAAACAGGTTAAGTGATTTGTCCAGGATCAATCAATTAACATGTATTAGGTGCCTACTATGTGCCAAGCACTGTGTTAAGTGCTGGGGATAAAAAAAAGGGGGGGATTAAAAAAAAGGCAAAAAGTCCTTGCTTTCAAGGAGCTTACAATCTAATGGGGGAGATATGGGATCACACAACTAGAAAATGTCCGAGTCCATTTCTGAACTCAAGTCTCCCTGACTCCAGGCCTGATACTCTACCCACTGTGCCACCAGCTGTAAAACTAGAAGTTGGGGAGCGGAGCCTGGGGGGAGGAACACGGGGAAAGGGAGGTGGGAGACTGCCGTTCCTGCAGATCATGGTTACAAGGTCCAGGGCTGCCTCCCTCAGAGTCATTAAAGGGCACAGACTTTCCCATTTCACTTTTCTTTTGGTTAGAAATTATGAGAGCAATATAAGGGAGCACTTTCTCCATACTCATACTCAGGAAGCAGAATGGGGGTTCAGTTTTTTTGTTAGATTTTTAAACTGGTATCCTCCCCCCTTCTCCATTAGGCCTGATATATAAGTTATAATAAGTCAGTCCTAATCAATATAAATTTATGAATTACCTATGATATGTCGGGCACTGTGTTAAGCACTGAGGATACAAAAACAAAATAGGAAAAAAAAGCCCCTTTCCTCAAAGGAAACAACACACAAAAGGATGCTGAAAAGGGGTGGGAGAAGTTCAAAGCAGTGTAGCCAGGTGGGAGAAAACAAAGAGATGGCCAGCCTAGGTCCCCTCCTTAAACAGAGTTTCTGGGAGGAGTTCTCGGCTCTGCCACCCCATCAGAGGAATCTCAGGGGCAATAGATGTGATCCTGCAGGATGAACATGGATGTCCCAGATGGAGAAGTCCAGAAGAGTGCAGGCAAGTGGAAAATGAGAAAACTCAGTTTCTTTACTAGTTGGCTTGTGCAAGATGTATTGGGTTCCTAACCTTGATCAACAGATGTCTCTCTGTTCAAAATGCTCGTCACCTTTCTCTAAATCTGAATGTTGATGATGTGGAAATGAGTTTTAATATCACACAAGTTTAACGAGTTTGAACTGAGGGATGATCTTACATGGCTTTGTCACAATTTTACCCAAAACTCATACTCTTTCTACTATATACTGACCCATAACTCTTAAAGCAACAATATGTAATACATTAGATCAATGTCTGAAACTGTGGTTTTAACTTTGGAAGGAGAGCCAATGTATTACTGAAGTTGGTACTTCTGGGTACAGTTTCAGTAGAGAGGTTTGATAGGATAGCATATTCAAACCCCTTACCTTAACTGTCCTCTGAAGTTTCATGCAAATGGTTGTGTATAAGACAGATTTCCAGAATCAGCCTACTCAACATACTTTCTGTCATTTATTGTCTCTGAGTAAGACCTCCACAAGTTTTGATGGAACCCATCAATGTTCATCCACATAGGAATAAATGAAAAACTTGGTCATCCTTTGGATAATGAAATAGCTTTTACTGGAAAATTACTTATTCTTGTCTTCAATTCTTCTTTATTTCATGGTTTAAAATGTCTTCCTAGTACAACTAGCATGATTTGTGCTCAGGAATTGACCACTGGCATGAAATTATAGGTACATTTATCACATTTCAAGATTTCACAGAATCACAATTACGAGAAAGAAAGATGAATTATTCCCTATATTGTTTACTTTCAAAATCAAAGTTATCCTGAATGTATACATACACACACACACACACACACACACACACACACACACAGAGTTACCACTCATTTCTGCTCTTGGTTGGGATGCTATAATACTATGTAGTATTGCTATAATAGTAATTCTACCATTCTACTATTCAAAGCCCTCCATGACTTAGATCCCTCGTACCTTCCCAGTCTTCTTATACCTCATTCCCAAACATGTACTCTTTGATCCAGTGACACTGGCCTCCTGACTGTTCCACAAACAAGACACTCCATTTCTCAACTCCAGGAATTCTTTTTAGCTGCTCCCTCCCCCCGCCCCATTCCTGGAACATTTTCCCTCCTCCACTCAGACTACTAACCCCCCTGGCTTCCTTTAAGTCCGAACAAAAATCCCATCTTCTACAGGAAGCCTTTTCCAACTCCTCAATTCCAATATTTGGCCTCTTGTAATGTTTTTCCTATTTATCCTGTATAAAACTTGCTTTGTATATATTTGTCTGCATGTTGACTCCCCAATTAGATTGTAAGCTCCTTGAGGGCAGGGACTGTCTTTTGCCTCTTTTTGTATCCCCAGCACTTAGCACAGTGCCTGGCACATAGGAGGTGCTTAATAAATGTTTATTGAATTGAATTGGGTATTACAATATAATGATAAGTATACATTCTTTCTACACAGTTGATCTAGTTCAGTCTTAGCTGATACACCAGATAGCCATAGGATGTGTCCGTGGGCTGAATGAATGAATCAATGGATGGAATTAACTAAAAAGTATTTATAAAGTGATTCCTACATGCAGAGCACTAGTGTAGATGAAAGGGTGTGGGAAGGGCCCAGTGATATGGACTTTGAATGAGAAGACAAAGAAGAGCAAAAGAAAGAGAAAAACAATAAGGGACTCCAAGACCATGCAACCTAAAAGCACCTCACGAAAGAAGGGGAAGGAAAGAGAATACATAGGTATAACAATTTCAGTGAATAATTGAGGAGAAAAATCAAAGGAGCTTGTGTGGTCACTGGAAAAAATAGAGAATGCATGGTGATAGAGACATAGAATAGTAATTTTTTTCATTTCCTGAACATCCTTTACAGAACAAAGTATAAAGAGCACTAATTAGTAATTAATATAGAATCTTAGAGTGGAGAGGGATCTCAGAAATCATCTAGTCTAACTTACAGCTGAATAGGTACAACGCCTGACAAGTAGTCAACCAGCTTCTGCTTAAAATACTCCTAATGATTGAGAACTCACTACCTTTCAAGGCTGCCCTTTCCATTTTGGAACAGCTTTAATTGTTAAGGAGGTTCTCCCTTGTATTGAGCCCAAGTCTCACGACCTATGATTTCCAACCATTAATTCTAGTTCTCTCCAAGGTCAAGCAGAACAAGTCTAAAGCTCTTCCCACATGACAGTCCTTCTACTGTACAGTGAAAATAACTCCAGCTCTGGAGTCACAGAACTTAGGTTCAAATGTGTGCATTTGGTCATTTCAGGGTCCAACTCTTGGGTTTTCTTGAGAAAGATACTGGAGTGGTTTGCCATTTTCTTCTCCAGTTCATTTTACAGATGAGGAAACTGAGGCAGACAAGGTTGAGTGACTTGCCCAAGGTCACAAGACCAGATTTGAACTCGGGAAGATGAGTCTTCCTGACTCCAGGTCCACTGTGCCACCTAGCTACCCTAGATTCAAATACCCCCCACTTTTACTACTAACCCAACATTGGGCGAGTCATTTAACCTCCCTGAGCCTCAGTCTAATCTAAAAGTGAGAAAATTGGACTGGGTGCCCTCCGAGATCCCCTCCAGCTCTAGATCTATGGTCCTACTATACTGTGATTTAAAAACAGCTGTCACGTCTTTCTTTCCAAGTCTTCTCTTTCCTAGGCTAAATGTTCCCAGTTCCTTCAACAGGCTCATGATCATTATTGGGCTGTAGCCAGTAAGAAACTAAAAGCAAAGCATGATGACAATGCAATATATATATGTTTATGTATATATATATATATATGTATGTACATATACATATAAATATATATGTGTGTGTATATATATGTGTGTGTGTGTAAATATATATATATATATACACATATATATATATGTATATATATATATATATATATATTCTTCCTAACGAGACATGACAATGCAAATAGGATGAGTGTAAAAACTCAAAGGGGTAGGGGTGGGGCTGAATGACCCTAAAACTTATTCGAGGGGCAGGGGCCCTCAAGTGTTCAGGGAGCTGTACATCTTTCAGTGAGTGAGCTCTCCTGGGGTAATTCTTAGGATCATCGATCTAAAGCTGGAAGAGACCTCAAGAGGGCACCAGTCCAACCCTCTAATTTTATAGGTGAGGAAATTGAAGCTGGGGAGATCAAGTGATTCCCCCAAAGTCACACAAATGGTAATTGTCAGAGGTGGGATTTGAGCATAGGTCATCAGACTCCATACTCAAGCATCCTTTGCACAGTATTACACTGCCTCCTTTCGAGGAAGCAGCTACCCCCTAGGCTATAACTTAATTATAGGGCCTAGACCTGTTGGAATCACGTGGCTAGAGCAGTCAGTTTTCCTTGGGAGATATGTACTCTCTTTCAGGAGGATAATTTTAACATAAACCATTAAACACCAAAGCCGGAAGAGCCCGTAAAGATCATCTGATCCAACTGCCTTATTTTACCAATCTCACTTATAAGTATGCCTTAGAAAGAAAGAAAGACTGAAGGACTTGGCCAAAGACAAGCAGTGATTTAATTAGTGGTAGAGGCACAACTTTCTTCTAACTCTGATGCTAGGGCTCTCTCCACCAGACCCTCCTCAAGTTGTGACTTTACACCAGGGCCTTGGTCATTCATTCAGTCAAGAAAGATTTATTAAGCACCTGCTGCATACAAAGCCCTTTGCTGGACACTGAGGGAAACAGCGTGTTTCAATAAAGCATGAGGCCCCATCCCCATGGAGCTTACAATCTATGAGCATGACATCTCACCTGACAATTGCATTAAAAAGATTCAGAACAAATGCTATGTGAGATTCAGTGGGGACGGGTATTGCCTACTTGAGCGTACCAGGAAAGGCTTCGTGTCCAATGTACCATTTGAGCTACAGTTCACAATACGGAATACAGCAGGGGAACAAGGGGAGGGAAGCAGGGTGGGTTTGGGTAAAGTAAGAAGGGATTATGCACATAACAGCCCATAGAGGCCCCTAAGGAGCATTCGCCACACCACTCACATCACAGAACTCAGAGCTGGCCTTCTGGTTTTTGAAAGTACAGTACTTTGATCCACTAGTTCCCCATTTTGTCCAGAACAATAAGCTTTGGAGAATTTCATTTTACTAGAGCACAACTTCCATCTAGTGGTGACAATAAGCAACTGCAGGGCCATAAGCCTTTCTACCCCAAAAATGGGGTTTATTGGGGAAGGAGAACATCCTCTTGTAAGAGACCATAGGATTTTAGCGCTAGAAGATACACTAGAAGTTATCTAATCCAACATCCTGTTTTATAAACTTCAGGTGCCTCCGCTGACATCTTCTGATTCTTCCTTATAGCATGAACATAATCCTGGGCTTTAATCTTAAAGGCCAGGCCAGCACAGTGAGCTCTGGCAAGGCCAATCAGGAAGTGCCAGTATGATTGGGCCACGCTCTGGGTACATTTATCAGCTGTGGAATAGCCAAGCCGAGGACAGAGAGGCTGTCACCAGAAGAATAGCCATTAGCGAATGGTTACAAATTAGCCTTTGGTCCTGGGTGACCTATATTGTCAATGGAGATAGTAGAGGGGCAAAAGAAAGAGTAGAGAATGAAAAAGGAAAGCAATCCTGTGGAGAATTTGACAGGAATCCCAGAACTAATTCAACATGTTCTTAGTATCCAGTGACTCCATCACAAAGGTGAGTACACGGTAAACTGTGAAATCAAGAAATGCAAGGGGACTCACCTCTCTATATCATGAAGACTTTCTTCTCAAAGACAATTAAAAGGCACTGGATGTGGTGAGCACTGAACATCACAAAAACTAAGACTGGACATACTGTGACAGAAAGAAGATGAATGGACACTATTGTGGGCGTCATTTCAGAATCAGCTCTCTGTATCAGATCATCAGTCAGATCATCGTCATAGAGCAAAGTTCAAAGTGAATACCAAATAAAAATAAGGCATAAAAATGAGAAGACACAATGGAATCTGTGGGGACTTTAAGCACTGAGCTTTGCCACCTTCACTGAGAAAAAACAAGTGGACAAAAAAGGCATTCACTTGGCCAGGCAACCTGTGGAGTTGGTACACATAGCTTGGACAGGTGGTGCATATGTAAAATGAGCTGAGCCTACAATTAAGCAGAACCTCATAGACCAGCTCTCATTTGGAAAACCGCAATAGGCTTTCACCAGTCCCAAGCTGTACTCTGACACAAAGCCCATCTCTGTAATACGAGCATTCTCCTGGTGACACCAGGGGGCCGCAAATAGCTGCAGAATGTTACAAATGATGGCTTCTGCTAGAGAGGTAGCATAATGGACACAATCAAGGATGGGAATTACCAGAAAATGAGGTGGGCCACAGGAAGGATAATAGATAGACTGCTCTAGCACTACAATGGTGTCCACAAGATATTAAAGAAAGCAAAGGACAGCCTGCAGTGCCATGGTTATATCTCCAGTGACATTCAATCACAACCTCTTCCTCTTTAGACCTCACCTCACCTCTTCATTTTGCGTCTCTCTGATGCACTTATATATTACTGTGTATTACTCTCCTATGCCTTTCTGACATATTCCCACCCCAACCAGACTAAGTAAACTCCAGAAAAGAAGGGACCATGTCTTACCTAAATTTCCTTCAGCACAACAGGCTATATATAGTAGGAACTTCATAAATCTGTTGAATTGACTGAACTGTAGCTAAAAGGCATAAGAAATGCTGCATTTTTAAGTCCGGGATAAAAAAATAACAAACAATGGTTTAATTTTATAGATAGAGTAAAGACAATTAAGTGGGAAAAGGATGCTGAAGATGATGAAAAATCTAACAGAAATGAAAGTCATGGCAAGGAACTGAGTGTACAATCTGAGCCAGAGCAATAAAAAACACAGGAGGAAAACAAATTTGCTTTGAACTAATCCTGAACAAAAAGCTTCAGTCCTTGTTCTACATTGCTTAAAGTCAGGGGGGGAAATTGTATGAAACTCTTGTTTAGGGAGAAAAGGGTCACCTTATATTCACCATCATCTTTTCAGTTAACATAATAACTATATAAAAGGGGGTGTTGCGGTATGTTCAGGAAGGACCAGCACCTCCGGTGTGAGGGCTTGCTGAGCCCTTTTCAGGGCTGCTCATTCACTTTTGGTGTCTACCTACCACCCAACTCTCACCTGTGGCTCCAAGAAGCTGTAGCATGTACAGCGGCCACACCCTGGTAAAACCATCTCAGTACACAGGCTAAACCAGATTGAGGGTAACTGATAGGCCTCAAATACGAGTTAAGGGGATGTCTGCCCAAAGCATGTAAAGACTTCCCCCAGAGGAATGGGTGGATAAGAATGAAGGCAATTGAAACAGGCACTGAGCGCTTAGAACTTAGTCAGACACTGAAGATACTAAAGTCATCCACTGCATCCCAGGCCATTGAGGTCAGCTTGACTTTTGTCCTGCCACTGGACTTCGATGACTCCGGAAGGGTGAGGCTGATAGCTTTGCAACTCTTTCTCACTTAAGCCCAATTTATGGATGAGTCAACCCGATGTCATTGGTCCTCTACAAAAACAAAGTACAAACAACAACAACATATGATAGTAAAATTAGAGCATTTTAGAATACTAAAAGACATTAAGGATCACCTTCATAGAAAATGTATGTTTACGTATAACAATCATGCAGGGGAACATGTGACTACGCTAACTATTAAAGTGAAAATCCAGAGAAGGATGAGATCTCTTGGCTAAGGGAATCAAAGACTTCCTGGAGGTTACATTTGAGTTTGGCCTTGAAAGAAGGGTAGGTTTTCAGTCAATCAGTCAATAAGCATTTATTAAATACCTACTATGTGCCAGGTACTGTGCTGAGGTGCTGGGATTTTAAGGAGGTCAGAGAAGCCAGGCAGCAGAGATGAGGAAGGAGAATGTTCCAGACATGTTGGACAGCCAGTGAAAATGCCCAGAGTCTGTCAAAGGAGTGTCTCATTCAAAAAAAGGGCAAATAGACCAGTGTCACTGGATCAAAGAGTATGTTTGGGGATGTGGTGGTCAGGTAGGAGGGGGTGAGAAGATGTAAGAAGACTAGAAAGGTAGGAGAGAGCCAGGTTGTGAAGGACTTTGAATGCCAAACTGAGGATTTTATATTTGATTATGGAAGTGATAGGTAACCAATAGAATTGATCGAAAAGTGGGGGGTAAGGGGGTGGTATGGTCAGATCTGTGCTTTAGGAAGATTAATTTGAAAGCTGAGTGAAGGACAGTCTGGAGTGGGGAAAGACTCAAGGCAGGGAGACCAATCATCAGGCTGCTGCATTAGCACTGAGTGGTGGCAGTGTCATGGGGAGCACGTGAGAGACTGAAGAGTTGAGGGCCACATCCAAGTTTCAAGCCCGGATACTAGAAGATGGTAGTTCCTACCACAGTAATATGAAGGTTAGGAAGAGGGAAGGATATGGGGGAAAGATAATAAGCTCAGTTTTGGACATGTCGAGTTTAAGATCAAGATAAGGGAGAGTAAATTCCGGTGGAAGAAATGCATTAACAAAGGAATGCAGGGCATGTTTGGGGAACACTGAGAAGTCCAATTCAGCTAGACTCTAGCTGCTAGAGCATAGAGATAATAGACAAAAGAAGTAGTGGGAAGTCAGGTGGAAAGGTTAAATTGGGGCCAGACTGTGGAAAGCCTCAAATGTCAAGCTAGCACTTTAATTTGGACTTTAACATATGGACAATAGGAGGCTATGGAATATTACTAAACCATAAGAAAGGATGAAAATGAAGACTACAGAAAACCATGGGAAGACTTTTATGAACTGATAAAAAGTGAAATAAGCATAAACAGGAAATGATATGCATGATGACTACAACAATGTAAATGGAAAAAACAAAAATAACCAAAAAACTGAACACTATATAACTATCACGATCAAGGTTGTCCCTGAAAAGATAAGAAAATGCACCTACTCCCTCCAATTTCTTCACAGACATAGAGACTATATGTGTTTGTGTGTGTGTGTGTGTGTGTGTGTGTGTGTGTGTGTACATGTGTTTGTGTACTGGGGAGGGGGATATATTTGGAAATGAAGGTGATGTAAAAACAAAATGTTAACAATTTTTTTTTTAAGAGCAAGATAATCCACCCCTCACCCCCTCCTTCAGAGAGTTTGGGAAGGCCTAGGTACATCCAAGGTCTCTTTCAGTTTAAACATTATGTGATTCTAAGTTGAAAATTAAATTCTGCATATTTAATTTTTATAGGATCACAGGTTCAGAATTGGTTGGGATCTCAAAGGTCATCCAGTCTAATCCCCTCACTTAACAAATGAGGAAACTGAGGCCCAAAAGGAATAAATGGAATATCTGAAGACATAAAACTATTAAGTGGCAGAGCCAAGATTCAAATCCAGGTTGACTGACTTCAAACCCAGAGCTCTTTCAGCTGTACATTTATACAGAGATCGGGGTGCTCTGCAATTATTAAACTGCATGTTTTCTCACAGAGAAGGGGTTTTCGAGATATTTGAGGAAAAAAATTGATCACTATTTTTCACAGGACTACATTGCACCTCACTGTAGCAAGGATGTGACCCTGGGTTTGCAAAGACTGTGCCAGTGGATCCCAGATTCTGAGAGATCCTGCCAAGCTGGAGAGGTTTCAAGCACAGATCACATGCCCATTGTTCTAGGACTAGCCTCGCTCGATGCAGAGAGGCTCTCTACCAGAGAACTGATCAGCAGATGCTGCATCTTCAGCCACAGCAATTCAAGGTCACCTCCTAAGTCTTTAAGGTGGGCGTTGACTCACTCAATGCAGAAGCATTCCTAACAATGAAAACCAGGGTCCTTAAAGTAGAAAGCAATTTTTCCAGAATTCAACTTGGGTGATCTTAACATAGAACGATGGATCTCAGATCCAGTACCTTAGGGATTACTTGGTCAAATGTCCTCATTTTACAGATAATGAAACTAAGGCCCTTGAAATAATCAGGACTTTTTTTTAATCACATGTAAGAATCAGAGCTTCAACAAGGCTCTAACTCTAACCCTTAGCAGGTTTCAAAGACTGTCCACTGGAGGCTTAGAGGCTACAACAAAAAATATGTGACTTGTTACAAAACAAATGCCTACATACCACAGACAGATTTTCTAACACTAAAAATATGTACATTTATAAAAAGTGATCTTTTAAAATATCCCATGTTTTGCACACGCTCCCCATACTGCCTGCTGTGCCTTGCCTTCCTTATCTGCTCCTAGTCCTAGCCCTGCTCACCATTCTTAGCATCAGTAGCGATTTTCACTTCCTTTGGAATTACTGCCGCACAATTTCCTAAGATGCTTGGTTTATTCACAGCTTCTCGGTTT
Source organism: Trichosurus vulpecula (assembly GCF_011100635.1). Lineage (NCBI taxonomy): Eukaryota > Metazoa > Chordata > Mammalia > Diprotodontia > Phalangeridae > Trichosurus > Trichosurus vulpecula. The sequence continues at coordinate 105,428,781 of NC_050575.1, forward strand.
GTGCATTTGTAACCTGTTTAGGCACATGTTGAAATAATCTAGCTTCCTCCATCTCCTTCTTCCCCGACATGGCCACCCCCACCGACTATCACCATTCTGAATAACAACAGCAAAAAGCAGTAGGAAATCTGCAATAACATTGCAACCTACTGCTAGCAACAGGGCATCAGCACAAGATGAATAATGAGAAAACTGGGAATAGAAGGAAAGCCAAGAGATTATTGGCTAATAAATTATCAATGCACCAGAACTGTCCTCTACATATTTTGTCTTCTTGCTGCTTCTCTAAGGTCTTGAAAAAGTGACAATTACAAAATGTAAAGGAGGTGGAGTTTATTAAAATCCCTATTCTATTTTTTTTAAATTAATGTGCTTGATTATGTGAGGTCAATATAAAATATTCAGCGTTAATGGGGGAGAAAAGCTATTCCCAGGAAGCGTCAGACTGGAGAAGAGCAGAGGTGCCTGGGTCCCCTACAATGTGGAAAGCGGAGAAAAAGAAAACAAGAGAGAATAAGGCAACCAAGATAACTACTAGCTATGAAAGACAAGGCAGTCATCAAATCATAGACACTCAGGATCAGCTGAATTCCTATGTAGCCTTTAAAGCCACATCCCATGCCCCTTTCTACAAAAAGCATTGCCTGATCTCCCCTCACCCCAGCTCCCAGTAGCAACAATCTTCCCCTTATGAATCGACATTCTACCTTGTTTTATACCTCCATGATATGTTTATTGTGTGACTTTGTATATTAGGGATATGTTTGCTTCTTATCCTACCAACTAGGCTGTAACCTCCATGAGGGCAGAGACTCTGTCTTATCTCAACTTTGGCTCTTTTTTTAGGACTTAGCATAACACTATGCATATACTAGTTTAATAAATGTTGGTTGAACGAATAAGGACTTACTCATCCATCCAGTCTCCCAACCAGTGCCTGAATCTCTTCACAGAACATCCCTCAGACAAGTAGACCAATGCTGGAATGACCATATTCAAATGGAAAGATGCCTTCACAAATTGTGCATAGAGAGTCACAGTTTCATGTAGAGCCCTCTTTTTCTGTTCTTCTTCACATACAGAAAGGTTCACATATGTTGCTGTTGGTCAAGTTAATAATAATTAAAAAGGAAAGTTTAAAAAAAAATGAATATCCCTGACACGAGGCCAGCCAGCCTCTGTAAGAGGAAGCTTCATACCTACTGCAACAGCTTGTTTCACTGTTAGACAGCTACGCCTGGGAGGAAGCTCTTTCTTCTATTAAGTCAAAATTCTACCTCCCTGCAACTTCCATGGATTGTTCTTTGTAGGGCAGGAGTTCTTAACCTGAAATCCAAGGACCCACAGACAAATTTCAGCAGGTCCATGAATTTGGATGGGGAAAAACAACTATATCTTTATTTTTTGCTAACCTCAAACTGAAATTTAGCTTTTCCTTCAATTATGAAAGTAAGCAACAAATACAATTCTGACAACGGGTCAGATTACCAAAGCAAAAAGGTTAAAAACTCCTGCTCTAGAGCCACAGAGAATGTGCCTTCCATAAGACAGCCAGATATTTGAAGACAGGCATGATAGGTCCCTTTCTGAAAACAAATTGATATAAATGAATTTCACAGCAGAAATATCCTTCTGGATAGAGCTATCCAGAGAATCTTGTTATCAGAATTGGGTTTAATCTGCTGGATGGATGTCACTCTAAATAGACAGATGGATGGCTACTTGAGAGTTTGAGAGTTACCCGATGTGAACAAAAGAGATTAGCGTCAATACTAGGCCTACTTTCATTGACTGAATTGATCAGGGACCGAACCAGGAATGTTAACAAGAGAGGGGAGCACCACTTGGAACTTCCTCATCTTAATTAAATCAAAAGAAGCAAAAGTGATGAGGGCTTTCAGGTGAACAGTACCTGTAGGTCAGGTTATCTATATGCAAACACTAGCTTCAGAGGTGTCTCATCTGGCTGGCATAGGGAAACACATTCTTTGCTCTGACCATAGACTGGACCATAAGTTTCCCTAACTGCAAAACCTCGTCAAAAATCACTTCCTCGGTGAATATCACCCTGCCTGGGGGCAGAACAGCCCTGATTAAACTTAACACAGAGAGGCAGAGCAGAGATCAAATCTTGGTATATACAAAGAGGAAGCAGCACCTTTAAGGAGTCAGGTTATCTGGCTTTGAAGCCTGGCTACAATACTTACTAGCTAAGTTTGTTACTGTTTGGTCACTTTTTACCCTCTGTGACCCATTTGGAGTTTTCTTGGCAAAGATTCTAGGTGTGCCCTTTCCTTCTCCAGCTCAGAGTAACAAACAGGGTTAAGTGACTTGCCCAGGGTAGCACAGCTAGTGTCTGAAGACAGATTTGAACTCAGGCCCAGCACTCTATCCACTGCACCAGCTAGCTGCTCTACTAGCTGAGCAGCCATAGGCAAATCACTTCATCTCTAAGCCTCAGTTTCCCTATATGTAAAATAGGGATAATAATCTTTTCACTATGTACTTCTAAGGAAAGCTTTATCTATGTGAGTCATTATCAACTATCTCCCTTCAGCTTCTTTCTTAACAATTATACTGGTGACCTGGCCAAATCTCTGCTCTCTTATCCCACGCCACTCTCCATCATTTCTTGATCCACTTCTCTCATTTTGGACCAAGCCCAGATCCTGAATACTGTCAAGGCATATAGTGAAGCTCATTATTTAACACCCTATTTTTCTTAGACTCCAGGGACAATAAGCAAAATTAATTAGACTTTATTATGTCTGTCCTTTATGCTCTTTTTAAAAAAAAAATCTACTAAGCATCTACTAGATGTTTGTTTGCAAGGCACCAGGGATATAAAAGTATGAGACAAAGCCCATCCCCTAAAGAAATTTTGCATATAGTTGGTATTAAGAAATGTTAAGGGGTCCCCTGAACTTTTCTTCTTGAGTTGCCACATTTTCCAGAAACACTGGACTCTGAGTATGCAGGAGGCCCTGAATGAGTCAAGGACTAAGCTCCCACTGAGCTGATAGTAATTTGTTGTTTGCATCCCAAGCTGTACTTGCTGTGTGTCCTTGGGAGTCAAGACAGGCGTCAGTCAGTCTGCACTAGGCTGAAATGCTGCTTGTGCAGGTGGGACCCTTGTAGATAAGCAGACTACCATATCTTCATGGTTTAGCACAGGGGTGGAGAACCTGCAGCCTCAAGGCCACATGTGGCCTTAAGTGCGGCCCTTTGAATCCAAACTTCACAGAACAAATCCCCTTCATAAAAGGATTTGTTCTATAAAACTTGGATTCAGTCAAAAGGCTGCACCCAAGGATCTAGAAAGCCACATGTGGCCTTGAGGCCACAGGTTCCTCAGCCCTGGTCTAGCAATTCCCAAGGAAGAAGAATGCTTTTTTTGCCATCACCTTGCTCCTCCCCTTCCAGAGAGGATTTTTCCTTTTCCCACCTTTACTGGACCTTTCCCCCTCCCCTTTAGGAGATTTCTGGTACTTCCTCCTTCCTTTGTCATACTGTTATAGATATGCAAACTTCTGTATGGATTGTGAACTCTTTACTCTAGCTTTGGGTTCAACATGCATGTTCATTTCTCTTGTAAAAAGAAAATCTAATTGCAATGCAATGTCTCATGGACTTATGATATTGTTTTTGGTTAACACTGGGAAGTTGGTGAAGAGATGATTTCAAACTAGAACTGGGCTTCAGAGATCTCCTAATCCAACCTCATTTTACATATGAAGAAACAATGAGACAGGGTGACTCCAAGGTAAGAGGCATTCATGCATGCTTGAGAAGTATAAGCAGGTGAAGTTTGGCTCAAGTGTGAGTACAGGTACAGTGGTTGGAGACCTAAGTTTGAATAAGACTTGGGGGGGGGGGGTGTAAGGTGGGGGGCTTACATACCAGGCTAACAATTGGATTCTATTCAGCAAGAAACAGATCAGCCAATACTTATTAAGTGTTAAAGTTCTAGCTTAGAAATCTTCATTATGACCTAAAGCTATCAAATCAGACTACAGAAAGAGCTGTATAAACTATAAAGCACTACATTAAATGTCAGATTATTGTGATGATTATTTTGGCATATTTCAAATTTAATATGGTAGTACTAATGTTACCTTGTTTGTCTAACAATTATTGTCATTACTACCAATGGCCTATTTTCTTGGGTTTCTATAATATTAGTTTAGAAGTACTTTCTCCACAGAAATCTTATGAAGCAGGTAGTTCAAAAACTGTTATCCCCATTTTACAGATAAGAAAACTGAAGCTCAGAAAAGGTAAGTTACTTGACCAAGGTGACATAGCTAATGACAAAGCAAAGAATCAAACCCAGATCTGGCTCCAATGACCAAACTGATGAAAAGTCCAAATTAATTTTGTGGAAGACCCTTGAGGTTTTAATGGTCGGTATGCTATTCCCTAGACCGGGGCAGATCACAACTCTTCCACACTCTCATCTTCTGAGATTTTTATCTACATATGTCTTCCTATAAATCCTCGAGGAAGATCAATTTAATTTGCCAAGGGCCTTCCTCTGCTTCTTTTAATATCTCTGGGGTAGCCCTTACACCTTTAGTGTATTTCTCCTTGCTCTGAAATGACTTTTTATTACTCTGTATATATTTGGTACATTATATCCGCGTACATGTTATTTCCTCTGGTAGAATGTTAGCTCCTTAAGGGCATATACTGTTTTGTTTTGGCTTTTGTATCTGCGCACAATTCTCAGTAAAGAAGTTATTGACTTCCTTTTCAAATTCAATTTAGTTCAACAAGTATTTATTGAGTGCCTACTATGTAGTAGACCCTGACCTAGGAAATGGGGATAAGAAGCCATAAACACAACTATAGCTGCCCTCAGAAACTAGTATACACAGATTAAGTGTACACAAAATCTATACTGGTGAAATGCAAAATAATTTGAGGGCTAGGAAACTCAAGGGATCTGGAAACACCTCTTATAGTTGATGGTACCAGGGCTATGTTTTGAAAGAAGCTAGCGATTCTAAGAGGTAGAGGTGGGAGAGAACACCAAGCACAAGAAACAGTCTGGACAAAACTGCAGAGGCTGGACGTGAAATGGCATGTCCAGGGAACCACAGGTTAACCAGTGTAGTTGGAATCCAGAGTGAAGGGAATAACGCATCTTCTACAGTCTTCATGTCTTTTATAATACTTTGTTTAGTCATTTTTCAGTCATGTTCTTTGTGATCCCTTTGGAGTTTTGGTTTGGTTTTTTGGCAAAGATACTGGAATGGTTTGACATTTCTTTCTCCAGCTCATTTTACAGAAGAGGAAATTGAGGCAAAGAGAGTTAAGTGACTTGTCCAGGATCATACAGCTAGTATCTGAGGCCAGATTTGAAGCCAGGTCTTAATGACGTTCCACTGTGCCACTTAGCTGCCCTTCCCCACAACCAGCAGGCACAAGTAACCATTGGTAAAATGATGCATCCTGCTTATACCCACGTGGAGCCTGCCCAGAATCGTAATCCTGATTCTTCTAAGAATCCATCATTTGCAGATATATAGCATCCCTGAGAGGATATCACAGTAAAAAACTTTAAAACAATCATTTCTCTTAAGTGTAGCAATGTAAGTAGCTTAGCCAAGCTTTATTTAACAAAAGCCCTGCAAGCACCACTGAATTGCAGTGGCTTCTACCTACCTCTCAAAGGGAATATAAGCATGTTAATGATGCCTCAAGTACTTGAATAGAAGTTCATTAAAAATGAAGGAGGATTACCACAAAGAAGTAATCATCAAACTATTTGGAACTGGTTAAAAAAAACACACAAAAGGAGACCAGTAGAACAAACTAAGTAAGTAAGAATCAACAACAATTTAACTCATTAATCCAGTGTTCGATAACTTCAAGAACATCAACTGATTATTTGACAAGGCCTGCTGGGAAAACCAGAAAGGAGTTTGGCAGAAATCGGATTTTAACTATGCCACAATAGGCTCACAATCTAAAGGCAAAGCGAATAAAAAAAAATGGAAATCAGTCACTTTTCACAACTACTGCTAGAGGAGAATTGATAGCCAAAGAATTGAGGTGATCACAAAAGATAAACTAAATAAATGCAATTACAGAAATTGAAGAGCTTTTGAAGGAACAAATTAATGAAGGTAGAATAAGAAAGGAAATTGTCAATTGGAGAAAAAAAAAAACTGCATCAAACATTTTTGTAAGGGTCTGATATTCAAGATGTAAGAGATGGGAAGAAGAGTTTTGTTTCCAGAGTTGAAGGTGTCCTTCTTCCCCTCCCCCACCTCAGCTTTAGCATAATGTAAGTCAGGTGACTGATTGGAACTACTTCCAATCAGAGCTCTCATCTAGCAGAAACCAGGCCCCAGGTCAGTCAGGTGAAAGGTCAGAGGCTTGTACACAAGCTTAAAGGAGCCATTTGAGGACTGCATGACTTAGGCAGTCAGGAGGTTGTATCTGGCCAATGAAGAGCCTGGCAGGAGATTCAAAGGGAAAGCCAATAAAAGGACTGGCATCCATCTGAGTCCTTTGTACTCTCCTGTACCCTGTTAAGGGGACATGCCCATTTATTCAGACCTAATGTAAAACATAATTAGAATGCCCCACTTGGGTGGTGTCCTTTCTCATGAGAAAGCAATAAAATTCCTTTCTACTTTCTACCTTGAGAAGCCTCTGAATTTAATTTGGGGAAGGGTCGCTGTCCCACACAAAGATACACAAGGAACTAAAACAAACATATAAATCCAAAAGCCATTCTTTAATGGATACTGATCAAATGATATGAACAAATAGAATAACTGCAAACTGTTACTAACACTTTGAAAAATTGATCCAAATCACTACTTACAAGAAAAATGCAAATCAAAATGACTCAGATTTCATTTCACCAGCCAACTGATAAAGATGATAATAGAGGGGAACAGTCAATGTTGTATGATCTGTGGGAAAACAGTCACACGAACACCCCATTGGTCGAGCTGTGAAATTGTCCAACCATTTTGGTGGTGCTATGAGTGGTCTTAGCATTCTAGAAGACATTTAAAGTATGTTCAAAAAGTTACTTAAACGTCCATACCTTTTGGCTGGAGATCTCATTGCTAGGCATATGTCCCAAGGAGGTTCAAAGACAGAAAGGTCCCATATATATCCAAATATTTATAGTAATACTTTTTTGTGATATCAAAAAATAGAAACAAAATAGATGCTCATTGACTGAAGAAGGGTTAAATAAACTGTGACTTGAATTGTACTGAATGTAAAGGAATATTACTACACCATAAAAAATGACAAAACATAAAGAATTCTGAGAAGCATGGGAAAACATAAACTGATTACAAATGCAGGAAGCAGAACCAGGAAAAAAAACTATATGTATGTGTGTGTGTGTGTATGTGTGTGTGTGTGTATGTATGTATATATGTATATATAAAATCACTATAATAGTGTGAATAGAAAGAGCAATAACAACAACAAAACTGTGTTCTATGTAATTAAAACATCCATGGCTGGCCCTGTAGGAAAATTGAAAAAGTAAAGCTTCTTCCTTTCTTTGCAAAGGGTGCAAAAGGGTTTGGAATACTATGTATGCTATTCAACACAGTTTACAGATTGGTTGGTTTGGCTGAGCTGCTTTTCCCCTCTTTTAAAAAAATCTTTGTTAAAAAAGATAGCTCACTAGGTAGGGAATGGGGAGAGAAATATATTCAGAAACAAACAAAATATAAGAAAACAATTTTTTTCTAAATTTTTAATAAGTTTATTCTCCTAGAGAAGATAATGAAGCCATTAGTTAGAAAGGCTCTTATCTGCTCTAACACATCTGAGGTCACTTTACTTTCCTTACCTCACACAGGGTGGTACAGTGGCCAGTATTAGTGTGGGACAGGGAGTCCAGAAGACTTGAGTTCAAATCCTGTTTCAGACACTTATTAGCTGTGTGACACTGGCCAAGTCACTTAACCATTTTTGTGACTGTTTCCCCATTGGTAAACTGAGAACAATAACACCTAGCTCACAAGGCTGTGAAGCTCAAATGAGACAAAGCAAGTAAAGCACGTTGTGCAAAGCCTGAGAGCTTTATAAATGCAAGTTATTCTTTATTATTGTTACCGTTGTTATTGGTAGTAGTAGTAACCTGATGGGATGAGAAGGGCCTGGGCGGCAATCACTCTAACACCAACCTATTTACAAATATTACTTCATTTGATCTTCACAAGGCAGGTGCTGTTATTATTATTATCCCTTATTGACAGTTGAGGAAACTGAGGCAAAGAGAGGTTAAGTGATTTGCCTAGGATCACACAGCTAGGAAGCATCTGAGGCTAGATTTGAATGTCAGTCTTCATAACTAGAGGCCAGCCCTCTATCCACTGTTCCACCTAGCTTGTCACCTTTGTCCAGTCACTTACCCCTCTGCCCCCAGTCCCAATCTGGGCCTCAATTTCTTAAACACATTCATTGGGTATAAAGAACATATCGCTGTTTGCACTGGTATCTCCAGAGCCTAACATGGAGACTGGCACATGGTAAGAGCATGCTTAATCAATACTTGGTGATGTATGGATATTTACACTTGCATACCTAAACCAAGTGCTGCTGTAGCCTCCTTACGATCTGAAAATAACTCTGAGTGCTCAAAGGCAACAGCCGGGTGGAGACTCGGGAAGATCCTGCCAAATCCAAAAAGCCTTTAGTAGAAATCAGTCATCTGAGGAAACAGTGACACACCCCACCTCCTCCCTCTGGGCATTTTCTCAGGCTCTCCCCCACTTCTGGAATGCTCTCCCTCATCTCCACCCCCTGACTTTCCTTTCTTCAAGTCCCAGCTCAACTCTCACCTTGTTCATGAAGCTTTTCTTCAGCCCCGTTTAATGCTTGTACCTTCCCTCTGCTGACTATCTCCAATTATTCTGTATACAGCCTGTTTGGACATAGTGGTTGCATGTCGTCTCTTCCATTAGACTGTGAGCTCCTTGAGATGGGGGCACTCTACCTTTCTTAGTATCCCTAACACTTAGCACGGTGCCTAGCACACAACAGGCGATTAACGAATGCTTGTAAACTTGATTTGACCAGCCTAGCTAAATCTTATAAAGCCTCATCGCCGCGTGACCTACAGAATTAGAAAATTAGAAAAAGAAGTCAACCTGCAAGGTAAAGGGCGCATCCATACTGATAAGTGAACGCTCCAGTGAGCAGAATGCTTCCATCATCTACGTCACAGGGTTATTGGACAGGAAAAAGTCCTGTAAACCTTCAACTTCTATAGAGATCTGAACTACCATTCCATTGGCTGGCGTGTCTACACGGCTCCATAAAGAACAGGGCTCAGCATCCATACTGATAAGTGAACGCTCCAGTGAGCAGAATGCTTCCATCATCTACGTCACAGGGTTATTGGACAGGAAAAAGTCCTGTAAACCTTCAACTTCTATAGAGATCTGAACTACCATTCCATTGGCTGGCGTGTCTACACGGCTCCATAAAGAACAGGGCTCAGCTCCCACTCCACTCCGCAGAGCCCGCGCTTGTTCATTTCAAACACGTGGAGTCAGCTGACTGGAGAAACCACGTGACTGAGGACGCTGATCCAAGGTCTGATTGGTCCCATCCCAGGCCCAACCTCCGGGACTCCGTTTCCCAGAAACCCCAGAATGCCGTAGCCGCCATCTTGTCTACTACGTTTCCCAGAGAGCACTGCGAAGCTTCCGCCTTCCGGGTTCTGACGGAGAGGCAGGGAAATTAAAAGAGGGATTGCCCTATTCTTGGTGTATAAGGAAGAGGAGAAGCCACTACAGGCAGATAAGGCAGAGAAACTGAAAAATTCCCACATAAAATCTAATCACCCAAGGACCCGAGGATAGGCCCAACTGCCGCGTCGTTCTACCGATAAAGAACGGAAAAGTCAAAGGCTTCGGGAAATGATGTAAGACCGTAACTGGGAAAGCCCCGAGGCCTTCTGGGAAACCGAGTCCGATGAGAGCCCGAGTTCCCTGTCCCCAGCAGTTTGCGTGTGTTCTTCGTGGCCGATCGGAGGCTGGGTTTCTGTCACGTGGTGTAGTATGCACGTAGTGGCCTCAGTCATGTGATTTTAGGACAGCTACAAACTTCAACTAAATCGACCATCCTTCAGAAACCTCAGTTTGGGCAGTTTCTTGGAGAGGCCAGGCTGAGGGAAGGGGCAGTGGCCTGAGGTGCAAAAAGTTAAACTAGAAAGGCAGAGGCTGAAGGACCGGCAGGGGAGGGAGGGCGGGGCAGGAAATTACCTCCACTAGGGCAGATTAGCACCTGACTTAGAGCCGAGAGGGCTTGAGTGACTTAACCGGGGTCTAACAGCCAGTGGCCCAGGCGAGATCCAGGTGTTCCTGCGGTGTGACCCTGGGCAAGCCAACTACTGTCTGCCTTAGACTATAGGCAATAAAGAGTTACTAAAAATATTTGAGCAGGAAAGCAACATGGTCTAAGCTGTGCCTTAGAAAGATTATTTTGACAACCGTGTGAAAGTTTATATGAAGAAGGAAAAGAGTGGAAGCCGGGAGACCAGTTAGGCAACAGTGCAGTACTTCAAGCAAGATGTGATGAGGACCAGAACTGGGGCGATAGTCAAGTAAAGAAATGCGATGTGGGGGTGATGTGGAGTTAAAATTGACAATACTCAGCAAATGAATGTCTGTGAGAAATGGAAGGGGGGAGAGAGGGAAAAGATACAAGGATGATTCCAAGATCAGAAAATTATGACAGGATTAAGAGAAGGCAGAATCACAGAATTTCAGAGTTGAAAGGAGCTCCAAAAGCCTTCTACTACAATGAATACCTTAAAAAGGACCATTTATATAAGGTATCCAAGTAGTTATCCAGCCAAAGTTCTTTCTCTTAAGGACCTCAAGTGAAGGGGAACACACTACTTCTCACAGACCATTCCACTTTTAAATACCCCTAATTGTTGGTTTTTTACTTACAACAAGCCTAAATTTGCTTTTTTTTCCTATTATTCTTAATTCTTCCCTCTGGGGCCAAACTGAACAAGATTAATCATTTTTCTTTTTTTTTTTAAATTCATATTCTCTCTCCAACTTACAAGTCTTCCTAGGTTTACCTAAAACTGTCTCTCTCATCATTTGTACAGCACAATAGCACTGCAACACATTCATATACCATAATTTGTTCAGTCATTCTCAAACTGATGGGTATCCCTTTAGTTTCAAGTTCTTTGCTGTTAAGAACAAGAGAGCTGCTATAAATATTTTGGTACATATGGGTCCTTCTCTTTTTAATTTTTTTGGGGGGAGGCATTGGTATTGTAGTGGTATTGATGGGTCAGAGGTATTCACGGTTTAGTAACTTTGGGGGAATTAGCTCCAAATCGCTTTCTAGAATGGCTGTTCAATTCACTGCACCATCAGTGTTCTTGTTTTCCCACAGCCCTTCAACAATCTGATGGGTGTGAGGTTGAACCGCAGAGTTGCTTTAGTATTTCTCTAATTATTAGGGATTGTAGTGTTTTTATATGGTTATTGATAGCTTTGATTTCTTCCTTTGAAAACTGCTTATTCATATCTCTTGACCATTTATAAATTAGGGAGGAGTTCTTATAAGTTTGAATCCATTCTTTATATATCTTCTCCCTTCCACTTTCCACCTTTTGCTCTGGAAACAGTTACCAAGTCAATACTAATTTTACTTCTGGAAAAGGCACATCAATCCATTGTCCTGTAACTTCACTCTTCACCCCAGCAACTTTACTCTTCCCTGGCCACCACTTCCTTATATGTGTTGTCTCCTCCATTAGAAAATATGAGCTTCTTCAGGACCGGGACTATTTATTTTGCATCTGTATCCCAAACCCTTTGCACAATGCCTTGTACAGAGTATATTTAATAAATGCTTTTTTATTCAATGTGGTTGGGGTATGCTTAGGAAGCACATGGTAAGGCCTTCCTGAATTCTTCCTGTGTTTCTTCAAGGCTTGCTTATTTGGTCTTGTGACTTCTTCATGCCCCTTTAATACCAAATTAATATAAGTGGCCAGTTATTATACCTGGATACCACCCATTAGTCTTCTTTAAAAGGGAGAGCAGAGTCTGAGACAGAGAAAGAAAAAGAAGAGGGGCTACACAAGGAGATTCAAACTTGATTTCCTGGAGGCAAAACCCATCCATCTTCCTAACCTCTCCAAAGAACCCCATGATCTGAAATTGACCATAGACTAAGGCAGCAGCTTGGTGAGTTCCTGGGCCAAGGCAAGAGGTATAAGAATGCAAGCATTGGAGTGCCAGGGGCAAGGCAATGGAGAAGTTACTAAACCAAGCCTTCTGGACCTAGCATAGGAACGCCTAGAGCAAACAGGTATTCCTAGACCATATACCCTAGACACAGCCATAGGTGAAGAGTTTTCATATCAAGATCTCAAGGATGTATGGAAGCTAGCACTAAAGAACAGCAAGGGACAGAGCCACAGTGTAAAGAAGCAAATCTCAGAATTTGTATGGCACATGATGATGACCTTAAGTGCCAGGAGATGCTTTGACTCTCTAATGAGCTCATCTGCTTTTCCCTTGTAGGGGGAACCTCAATCTCAGGGGAATACTATCTTTGGAGGACTGTACAGATCACTAAGGTAATAGAGATCCCTGGAAAAGGAAGGAAATTTGTTTTGGCTACTTAGGGCTTCAGTGTGAGCACATTTTGCGCTCCATTTTGGATGGGTTAAGTAAAAATATATTCATTGTTTTCGTTAGCCTGAGTGCTTACATGAGAGCTGAGGACCTTTTTTGTTGTTTTAGAGAACTAGACAGCCAAATTCTGAGCTCCATGGAGAAGCTTCTTCAAGGAAGGGTCATTTTTCCCAAGATAGTATCACATCCCCGGAGAAGAGATTGTGGGTCCTAAGAATGGCCAGGATCCAGGCCAGCTTATGTAGAAGGAGGTGTATATACTGACCTTAGCAAGTAAGTGGTAATGATGATGGCAGGTAGTAGAGCCAGGCCTCATGACTCAAGGTACAGAGAAACTCCCACCACACATACTTCCTCCTACATAAAAAATGTTTCTAGGAGTGAAGCATAATGGAAGGAAGGATTGGCTGTGATACACAAAAGCAAATCCAACTCTGTTCCCTTTCTAGAACTTCACTCCCACATAAGCAAATAACTGCTAAACATCCCTGCCTGGAGTCTGGTAGAAGCCATATCCTAACCCTGCCCACCTGTAAATTAATTTTTCCTTAAAAGGTATTAAAACCATCTTTAAGATTTGGTTGGCTCAGGGAGCTAGAGGCTCAAGCTGCTGACATCACTTCCTGGTCTCCTGAGTATCAAAAAGCCATGAGATGCTCCAGGTATTCTGATGCTTGGCTGGTACGCAACTCTGGTAGGGAAGCTTCATTTCCATATCAAAAATAAACCAGCAGGGGACTGGTCTGAGTCAGGCCCAGACCAACACAAATGTGCCATTGGCATCTGGAACAACATGTCCAAAACAGCATTCATCCTTCCCTCTGAACTCATCCATCCTGCAAACTTCCCTATTTCCTTTGAAAAAATCATAGAATCCTAGATTAGATCTAGAAGGTAATCTATCTGGAAGTTCTGATGCAATTAAGTGCATAGGAGAGCTCTAAACCAAATGGCTTAAGAGATTTGAGGAGCTCAATATCACTTATAACTGGGATGATCAGTAAAGGCTTTATTAGGCGAAATGCATTCAAATTCTGAGTCTGCAAGTTACTAACTCTATTACTATGGACAAGTAGTTCTGATCTTCAGTTTCCTTATTTATAAAATGAAAATAATAATATAAAATGCTTTCTTTTAGAATGTGGGTTGTTAGTATTTTTCTGCTCCTCTATTAGTTTTTTTCTTCCTTTGGATCTCTTCCACCTAAACCTTTGTTTTTAATCCATAGAACTCCTTATTTCCTGCATCTCTAAATTTGTTCCACTGGGTTCTCCCACTAGTGGCCCCTCTCAGCCCAGGTTTCCTGCTATGAAAGTCAGTGTGGCCATTAGGTAAACCTGAGCAGATAATTGAAAAGCAAATGTTTCTGCTGCCATCTAGTGCCCAAGAGATTAAAATCCATCATGTTTTAGAACAAGAAAGTGTTCCTGACCTTTATAATAAAAAGCACTACAGGTTTCATTTGGTTTACAGAAGCAATAGTCAATTTCTGGAAAATGAATACTATTTTCTGATTCATGTCCATTATAAACTCATACATCTTTCACTGTGGGAAGACAATAAGCCTTGTCTTTCAGAGATCCAACTGCTCATCTTATAGAGGAAGAGATCTAAGGTTCTGAGTGGGGGAAGTAAATTTCTCCTAGGCAATATTTAAGAATGCAGAAAGCTGTTTAAAATGACTTACTAAAGCAAAATAAAACATTTGTAATAGAAAAGACCTGAACATTGACACTCAAAATATTAGCAAATCAATTAAGTATTTATTAAGTGCCTACTATGTGCCAGACTCAATACTAGGTGGTAGAGTCACAAAGATATGTGGCTCCTGCCTTCAAGGAACTTATGTTGTAATCATGGTGTGTGCTGTACGTCACAAAACAAAAAGCAAAAGTCAAAATGTACTATGATATTAACTAACTCTCTGGCCTTGTGACTAACCATTATGAAGAGATATTTACCATATAATATTAATAAAATTAATTTGGAGGAACAAAAGTTCTAGAATCTCAAGGCATATAATGAAAAAATTAAAAATGAAAGGGAAACAGCACTTCTAAACTTCATATTAAAGCGGTTAAGTGTCATAAATATTTGCTGCAGGTTAAAAAATAGGAAAGAATATCAGTGGATCAAGCCAGATAAAAAGAGTCAGAAACAATTAAACTCAATAACTCAGTGTTAATAAACCCAAAAACATAAATTTCTTGAGAAAAAACCCTTCTGAACAACTAGAAAGTAGTTTGGAAGAAATTAGGTTTAAACCATCTTACAAGATATACCACAAGTTCAAAATGGATACATGATCTAAATATGGTATGACAAAGATCGTATCATTAAAAAATATAGAAGAGAAAGAAGTTGGGAACTTTCACAGCTATATGTAAGGGAAGATTTATTACCCAAACAAGTAAGAGATAAATAAGATAAAATAGACAATTTGAATTATATAAAACTAAATTGCTACAATAACAAAATGCAACTAGGATAACAAGGGAAGCTTTTCATTGAGAATAAAATCTTTGCATCAAACATCTGTGTCTGATATCAAAAGACATTTGAAGAACATAAAAACGTATAAAACCAAGAGCCGTCCCTCAGTGAGTCAAAGCCAGTCAATCTATGATAGATATCCATAATAAGTAACAAGCATTTATTAAGCACTTACTGTGTGCCAGTCACTACCCTAAGCATTGGAGACACAAAGAAAAGGCCTAAACGAGCTTACTTTCTTTATTTTCATTTTTATTTAATTTCTGATTTATGAGTTTACATTCTAATAGTAGACACAATGTGTAAATAATTAGATACACACAAGATACATAAAGGGTAGATGAAAGGAACTCTCAGAAGGGAAAGTACTAGCACCTATAGAAGGTGGGATTTGAACTGAATCTTGAAGAAATCCAAGGACACTAAAAGGTAGAGGAGATAAAGGAGAAGAAAAATAAATAGACCGGTATAGCTGGATTGTGGAGTGTGTGAAGGATGCTAGTGTAAAAAGACTGTAAAAGCGTAACTTTTACAATGTAATAGTGTAAAAAGACTATAAAAAGTAGAAGGGGTTAGGCTGTTGAGGGCATTGCAAGTCAAACAGATGAGTTTATTTTTGATCGTGAAGGTAATAGAGAGCCACTGGAGGTCATTGAGCAGGGCCAGACCTAGGCAACTGAGTAGAGGAAGAATTGGAGTAGGCTACAACTTGAGACAAGGAGACCAATTACAAGGCTTTTGCAATAGTCTAGGTGAAAGGTGATGAGGATCTGAACTAGAGTAGTGGCCGTGTGAGTGGACAGAAGAGCTAATATACAAGAGATGCTGTGAAGGTCAAGATCTAGCAATGGATTAGATATGTGGAGTGGCCGAGACTGAGGATTTGAAGATGACATTGAAGTTGCAGCCTGAGTGACTGGGTGAATGGTGGTACCCTTGACAGTAATCAGAAATCTCAGAAGAGGAGAAGATCTGAAGGAAAAGATAAGTTCTGTTCTGGAAGTGTTGAATTTGAGATATTTATGAGCCTTCTAATTCAAGATGTCCAAAAGACTGTTGGTAATGTGTGAGTGTAGCTCAGGAGAAAGAATCAGGTTCAATATATAGATCTGGAATGATCTGCATAGACATGTAATTGAACCCAAAGTATATGAATAAATAATTCTCAAAAGAATTATATTAACAAACATTTAGAAGACTGCTCCAAATAGTTAATAATGAAAAAAATGCAGACCCAACCAATGTTTATATGTGCTCATGTGTGTAGCTAAATCTTGCTCCTGAATTTGAGTCCTTAGCTTATCAACTGTCTTGGACAGTTGATGTTCCACAAGCATCTCAAACTCAATATGTCCTAAATACAATACATTTATCTGCACCAAAACCATATCCTCTCTAAATTTTTCCATTTCTATTAAAAAGATGATTCTTCCAGTCAGCCAGGTTCATAACCTCAAAGTGATCCTAAATTCTTCCATCCCTGACACTCTTCATTTTTAATCACTTGCCAGACTTTGTCAGTTCTACTGCCATAATATCTTTCATGTCCATCCCCTTCTCTAACTCATAGAGCTGCTATCTTAGGTTAGGCCCTCATCACCTCTCAGCTGTCCCATTGAAATAGCTTCCTGATTGGTCTCCATGCTTCCAGTCCCTTCCTGCTCCAATCCATTCTTCACACAGATGCCAAAATGTTTTTTTTTCCTTAAAACTCAGATTTGACCATGTGATCTGGGTAGCCTTTTTTTGGTCAATCATTATTACTACTTCAACCTAATGATTCAAATCGCTATTGATATATTAATTTTTGCCTGTAGAAGTAAGACTAAGTGAAAGAACAAGTCCTCAAAATGTATTGGATCCATTTATTTCTTACTGTATATGAAAGTTCCATTGCAACCCTCATTTGGAGAGATTCCATTCCTAACTAGAAGAAACATTTGTATTAAGAATAACTTATCATAATCTGTTTTGCTTACACAGAGCTTTCCTTGAGGTATAATCTCTTATTCAGTTTGCAGGAAAATATTCTATAGGGTATTTTTTTGTTCCCTTTTGTAACTTTTGAAAGAGACCCATTGAATTTTGCCATTATCCATCCTCTCCACCAAAAGGCAACAGCCACATCTCCTTAGGTTAGTTTCAGTATAATTATTAGCACCTGCAAAGGGAAGGTTGGCCATCCCGATAAAACAGCTACCCTCAAAGGTTATCATTGAATGTATACAATACTTAGGCTATCTATTGAAAATTGCTTGATGACCTCCCCTCACCACCACGTTCCAGATAACATCTATCTCTAAGGCCATTGAGGGAGTTGTGTGCCAAGGGTGAGCTGCTCTAACAACTAATCGTAAGTTTAGAAACATTTTCCATGAATTCAAACATGTGTACCTTGACCAATTAGTGATCTCGGATTTCCAGGAGAAAATTGTGAAGTGAGGATTTATTGATAAATTATATCAGAAATGAGCCTTTTTTCTCTATATTGGTTTAGAGGCAATTAGGTGACACAATGTAAAGAGCCCTGGGCCTAGAGTCAGAAAGTGCTAAATTCAAATCTGGTCTCAGATACTAGCTGGGTGACCATGGATAAAACACAAAATCTTCAAGATGGCATTGAAAGCCCTCTATAATCTGGTTCCTATTTCTTATACCAGTCCTGTTTCACATAACTCCCCCTCACTCTTTTCTAGCCAAATTAGCCCATTATCTGTACTCCATAAAAGACAATCCATCTCCCACCTTTGTGACATTGCATAGATGGTTCCCCATTCTTAAGCATGTTCTCTCTACTTACCTCTACCTCTTGGCATCCCTAGACGAAGCTTAGGTGCAGCCTCCTAATTGAGGTTTTTCCCTAATGCCTCCCCCAATTATTAATATTCTCTTCCTCTTGAAACTATTTTGTATTTACTTACCTGTATGTATATTGTATCTCCCAACTAGAATATTAGCTCCTTGACCGCAAGTTTTTGCCTTTGTATACACAGTGCTTTGCTTACACTGGGTACTTAATAAATGTTTGTCGAAATGCTTAATTCAGTTGAATTACAGTTAAAACATTGTGCAGGGCACTGGTCTCAGCAGTGTGGATACAAAGAAGAAAAAAAAGTCTCCGCCTTCAAGGAGTTTGTCTTCTCCTGAAGAGATACCACATGTACATGACAAGTAAATACAAAGTAATTTGTGGGTTGCAAAGGAAGAATGGGATTGTGGTGCAGTAGTAAAAGTGCTTGGATGTGGAGTTAGAAGGCTGGTTCAAATCAGCTGCCACTTCCCACTCTGTAACTTTGAATGAGTCATTTAATCTCTCTGGGTCCCCTTGTTTCCTTGTCTGTGAAATAAGGAGGTCAGTACAGATAAACTATAATCCTTTCTAGTTCTAAATCTATGATCCTATGATCAATATGTTGGGGTCAGGAAAGACCTTGTCCAGACTATAGCACCTCAACTGAGCCCTGAAGAAAAGGGGAAAAGAGGAAGGGTTATTGTTGTTTCTGGTTTGTTTCTGTCATGTTCAACTCTTTATGACCCCATTTGGGTTTTTCTTGGCAGAGATACTGGAGTGGTTTGCCATTTCCTTCTCCAGCTCATTTTACAGATAAGGAAACTGAGGCAAATAGGGTTAAATGACTTGTCCAGGATCACACACCTAGTCAGTGTCTGAGGCCAGATCTGAACTCAGGAAGGTGACTGACTCTAGGCCCTGCACTCTATACACTGTACTACCTAGCTACCCGAGGAGGAAGGGAAAAAGCATTTATTAAGTGCCTTCTGTGTGCCAGGAACTGTGCTAAGCACTTTACTTAACCTCTGTCTGCTCAGTTCCCTCAACTATAAAATAAAGATGATAACAGCACCTACTTCCCAGCGTTGTTGTGAGGATCAAATCAGATAATATTTGTAAAGCATTTTTTAAAAGTCTTAAAACACTATATAAATGCTAGCAACATTATTATTACTTATTCCTCTCAGTGGTTCTCTTGATTTAGCTATCTCTCCTACAGTCATAGTTCAAGGATTCATTAATTCTTGGTTGGTGTACACGAAAATGACCTTGGATTCCTGAAAACCATGTCAACAGAGTGCGACTCTGGCAGGTCCTAGCAAGCCACCAAAGCTTTAGATGCAGGCCTGGTGACAGATTCTGTGTGTGTTATCAGAGGCCCATCCTAGCTAAGCTCAGAGAGACTCATCGCAAATTCACTACCACGTGATGAAATTTTTATCACAAAACAATCTCCTAGGGCATGGTCATCATCATTACTATCATCAACATTATTACTAATGTAAGTATTACTGATTAAAATTAATAGCATTTTTTGGTTCAGACCTGTGGCTTAATCAGTGTGGGGACTTCCCAATGTGGAAACTTCCTCCATTTATGCATATCAGTAACTCATCTATTAGTTATACTCTTAAAGATTCTTCTGGAGGCAATGAAGGTTAAGTGACTTGCCCATGGTCACACAGCTTATGTAACAGAGGCAGAATTTGAACACAGATCTCCCTGATTCCGAGGCTGATTTTCCATCCACTATATCACACTGCCTATCAGTAATAAGATAGTTTAGATCTTAGTTAATACATAGAAAGTAATATGATAACTACTAATACCATAATAATTGCTACTAGTATAGTGTATACCAGGGGTGGAGAACCTGCAGCCTTGAGGCCACATGTGGCCTTCATAGTTTGGATTCAGTCAAAGGGCCATACTTGAGGACCTAGAGGGCCACATGTGGCCTCAAGGATGCAGGTTCCCCACACCTGATGTACAATATATTAGTAATAAGATGCAGTAAATATGGCCAAGGTGGAAAGAAACCACATTTTCAAGGATGCTTGAGAGCGGAACACACAAATTCTCTCTGCAGGAGAATGAGGACTTTAATTCCCATGATGCCATGTGCCCACAGCACATCTGGGGATTGAGATAAGAGACTTTCAGGGAAAACTGGATGAAGAATAGAGGTCACTGCCAGGTATCTGCACGCAGAACAATGAAGACGCCAGAGAATGAACAGTGACAATAGTAGATTTTTGTTGTTGTTGCTGTTGTTAGATCCTTTACAAAGAGTCCTAACTGAAACAAAGCAAAAAAGGAAAGCTTACCAGCTAGAAAAAAGCTGGAACCTTCACCATGATTGGGACTGACAAGCAATGCTTGAGGCTAGCCAAGTTGGGGGCTGCACCATAACAGTGGTGACCTGAAGTCAGGCTAGGCATCAATAGCTTCAGCCACTAATTAAATTCAATGCAGACCAGGACATGTCTTAGGCTATTGAGATTTTGTCAGTGCCTTCCCTATCAAAGTCAAGAGTGTAAAGGAGGGGAAAACTGTATTTGTCTGGGAATGTGGCTAAGACTTTTCTGTTACTTTATTTGTGTGTGTGTGCGTGTGTGTGTGTTGAGTAGTTTTATTGGCTTTAGTAATCAATTAACCAATAGAATTTTTTTATTTAAAATAATAAATTGGCCTCAAACAAAATTCTGGAATGGTAGAGCCAACAAAAGGTCAGAATGAGACACTCTTCCAAGCCAAGACAACTGAGGAGGTTGGAAAGAGTGATCTGAAATGTGGTAGAGGCTGGCCTAGAGTGCACAGGGATGGAACACCAATGTTGGACTAGGTGGTGCTGACAGAAGCAACAGCAATTTCAGAAGTTCTCAAGCCAGAAATGGTAAGGGGACCTGGAAACTGATCAGAAAGAGATTATAGGATACCCCTGTACTAGTACTGGATGCAGAACCAAACACTGTTTGGCAGCTCTACTGCCTATACCAACTTCTAGGTCATAGGTCACGGGCAAAGAGAAGCACTTTCAATCAAGAGGGAGTGAAAGCCCTGAGGAGTAGTAGAGGACCTGAGGAGCAGTATGGATTATAATCCCAAGGGATCAGACTGTTTAAGGACCCTTAGAGTGAAAACCAAGAGAGCAGTGACCATGCCTTGCCCCAGATCACACCATTTGGGAAGCACCAAAAACTTCCAAATCCCTAGAACTAGCTCTGAAAACAGCAGTTTGAAAAAGCCTAAGCCTGGGACAGAGCCGCTCCCTACCCCAGACCAAGAACAGAGCCCAACATTAAGTTCCAAATCAAGAAGTAGGGTGGAAAAAATGAAGGAAAAAAAGAACCTGACTATAAAAAGCTACTATGGCAACATGGAAAATCAAGATACAAACTCAGAAGAAGAAGCTACAAGCAAAACCTCAAAGGAAAAATGTTAATTGGACAAAAACCCAACAAGAAATCCTGGAAGAGCTAAAATATTATTTCCAAAATCAAATAAGAGTGGTAGAGTTAAAATAGGTAAAAATATGAATCAAAGGAAGAAAATTATGGGAAGACAATTAACAGCCTGGTAAAAAGAAGCACAAAAAATACTGAAGAAAATGACACCTTTAAAAACAGAATTAGCCAAAAGGAAAAAGAGGTAGAAAGCTAACTGAAGAAAATAATTCCTTACAAGTTAGAATTGGGCAAGTGGAAGCTAATGACTCCATGAGACATCAAGAAACAATAAAACAAAGTCAAAAGAATTTTAAAAAAATAGAAGAAAATGTAAAATACCTCATTGGAAAAACAATTGACCTGGAAGGTAGATTGAGGAGAGAAAAACTTATTGGACTACCTGAAAGGCATAATCAAAGAAAGAGACTAGACATCACATTTCAAGAAATTCTCAAGGAAAACTGCCTCAGTATCCTAAAACCAGAAGGTAAAATGAAAATTGAAGAATCCACCAATCACCACCTGAAAGGGATCCCGAAACAGAAACTCCCAGGAATATTACAGCCAAATTCCAAAGCTTCCAGGTCAAAGAGAAAATTTTGCAAGCTGCAAAAAAGAAACCATTCAAATACTGTGGAGCTATGGTCAGGATCACACAAGATTTTGCAGCTATTACCTTGAAGGATCAGAGGGTTTGGAACATGATAGACTGGAAAGCAGAAGAGCTAGGATTACAACCAAGAATAATCTACCCAGCAAAACTGAATATAATCCTTCAAAAGAAAAAATGGATATTTAATTTAATAGAGGACTTTCAGATGTTCATGATGAAAGTTCGTGATGAAAAAACCAGAGCTGAAAGAAAATTTGACTTCCAAATACAAGACCCAAGAGAAACATAAAGAGAAATGATAAGCAGGATGGTTTCAGAAAACCTGGGTAGACTTATGTGAACTCACGCAAAGTGAAGTGAGTAAAACCAGAATACTGAACATAGTAACAGCACTACTGTTAGGATGGTCAACTATGAGACACTTAGCTACTCTGATCAAGGCAATGATCCAAGACAATTCCAAAGGATCTATGATGAAAAATACTATCCACCTCCAGAGAGAGAACTGATAAACTCTGAATGCAGACTGAAGAATATTGTTTTACTTTCTTTATTTTTATTGTTTTACTTTGCATTTTCTTTTGCAACAAGGCTATAATATGGAAATATATTTTGCATGACCTCACATGTATAATTGAAATCAAATTGCTTGCCTTCTCAAGGAGGGTGAGGGAATTTGGAATTCAAAAATTTTAACAATGATTGTTTAAAAATTTTACATATAATTGGGAAACATTAAAAACTTTTAGAAAGAAAATAAGTAATTAAAATGGGTAAAATATATATTGTTAATAATTGGAGATTATTAGTCTTCTTTTTAATTGCTTTGCAAAGTTTCTTTTTTATTTTTAGACTTTTAAAAATTATTTATTATTTTTAATCTTGAGTTCTAAAATTCTCCTCTCTAACCCCTCCCCCACCCAATGGGAAGGCAAGCAATATGATACCATTATCCATGCAAAGTCATTCAAAATATATTTTCATATTAACCATGTTACAAAAAAAGGCAAGAAAAATGATGTTTAAAAAGTACGATTCAATCTGCACTTGGGGGTCATAAGTTTTCTCCGTGGAGATGGATAGTAGTTTTCTTCAGAATTGTATTGATCAGAGTACCTGGTTATTTCATAGTTTCTGTTACTTTATTGTTAATTCCTGTTAATTACAAATTAACCAAGTAAGTGGTTTTACTCTTTCTATGCTGTTCTTCATGAGTCCATTAGCATGGTGATTAACTGAATACTTAGGCCTCGGTTAACTACACAAATTCTAAGTTTTCTAACTATGAAAGGGGAAAAGTGACTCGGAGACATAAGATACCTCTCAAAATCCCCCATGATTTGAACCTGGGGCCATAAGGGTCCATAGCTGTTGGAACAACAGGCTACAAATATAATTACCACAAATATCATTATTACAACTATAACTAATACAGTACATTTATAGAACACACTGACGTTTACAAAGTGCTTTCTTCACAGCAAACCGTGAAGTAGATAAAACAAATATTATTGTCCCTATTTTATATGAAACATTCATAAAATACACTGTACTTCCCTTTGACAAAGATAGGACCAGTGTTTTATCTATGAAGAGTACTAGGAGCCTGGCTTGAGGTAGCACTCAGATTGCTAAACTTGAGTATGCCACTAGGTGGCAAACTAGGCTCATTGCCCCTGCGCACTCCCTTTTGAGCCTATGAATCTAGAATTCCACAAGGGTGAGCAGGACTTAGCCTCCCAGTCTTCTTTTTAGTGGCAAGGCTCAGGTTCTGGCTCATCTAGTCAAAGGTATGAAATTTCAACATTTCCAACAATAATTCATAATTTATCAAAATGGTTTACACTCTCAGTTGCATTGAATTTCTAATCTCCTCAATATTGCATTAGCTGAAAAAAAACTACCAATTTACATATGGATTAAATGTTGTCTTACTAAAGCAGAAATAAGTTTAAACAAGGTCACTTTGAGTTTTTTTCATAGCAGTACCTAACTGCTCCCAGTAGGATCCAAAATATCAGCTACATCACTCTGGCCAACATCCTCAACTCTTCCCCCCCCCTCCCCCCCCGCAGAACCTTGGCCTCTGCCTCTGGAACCACTCTGGTCTCTCCAATTGGTGAGCTTTCCCCTTATCTTAGCTGGAACCAAGCCTCCCTGTTAGCTTCCAGATATTTCCAAACTACAGTTTCTGGTACATATATTTCCACTCTCCCTGTTAGAATGTATGATCTTTTAAGGGTAGAAACTGTCTGCTTTTATTTGTATCCTGAACACTTAACACAGTGACTGGCACATAATAAGCACTTTTAGTAAATATTTTGTCTATATCTACCTGTGGTTAGTGTTTCCACAGGTGCCCTCACAGACTATATTGGTAAAGGGATTATCCTTCCATCATTTGAAGGCTTAAAGGTCAAAGGAGATATGTGGAGAGCTCACCAACAATCATCTCACACAGTCTTTCTATGGGATGGATAAACTTCTGTAGGAACGAGACTGGCTTCCCAGTCAATTACTAAGCAAAACCTAGAGTCAACAGGAGTCAATTATCAACTCAATCAGAGGCTTTGTGGTCAGGAGAATCATTACTTATTGTTGCTACAGGACCCAAGCAGTCCCCCAGTCAATCAGACTAATTTGCCTTTTCTATGAATCTATGCTACTACCTATGCTACAAAATTATTTTCAAAAATTGAGAAAGAAAACACTCTATCAAACTCCTTTTATGAGACAAATCCTAAGCCAGAGAAGGAAAAGATAAAAAACTACAAACTAATAACATTTATGAATATTGATTTAAAATGTTCAAATAAAATCTTGTCAAATTTATTGCAGTTTATCCAAGAAATAATTGATTATTGACAAATTGGATTTATGTCAGAGATACAAAGATGATTCAACATTAGGAAAAAAATATAGTTAATCATATTCAAAACAAAAATATCTAAAACCATATGATTATCTCAATATGTAGAAAACACCTTTGACAAATACAACATCTATTTATACTAAAAAGAAACCCTACAAATTATAGCTATAGATGCATCTTTTTTAAAATATGATATAAAACATCTATCTAAAACTAAAAGCAAGCATCATTTGCAATGGGGATAAACCAGAAGCCTTCTTGGTAAATAAAGGAATAAAACAAGGACATTTTCTCTCCCTGGTATTATTTGATGCAGTTCTAGAAACTCTAGCAATCGTAAAAGAGAATGAAATTAAAAGTACAAAGACAAGCAAAAAGTAGAAAAACCTATCCCTGTTTACCAATAATATGATGTTTTATTTAGAGAATCTTAGATAATCAGCAAAGTGCCTAATTGAGACAATAGCATTAACAAGGTTGTAGGCTGTAAAATAAAAAATAATAATATTTCTACCCAACAAAATCCAAATAATAACAGAATGAGAAAGATCTTTTAATTAACTACAAAATACATAAAATACTGGGAGTCAGTCTACTGCAGCACACTTGATACTTATATAGATTTGGTTACAAAATACTCAAGGAAATAAAGAACAACTTAAATAGCTGGAGGAATATTTAGTGTTCATGGTTGGATCATACCAAAACAACAAAAACGACAGGACTACCAAAGCTAATTTATAGGCAGTGCTATGTCAATCAAACGGCCAAAGGATTTCTTTGCAAAAGCAGACAAAATTCATATCATAACAAAATATCTAGCATATCAATGGAAGAAATAAAGAAGGGTAGGAATTAAGGAAAAATAACACCTCCAGGCTTTAAACTATAACATAAAGCAGCAATCATCACAGTGAACCACTTATTTAAGTTAAGAAACGGAAAAGTAGTTCAATAGAACTTATTTAAAAGGGAAGATTCAGGAATACTAAACAATAACATAGCATTCAATAAGCCCCAAAATGTAAATTACCCAGAAAGAACTCTGTATTTGATAAGAACTTCCGGAGGAACTGGAAAACAGTCTGGGAGAAATTAGGCTATGAAAAATATTTTACCCCATATCCACAATAAACTCAAAATGGATATGTGACCTGAATATCAAAGATCATTATTTAAAAAAAAAAAGAAAAGAAAAGAAGCAGATCCTATATGGGTAGAGAATTAATTTTTAACCAAAAAGGGTCAGTGCAATTACAAAAGATAAAGGATAAAGATAAAGGAGAATGAAGAATTAAGAATAATACCCTGATTGTTATGTAAATGAAGGCTAAAATGTCCATATCCTTTAACCCAAAGGTTCCACTGCTAAGCAAACTTCCCAAGGAAGTCATTGACTCAAAAATGAATGGCTCCATATATTCCTAAAGATATCGAATATATTGATTAAAAAATCTACTTTAAATACAAGTCTGTGCTACATCTCTGTATGTCTCCCTCTGGTTACTCTTCCATAAATCAGGTGACTATTCCTTCTTCACTTTCTTTTCTTGGAATATTGATTTCTTTCAAGATTCAAGTCAAGAATTACTTCCCTTGGGGCAGCTAGGTGGTGCAGTGAGTAGAGCACCAGCCCTGGAGTCAGGAGGCTCAAATCCAGCCTCAGACACTTGACATATTTACTAGCTGTGTGACCTTGGGCAAGTCACTTAACCCTAATTGCCCTGCCTTCCCCCCTCCAAAAAATAAATATTTTAAAAAGAATTACTTCCCTTCCTATGGCCTTTGTTCAATCCTCCAGCTACTAGTTTCCCTTTCTAAGATGTCCTTGAATTTGCTTAATATGTGTGTAGTAAGACTCTGGAGGTCCTTATTCTAATTTGTACTCACACTAATAAGTCCCATATCCAGACAGCGGCTGGCTATATCTCTCAGTTTCTAGGGATAACACTGAGGAGTTAAGAGATGCCTTTCTAATACTATCAGCTCATGCCCCTATTCTAGTGTGTTCTCCAAAATATCAGTCACCAGTGATTACTGCCCCATTATCATTTACCCTGTCAACATCAGTTAGCTTTTACAAAAAGATATTTACTGAACAGATGTAGAAAGAACCAAAGTGTATATAGTTCCCAATTATGAGACTATTGCAATAATATAGTTAAGAGGTGATAAGGTCTGAGATAATATCAGAGCTTTGTGAGTAGAGAGGAATAAGATGTGGATTATGTTTTAGAGGTAGAAATAGATTTAGATATGTGATTAAATATGTATATAAAGGAGAATGAAGAGTTGAGGATAATGCCAAGGTCATTATGAACTTGAGAGACTGGAAAAATGGTGGCACCTTCAATAGAAATAGGAAAGTTTTAAGCACTCATAGATACAAAAATACTTACAGCAGTTTTTTGTGGTGGTAAAGAATTATAAACTGGGGAGATGCCCATCAACTGGAGAATGGAGAAATAAACCATAGTATGTGATTTGTAATGAAATACTACTGTGCTGTAAGAAATGATGAAAGGGATCATTTCAGAAAAACCTAGGAAGATTTATATGAACTGATGCAAAGTGAATGAGCAGAATCAGGAGAACATTGTACATAGTAATAGTAATATTATAATGATAATCAACTGTGAAAGACTTAGCTACTCTGATCAATACAGTGATCCATAACAATTCCAAAGGACTCATGATGAAAAATGCTATCCACTTCCAGTAGGAGAACTGATGAACTCTGAGTGCAAATTGAAGCATATTTTTCACTTTATTTACTTTATTTTGTCTTGCTTTTTTTCTCTCAAAATGGCTAATGTAGAAATATGTTTTGCAATACTGCATATTTATAATGTGCATTGTATTTCTATCCTTCTCAGTAAGGGGGTATAAGAGAGGTAGGGAGGAAGGAGAGAGAGAATTTAGAACTGAAAATAAAAATTTTAAATAAATAAATTATTTTTAAAAAGGAAAGTTTGAAAGAGGATCTGGTTTGGGGCAGAGGGTGGGAGAAGATGAGTTCTATATTAGACATGTCGAATTTAAGATGTGTCAAGATCATCCAGTTAAAAATGTCCAATGAAGAGAAAGACTTGGGCTCAATATATAGATCTTGGCGTTATCTATGTATCAATGATAGTTAAGCCATGCAAACCAATGAGGTCACCAAGAGGAAGATTGTAAAGGGAAAAGAGAAGAGAGCCTAGGACAGAACTCTGGGAAGCCCCCACAGATACAGGGCATGATCTAGGTGAAGATCCAGAAAAGGAGAATAAGAAAGACAGATGGGAGGAGAATGAAGAGAGAATAGTATCACAAAATCCCAGAGAGGAGTGTCCAGGAGGAAAGGGTTGAATCAAATGCAACAGAAGGATCGATAAGGGTGAGGTCTGAGAGATGATTATTAGATTAAGAAATATTTGATAACTTTGGTGAGATCAGATTTGACCTGAAGGCACACTTCCCAGAGTACCTGTAATTGAGACCTATACAAAGAAGCTTGTGGGTAGGAGAGTATAGGAGGCAATTGAGGTGGAAGGAGCCATAGATGCAGGGCCACGGAAAGCAGATAGGAGATAATTGGCTTTGATAAGTCCTGAACCAGGTCGGTGAGGAAAATCTGAACAGATGTTCCTACTCTGGTCAGAGAGAGACATGGGACTCTCCTTTGCCACTCATCAGAGAGGTTCAAATATATTGTGAGTTTCACTCACTTTAAAGTTCTGGCTTCTCTTTATGCTTGGGAAGCATTAACCTTTGTTCTAAATATTTACTTAGTTTCTTAAGTAACTGTGATAAAACTGTTGATGTACGTTGCGTCTCAGTTCGTCCTTCTAGATACAGAGCAGGAGAGGAAGAGGCAAAGGACAGATTCACATTTTCAGAGATGAGAAATATATTGCCTACCAGAATTAGGGTTAGGGTTAGAGTTAGAGGTATGATGGCAAAGTGGGAGAACTAGTAATGGACTGAGTAAGCCTAATAAAGAATCCAAAAACTTCAGGTATATCCTTGAAATAAAAATTGCAGACTGGTAAGTAACCTAGGCTAGTAGACAACAAAGTGTAGGCATTTCTAACTTCCGTCTTCCCCCAAGGGCTGAGAAATGGCAAAACAATTTTTTTTAAAGTCACATCCACCAGGAAAAGAGAAGGAATGAGTTGCTTGGAAAGAGAAAGCCATACCTCTGCAGGGGAGTGAGCTGCTAGAGACATTCAATCCACATGGAGGGAGGGGGAACAATTCATCCAGAAATACTTGATCAAATAGGTCTTTTAGCTCAGAGATGATTTGATAATTCAGTTTGGCTTGCTTGCCAGTGCCACCGAGGGCTTACACATCTCATTTGTTCCTCACCACAGCTCTTTGAGGTAAGTACAGATACCATTATCCCTTTTTTACAAACGAGAAAATAGACTGGGAAGTTATGCAACTTGCCTATGGACACATAGAAGGTAAGCACCCAAAGCAGAACTCAAACTGGTTATCTCCTTCCAAGTCTGGGACACTTTCTATTACACCATGCATCTCCCACATCTTGTTCTTACAGAAGACAGGTAGAAGCAGTCCTACAAAGCTGTATGTATGAATGAAACCATTCTTTCCTATTGACCGACATCATTTCACAAATATATTCCTACCAGCAGAAAAATTGACCCCAAGACTTTATTTAAAACCCTGACAATATATAGATCATGTTATTAAAAAACAAAATTTATAAATTTTAGATTCAGTATATTAAATATGCTACTGAAAAATACAATACTAGCTTAACAGAAATTATAGGGATCTTTTCTAAGAACTTAAAAACCTCATCTTTCTGGAGGGCAACTGAGAGGCTTTTCCCACGTTTTCCCCCTCAGGAGGAAATATTAACCTCATTTGCCTAGAGTTCGCCTCATATCTGTAAAATGGGCATAATGATAGCGCCTACCTTTCAGGGTTGTTACAAGAATGAAATGAGATAATATTTGTAAAGTGCTTAGTATGGTGCCTGGAATATAGTAAGCGCTATAGAGATATTGTTAATATTTTTATTGTCTTGAATACAGCTTCTTCTATTGTAGTTCTCACAATTACATCTTTTATCTTCCTAAAATTTTTAGTGCATGTAGCAAAGTTACAGTAAAAATGCAACGCTGTGTGTTGGAGTTGACGGCAAGGGTGTACTGTCTCTTTAGGACTCAACCTGAGACTTCTGCAGACTAACCCAAGCTTCAGGCACTTATTGGATTAGACTATTAAATACTATGCTCTATAACTAGGGTTTCTCCTCAAACATCCCCACTAGGAAGGTACTCTAATAAATGCAGATGTTAACATTTGGTCTGATTTCAAGTTCATAGTTAAATAAAAATTTAAATTAGGCTACTACAGTCAGACAAGCAGTTTGGTTAAAGTGGCTAGAGAACCAGCTTCATTCAGACTTAAAAAGACCTGGATTCAAGCCCTGACTTTGACACTAATGGCTGTGTGACCCTGGGGAAGTCACTTAATCTTTTGGTATCCCCAGGCAATAATCTAAAGCAAATAAGTTGCATAAAAGTTGCACATGTGTGTAAACACATACATATTTTTAAAAAACATATAAATATATATGTCAAGAGAATTCTTTACCAGGAGTTCTCCATACTGATAAAATCACAGGTATAGGGCAAAAAAAAATAATAAAATCACAATAAAATAAAGATATAGATTATAGAATGCAACATTCTAATGATAGTCCCTACCCTCAAGGAGCTCACAATCTTTTTTAGTATTTTATTTTTCCCCAGTTGCATATAAAAACAATTTTTAACTTTCCTTTTTAAAACTTTGAGTTCCAAATTCCCTCTCTTCCTCCATCCCCACCTTGCCCCCCTCGTTGAGAAGGCAAGTAATTCAATATACTTTATGTATGTATAGTCATGCAAAACATATCCAGCATAGTCATGTTGTGAAAGAAAACAGAGACAAGAAAAAAAAACTCAAGAAAAATAAAGAAAGTTAAAAAAAGTATGCTTCAATCTGTATTCAGACACCATCAGTTCTTTCTCTGGGGATGGATAGCATTTTTTATCATAAGTCCTTCAGAGTTGTCTTGAATCATTGTATTGCTGAGAATAGCTAAGTCATTCACAGCTGATCATCTTATGGTATTGCTGTTAACTTTGTACACAGTACATTTCACTTTGCATCAGCCCATGCAAGTCTTTCCAGATTTTTCTGAGAGTATCCTGCTCATCATTTCTTATAGTACCATAGTATTCCATCATAATCACATTCCACAACTTGTTCAGCCATTCCCCAATTGATGGGCATCCCCTCAACTTCTAATTCGTTACCCCCAGAAAAGAACTGCTATAAATAGTTTTGTACATATAGGTCCTTTCCCTTTTTGTTTTTTATCTCTTTTGGGATGTGAACCCAGTAATGGTATTGCTAGGTCAAAGGGTATGCATGGTTTTATAATTGCTCTACAGAATGGTTGAATCAGTTTACAACTCCACCAACGGTACATTAAAGTCTCATTTTTCCCACATCCCCTCCAACACTGGTCATTTACCTTTTCTGTCCTGTTAGCCAATCTAATAGGTATGAGGTAGTACCTCAGAATTGTTTTAATTTTCATTTTTCCAATGAAGTGAGAGTATTTTTTGATATGGCTATAGATAGCTTTGATTACTTCATCTGAAAACTGATCATATCTTTTGATCATTTATCAATTGCAGAATGGCTCTTATTTTTATAAATTTGACTTAGTTCTCTATATATTTGAGAAATGAGGCCTTTATCAGGGAAACTTGCTTCAAAGTTTTTTTTCAGTTACTATTCACAACTGTATTTCCCTCCATCCTATTCTCACCCCCAGTTTATTCTAGTCTCTCTATCCTTTCACCCTGTCCCTCCTCAAGGTTGCCCTCCATTCTGTCATCCCTCCCTTTTATCCCCTTCCCCTCCTACTTTCCTGTAGGGTAAGTAAGATAGATTTCTATACCCAATTAAGTGTGTATGCTATTCCCTCTTTGACCCAATTCTGAAGACAGTAAAGTTCACTCACTCCCATTGTCCTCACCTCCCTCTTCCCCTCCACTGTAAAAGCTTTTTCTTGCCTCTTTTATGTGACATAATTTACCCCATTCCACCTCTCCCTTTCTCTTTCTCCCAATACATTCCTTTCTCATCCCTTGATTTTATTTTTTAGATATCATTCCTTTGTATTCAACTCACACCTGTGCTCTCTGTCTATATATACTCTTTTCTAACTACCCTAATAATGAGAAAGGTCTTATGAGTTGCAAATATCATCTTCCCATGTAGGAATGTAAACACTTTAAACTTACTAAGTCTCTTATGGGTTCCCTTTCCCATTTACTTTTTTATGCTTCTCCTGAGTCTTGTATTTGAAAGTCAAACTTTCTATGCAGCTCTGGTCTTTTCATCAAGAATGCTTGAACGTTCTCTATCTCATTGAATATCCATTTTTCCCCCTGAAGGATTACACTCAATTTGGCTGGGTAGTTAATTCTTGGTTGTAATTCTGGTTTCTTTGCCCTCCAGAATATCATATTCCAAGCCCTCCAATCCTTTAATGTAAAGCTCTTAAATCTTGTGTTATCCTGACTGTGGTTCTATGATACTTGAATTGTTTCTTTCTGGCTGCTTGCAAGGCGCTCATAATATAATGGAGGAAAACAATGCATTGACCCAGTTATACCACTAATATGCCCATACTAAAGAAATAAAAGAAAAAAATGAATCTATATGTACAAAGTATTTATAACAGCTCTTTATATGGTGGCCAAAATACTAGAAACTAAAGGAATGTTCTCCTGTTGGAGAATGGCTTTTTTAAAATATGTTATATAAATATAATGGAATATTATTGTTCAATAAGAAATGATAGAATGGATAATTTCAGAGGAAACTGGAAAGACTTTTATGAACTGATGCAGAGCTAAGTGAGCAGAATTTGGGGAACAATTTATATAATAACAACATTTTAGAGAAAAATGATTTTGAAAGACTTTAGAACTCTGATCCATGCAATGATAAACCATAAGTCCAAAAGAATAAACATGAAATATTCACCTCCAGACAGAGGTGATGAACTTAAATACAAGAAGACACAAACATTTTCAAACATGGCTAATGTGGGAATTATCTGTTTTGCTGGATTATTTAGATATTTATTGAGCGATTTGTTTTTCAGATTTTGTTCTTAAAATTTGCTCAGTGGAAAAAAGGAAGGACGAACAGAAGGAAGGAAGGAAGGAAACATATTTATTAAGCTCTTACTTATGTGCCAGGTACTCTGCTAAGGCTTTACAAATATTATCTCATTTGGTCCTCACAACAACCCTGGGAGGTAGATACTATAATTATCATTGTTTTAAAGTAGAGGTAACTGAGGCAGACAGAGATTAAGTGACTTGCCCAGGGTCACCCAGCTATGAAAAGTGTGGGGCTATATTTGAACTCAGGTCTTCCTGACTCCAGGCCCAGTGTTCTATCCACTATGTGGGACAGATGAATAAAAATACTTGTTATTTGAAAATAAAAATAATAAACTATTATAAAAACAATCTAATGGGGGAGACAACATGCAAACAATAGTATACAAACGAGATAGATACAGGATAAATTGTAGGGAAGGCACTAATATTAAGTGGGAAGGGTGAGAAGTGGGATTTTCAGAAGGTGAGATTTTAGTTGAGACTTGAAGAAAACCAGGAAGCCAATTGAGGAGGAACAGCAAGCAAACCAGTTTCACTAGGTTCCATTGAGAGGAGTAAAGTGTAAGAAGCCTAGAAATGTAGAAAGGGGGCAGATTATGAAGGACTTTAAAAGCCAAACAGAGGAATTTTATATTTGACTCTGAAGGAAATAGGAAGCTACTAAGGTTTATTGAATGCCGACCAGGCTGACAGTTAGACTTGCTCTTTAGGAAGATCACTTTGGTAACTGAGTAGAGGGGAGACTGGAATGGGGAGAGACTTGAGGCATGGAAACCAACCAGCAGGCTACTGCAATAGTCCAGGAGTGAGGTGCTGAGAGACTGTAGCAGGGCGTGGCAGTGTCAGGATAGAAAGGGGTGCATACAAGACATGTTTCAAAGGTAGAATCCATAGGGTTTGCCAACAGATTGGATATTGGGAGGGGAGAGGGCAGTGGAGTGAAAAAGAGTGACAATGACATCTAGGCTATGAGCCTGGATGAGTGGGAAGATAGTGGTGCCCTTGACAGTAATCAGGAAGTCAGGAGGAGAGGAGAGTGTGGGGAGGAAGATAATGAGTTCAGTTTTGTACATGTGGTGTTTAAGATGTCTAAACAAACATCCACTTTTAGGTTAAAGTCTGTTATTCCTTTCTTTAGCACTTTGAGTTATGGAAGAACCAACCCAGAAGTTCTGTATCTTATCTTAAACCTTCTATCTCCCAGCCAAATGGGAGTGAGGTACAGGCCATTTAGCTCACAGCAGTTCACCACACAGGAATGGGGGGAGCTCTGTAGAAGCTTTTGATGATTCTCTTGGCCACAGCTGCATTGATGAACAGACCATCAATTTCACTGGCTCCAAGTTCCTGAGACGTCAGGATCCTGGAAACTCTGCTGTGCATCCATCTGGCTTGTGCACCTATCCCTGAAACATCAGCATTGGAGGTTTATTGTTGAAGTACCCTAAAGGCTAATGACACACAAGGTCCCTCCTGACTATCACAAATCTAATGGTGACAGTCAGCAGAAGACAGGCATGGCTGTGTTAAAATCCCAATCCCCATTAATTTCTCTTTCTCTCCATCAGCCTCTGTGGGCCACACCTCCATCCTGAATCACAGCTACAAGTCAAAACCAACGAGGCCATGGTAGCATCAATGCAAACTAGAATGTCCCATTACTCATCGTCCCTAGGGAAACACTATCCCCAGAGGGTGTTGGGACCATCTCCTAAGATAGATATTCCCTAAATATCTTCAAAGTGCTGAATGGTCTTCCTCAAGGAAGAGATGATAAAGGGGCTTGATGGATTTCATTCCACTGTGAAGTATATCAAAGAAAATGAAGTATTCTGCAGAGAGAGGGGAGAGAGACGGAGAGAGATAGAGACAGAGAGAGACGGACAGACACAGGGTGAGAGAGAGAGAGAGATAAGCGTTTCAATATGAACCACATGAACCCCCCCCCCCCAAAAAAAAGGTTCTTAGAAGAATCCTGGCCTGTGTTAGGAAATTGGTGTCAAGTCAATAAGAATTTATTTATCATATGCTATGTGCAAGACACTGTGCTAAGTACAAGGATTACAAAGAAAGAAGAGAAAATGGGAACTGAGAGGAAAGGGAAGAAGGACCACTCAGGCTTGGAGCTAAGAAATACTTATGAGGCTCTTCAAGAAGAGAAGAGCCAGACCCTCTGAAGAGCCAATGGTTGCTGGTCCTTCAGAGAATAAAGATGTGCACCGAAAGGTGTTGTCAGACAAGAGATCATCCTGCTGAAGGGTATAGAGGCTGCTGTTTGTGGACTCGATAATATCAAAAGAGATCCCAACTATCTTCCTGGAACATGTATTTAAGATTAGAGAAAACTCAAGATTCATCAAACTACTACCACCTGTGGTGATTGGCATGGGCACAGATAATACTATTAAAGGAATCTAGTATTGACGCCACATTGCTGTACCCAGGTTCAGTATGGCTATTTGATGGTAATTATTTATGTAACTCCTGATCAGAACCCTTATTCAATATATGCACTATCACTAGACCATACAAGAGACACATATATCTGGTAAGAGAAACCCTTAATAATTAATATAAAACAATACAAATAATAGGAAAGAGAATTAAATAATGAAATGTTCTCTGTACCTATATACAAAATATCACAATTTCCTATGCCCTCAGAGGAATTACAATTTAAATATTCCTTTTTTCTTGTGTTTAATGTTTTTATTTTTTAGCTGGCAGAAATTTATCCCCCCCCCCATTAAAAAAACAACAACAGGAATAATAACAACCTTGAGCAGATATATACAGACATAGACAAGCAAAACAAATTTCCACACTGGCCATAGCCAAAAGTGTAGGTCTCATTCTGCATCTGAAACCATCTCCCTCTCTGATAGGAGATGCAAAGCATGCTCCATCATGAGTCCTCTGGAATCAGGTTTGGTCATCGCATTGCTCTTAAGTCTTTAAAACTTGTCTTAGCAATGCTGTTATTGTATAAACTGTTCGACTCATTTCACTCTGTGACAATTCACAAAGAAGTATTCCCTTTTAATTACTCTCAGTTTCCAATGTAGTGGGGCAGAGACATAATAACTTTAGAATAACAAAGCTGTAGTAAATGGTTGGGACTCAGTTGCCTCTTGGGAGTTTTTTTCTTGCTTGAGTTCTGCCTCAGCTTTGGAGTCACCGTAAGTCTAATCATGACTGCTCCATATGGTCATCTTCTGTCTCCAAATCCTGACCACTGCTTTGCCTCTTGCCATCCCCGGGTCAGCTGGTGCCCACCCCCTGCTTTTTCTAACTTGCTTCCTTACAAATACACTTCACTGAAGGGTCATGGCATTATAGATTTAGAGCTAGAAAGATCTTAGAAGCCATCAAGTTCAATGCCCTCATTGAGGTCCAAAGAGGATGTGTTGATTGTCTAAGCTTGTCTCAGACCATATGTTGGGTCTTCCTGATTCCAAGTTCAGCACTCTATCTACATCATGTTGCATTCAAAGTCATTGTCTGAAGCCATCACTATGCTAAGATTTTAAACATAACCTTCTGGGAAATATAGAAAAGAGAACTTTTTGAATGAGCAATGCTGTCTTAGCCCCAGGTCTTGTAGGAAATGGAGTCCTACAGTCAATCATGCCTACTCTATTAGGAAGCATGGCTTTGGGGGGGGGGGGAATTGACAAGTTCAGGGACACCATTGATGTTTTCATCACTGCTAACCATGAAAGACAAGGGAAACACAGATTTGTGAAGTTTGTAGACAGCTGGTTAAGTAGATGATGTCTGAAAACAAGGTTTAGATTTCTGAATCGTAACTTAAAATATAGGAATGACAGTCTCCTGGCCAGGGATAGAGAGTGTCTAAGAAGGGATAATATGAGTGTATATGTCTGAAATCTTGCTTATCTAATCAAAAGGTTTGTGAACTGAAAAGGAAAGGGGAATCTAGAAGAACAATTTACACAACGATCATGCCAATGAAAAAGGAAAAATATTTTAAAGATATCAGAACTCAGTCAGAAGAGCAATACAGTGGCCAAATATGACCTCAAAAGTAAAACATGCCTTCCTCCTCTCAGCAGAAAGGTGACAGACTAAAGGTGCTGAATGAATAGCCAACATGTTTATTTGTCTAATTACAGTTAAATTTCTTAAAAAGAATTTTCTCCTGTTGGGGAAGAGTCATTGGAAAGTGACATCAATGAAACAATATCAATAAAACATTTATTTGGTACAACAATGGAAAATATGCAAACTAACAAAACAACAATTAGAAATCTTGACCTAATTTCCAAAAAAGGATAATTTTAATTTGTATGAACTGATGCAGGATGAAATAAGCTGAATTTTTTAAAAGCATACATAAAAACATACAAATAGCATCTATAACAATATGATTGAAAAGATCATTAAAAGGAAATTGAACTCTAAGTAATGGAAAAACCAACAAAAGCTCTGGAGAACAGATAATTAAGCATACCTTTCCACTCACAGCAGAGAGGCTAGGTACTACTAGGAACAGAATATTTTGTACACTGTTGCATGAGGTTCCTGTATTAAGGTTCCAATTTTTTTCTCCTTTTTCTGCTGGATTTAGAGTCATAAAGACATGACATCTAATCCTGCCTCAGACACTCATTTGTTATGTGACCTTCGGCAAGTCAGTTCACCTCTCTTGGCCTCAGCTTCCTCATCTATAAATGGGGATTAGTAATAGCCTCTACCTCACAGGTTTGTTATGAGGATCAAATGAAATAACAGGTATAAAGCACTTGGAAAACCTTAATGCACTGTATAAATGTTAGCTATTATTATTGGTGTTGTTATGTGTTACTTTATAAGAAAGAGTTCAGTCTAG
This sequence comes from Trichosurus vulpecula, assembly GCF_011100635.1. Lineage (NCBI taxonomy): Eukaryota > Metazoa > Chordata > Mammalia > Diprotodontia > Phalangeridae > Trichosurus > Trichosurus vulpecula. The sequence continues at coordinate 105,466,729 of NC_050575.1, forward strand.
AGAGATCACGAGATTATTTGATAAGGATTCATTCCAGAGATCTATAATGTCTAACTTTTAACAGTTCTATTTAGGCCCTTAACTTATTGCTTGTTCATCTTTTTATTAGATTTTTCTAGGTCCAAAAGGAGTCCCCAACTCTTAAAGTTCTGCTGTCTATTTCTCCTTGTAATTCAATTAACTTTTCCTTTAAGCATTTAGATGCTATGCCATTTGGTGCATGCATATTATTTTATTACCTATGGTGCCTTTAAGCATAACAGTTGCCTTGTTTATCTCTTCTATGTCTATTTGTACTGCTGTTTTCTTTGAGAACATGATCACTAATTCTTTTTTTTTTAGTTTGGCTGAAGCATAATAAATTCTATTTCATTCCCTCATTTTAATGCTGCGTGAATCTTTATGTTTTAATTGTGTTTCTTGTAAACACTATATTGCTGAATATTCATTTTTAATCTATTTTGTTATCCTTCTCTGTTTTATGGGTGAGTTAATCATTTGAGTCATTTTTTTTCAGTTATGCCTGACTCTTCATGAATCCATCTGGGGTTTTCTCAGCAAAGATACTTGAGTGATTTGCCACTTCTTTCTCATTTTACAAATGAGGAAACTGAGTCAAACACAGGTGACTTGCTGAGGTCACACAGCTAGAGTCTAAGTCTGGATCTGAACTCATGAAGATGAGTCTTTGTGATTCTAGGACCAGCGCTCTATCCACTGCACCACCTAACTGCCCTAATCACTTTCATAGATGTGAATGTTAGTAATATATTTTCCTCCATCATAACCTGTTGTACTTTTTTATCTCTTTGTCCCCTCCTTACAAAGAAGAAGAATGTGGTGAATGAGAAGGAATGTGATAAACTCTAGTGATCTGTAATTAAAGTGGTTATTTCTACTTTGCCACCTCAGTTCTCTTCCTCATACCTAGACTTCAATCACTGGTTTTCACCCTTTTTAATTTTGTGCCCCTATCCCCCATGATCCACTCTCTGAAGCTGAAATTTCTTTTGTTTATGACTGTTCCTTCACAGACTCTGCATTTCCCCTTAAATCTCCTTTCCCCTCTCCCTGTTCCTACCCATTTCCCTGTAAATGTATTCCTATACCCGTTCTTTGTGAGTGTGGATTCAATTCTCATTTGTCATATCAGATAAGAGTGATGTTCATGCAATGCCCATTCTCCCATCCCCTTTTCCTATACTTTCCTTTTTTGTGCATCCCTGTGGGATATAGGAAGTACCATCCCCTTCTTCCTCATTTCATCCTTAATGTAATACTTCTCCCCTACCTTTAATTTCCCCTCATAAGATCATCAAAACAGAACAAGACTACTTGAGGCCTTATGTCTTATTTGACTCTGTGATCCTTGAAGACATCAGGTCCTCAAGAAACATATGTCTCTTCCTCCCCATTAGAATGTACATGTTTTATCATCATTTAGCCAGCTGTTCAAATGTAACTGTTTCTCAAATATATTTACTTTTCTAGGTTGTTGTTTTTTAAACTTTGTGCTTGCTTTTTCACCAGAAATAATTTAATGTCCTCTGTTCCATTTAAACTCCATTATTCCCCCATAGGATTATACTCAGAGACAACATGGCATAATGGTTATAGACCCTACCTTGAAGCCAGGAAGATCTGGGTTCAAGTCCTACCTCTCACACATACTGGTGTGTGACTCCAGACAAGTCATTTATAAAATTCTCTAAGAATATAAGTTGCTGAGAAGATGCCAAACTGCTTGGGATGGAGTAATTTTCTTACTAACAGTTCCTTATGTCAAAGGAGTCATCACTCAAATCACTATCCCTAAGATTATACAACATCTTTCAGGATAAATTGTTCCTGGTTGTTAGCCTTTAGCTTTTGCCTTGTGGAATATCATATTTCAAGATCTTTCTCTTCTTTGTAGTAGTTTCTGTCAAGTCTTATATATTCCTGACTGCAGTTCTTTGGTACTTGAGCTCTTTCTTTCTGGTTTCTTTCAGTATTTTTTCTTTGACCTGGAAACTCCGGATTTGGGGTATGATATTCCTGGAACTTTCCATTTTGGGGTTTCTTTCAGGACATGAGCTGTGGATTATTTCAATTTTGACTCGCCTATGAAATGAGCAAAACACGAGAAAATCACTGATGTTATGATTCTATCAACTGATGCAGAGTAAAGTAACTAGAACAAAGAGGACAACACACCAGATGGCTACAATAACATTAACAAAAGTACACTGAGAGTCTTCAAAAATCTGATTAATTGTAAGGACCAGTCCCAATCCCAGAGTATAAATAATGAAAACTACCTGCATCCTCTTGATAGCGAGGTGGAGGATTCCAGGTGTGGAACATTGTCTTTCCTGTCAGAGGTGGTTGCTCTGTCTGATGGTCTTAACTGTTTTTCTTTTCAACAAGATCAGTAAACTGAAGAAACTCTTATATTTTTAATACCAATACCCTTAATCTTCTAGGATTAAGTCAGTATCAAAGTTACTGATATACAGTTCATTAACAACGTAACCAACAATTACAGAAAGATGTAAATAATCGACTATAATATTTTATCTACGAGAAAGATCACAGCCAGAGTCACTTCTAACAATCCCTGAAACTGCAGACGACTTACTTCTGGAAACACAGTTCCACCATTCAGTTCACATAAGATACTTTTCTCATAAAGTCTCTTTTCTGGAATTTTCTTCAACCTCTTTGAATGATAAAGATTAAAAGTTCCACTAAGAAAAAAAGGCCTCTCCATCATCTTGCTTTCTTATCTTCTCCAGCTTCTCTTAGCCCTAACAGGAAAACAGAACCTTCAGCTTCCCTAAAACCATCATTCTCTCCCAACGAACAGATGAAAATGACATTTCATCAATATTCCTTTTGGATCTTAAAGACACAGAGACAGTATCTGTAGTCTCCGTAGGAGAGCCTAGGGAAACAGGTGTTTAGCCCGGGGATTGTTGAATGGAGAAGGGCATTTCAGGAAATGATAAAAGACATCAATAAAACTTTTTTTAAGCTAAAGCCTAAAACAAATAGTGTCTATGTCTGGATAAACCCCAAACCCCTTTGGGCTTTGGCTGGCTGTTTCTATATATAAAAGGCCAGGAATGTGGACAGGCTGGTAGAAGAGACCACAACCTTGCCCCCTGGGCTTAACTTTGTCTCTGTTTTTTTTTTTCCTCACAGGCACATCTCTGTGGGAGAACAGAAGAGGATTATAGTGTTAGAAAACTAGGGAACACAGATTTCCCAGAGCCATTTGATAGTTTTTGGGCAAATATCCCTCACATGGCTTATAGTTTAGCTTTCAGAAATTAAAATCAGGAGTCATAGGAAATTCTTAACATGAGCTAGAGTCATGTCACCCATGGGGACCCCAAGCCAAGGAAGAGATGAGAAACCTCAAAGCCGAGATCGGGGAAAAAGACTCCATGTAATGCAGAATCTATATATGTAGCAGAGGAGCATTCAAGATAATCGTAGTGTAGGCATAGTGGAAGGAGGCATCCTGATGACATCACCAGAAGGCATCAGTGACTCTGAAGCTTTAAAGTCATGAGCCGTCCTTCCATGTGTCCCTCCTGACCACATATGTTCCTCTTTTATGTGCTGCGTGTGTCAGCTGTTCTCATTGATGGTATGTGCAATTGTGGAAGAGTAGGTCCTGGTTTATGAAGATATGTTTTAATTGTTGCTTTTCTTTAGGATGGCAATTTATAAAATATCTTTGCTTTGAACTAATTGTATTTTCTTGCTATTAAAGATAAAGACATTGGTGAGAGCTCCTGAGCTATGGTTTTAAGTCGATGTGGACCCACACAGTACTTAAAATCAAGAGCAATGATCTATGGAGGATCTGCACTAGGGCATGCCCCCAAACATTACACATGTACCTAGCCATCTTCACTGACCACTGCCTAGCTTTCTCCACAACTTGCTTAATGCATTGACAATGCTTAGGCATTGTCCTGGGTCTTCATTTCACTTCACAAATAAAGACTCTGCCTTGACTTGGAAGATATTTCCTCAACTGTAAGAAATGGGAAGAGGAGTTTTGTTTCCACAGAACTAAAGTGTGCTTCCCCGCCCTCCCCCACCCCAGCTTTAGCAGAGACCAGGCCTCAAGGTCAGTCAGGTGAGAGGTCAGAGGCTTGTACGCATGTGCATACTTTTTGAGAAGGTAGTCTAGGGAATTAGAGAGGCCAAACCCACTTGAACCTGTTCAAGCTTATCTAGGGTCTGGTCTTGGTCAAGAATCCAGGCCTACTGATTTGCATAATTTGCATATGTTAAAGAGGGAAAGTAGGGGAAGTAAAAGAATATAGTTTAATCCTAAACTAAGACAAGGAAAATCTAATTAACTTCACTTTTGCTTCTGTATCCTTATTATCCTATTTATATAAACTGTATAACCTAGGAAAACTATGTAAAAAACAAAGATTGTAAACTAACCATGACTCTAGCAGGAGTGGAGGGAATGGTTACCCCTGCTCCTGCAGCTGTGTCAGTGTGAGTGTTCCCGTGAGTACTACACCTGCTCTCTCAAGGAACGTAATAAAATGCCTTCCTCTGCTCACTCTGGTCTTGAGTTCTTTGGGTGAGAATGGGCAAATCACATGGATTTTCCTAAGGTCAAGTGAAGGGAAGCAACAGGCAGCGGAAGCTCTCCGGGCTTACTCCTGGATCTTGGGGTGTCCTGTGATCCCCATAGATTAAGGGATGGCTACCACTTGGTCTTCCTTTGGGAGTCCTGTGGTCTGTACAGCCTTCCCTAAGGATTACCATAGGGTTATTCCTCAGGACTTTGGCCCTGCCTAGGAAGTCCAGTGATCCCCAAAACCACGTTTCTCACATCAACGTATGAAATTCTTTTAACCAGGCTAATTTTTAAAATAGATATGAATTGCTTCCTTCTGGGATTTTCCATTGCTTCCACATTGAGCATGATTGAATGATTCCTGAACTCTTCGTACACTTGGCCTATATCCCAGGTCTTGGTCTTTAAAATGGAGAGCAGAAGTATAAGGCCACAGAGAGGGGAAACAATTACTAAAAGGTTAGACAGTAAAAAAAACATTTTAAACCCTAGTATGGAGAAAATATTGTGTATTCCTTCCAGGGAGCCATGGCTCCAGGGGTGGCAGTGGAAGGATATAGTAGCCAAGCGACGAGGACTTCCTGGGCCAAGCTGGGAGCTTCAGAAATGTGAGCTGATAGGAATCAAATGGAAATGACAAAGCAGAATTGGAGCCCAGGAGCAACAACGGATAGAGCCACAGCGTGTAGGAACAAACCTGAGCCTTGCCCTTCACGGGTATTATGAAGGGAAGGGTGGACTCTCAGGCAACCCTGAGTGCCTTCCCCTCCATCCCAGGATAGTCTAAAGAACTGTACACATCCACCAGAGCAGAGAACTACTGGAATCTCACAAAGCCACGTGCTTTTCCCTTGCAGGGACGCCTCAACTCCACAGTCATGTCCTAGGTCTTGAAGACTGGAAAGGTCCCTGGGAGAGGTGGGTGGCCAAGAAAATGATTATATGAGAAGCTCCCAAAATAAATCCCAGTCTGATTTCAGAACTTCAGCTTGGGGACATAGATTCCATTTGTATAAATAGTTGAAAGAGCTTGATTAAGCACCTACTATGTTCCAGGCACTGTGTTAAACTCTGGGGATACAAAGAAAGACAAAAGAGAATCCCTGTTCCTAAGGAGATCACAACAATCTAATGAAGGAGGCAAATGAATATGTGCAAACACAATAGATACAGTATGAATTAGAAATAAGCTCAGAGGGGAGGCACTGGAATTAAGAGAGACTAGATAAAACTTTCTATAGAAAGTTGTATTTTAACTGGGACTTGAAGGAAGCCAGGAGGCAGAGATGAGGAAAGACGGTATTCCATGCATGAGGACAGCCAGTGAAAATGCCCAGAGCAGGAAGATGAGTGTCTTGTTCCAAGATGGCAAGAAGACCACTGTAACTAGATCAAAGAGTACTTTGGGGAAAGTGTTTAAGGTGTATGAAAACTGGAAGGAAGGGAGGGGACAGGTTATGAAGGGCTTTGAATGCCAAACAAAAGATTTTATATTTGATCCTGGAGATGATAGGAAGTCAATAGGGGCCTGACATAATGGTCAGACCTATGCTTTAGGACAGGTATTTACAAAACCTATACCCTATAGTGTTTGTCCAACAGTATGTACATCTAGGACAGAAAGTACAGATAGATATTCAGCAGGAACCAGAGTTGAAAAGGAAGAGAGGATTAGATTGTTTGGGGGAAATTGCAAAACTATTTTATTGACCCCAAGCTTCCCATGAAAGCAAAAGCTCATCTTATCAATACTAATGTTTTACCATAATTGCTGTAAGACAGTGAGTGACCTATAGAATGCCACAGCCTCTGAAGAACTAAGGATGTGTGTCATACATTTTTAGAAGGCAATGGAAAGGTTCATGGTGGGGGTATGTAGAGTGGGGTATGGATAGGAGACAAGGAAGGGAGACAGCAGCCCATAAGCAAAGAGAAACTCCAAAGATCAGGAATAAAGGATGTCACCAAAGAATTGTATGACAAGAAAAGAAGATACACTGGTCATGTGACAAGACCTAGGGATGACAGATACACTGCCAGAGTGAAATAGTACCCTCAAAAACTAATGACAAAGCAAGGAAGGCCTCCAACACATGGGGTAGAACCCCTATGGTGAACTTTCGGGAGAACATAACAAGATTTGAGCAGGATGGTCAGGCATGGATGGGCTGTAAGCCACATCTCTAGAGAGAACTCCTAAACTGATGAGACAATTTACAAAACCTAGACCAGAGGGGAGAAAAGTGTTTTCACTCATTTGGGGCTGACTGGAAAATTATTGATTCTGTCAAGACTAAGGAAAAAAAAAGAATGTCTTGCTTCCTGGTGCATTTATATCATTGTCTTGTATTGTAGTTCCTTTTGGCATTTCCCATTGTCTTACATTCTCCTCCCCACACCTTCCCAACACAGTGTGGGACACCTCAAGGGAGTTTAACTATATTCTTGCTAGAGAAATGAATGAAATAAAGAGGTAACCGTGGTTTTTTTGTGCTAAAAGCCAGGACTAAGCTGGAGCAAGGGACAAGAATCAAATCTGCTATTCCCCAGCAGTGGGCCAGGGAGGCAGTGTTCCCTGTGGGCTCATAGGATTTAAAGCAGAAGGAGTCTTAGAGATCATCTCATAGCCCATCCTCCTCATTTTACAGCTGACAAAACTGAGGTCCTTATCCAGGGTTATAAGTTACTAACCAGAAGGGCTAAGATTTGAACCCAGATCCTCTAAATCAAAATCAAATGTCTTTCCCCCTTATCACAGCTGCCTTATCACATCATAATTGCAGGAGGAAGAATATTTTTCATTAAGTTTTCACCTTAATGAAAACAGCCCCAATGAACCCAAACAATGCCATTAATCAGGGTCACAGAGCCAGCACAAAATAAAGGGTAGCCCCAGTGAGGCCAATACTGCTCAAGATGACTGTAGCTACAGTGAGGTCAATGCTGAGTATAGGAGATCTGGGCTCACTGTTCCCACCTCCTAGATAACAAGGAAAGGTATCAGGCTAGAGGGTCCCTTTTAGATCAGGGAACTGGGCTGCATCTAGAGGTTCCTAATGTTGGGGCTATCAGCCTTGGAGGATGGAGCCTGAATTTCCCCCAACATCTTCAAGAGGGGAGTGCCCGCCCTGACTCCCAGCTCAGGGCCTCTGTACTAAGGATCATGGTGCTGACGACACAGGGACTCAGGACAACATTGCCTCGCACACGGGGTATTGGGAGAGCAGATTTTTTTCATCCTGCACCTCCACGTCTTATTGGACTAGAGAATGCTGGCCATCGTGGACTTGTTTGTTCTCCCCATTTTTTAACATGCTCTACCCTTCTCCATAAAGAAAAAAAACACCCAGAACCAACACTGCTGGTTGGGCCCAAGCCATGCTGAGCACATGGATACCAAGGGACTCGTTTCCTTAGCAACAGGAACCACGTGACAGGAACACATGGAGACCCAGTAAGTCGTTTCCTAGCAACAATCATGGCAAGTTCCATGACCTTCCTTCCTCTTGGCTCCTTGAAGGGGGCTCAGGGTTTGCAGTTGGGAAAGCCTGGCTTTTAATTTTGGAAATTTACTCAGTGAGTGAATTCTCCTACTTTAGTCTATGTCTGGATGACTGATAACTAAATATGAGAAATGCGACTCAGGACCAATCTGCAGGATTGCATGGGTTTGCCAGGTCTGAGTTAGCACCAGAAACAATAAGAAAACCAGGGTTTATTCCAGTCTTTCAAAGTGACCGAACACAGGCAGTCACACTAGGCTGATCCAGGATGCAAGTCTTAGGTTTGCTTAACTCCCCACACCAGACCCTCTTGAAAGGGAAAGAAACTTACAAGAAAACACTATGGGCACAGGCAGAAAGCTGCTATGTTAGGCCTCCTTTCCCAAGGCTTATAGTCCAGGATACCCAAAAGGCGTCCTTCTTATACAGATGAAGGGTTTGAGGCAGGGAAGGAGAAAAAGACAGACTGAGGCAAAGAGGGAAGAATGAGGTACAGGCAGAAAGAATGAGACAATATATATATATATGTGTATGTATATATATACATAGTATGTATATGCATAAACATCATATTTCTATAGTACTCTAAGCTTTACAAGGTACTTCACCCTTTGACCCATGAGATAGGAAGAACAAATATTATCCCCTCTAACAGATGAGAGAACTGAGGTCAGAGGTTAAGTGAGTTGCCCAAAGTTGACATAGCTAATAAATAGCAGAGATAGGATTCAAATCCAGGTCCTGTGACTCCGAATCTAGGACTTCATATTACTTGTCAGTGATAAGCAGACAGAGTCAGAAGGACAGCTGTCAGAACCACAGCTCCTCAAATAGTGAAGCAGTCCAGATCAAGATGCCTAAGATCCAGGGACTAGAGCAGGGTGGGTAGATGATAAGGGAAGATCCCAGAAATAGGCACCTGATGACATGAGTGCCTACTTAGGGGAATCCAGGAGCAAGTACAAGACAGACCTCAAGGCCAGTAAACAGTCAACATTAAGGAGTCCTGGCAACAAACAGCATGGAACCAGTCCTCGAGGAACCAGACTATGAGGCAGATTACGAATGTTTAGGACTAGGTTCCAGGTGAAGGGGAGGACTTATTCCCAAGGGCAAGGGGACATATTGGGCTTGTGTCAGAGCTCTGATGTCATAAAACCTTTATTTGCTTTTTTTTTTTTAAAGCTTCTGCTTTTTTTTATTTTGGCCTTTCAACAGGCATAACGCCTGCAGATAGTCGACAGGAAGGTAATGAAGTCAGACATTGGACTATGCAGAGAGTTTTAGAGGAGAAATAACAGAGTCAGACACTTGGAGACAATGGAGGCTGAAGCAACAGCATAGAGCCAGAGGGACCCTTCCCCCCTCCCCTGCCAGTGTCAAATGTGAGCTCCGTAGAGGCAGGAACGGTCTTTTGCTTCTTTTCGTATTTGTCACAGGGTCTGGCACACAGTAGGCTCTTAATAAATGCTTAATGATTGATAGTCTGTGTGCTCTGAGTGGCATTGGCCCTAGAAGTTTTTTTTAGCAGTGTCCCCTTTCCTATGAGAGATGCTCCAAGGACAGACAAGTACATGAACCACACCGTGAAATGAGGGACCTGGAGGAACAGGAGGAACAGGTTTCTTCCTGTTGTGAGGACCAAAAGACATAATGTATGTAGAAGACTCTGCAAATTGTATAGTCCTACATAAATGCCAGTGATGACGACAATGATGATGATGATAACTGTTATTGTTATTAACATCTTCCAGCATCTATGGAAGCAATGCATGGGCTGCTAGCGGAGAAGCTGAGGGCCCAGCCCAGTACGGACCTACCACAGAAGTGACATTGCCACATTTGGAAGAGTAAGAAGGTCCACTACAAGACAGTGAACGTCTGAGCTGAAGCGTTACTACTCCTGTGCTGCAACTGGGAGACTGAAGAGTGAGGAACCAAACTCCAACTTAAGATGAATATTTTTGCTTGGAAAGATGGAGCTAGAAAGAGGTGAATTGTGCTTTTTGATACAAGTGGCTGAGGCTTTTAATTTTGCCAATTGGAAAAAATGTAATCTAATTAACTGCTGCCCAACTATGACCTGAGTGACTAACACAACTTACCCAGGTCTGGAAAGGAAGGACTATAGCTACTAGATGAGAGAGGAGGCATGTTACTACTATGTCATGATTGACACATACTCCTAGGTAAAGAGCCTAGGAAATAAAGGTAAAGTGCTGTGTGGTAGACAAGACTCAAATAACAACACTGTTAACACAAAAAACAAGTCAATTTTGCATGAATAAAATCAATGAAAATAGAATCTATTACCATATCTTATCACTTCTACCTTATCAACATTTCCTACGTATATCTTCTCTCCATTCACACAACCACTACTCTAGTTACTTACTGCTTCATTACCTTCCATTCCCATAACTTTCTGGATGGTTTCCTTGCTTCAAGTCTGTCGCCACTCCAATCTCTCCTATATTCAGCTGTCAAAGCAATTTTCCAAAAAGGCAAGCCTGACTGTCATTTCCCTACTCAATAAACTTCGGCGGCTCCCTATTACCTCAAGGATCAAATATAAGCTCCTCCAATTTGACTTTTAAAGCCCTTCACAATCTGGCTCCTTCTTAGCTTGCCAGGTTCCTTCTACTTTATAGCCCTCTGCCTACTCTGTGATTCAGTGACACTGGACCTCTTGCTGTTCCTCACTTACCACACTCCATTCCTGACTCCCTGCTTTTGTTCTAGCTGTCCCCGTGCCTGGACAGTATACCAGTGCCATGGCAGGAAACTGAATTGCTTCCATTTGAATTGTCTTAGGAAGATTCTGAAGATCACCTGGCAGGATAAGACACCAGACACTGAGGTTCTTTCTTCAACTAAACTGCCAAGCATTCAAACTCTACTTCAGAGAGCACGACTCCAATGGGCTGGCCACATTGTTCGAATGCAAAACATACTCTTGCCCCACCCCCCCCAAAAAAAAACCCAAACTATTTTATGGAGAGCTCACAGGGCAAGCACTCAACATGGTGGTCAGAAGAAGTGATACAAGCATGCTCTCAAGGTCTCTCTTAAGAACTTTGGGATTGATTGTGTGACAGCCCAGCATGGTGTACCCTCATAAGAGAAGGTGCCTGGCTCTATGAGCAAAGCAGAATTAAAGTAGTTCAAAAGAAACTAAGATGTGCAAATTTAGACAATCTACCCCAAACACTCACATGGACTATTTGTGCCTGACCTGTGGTAAAGCATTCCAAGCTTATATCAGCCTGATCAGAAGCATTGTAACTCGATTTTAACATAGTGATATCATTTTGGTCCTCTTTGAAAATGAAGGACAACAACCAACAAATCCCATGCCTAGAATACTCTCCTTCCTCACCCCTGCCTCTTGGCTTCCCTGGCTTGCTTGAAGATTCAGCTCAAACTCCATCTTCTGTAGATTATCTTTCCCAATTCCTTACTACTACTAGTGTCATCCCTCTGAGACTACCTTCCATTTACACTGAATATATTTGATAACTACAATTTTTTTATGTTGTCTCCTCCATTAGAATATAAGCTTCTTGAGGGTAGGGACCATACTTTTGCCTTTCTTTATATTTCTAGCACGTAGTACAGTGCCTGGTATGTAGTAAGTGCTTAATAAATACTTGTTGACTGACTGATGGGAATTAATGTAAGTAAATAACATCAAGTGTCGTTCCATAATATTGAATTCGGTAAATATTTATCAGGTGCTTACTATGGGCCAGGCAATGTACTAAGTGCCACAAAAAGAGGTATTATATAGTCCCTGCCTTCACAGAGCTTACTGATGTAAACAAATATATACAAAGCAAGCTAGATACAGGATAAATAGGAAATAATTAACATAGGGAAAGCACTGGAATTAAGAGGGGTTGGGAGAAGACTTCCTATAGGAGATGGAATTTTAGGTGGGGAAGCCAGGGTGGAAGAAGGAGAGCATTCCAGGCATGGGGGACAAACAAAAAGAATGCCAAGAGATGGAGCATCTTGTTTGTGGAACAGATTGGAGACCAGTGTCCCTGAACTGAAGAGTGAGTGCTGAGTAAGGCAAAAGAAAGCTGGAAATGTAGGAGGGGGCAATGTTATGATAGTCTTTGAATGCCAAAGAGAGCATTTTGTATTTGTTCCTGGAGACAATAGGATATAGATTAGTGGTCAAAGAACATGAAATTTTCAAAAGAAAAATTTTAAACTACAAATGACCACATGAAAATATGTTCAAATCACAAGAGAAATGCAAACTTAAACAACTCTTGAAGTTTCACCTCACATTATGTAAATTGGCAAAAATAATAACAGATAGAACAGTCCAAGTTGAATGGACTATGGGAAGACAGGCACACTATCTATGAATTATGAATTATTATTTCTCTATGAACAGGACTGTGAAGTGGTCAAACCACTCTGGATATCAATTAAGAGGCATGAGAGGAAAGTGCAACCAAGGTCAAAGAGCAAGGAAGCAATGAAGCAAGTTTCCCCCACCCCCACCCCAAAAGCCCTCCAAATAGAACTAGAAAATGTACCAGACCAAATCCTGATGGGGAAATCCAAGAAAAAAGTCAAAGTGAGTCACTTTTCCAGCCCAGGTCTGCACAGATAGACAGGTCAGGTCTATGGACGCTGGGATATGGTCTGGCCAGGAATAACTGTGAAGAGAATACTCAATGCCCAAGGAGAGGCTGTACACTCGGGCAGGAGGAGGTCCCACACCCATCTAAGGAACCCCCAAACCTATACCATGGCATCACAATGGGGACAGGTGCCAAATGGCAGCTTTGTCACCCACTACCCAGTTCTAGGTCACAGTTCCAGGACAAACTGAAGAAAGATAAGGAACTCCAGAGCCAGGAGGAAGTTCAGAAGTATGCAGCAGCTGTGTGGTTCACATTGCAGGAGCAGAGCTGAGACAGTATTCCAGCATGTAGCTCAGCTTTCAGAGGGATACAAAGGGCAGGAATCTCAGACCACGAGGGAGCCAGCTATTCTATAACTCTGAAATAGCAGAGATTTCCAGAGCGGTAATAGTGACTGAATCCAACAACAGTTTACTCTTTCTCAGAACTAAACCCAGGTCAGGAACTTGCAGAACTCAGACCAGGGTCAGCAGCATGATCAGACTTTACCCTGAACTTGGGGAGCACTGAAAGCTTTCACGTCTCCAGCCTAAGTCTCTGAAATCCTGGAATAACACAACACTCAATATTTCGAGAGAGCAGCAGTAGGACCAGCCTACACCTTCCTTCCAGAAGTGCCGCAGAGCCCAGCCCTAACATCAAGTCCAAAGTCAAGAAGCAGGCTGGAAGACTGTGCATATAAAAAAGACTCCCATCATAAAAAGCTACTACGGTAGTGAGGACATTTAATCTAGAAAAAGAGAATAACTAAAACATCAGTAAGCAAAATCTCAAATAAAAACACAAATTTGGCACAGACTCAACTAGAATTAAAGAGTTGAAAATGTTTTTATCAATAAAATGAGAGCACTAGAGGAAAAAATTAGAAAAGAAATAAGAACTGTGGAAGAAAAAACTGGACACAGAATTAATGGTGTGGCACAGGCAGTACAAACCTTGCCCAAGCCACAAACTCCCTGAAAATCAGAATGGACCAAATAAAAGCCAATGACTCCACAAAACAAGGAATATTAAAACAAAGCCAAAAGACTGAGTTATCTCATAGCAAAAACAACTGACCTGGAAAGCAAATTGAAGAGATAAAATTTTTTTAAATCATTGTACTACCTGAGCATCATGAACAAAAGAATGTAGACATCATCTTTCAAGAACTCTTAAAAGAAAACTGCTAAGATCTCTTAGAACCAGAGGGCAAATTGGAAACAGAAACAATCTGAGAGTCATCTCCTGAAAGCAAACCCAAAATGAAAGCTTCTAGGAACATTACAGCCAAATTCCAGAGCTTCTTGGTCAAAGGAAAAATACCAAAAGCCACTAAAAAAGAAAGGATTCAAGTACTAAAGAGTCAGTCAGAATAACTCATCACTAGAAAGAATTGGAGACCTTGTGATGCAGTACTCCAGAAAGCAAAGGTATAGACTTGCAGCAAAGAATAACTTATCCAGAAAAAGTGAGTATAATGCTTTAGTGGAAAAAACATGGATCATTAATGAAATAGAGGATTTCCAAACATTCTTAATGAAAAGACCAGGGCTTCATAGAAACTTTGAGGTTCAAACCCAGGTGTTAAGAGAAAAATGAAAAGGTAAACACAAACAAACTATCATAAAGGATTAAACAGAAATTAATTGCTTTCATTCTAATATGGGAATGTGATACATGTGCCCCCTATGAACTCTATCATCATCAGCACCTGGGAGTGTTCTGTTATTACTTGATTTTAAGAGAAGAATGGAAAGTGAGGGGAAGAGGAATATACTGAGAGGAGGTGGTGTAGGAAAAGGAATATTAGAGAGAAATAATCAGGGTATTCAAGTAGACATCTGTACAAACAAGGAGGGGATGGGGGGAAACATGTGACACTCGAACCTTACTCTTATTAACCTGGTCAAAGGAAGGAAGCATACACACACACACACACACACACACACCACAGGAGTGAGGTACAGAAATACATTTTACTCAATAGGGAAATAGAAGAGAAAGCAGAGAAGGGAGAATTAGAGGAAGGGCACATTAAGGGAAGGATTAGTCTTAAGCAAAAAAAACTCTAAGGATATACACAGATATTTATAGCTCTTTTTAAGGTTGCAAAGAATGAGAGTTGGAGGGGGTGCCTATACATTAGGTAACTGCTGAACAAGTTGTGGTATCCAAAAGTGATGGAATACTATTGTGCCATAACAAATGATAATGGTGATGGCTTCAGAAAAATATAGGAAGATATGTATGAATTGATACAAAGCGAAATAAACAGAACCAGGAAAACAATTCATTTTTTAAAATATCCTAAAGATAAACAACTTTGAAAGAATTAGGAACACTGATCAGCATAATGGCTAATGACAATTCTAGAAGACCAATAATGAAATGTGCTACCCACTTCCTGAGAGAGAGGTGAAGGACTCAGATTGCAGAATGAGGTGTGTATATATACACGCACATACATATGTTTGTGTGTGTGTGAGAGAGAGAGAAGAAGACAGCCAATGTCGAAATTTATTCTGCCTGCCTATATATACTTGTAACAGGGGATTTGTTTTTCCTTCACTCTCACTCTCAGTAGAGAGAGGGTAAGAGTGAGAGAAGGCAGGTATGTTTTTTCCTGGGTTCTCTTCTTTTTTCTCTCTATATTCTTTCACTGGGTGACCTCAATAGCTCTCATGGATCTAATGATAATTTCTATGCAAATGACTCCTAGTTCTATATAATTAGCCCTAATCTCTCTCCTGATCTCCAGTGCTGCATCACTAACTGCCTATTGGACATTTAGAACTAAATGTGCCATAGGCATCTCAAACTCAGCATGTCTCCAACAGAACTCATTGTCTTTCACTGAAATCCATTACTCTTTCAAACTTCCCTATTTCTGATAAGGCTACCACCATCATTCCAGTCACTCAACCTCAATATCATCCTTTATTCACTACCAGTTGTTCTGCTCTTCAGCTCCACCATCATCTTCATCATGTCCTACCCTGGATAAACTTATCACCAGGTAACTCATCATCATGGAGATTGCTTCGGTTTTGCTACTCACACCTCATCAGTGCCTCCAATTGCTTCTGCCTCTCTGATTGGAGGGCTGGAAAGCAGAGCAAAAAACCCTCCACCCATAGCCTCTCTTTATAAGGAGGTCAAAATGCCAGCCATGTCTTAATTTTCTACCAGCTGTTCTGCTTGGTTTCAATTTATTCATAATACCCCCACACTGGGTACCCTCTGGCACTCCTCACCTCCCTTTTCAGCTTCATTTTGTATATTGCCTCTCCATATTAGATGTAAGCTCCCTGAGGGCAGGAACTGTCTTTCTCTTACTTATGTCTCCAGTGTAAGCACAGGGCTGGCACTTGGTAGGTTCTTCATGAATGTTCATCGTCATCTCCTTGACACCTCACTCCCATTCAACCCACATATACAATTTTTTACCCAATCCGCTGTTTCTACCTTCCCAGAATTACCCACATTACCCTTCTCTCCACTGACACAACCACTACCCCAGTTCAGGCCCTAGACTATTGCCTGAGCCCCTTGGCTGCTCATCCTGTCTCATCTTTTACCATTTTGTAGTAGCAATTTAGATTTGAAGATCTTTCCCCCCATTAATAGGCCATGTGACCTGCTTATGTCACAGGAAGTCTAAGTCACATGTGGTAGGAGGAGCTTCCTGATGGGAAAAGGAAGTTATATCACAGGAAATGCTGACAGAGAGAGAGAGAGAGAGACAGAGAGAGAGAGAGAGAGAGAGAGAGAGAGAGAGAGAGAGAGAGAGAGAGATGTTATGGCTGCTAATGGCTATCGTGATAGAGCTGACCAGACTGATTTAGCTGTACTGTGAGTTTGCTTTGGGGAAGACCCCAGCACAGGGTCAGAGAGGTTTTGGGATGGTAAGTCTCCATGCTGTGATATTATGTATTGAATGCTTTACTGCTCTGATAGATTGGGTAAATGGCTCGTGGGATGTGGTTCTCTGGTGTCTGAATAAATGGTTTACTTCTTCTACCTACTCTGGCATTTTGACAATGATCATCTACATTGTTATTACTGCCTTACTGATACACATTCCAATCCAGCCTCAACTGAGTTGCCAGAGTGATTTTCCTGAAACATCTATCTGACCACGAAAACTTCCCCTCTACCACCCAATCAATAAATCCCATTGGCTACCTATTATCTATAGAATCAATTATAAAATCCTCTGTTTGGTATTTTATTGTTGTTGTTCAGTCATTTCAGTAGTGTCTGACTCTTTGTGACCTCATTTGGGGTCTTCTCAGCAATCATGCTGGAGTCGTTTGCTATTTCCTTCTCTGGATCATTTTGCAGATAAGGAACTGAGGCAAGCAGGGTTAAATGGCTTGCCCAAGGTCACACGGCTTGTAAGTGTTTGAGATCAGATTTGAACTCAGGAAGATGAGTCTTCCTAAACAAAGGCCCAGCACCCTATCCACTATGCCACCTACCTGCTGCTGTTTGGTATTTAACGGTCTCCAAACCTGACTCTAATCTACCTTTCCAGGTTTCTTATGTATTCCTCTCACACACACTACAATCCAATCTAACCGGCTTTCTTATTGCTCCTCACAGACACTTCATCCCGTCTTTGTGCTTTTGTACTGGCTGACTGTCTTGCATGTCTAGAAAGTATTCTCTTCTCACTAGGCTCTCCTGGGATCCTTGGTTTCCCTGAAGTCTCAGCTCAAGAACCACCTACCTTGTCTCCAAGGTCTTTCAGGTCTCAGACTACCTTTGATATTTGCTTTAAATGTGTTCCCTGTATATCTATATAAGGGCTTTTCTCTTTAACAGATATTTTTAAAATCTTTGTTGATTGATTATTGTACAGTAAGAAATTACAAACATAAGGAATTCAGAAAAATATGAGAATACTTGTTCAAATTGTAATGGTGTGTTTTTCACTTTCTGACGCTGTATGAAATAAGTAGTACTAAGAGAACACTGCATGATGACTACAACAATGCAGATGAAGAGCTTATTAAAAGAAAGTTGAAAAGTAACTGAAAAATCAAGCAAAGTCCCAGAGAAACGATGATGAAAAACATTCTTCTCCTGTCATAGAAGAGAAGTGGCATAGAATACATTGTTAGCTGCAGTCAGCATATCAGATTGCTTACTTGTTTTGCTCTGTTACAAGGTTCAGGCTGAAGAGGGGAAGGTTTGAAATAACTAGGATGTAAAAACAAAAAGGACTGACCAAATTATTTTTAAAAGAAGAAAAACAAGTCCAAGCCCCAGTTGTTAGAATCCAGGTGAAACAGCACAGGGGGCTTTTAGCTCCCAGCTCACGGTGGTGAAGGTGCCACTTCTTTCGGTCCCGAATCCAGCTTCATCCTACACCGGCAGCCACCCCGCAGCGTCCAGCCCAAGCCACCACCTTCGTCACCACCATGCCGCCCAAGTTTGACCCTAATGAAATTAAAGTCGTGTTTTTAAGGTGCACAGGTGGTAAAGTTGGTGCCACATCAGCTCTGGCCCCCAAAATTGGTCCCTTGGGTCTGTCTCCCAAAAAGGATGGTGATGACACTGCCAAAGCAACTGGTGACTGGAAAGGGCTAAGAATCACAGTGAAACTTAGCATTCAGAACAGACAGGCCCAGATTGAGGTTATGCCTTCTGCCTCAGCCTTGATCATCAAAGCCCTAAAGGAACCTCCTCGGTACAGAAAGAAGCAGAAAAATATTAAACACAATGGAAACATCACTTTCTATGAGATTGTCAACATTGCTCAACAGATGAGGCACCGATCTTTGGCAAGAGATCTTTCTGGAACCATTAAAGAGATACTTGGAACAGCCCAGTCTGTGGGCTGCAACATTGACAGCAAACACCCTCATGATGTCATTGATGACATCGATAGTGGTGCTGTTGAATGCCCAGCAGGTTAAAAGCTACAAAGGAGACTATTGCAATAAATTTAACATTTGACAAAAAAAAAAAAAGAAACAGCACAGGGGAGCACCTGAACTGATGTTAAGAAACCCAAACTTTCTTCCCTGCCTGAAGATGGATTGCTCCTAAATCCCCTGGGCCAGGAGTTGCTCTAGCTAGAGTGATGCTGAGACAGACAGCTAAGTCAGTCAGAACTATTATGGCTGAACAGGCACACAGAATTGTGAGGGCATCAGCCTGCCCTATCCCATCCACTCTTTTCTACCCATAGAAAACCTTGGAATCCAAGTCCAGTGTCCATTTTAATCCATGTGCTTTGTAGCTCATTATTCCATGGAAGGAGACACCTGCAGCGTTTACTCACCTGGCTTTGCTAGGTACTTTTTTGGTTGCTTTTACATTACTTTTAGTGACCAGTCCTATAATATTCATTAATCCCATTCTCAGGGACAGCCCTCTGCTTTTAGCCAAGAAGGAAGGACAGAGCAGCCATTTGCTATGGTCCTCCAGATGTAGTGTGAGTTACATTCAAAATATGGTTCAGAGACAAGAGAAATCTTTCCAGGTTGAGAAGGGTCATTCCAAAGACGGGGACCAAAAGAAACATCACACATTCAACTAACATTTCCTAAGTGGGCAAGTATGCTAGGTACAGAGAACACAAAGATGATAAACAAACAACACTGTTCCTGTCCTCAAAGAGCTTACCCATTCTACCGGATCAGGGGACGGATTATGACATGGACACATGTATAAGTACAAAGTAATAAGGAAAAAATAAAAGTTCCAAGCAAAGGGCTCTAGGAAAATTTGAGGATAAAGAGATACAGAAGGTGGCATGGTACAGCATTTTTGGTGTTTTTTTTAATCCTGTAGAATAGAAAATGATTGTACATGAAATCACAAATCTCTATATGTACAGCTTGCTTTTCCTTTTAAATATGTAATTCTGTTGTCTTCTGCATATTTTAAAAATACTTCAATGACCTTCCTTTCTGTCTTTTCTTTTTTTTTATTTAGCAACTATTCTGCCCTTTTAGTTTCCCCTCTTTAAGAAAAAAAAGGAAGCAGCTAGGTGGTACAGTAGATAGAGCACTGGCCCTGGAGTCAGGAGGACCTGAGTTCAAATCTAACATCAGATACTTACTAGCTTTGTGACCTTATGCAAATCACTTAACCCTAATTGCTTCCAAAAGAAAAAAAAGGGAAAGCTTTGTAACAAATAAGCATTACCAACAAAACAAATTCCCCATATTGGCCATGCCCCAAATTATATATTTCATTTTGCACCTTGACCATCCCTTCTCTGCCAGGAAGTGGCTAACATGGGTACTCTGGAACTGATCATTTTCTCAATCAGTGTTCTTAAGTCTTTTAAAGTTATTTTTCTTTGTAGTGTTGTTGTTATATAAATTGTTCTCTGGTTTCTGTTCACTTTGTGTCAGTTAATGCAATTTTCCCAGGTTTCTCTAAACATCCCTTTCATCATTTTTGTGATGCAATTATAATACATTCCATTCATGTAACACATAACAATTACCCAACTAATGGACACCCCTTTGGTTTCCAAGTTTTTGCTACTGCAAAAAGAACTGAATATTTTTGTCCCTTATGAGTCCTTTTTTTCTTTCTTTGATCTCTTTGAAGTATAGTGGTATTAACCCAAAGAGTCCAGATTCTGGGGTAAGAACTCATTATTTCATGAAAACTGCTCAGAAAACTGGAAAATAGTATGGCAGAAATTGGGCATAGACCAATATCTTACTCCATATACCAAAATAAAGTCAAAACGGGTTCACAATTTAGATATAAAGGCTGATACTATAAGCAATTTGGGAGAAAAGAGAATAGTTTACCTGTCAGATTTATGGAGAAGGGAAGAATTTATGACGAAACAAGAGATAGAGAACATTACAAAATGCAAAATGGATAATTTTGATTACGTTAAATTGAAAAGTTTTTGTATAAACAAAGCCAATGCAACCAAAATTAGGAGGGAAGCAGAAACTTAGGAAAGAATTTTTATAACCATTGTCTCTGACAAAGGCCTCATCTCTAAAGTATAAAGAGAACTGAGTCAAATTTATAAAAATACAAGTCATTCCCCAATTCATAAATAGTCAAAGGATATAAACAGGCAGTTTTCAGAGGAAGAAATTAAAGATATCTATAGTCATATAAAAAATGCTCTAAATCACTATTGATTAGAGAAATGCAAATCAAAACAGCTCTCAGGCACCACATGTCTCCTGTCAGATTGGCTAACATGTCAGAACAGGAAAATGATAAATGCTGGACAAGATGTGGGAAAATTGGAACACTATTGCATTGTTGGTGGAGATGTGAAATGATCCAGCCATTCTGGAGAACAATTTAGAACTATGCCCAAAGGGCTATAAAAATGTGTATACCCTTTAACCCAGCAATACCACTTCTAGGGCTGTATCCCAAAGAGATCATACAAGGGGGAAAAGGACCCGTATATACAAAAATATTTATAGCAGCTCTTTTTGTGGTGGCAAAGAAATGGAAATCAGGGGGATGCCCATCAATTGGGGAATGACTAAAGAAATTGTGGTATATGAATGTAATGGAATTCTATTGTGCTATAAGAAATGAGAAGCAGATGGACTTCATAAGAACCTGGAGAGACATACATGATCTGATGATGAGGGAAAGGAGCAGAACCAGGGGAACATTGTATACAACCACAGACACATTGCTTTGGTGATGACTAACTTTGATAGACTCAGCTCCTCTCAGCAACACAAGGTTCTAAGACAGCTCCAAAAGACTCATGATGGAAAAGGCTATCTACATCCAGAGAAAGAATTATAGAATCTGAATGCAGATTGAAGCAAACTATTTGCTCTCTCTTTTTTTTTTATTTTATTTTATCTTAGGTTTTAGAACACCATTCTCATGGTTCATTTGATTGGTTATAATTCTTCTTTACAACTTGATTATTGGGAAAATAAATGTAATGTGAGGTTATATGTAGAACCTATATCAGATTACATGGCATCTTGGAGGGGAGGGGGGAGGAGAAGAAGGGGGAGAAAATTTGGAACTCAAAAGCTTGTGGAACGGAAGGTTGCAAACTAAAAATAATTAATTAATAATAATTAATTGATAAAAAAGAAAGAAGTATAGTGGTATCCCTGGTCAAAGGGTATGTACAGTTTAGTGACTTTTTGGGTATGATTCCAAAGTGCCTCCCAGAATGGCCAGAACAGCTCACAGCTCCACCACTACTTCACTACTCTGCCTGTTTTTCTGCAGTTTCGGTGGCAATTGTAAATTTTCTTTTTTGGTTATTTTTGCCAATCTGTGGGAAGTGGGTTGGAATTTCAGAGTTGCTTTAGTTTTAATTCCTCTAATTGTTATTAATTTAAAGCATTCAAAAAATAGGGCTTTTGAGCATTTGAACTTTTTCCTTTGAAAATTGACCGTTCGTATGCTTTGCCTATCTATTGAAGAATGACTCTTCTTCTCATATATTTGAATGTTTCTTATATATACTAGATATCAGACCTTTATCAGAGAAACTTTCTGCAAAGATTTTTTCCCCCAATCAGCTGTTTGGCAATGGTACAAGTGTAAAGAGTGCAGAATTTGAAATCAGAGGAGCTAGGTTCAAATCTCAGGTCTGCCACTTAGCACTTATATGACCTAAGTGAGTAATTTAACCCCCAGGAGCCCCATTTTCCTCATCTGTAAAATGAGGCTGCTGGAGGAGATGACTTCTAAGGTTCTTTCCAACTCCCAAGTCTAGGATCACTTTCATTTGAGGGAAACCGGAAAGGCTTTCAGGAAAGTCCTCTTAGTTACACCTGGAAGGACGAGATGAATTTCAATAGTCAGAGAGACAGCCATCAGGGAGAAAGATGAAATGTCAAATTTGAGAAACAGCTAGCTTCCAGTTTGAACTTGTTTGGTTAGAACACAGAGTCCTTTAAAGGGAAAATTATGAAATGATGCTAGAAATATAGGTGGGATCCAGCCTGTGAAGGGCCTCAGATGATAAGATAAGCAGTTTGTACTTTATCCTTTAGGTAATAGAGAGCCACTAGAGGTTTTTGAGCAGGGGAATGACCTAGTCAGGAGGATTATTTTGATAGCTAGAGGACAAAAGGATAGGAGGGGGACAGACTGGAATCTGTGAGACCAAGTAAGAAATTATTGTAATAGTCTAAGCAACAGGGGATGAGGACTAGAACGAAGATGTTGCCAAAGAGATTAGAGAATGGGGGATGGATATAAGACCTATTACGAATCATTGAGAGAATAGGGGACCTAAGTATCCCAGGTACAGGATCCTTTGTTCTTACTACACAAGAAAAGTAAATTAGCCCTGAGGGAAGCTATGATGGTTCACACAGCAGGGGGGAGGGGGGAGACCTGGAAAGGAAGGACTCTGGGAAGCAGTGTTTAATAATGGGGCCAATTGACTTTCAATACCACTGACAATTGAGGATCCTAGCCCTTGCACTCATTAGTAGCAACAGAAGCATTGTCTTCAGATTTCCTGGACACAGAGTTTTCTGCTACCCTGGTGAAGCCCAGTCCAACCTCCTTCTCTTCAGCCCATATGGCCGAGGGAGTGGCCAGCCCCTGCCCGTCATAAATGGGAAGGGAAGGAACCCAGTGATACCTCCCCCCACCCAATTACAGCTTCTCCTGTTTGTCATTTATCCATGTAGCCGCCACATAATCTACAACTGCTCTCAGGGAGATCTCAAATGTGCTCCATTTCTAAAATTTGCAGTGAAAATGGAATAGCGCAACTGGCTCACAAGTCAATAATTAGCTTTTATTGTGCACTTTTTATTCATAAATAAAGAAATCCTTGATTATTTTTTTACTATGCTTACATGAGCTAATGTCCTTATTATCACCAGAAGGGATTTCCCTGGGTCATTTAAGGCTTTAGGCAGAACAATCCTAGAGAAGATGAGCCTGTACTTCCAGGTCCAAAGTCTCCATTCTGGATAAGCAAAGGAACTCCCAAACCTTCCAATTTCCCAAGCCTGTCTGTTTTCCAAAAATAATTCAAGGCTGAAGGAGTATGCACTTGCCACAAAGAGTCCCGATGTAAAGTCAGAAGACTGGCATTTGAATCCTGTCTGCTACTCCAATTATAATTTTGGGCAAGCCTTTTTACCTCTTGTGAGCCTCAGTTTCCTCATCTGTAAAATGAATAGCTCAAGATAGATAGTATCTAAGTTCCCTTCTAGCTCTATATCCAATGATCCCATGACTAAATCCCAGGGTCCCTATCTCCTGAATCCTATAATAAAAAGAGTTTCTATGGATGCTGGGTCTTCTTTTCTTTTTTCTGTTACACATAGATGGTTTGGGGTCACTGCTTTCAGGTGAGTGCTCAGGCTGTGCCCGGAGGTATTAGCCAATAGTCCTGGTCTGGGCACTGGTGGTATCTAAGAGGAAGCAGAGACTTTACTGCTTTTCCCCCAAATCCAAGCCCCTTTCAGTCTTTTTAGGTCTGGGCCCAAGATCTGAAAGGAATTGCCCAGATTTAGGCTAAACTAGTTTGGCCAGGGGTGGGAAACTTCCTTGGCCATCCTCCTGGCCCTAAAGGAGCATTCAGAGAACAGGAATGCCCTTAGGACCCAGGCTAGATGCTGGAACCCCCAAGGATCCTCTCTAACTAGGGGCTCTCTTAACGTTAAGGTACTAAAAGAGGGAGGAAGGCCTTTAGTAAGTCACTGTGGCCAGGTGTGTCATCAATTCTAATGCAAACTCCCCAAGGCAGGAGACATCACAGCATCCTGTCCTCTTCATTCTCCCCTGTGGGCTTTAAAAGAGATTCAAGGATTTCGCAGAAAAAGTTTCCTTATCTGTGGGGACTTGGGAAGTGGGAAATACGGCTCCTTGGGTCAGTGCTGGCCCTTACTCGTTGTGTGACCTCAGACAAGTTACATGACCTCTTTGACTTTCAGTTTCCTCCTCTCTAAAATGGGAATAATTATACTTTCATGACCTACTTTATGAGGCAGGTGGGAAAATCAAATGAGATAAAGTATATGAAGCATTTTATAACCTTGAAGTGCTATCTCAATCTTAGCTATTATCCGGATGATATCACAGGTGGCCAGAAGTACTCTCTCGAGTCACTGAATATCAGAGTGGGAAGAGATTGGTCCAATGCCCTCATTTTAAAAGAATGGGAGGTTGAAGCCTAGAGAGGAAGGACCTGCCTAAATTTATACATAGTACCAGCCTGAAACAGTGTGATGTAGTGAAGTGGTCTGTGGGTATCCACAAACTTGAATATGGAAAAAAAATATATCTTTATTTCAATATAATTTGTTTTCTTTGTAATCCCAGGTATGTTGTATTATGTATTATTCTGAGGAGTCCATAGGCTTCACCAGACTGCCAGAGGGGTCCAAGATGTAAAGCTTAAGAATTCTTTATATTAAGGATAAAGAGCCACCATGTGAGTCAGGGAGACCAGACTGATATATACTAGCTGTGTGAGACCGGCCAACTCACTGCCTCTCAGGGACCTGGGCCACTCTCTAAGACTAGACTTCAACAGCAAACAAAAATATCACAAGCAGGATCTGAACCCAGCTCCTCTAGTTCCAAATCGAGAGCTCCTTCCTGACAGCAGGCTGGGCAAGGCCACAAAAATTCATGCCCTTAAGACGCGTAGCAGATGTGGAGTCTCCTTAGTCACTGTAATAATTAACTTTGCTTTCCCTCTGTCTCTACATTTGTTTTAGTTCTGCTCCCAGAGTCACATGTTTGTCCTTTATACCTAAGCCTCCTCTGTAATGCTTGAATATAAAGGTCCCAATCTTCCCATCCCTCCATCCCCAGGGGAGAAAAAAGCAGTCTCACATAGGCCTTGCGCACTCAGCCTTGCCCAAAAGCTAAACACACCTGGGGTGGTCAGGCATGACAACAGTCCTGGAGTCTGCTTGGTCCTGACCAGACACTGAGTATCCATCATTAGATTGGTCCAGGGACTGAGGGTGCTCTAAGATTTTACATTGAGTCATCAGGCCAGGCCTGACCTGGCCTTCCACAAACAAATCACCTCCCTGCCTCTGCCCAGAGTTGAAAATGAACAGCCATCTGTCTTGTGTTCCTTCTATGTGTCCTTTATCTGCCAGAGTACGTAGAAGCAAATGGGTCCCTGTGTGTGAGTGTGAACACTGTGAACAGTCCTCAGATTGGTGTTTATGGCTGTGTAATGAGCTAATTTTCTTCCACACTATTGATTTCTCTCTCAGTGCTGCTGCAGGACGCTCTCTGACAAGGAGTGACTCAGCTACTTTGCCCAACATGGGGCCAGAATATGCAGGATGTTCCAGGTGATCAGAAAATAGACATGCTGACCAGCGGTAGGTGGCCCACGGCTAAGAGCAGGTGATAGTCCTCAGAATGGGCTGGGGGCGTGGCAGATCAAAGGTCTTAGATGGAAAAGGGGGAATAGCCGAGGATCATTTACAGAAGATATGTAAGTATCATACAGCCTGTGGAGGTCAGGTAAACAGCTCTAGATTACTATGGGATCATGGGATCATGGGATCATGATCTAGAGCAGGAAAATACTTCTGCTATCATCTAGCCTAATCTCAACACTGTTTTACAGATGAGGATAAGGATTGAAGCCCAAAGCAGTTGAATAACTACAGAATATAAGCATTCAATTAAAATTCATTTATTAAGTAACTCCTATGCTCTAGGGGCACGTGGAGTGTTTGGGAAGGACTGGCTCCTCTGGCGTGAGGGCTGCTGAGCCCTTTTCAGGGCTGCTCATCCACCTTTGGTGGCCACCTGATTGACCCAGCTATCGCCTGTGGCTCCAAGAAGCTTTATCATGCAGAGTAACCATACCTCAGTAAAACTGTTTTGGCAAACAGGCTAAACCAAGTTGAGGGTAACCAACAGGCCTCAAGCCCATAAGTGAGTTGGGGTGGGGTGTCTATTCCAAGCATGTAAAGACTTCTCTGACAGAATGGGTGGCCAAGAACAATTTGTTCCAATGACCATAAAGGAGGCTGAAGCAGGTGCTGTGGAGACTTAGAGCTTGGTTAGACATCAGAGATGCCAAGATGCCAAGGTCATCCACTGTGTCTCAGGCCATTGTCGGTTGTCCTGACTTTTGTCTTGCCACTGGACTTCAGTGATTTTGGAAGAAAGAGATCGACAACTTTGTGCAACTTTGCCTTATTTAAATCCAATTCACAAGAGAATCAAGACATCACCCATGATGTCACTGGTCCTCTACAAAAAGAACGATGAACAACAACTATGCCAGGCACTGTTCTAGGCATGGAGGGATACAAAGCCAAAGATGAAAATAATTCCTGTCCTAAAGGAGCTGACATTTTACTGGGGATGGAAGTAGGATGGAAAACAACATGCAAAATATATATGTATACATGCACATACACACACACAAAGTAAGTACAGAATAACTTTTATGGAGAGCACTAACAGCTGGGGGGAAGGAGCAGAGGGGTCAGGAAAGGCTTTCTTTTGGAGGTGGTACTTTAGCTGAGCCTTGAATGAAACTAGGGATTCTAAGAGGGGAAGGGAAGAAGGGAAAGCATTTCAGCCATGGAGATAATCTTTGCAGAGGCACAGGAAATGGAATATATGGGAACCAGCTATTGGGCCAATTTGACTAGAACAGAGATGTAATCCCTGTTCCAAAGCCCATTGATATGGGACTCTCTCCTTATTAGTGAAGACGAAGGCCCTGCTCTACTAGAGGTGGGGGTTGGAGTTGGTGGGAAGTAAGAGTTTTGGTTCTCAGCCAAGTCCTCTTTTAGGTACTCATCATTCAAGTGCTTCCTGGCTACCAGCTTCAAGAAAGAAGATGGAAGAGGCCAATCCCACTTCAGGTTGCTGAAGATGTTTTCAGGTTTTCTGTGAAGACATGAGAGGAGAGAACTGACTGTCTTTATCATGGTCCTATCCCCAGCTTGCTACTCTAGAGACTTTGGGGAGTTCCACCTTGGGTGAGATCCAGGACCCTGTCTCTTGGTTGCCTCTCACTCCTAACAGGAAAGTGACTTCATTCTGCATTGTCAGGTATATATTCTCCTATGTATACCTTCTCTGATTTCTGTTTTGCTATGATTTAGATAAATGGGCTTCTTTGCTGTTTTCTCTATGTAAGTTCATTGAGGAGCTGGTATGTGGTGGGAGAAAGGTAAAGCTTTGGATATAGACCTTGAGTTCCCCCTTTCCCTCCAGAAATTACAAAGCAATCAAAAGTTAGCTCAAACCCAACCATATCCCATAGACTAACAATGTTTAGGAGAGCAGATAAATATACTTCTGGTCTGGCATCTCCTTTCTCAGAGGAGAACAGAGCGACGACCTCCAGTCCCAACCCCCTGCTTCCCCTCTTGGCAGGAATGAACATCTCCCTTTGGAGAATGATGAGGGGAGGAGAGGCTAGAAATATCTGTTCTGCCTCCCTTCTAGTCACACACAAGGTCAAACTCCCACCAAGCATGGACCTCTCTACACATATGGTGCCCTTCCCATTCTTTCCCTATATAGATTATATGTGAAGTGGAGTAATGGCATAGATTGTTGTTATTTTCATTTCCAGTCCCGTCTGACTCTTCATGACCCCATTCTACAGATATCAGTCTGCAAAGATGGGCTGGAGCTATACTGATGAGGATGGAAGGAAAGCTCAGGTGGAAACCATAGTCCAACCTTATAGGCTATAAGGATCTTGGGTCAGCTAGTGCTGAAAGTACTGGACTTGGAGTCAGGAAGTCCTGAGTTCAAATCCTGCCTCAGACAATTACTAGCCATGTGACTCCAGGCAAGTCATTTGACCTCAGTTTACCTCCCTTTCCTCATCTACAACATGGGGATAATAGCACCAACATCACAAAGGTTTTGTCAGGATCAAATGAGATAACAAAAGTAAAACATTTTGCAAATGCTATATAACCATCATCATCATCACTATTCATGACCTCCAACTGCAAAGGTTTTCCAACCTGACACAGGCATACCCTATCTGTGAATAAGAATTCCCTCCATTACATTTCCAACAAGTGGACAGCCAGTCTCCATGTAAAGATCCCCCAGTGAAGGGGAACCACTAATTTCCAAAGCAGTTCATTCTCCTTTTGGACAGCTCTTAATTATTAGGAAGTTTTTTCTTTATATGGAGTCTATACCTACCTTTCAACAGTTTCCACCCATTGCTCCCAATTCTGCCTTGTAGGTCTAAATAAACAAGTAATTGATTCATCCACAAGACAGCGCTTTAAATGCTTGAAGATAGTTATCATTAAAAAAACTTCCAAGCTTTCTCTTCTACAGGATAAACCATCCCAGCTCCTTCAACTGACTGGCCTACAGCATGATCTCCAGATGTCCAATTATCCCGGTCACCCTGCACTGTCATTCACCAGGCTTGCTGCTGTTCTCCTCAATGTATAGTACCCTAACTCAACACAGTCCTCTAAGTATGATTTACCAGGTCAGAGGATAGCTGGATTGTTGTCTCCCTCACTCTGGCTATTATGCTTCTCTCAACACAGTCTAAGATTGTATTAGCTTTTTTGACTGCTGGATTGTGTTATGAATTCATTTTAAGCTTACAATTCACTAAAACCCCCAGTTTTTCCCCAGATCATTGTTTAATAATTCACCCTCCATCCAACACTTACAAAATTGATTATTTGAACCTGAATTTTTACATTCAGGTTTTAAAAGAACAAACCTAATAGGATAAATAAAAAGTTTTACCTTTTTATTTATCCTATTAGGTTTGTTCTTTTAAAATTCATTTTATCTTTCAATCCTATTCAGACATTTTTAAATTCAATCATCCAATGTATTATCTATTACTCCAAGCTTGATGTCTGTAAATTTAATAAGCATACAGTTTACACTCTATGTCACTAATAAAAGCATTAAGCAATACAAGGCCAATAGCTTCATAGGGTACTCTACTGCAAGTTGACACTAACATGTTAACAACTATTCATTGGGTCTGATCATTCAACTAGTTCTAGATCTATCAAAGTGTAACTACCATCCAGCCCTACTTCTCTCTATTTTGTCCCTAAGGATAGCACAAAAACCTTTGCCCAATTTCTTGATGAACTTCCTGTGTATTATGTGTACAGAATTCATTTAACCTACCAGTTGAATGATCCTGTCAAAAAATAAAATAAGTTTAGTCTAGCATGACCTATTTTTGATGAAGTAATGCTGTCTCTTTATCATTACCACTGCCCTTTTTCAATGTTTACATACAATCCCTTTAATAATATGCGCTACAATTTTGTTAGGAATCAAAATCAAGATCCCCAGCCTATAGTTTAAAGATTCCACCTTCTTCCTTTATGAAAAAGCCCCTCTCCTACATGCCATGAGTTTTCAAAGATTACTGACAGCAACTCAATAATCACATCCACAAGTTCTATCAGTCTGAGATGTCCTTCATCTGGGCCTGGTGATTTGAACTAATTAAGGGATGCTCTCTTGTCTCCTCACTGAGTTGAGTTTCAACTAAGTAAATGGGGACAGTGTGGTGCCAAGGCATAGGTATTGGATTTGGAGTCAGAAGACCTGGTATTCAATACTATCCCTAACATTCACTAGCTGTATGACCTTGGGTAAGTTATTTAACATCTAGGCCTCAACTTCCTCACCCATAGAACGAGAGTATCAGAATAGATGACTTCTAAGGTACCACTTATCTCAAAATCTATGCTTCTAAGAAACTTTGTTAACCATTTGTTAATTTGTCATCCCCAGTCCTAAGATTATCTTCCTTGGCAAAGAGAAGGAAAATAAAAAATGAATAATTTTGCCTTCTCTCCATTATTATCATTCCATCCAATATGAGCAGAGATCTTTTCCTCTTCCTCTTTTCCCCAGCATAGTTAAAACCCCCACTAATTCCTCTTTTTTATCCTTTACCCCCATTGCCAACCTCCGCTAATATTACATTTCAGTGTTCCTCAGACTGTTCTTACCACAAACCATTCCCCTGCATGAGCTGCACTTGTTTCTTCCTTCTATACATGTCTATTTTTTTAAAGACCAAGTTGACTGAGTTTCATCTGTATCCATGTCTCTTCCCCATCTCTTCTTCAATGGAATCATTTGTTTTTGTGTCATTAAAATTTAATTCTTGAGAACATACTGTCCTTGATCTACTTTACCCTTTTCCTAATCTGTAAAATGGAAGATATAATAACACTTCACAGAGTTGTTGTGAGGATCAAGTGAGATAATTGTGTAAAGTACTTCATAAATATTAGAGCAATATACAAATGTCAGCTATTGTTTTTGTTGTTAATATTATTATTATTATCCTACTTTTTTTGAACTTTTTGAAATCTCTTTTTTCCACAGATTTAGGGCATCAGACTGCACCTGGTTTCCTTCTCCTCCATCCCAAACTCTGTGATCATTTGCTCCCAATATTCTTATAATTTCTATTTCAGTAACATGTTCATTCTTTTTTATTAAAGTTCAGGTTCAAAATAAGTGTACCTTTTTTGTTTCTGCAATTGTTTCTGCAGTCTCTTAAAGAATGAAATTATCATGACAGCAAGTCAAAACCTTATCAGCTGCTTCGCTTTTGGTTGAAAGGAAGCACTATCAGATATCCAGACAGCTGAAGTCTGCAATAATAACTAAATCACAACTGTCTCAAATTGATGATCTTTTTCTGGAGCTTCTGATCTCATAGGATCATAAAACACAAATTAATAGAAGGAAGGGAATTTGGAAATTATCTTAGCTAATCCTCTCATTTCTCAAATGAGGAAAATTAGGTCTGGAGGCAACAGTGGTCCGTGGAAAATGGACTCAATCTGAACTTTGAGGACTTGAGCTCTAATCACACTTCTGACAGTGCTTGTGTGACCTTTGGAGAGTGACTTAACCCCCCTCTGCCTCTATTTCCTCATCTGTAAAATAAAAGGATTAGACTAAGTACCCTCTAAGGTCCCTTTCAGCCCTTCATCTATGATCCTAAATGGCTTGAAAAATTCATACCAGCAACACTCTTAGCAGAGCTGGAATTTAAACTGAAGTTCCCAGTTTCTAAATCCATTCATTCTTCTTACCACTACACCATACTGCTTCACCAGTTATTTATTTTGTTCTAGCCAGATGGTCTGTGGTACACTAACATGACAATATCTCTTCTTTTTTTCTCCCTATTGATTGTCACCTAAATGCCCTCTACTATGCTTCTTCCCTATGGTTCCTGTATTTCCTCACATTAGTGAATCTTCTTAATATATGCAATGCCTATTTCAAAAGCTTCTCCTAATAGAGGCTATACTTACTTCTACTGTATAGCTTTAAGAGCCAAATGGAATATATCGGACTTGGCAGTTGATACTGACAGCTTTTGAGAGACTGCGAAGACAGAATTAAAGGAGATGATTTGAGGGGAACTATGGGAAAGACAGAACATGAATGAAGAAAACCTAGCTCTTGGTAAAACTGTCACCTTATTTTATGAAGAAACAAGGAGAATTTTGTGTGGTGAGTTTGGAGAAAGACTATTAAAACTGATGGCTTGAGAGAAGAGTTTCCTGTCATAGTGAAGAGAAGCTAGAAAAGATAGAAAGAAAAAGAAGATGGAGGTGTCTTCTTTTCTGGAAAAAAAAACTATTTTAACTTTTATCTTGTAGAGAAGATGAAGAGTATTGCTGAGAAGAAACTGAATGGTATGTGTTTCCATCAGTTACAGTGATGTTTATAGATGGTTCTAGCTAAGATCTTTCTCATAGTTAAAATATTGAAAATAATTTTGAATGTCTTTCTATTATTGATTACATTGTTAATAAATTGTGTAGGCAGTAACTTTAACATTTATATAATTTTAGGAGATTAGGAGTTGATATACATAGAAGATCAACAACTATTTATGGGGAAAGATGATTCTCCAGTTGTAGGGGTAGGAACTCCAACCTAATTCATTAATAAGGAAAATATCGCAATTTTATTAATTAATAAGGAAATATCCACTATACCCCTAGATTACCCTAGAACTTATGATGATGAGAATAAATATGATAAAGAACCAGTAGCAAGCTATAAGGAAAGTTGACTAACCCAAAAAACCCTGTTTCATATACAGTGTTATTCCACTGCACCTTTTTATCTATTCTGTTCCTTTTAAATAAGCTATAAACTTCCAAATTAGTATTTTGTCTCTTTTTTGATTCATTCTCAAGTTACAAGTCCTGTCCTATTAAGTCCCAGTGATAGCTTTGATGTTAAACTTGCCTCCTTTCATTTATGGAGATGATTTGAGGCACTCTTCTGGAATATTATTTCCTTTGAATTATTGATCTCCAATGACATTCTTTTTTTCCTGTTATTCTTCTTATTCTCTTTGATGCCTTGCTTAGCAGATATTCCTGGGCAGTCTTCTCCCTTTCTTTGATTTTTTTTCAGCTTCAAGACCTAAGTATCAGATCCACAAGTCTCCAAGCAACCAAAGAAAAAAAAAATCAACTCTCATTAAGTACCCTCCATCCCTAATCAAGAACCCATAATACTTATATTTTAAGTGATAGCTTAGAAATCCAAATGCTTTTCTTAGATACCACCTTCTCAACTTCTTTCCAAAGCCACTTTAAGGTCTTCGGTGTTTTCCCCCCAGGACTTCATAATCTCTAGCAGTTCTTTGGGTTCCTTCTGGCAGAATCATGTGCCCATATGAACAACCAGAAATAGATGGTGGTCTTCAGGTGTGACAAGTCTCTGGAAGCTTTGCCTCACAACCTGGGAGATATGCCACAGAAAGACAACAGATTTCTCTGATTTATGTCAGTTCAACAAATAGCTACCTTGACAATCTCACCAGGAAGACAACAACCACTACTAACTTGTTTTTTTCCTCTGACTATTACAAGATGACTTCTCACCTGGTGCTACCATATCCTTATTCCTTGAAATACAAGTAACTTCTTTCCCTTAGAGGGTTCAGCTCTACTCTCTACAAGAAGGATATCACTCCTGCTATATATCTCCAAATAGCAAATTGTCCTTTTTCTTCCCCAAATCACATTCTACTACCCTCTGTAGTCCTGCCTCTTTTTATAATCTTTTGTAATTTTTCTTATTGATTTTCTCTTTAGAGAACCTCTGGTTAAGAAGATGGTGTCTGAGAATGGAATTTGGATTTTTGGACCACAGCTTAAAAATATCACAATGATGGGGACTTCTGGCCAAGAACGGAGTACATCTAATGAAGGCATTAAGTTAAAAAAGGAAGGATGAGAAAGAAAATTGCCCACATATATCTGCCAGGCTAGATACCATAGAAGGTAACTATAATATAGGAAGAAAAATAGCAGTGAAGACACTCAGAAATTCAACAACATCCAACAGGGGAGGCAACACTAAGACTAATGGGCTCAGCTGTTTATATACAAATGTACAAAGCTTGAATGACAAGTAACATAAGCCAATATCTTAATAAAAACAAATATAACCTTGTAGGTATATGTAGTCCTTGGTGAAATGAGACCCCTGAATGGAATATAACTCTGGAAAAATATATACAGTACAAAAAGAAAAAATCAGATAGCAAAAGGAGGTATGGAGTATTGTTACACAGGGTGTCCTAAAAGTCTTAGTGCAGTTTTAATTTTTAATAGCTTAAAAGTAAGCAGATAGCCTCAGTGTAAGTAATCTCAGGTACCAGAAGAGAGATAAATTGTGTAGAACGTATGGATAAAGATCAAAAAACAAAAACAGAAGTGATATTGTCATCAGATTTTATTCACACAACCTGGACAGAATGAAGAAATAGATAAAGAGTTTGAGAAACAGATCCTGGCACAAAGGCAGGATATAGTAGCAATGTGAGACTTCAATTATTCAGACATCTGCTGAAGCTCTTTCTCTGCCAGAAGCAAATTGGCTAGTAATTTCTTTGCTTGCCTTAACAATAACCTGCTCCTTCAAAAGGTAGAGGAACCAACAAGGGGAACTGCCAAAATGGATCTGATTCTCACCAATAAAGAGGAACTGGTTGTTGGGGCAGAACTGATAGGAGCATTGTGGGGAAATAATTACTTTATCACATTGATTGTGATAGAAAAGGAAAGAAAAAGGCATAGTCTGACAAATATCCTAGGTTTGGGAAGGATGAATTTCAAAATGTTCAGAGAAGGATCCCATGACCTAAAATTCTACAGGGGAAAATTAGCGCAGAAATGAAATCCTGAAGCTCTGGTGAGAAACAGTTCAAGTAAGGAGGAGTTACCAAAAAAAGAATGAGAATACACAGGAAATTCAATAACACATATAGATTCTAAAAAGATATACAGAAGATGGAAGATTAGTAGATTATTAGAAGATATTATAAGATAAAAACAAAAGTATGGTTACAGTCCTGTAAGAATAATGTAAGGATACCTGTCAGATTGGCTAACATGACAAGATGTCATGTTAATTGAAAATGAAATGAAATAATGAATGAATAATGAAATGAAATAATAAATGAAAATAAAATGAAAATTGGAAAACTAATGCATCGTTGGTGGAGTTGTAAACTGATCCAACCATTTTGGAGAACAATTTGGAACTATGCCCAAAGGGCTATAAAAATGTGCATACCCTTTGACCCTGCAATATCACTTCTATGGCTATATCCCAAAGAGATCATACAAATGGGACAAGAACCCACATGTACAAAAACACTTATAGAAACTCTTTTTGTGGTGGCAAAGAACTGGAAATTGAGGGGATGCCCATCAATCAAGGAATGGCTGAACAAGTTGTGGTATATGAATGTAATGGAATACTATTGTGCTATTAGAAATGATGAGCAGACGGACTTGGAAAAAAAACCTGGAAAGACTTGTATGAATGGATGCTGAGTGAGGAGAGCAGAACCAGAACATTGTACACAGTTACAGCCACATTGTGCGATGACTAACTTTGATAGACTTTGCTCTTCTCAGCCATGCAAGGTTCTAAGACAACTCCAAAAGGCTCATGATGGAAAATGCTATCCACATGCAGAGAAAAAACTCTAGAGTCTGGATATAGTTTGAAGCATACTATTTGCTTTCTCTCTTTTTTATTTTGTTTTGTTTCTTCTTTCTTGTGGTTCATTCCATTGGTTATAATTCTTCTTTGCAACATAACTAATGTGAAAATATGTTTAATGTGAATATATATGTAGAGCCTATATCAGATTGCATGCCATCTTGGGGAAGGGGAAGGACGGGGAGAAAGTTTGGAACTCAAAAGCTTGTGGAACTGAATAAATAAATAATTTTTTAAAAAGAATAATGTGAGGAGTACTAAAGCTCAGAATCAGCTACAGATGGTAAGGGAAGCTAAGCACAACAAACAGGGGTGTTGTGAGAAAAGGAGGATCAAAGAAGGGATAGGACCACTGCTCATGATGGATGGGGGTAATGATAATTGATGATAGAGAGAAAGTAAAGCTTCTCTGCTAAGAAGAATGATTTTTGGAATGGGAAGAACAGAACAAAAATTCTTAGAGTAGTAAAAACATAGGATAAAAAGAGAAACACTAAGACACTACCTAGTTGTGCCTAATGAGTTTAAATCATCAAGCCAAAAGGTATGGAAACAAATGATGGATGTGATTGCTGAGCACTTGTCAGAATCTTTGAAAGTGATGGAACTGACCTAAGGACATCAAATTCAGGGGAGGGGGGAAGTTTGCATATATGCCCAAATAGTCATAGTAGTATTGTTTGTGGTTGCAAAAAAAGGGAAACAAAGTGAATGTCCATCAATTTGATGATACCTGAACAAGCTATGGCATGGGAATGTCATGGGACAGTACTATGCTGAATTCAGACTAACAGTGAAAGATTTATATAAATTGATGCAGAGCAAAGTAAGTAGAACCGGGAAGAATAAAAGATTTTTGGTTATTGGAAGAGAACTTGAGAAAATTCCCATAAAAGGAGAAGAAAATGGAGTCTGCAAACTATAGGCCAGCAAACTCATTCCTGGAAAAATTCTAGAATATTTTATTAAAGGGATGATTAGTAAACACCTAGAAGAGGAAGTGGTGGGCCTAAAGAGCTAACTAACATAGTTTTATCAAAAACAGGTTATGTCAAACTAATCTCATCTCCTTTTTTGATAGGCTTTTTAGACTGATATGTCAGAAGAATGCTGTAAAAACAGTTTAGCTAGATTTTAGCAAGGAATTTGACACAGCTGCTCATCTTATTCTGGTGGAGAAAATGGAAAGATCCATCTAGTTAGACAATAGCATAGTTAGATAGAGTTGAAACTGAATGTGAGGATCTAAAGAGAAGTCATCAGGCATTTAAAATCACCTTGGAGCAGTGAAGGGAAAAATGAGTCTTCAGAAAACTTGTCATGAGCTCTAAGCCAATCCATCCTAAGGGCAGTGATAGGTGAAAATGTAAGGAGGACAACAAAGAAATGAAAACTAGAACAGATCTGTCTATAACAAAACATTTTCATTGTCGATAGCAATGGAAACACTACCTTTGGATTCTAACACCTCGGTCCCCTATGCTGTACATGAAGTGGAAATGGCATGAAAGAAGGCAGGAGGAGCAGCTAGATCAAATAAAATACACACAGAAGAAATCTATTCTGGAAGTGAAACATTTTTTAAAACATCAAGATTCTTATTTCCATAATATGTCAAAGAGAGGAATACAACAAATGATTGGGGAAAAAACACAGACAGTATTATTACTTTAAAAAGGAAATTGAGACATGAGTAGCTACTGAAACATATTTCTAACTTTTCATCTCTACAAAATGTTTGTCAGAATTATCCACATACATAATAATGGTGTCCTAGATGAAATATAAGAAGGAAATTATATGCTCTCACAATTTTCTATAATAAATTACATCTTCACAGTCACACAAGTAGATCAAAAGGTATGGAGAACACAAACTCCCACTATGGTAATTATTTGTTGGATATATAATATATATATTACCAAGTGGTCTCAAGCACAGCAGGAACTCATGGAAGAATTCAAAAAGGAGCTTAAAAATCATATAAGAGAGGTAGAAGAAAAATTAGGAAAAGAAACAAGAGTGATG
The DNA here is from genome assembly GCF_011100635.1 of Trichosurus vulpecula. Taxonomy (NCBI): domain Eukaryota; kingdom Metazoa; phylum Chordata; class Mammalia; order Diprotodontia; family Phalangeridae; genus Trichosurus; species Trichosurus vulpecula. The sequence continues at coordinate 105,504,483 of NC_050575.1, forward strand.
CAAGAGAATTATGAAAAAAGAGTCAACAGCTTGGAAAAAGAAAACAACTGCTTAAAAAGTACAATTGGCCAAATGGAAAAGGAAGTACAAGAGCTAACTGAGGAAAACAACTCCTTAAAAGTTAAAATTGGGTAAGTGGAAACAAATGACTCCATGAGACATCAAGGATCAATCAAACAAATTCAAAAAAATGAAAAAATAAAAGAAAACGTAAGATACATTATTGGAAAAATAGATCTAGGAAAGACAATGTCAGAATCATTGGACTACCCAAAAGCCATAATCAAAAGGAGCACCTGGACAGCATCTTTCAAGAAATTATCAAGGAAAACTGCCCTGACATCCTGAAACCAGAGGGCAAAATAGGCATTGAAAGAATCCACTGATCACCTCAGGAAAGAGATCCCAAAATAAAAACTCCAAGGAACATTATAGCCAAATTACAGAACTACCATGTCAAGGAAAAAAACTGCAAGCAGTCAGAAAGAAACAATTCAAATACTGGGGAACCACAAACAGGATTATACAGGCCTCAGTAACTGCAACATTAAAGAATCAGAGATCATGGAACATGACATTCTGGAAGGCAAAGAGCTAGGACTACAACCAAGAATCACCTACATGGTGGAATTAAGCATAGTACTTCAAGTAAAAAATGGCTATTCAATGAAATAGAAGGATTTCAAGCTTTCATAAGAAGACCAGAATTAAGCCAAAAAGTTTGATCTATAATATCAAAGCCCATAAGAAGCCTAAAAAGGGAAAAAGAGAAAAGAAAACATAAGAGATTCAATGAAGCCAAACTGTTTATATCCCTACATGGGAAGATGATACCTGTGATTAGTACAGCTAAAAAGAAATATACATAGACAGAGGGTATGAGTATAAGGTGAATTTGAGGGAATGACATAAAAAAATAATTAGTGGATAAGCAAGAATAATATACTGGGTACAGAAGGAAGGGAGAGGTAGAATGGGGTGAAGTATTTCACATGAAGAGGCACGAGAAACCTATTACAGTGGAGGGAAAGATGTGAGAGTGGCAATGGGCAGCACTTGAACCTGACTCTCATCAGTATTGGCTCAAAGACAGAATAATACACATAATCAGTTGAATATGGAAATCTATCTTACCTCACAGTAAAGTAGGAGGGGAAGAGATTAAGGGGTGGAGGGACCAACAGAAGAGAGGGCAGATTGGAAGAGGCAGTAGACAGCAGCAAACACTGTTGAGGAGGGAAAGGGTGAAAGGAAAGAGAGGACAAAAAGGAAAAAAATAGGAGGGAGGGAAATGCACAGTTTGTAATCATTAACGGTTAACAGAGTAGATCAAAAACAAGAATCCTGGGGACAGAGCCAAAATAGTGGCTTGAAAACAGGAACTTGCTAGAGCTCTCCCCCAAATCCCTCCAAACACCCATAAAAAATTACTTGAAACAAATTCTAGAGCTACAGAACCCTCAAAATTACAGAGGGAAACAAGTCTCCAGCCCAAGATGGTCTGGATGGTCACTGGGAAGGGTCTATTACAACATGCTGGGAGAAGAGCATAGCCCAAAGTGGCCCATGCCAGGACAGACCAGGACAGAGTAGAATGGGTAGAGCAGGCCTCAGGGCCCTGAATCACTGAGCTGTGGCAGTTACCAGACTTCTCAACCCACAAACGCCAAAGACAATGGAGCAGATCAGCGGAAAAACTGCTGGATCTAGGTGAGAGAAGTTCACAGTCCGGTTGCAGCCCCAGGGAGGTGGAGGTGGCTGCAGATGTTTCTGGAGCCCCTGGACCATATGGTGAGGGGAATCAAGCAGCTGATCAGAGCAGGAGTGCAGAGATGGCTTTGCTGGAGCTGAGGCAACGTTCTCATGCTTTGTTCTGCTTGGATCTGAACCGTGGCTGTGGTTGGTGGTTCTTGGGGGAGGAGGAGTGCTGGTGTGGCAGAACTTTATGGTGACTGTGGAGAGGGAGTCCTCCTGGTGGTTACACAAAAGAAAGGAGTGCCTGCACTCACAGACCAGAGCACAGGCCAGGAGAGGAGCATCATACCACCTCCGAATAGAAGTAGCTCTGAAAACAGCAGTGCAAAACCCCTGAAGCTTGGGACAAAGCATTCTCCACTCTGCAAGCAGTCATGCCCTGACAAAAAGTTAAAAAGTCAAGTAATTGGCTGGGAAAATGAGTAAGCAGCATAAAAGGACTCAGACTATAGAATCTTTCTTTGGTGACAAAGAAGATCAAAACATACAGCCAGAAGTCAACAAAGTCAAAGATCCTACATCAAAAGCCTCCAAGAAAAATACAAATAGGTCTCAGGCCATGGAAGAGCTCAAAAAGGATTTGGAAAATCAAGTAAGAGAAGTAGAGGAAAAGTTGGGAAGAGAAATGAGAGTGATGTGAGAAAATCATGAAAAACAAGTCAATGATTTGCTAAAGGAGGCCCCAAAAATACTGAAGAAAATAACACCTTAAAAAAAAGACTAACCAAAAAAAATAGACTAATCCAAATAGCAAAAGAGCTCCAAAAAGCCAATGAGGAGAAGAATGCCTTGAAAGGCAGAATTAGCCAAATGGAAAAGGAGGTCCAAAAGACCACAGAAGAAAATACCACCTTAAAAATTAGAATGTAGCAAGTGGAAGCCAGTAACTTTATGAGAAATCAAGAAATTATAAAACAGAAACAAAAGAATGAAACAATAGAAGACAATGTGAAATATCTCATTGGAAAAACCACTGACTTGGAGAAAAGATCCAGGAGAGAAAATTTTAAAATTATTGGACTACCTGAAAGCCATGATAAAAAAAAAGAGCTTAGACATCATCTTTCAAGAAATTATCAAGGAAAATTGCCCTGATATTCTAGAACCAGAGGGTAAAATAGAAATTGAAAGGATCCACTGACTACTTCTTGAAAAAGATCCCAAGAAGAAAACTCCTAGGAATATTGTAGCCAAATTCCAGAATTCCCAGGTCAAGCAGAAAATTTTGCAAGCTCCCAGAAAGAAACAATTCAAGTATTGTGGAAACACAATAAGGATAACACAAGATCTAGCAGCTTCTACCTTAAGGGATCAAAGGGCTTGGAATATGATATTCCAGAGGTCAAAGGAGCTAGGATTAAAACCAAGAATCACCTACCCAGCAAAACTGAGTATAATACTCCAGGGCAAAATATGGATTTTCAATAAAATAGAGGACTTCCAAGCATTCTCAATGAAAATATCAGAGCTGAATAGAAAATTTGACTGTCAAATACAAGAATCAAGAGAAGCATGAAAAGGTAAACAGGAAAGAGAAATCATAATGGACTTACTAAAGTTGAACTGTTTTGTTTACATTCCTACATGGAAAGATGATTTATAACTCATGAGACCTTTCTTAGTACTAGGGTAGCTGAAGGGTATGTATATGTATATACACACACACACACACACACACACACACACACACACACACACATATGTATATATATATGTATATATATATATATATATATATATATATACACATATGGAAGGAATAACATATAAACTCAATTGGGTATCTTACCCCACAGGAAAGTAGAGAGGAAGGGGATAAGAGGGGGAGATGATAGAAGGGAGGGCAGATTGGGAGAGGAGATGGTCAAAAGCAAACACTTTTGAAAAGGGACAGGGTCAAGGGAGAAAACTGAATAAAGGGGGACAGGATAGGATGGAGGTAAATATAGTTAGTCTTTCACAACATGACTATTATGGAAGGGTTTTGCATAATGATACATGTGTGGCCTATGTTGAATTGCTTGCCTTCTCAAGGAGGGTGGGTGGGGAGGGAAGAAGGGAGAGAATTTGGAACTCAAAGTTCTAAAAACAAATGTTTTTAAAAAATGATGTTTTACATGCAACTGGGAAATAAGATATATAGGCAATGGGGTATAGAAATCTATCTTACTCTACAAGAAAGTAAAGGGAAAGGGTATAAGATGGGGGGTGGAGTGGGGAGATAGAAGGGAAGGCAGACTGGGGAAAGGGGCAATCAGAATTTTTGACATCTTAGGGTGGGGGAGGGTAGAAATGGAGAGAAAATTTGCAACTCAAAATCTTGTGGAAATCAATGTTGAAAACTAAAAATATTAAATAACAATAACAAAAAATAGATAGGGCCAACCAAACGTGCTACCATGCAAAAAAAAAAAACCACCAAGAATCCTACAATATGTTGTTTACAAAAAACACACTTGAAGCAGAGAGACACAGAGAGTAAAGGTAAGAGTATGGAGCAGAATCTATTATGCTTCAGCAGAAATTAAGAAAGCAGAGGTAGCAATCCTGATCTCAGACAAAGCAGAAGCAAAAACAGACCTAATTAAAAGAGATAAAGAAGGAAACTACATTTTGCTAAAAGGTATCAGAGACAATGAAGCAATATCAATACTAAACATATATGCACCAAGTGGTATAGCATCCAAATTCTTTTTGTTTCCCCAGGAACAGACAAAGTTCATTAAGGATTCGCCAAAATGGGTTGTGTTAAGAAATCCCACTTTTTTTCACAAGCCGGCCAGATTCAATCCACTGAGCTAGACTGAATCTAAGCCCAGCATCCAAATTCTTTAAGGAGAAGTTAAGTGAGTTACAGGTTCATGACCAAACAAGAGATAGGGAGAATGCTGAAATGTAAAATAGATCATTTTGATTATAATAAGTTAAAAAGGTTTTGCACAAACAAAACCAATGCAACCAAGATTAGAAGGAAAGTAGAAAGCTGGGAAACAATCTTTACAGCAAGCATCTCTGGTAAAGGCCTCATTTCTCAACTTCATAGGGAACTGAGTCAAATATATAAGAATACAAGTCATTCTCCATTGACAAAACGGACAAAGGATATGAATAGGCAGTTTTCAGATGAGGAAATCAAAGCTATCTTTAGGCATATGAAGAAGGGCTCTAAATCACTTTTGTATAGAGAAATGTAAATTAAAACAACTCTGAGGTACCACATCACACCTATCAGATTGGCTAATATGGCAGAAAAGGAAAATGATAAAATGTTGGAGAAGATGTGGGAAAATTGGTAAACTGATGCACTGTTAGTAGAGTTGTGAACTGATCCAACCATTCAGGAGAACAATTTGGAAGTATGCCCAAAGGGCAACCAAATTGTGAATACCCTTTGATCCAGCAATACCACTATTAGGTCTGCATCCCAAAGAGATCATAAAAAAGGGGAAAGGACCTACAAATGTAAAAATATCTATAGCAGTCCTTTTCAAGGTCACAAAATATTAGAAATTGAGGGGATGCCTATCAATTGGGGAATGGCTGAACAAACTGTAGTATATGGATTTAATGGAATTCTACTGTGCAATAAGAAATGATGCACTGGCAGATTTTGGAAAAACCTGAAAAGACTTGTACAAACTGATGCAAAGTAAAATGAGCAGAACAAGGAAAATACTGTACAGAGCTGTCAGCAACATTGTATGATGGCCAACTAGGAATGACTCAGCTCTTCTCAGCAATACAATGATCAAAGTTAAGTAGAAAGGACTCAGAAAGGAAAATGCTATCCATATCCAAATAAAGAACTGATGGACTCTGAATGCAAATGGAAGCCTACTCTTTTCACTTACTTTATTCTTCTTTGTGTTTTTTCCCCTTTTGATCTGTTTCTTCTTTCACAGCTGTGACTAATATGGAAATATGTTTTAAATGACAGCACGTCTATAACCTATATCAAATTACCTGTCATTTTAGGGAGAGGGAAGGCGAAAGGAGGAGAGGGAAGGAGAAAAATTTAGAACTCAAAATCTTGTAAAATTGAATGGTAAAAATTGTCTTGACATAATTAGGGGAAAATACTATTAAAAGATTCTATGATAGAAGGAACTGCAGAGATAACTTAGCACGGTTTCTAATCACACTTTATGGAAATAATAACACTTCCACTTAAGAATTTATCAAGTCCTTTCTTCACAATAGTCCAATGAGGTAGGTAATGTAAGCATTATTGTTAATATTTTACAGGTGAAGAAACTGAGACTAAGAGTGAGCTGCAGCTATTAAGAGTATTGAGTAGGATTCAAACCCAGGGGCCCTGAACCCAAATCTAGTACTCTATTCACCATACCACATAAATACAAAATATGTAGGAGATGAAAATAAATTTTAATTCCCATGCAAGACATACCCTGGAAGGTGCTTTTAAAAAAATAAATCTCCTTGGGGTGGCTAGGTGGCACATTGAGTAGACCACCAGTACTGGAGTCAGGAGGACCTGAGTTCCAATCTGGCCTCAGACATTTGACACACTTAGTAGATGTGTGACCTTGGGCAAGTCACTTAACCCAATTGCTCCTCCCCTCCAAAAAAAAATAAATTCTCATTATTACCTTTTGCCTAGACTTTTGCAATAGCCTGCTAACTAGTCTCCTTGAAGACATTTCTTCCCTCTACAACACAGCCTTCATACATAGCAGAGCAGTCTTCATAAAGTGCAGCTTAAGTGGGGCAGAACCAAGATGGCACTCTGAAAGGAAGGAATTACTGGAGCTCTCTCACAAATTCTGTCAGATACATCTAAAAAAGTGAATCTGAGCATATTTGAGAGAGTTGAAAGCCACTAGTAGACTGAGAGGGGTAGTAGCACCAAGCACGCGGAACAGCACCAGACCACACCAACCAGGAACAGCAGAAGAACCCAGCAAGCACGCTGGTCTGGGAGAGCACTGGGCAAGCAAAATGCAGGAACAAGAGCAGGCCCAGGGCAGAAGTACTGGCTACAGCAGCGACCAAGCCCCAGGCTTCTCAGCCCAGGACGGGAGTCTGTCAGAGCTATAGGAGACACCAGTGCAGAGTCTGAGGTTGTGGGAGCAGTTACCCCAGAGGCCTCCAGCCCACACACAGTCTAAAAGTTTGAAACTCACCTTTGTGAACTTCCAGGAGCCATAATGGCCAGGTAAATCAGCACTACCTCCCTCCCTCATCCAGAGAATACTATCTCAAGAGAAACAGAGAAGCCAGAAGTGGGACTTCAGTGGCAAAATAGCGAGAGAAGTTGAGGAGAGGACCCTTCTTGTGGTGGCAGAAGGAGACTAGTGCAGAAAGAGAGGAGTCCCAACAGGCCTCACCTCAGCAGAACAAGAGTAACTGAGCCCCAGGGGGGTGGAGATGACAAACATCATGGACCCCAGACATGCCTTTGCACAGCCAGCGGAAGTGGCAGACACCAGCACAGACAATAGCTGAGACCACCCGTGCTGTAGAGCAGTCCTGGGGAAAAGAAGACTTCCAGCAGCCAGACCACCCCTCCCCCACACCTCATGAAACCAGAGGCCATAGCACACAAAGCCAGTGAGCAGGCCCACAGATCCCAAGACAAGAAACTTGGGACAGAGATGCCTAAGCCCCAGAAGCAGAGATCCACTTTAGAAGCCAGGAGGAAAAGAAAACACCATGAAAAAGCACACTAAAAAGCCAAAGACCATTGAATACTATTTTGGAGACAAGGAAGATCAAAGTTCCAATTCAGAAGAGGACAGCATGGATACTACACCCACATCTGAAACCTCAAAAGGGAAAGTGAACTGGTCTCCAGCCCGAAGAGCATTCCTGGAAGAACTCAAGGAGGACTTTAAAAACCAAATTAGAGAAGTAAAAGAAAAAAATGGAAAAAATGGAAAAAAAATTCACTGATGAAAACAAATCTTTAAAAAGTAAAATCGGCAAAATGGTTAAAGAGAATCAGAATATAAATGAAGAAATGTCTCATTGAAAAGTAAAATCAACCAAATGGAAAAGGAGATAGAGAAGCTAAAGGAAGAAAACAATACATTAAAAATTAGAATTGGGCAAGTAGAAGCTAATGACTCTATGAAACATAAAGCATCTGTCAAACAAAATCTAAAGAATGAAAAAATAGAAGAAAATGTGAAATATCCGACTGAAAAAACAACTGACCTGGAAAAAAGATCAAGGAGAGACAATCTAAGAATTATTGGTCTACTGGAAAGCCATGATGAAAAAAGGGCCTGGACATATCTTTCATGAAATCATTAAGGATAACTGCCCCAAGGTCCTAGAGCCAGAGGGTAAAATTATCAAATTATCAAAATTATCAAAAAAATCCACTGATCACCTCCTGAAAGAGATCCCAAATTGAAAACTCCAAGAAATATTATAGCCAAATTCCAGAATTACCAGGTGAAGGAGAAAATACTGCAAGCAGCTAGAAAGAAACAATTCAAATGTCACAGAACTACAGTCAGGATCATGTAGGATCTTTCGGCTTCTACATTAAATAACAGGAGAAATTGGAATATGATATTCTGAAAGGCAAAGGAGGTTGGACTACAACCAAGGATCAACTACCCAGCAAAATTGAGCATAATTTTCCAGGCAAGGAGATGGACTTTCAATGAAATAAGGGAATTCTAGAACTTCCTGATGAAAAGACTAGAGTTCAATGGAAAATTTGAACTTCAAATACAAAACTCAAGAGAGATGTAAACAGAGAAAAAACCCTTGTTAATCAATAAAGCAAATTATTTACATCCTTATATAGGATTAAACATTATATTGTTTTATATATGTTATATATATATATATATATATAAATCTTGAGAATAGTACAGTTTTATGACAATTGAAAGGGATATACACAGACTGTGGGTGTCAGAATAAAATAACTGACATAACGATAAAAATACATTTAAGAGATGTAAAGGGATGGCTCTGGGAGAAGAGGTAAGGAAGTAGTAGAAAAGGGTAAATTATATCACATGGAGAGGCATAAAAACATATTATAGTAGAGGGAAAGAAGGGAGGGAGAAGAGCAGTATTTGAACTCTACTCTCATCAGATTTGGTTCAAGAAGGGAGTATGTTTACTCTGATAAGTATAGAAATCAAACTTGTCATACAGGCGGTAGAAGGGGAAAGGGGAAAGAAAAGGGAGGGGGTTTTCAGAAGAGAGGGAAGAAGTAGCAAGGGGATAAAGGTAAGATAAGGGAGGGAAACCAAGAGGGAGGGTAAACTGAGGAAGACAGTCGTCAAAAGCAAAACTCTGTTGAGGAGTGGAAGGGAGAAGGGAGAAATAAAAGTATAAACAGTGGGGAAATAGGACGGAGAAAAAGACACAGATAGTAATCATAACTGTGAATGTGAATGGGACGAAGTCTCCCATAAAACGGAAGCAGATAGCAGAATGGATTAAAAACCATAATCCTACAATATGTTGTTTACAAGAAACACATTTGAAACAGGGGGATACACACAGGGTAGAGGTAAAAGGCTGGAGTAGAACATATTGTGTTTCAGCTAAAGTAAAAAAAAAAAAAAACAGAAGTAGCAATCCTAATCTCAGACAAAGCAAAAGCAAAGATAGATCTAATTAAAAGAAATAAGGAAGGACACTATATCCTGCTAAAAGACGCCATAAACAATGAAGCAATATCATTTTTTAACATATATGCACCAAGTGGTATAGCATTCACATTCTTAGAGAAGAAATTAAGGGAGTTACAGGAAGAAATAGGCAGGAAAACTATAATAGTGGGGGACTTCAACCTCCCCCTCTCTGAACTAACCTCAGATAAATCTAACCTCTAAATAAACAAGAAAGAAGTTAAGGAGGCGAATAGAATTTTAGAAATGGCAGATATGATAGACCTCTGGAGAAAACTGAACAGGGATAAAAAGGAATATACTTTTTTCTCAGTGGTACATAGCACATACTCAAAAATTGACCATGTACTAGGGCATTAAAACCTCACAATCCAGTGCAGAAAGGCAGAAATAGCCAATGCATCCTTTTCAGATCATGATGCAATAAAAATTATTTGTAATAAAGGACCATGGAAAAATAAACTAAAAATTAATTGGAAACTAAATAATCTAATCCTAAAGAATGAGCGGGCCAAAGAACAAATCATAGACACAATTAATAACTTCATTCAAGAGAATGACAATAATGAGACAACATACCAAAACTTATGGGACAGAGCAAAAGCAGTTTTTTGGGGAAGTTTTATATATCTAAATGCTTATGTGAATAAAATAGATAAAAAGGAGATCAATAAATTGGGCATGCAACTGAAAAAGCTAGAAAAAGAACAAATTGAAAATCCCCCAATTAGATACCAAATTAGAAATACTGAAAATCAAAGGAGAGATCAATAAAATTGAAATCAAGAAAACTATTAAATTAATAAATAAAACTAAGAACTGGTTTTGTGAAAAAAAAAAACCAGTAAAATAGATAAATCTTTGGTCAATTTGGTTAAAAAAAAGAAAGAAGAAAACCAAATTACCAGTATCAAAAATGAATTCACCTCCAATGAAGAGGAAATTAAAATGATAATTAGGAATTATTTTGCCTAATTGTATGCCCATAAATTGACAACCTTAGGGAAATGGATGAATATTTACAAAAATATAAATTGCCCAGGTCAACAGAAATTACCATCTCAGAAAAAGAAACTGAGCAAGCCATCAATGAACTCCCCAGGAAAAAATCTCCAGGGCCTGATGGTTTTACATGTGAATTCTATCAAACATTTAAAGAACAATTAATCCCTATACTTTATAGACTATTTGGGAAAATGGGTGAAGAAGGAGTCCTACCAAATTCTTTTTATGACACAGTATGATACTAATACCCAAAGCAGGAAGAATCAAAACAGGGAAAAAATTATTGACCAATTTCCCTAATGAATATTGATGCAAAAATTTTAAATAAAATATTAGCAAAAAGATCACAGCAACTTATCACAAGAATAATACACTATGACCAGGTAGAATTTATTCCAGCAATGCAAGGCTGGTTCAATATTAGGAAAACTATCAGAATAATTGATCATATTAACAACAAAACTAGCAGAAACCATATGATCATCTCAATAGATGCAGAAAAATCCTTTGACAAAATACAACACCCATTCCTATTAAAAACACTAGAAAGCATAGGAATAAATGGAGCCTTCCTTAAAATTATAAATAGCATCTACCTAAAACCATCAGCAAGCATTATATGTAATGGGGATAAGCTAGATGCATTCCCAATAAGATCAGGGGTGAAACAAGGATGTCCATTATCACCCCTATTATTCAATTTAGTACTAGAAACGTTAGCTGTAGCAATAAGAGAAGAAAAAGAAATTGAAGGAATTAGAATAGGCAAAGAAGAAACTAAATTATCATTTTTTGCAGATGATATGATGATTTACTCAGAGAATCCTAGAGATTCAAGTAAAAAACTACTTGAAATAATAAACAACTTCAGCAAAGTTGCAGGATATAAAATAAACCCACATAAATCCTTGGCATTCCTATATATTACTAACAAAGCCCCACAGAAAGACATAGAAAGAAATTCCATTTAAAGTTACTGTAGATACTCTAAAATATTTGGGATTCTACCTGCCAAGACAAACCCAGGGCCTATATGAACACAATTATGAAACACTTCTCACACAAAGTCAGATCTAAATAAATGGAATAACATCAGTTGCTCATGATTAGGACAAGCTAATATAATAAAAATGACAATTTTACCTAAATTAATTTACTAATTCAGTGCCGTACCAGTCAAACTACTAAAAACTACTTTACAGAGATGGATGAAATAATAACAAAATTCATATGGAAGAACAAAAAGTCCAGAATATCAAGGGAATTGATGAAAAGAAATGCTAGGGAAGGTAGCCTAGCCATACCAGATATCAAACCGTACCATAAAGCAGCAGTCATCAAAACTACCTGGTACTGGCTAAGAAACAGAGTGGCAGATCAGTGGAATAGGTTAGGTACACAAGACGCAGAAGTCAACAACTATAGTAATCTACTCTTTGATAAACCCAAAGAATCAAGCTTCTGGGCTAAGAATTCACTATTCCACAAAAACTGCTGGGAAAATTGAAAAATGGTATGGCAGAAACTGGACATAGACCAATATATTATATCATATACCAAAATAAAGTCAAAATGGGTTCACGATTTAGGAATAAAGGCTGATACTATAAGCAATTTGGGAGAGCATGGAATAGTTTACCTATCAGATCTATGGGAAAGGGAAGAATTCATGACCCAACAAGAGACAGAGAGCATTACAAAATGCAAAATGGATAATTTTGATTATGTGAAACTGAAAAGTTTTTGTATAAACAAGGTCAATGCAACAAAGATTAGGAGGGAGGCAGAAAATTGGGAGAAAATCTTTACAACCAATGTCTCTGATAAAGGCATCATATCTAAAATATACAGGGAACTGAGGCAAATTTATAGGAATAAAAGCCATTCCACAATTGAGAAATGGTCAAAGGATATAAACAGGCAGTTTTCAGAGGAAGAAATTAAAAATATCTATAGGCATATGAAATGCAAATCAAAACAACTCTTAGGTACCACATCTCTCCTGTCAGATTGGCTAACATGTTGGAGAGGATGTGGGAAAATTGAAATACTGTTACATTGTTGGTGGAGTTGTGGACTGATCCAGCCATTCTGGATAGCAATTTGGAACTATGCCCAAAGGGCTATAAAAATGTGCATACCCTTTGACCCAGCAATACCACTTCTAGGGCTGTATTACAAAGAGATCACACAAGTGGGAAAGGGACTTGTATGTACAAAAATATTTATAGCAGCTCTTTTTGTGGTGGCAAAGAATTGGAAATCAAGGGGATGCCATAAATTGGGGAATGGCTAAACAAGTTGTGGTATATAAACGTAATGGAATACTATTTTGCTGTCAGAAATGGGGAAGATACGAACTTCATAATAACCTGGAAGACCTACATGATATAATGCTGAGTGAGTGGAGCAGAACCAGGAGAACATTGTACACAGCCACAGATATATGGATTCTGTGATGACTAACCTTGACAGACTTGGCTCTTCTCCACAATACAAGTTTCAAAGACAACTCAGAAGGACTCATGATGGAGAGAGCTACCTACATCCAAAGAAAGAACTATGGAGTCTAAAAGCAGATTGAGGCAAACTATTTGCTCTCTCTTTTTTCTCTTTTGTTTTTTGGGTTTTTTTGGTTTTGTTTCTTCTTTCTCATGATTCATTCCATTGGTCACAATTCTTCTTTACAACTTGACTATGGTGTAAATAAGTTTAATGCAAAGTTATATGTAGAAGATATATCAGATTCCATGCCATCTTGGGGAAGGGGTGGGGAGAAGAAAATCTGGAACCCAAAATCATGAGGAACTGAGTGTTGTAAACTAAAAATAAAAAATCTTAATAAAAAAGAAATTGTTTCCATTTTAGAAAATATTAAGCTATGTAACAGACAAATAATTATTAATGGCCATATCTTTGATTGGTGTGGTTAAGTCATAATATCCTTTAAAAATTGCCTTCTGGATTTACATGGGCTGATGCTGAATGAAGTAGGCAGAAGTAGTAGAACACTGTACCCAATAACAGCAACATTGATAGACTTAAGGCTTCTCAGCAGTACAAGGATCTAAGACAATTCTAAAAGACTCATGACAGAAAATGTTATCCACATCCAGAGAAAGAACTATGGAGTCTGAATGTAGATCGAAGCATACTATTTTCTCTCTCTCTCTCTTTTTTTTGTTTCTTCTTTTTTGTGGTTTTCCCTTTGGTTCTAATTCTTTTTTACAATACAACCTAATGTGGAAATATGTTTAATATGATTGTACATGTATAGCCTATATCAGATTGCATGCCCTCTTGGGGAAGGGGAAGCAGAGGGAAGGGGAGAAAATTTAGAACTCAAAATCTTATAGGAGTAAATGTTGAAAACTAAAAACAAAATTGTTTTAAAAATAATAAAGTACAGCTTAAACATTTCTAGGTATGAACAAAAACATAGAGGAAGGAAAGAGTTAGCCATATTGGGGGAACAGAAACTAGTACAATTTAGCTAGACCACATAGATCTTGAGAAGTAGCCTAAGTCCAAAGTTGGAAAAATAGGTTTTAGCCAGATGGTGAAGAGCCTTGAAACTTAGACTGAACAGTTTAGACATTATTCAGTAGACAAAAGGGAGCTGGTGAAGGTTTTTGAGGAGGACAGTGCCATGGATAGGTAACCAATCTCTTACGATACAATAACTTATTTATTCCTGGTTTGAACAGGGTTCAGAAGTATATATTAGAAGAAAATAAAAGTTATGAGGAATGAGGCTATCATCCTGGCATGCTTTAGGGGAGAAATAAATTGTGCTCTTGAAATAAAGTGGGCCAAAGACCTGGTTTTGCGATATGATGACAAAAGAGCAGTTACCTGACATGGGTCCGGTGGGGGACTGTTCTATGGTCATCAAGGGGTTTGTTGCTGAGGGTGACACTATTAGACACACCCTCAGGATTCTGTGCTGGAAGTAAAGACCGTGGCTATATCTGCCTATCTCTGACTGGCTTGTCTCTTCCTGCCATCCACCACTCTAACGTTCTCATGCTAACCTATCATGATGTTCTTTGGAGGTAGGGAGAATGCATAGTCCCCTTCTTGTTTAAGGGGCTTTGTAGGGCACTGTAAGATCTTACTATTATTATTGCTGTCTATAATACTGATAGCTCACTTTTTAATTTATAAAGTTTATTTCTCACAATTTCCCTGTGAAGTATGTATTGCAAGTATCATTAATCCCATTTTACAGAGAAGGAAATTGAGATCCAGAGAAATCCCAGAGAGAAGCAGAAAATTATGAGAGTTAGAATGGAGCAACCATCTAGTCCAACCTATACATTAAAGAAATAACTTCTTTAATATAATTGACAAGTGGTCACAACCAGAGCTTCTACTCACATATATTTGGGGTAAAGAAATGAAGTAGAGAACTGTCAGGAGAGTTTAGAACCTCTCAAGGATTTCCTTGTATTTTACCTACATTTCCTATGCATCAAGGACCCTACTCTTAAGTTGGAAAGGCTGTGGCCCAGGAGAGTAGGGAGCAGTGGGAATGATAAGAGAAAATCCTTTCTCAAAAAAATGTAAGCACCATAACTCCCCATACCCACCCACCCACACTCACACACAAAAATAACAATGCTGCAGTTATTTCCATTTGTGCCGAATTTCTACCATAAACAGTCTCTTAAGGGGGTGGATCTTGACTGGAGGAATTAGCTGCAAGCTGATGCTTGTTGCATGAGATCTTGGCCCTGGGGAGGATGTGTGTTTTCCTTACAGTTTTCTGAAGTGTGGATTTTGGCTTTTTAGTTTCTCAATGTGAATGAAGAATTTTCTTTAGTACTTTCAGATGCTTTAGTAATGCCTGAATGACTAAATATGACCAACACATAATTGAGTTGTGGTATTTAGAGCACATGAAAATAGAATATAATTCAGTTTTATCTAGTACTATTTGATGGTACCTAGAAAAGACAGATGATAGAAAAGTAGGAAGAAGGACCATATTACTGACAACAGAAGAAAAATAAAAGAAAAAGAGTAAAAGGAAGAGAAAAGAAAAAAGACCTTTGCAAAATAGGCTATGGCAAACCACAAGCTGAAACCAAACAGGTTTTCAAAAACCAATAGTTTCCAAGAAAACTAGGTTGGGGGAGGGGGGAAAGTGGTGCAGAAAGTGGTGCCAACTGGATACTGGAAGGGACAGTAATGGAGAAAGAATACCAGAATGAGTAACAGATGTGGCTGAAATGAAAGGACTCTAGTGGCTGGTAACTGGATGGAAGTGTAGTTAGTCTCCAGATGTTGGACCAAATGAGGAAATTGAACTCCATTCAGTTCACTTGTTCTGGGCAAGTTGTAAGGATCATGGTCAGGGAATTAGGCACAAAGGTGCTTAGGTGGTTTGGAGGAACAGGTGGCAATTGAGATCCTGGTAGGCATGGTGACAAAGGTAGATATAAGAGTTAGTCATGGTCAAATCAGACACAAGTCTTAGTAGACTGCTGGTGTCAAGGGTAGCCAAAGTCAGAAGGATCAGCAATGCAAACAAAGGTCAGGCACAGAGACAGAGGTCTCTGGTCCATTAGGTAAAAGACGATTTCAGGCAAGAGTAATCCAGTACACTGGAGAGCTCCCAAAAAAAAGTTCTTGACAAAGACTAGTGCCTTCCTGAGTAGTTTTCAGAACCTTGGCTCACATATATTGGCTCCACCCCCTTGGTGTAACTCTGGTTGATAAAACTGCTTCCTACACGTATCCTGGGTCAGTATTTGGGGGCTAGAAAACCTCTCTCCTCCTCCCCTTTACTACATTCTGTCCCCCCCCCCAAAAAAAACCTTTCAGTCACTATATCAAATGAGAAGGTCATACTTTTTTGGCCTGCCTTACATGAGATAGAGAAAGAACAATTAAGGGAGAAAGAAAGGTAGAGGCACGGAGAGATTGAAGAGAAGGAATGCAAAAAGTGAAGGAAAAAAAGTTTATAGTCCCTGTGTCCAGAGCTCGGAACATTTGTCGGAGGCAGTCCCTTGAAGCCTTGCTAAGTACTATTGACACATTTAAAGCCACCCAGGTCAGAGTTCAAATGCTTCAACCTAAAACTGGTGTAGGGTTGCATCTGTAGGGAGCCACTTAGCTCTGGGTAGGGAGGAGCTCTCAGAATCACAGGGTGGGGTGGGGGAGTGGTATGTCCTGTAAGAGTAGAGGAACTTTAGTGTCATAAGGCCTGGGTTCGTCTGGGGCCCTTTAATATTGAAAACCTTGACAATAGATTGAGATATGTAGATAGAGATAAAATAAGTAGGTAGATAGGCAGGCAGATATTTACATACATATATACGTTCATGCAACATTTATTATGTACTTACTATGCACTGTGCTAGTGGGTGGGGGATACAGGGGAAAAAAAATAAGCAAAACAGTCCCTACTTTCAAGGAGCATACATTCTAATAAGAGAGAAGGCAATACATGCAAGAGAGCTGAAAGGGGGGAGGAGGGGCCCAGGAATGTTGCCCCAGTTTCCAGTGCAAAGGAAGGCGAGAGTAGAGGCAGCATAGTGGGGAGATAGCCAGAAAATGAAGGCCTGAATCTGGGCAAAATAAGGCAAAAGTCCACCTGTTGGAGCCAGGGTGGTTCAATTTTTTAAAAAGCGAGTTATTATTTACTTATCTTCATCACCTTGAGTAAGTCCTTTTTCCTTCCTGGGCCTTAGTTTTCTCCTCTCTAAAATGAGAAGGTTGAACCAAACAATCTCTAAGGTCCCTTCTAGATCTAAACCCTATGTTCCTATGACCTCTCAAGGGATCTTCAAAGGGGTTAGAACTATAAAAGCAAGAATACATGACAGCTGTCTTAATCCCAACCACCCACGGAAAGAAACAAAATTAACCTAAGTATAGTCTGCAACAGGGCCCAAAGCAGAAGGCCCAAAGCAGAGGCCCCATGTGGTTTTTCTCTGTTTTAAAATGAAGTTCAACAGTGATAAACATACGTTAGTACAAATCAGCTCAAACAAGTCTGGACTGTCCAGTTATCTTCTGTGTAGCACTCATTTATGTTGTGAGTGTCATGCGAGAAGGAAGGGGTGGTGTTTCATGATGCAGTTCACGAATGTTCAAAAAATATTCCTCATGGAAGAATATTTTAAAAACAGAAAATAGTCAAGAAAAGGTTTAATGAAAAGCATTCTAATGACAATGTTTTAAAAATTATGGAGAAAGGCTCAGTAGGACAAGAATCCAAATAAGAATATCCATGAGAAAGGTGGCATGGTAATCCCTAATGCCCCAACCTAGGAAGCTGCATGGAGCTTCATGGACCTTGAACTTGAAGGCTATACAATTTGAGCCACAAAAAGTCACCTCTACTAAAGCCTTCTTCTGATGCCTCTTCAAGAGTTAGAGGAGATCCTGGGCTCCAGATGGACCACTTGAGCTCAGGAGTTCTGAGGTACAGCAAGCTAAACTGATCAGTTGTCTACACTAAGTCCAGCAGCAATATGGTGAGTCCCCAAGAGTGGGCAACCATCAGGCTGCCTAAAGAGGGGGTGAACCAGAACAGGTTGAAAAAGGAGTGAGTCAAAGCTCCTGGATTGATCAACAGTAGGATTTAAGACTATAAGCGGTCAGTGTCCTGCCAGCCTGAGTGAGACAGGGAAACCACATATTTTTTAAAATGTATAGACATTATCCTTCTATTACATAAAATGCTAAACATCTACACTGACTCAGCCCTAGGATCCACCCAACCAATATTCTATGGAGGACTAGAAAGCACATTACAGTTAGAGTACTAAGATTGAATTTAAGTCCAAGTCCCACTAATTTAATACTCTGGGATGCAAAGCTATGTAGGAGACTCTCAAGTCAGCATACGAAGTCAGCATGTTGAGCTTCATGCCAAAAGACCTGGGTTCAAGTCCAGGCCCTAATACTCATTAACTATGTAACCATAAGCAAGTTACTCAACTTCTCTAAGCCTCAGCTTTTTTGTCTGTAAAATAGGGGTTGTCACATTTGCTCAACCTATCTCATAGGTTTACTATGATTAAAGAACTTTGTAAAAAAACCAAAAAGTGATACCCTTTAGAAACATCTCTGGCAGGGACATGCGGTGATGTGTTGTGGAAGGACATGGCTGTTGTTCTCCATGTCATTGACCTAGACATCTAAATTTTAACTCTGGCAGTAGTACTGATACCCCTAAACTTTCTTACTAGTTTTCGCATTCTACTTAATCATCCTGGCTCTGCTCCTTCCTACCTTCAACTCTGATCAGTAATACACCTCCCAAAGAGCCATTCTCTAGCTCTGGTAAGTAGCCTAGAGTGGCAGGAGTGTGCGCGCTTGTGTGTGTGTGTGTGTGCGCGCGCGCGCATGTGTGTGTGTGTGTGCTCGCATGTGCATGCAAGCATGTTGAGTTAAGCAGAGCATTCCATCCCCTTTTTCTGTGGTAAACATTCACTGGCATGTCAGCACACGTTATTATGTGAGCCAATTCCCCCTAACGCATAAGGAGAACTGGGTTTGAATGCATTTGTGTGGATGTATTGTGTCATGTGCGGGTTTCAGCTTTAGCATCTTTAAACTTTAGATTGTGAATTCTTTGTGGATCTGTGGATCTGCACAGTATGTAGGATGGCCTGAAGCACACAATGTTGTTGACCATTAAAAGTTGCTTGTTTTATACAACATAATGAACCAGAGGGCCTCCCCGCCTTTTCTTCTCAGGTCTTTGCCCTTAAAGAAAGGCCTGAGGTGAGCTCTTCTGCCTCTCAGGTTTCATTTCCTGCGGCCTCTTGCTCTCCTTCCTTCTCCTCCCCCTCCTCCCTTCCCCAAACATTGCCATGCTATACTGCACTACAGATGCACAGCCCAGTTCAAGAGCAAAGAAAAGAAGTTTGATGAAGGCAGGCTGGTGGCTTCATGTGTGGAAGTCAGGTCTAAGGCCAGCTTAGACCCCTCTTCTCACACTCCTCAGATATTTATATCAAGAAGAGAGACAGAATGAAGCAGCCTAGTCCAAGTGACATCATGGCAATAGCTATTTCACTGGGCGGAAAGGAATAAGCATTAATATGGTGCCTACTATGTGCCAGACACTGTTCTAAGCACTTGACAAATATTTCATTTTAGTAGTTAAAGTAACAGTTACACAAGATACAAATGGAGCTTGGATGGAGAAATGCAGGTCGACGAAGACACTGAAACAATTTACTGGCTCATAGCAAAGTTCAAGTGAATGACAATTGAATGTCAATATCTGGACTTTCTATAGTTGAGAGGTCACAGAGAAGGTTATCAATAAACGTTTGTTGAATTGAACTGGACTGAACCACACAGCAATCAAAGAAATGATGGAAAAAACATTTAGTCCACGTACTAACAAAACATATGAACTAAAGTCCCCTCTCATGCCTTATCATGAAATAGAGTTGACTCTGGCTTATCAAAGTCAGGCAGAGCCCATGTCCTTGCAGGTTCTATCACCTTGGGAAAATTCCAAGGACAGGACTGGACCAGTGATGAACTTGTATGTCTGCTATCCAATGACCAATCTAAGTTAGGAGAGGCTCATTCCCAGATTGGCCATAAAGCGGAACTTCTCAACCTGGGGTTCGTGAACTTTTAAAAAATAATATTTTGATAACTGTATTTCAATATAATTGGTTTCTTTGTAATACTATGTACTTTATTTATGCATTTAAACACATTCCGAGAAGGGTTCCATTGGATTCACCGTACTGCTAGAGGGTGTCACAAAAAAGGCTAAGAATTCTTGGGATAGAGTGTTTAATTGTTTTGGCTAAAGCAACTCTCAAAGATAATAATAACAACAACAATAACAGGTACTTTACATCCATTATCTCAGTTGATTCTCACAAAAACTTTGAGAGGTTAATATTACAGGTATTATTACGCCCATTTTAGAGGATGAAACTGAGCTTAAGAGAGGTCAAGTGAGTTGCCCAGGGTCACACAGCTAGTATATGAGACGGGATTCAAACACAGAACTTCCCTGACTCCAAATCCAGTACCTTATCCATCATAGGAGGCTGCCTCTCATCCATTAAGTTATAGAGAGGCTGTGATCTTCATCAGCCAAGGGATATCTGCATTGACAAAATTACCGGTCATTGATGTATTGAGATTGTGGAAATTTTAGAAGCAGTGCTGGGAACAAGATGATTACACATGTTTCACTAACATACTCATAAAATAGCACAATGCAGACCTGAGTACTAATTACAAATGTTATGTATGTCCCTGTAATGAAAACTAAGGATCACTTTATAATAGGAAAAATACATAGGAGCAGTAATGATGGTGTGCACTTTGTATTGTTTTGATATTGCAAAACTGAGAAACCACTTTTGCAGCAAGACAGTGCAGGCTGGTAGAATTGATCAGTAATGCTGATCACAGTTTGATGCAATGAGGCTTAAGAATGGGGTATACTTTGCAGATCTACAAAAAATTCCACAGCAAGTTCAGACTTGGAAAGAAGCCTCAGATTAATCAAATTTATGTGTTCAAAACTATGTCTATCTAAGGCTGAAGAAGCAGGGCATGCTATAGTTAGAGGCATGTTCTTTTTATTCAGAATAGAATGGTTGGTGCTCAAAACATAGCCAATTACCAAATAATTTTCAAAGAAGAGTCCCAGTAACATTTTAAGCAATGGCAGCATTAAAAGTCAACCCGTTGATTACTTTCCTTCCTTCCTTCTTTCCTTCCTTCCTTCCTTCTTTCCTTCCTTCCTTCCTTCCTTCCTTCCTTCCTTCCTTCCTTCCTTCCTTCCTTCCTTCCTTCCTTCCTTCCTTCTTTCCTTCCTTCCTTCTTTCCTTCCTTCCTTCCATTCTTCCTTTCTTCTTCTCTTCCTCCCTCCTTCCCTCCCTCCCTCCCTCCCTTCCTCCCTCCCACTTTCTCCTTTCCTTCTGTTCATTCTTCCTTCCTTCCTATTTTCCCTTCTTCCTCCCTCCTCCTTTCTTTTAGCAAGCATTTATTACAAGGGTTCTTACCTGTAGTCTGTGAATGTGTTTTTCAAAAATATTTTGAAAACTATTTCACTATAATTGGTTTCCTTTATAATCCTATGCCTTTTATTTTATACATTTAAGAGTATTATTTTGATAAGGGGTTCATAGGCTTCACCAGATTACCAATAAGGTCCATGACACAAAAAAAATGTTAAGAAGTCCTAATTTATTAAGCACCTACTAAATACCAGACACCCTGCTGGACGGTGAGAGTTCAAAAGAAAAAAGAAACAGTTCCTCCTCTCAAGAAGCAACAATGTTAATAGAGTAGATACAACATGTACATTGAGAAGTAAACACAAAATACGTACAAGTAAATGTAAATTCATTCCAGGAGAAGAAGGAACTAACAAACGGGAGGGGAAATCAAAAATGACCTGGAGTAGAGAAGGTGGCACTTGAGCTGAGCCTTGAAGGGAAATAAGCATTTGAGGGAGCCTAAGTAAGGAAGCATGAGGGACAAGCCTATATAATGGCACAGTGATGGCAGATGGAAGGTTGTGGCTGGGGAACATCGAGTTGGTCAATTTGGCTGGAGCATAGATTGCGTGAAGAGGTTGTTGTTGTGGTTCAGTCATTCAGTCATGTCTGACTCTTAGTGACCAACTATCTGTGATATTTTCTTGGCAAAGACACTGGAGTGGCTTGCCATTTCCTTCTTCAGTTGTAGGGAGGGGTTAAGTGACTCGCTCAGGGTCACACAGCTAGTAAATGCCTGAAGTCAAATTTGAACTCTGGTCTTTCTGGCTCCAGCTCCCATGCTCTATCCACTGCACCACCTAGCTGCCCCTGTGTGAGAAGAGGAATGAGGTACAAAAAGTGTGTGTAGTAAGCGTGTGCTAGGCTCGCTGTTCAAGAGTGAGGCTTGCCACATCTGCCCCCTAGAGTTTTGTGGGTATGGTGTATCTTCCTCTAATGCCCTCATCTTGAGCTCCCATTCTGGATGTGTTTCCTCCACAACCACCACCTTTAACCAGTGAGTGACTAGCACTCTAGTTCCATTTAATGAAGTAACATCAATCAGTTCTCACAAACGGACAAAGGTATGAACATCCCCCCTGCATCACCTTGAGGTTTATTCCACTTTGATCTACAGAGAGAGTGGGCTCAGACTTAGTATAATTTGTAAATAGTATTGGTCCATCAAGTTCATGCCAAATATCCTCAGTAAGGCCTTTCTCAGGCAGTGTTGGCCTGGGTCCCAAGGGTTGCTTTGTACTCTTAAAGTCTTTGATATTGGGCAGGCTGCAAAACTCAGCATGAATTTGACTCCTGGGCTCCTGCACGCTCAGAGGCTCACTCTCCTGACCTGTGGAAACTTGTAAAGTTGGAGCTTCCAGACTGGTCTCTTTCACCTAACAAACACCAGGGCAAGCGAAGAACTGAGAACTGTATTTATGGGGGCTCCATATTGGTCCGACAGGGAGAGGACCCAAGGCCTCTATCCTTAAAGGAACGTTTCTTATTGGACATAGTTACAGAAGATCTATCCAGGGGTGGGAAACCTGCAGCCTGGAGGCCACATGTGGTACTCTAGGTCCTCAAGTGTGGCTCAGTCTGCACTTGAGGACCTAGAGGGCCACATGTGCCTCCGGGCCACATGTGCCTCCAGGCCACAGGCTCCCCACCCCAGAGCTATGTCTTTTCTATGTCTCTCCCAGGTACTTTCATAACTCTGTAAGAAGCAGGTTTCTCAGACTCTTCTATGTGGAGGAACTGTATCAGCTGAGCATTCTGTGCATGTAGCAGACTCTGATTATACCTGAAAAGGTAGGGGAGCCAGATTATAATGGGCTTTGTGTGCCAATAGAAGGACTTTGCATTTTAGTCTGAAGGCACTGGGGAGCTACTGATGCTTCCTGAGCAGGAAGGAACGCATAAGACCTAGATGCCTTAGGAGTATCAATTTGGCAGCTGTGTGCAGGCTGGAATAGAGAGGAAAGAGACTTAAGGCAGGGAGATCTAAAGTTATAAGGTTCCATTACCAATTTCATTACATTGTAATCCTTTATAGCAAAGAAAATTATGCTTAATAAAAAAGTGCAGAACCTCTGATGCTGTGTGAGAATGAATATCTGGCATGCAAAAGGAGAAAGTATTTTCTGTGATAGACCTGGATCACTCAGGCACAAGCTTGAGTGAAGGAGCATTTTGAAAATATGAACATAAAATAAAACAGAATGTTCCATGCTTACAAGGCAGGCCCAAGCCCACTATATGTGAATATCATTGATAGAATGTATCAATCTGACCTTCTCTTGGCTCCAGAAATTTTCTTTAGCTCTCTCCTGTATCTAGAATGCTTCCTCTCCTCAGCTCCACCTCCCGGCTTCCATTAAGTTCCAATTAAAACCCTACCTTCTACTAAGTTTGTTTGTATTTGTTTGCTGCCTCCCCCATTAGATTGTGAGCTCCAGGAGGGCAAGAACTGTATTTTGCTTCTTTTTGTGTTACCGGCACTTAGCATAGTACCTGGCACAAAGTAGGCACTTAATAAATCCTTATTGACTGGCTGTTTATTGACTTTGAAATTAATTCACTCATAAAACCACTTAGTAAGTTCTATCTCCATACAAAGCACTCCAAGGTTGTGGAAGGGGCATGGATAAAGATATTCAAGGCATGATCCCTGCCCTCATAAAGCTTACAAGACAACAGGGGGCATAAGCCATACAGATAAATGCACAGTACTATATATGTTATACTAATAGTGCAGAATAGCCTGTAATAAGTGAATAAGGGGACAAAGCAATCAATTATCAAATATTTATTAAGTGCCTGTTATGTACTAGACTCTGAAAAGTGAGACAAAGTGCTCTAAAAGGTCTAAGGAAGGAAAGCTCAAAAGATATAGACAGATTGATAGATGGATCGATAGATACACACACAAGTAGATAGATAGATAGATACACACACAGATAGGTAGATAGATAGATTGATAGATACACACACAGATAGGTAGATAGATAGATTGATAGATAAACACACAGGTAGATAGATACATAGATAGATAGATAGATAGATAAGCTATATAGATGGACAAGGAGGTCACCAACCAACCTAGATTATAAAAATACAAGCAGATGGAAGATGGAATAAATCAGTCACCAGCTTTGCTAAGGCAGCATGGTACGGTGAATAGAGATCCAGCCTGGGAGCCAGGAAGACCCGGGGTTCAAGGCCTGCCTCTGACACATACTATGTATGTGTCTTACCCTCTTAGTGCTCTAGGCCATGCTCTAAAACCATGTGTTTCAGAGAAGGTGCTGACCTGCTTGGGTAAAAAGAATTTCCTCATTTGAAGCTCCTTATACCAATGAAATCTCAGGTCCAGTCCTCTGTGTTAGGCACTAGAGACACAAAACCAAAAATGAAACTTTCCCTATCCTCTAGGACCTGCCATGCTGTCAGGTAAGGCAATACACACATACATTGATTATTATTAATAGCTAACATTTATATAGTGCCTACTATATGCCAAGCATTGTGTTGGTGTACTTTACAAATATTATCCCCTTTGATCTTCACAACAACCTGAAAAGTAGGTGTTATGATTAGCCCCATTTTACAGATGAAGAAACTGAGGCAGAGTGATTTAAGTGACTTGCTCAGGGTCACACAGCTAGTAAGTACCTGAGGCTGTATTTGAATTCAGTTATTCCTGACTCCAGGCTTTATCCACTGGAGGGGGGAGGCAATAGCAGCTGGGGTATGCAGCACAGGTAAGATTTCAGGTCAGAGCTAGTACTTACATTTAGCTCTGAAGGAAACTAGTGGTTCTAAGAGGTGGTGGTGAGAAGAGTGCATTCTAGAAACGGGGCCAGTCTAAGCAAAAGGGTCCGAGATGGGAAATAGAATGTGTGTGAAGAATAGCCAAAAGGACAGTTTGGCTGTACCAGAGAGGCATGAAGGAGGTTAAAGGATTATAAACCTTGAAATGCGGGTTGAAGCCAGGTTGTACAGCATTTCAAACACCAAACAGGGCTTATAGTTGATCCCAGAGGTAACAGGAAGCCACTGGAGTTTATTTAGCAGGGGAGTGATGTGGCCAGATCTGGGCTTTGGGTATATGACTTTGGCAGCTGTGTGGAGGATGGATTGGAAAGGGAAGAGACCTGAGACAGAGAGACCAATGAGAAGGCTAAAGCAATGGTCTAGGAGAAAAGTGATGAGGGCCTACATGAAGATCATACCCATGTGATTGGAAAGAAGGGGACAAGTGTGAGATATGTTTGGAGAAAGAATTGACAAGACTTGGCCATTGTTGGGATGTATGGGGTGAAGGAGAATGAGGATCGGAGGGTGACTTCAGATCTGCAAACCTGTGTGCCTAGGGGGATGGAAATAATGGAGTATGGGTTCTGGACATCCCCCATCCCTTTGAACTTTCCCATGAATTTCAGGAATCCAGCCCCTGAACCCAGATCCCTGGCGTTCACCCAAGGCATTGGCTCATCCCAGTAATTCTTTCAATTGTTTTTTCATTGTGGGCCCCCTACCCAGCCCTACCTTCAATTCTCTGTTACCTCCAACCCAGCCCAGACTCCCTTTCTCTGCTACATCGGACCATTCCAGGCTATTTGCCCTTGCATTTTGGGGTTCCCAAGAACCCTAGACCACAAAATAAGCACCCTTAACAAAAATAGGGGAATCAGAAGAGGGTTGAAAAAACACGACAAGGAAAAGAAAACTATGCAGTTCTATAGGCTTCAGTTCTATACCTTTAACTATCAAATCTACAACAAAGATTCCCAAATCTCCATCTCAAACCTAGACCTCCATCCTGGGCTCTAGGCCTGTATCTCCAATTGGCTGTCACACATTTAAAAAAAATTTTTTTTCCCCCAATTACATGTTAAAACAATTTTAAAACCTTTTTTTTAAGGTTTAAGTTTCAAATTCTATGCCTCCCTCCCTTCCTCCTCCCTGAGACAGTAAACAATTCATTATAGGTTATACATGTGTAATCATGTAAAATGACACATTTTAAATTTAATTCAACCACCATTTATTAAGTACCTATCAAGAACAAGTCACTGGGTTAGGTAGTGGGTGAGATATAAGGATATGGAGATTACAATTTAATGAGGCTTTTCCACCTGGATGTTCTACCACTACTTCAAATTTAACACACCTAAGACCAAAGTCTTCATTCCCTTCCCCAGCCCTATTCGCCCTCTCCCCATTTCTGTTAATGATTCCAGCATTCTCCCAGTTACCCAGGTTTGAAACTTCAGATTTATTTTTGCCCCCTCACTGTCTGCTTCCTTGTATCCAATCAGTCAAGGATTCCTGTTGGTTCTTCCTATGAAATATTTCTCCTGTTCATTGTTCTTCTTTCTAGTCCTCATTGTTATCCCCTTAGTAAAAACCTTTATTGTCTCATATCAGGACTACTTGTGATACCCTTATAGTCAATCGTCAATAAATATTTATTAAGTGCCTACTATGTTCGAGGCACTGTGCTAAGCCCTTGGAATACAAATATGAAAAACAAAGACAATCCCTCCTGCCCTCAAGGAGTTCACAATCTAAGGAAGGAAGACAACAATTGGTCTCCACCTTTTAGTCTCTATATTTTCCAATCTACCCTACAATATAGTAACGTCCTTCACGAATTATTCTTCCTAAAATATTACTTAGGCCATGTTATTCTCCTGTTCGAAAACTCTTAACAACCACAGAAAAAAATCCAAACTTCTTAACTTTATTTTAACTTGCTTCTTCTCATTTCAGTCCCAGTCTTACCTTTCATTTCCTTACGTTATCAACCTTACCTCCTACTACCTCTTACTCAAACCCTTGCCTCTGGCTAAAAAGTAGGTGGCACAGTGGATAGAACTCTGGAACTGGAGACAGGAAAATTTGAGTTGAAATCCTACCTCAGACACTTATTAGCTGTGTGATCCTGGGCGAGTCACCTAATGTTTGTTCACTTCAGTTTCCTTATCTATAAAATAGGGATAATAGTGGCACCTACCTCCCAGAATTGCAGTGAAGATAAAATGAGATAATATTTGTAAAGTGATTGGCACATAGTAGGCTCTATATAAATGTTAGCTATTAAATATTTTGAGCTCCTCCATGAGAGCAGCATCTGTGTCACATCTGTCTTTGTATCTTCAGTGGCTAGGATAGGACAGCAGACACACTAGGCTGTATGTACAACAAATTATTGTGGGTTGAGTTAAATTGGTCACCTTCCCTGAATCTGTGTAAGTTTTCTCACCTCTTTGCCTTTTTTCTGCTTCCCAGACTTTCTCTTGAAATGCTTTCTCCTTTTTTATTTATTCCAAAAATGTTTTTACAATTCAATTCTCTCTACTACAGAACTTAGTGCCCACAGTTGTAGCCTCTTAGAAGGGTGTATTAGAGATCCTCATCACTACTTACTTGAAAACATCCCCTTAACTACTCTCCCCACCTCTAGCCTCTCTTTCTAATCTATCCCTCAGATTAATGTTTGTTAATGACATACACATGTGATCATGCCTTTCTTCTGCTCAGAACTTTAAAGTATAAACTCCTTAGCCTGGCATTCAAGGCTTTCCAAAATCTTCTACAATATCTCTGTCATGCCTTTGCTGCTCACTTTGTTACCTGTGCCCAGAATGGCCTCCTCCCACTCCTATCTGTTGAGTTCCTACTCATTTTTTAAGACCTAACTCAAATGCCAACTCTTCCATGAAGAACACTGTGATCCTGGATACTCTTCCCTGGGTTTTTATGATACTGCTCTCTCTTGGTTCTCCTTCTACCTATCAGATCACTCCTTCTCAGTCTCCTTTGTGGGATCATTATCCACATCACGTCCCCCAACTGTGGATGTTCTTCAAGGCTCTTCTCTTTCTCTGTATACCATTTTCTTGTGACCTCATCAGCTCCCATGGGTTTAATGATGATCTCTATCCAGATGACCCATGAATCTATATAACCAACCTTAATCTCTCTCCTGTACAGCAGCAGCAGAAACTGCATATTTTAAAATGGATATCACATAGATTCTTCAAATTTCCTATATCTAAAACAGGACTCATGATCTCCCCCCTCAAACCCACCCTTCTATAGAACTTCTTTATCTCTGCCAAGGATACCCATGTTCTTGCAGTCTCCCGATTTCATACCCTCTGCATTGTCCTCCACTCCCCACTATCACCTCACATATTCAATTGGTTGCCAAATCTGGCTGTTTCTACTTCTACAACACCTCTTGGATCCTTTCCCTCCTCACTATTCACACAGTTACCACCTAAGTTTAGGCCTTCATCACCTTTCACTTGGAATACTCTGTGACCTCCTAATTGCTCTGCTTGTTTCATGCCTCTCCCCACTGCAATCTGTCCTCTACACAGCTGTCACAGTGACTTTCCTTAAACACAGATTTCACCATCTTGCTCCTCTCCCCAACAAACTGTAATAGCCACCAGGGTCAAATATAAATTCCTCTCTGTGGCTTTTAAAGCCCTTTAAACCTGATCCTAACCCACCTTTCCCACCTTCTTGTACATGATGTCCCTTTTAGCCAAACAGGCCTCCTCTCTGTTCCTCACACACAGAACTCAATTCCCTTTCTCTGAGCTTGGCAATCCCCATAATCCATGGAATGCACTCCCTCCTCATCTCCACCTCACTGAATCCTTCACTTCCTTCAAGATGCATCTCAGAACCTCACTCTCCTCTGACCTAAAGGAGAAACTAACATATCCACAGACCCACAAAAAGACACAGACATGCACTCATTTGCGTATAGAAATACATTTCACTCAACAGAGAAATAGGAGGGAAAGGAGAAAAGGAGTGAGGTGGAGTTAGAGAGATAGTAGATTAAGGGATGCATTAGTCCTTAGCAAAACAAATTCTAAGACTGTACAAAAATATTCGTAGTTTTTTTTTGCAGTGGCAAAGAATGGGCACCTAAAGGGGTACATAAATATGATAGAATACTATTGTGCTATAAGAAATGATGAAAGGGATGATTTCAGAGAAACTGGGGAAGATTTGAATGAACTGATGCAGAGTGAAGTGAAGAGAATCAGGAGAACAATTTATAAAATGATGACAATATTGTAAATACAATCAACTTTGAAAGACTTGGGAACTCTGATCATCATAATGACTCGCCATGAATCCAGTTGATTAATGATGAAACTACTTACTTCCTGATAGATGAATCAAAGTACAGCATATAGATAATATAGATAATATCCATAGATAAATGGATAGAGATAGATATCTATCTCTATATATCATCTCTATCTTTATCTCTCAGTCTATATATACATACATGTATAGGACATCACCAATGAGGAAATTTATTTTGCTTGACCATGCATGTTTATTAACAGGAATTTTGCTTTTCTTTTGTTCTCAATTTGGAGGTGGGATGGGATGGAAAGGAGAGAAGCAAATTTTCACTGATTGAAAAAAATAAAATTTAATTTAAGAAACAATATGTAGCTCAGGCATCACCTCCTATATGAAATTTTTTCTCAATTTTCCCCCAATTCAATCAAGAAGTATTTATTTAGTGCCTAGTATATGCTGGTACTAAGCTACGTGCTGAGGATATAGGTACAAAGAATGAAACAATCCCTACTTGCAAGATAACATTCTAATGGAGGAAAAAGACAAGTATACATCAAATATCGATAGCATAAACATACAATTATAAAAACAAATACAAAGCAGCTAAATACAAGGTAATTTGGGAAGGAGGGCACTAGCAGTTGGGGCGATCAGGAAAGGTTTTATGCGGAAGATAATGCTTGAACTGCAACTGTTCTATCTTTTGTCTCTGCATTCCCAGTGCTCAGCACAGTTTCTGGCACCTAGTAGGAGCTTAATATAAATGCTGGTTGACTTATTGATCTTGTGATCAGAAATGATCATGCCTTCCTTGTCCTTTACATGTTACATTAGTGCTTGCTGTTCATGTGCACAAATTGTGTTTTATTTGATTACTCAATTTAAGGCAAAGAGGTTCTGCTTATACGTGTGTGTAATGGAAAGAGCACTTACTTGGTTTGGAGGCAGAAGGCTTAAGTTCAAATCCTGACTCTTCTACTGTTGCATCAGGCAAGTTGTTTTTCCTCAATCTGGGCCTATTTCCTAATGTATAAAATGTAAGGCTTGGCATGTGAAAGATTATTCCAAATCACTAATAAGAGAAATGCAAACTAAAACAATTCAGGTTTCACCTGAGACCCAGAAAATTGGCAAAGATGATGATAATGGGGGTAGTCAATATTACAAGGGTTGTAAAAAGACGGGCACACTAATACATCCTTGGCAGAGCTGTATATGGCTCAACTACCCTAGAAAGCAATTTAGAATTACTCTAAGAAAATGACTAAAACGTCCATACCATTTGATTCAGAGCTCCCACTACTAGACATGAACTCCGAGGAGGTCAAAGATAAAAACAAAAGTTCCGTAAACATCAAGACATTTATAGCAGAACTTTTTGTATTAGCAAAGAACTGGAAACAACGTAACTGTCCATCAACTGGGGGATGGCTTTACAAACTGTGGCACATGAAGGTAATGAAATATTACTTTGCCACAAGAAACAATGAATAAAATGACTATGAGAGAAGAAGTATCGGAAGACATATTGCCTGTTGCAAAATGAAGTAAACAAAATTGGGAAAACAACATAAACAACGGCTACACTAGTGTAAAAAGAAAGGAAAATAATAGAACAAAATGCTATGAAATTATAATGATTCAACGTGTGCCCAAAGGAGAGATGTGTGTGTATGGGGGGTACTACAGGTGAGGAATATTGCATATGTCAGAATTAGCTGACATATTGGTTGGTTTTGCTGAACTTCTTTTTATTATCATAAGGGATGGGTCCCTAGGAAGTGAAGAGATGTGAGGGAAAAATATTAAGAAATGTAGGTGATGTAAAAATGAAAGATACCAGTAAATTTTTAAAATATACATGAGGGCTACACTCCAAGCCTGTTTATACCTGTAATCTATGATATTTCCGAAGTTTTGCCAGCAGGAAGAAATCTGCAATTATTGAGCAGAAAGGTGGCAAGAGCTAAGCCAATGAACATGAATTAGTTTACTTAAAATGTATGAAGTTGGAGAAAAGTTTAACATCAGCCAAGAGAAAAACTGATACCCCAAAATGATATTGAAAAGATTTTAAAATGTGGAGAAAGAGTGTCTCAGGCAAAATTTTTTAATCCCTCTTTATTCAGAATGGAACAGTTTTATTTTTGTTTTTGCTGTTAACAATAACAGATGTTACTAATAAACTAAAACCTTGCTAATTTGAATTTCATGTGACCAGGAAAAAAAATGGCCCATGAATGAACAGGATTCAGATTACTTCTATTTTTACTGAGGAAAAACAGGGTATCTAGTTGGCTAGGGCAAGTCAGTTGCTTTAAATTACATCTTACTTTGAATAAGCATATTGGCTTAAACAACTTTTCTATTATCAACATTTAGGAAGTATCCAGTTGAAATCAAAGGTAAACACCTGCTCAAAAGAAAACAAGCAGACAAAGGAAAAGCTCTCCAGCAAATCAGGGCACACTACTAAGATGCCAGGCCACTAACAGCTTCTAGGACTGGCATGATGCTGTGGATTCTCAAAGCCCCACCCAACATGTTTAAGTCTGCTTAAATGATTGAAGACTCCTTGGAGCCAATGCCATATTCCTGCCAGGGTTGGGGGACCCACTGGACCTAGGAGGAAAGACCATCTGGCTCATCCAGTATTAAAGATGTCATTAAGGGTAGTCAACCTTGGAAAGCTGTATAGGGCTGAAGCACGATATTTTGTGGGAAAGGTCTTTCTACTGGACATCAGCATAGGGTGGCTGGCATCAGTTACACTACCAATTATTTGCTGAGCTATGCCTCAGTTGTGTGGGGGCTCAGCTCTTCCTTTTCTACAGCTGTACCCTACCATTTACCCATCTTCTCATTTTTCTTTCCCGCTTTTCTTCCTCTTCTTTACTTCCTCCTCTTCCTCTCTCTCCTTCTCCTTAATTTTTTTCTTTCCTACCCTCCCCATAGCCTTTTCTCTCTCCTTTCCCCTCCCTTATTTGCGTTTGTCTTCTCCTTTTACCCCCTCTCTCTTTTGTTTTTCTGTTCCCTCTTCCGCCTCCCTCCTTTCCTCTCCCTATTCTCCTGCTTTCCCTTTCCCCTGCTTTTCTCTCTTCTCCTCTTTTCCCTTTCCTTTTCTTGTGCATTTTCCTCTCCTTCCCTCCCTCCAGAATCTCATTCCATGCTTGCTCTCTCTCTGGTCCTCCCCCAGGCCTAGGCTCTGAGGTTTGTGGGCGGGGATTTCGGTCCCGCCCCGCTTAGGGGCTGGATCCCCGTCGGGCTGGTCACGCTGCCCACTCCCTCCCTCTCTCTCTTTTTCTCTCTCCCTCCCTCCCTTCCTTCTGCAGGGCCGGGGGTGCGCAGCCCGCTGGGGGAGGAGGAAGGGAGGGGGAAGGAACGGAGAGGAGAGGGGAGGGGGCGACGTTGTCGCGGGGGCGCCAGGGAGGCGCGCGGGGGGCGGTGCGGCCCCGCTCGCGGGCCAATCAGCGCCGCTATCACATCCATGCAAATATGAGCACAATGGAGCGAGCCCATCACTCGCCCCTGCAAGCAAGCTTGAAACGGGCTGCCGTCTGAGCGATGGCCGCCGCGGCCAATGACTTTATGTCAAGAGCCAGGGAAGTCCAATGGCGTGGCGGGGGAGGCGGGCCCGATCCGGGTTAGGGTGTCCTTGCAGGGTGTCTGAGCTAAACTTCACCAAATAATAGCTGTTTGTATTTTGGCTGCTGCAGGAGCCATTTTAGGTAAGTTCTTCTCTTAACTTTTTATTTTCCGCCCGGGTCTCCGCGGCCCGGCCGTGCCCGCCTGTCCAGGATCGCACCCCTCGGGTCCAGCCGGTCTGTCCATATGAATGAAGCCAGGAGGAGCGGGGCTGCGCGGTCGCCGGGGGCCGGGCTGGGGACGGGGGCTGAGAGCAGGGCCGGCCGCGGAGCGAGGGAGGGAGGGAGCGGGCGACCGGGGAGGGGGAGGGGAAGGGGAGGTGGCAGGGGGGAGGGGAAGGGGGGGGCGAGCCCGGTTGGGCCTCCCTGGGCCGGGCCAGGCCGCACCGCGCTCCCCCTCCCACGTCCGTCAGTCAGTCAGTCAGTCAGTCTGTCCGTCCGTCCGTCCGTCCGTGGCCTCACCGAGTCCGTCAGGAGGGTGCGCGCCTCTGTCCTTGGGAGCTGGCGCGGGCCCCGGCTGCGCTGCGGGGCAAGACCCTCCTCACGGGACTGACTCCCTTCCGCGTGGGCTCCTGGGCTGGCGGGAAGGGGGGGGGGCACCCACGGGACCCCGGAGAAGTTGCTCCATCCCGCTGCAGTATTGGAGGGGGGAGCCCTAGGTAATGATGGTCCCTCCTGCGTTTTCAGGATCCCCAGGCGCTTTCCCCGGATTGTCATCCCCGCGGTCCCGCAGCCTGAGGACCAAGTTCTCCAGCTGCTGCCGCCCCCACCCACCCTTGCTCACGCCTTGGCTGGGGTTCCTCGCTGCGATGGGGAGCAGTGATTAGGAACCAGCATCCGAGATAACCCAGAGCCAAGTTTCCTGTCCTATGGGGCTGCATGCTTTTTTGAGGTGCGGGAGGGGGGGAGAATGGGAAAATCCACTCTTCTGGGCTCTCCTTTGGGGTTAAGTTGTAAAGGTGTCACCTCGAATTTCCCAGGGCATGCATGGTGAATGATTGGCAGGCCCTTGCGTTTTTCAAGGTGTTCGGAGGAAATCTCTCTGTCGAGTTTGAGTTTTCAGCCACAATTTTATTTGAACTAATTGGAAATACGTAAGCCGGCGCTTAAATGTGTGTGCATAAAGTCGCAGTTATGATGAATGTGACTGGGGTTTGTGTAGTGCAGTATCTAATTAGGCAGTATAATTCAATTGTGAGTTTGTAGGCCTCTGTTCTCTAAATTGGGGCCTGTGGACCATTAGTAGTCTGGCTAAGGTTTCTGGTGAAAGCTTGGCATCCCGAATTTCCAATCCCTGGGGATTCTGTGTGTGTTGCCTTACTCACCTGCCTCTGGCGGGGTACCCTGTTCCTCTAATCTCTGCTGCATATTTGTGGAGTTCAGGACATTGACATTAGCTGGCAAAGAATGGAGAAGTTAAAAATCAAGAAATTACACATTCCGGGCAATTCGAAAATTGTTTGAGAACATACTTTAGTTTCTCTTTTTGTGTGTGTATACGTATGTATGTATGTATGTATGCATAGGATAGCACTAGACCTATGATGGCTTTGCTTCGGGGAACTCCCTGGTGAGGGAACTTCCTCTACTAGTGCAGGTCATCATCTTTTCTATGATTTTTAGATTTTTAGTCTTAACCTGGGGTGCAGGGGTTGGTGAACTTAGATGGGGAAGAAAATTTCCTTTTTATTTTTCCTAACCTGTAACTGAAATTTAGCATTCCCTTAAACTGTGAATGGAGGCAGGAAACATTCTGAGAAAGGGTCTATAGGTTTTGCCAGGCTGCCAAAGGGGTCCATGGCATAAGAAACCCCTGAGAAAGTTGCTTGGAGTGCCAAGGCTTTAAGTGATACAGTCTAGGATCACACAGCCAGTGTGTGACTAGGAAGAGACTTGAACTCAAATCTTGGCTTCAAAGACAGCTGTCTATGCCAGACTCTGTCTTTGTAGATGGATCCTTAACAATCCCCAGTTGGAGAGGCATTTTCATATTACACAGGTAGTCCTTATAAAGGTTTTTCTAACGGACAACTGTATTTCCAATGAATGATGCAGTTCAGTGGTACTAGCTCCTGTTGCCATGTTGTGTGTTTTCAAAGGACAGAAAATGGAAAAAGAGCCTAAAGGTCATTCTAGTCCAGTTCTCTTATTTTACAGATGAGGAAACCAAGCCGCAAATACAGTGCTCTTCCCACTATACCACAAATGTGTGTGAGAGAGCGAGAGAGACAGGCAGAAACAGAGAGAATATATTTAAAATCTATGCATGATAGAGGTTGGGCATGAGTCTTTAAGCTACAGTATCATAACTTGGTTTTTCTTATCCAGAGTTGTAGTGTCAGAATTGATGCTTTCTTATAATCAAAGGCCTGAATAAAATGTAAGATAGCAAAATAAGTTTGAGAACAGTAGTTTGGGAATACTTTTTTAGGGCAACTCATAGGATCATGAAAAAACCCTCCATTTTTAAAAATACTTCATTGTTGATTAGTAGTATGTTAAAGGGCAGATTTTTTCTAAAAGTAAAACTCATTGAATGATTATTATTTCTATGACATTTTCCCCTACTACACTTTGGTTTTTTTCCCCCCTTGTGGACAGAGCAAATATAGATGTTATGCAGTTGAAATTATGCTTCAGTATGGTACCATCATATCTTATACAATGAAGTTATACCATAGTAAGCTATTAAGTAGTGGCATTGCAAGGTACTTACATCCAATCACCTCTACTCTTGTTCTTTGGTATTCTATTTTTTGAAAATAATGAGGTAAGCCATGGAAGATGTTAAAAGATCAAACAGTAAAAGAGAACTCCTGACCGAATTTCCAGATCTTTTGGTAATTAGCATCATATATCCAATACTTATCGATTTATTTTCCTGATAACCACTTTAAATAGTTTTTAAAAGTCTACAATAGTGTGTTTTTGTAGAAATCAAACAGTTTGAAATTTTTCCCATGTTGTTGTGGATGACCAATCAATAACAAAAAGCTTCTAGGGTACGATGTTCTATAGATCTTGTCTTTATTACAAAAGAGGTTTTTATGAGGCATCTTTAGGTGTTTCACCCCATGCCAATGCTAACACCAGAGTTGGTTTGAATTTATGTTGAATAATACTGAAGAAAGGGTTCCACAATCACTTGGGGGCTTTAAAGGCAGCAACTTAGAGCATTGTGAGGATTATAAAGAGTAGATTTAGGTCTCAAATAGCTTGATACCATTGGGCTTACAATATTTCCAATTTGGGGAAACAAATGGTACACGTAAATTCTATACAAGTTTGACAGTGTTTTCGAATTCAAGGGATGTGTCTATATATCTTTTTGGTTTGAGAGGTCTTGGATTCTCTGTTTACAATTCCATTCCTCTATACAGAGCTTCAGTTTAGTAACGTGTTTTGACATGTACATTGAATTCCAATACAGTCCACATTTTTTTTTGCCTTACTGAATTATTATTGAATGTGACTTGAAATAAATGAGTAGGGGCAATTTTTTTAAATTTCAGAGATTTTTTGCTATAATGAGATTTGATTTGTGTCTTTTTGGTATCTGAATCAAAGGCATGTTTATAGTAATGTATAATAATAGACTAAATAATCATATTCTAACAGCAGCCACATACAACTGAACTTGAGTTCAGTTAGAAGACCATTCTTTTTTTTCTTAGACAAAAAACTCATTTTGAAGGACTAAAACTTTTTAGTAAAGAAGTGAGACTGGAGTAATCAGATTTCCTTCTGTTGGCCTTTTTCTTATCTGATAGGTATTTAAAAGGAAGAAAACCCTAAAGACAGTATTTGAAAATTTTAGGAAAACCAACAAGCACTATTTCAAGTTAATTTTTATCTATTAAAGCAAGCATGAATACAGGTATAACCCAATAAATAAACAGCTAAATTTCTAAAATAGAACCATTAATGGATAATTATTTCAATTTATAAAAGGGATTTTCATTAAGTATATCCTTTTGAAGGGTTCAATAGTACAATTTTTTTTTTTAAATTTCACACCTAGACCAGTGTTCCTTACTTTCCAGTTGAGGAGTCTGAATTCCAGAGAACAAAAGTGACTGTCCCAAAGTTGAACAGGGAATAAATAATAGAACTAAGATGAGAACCCAGCAAAACCAACTACTTCTACTACACTGTGCTTGCTCAAATTTGTATTAAGTTTTCTAATAATGTGGCATAATCTGACATACATATACATCTACACTTTGAAACTTTCTATCCCATTACTTGCATTGGAAACATCCATGTGTTACTTTTATAGGGTCGAGTTTGTTGTTTTCTCAGTAGTTAACTTCTGGTTATTTTTTTGGTTTTGTAGTATATGTACCTGTCATAGAATAGGCATTTAATGAATTCTTGTTGATTATCTGACCAAAGTTATTGACTTTTGGAAGGTGCAGTTCATCACTACCATGGACTTCGTGTATAAAAGAACCAGGCTATAGGTTTGTGCTCTGTCTCTGTCAACTACTGTGGTTATATTGACCTTTTGTCCCTATTAAAGTAGTAAGTCATTTCTTCATAATTTTGATATTTTACTTAGAGAAAAGCTTTGTAGTGATTTGAGTTAGGCCTCTAGGATCTCTTCTTAACAGTCTTGTATAAGCCTATCCCATAGTTCCTGCTACTAGTGTTGCTGCTTATGGCTCCAGTGGATCCTTCTTGGCTGAGCCATCCCCTGAAATTCATCCTTTGGTTATAATGGGAGAGTTCTTTCCTATCGTTGTTCACAGAGCCTGAAAGGAGAGCTAGGACAGGCTAAGTGAGGATTAGGGAAATATTAGAACAGTCTTGGAGGGATCCCAGGCTCTGGATCTTTGCCTTTTCCTCTCTGTTGATATGTATGGCAGCAGAAACTTCTTGAGCTTTCTCTTCTCCCAAGAGATTAACTAACTAAACTCTCTTGTCCATGTTGTACTGAAAGCCACACTAGTTTTGATAAAGTTTAATTAAATACCTGGGGTTTTTTTTTGTGATAATGTTTAGAATGATTTTATGGGAAATCCTCGATTTTTCTATTCCTTCAATGTTAGTAGAAAGTAATTCTGCAAGCATATCAGTCAGTATATTCTGCTAAATGAAGATACTCTTGAGAGTTTGTCTAGATGTGTATATGAGTTCCTTTTATAGAATAAATGTATATAGTTCTAATTCTATTTTAACACAGAGGTTCTCTCCCCCGCCCATCAAGAAAATTTTTATACAAACATTTTTATGAGGGCTCAGTTACTTAAATAGTTCAGGCAACTTTTTATAGAACAAAATCCCAGTATAGTAAGGGAATTATGATAGTCTCTTGGAGTAGGTTGAAGTGG
Source organism: Trichosurus vulpecula (assembly GCF_011100635.1). Lineage (NCBI taxonomy): Eukaryota > Metazoa > Chordata > Mammalia > Diprotodontia > Phalangeridae > Trichosurus > Trichosurus vulpecula. Next base: position 105,542,951 of record NC_050575.1, read on the forward strand.
GATTTGACCTATAGTAGTTATAAAAATCTGTTTGTCGGTCTTGCCAGTTGAGAAAAAATTTTTGGTTCTGAGCAGATTTCTTGTTTGTCATGATGTACACATTGACACATCTGGGTTTTGGTCAGTTTGGAGCAGGGCATAAAGATATTTGATTTACTGCATACTGGTAAAGAAATATATCTGGAATGTGTTTGCTTTGGTTTCAAGGAAAGTCATTATTAGTATTAGAAATTCATCTAAGGATGGTTCCAAGTTGATCGGTGAGGTCCAGATCAGAGGTTTTATTTACTGAATTATATTTCACGTAACAGATCTATTAACAGAAACTATTTGAGTTGAAACACTTTTTATACTATTTTACACTATTGGTAATCTTAAACTCAACTGTGTTGCTTTAAAGTTAAGGACTTCTGTCAGCCTACTTGACTAAGTGAAGCCACCCAAAGGAATGGAATCCATAGTAACAGTTGGGTGTACCCTGTTTTAAGCAAACCTGATAGGGGATCACTTTAGTTAGCTGGTATGTGACTGGTATATGAGGGAATAAAATAGTCTGGTTAATGGAATTTCTGTCAACATTTATTCCTTAAGAGGAAGTGAAAGCAGAGGAAGGAAGTAGAAGAAATTGTTTTTATTTATGGTAACTCACATACCTATACAATTATAAGAATGTTTCAAAGGGGAAAAAGTTAAAAATGCAATTTAAAACACACACACACACACACCCCCTTTTTTTTTTTTCCGTAGCAGGAAGTTAAGAGTTTTTTCATAGTTGGAAATAAGGAAAAGACAGGATTTGGAGAATAGCCATGTATATAACCTCAAGGTATGATTTTTAGCACTTTATATAACAATTTCTAGAAATGCTTCTATGTGCATCTGTGTCTAAAAAAATAGATTCCCTTTTCTACCTTCGCTCTAGAAAAGAGATCTATCAATAAATTCGATTTACGCCTGACAGGGCTTTTGGAAAAAAAAAATACGTAGGCCATAGTTCAAAAGTATTAAACCATGACCATGGTGGGTCTTTCGTACTAGACATGTTTATATGATAATAATAATTATTCTTTTGTTTCTGGCTGCAATTAATAATTCTTTCTCATTGGTGTTACTTAAAAATTCTGGTTAAGTTTTTTGGGTCTTTTCATTGACAACTGGGAATCAGTGAAGTAGGTTGCCTCTGGGGTTTTTGGTCATCTGAAAGTTCTGGGCCAGAAATCTGTTTCAATGGCGGATTTTGCTTTTTCAAGAAACCCAATATTTTTATGGACTCTTTTTAGCAAATTTTAATTGTTCAGACTTTAACATTTTGTCTCATTTGTCATAAGAAATGGGTAGGTTTCTTGTTTGTCAGTGAGTCAATAAACAGCATTTATTACTTTATAAACTGGGTACTATGCTGGGTACTGTGAGGTATTATGGATTAAAAAAAGCGTAATTCCTTATTTAGGATTTTAGAATTTAGCCTATTTACAGAGGTTTGATTCCAAAATTATTAGAGGTTTTATGGTGTTACCTTATCTCCACAGCTGCCGTTGGTTCCAGGAGTTGCCTATACTGGATGGCATGTAAAGTACTGAAATAGGTTCCACACATAAAAATCAGTATCTATTTTTTTATATTCATAACTGCTATACTTTACCTGTCTCTTTACTACAGAAACATTTTATTTAACTGGTCTAGTTTTTGGAAGACGATCCGCAGAAAGATTCCTATTGACATATGCTGCTATTGGGTTATTGATGTGGCAGCTACTTTCATTTTTAAAATGTTATATATATTAGCATAGCAGTATTTTAGTTAAGTATAAGAACTTTAGTTTCTCCCAAATTAAAGCTTCTTTGCTAATTCTCAATTTCAGAATTTTGGAACTAGAAGGGATCCTTAGAGATCATCCGATCTGCACCAATTCCCTCATTTGACAATAGGAAACAGGAAGTGTAAAGTGCTTGTGACTTGCATAAGGTCATACAAGTGGTAAGTGACAGACCTGGAAACAGAACCTAGCATGACTGATATGATCCTGTTCACTCTACTCCACTACTTCTTGTGACTACATTTTCTGCCAGGTCAAATCTGTGCCTAAACTTTTCTTTGGGAGGCAGCATGGGAAACTGTGCAGTAGGATGATAAGGGAAATGGTTATCTTTGCATCTACACTATCTGATTGGGATTTTATGTCTAAAACATACAGGGAATTAACACTAATCTTCTCAGATCAAAAGCCAATAAGTTAAAGAATATGAACAAGCAGTTCTCTACAGAGTTGCAAATTCTGTTAACAATCATAAGAAAGATGATTCCTTATCATTTGTAGTAAGAGAAATGCAAAGCAAAACAGTTCTGAAATTTTTATCTTACATTCAACAAATTGAGAAAGATGACAAAACATGGAAATAGTTGATGTCAGAGAAGCTGTGGAGAGACAGGCACCCTGATGCACTGTTGGTGGAGCTCTGAGTCAGGCTAGCCATTCCAGAAAGCAATTTGAAATTGTGCTGAGACGGTGAGTAAGATATTCATACACTTTGACATAGAGATCCCACTGCTGACCTGTACCCCAAGGAGGTCAAGGATGAAAAGAAAGGTCCCGAAGACCTACGTACGGGATGCTATTTATTGCAGCACTTTTTTGTGGGACGAAGACCTGGGAAACGTTGTAGATACTCATTGACTGGGGAATGGCTAAAGTGACACATGAATATGATAGCATATTACTGTGCTATAGGAAACCATGAATTTGATGAATACGGAAAGCATCAGAACATTTATATGTACTAATGCAAAATTTAGTAAGCAAAATTAGGAAAACTATATACAATGACTATAACAATGTAAATGGATAAAACAACAACAAAAAACAGAAAAAAAAAACACTAAATGTTTTAAAATTATAATGACCAAAATTGGTTCCAAAGAAGAAATATGAGAAGGTACTTCTTTTCCTTCTTTGAAAAGGTGAGGGCGGAAACCATGATGTGGAAATCTGCATATAACATTGGATTTCGTTGATATGTTTGTATAGTTTTTCCCCCCTCTAAAAAATAAATCTTTGTTATAAGGGCTGACGTTTGGGGAAGGGGAAGGGAAATTTAGAAATGTAGTGGATGTAAAAACAAAAATTGTCTGTTTCATTTTTTTTTTTAAAGAGAGCTTCCTCTTTAATTATGTGACCTGGGTTCAAATTTCACTTTATTACCTATATGATTTTGATGAAGTAACAACTTTTCTTGACTTCAGTTTCTTAATTAAATTTTATTTGCAAATGAAAATCTACTTTTTCTCCTACTTTTCCTCTCCCCTCCCACATTGAAAAAGCAAGAAAAATGAAATCCCTGTTAATCCTTTTAATTCTAGATCTATAATGACTATAAAGTTTTCTTATCCCTAGTCTTTTGGCACTATTTTCCAAGATGTAGTAGAGGATTATTCTCCATCAATGAACAGCAGCAGAAAAATAAGACAAAAAACAAACCCAGCCCACTGTTTTATGTTTTTTATATAAAAACACAAACCACTATCATGTACAGGTGGTTTTTTAAAGCTTATAACCAATTTAGCATGGTAATTTTAAACCTGTGCTGTTCAGTTATGTCTCCCTTTGAACTTCCTTCTGTTTTCTTCTGCACATTTGAAAAAAGGTTGATGATTTTTTTTTCCTTTTTGGCATTACTTAGCCTTCCCTTTTAAAAAAATAAGCATAGTCAGGTGAACAAATCATATTGGGCATGTCTGAAAATGTATGTGTCAATTTGTCATCTTTGCCAGTCTGTTGGATGTCAGGTGCAACTTCAGAACTGTTTTAATTTGCATTTTGCTTTTTAGTTATTTGGAGAATTTTTTTTATGGTTTGATAATTTGCATGTCTTCTTTTTGAGAATTCCACTTTTATATCCTTTATTCCATCACCTCTCTGTCAGGAGGTAGGAAGAAGCATGCTCCATGATTATTTTTCTTAAGTCATGTTACTCATTGCATTGATCAGTTTAATTCTTTCAAAGTTACTTTTCTTTACAAAATTGTAGTCATTTCTATAAATTGTTCATCTGGTTCTGTTACTTCATTCTGTATTAGTTCATGCAAATATTCCCAGATTATGCTGAATCAGTTCCTTTTGTCATGTCTTATTCATATACCATTGTTCAGACATTCCCAAATTGATGGACACCCACTCAGAAGCATGCTGCTGTGAATATTTTTGCACAGATTGGTCCTCTTCCTTTTTCTGCTATTTCTTTCGGGTATGTACCTGGTAGTGGTATCATTGGGTCAGTGGGTATGCACAGGTCAATGATTTTTTTGGATAATTAAAAATTCTTTTTGGGAATGGCCAGGCAAGTAATTCACACCTTTAGTAACACTATATCAGTATGCCTGATGTTCCTTAGCCTACTCCTGACAATCTTCATTTTCCCTTTTTTCCATCTTTTCTAATCTGATGGATGTGAGGTGGAACTTCTTAATTGTTTTAATTTGCATTTTTCTTTTTAGTGACTTGGAGCATTTTTTCAGATGGTTGCTGGTAGCTTGCATGTATTCTTTTTGAAAAATACTTGTTCATAACTTTTGACTATCTACTGGGAAATGTTGTTTTTGTTCTTCTGTATTTGAATCAGGTTCCCATATGTTTTGGATAGAGATTGGGATAGGGACTGGACCTGTGATTTCATTCATGTAAGGAACTTTGAGATAATGAAAATCCTCCATCAATGGAGGTAAATGCCTTTTCTGCAATTTATAATCTTAGAGAGTTGCCTAGACCATTGAGAAGTTACACAGCTAGTATGGAGACAATGTGGGATTTAAGCCTGTGCCTACCTGATTCTAAGGCCAGCTCTGTCTTCATGACTCTCACATTGCCTCTCTTGGATATCAGCCCTTTTTTCAGCTAAACTTGCTGCATGGATTTTTTTAAAATCACTTAACTATTTCTGGTCTGATTTTAAGTTCACTCATTTTGCCTTTGCAGAAATGTTTCAATTTTATGTAATCAAAGTTGTCCATTTTATTTCCCATGATCCTTTCTGTTCCTTGTTTGCTTTCTCTTCATCACATTATTTTAATTGTTGCCCCCAGAGCTCTCCTGATTGTCTCCCTCTTTGGCTTGTATTGAGCTTGAAATTCCCAACATTTTGACTCAATTAAGACGTTAAGGTATTTGGAAAAGTATTTATATCAGGAATTTATTTATCTGATTAGCCTCTATCATTTACTTTCCCCTTGAACAACTCACTTAACTTCTCTAGTCTCAGTTTCCTCAACTGTAAAATGAGGAGGTTGGATTTGATGGCCTCTAAGATGTCTCCTCTGACTTTTAAGTGAGGGATCGAGATTAGCACAAAGAACTACGTAGTAGAAAGGACGTTAGAATTGGAGTGAGCGAACCTGTGTTTGACTCGTGGTTTTGTTACTTATTACTTATGTCACATTGAGCAAGACACATAAACCTCTAGCCATTTTACTCATCTGTAAAATGAGGTCTAGTTGATTTCTTAGGTCTTTTTCAGCACTTTAGAGTTCTTAATTCAGTGATAACCGATTTAGCCATTGTAAAGTAAGGACCCAGAATACCTAGGGGAGGCATTTGGACATGGGACCAGAAGTCAGCAGAAGGCACAAAACATAGGTGCAGGGCTACCATAGATAAGTATTACTCACTGTTAGTCCTGTTACCAGAAATCAGTCAATGCAGTACAAGACTCTTGCAAGATAAAGACCCTGGATGGAAAGGGCTTCGTAGATAAACTTTGTGCGTGTGTTGCTAATAAACAAGACCTCTTTTCTAAGTACAGTAAATATAGACTTTCCTGTACTTTCACGTTATATGTATTCATATGTTCTGAGACCTGACCTTAAAATTAATGAAGCTATCATTTCTGACAGTATAAAAAGAATTAAATTGTTGGTATTCATTTGGGTTGAACAAATTTGAGTCTAGTACCATAAAATTTAACCCCTAAAATATATGGGATACAGTGCTGATTTGTTAATATTTGTACGAGAGGGCCTGGCAGAAGCAAGTGTTGTGGGTACCCCTTACCACCAACCTTCCTGCTAATGACCCTTTCCTATTCTTTCCTACCAGCTGTACTCTGACCTGAGCACCTGCTCCATTTTAACACTTGGACTCATTCCCCCTTTCCAGAGGTTGTGGGCTAGGTCCCTCTGGTCTCTTTTCTACCTTTGCCCTCTCATCTCCCCTTCAGGCAGACATGGTCACCCATAACTGCTTAAATAAGCATATTGTGATGAACTGTAATTCTAGTAAGATGGAGGACAATTAGACCTTACCATCTGCCCTGCAACCATACCTTCTGGACCCCCTAGACCTCGGTATTTGACCTGCCCCTCCACCTTAAAGACCACTGGGCCTTACCATCTGCCTTGCCTCTGAATCCTAAGTAGTACCCATCCTTTTCATCTGCCCTCAGGCTGAACCCTTCTGTCTGTATTCCTAATACACAACACAGTATTTGGCACATTCATTCATGGTCCTGAAAACCATCTTTAAAAATGATTTCACTACCTTGTTCATGAAGACATACCTTATCTGACCTGATAATATGACCCACTTTAAGAGTTTAATGAAGTTTAATATTAGCTTATCTATAATCTTACTGTATTAGAAAGATGTTCCATAGTTGTGATTCCTGATAGTTTTCCTAGTGTTTTCAAAAGCCTGCTCTTGAGAACCAGTGGAGTAATAGGACAACAGGAAATATTACCTGCTTTAGTGATGATAATAATAATATCTGATAGCATTTTTAGAAAGTATTTATATATATGTATGTATATACATATATGTTTTTTATTTAACCTTCAAAACAACCTCATCTGTCTTCTAGGTGTTAATGTCATCTTCATTTTACAAAAGAAACTGAAGTTCAGAGAGGTTAGCAACTTTGTCCATAGCCATACGGCACGGCATGGACAGAATTTGAATCTGTGTCTTCCTGATTCTTGGCTCAGTGCTATCCATTATAGTAGATGAAGAGATACCACAAAGTGCATCATTGAAATTAAGGCTGTCTGGCATGCTTACTTTCCATAGAGCTTCCTCTCTGGCCCTATTCTGCTACATTTTGTGATCTCAGATGTGCCCCCATCACGTCACTGCAGCACGTACACACAGCCCAGTTGTGGCACCTAGCATTCTTGACCTTGTTTTCTGTTGGCCGTCTTTGCTTCCCTTCAGTTCCTCTTCTCCGATTCTATATCCTGCCTGGTAATAAGACCCTGACTCCTGATTCCTGATTTAATACTTGATGATTTGGCTTGCTGTTCTTGACCCTACACTGAACCCTGACTCAGATTAACTCCATCATAGCAGTTAGTCAGTTGTTTTGACAATTTCAACACCTTTTTTTTTCCTGAACATGCATACACTTTTTAGGAATGTAGGGATTTCCATTGCCCAGTATGCTGCAGGTCTGATTTCTGATTTAATGTGATTCTTTCATTTTCTCCGGACCACAAGAAGTACTTATTAAGTTAAGGTTGGATTTGTCATTGTGAACCTTTTTGAGGAAAGCTGTCTTTTGGAAATATGGAATCTGTTCAACATTCTCAACAGTCTCATCATTTATTTTTAGTTGTCAGTTGCTTAATGAGAGATTGTGAATGGAAGGTCTTGGTTTTCTGATCTTTTTCTCTAGACATTGGCGATTGTCTAAGTAATCTATCACTGTCTTTAATGTTATCTCTATCTCACATGAAGAGGTGGCCCTTTTCCTTGCCAAGGCAAACAAAGCCCTCCACATGCACAGGCGATGCTGTCCCATCCCATCTTCTCCAGCAGATTTCTCCTTCTGTCCTCTCTACTCTCTCACCTTCAGTCTCTCCTTGTTTACTGACTGCTTCCTTACTGACTACAGATATGTTTGTATTTTTTCCATCCTCATAAAACTCTTGATCAATTCTTCCCTGTAATTGTTCCACCTCTCTCTTGTGGCTAAAACTCCTTGACAAGGCTGTCTGTCATCAGTGCCTCCACTTCCTTCCCCTTTCACTCTCATCCTGAGCCTGTATGCCAGAGTGTCCTTGAGGCCACATGTGGCCCTCTAGGTCCTCGAGTGCAGCCCTTTGACTGAATCTAGACTTCACAGATTTAACTTCTGTGAGGGCCACATGTGGTGGCCTCGAGGCCGCAGGTTCCCTACCGCTGCTCTATAGTATGACTGCCAGCCTCATCATTCAACCAAAATTACTCACTCCAGAGTTACCCGTGATCTTTTAATTATCAAATTTAATGGCCTTTTCTCAGTCCTTTTCTTTTCTTGACAGCTCTGCAGCCTTTGACACTGTCAGTCACTCTTTTCTCCTTTATACTCTCTTCTCTCTAGGTTTTTTGGCACACTGCTTTCTCCTGGTTCTTGTCCTGCCTTTCTGACTATTCCTTCTGAGACTCCTTTGCTGGCTTTTTTGGCTAGGTCTCGTCCACTAACAGGACTTCACTACTGGCGTGTCTTCTTAGGGCTCCATTCTGGGCCATCTTCTCTCTTCCCTCTGGACTACATAACTTGTGATCTCATCAGCTCCCATGGATTCAATTATCATCTCTATGCAGATGACTCTCACATTCACTTATTTAGCCCTAACCTTTCTCCTGATCTCCAATCTCAGATCTCTAGCTTCCCCTTAGACATCTCTAACTGGATGTCCTGTGGACATCCTAAATTCAGCACGTCCAAAACCCCACCTCTTCCAAATTTCCCTGTTATTGTTGAGCATTCTGCCATGCTTCTAGTCACCCAGACCTACAGCCTGGGTATTATTCTTGACTTCTTTCTCACACCCTCTCACCCCTTGCATCTAATCATTCACCAAGTCCTGTTGATTTTACATACATAATAACATCTCTCTGGTATTCTCCCTTCTTTTCCCTTGTGCTGCCACCACACTGGTATAGGCTTTCTTCACCACACACCTGAACTATCACAGTAGTCCGCTGGTTGTTCTCCTTTCTGTAAGTCTCCCTCCACTAGAATCCACCCTCTTCTCAGCTGTTAAGTTAATTTTCCTAAAGCACATATTTGACTATCACCTCCCGCCTCCCTTTAATAAGTTAAAGTGGCTCCTTATTACCTCCAGGGTCAGATATGACATCTTCTGTTTGACATTCAAAGCCCTTTACAACCTGGCCTTACCTTTTCTTTCCAGTCTTATGCATTGTTCCTCTGTTAGGAAAGGTACTCCACATTCCAGTAATAACAGGTCACCTTGCTGTTTCTTGGCACAAAACACTATTTTGCAACTCCTGGCATTTCCACTGGCTGTTCCCCATTCCTCTCCCAACACTTTCCTTTCTCATCTCTGCCTCTTGATTTCCCTGGCTTCCTTCAAGTCCCACCTAAAAGCCGATTCCTACAAGAAGCCTTTCCCAATCTCTCTTAATGCTAGTACTAGTGCTTAATGCTAGAGGTCTCTTTAAGCACTGTGAAAATACTCTACGAGTATGTTAAAGGTATGTAAGATATGTAATAACTCCACATGCATAGGAGCTGATAGCAGAAAATGGTACTTCATGTGTTGTTTAGTTATGTGAGATAGTATAGTCCAAGGCAGGGCTTCTTAAACTTTTTCCACTTGGGACCCCTTCAGCACTTCTTAAACTGTGGGTTGCAATCTCAAGTGGGGTCGTGACCCACAGTTTAGCTGGACTCTTAAGGTAAGTCTGGAAAAGTAACTGGGAGCCAAATTCAGATCAGTTCAGCAAACATTAATCACCTTTTGTGTGCAAGTAACTGTGCTAAGTTTTGGGGTTACAGTTGTGAGTGTCAGACTAAGATTTATAGGATTACATAGAGCTGGAAAGTATCTTTAGAGATTAGGTAGTGTGACGGAGAAAAACTGAGGCCGAGAGAGGGGAAATGACATGTACACTGTCACATGGCAGAGAGCTGAATTCAAACCCAGGCCCTCTGACTACAAATTTGGCCACGTCCAAAAGTTTGTATTTTATTTGATAGGCCACTTTTTTAGAAAGTAGGTTATTTTCTACCCCAAAGGAAAAAGATTTGAAGATTTGATGGTTTAATAATAACTAACATTTATATCTTGAAGCTTACCAAGAGCTTTACATACATTTTCTCATTTAAAACTCTTAACTGCCCTTTTGAGGGTATTAATATTCTCATTTTTAAGTTGACACTTGAGGTTCAGAGAGGTCCTAAGAACTTTGGCAGTAGATTAATCAGAACTAGGAATGACTAAAGATAGAAAGACAGATTTCACTTGTCCATGTGAGAGGTAATAAGGACCTGAATGCAAATGATAGGAGTATGAAGAAGATGCATGTCAGAGAGAAAGAAAGAAAGAAGCAAGGTTTTGGTTGTTGTTTTAGCTATGTTGAGAGCAGGAGGATCAAAGAAAGGATAGAACCCTAGCTTGCAGTGGATAGGCTGCTAACTGACCCCAGAAAGAAGGCTGAGCTGCTCAGATCTTATTTTGCTTCTGTTTTCTTTGATAAAGACAATGACATTTGCACTGGACATGGCAACAAAAATGACCAACAGAAAGTCGATACCCCAAATTAGTAAGGGAATGGTGAGAGAGCACCTAGTTAGCCTTCAAGAATTCAAATCACCTGATCCAGACAGACTATTTCCTTAAGTCTGGAAAGATCTGGCAGGTGTGGTTGTTGATTCACTATCAGTGATGTTAGAAGGATCTTGGAAAATAAGAGAGAGAACACAAGGTCGAAGAAGGGCAGATATCCTGATTTTCAAAGTGAAAAGAACAGAAAATGCAAACCAGACCAGTGAGCTTGACTTTGATTCCTGGGAAAATTCTAGAATAGATCATTAAAGAGATAGTTGCTGGTAATATAGAAAAAGAAGTGGAAGTGACAAAAAACCATCGTGGCTTCCAGAACAGGCCATACCAGGCTAATCTCATTTTCTTTTTTGAGGATTACTAAACTAGCAGATAAGGAATGCTGTGTAGGTAATGGTTAACCCAGATTTTCATAAAGCTTTTTGTATCTCATGACATTCTTGTGGAGAGGATGGAAAAATGTAGATTCAGTGATTATACAGTTAGATAGATTCAGAAATGGTTTGATATTGGAATTCAACGAGTAAGTCAGTGTCAATATTGGTGGGAGGTTTCCAGTGAAGTACCCCAGGGATCCTTGCTGGACTCCATGCTATTGAGTGTTTTTATGAATGCCTTGGATAAAAGCATAGATGGCATGCTCATCAAATTTGTAGATGACATGTAAGTGGGAGGAATAACTAATACTGGATGCTGGAGACAGGATCCAGAAAGACCTTGACAAACTAGAGAATGAGCTGAAATCAACTTGACAAGCTCACGATGGTAGAGGCTTGATTAGACAGTTCTGAGAAAGTTCTGGGGCTTTACTGGATTCTAAGCTTAATGTGAGTCAGCAATGGGATTTTGCAGCAAAAAAAAAAAAAAAAAAAGAACATAATCTTGGACTCCATTAAGAGAGACATAGCTTTTAGGTTAGGGAGGTGATAGACCCATCTACTCTCCCATGGTCAGACATGATTTAGAAAAGTGGTGTGAGAAACTAATAGCTGCTTGCCACATGTTAACTTTGAAAATCACAAATTAGCTTTATCTGTGTTATATTTTTATTTTATTAAACATTTCCAAATTGCCTTTTAATTTGCTTCTTGGAACTCAAATCTGTGAGTTGACACCTCTGATCCAGAGTGTTTTGTTTAATTCTGGGCTTCACATTTTAAGAAGGATATTGAAAATTTGGCTAGCATCCAGAGGAGGGCAAATTGGATGGCAAGAGGCCTATAGTCTGTGTTGTATAAGGATTAACTAAATGCATGAATAACTGAAAAAGAATTTATTAAGTTTTTACTGTGTCAAACTCCTTGCTAATTACTGAGGATACAAATAGAAAAATGAGATAGTTCCTGTTCTCAAGCAACTCACACTCTAATTGAAGGAGACAATAAATAAATGAGAGTTCAAGACAAATGGCAAAGACCTGAAAACTATCATGCTGTCAATAACCGCATGAAGTAAACACCTCAAATCCCTAAAAAGAAGAGAAGTACAAATTAAAGTAACCCTGAGGTTCCAGACCCATCAGACTGGCAAAGTTGACCAAAAAGGAAAATGACAGTGTTGAAAGGACTATAGGAGGATAGGCACACTGATGCCAGTTGTCGGAGCAGTAAATTGGTCCAGCCATTTTAGAAAGCAATTTGGAATTATGCCCCCAAAGTCATTAAACTGTATACTTTTGACCCAGCAGTACCACTACCAGGCCTGTACCCCAGAGAGATCAGAGAAGGAGGAAAGGACCTACATGTATGAAAATTTTTATAGCAGCTCTTCTTGGAAACTCAGGGGGTGCCCATCAATTGGAGAATGGCTGAACAAATTATGTTTTGTGAATGGAATAGAATACTATCGTCCCATAAGAAAATGTGAAGGGAACAGGTTTTTTTTTTTCTCATTCAATTTTATTTTACTTTCAATTCCAGATTCTCTCCCTTCTTCTATCCTCCCCCACCTAATCTATTGAGAAGGCAAGAAATACAAAGCCTATTACAAATATGAAGTCATGCAAAACAAATTTCTGTATTAGCCATGTTCTGAAAAGGGAAAAAAGTAAACAAGAAAAAGAAAGAAAAGGGGAAAAATGCTTCAGTCTTCACTCTGAGTCTATTGGTTCTCTATGTAGAGGTAGATAGCATTTTTCATCTAGAGAACTTTGAAACTGTAGTGGGTCATTGTGTTGATCAGAGTTACTTTCACAGTTAATTACATTTAGAATATTGCTGTTACTCTGTAAGTTGTTCTTTACTTTTATCAGTTCATATGAGTCTTCCCAAGTTTTTCTGAAAGAATAGAAGGAGACAGTTTCAATGAAACCTGATAAGACTTGTATAAACTGAATTCAGGTGAACTATAGAACAAACTATAAAAACAAAGACATAAGAACTCTTATCAATACAAGGCCCAAACACCACTTTTTTTTTACAAGGCCTATGCAGGGATTTGTTTTGTTTGACTATACATAGTTGTTATAAGGGTTAGCATTCAGTAGGTAGAACACTGGATTTGGAATCATAGGGACTTGATTCAAATTCTGGCCCTGCTTCATATTTGTATGATTTTAGAAAAGTCATTTAATTTCTTTCAGTTTCTTGTTCTTTAAATGATGGGACTGTGCCATATGACTACTAAGACCACTTGCAATTCTAAAGCTAGAATTTTATGCCCCTATATAAGGGAAAAAAAAGGCTATAAAGGAAGAATCTAAACCATGTCAAATAGCTATTTCTCCAATGATCCCCTGGAGAATAATTTTTTAACTTCCCTTGGTAACTTCTATTGTTGAATAAGCTGTACCATAAGAAAATTCTTTATTATGTATAATCTAAACTGTTCTTGTGCAGTTTTATACCTTCCAGTCACATTATGTTCACAGGGGAGAAACTGACAACAGCTAATCTCCATCTTATAAAAGACTGGTGTTATACCTGTAGGCAATATTTAAATTACTTCATACTTCCCCTTAGGGATAAGAAATAAACTGTTTAGGTTATTTTATTTTGAGAGATTAGTGGGTTTTTTTTTAGTTGCCCTTTTATGCCATTCTTCAGTCTTTAAATTTCCATATACTACTTCCTTGGAAATTCAGGTAAAATGCTGATACAGAGAAAGCCATTTTTGTGGAGGAATTCCTTAATTCTTTTACTTTATTAGAATTTTGTTGTAACAAATAATGCTTAAAATAGATGAACCATCTGCTGGGATTTTTTTTTAATCCAAGGATTTTAATTGTATTATCTACCCAAAATAAGTAGCCATTACTGTATATGTTAATATTGGGAAATGATAAAGGAGGAAACTGTGAAACAGTCAACATTATTTTATTTTTGGTATAAGTATTGATGCTGATGTCATTCCACTGTCAACTTCCTCTTCCTTTAGTTCTGATTTGAACAGTGGGATCCGGCTGTCTCATTTTGTATATGAAGAGCCATGAGTAATGTGCATCATAGCTTTCATTCCTGTGTAATTTGTCACCTTACTAATTCAACAGACCCTTATGAGGTGTATGCTATGTGGGATGCTTTGTGCTAGAAGCTAAAGGTATAAAAACAAAATGGAAACAATCATTCCCTTAAAGAACTTATACTCTTGTGGTGGTGGTGGTGGTGAGGTTTTAACAAAAGTATGGTACAAAGAAAATTGAGGAGGAGAACATTAATAATAATTAATAATAGGAAACAGGTGAGGCTTCATGGAAGAGTTGGCACCTTCCACCTTTACGTGGAAGGAAGGCAAAGATTCTAAGATGCAGAGATGCAGATGAGATTACATTTCAGTCATAAGGCAAGGAATTTGCAAAAACATTGAAGGGGGGAAAGTGAGAGATGGAAAATAGGGTTGCAAAACCAGTAGTTTAATTTACCTAGAAAGTTGAAGTTGAAAGGGTTGTATTTTTAAAATAAGGCTGAGGGCAGAGTCAAAATGGCAGAAAGAAGCCAGGGAGTTGCCTGAGCCCTGTTTCCCTTGGAAACAGCATTAAATCAAGCCTCTAAAAGAATTCTGAAGCAACAGAATCCACAAAAATGGAGTGAGACAATTTTCTAGCCCAAGATAACTTAGAAGGACTTCAGGAAAGGTCTGTCTCACTTGGGTAAAAGGGGAGCAGAAGCCAGCACGGGTGGTATCCAGGCAAGCCAACAGGAGGCTCTTAGCAACAGCACAGATCAGCAACCTAGGTCCTGAGGTCCTGGCTTAGCAGGCCAGCTGTGAGGCCTCCAGCCACAGTGCAGCAAGCAAATTGCTAGCCTTGGAACCCAAGGCGCAACAGTCTCAACTAGACCGAGCTACCCTAGTGCAGTAGGCAAGTGACCAGACCCCTGACTTCCAGTGCAAAAAGCTTGGGACAGTGCGCCCTGTACCCCAACAGAGCTCAACTTTTAAAAAATGAGCAAAAAAAAAAAAAGAGACCTGACCATAGAAAATTACTATGGTGTGACAGGAAAGATCAAAACACAAGTTCAGAAGAGTCCAACAGTGTCAAAACACCTACATACAAAGCCTCAAAGGAAAGATGAATTGGTCTCAAGCCCAGAAAGTCATCTTGGAAGAGCTCAAAAAGGATTTTAAAAATTAAGAGAAGTAGAAGAAAAGTTGGGAAAAGAAATGAAAGTTATGCAAGAAATTATGAAAAAAGTCAATAGTTTGGGAAAAGAAACGCAAAAATTGACTGAAGAAAGCAATTCCTTAAAAAATAGAATGGGCCTGGAAAGACTTATATGAACTGATGCTTATTGAAGTAAGCAGAACTAGGAGAACATTGTACACAGTAACAGGCGCATTGTGTGATGACTGGCTTTGATAAACTTAGTTCTTCTCAGCAATGCGAGGATCTAAGACAACTCCAAAAGACTCATGATGGAAAATGCTGTCCACATTCAGAGAAAGAACTTTGGAGTCTAAATGCAGATAGAAGCATAGTATTTGCACTCTCTTTTTTTCGTTGTTTTGTTTTACTTTCTTGTGGCTTCTCCCTTTGGTTCTAATTCCTTATTACAGCATGACTAATTTAAAAATATGTTTATTATGAATGTGGGAGGGGAAGAAAATTTAAAACTCAAAATCTTATGGAAGTTAATGTTGAAAACTAAAAATAATTTTTTTAAGAAAAGAAAAAAAATAGAATTGGTCAAATTGTGTGTGTATGTGTGTGTGTGTGGGGAGCCACTGGAGAAAACAACTCCTTTAAAAGGAGAATTGGCCAAATGGAAAAGGAGGTGCAAAAGCTAACTGAAGAAAATACTTAAAAAGGAGAATTGGTCAAATGGAAGCTAATGACTCTATGAGACATGAAGAATCAGTCAAACAAAATCAGAAGAATGAAAAAAATAGAAGAAAATGTAAAATACCTCATTGGAGAAACAACTGACATGGAAAATAGATACAGGAGAGATAATTTAAGGATTATTGGACTGCCTGAAAGCCACGATTAAAAAAAGAGCCTAGACAGCATCTTTGAAGAAATTCTCAAGAAAAATTGCTCTTATATCCTAGAACCAGAGGGCAAAATAGTCATTGAAAGAGTCCACCAATCACCTCCTGAAAGAGATCCCAAAATGAAAACTTCAAGGAATATTGTAGCCAAATTCCAGAACTGTCAGGTCAAGGAAAAAATATTGCAAACAGCTAGAAAGAAACTATTCAAATTTTAAGAAGCCATAGGGTTACACAGGACTCAGCAGCTGCTATATTAATGGATCAGAGGGCTTGGAATATGATATTCCAGAAGGCAAAGGAGCCTGGATTACAGCCAAGATTCAACTACCCAGCAAAATTGAACATAATCTTTCTGGGGAAGGGATGGACATTCAATGAAATAGGGGACTTTCAGACTTTCCTCATGAAAAGGTCAGTGCTGAACAAAAAGACTCAAGCGTAAAAAAGTTAACAAGAAAGAAAAAAAATACATGTTATTCAGTAAGGTTTGCACGTCCACATGGGAAGATGATACTTGTAATTCTTATAAACTGTATCTCTATTAGAACAATTTGAAGTAGTATACTTAAAGGATGCAGGTATAAGTTGACTTTGATGTGATGATAAAAAAAAACTAAGGGGTAAAATAAAGGATTGTACTGGGAGAAGAAGAAAGAGGGAGGCAGACTGGGTAAGTTATATTGCATGAAGAAGCATGAAAAGCCTATTAAAGTAGAGGGAAGAAATGGAGGGTTGAGCATTGTTTGAATCTTAGTCCTATTGGATTTGGCTGAAAGAGGGAATAACATACACACTCAGTTTGATAAAGAAATCTATCTTATAGGGAAGTAGGAGGGGAAGGGAAAAAGAAAAGGGAGGGGGCTGATAGAAGGGAGGACAGATTGAGGGAGGCAGTGGTTAGAAGCAAAACATTGGTGAGAAGGGACTGGTTAAAAGGAGAGAGAGAAAAAGAAAGAAAGAGAGTGAGAGAGAGAGAAGCATAAACAGAGAAAATAGGATGGAGGGAAATACACAGTAATCATAATTGTGAATGCGAGTGGGATGAACTCTCCCATAAAACAGAAGTGGATAGCAAAGTGGATTAAAAACCAGAATCCTACAGTATGTTGTTTAGAAGGAATACATTTGAAGCAGAGAGACACATAAAGGTAATAAGGTAAATAAAAGGTAATAAAGGTATAATAAAGGTAAAAGACTGGAGCAGAATTTGTTAAGCTTCAACTGAAGTAAAAAAAAAAAAGCAAGGGTAGCAATTCTGATCTCAGACAAAGCAAAAGCAAAAGTAGATTTAATTAAAAGAGACAAGGAAAGAAACTACATCTTGCTAAAAGGTACCATAGACAATGAAGTAATATCAATACTAAATATATATGCACACAAGTGGTATAATATCTATATTCTTAGGAGAAGTTAAGTGGGTTACAGGAAGAAATAGACAGCAAAATTGTGCTGGGGGAGGGACCTCAACCTCCCCTTCTCAGAACTAGATTAATAACCACAAAATAAACCAGAAAGAAGTTAAGGAAGTAAATAGAAGTTTAGAAAAGTTAGATATAATAGACCTCTGGAGAAAAATTGAATGTGACTGGAAAGGAATATACATTTTTTCTCAGCGGTACATGGCACCTGAACAAAAATTGACCATGTATTAGAGCATAAAAACCTCACAATCAAATGCAGAAAGAAAGAAATATTAAATGCATTCTTTTCAGATCATGATGCAATGAAAATTACATGTTAATAAAGAGCCATGGACATATTGATCGTACCAATCAACTACCAAGAAATTATTTTATAGAGCTAGAAAAAAATAATAACAAAATTCATCTGGAAGAACAAAAGGTCAAGAATATCAAGGAAATTAATGAAAAAGTGCAAAGGAAGGTGGCCTAGCCACACCAGTTCTAAAAACTTTATTATAAAGTGGCAATCGTCAAAACTGTTTGGTACTGGTCAAGAAGTAGTGTGGCGGATCAATGGAATAGGTTAAGTACACAAGACACAGTAGTAAATGGCTATAGTAATTTACTACTTGATAAACCCAAAGAGTCCAGCTTCTGGAATAAGAGCTTACTGTTTGACAAAAACTGCTTTGTGAAAACTGGAAAATAGTATGGCAGAAAATAGGTGCAGACCGACATCTCATACTGTATACCAATAAGGTCAAAATGGGTATGTGATTTAGACATAAAGGGTGATAACATAAGCAAATTAGGAGAGCAAGGAATAGTTTACTTGTCAGATCTATGGAGAAGGGAAGAATTTATGACCAAACGAGATTGAGAACATTATGAAATGCAAAATGGATAATTTTGATTACATTAAATTAAAAAGGTTTTGCACAAGCAAAACCAGTGCAACAAAGATTAGAAGGAAAGCAGATGGGAAACAATTTTTACAGCCAGTGTTTCTGATAAAGGTCTCATTTCTCAACTGTATAGAGAACTGAGTCAAATTTGTAAGAATGCAAGTCATTCCCCAATTAACAAATGGTTAAAGGATGTGAACAGGCAGTTTTTAGACAAAGTATTCTAAGCTATCTATAGTCATATGAAAAAATGCTCTAAATCACTATTGATTAGAGAAATGCAAATTAAAACAATTGTGAGGTACCACCTCACACCTATCAGATTGGCTAATATGACAGAAAGGGAAAGTGATAAATGTTGGGAAGATGTGGGAAAATTAGGACACTAATGCATTGTTGGTGGAGTTGTGAACTGATCCAATCATTCCGGGGAGCAATTTGGAACTATACCCAAAGAGCAACCAAACTATGCATGTACTACTACGTCCATATCCTAAAGAGATCATAAAAAAGGGAAAAGGACCTACATGTACAAAAATATAGCAGCTCTTTTTTGTAGTAGTGAAGAATTGGAAATTGAGGGAATGGCTATCAATTTGGGGAATGGCTGAACAAATTGTTGTATATGAATGTAATGGAATACTATTGTACTATAAGAAATGATAAGCAGGCAGACTTCAGAAAAACCTAGAAAAACTTACATGAACTGATGCTGACTGAAGTGAGCAGAACCAAGATTAACACTGTACACAG
Source organism: Trichosurus vulpecula (assembly GCF_011100635.1). Lineage (NCBI taxonomy): Eukaryota > Metazoa > Chordata > Mammalia > Diprotodontia > Phalangeridae > Trichosurus > Trichosurus vulpecula. The sequence continues at coordinate 105,561,996 of NC_050575.1, forward strand.
TAACAGCAACATTGTGTGATGATCAACTTTGATAGACTTAGCTCTTCTCAGCAATACAGTAATCCAAGACAATTCCAAAAGACTCATGGATAGAAAATCGTATCCACATCTAGAGAAAGAACTATGAAGTCTGAATGCAGATCAAAGCATAGTATTTTCGCTTTTTAAAAATTTCTTTTTCCTTTTGTTCTGTTTGTTCTTTCACAACATGACTGATTTGAAAATATGTTTACATGATTACACATGTATGACCTATATCAGATTGTTTGCTGTCTTGGGGAGGGTGGATGAGAGGGAGAAAGGGAGAAAAAATTTGGATCTCAAAATGAATATTAGATTAAAAAGAATGTTGAAAACTATCTTTAAATGTAATTGGAAAAAATACTATTTAAAAAAATAAAATGAGACTGGGATGGCAGATGATAGCCAAATTGTGGAGGATCTAAGATTTCTGAGCAAGGAATTTGTATTTTGTTCTAGAAGTGATGGAGAATCACTAAAGATTTTTTGGCAGGTCAGTGTCATCATAAGTAGGAAGATTACTGTGGCACTTGTCCAGAGTATGGATTAGAGAAAAGAGGCTAGGAGACAAACCAATTAAAAACGCTATTATGGTGATCCAGGGGACAGATGCTAAGAACCTAGACTGGGGTGTTGGCTTTGTGAGTAGAGGTGACTAACTGATTGGAGGGATGTTGCTTTCTCCTGGCATCATAAAGCTCCCAGTGGAGAACTTGGGCTTTTCGTCCATCTGTTATCCCTCATGACAAGATCAACCCCCCTTCTCTTTTGATCATACATATTTAGTCTTGGTCCTTCAAAGCTCTTTATTTGATATATGCTACAGTCTGCTCATAACTACCTTATATCTCTCCATTGCCCTCTATGTAACATTCACTTTCAATTCTAAAGAGATTGTTGTATTTTTACAACCACTGAAAGGATACTCAAGTTAAAAAGATGGGTCATTTTTGTGTCAGGGAGCAAGATTGTTGAAAATGAGATACTATTTCCTAGATAGAATGCAGCCTGTGTTCATTTTCCCCTCTAATCCGTCTTGGATCCACCTTCTTATCCATCTGCAGTGTCTCACTAGGCTCTATGGTACTGGTAAGCAAAATCAATGGGCTTGCCATCCAAATGAATTTTATAGTCTGAACGAGAGGTATTCTTCATCTATCTGGTTGATTTTCACAGTGTCGATTTTCAGAAGTGCTCAGAGGTTTGAAATGTGATGAACCCATGGCCATTTTTGGTTTTCGTGGACTCAAACATGATGTTTTGTATATTATAGTCTGTACTTTTGAATGGGTACTTAGCCACTCTGTCAGGCTTTGAAAATCTACTGTCATTATAATTTCACAGACTTTCAAGTCTTGAATCCTAGAGATCTCTCTCCATTATCTTTGGAGTTTTGTTTATTTTTAAACAGAAACATTTCAACTAAGACATTTTATTTATCACTTACCACTTAATAAGGGAAAAAATAGAACTTTAACTACTGTTTCCCTGGTTCCTAAAGGATTTTCCCATCTTAAGTTTTATGAGGATATAGGTTTTAGGGACTGGTGAAATTCCAGTGTTTCAGTTCCCAGGGTAGTCTGTTTTTTCCTCTGCAGAATTTTGTTTGCTTGTATTTGTAAGTTGTTCTCTTTCTGGTACAAAATGACAACTTGATGGTGCAATTTCCTCCCCAAGAAACAGACCTTGAAGGATAAAAAATTCATTTTAATGATTCTAGTACCTTGTAAACAAAAAAAAAAACCCAAACAAAATTAAATAAACCCACAGACCTTAAAAATTATGTTGAGAAGGAAAAAGGACTATCTCATTAGCCTTTGAGTTACTTTCAGTATAAACAATAGAATATGGGCTCCTTGAGAACAGGAGTTATTTTATTTTTTTATTTTAGCCCCAAAACTTATCATAGTGGCATGTGGCACTTAATAAGTGCTTGTTGATTGATTGTATACCCGTTTTCAAAGTTGACTTATGTCATTCCTAGTCTATAAAATTTAGCACCTGACCACAAACTGGTCTTGTAGTTTGTTTCATGTATGTTGGTCGTCTCCCCCAACAAAAATATAAGAGCTAGAATTATATTAGTTGAATGATACCATTTTTGTGCACCTACCACCTTTGATTATTCAAAAGTAAGTACTTATTAACTTAATAATGTTTATGAGATTGTACATTGATTACTTTCAAGCTTGGTAGTAATTGTTAGAGCTTACATTCTTTTGGTATAGCTTTTGAGAGTGTGTGGTCACCCATGCCATGGTAATAAGTAGGGATCAGAGTAAAATTTTCTTGGAGGAAAAATACAAAATGACCCACCAGCATTGTTTGGGCCCTTTTCTGCTTCTCCAGTGAAAGTGGCAGAACAGCCTGAAGGTAGGGTAGAAAGTGCTAAGGATAGTGCCATTTTTAAGTCATGTACAAACATTAATTTTACTTTTGGTATTCTAAGTGTAAAATCTTTGTTTAGTTGTGGATAAGTTCACTTACCTTGACAGTATACTTTCTAGGGATAATAAGGTTGATGCATGCTTTGCCAGAACTAGCTCAGTGTTTGGGAAGCCCTGAAGGAAAGTGGGAAAGAACAGGTATTAGACTGACTACCAAACTGAAGGTCTGTAGAGCCATTGTGCTGACCTCATTGTTGTATGCCTGCGAAACCTGGACAGTATACCAACGCCATGCCAGGAAACACACACTTCCATTTGAATTGTCTTAGGAAGATTCTGAAGATTACCTGGCAAGATAACATGCCAGACACTGAGGTTTTTCTTGAACTAGACTGCCAAGCATTCAAACTCTGCTGCAGAGAGCACAGCTTCGATGGGCTGGCCACTTTGTTCGAATGCCAAACGTATGCTTGCCAAAAAGACTCTTTTATAGAGAACTCACACAGGGCAAGTGTTCACATGGTGGTCAGAAAAAGTGATATAGGGACACTCTCAAGAACTTCTCTTAAGAACTTTGGAATTGATTGTGTGACATGGGAGACACTGGCACAGGACCGCCTAGCATGGCATGCCTACATCAGAGAAGGTGCTATGCTCTACGAACAAAGCAGAACTGAAGTAGCTCAAAAGAAATGCGAGATGTGCATATTTAGAGAATCCATCCCAAATATTCACATGGACTATTTGTGCCCAACCTGTGGTAGAGCTTTCTGAGCTTATATTGGTCTGAGCAGCCACAGTCAGACACATTATAACTTGACTTAAACATAGTGATGTCATTTTGGTCCTCTTTGAGAATAAAGGACAACAACCGTAGGTAATAGGAGTCACGGAATTATATCAGTGTTATAATTCTTGCTTTAATTAAAAACACAAGCAAGATGTTACATAAGAGATATTACCCAAGAAATACATGATCAGAAAAGTAGGGAGGCCAAGGGTATTGTGAGATTAAGGGGTAATAATAAATGGACAGGGCTGCTACCTGGCACAGTGAGTAGAGCACTGGCCCTGGAGGAGGACCTGACTTCAAAGACGGCCTCAGACACTTGACACACTTATTAGCTGTGTGACTTTGGGCAAGTCACTTAACCCCAATTACCCCGCCTTCCCTCCTCCAAAAAAAATTAATAATAAATGGACAACCGAGTGTTGAACTAATAGTAATGTTAAAGTTCTATAATAGGGCTTCTTAACTTGGGGTCCACGGATCTCAGCTAGAGGCAGTGAAGTGATGCAGCAAATTGAATACTGGGCCTGGAGTCAGGAAGGCCTAAATTCCTGGGCAGATCACGTAACCCCAGTTTATTCAATTGCAAAAATATAATATTAGCACCCATTAGCAAAAATATAATATTAGCGCAAGGTCACTGTGAGGATCAAATGTTATATTGTTTTTAAAGTGCTTAGTGCATAGTAGGTGCTTAAATCTTGTTCCTTTCCCTTTCCCTTGTCCATGGACCACCAAAGGGTCTACATGAACTTAGATGGAAACAGATATCTTTATTTTTACTGGTCTCTAACTGAAATTTAGCATTTCTTTCTATTATGAATATAAACAACAAACATTCTGAGAAGGGATTAATAGATTTCACCAGATGCCCAAGGGGCCCATGACTCAAAAAAGTTAAGATGTAGTGAAAACCTTTAGTTCATTGGGTTTTTTTTTTAATGGTGACTTTGTGAAAGAACACAGATATGAATTGCTCAGAAAGAGAAAGTGCAAGTGTGTTGTAATCTGTCCAGTTGAACAGTGTCCTTGAGATTGTATGGTCATTGAAGTACTAAATGCTCATTTATTTGTGTATTTGTGATGTTGTTGATGTGGGTGCTTCCTTTAGTTATGTACAACACAAACCATCTCTTCATATGAGAATCCTTTTTGTTTATACCATTGACAGGGAGTCCACCTAACATGCTGGTTCTAGCTCTTTTGATATTGTGTGGATACAAGTGGAGCACATGAGTTTTTCCTTTCATTGTAAGACTGGTACATTTCCTTTTCCAGTTAAAAAGCTCTGATGATATCCTTTATGACACTTCTGTGTAGTTTTGTGAATAATTTGCTGCAGTAATCTAATATACACCGTGCACATCCCTATTAGTTGTGAGTAGTAGGCAACTTTTATTCTTCAAAGACTGTAGTATTTCTCAACTCACAACCATTTAGCTTTCCTAGAAGAATATTGATATTCAAGAGATGGGCCTTTGTCTCAGGGAGAAGTTTGATGTCATTAAAAGCAAAGACAGCGCAACTCATTCACTTCCTTTAGTTCAATTCTGAAACTAGCTTATTGTCCCTGTTCAGTGCCTGTCCAGAGTAAAAGTACTAGTTCTGTCACTGTCAGTCCAACATATCATCATCTGGACAATAGATGTTTTCCATCTACTTGGTTTTCTAAATAGATTTGGAGATAGTTAGGCTTATCCCTTTTGATTGCCTCAGATCACCTGTAGAAGGCTCTGCAGTGTTCCTTCCTGGGCTTAATGCAATCAGCACAATCTTGAGAACCTTACCAATCCTTTTTCCATTCACACTCTTGTGGTGAGCATGTTCTTTGACAGTGCCAAACAGCTTCTGAAGGAGATTTAGGTCATTCAGATCGTTCTCTCAATTCACATTCTAAGAAAGTAAGCAGAATTATTATTAAGTCGGTTTTTAATGTTGATTATAGTTAGCACATTAATTTTAGGTAAAATTAGACTTTGCTTGGGTTTTAAGCAGCAAAGCAGTAGGAAATGGGACATGGCCTCAGGTGCTCTACACTGTTATTTAAACCATAAGACTGTCCATATAAATTGAGGGATGTATCAGGAAGATGTGGTTACCAGTCATGCTTGCCATTGTTATGGATCATTTCCTGTAATGAATTCAAATGGGGGAGAGTCACCATATAGATGGTAAAGTTTCCAAATGCATTTATTTGTGGGTGACATACTGCTGATTCGGTCAACCCTTAAATATTAAAAAGTAAGACCTGTGGCTTTTAAAAAGAAGCCTCATACTCTGCAGGGAAAAGCCAAATACACGAAGCATGCTTATTGACTAAATTTGGATACACAATTGGATGGGTAGACCGTTGATCTTGTATGGCATGGACAGGCGCGATAGATGAACAAGGAGTAATAGAAGAGACCAAACTGTATTTGGGAAATTATGTAGCATTTTCAGTGATCTCCGTCTGCTTTCTAACACAAAAATCCATTTTTAATACCAGCATTCTTCCAGTTACACTATAAGACTTCCAAGCATATACCACTACAGTCTCCAAAGAATTAAAATTGACTTAGTCCAAAAGGCCATGGAGAGATACTTGGTGGATGTAATAGTCTGGAGCATATTAGCTTAAAATTGGCTTAAAATGGATAAACAGATGAACAGCCCAAGGTCTACTTTGGTACCTATGAAATGTTAAAAAGACTTAAAGGAAGGCCTTTAGCATGTTGAATAGATTCTCTATGAAGGATTTGTGAGAGGATATGAACAAGAATCTTACATCAGCAGAAGTCAGTACCATCACTGATGAGATCATGAATCAATTGAAGTCAAAAATAAAAGTTTCCACCTCAAAGAGCTTCCTTCCAGTAGAGAAATATTATATGTGTCCAGATATGTAAAGTCATTTGAGAAGAGAAAGAGCTGTAGTCTTCTTGTGGGAGGCAGTATCTGAGTGGAATCTTGATGGAAAGATTCTAAGAGGCAGAGATATAGAAGGAAAAGCATTCTAGGGGTAGGGGACAGATAGCTGAATGTGAAGGCATGGATACTAATAAAGGAATAAAGAGTTTGGAAAACAATTAGGACACCAGTTTGGCTAAAGCAGTAGAGTATGTTAAGAGGAGTAATATGAAATAAGACTGGTGAGGTAGGTTAGAACCAAATTGTGGAACGATCTAAATGCTGGGCTGAGAAGTTTATATTTTATCTTAAAGGAAATAGAAAGCCACCGGCAATTTTTAAATGTGAGAATGACATGGTCACTGTAAAGATTATTTTGGCAGCTATGTAGAGAGTGGTTCACAGAGAGGAGAAGTTGGAATCATGACTGGGCAACAAAATTCACTTCTCTGAATTTAGAACAAGGGTGACTGTATGATAAAAAGGAAGGAGTCAGAATTAATTGGTCTCAGTGACTATGACTACCAGTTCTGTGCCAAAATTTTAATACTGATTCCATTTATCATATTGAGTAGACCTAACTTGTTTATCCATAATTGTTTGTATGTGTTAGTTTTAGCCTCAGTGTCGTGATTTGTACAGTTGTTTGTCTCAAGAGTGGAACATGAATCTTTAGGGAATTGTGTGAATTCCTAAGACCAAAGGTTGTAGATATCTGACCTAGAATTTTCAAAGTCAGAATATAAGCAGTAAAAAAATGCACACTAAAAATCTCATTTATGTATGATGTTATAATGAGCACTATAGAAATGAATGTCAACAGATACAATCCCAGACCTCTAGGAGTGGAACATAATAAAAGCTTCAGAAGGTGATACACCAAAAGGGGCAAATTATGTTAAATTTAATACAAACTTTTAAAAACATAGGTAACAAGATTTCATGGTTTCATATAAATTTTTTTGCTCTTTTTTGTGTTCATGTTTGGTTAAATTCATAATTTTTTTTAAAATATTAACATTCCAGATTTGGCTTCTAGACTGGGTTTGTGATTTTTTTTTCTTTCACCTAGACCTAGCTGCTTTGAGCCTAAGTATGTTTGTAGCATGTGCCATGTGAGGGAGTTGGAGTGGGAATAATCTGTAGAGAGAAGAGACTGAAGCAGTATTATGAATGACTGACTTACTCAAGATCTTTTGATATGTCATATCTGGCTAACTCAACTTAGGGGTTCACAAATTGTCTAGGAAGTTGAGAATTGATGTCTAGATATGCTGATGTTTAGGTGCTACTAATACATTGACTGGTATCCTATATTTCTCCTCCCTTTCTCAGACAAACTTGGTGCCTCAACTTCCTTCTCACTTTCTCTTCAACGCTCTACAAGGATGGCTTTTGACCTCACCACTCAGCTAAAACTGTTCTTTTCAAAGATACCAGCAATTTCTTACTTGCCAAATTTCATGGTCTTGCTTCAGTCCTAATCCTTCTTGACTTCACTTCTTCATTTTGAAACTGTTGATCACTCCTTTCTCCTGGACATTCTCCTCTCTGTGTTTTTAAGATTACTGTCTCTTCTGTGAACTTCCAATTTCTTCCTCATCAACTAAGGTGCCTTCCTATGATTCTGCAGCAGTCTGTGATTATGTAAAACAGTCTCTTTTTACTCAAGATAATAAAACAGAACTGTGGTTGTTAAGCTCTCATAAAGCATGTTGTTTACAGGCTAAAGTCATTTGACGGTCTCAGTACAGGTTAGTTGGCTTTGTTGGACACATACTTTGCTTGTAACCTCAGCTAGCTGTTCTACAAATCTGACCAGTTGCTTACAAGGGGAAGTGTGTGTAAATAGTTTAAAGTTACCCATCTAGTAAGAAAAGTAGCTCAAAATGTACTTTTTTTTGCCTAGTAGTTCAGTTTAACATACATTTTGTGATTACCATTGCTCTTCTGTTTGTGCAGGTGATCCCATTCTATCCTGTCTCTTTCAGCAGATTGCTCATTGCATCATCCTCCTTTTACTTATCTTTAGTTTCTCCCTGTCCATTGGCTACTTCCCTACTGCCTGCAAACATGCCCAGGTCTCCCCCATCCTCAAAAACCCTTCACTTTATCCTTCTCTTCCCACTATTGTCCTGTTTCTTGCCTCCATTTTACAGCTTAATGAGAAAGCTCGTTACGATAGATGCCTCCGCTTCCTTTCCCCTTAATTTTAAACTCTGTTACCTGGTTTTCAGCCTCATCATTCAACCAAAATTGTTCTTTGAAAGTTACCAGGGATCTCTTAATTGCCAAATCTAATGACCTTTACTCAGTATTTATCATTCATGACCTCCCTGCAACCTTTTGACACTGTCATTCACACTGTTCTTGGTGCTCTCTTCTCTAGATTTTTGGGATGCTTTGGCAGGCTCACTTCCTACCTATCTGCCTACTCCTTCTGAGTCTCCTTTACTGGCTCTTTGACTAGGTCACGTCTGCTAATGGTAGGTGGCATCTACTAATGGTTGGTACTGGGGACTCTGTTCTGGGCCCTCATCTCTCTCCATACCACTTTACTTGGTGATCTCATCACCTTCCATGGATTAGTTTATCTTTATAGCGGTGATTCTCAAATCTGCTTATTCAGCCCTAACTTCTCTGCTTATCTCCAGTCTTGCACCTCTAATTGCCGATTAGATTCGTCGAAGTGGATAGCCTATAGACGCCTTAAACTCAACATGTCCAAATCTGAGTTCATTGTCTTTTTTATCGCCTTTCACACTTTCCTATAACTGTTGAGGGCACCACCAGGATCCCACTACCTCTCAGGCTTATGATTTCAGAGTCCTCATCTACTCCTTTACTCTCTTACCCCTCATATCTAATCTGTAGTAACCTGCTGATAGGTCTGCCTGCCTCAAGTCCCTCCTCTGTTTAGTCCATCTTCCACTCAGCCACTAATTTGATTTTTTCTTAAAACATAGGTCCAACCATGTAACCTACCCACCCCTCCCCGTCCCATAAGCTCCATTTCCAGGATTGAATATAACAACGTCTGAGGTTCAGAGCCCTTTGTAACCTGGCCTTCCCTCCCCCACCTTTCTAGTTTTCTTAGACCTTCCACCCCCGTTGCATACTCTTTTGATTCAGTGATGGCAGCCTTCTTGCTGTTTTTTGTACAAGACGCTCCATCTCCCAACTCCAGGCATTTTCTCTGGCTGTCCTCCACACCTGGAATGCTCTCCTTCCTCATCTCAGATTCTGGCTTCTTTCACATCCCAGATTAACCTTCACTTCTACAGGAAACCTTTCCCAGTCTCCCTTAATTCCAGTGCCTTCTCTTTATTGATTATTTCCTATTTATATAGCTTGTTTGCACATAGTTGCATATTTTTTGCAACTGTTTTTTGACTCTACTTTGTATTCCCAGTGCTTAGCACCAAGCCTGACACATAGTAGATGTCTAGTATGTGTTTTTATTGGCTGCCTGTATTAGACATGGGAAATGTATAAAAATCAGTGGGACCTTGTGTCTCTACCCTCAGAGTTACCATATTATAATTATGAGACAACCTTCTTGATTTGTGGAGCCTGAAAGTGCTTTTCCTTTAAGTGGCCCCTTCTGAGTTCTAAAATCTATTTTTGTTCTCTTGGCTTGTCCTTTGACCTGAGAGAGCTGTCATTCCCCTCTGCTTGTGGTTATGGAAGACAAAAGGAACTCCAGATGTCAGAGCAGATAGTGCCTAGAAGAGAAGTCTTTTACAGTGTGGTTTCAGTTCACTCAACAAGCATTTATTAACTGTGAAAAGCACTGGGCATACAAAGATAAAAGTGGAATAATTCCTGCCCCCAAGCAGCACACATTCTTCCAAAATCTGCTCATTGGCCTGTATGTTATCACTTGCCATAACCCATATGGACCAGTAGATTTAACAGTTAGTTGTGTTCTTTGTTCACAGGCACCCAAATCATGCTCTGTGGTTTTAGGGCATTTATTTAAATTATATTAAGTGTAGCTGATATCAGGCACCAAAGAAACAACAATCTCCTTCATCATGTCACAATAGTACCTGTAAACCTCCACGTTGAAAATCATCGAATGTCAGAGCCAGGAGGGATCTCAGGAATCCTGTAATTTCACCTTCTTACCTTAAAGAAGTTGAAGAGAAGGAAACTTAACTTGTGCAGGGCTGTACTGTATGTCATCCTGATATAGTTTTGTCTACTTCTGCCCTAGATTGGAGAATATATTTTTTAAAATAGAAGACTTTTTTTCCCTTTTTTTAAATTTATTTTTTATTTTTAGTTTACAACACTAAGTTCTACAAGTTTTTGAGTTCCAATTTTCCCCCCTCCCTCTGTTGCCCCCTCCCCCTCCAAGATGGCATGTAATCTGATATAGATTCTACATATCCCTTCACATTAAACTTACTTACACAATAGTCAAGTTGTAAAGAAGAATTATAACCAATGGAGTGAACCATGAGAAAGAAGAAACAAAACCAAAAAAAAAAAAACAAAAAAAAAGGAGAGGGCAAATAGTTTACTTCAGTCTGCATTTAGACTCCGAGGTTCTTTCTCTGGATGTGAATTACTTTTTCCATCATGAGTCTTTTGGAGCTGTCTTAGAACTTTGCATTGCTGAGAAAAGCCAAGTCTATCAAAGTTAGTCATCAGAGATACTGTGTATCTGTAATCGCCATATTCTCCTGGTTCTGCTCCCCTCACTCGGCATCAGATTATATAAGTCTTTCCAGGTTTAAATGTAAGACTCTTGAAAATGTTTTAAAACCTCTAGTCGATATACATCAGCCCTTTTTGGTTGGTCCTTTCGCTGTGCTCAGAGCTCCTGTGCTAATTGCATCAAGTAACTCAGTATCATCATCATGAAAATGTATTCTAAAGTGGGAAAGAGACTGGAGCTGTGATTTCATTGGTGGTGGGAATTCCCTGGATGAGGAAACTACTGCAGGGGAACTTCTCCATAGCTTAAATCCATTACAGAATTGCCTAAAGCATGGAGAGGTTAAGTAGTTAGTCCACAGTCACCGCCGATTTTCCTGGTTCCAAGGCCGAATATTGTTTGCACTCTGCCATACTGTTTTTGGTCATGTGTTACTAGGTAATTTATGAAAACAATGCCGCGAAAAATGATGCACCGTATTCTCATAGATGAGAAGCAACCTGGTGTAATTTAAGATGTATTTTCATTATTTTGTATTATTACTAGTAAATAGGCAGCATTGTGGAGAGCTGGCCTTAGCCAGGAAGACCCAGGTTCAAGTCCTGCTGCTCACGCAGATTAGATGTGTGATCCTAGGCAAGTCATTTAACCTTTTAGTGCCCCAGGAATAGAAGGTATGGATCTGCATTAATAAAGAAGTTTCTCATTTGCAAGCTCCTTCAAAATTGAAGATCCAATTAAAAAAAAGTCTGATGGAAGAAAATCTAGGATGAGTTATCCCTAGACCTACGTTATAGCCTCATCTCTCTCTACAAGTTAGCCTGCCTCTGTGCTTCAGTCAGTCTTCTCATTATTAACTCAGGGATGTTGCCTGCCCTGCCTACACCATGAGGCTAAGAGAGGATAGAATATGATTATCAAAAGGAAAATAGTTTAAAAAAAAACCCTTAAAATTATCATACCATTATCATTCTGCTGCCATTAACTCCTTAGCTTTTAAGGCCATCTATAATATGGTTCCTATCTGTTTTTACGGATTGCACTTCTTCTTAAACTGGTTGTTTCAATCAGATTGGATTGCCAGTCCTTCCCCAAACTAGAGGCTTCATCTCCCACCTCTGTAAGTTCTTACAAGCCTTCCCCTTGTACCTCCTCACTGCTTTCCTTAAAAAGGAGTTTCTGGGAGGAAGCTAATCAGAGGAAGGAGTACACACTCCCTCTTCATCTCTGCTTCTTGGAATCCTTATTTTTCTTTATGGGTCAGTTTCTTCCACTAAGCCTTTTTGGGCCCTCCGGTTGTTCCCTATTTATTTATTTATTTTGCACTTATACTTGTGTATATATATGGTGTTCCTCTAGTAGAATAAGCAAGCTTCTTGAAAGCAAAGACTGCTTCATTTTTTTTCTTATTGTTAATGCCTTTCACAATACTTTGTACATAGTAGGCCCTTCATAGATGTTTTAAAATCTGTACAACTCCGCCCATTTTTACTCCACTCTTTTTCATTAAGCATAATAATAGTGAAGTGTAATGAATACTAGACAGGAACCAGGAGACCTGATCTTTAGTCCCAACTTCAATTCAAATTCAGTCTCTCTGGATCTCGTAGGAATATGGAATTTAAGGTCAGAGGGAACCTTAGAGATCATTTTATCACTGAGGAAACTAAGATCCGGAGTGATAAAATGCCTTAATATCTTCATTTTTCAAATCAGGAAATTGGTATGGACTGAAGATATTTATTGCCACTCTCAGGTTTTGTGATTCTGGTCTGCTCTTACTTTAGGCTGTATGAATTATACCAGAGCAACAGAATCATTGAATTTGAAAGTTGGAAGGAACCTCAGTTACCATCTAGTCCAGCTCATTCCAAGAGAAGTCAGACATGGCTTTTGTCCTTGATTTATGCTTATACTACAGACAATAACAACAAACAAGTTAAGGATTAATGATAGTGTACAAAATGTTGTATGTTATCATTCCTCTCCAGGCTCCCCTCCTGACTCTCTGGACTTTCTTTATCATGACTTTTCATCCTGGAAGTTCCCTCAGCCCCTAGACTTCTTGCACTGGAAGTACCCTCTGCCCTTGCAGAGTATATACCTCCTTCCTCTGATTGGCTGGTTCCTCTCAGAAACTCCATTTTAAGGAAAGCACTGAGGCTAACTATGCCTTGATTTCTCTCTAGGCATCCCTCCTGACTATCTGGACTTCCTCTCTGGAGCACTTGCATAGATACCTTTTCTATCCTCCCCCTCTTCCCTTTGAGGTTCCTTGTATGTGGTGTTTTGCCCCCATTATAATGTAAAGCTTCTTGAGGGCAGGGACTTCTTATCCTATTTGTATTACCAGTGCTTAGCATGGTGCCAGACACATAGTAGGCACTTAATAAATGTTTGTTGGTTTGACTATTGAGTTAAGAAAATTGACCAAAGGATGAACCATGTGGGTAGAAGTTAGTAATAGAATGCATTTTGGAAAAGTGGTGCATTGAAGTGAATCTTGAAGGAAGTGATGGTTGAGGAAATTGAGACTTAGAAAAGTTAATAACTAGGGGCTGCTAGGTGGTACATTGGATAGAGAATCAGCCCTGGAGTCAGGAGGACCCAGTCTCTAACACTTGATACTAACTAGTTGGGTGGCCCTGGAAAAGTCATTTAACCCTGATTGCCTTGCTAACCGTACCCCCCCCCCAAGATAAAAGTTAATATGCTTGGGTTAGAGGCAAAATTTGATCCCAGGTCTCTCCATACTCCCAAGTCTGCTGACCTACCTGCTTCTCCAAGAATTAGAGCTATCTAGAAGTAAAATGGGCTTTTCCATGAGGTGTGATCCTAGATTTCTCCTCTGGAGAAGCCTTAAAGCAAACTCCAGCTAATCCCTTTTCAGCTGTGTTGTAGTGGCAAATTCTTGTTTGGGTATGGTTTAAACTAGGGTAGCCTCCAAGATCCTTTCCAGCTTTGAGATTCTGTGAGTCTTTGAACTACCCATTCTTCCTCTCTCCCCTCCCTCCATCTATGTAATGCTTATGTAATGTAGTGAAGTTTAGTGGTCCATTTCTACACCCACTGCCCACACAGTTGAATTTATATTATGTAAATTAGGAAGTCTGCTATTACTCTTTTTGCCACTAGATGACACCCCTGTTTCTTCAGTAAGTGAATTTTTGTCCTGATGAATTAGAAGTGTTGGAAATGAAGGAATGAACAAGTAATTGATGAAAATGTCTTTTTTTTTTTTTTTTACTGCACCTTGGTGATCAGATGAACAAAACAACAAAAGAGAGAACTGTTTATACTTATAACAGATTTATTTCATGGAAGATGGTAAAGGAGAAGTTTCCCAAGTGATTGCTATGAGTGATCTAGAGAGAAATATTTAGTTGGTGCTTAGTTTAGAAGATTGATCCTATAAGGGGTTATATTCTGTGGTTGTGAGCAAATCCCAAAGGAAGCTATTGACGGTTTGGGGGGATCTGTTGACTTGAGCAAGTTTCGAAACCTTGAACAAATATGGTTTCTCCTTTGTCTTCATTCTCCCAGTCTTTCCTCCTTCCTTCCCAGAAACAACAACTACTACAACAAACAACTACAAAACTAGTGTGTGGGTGGTAGGGTAGGGAGCCTGGAGAGGATGTGCCCTGCAGTGCTCGTAGAGTACTCCATTGTCTTTGGATGATAAGAGTTAGTGCTTACTAGGTAACTTTCAGCTTGAGTTAGATATTAGCTATAGTAACGCTATAGAAATCAAGAAACGCTCTATAAAGTGAACAAAAATCTCACTGTAAAAAAAAAAACTCATTGTGGAATAAATCTGGGGTAACTGGAGTGTCTTTCTTGAGTAACTCCCTCATACCTTGTATTTATTTTGGATTTATTCTGTATATTCTTAAATGTATGTGTGTCATATTCCTCTATAGGATGTAGCTTCTAGAGAGCTGGCACTGTTTCATTCTTGTCTTTGTATCTCCAGCACTTATCACAGTGCCTGGCATGTAGTAGACTCTTAATAAGTGCTTGTTGGTTGATTGCATTACAGTCAAATTCACGTGCTACCTCTTCCACGGAATCTGTCACAGATACCTGAATTGACTACCTCCTCTCTTGGACCTTACATAGCATTTTGTTTTACAAGCCTCTAATCTAGTTATCTTATAATATTATGTATTATACTATCTGTCTCATTTCCCTTCTAGGTTATAAACTCCTTGAGGTCACGAACCTAAACTTGGTATTTGTATTTAACTTCTAATCCTCATACTAGTGCTTTGCACATAATTATATATTATACACTTTATTAACTGATTGTGCAAAAATTGGATCCATCTACCATAGAAGGGATACTAAGAAATCTTAAAAGTGACATCATGTAGTAGTGGACAAAGCCTTGGGCTTGGAGTTAGTGGACTTAGTTTGACTCCCAGTTTTGCCACAACATGTGTTTTTCTGAGCCTCAGTTTTCCCATCTATAAAATGAGAGGACTGAATCTCTGATTCTGGAGAACTACTAGTGAAACATACTTTGCTTGAAAGGCGGTAGATGAAAAGTGTGAAGCGCATTGAGGGCAGGGAAAAGCTTTTGCCTCTTTTTATCTCTATAGAGTTCAGCGCTGTGTCTGTCACATAGTAGGTATTTAATAAATGAATGTTTATTCATTGACTAATTTCACATTAATCACTCCTCTACCCTTCACCCCCCACAGACAATGTATGTTCAGGTCATAATGGTTTCCTTGCTGTTCTCCAGTCCATCTTCCCTCTTCTGGGCCTTTGTTCATTCTGTTGCTCAATTTGGAATGTCCTTGTTCACCTTCCCTCCTGGGATACCTAGCTTACTTCAAAGCCATGTTCAAACACCTCCTATATGAGGTCTTCTCAGCTGTTAGTACCTTGTCCCCCAGTTACTTTCTGTTTATTTTATATGCACTCGTGTAGACATGTTGTTTCCTCCAATAGAATATACGCTCCTTGAAGGCTGGAGCCAGTAGGTTCTTGTCTTTGTATCCCCAAGTACTTGTTGATTCAGTTACATGCTATACATGTTTTATGTGTTTAGTTTGATTTCTCCAACTAGATTTTAAGCTCCCACCGTGAGAAGTTTTCCCATTTCTGTGATCGCCTGAGAACAGACTTTGGGTTCCAAGTGCAAGTAGATATGAGTCATGTAAGAGTTCTTCAGTTTCATATCATTAATAGACAAAGTTCTAGAACCACTTCTCAGGATTAGTGTGGTATGCTTTGGAAATTCTATGATATAAAAGACAACTTTTTGCCATGAATTGTTGTATTCTCAGATAAAGAAAATGATTTTGGAGCATTTGAAATACAGGTATTGACTGAGATCAGTGCTTGTGAAGGCTCCTGATTGGTGTAGCTTTTGTAAGGCATTCTAGGAAAGGGACCTGCTTTTAGTTTTCCACACTTTGATATCATGGAACCTCTGGAAAGGCTCTGGGGAAGTGTTACCTTATTTCTGCTAGTTATTAATCTGCTTCTTTCTTGTCATTGCTTTCACCTATTGAAATAGGTGAAATTTGTTTCCAGAAATTTGTAGCCAGATCCTTAGAACCTAAACTCTTTTACTGTGGGGTATTATATTCCTGTTATCAATCCCATGTAAATGAAACTTCTTTCTGTTCCTCCCCTCATGTGAAAAATACACTTGGTACCTTTGATGGGTGATTGAAAACTCACCTTAGTCCACTTTAGCTAGTCCTAGACCATCTTTACCATCCAGTCAGTCAGAGACATTGCGACCATCCAATGTGTGTATCTTGCCATCTTTCCTGCTGCCACATGTGTAAATTCCACCTCCACTCTTCCCTTCCTTCATATAAATACATCTTCCACCGTGTGTTCTTTTTCTGGGAGAAATAATAAAATCAGTACTATCAATGGTATTGGAAGGAGTTTGAAAATTATTACTTAAATTACTCCACACAAAATCCTTGTGATTTTCTAAACCAAAACTTCCTTCCTTGGCTACTACCCAACTTGTATTCCTCTCTTAGAACAGAAACTTCTTGAGGGCAGAAGCTGTCTCACTTTAGTATCCTCTGTCCTTAGCGCAGTCCTTGGCACATAGTGGCACTTCATAAATACTTGACTGATCATTGATTTAGAACAGTCTTTGCTTCTTATTTTGCTGCCACCGCCACTCCAAGTTATGCAGCATCTTGCTGTTTCTCTTACTTCCCTACAGACTCCATTTTTCCATCTACTACAATGTTTTCTAGCTCTTATTTTTCTTGAGGAGAAAAAAGGATAGAGACGAAGAGAAACTGCATATTTCCCCCTCAAATTTTGAGCTTACAAAGCAAAACATAGACAAAGGAAAAAACAGTAAGCAAAAATTCTCAGCCTCTAAGAGAATGTGAACAGAGATCAAAGTGGAACACTGCATTCGGAAAGTATAATTTTGGAGGCCAACAGAGTGCAGTATCTTCCTGCAGAAGCATGAGATCTCATATGAGACAGATGTTATATCCAGATTTCATCATGGAATTTTAAAATAGAGAAACTTCTAGCAAAATCCCTATTGCATGTTTTTTTTTCTTTCTGTCTATGATTAATCTCATAGCTTCATTTGAGTGGAATTGGAAGATCTTAAATTCCCTTCATTCTTGAGGTGACTGTACTTATATTCTTTTTCATATTGTCCGTAGAGTAGTTGTAGCATTCTAGCCATCACTAGAAAAATAGTTTTTAAGGTAAAAAGGCAAAAAGCAAAAACTTTTATTGCTGTTTTTGAGCCCTTGTTCTTCTGTTTTTCTACTTGTGATTATTTCTTTTCCCGCAGTTTTGCATTAGACACTTTGGTGTCTTTTAGGTGTGGAAGCTGTCTCGCTAGAAATTGCCACCTGGCTGTCAAATCACTTCACCTTTTTGGGCCTCAGTTTTTTCATCTTTAAGATGAAGGAGTTGGACCAGATGACCACCAGGTTCCTTCCAGCTCTAAATCTGTGGTCCTCCTATCCTAGGGATTTGCCATGAGGCACATAGAGATTATAAATGACTTGCCCTGGGTGAGATGTGGCATTTGAATCCTAGTTTTCATGCTTCCAGACCCAGCACTTTATCTAATGGTATGTCATATTGCCTCTAGGGATATGAAGACAATCTGGTTATGACATCTGGAACCTCATGGATTTCTAGATGTCTTTTGCATGTTATTCAAAAAATATTTTTATATACATTTTAACAATTCAAAATCAAATGCTTCTTGAATACAGAAATTAAGCTGCTGAATTAATTTCAGTTATATCCCTCAGGACTTTTAACTTTTTATCCTGTAAATTATTCTTAATCTTCAATCCTGTTAGAAGATTCCATCAATCTTCCCTAAAATGGTTCATGTAAATCTCCTCCTACCTTGGGAGCTATGTATTTCCCCAGTTCTCTGCCATTTACTCTTGAACCAAAGTACTAGAAAATACAGCCAGAGGAAAACACAAGAAAGCAAAATAGTCAATGGATTAATAAGAAATACTTTTTGATACCCAGGGCTGCTGTAGGGAAGCTATGAATGGAGTGACCTGGTCCAGTTATATATCTTTTTCCACATTTCACCTGAGAAATCTCATCTGTTCCCATGACAGAGGAATTCCAAATCTGCATCTGTATCATTGACCCACTCACTCATTTGCCTTCTCTCCTAATTTCCAGCTGTCTATAATATAACCTCGTATAGTAGAGAGACGGAATTTGAATCTGTAGTCCTGAGTTTTAGTGTTGGCATTTCTACTGACAATGGACAAATTTCTTACTTCTCTAGGCCCCAGTTTTCTTATTTATAAAATAAAGAGAATAGATTATTCCCTTGACATCCCATTCAGCTCAAAAATTCTATAATTTTAAGATTCTGTCATGTTTCCATTTGTATGTGCTTGTTATTTCAAATTCAGCACAACCGAAACAAAGTTCTTCATCTTCTCTCACAGTCTGATCACCTTGACAGCTTTTTTTTTTCCCTCTCATTACCACCATTTTTCTGGCCATGTAGAAATTTTGGAAGTATATTTGATTTATATGGGACCCCCCATCCACCACATGTGAAGTAGGTGTTCAATAATTGTTGTTTTGATTGTTTTTTACAAAATTCTCTTTTAATTTTGGCTTCAACTTCCTTTGAAATAGCTTGAAATCCCTGTTTTCCTTTCCTTTCCCTTTGCTACTGCCTTAATTCAGGTTTTTATCTTATTTGTGGACTATTGTAATCTTTGTCTCCAGTCTCTTTTTCTTCTTTCTTCCGTCCATTCACCTTGTATTCCACCACCAGGTCCAGTTTCGTTACGTGGCATCTCCTGTTGTCTGTATGATAAAGCACAAGAATCTCAGCTTGCCATTAATAGCCAATAATACTTGACTTTACATAGTATTCTTCGTACATTATTTCTTTTGAACCTCATGATGACCCTGTAAGATAGGTGGATACTATAGGTATTTTGTTTTTTCTTTTGGTCTAGATTCATGATTTCATTCATGTAGGGAATTTCCAAAGTAGAAGGTCAGCTCTCCAATGAAGCTTGGCAGCTTTGGAAGCTTTTATTCTTAGAGTTCTCTGGAGCTCTGAGACCTTAAATGACTTGCCAACACAGCTAATATGTGTCAGATACAGTACTTAAACTCAGGTCTTTCCGATTATAAAGCTGGCCCACTCTTCACTATGCCATGTTATTCTTTCTGCAAGTATTATCACTGTTGTACAGATGAAGAAACTGAGGCTTAGAGAAGTTAAATAAAAGTTTGACCATGATTGCACAACTACAGTGTCTCACCACTATTATATACAACTATTGTGCCAGATTTGAATTCAGGTCTAACTGTAATTTTGTGTCCTGTATTCCCTTCCAGATTATATAGTACTTCAAAAACCCTCTACTGGCACTAAAAACATTTTTAATATTATCCTTCACAAGACTTCTGTGCAGTCCTCAACATCTTCCTCGTTCCTCTACATTATCTCAGTGTCTTCATCCTCACCATCTCCTTTCCAGATCCTACCTGGCCTTCAAGGAGTGACTCAGGTACCTACCTTCTACACAAAGGCTTTCTTGACTACCGTACTCACAGACAGATTCCCATAGTACTTTCAGTACCACCTCTGGGACACTTAGGCGTATGTTGTGTTATGGCTAGCTGATTTTGAACTTAAGCCATTAGAATTAGAAATAGTTTTAATGTATCTCATATTGTCTGAGTACATTTGGAATTGTTGTTTTCCTTACTTCGTCTACTTCCTTGGAGAACTCAAACCTATTCCTCCTCAGGTCATTTCTGTTGTGCCTTTTAAGGAAGTTCTGGTTTTCTCTTGAGTAAGTTGTTCTGTGTATGGGTATTTCTTTTAGACGGATTTCCTATTAAAGTAGGTTTTTATGTCTCTCTTTTCTCAGTAGACCCGTAATAGCATTTTCACTGAGTCAAACAGTTTTAGAGTTGTAATTAGCCACCCTGTTCAATTCATACCTGCTCTGTACCATAACATGCCTGATCAGGGATCATCCAGCCTCTGCTTGAACACCTACAGCTAGGCCCACTTTAATTTTTAGCAAGTTTTTCCTTCCATATAGCCTACACTTAGCTCTTTCACTTGTTGCCAAGCAGATGCTGATTTGCCATTGGTAGAGTTTTCCTCACTGAGAGCTTTCTACATAAGTGAAATCATAGGGTTAAACCAGAAAAAAAGTCATTGTATACATTGTCTCCTGGTTCTGCTTCCTTGTGCATCTGTTCAAATTGCTTGGCATTTCTCTGAGTTCTTCATATATATTTTCCCCTAAGGTGTTATAATATTCCATCACATTCATATCGCATAATTTGCTAAGGTGTTCACAAGTCCTGGACACATATTTTGTTTCCAGCTTTTTGCTACTATAAAAAGTATTACTGTAAATATTGTGATCATTATGAGACTTTTCTTTCTGTCATTGACTCCAATAGTGGGAATGCTAGCCAAAAGGTGTGGTTTAATGGTATGGTTTAATGACTTTTCTTGACTAATTCCAAATTGTTTTCCAGCATGGTTATACCAGTTAGTTCAGAGCTTTGCCAAATATACATTAGCTTCCAGCCCCTCTAGTGTGATTTCTATTCTTTATCATCTCTTCCAATTTGGTGACTATGAGGTTGTGCCTGAATGTTGTTTTAATTTGTATTTCTGTACTATGTTAAGCTTTGGGGAATAAAAGATGAATTAAAACAGCCCCAGTCCTAGAGGACCTTCCATCTTCGGTAGATACAAGGTAATTTCAGGTAAAGAGATGTTAGTGCTCATGCAGAATTTGGTGCTTGAGATAAACTTCAGAGGAAGCTAGGGGAAAGAGGTAGAGAAGTATGTGTATTCTATACCTGTATAGAGGTGTAGGGGAAGAGAATGAATATCTTATATAAGGGACAGGAAGAAGTCCAATTGGATTGGATTATAGAGTATGTGAAGGGGAATAATATGTTAAGTCTGTAAAGTAGTGTGGAATGGAAGCAGATTGTGAAGAACCTTAAATACCAGAGGACTTTGTATTTGATCCTAGAGGCAGTGGGCAATCACTGAAACTTCTTAAAGCACGGGGTGTGACATGGCCACATTTACACTTTAGGAATATCATTTTGGCAATTTGGGAGGGTGAAGAGAGGGAGTATGGGAAGCTAGAGGCAGGTAGAACAGTTAGGAGGCCTTTATACTAGTATAGATAAGAATTGATAAGGTTTTGAACCAGTATGGTGGCCATATGAATGGAGGAAAGAGGACAGATGGGAGAGGTGTTGTGGAGGCAGAATTAAGACTTGATAACTGGTTGGATATGGTGGGGGGTGGGTGGTAAGGAGAGTGAAGAGTCAAAAAAGACACTGAGATTGTGAAAATGAATGACTGATAGAAATTGGAAAGTTAGAAAAGATTAGTTTTGAGGCAAAAACCTGGAGTTCTGTTTTGTATGTGATCCACATCACTTTCTGTATGGTTAGTATTTTGTTATCCTTCTTTTAAAAACTTCATATTATTCATGTTAATTTGTGTCTAGGTTTTTTTTTTTTATCACCAGAGGCTTTTATTTTCCCTTGGGCAGCACCTTTAAATTGATGTGATCCTAAAACAGAACGAACTGAGTTGTGAGGCTATAAATCTAGGTCTGAAACAGGTGGAGACTAAGTTTCAACAAAATGCTCCCCTTATAAATATCCTTTAGAGCAGCTGTATACAAGGAAGCACACACGCATCATCTCTATTGCACCTCCTGGATGTTCTATTGCTTTATCAAGATTCCTGAGTTCTAACTGAGATTAACCCTTGGTTCTGATACATGTAACTGGGTTGAAGATTCATGAAACTGAGTTCTTGGTCTGACCTATATCCTCATTAATGTCTGTCTTTGTATCCCCACTGCCTAGCTTGTAAAGCATAGCAGGTGTTTAATAAATGCTTGTTGATTGGCTGATTTTGCTTTTGTATCCCCAGTGCCTAGAACAGTAGCTGGCACACAGCAGACACTTAATAACTGCTTGTTGAATGAATGAAGGGAGAAGCCAAAGGTGAAATATAGTAGGCTTACACCGTCATGCTGCTTCAGCTTGGTTCCTGGGGTCCAATCCAGAAGCACAAGTTAGAATCGTCAGGGCTTCTGAGTCAGAAAATTAATTGTCATCCATCATGATAGAAAAGCCAAGAAGGAGATCCCAGGTATTAAATGATGACATTCCTTCCACTATGGGAGCTTTCTCTCTCTAAACGCCTTTCCACATTCCCTTTTTTCCTGACATTCTTGCCTGGAATGACATCTAGAGAGCGGTAGCTTGGAGGCTTCTCTTCTGTCCAGCTTGGGGGTTGAGAAGGATGGCGGGATTTCCAGCCTTGACGATACTGCCGTTCCTTCTCTTCTTCTGAACTCCAAGAGCTGTGGCAAGGTGGCGGGGAATAGCTTCAGTGTCAGTGGCTACGGTACCTGTAGGTGCTCTCCCTTTGGCCTGGTCTATGGCGCCTCCCTGGAGAGTGGCTCTGTCGTGTTGAGTGGTTGGGGTGCCAGTGGGCTTCCCAGGAATAGGACCCATCATCACTCAGGCCTAGACATGGGTGAGACTTCCTCCCTGGAGTTACAATGTCTTCCACTCTTAATAGTTTTCACCACCCCTATGCTCTGAGGCTTTGGGCTTTGGCCATGGTTCCAAGGACCCTCAACAGAAATCAGAGTAATGATTCTGCCGTCTCTCCTCTTTCCCCTCCTCCAGAGCCCAAGGTCGCCTGGAAAACTACTGGTGAGATGATTCACTGGTCCTCTGGGAGGAGGGAAGGTCTCTGACCAAGGAGGGAAGGTGGATAATCCTGCGTTCCACGATTTCTGAACCCAAGGAGGACAACATACTGCAGTGACGACCAACTCTTGCTTTGTGGTCTGGTGGGAGGGATTGGGCGGGGTTGAGTTTCTGCAGTACCTTCTCTAGATACTCTAGCTCTCCATTGGCAGCAGGGGGGTGAGTTGGTGTTGGGGGCACTGGCATCGGAGGGAAGCTGGCTGGTGGGGAAAAATCTCGCTGCAGCAGCGGGTTCATTTGGTAAGATGAAACCTGGGAGCTCCTGTCAGCTCCCCAGTAGAGGGGTTTTTCCATCATCTGGGGGATTAGTGCCCAAGCCTGCTTCATATACTGGTGCTGGGCCAGGGTTTCCTCAGGGCAGCAGCATCAGGTGGGACAGCAAGGACAGTGGATGTAGCAGCAGCAATACTAGGAACAACACTGACACCAGCACACGCTGACCAGCACCATGAGGAGGATGGCAACAGAGATGATAAAAATCACCATCAGCCGGTGGAAAACAATGAGCTTCACTTCCTTGTCTGGTTCTCCTGAAGTGTCCCCTGGAGCCTCAATGGCACAGTAGTAGACTCCATGCTCCTACCACATCACCTCATTAATCACAAGATCTGCTCAGTTTTGGATAGTAATCATGCATTGCCAGAACTCCACACCCAAACTGACTCATTCTGTCCATGCCTCTGAGCCACAGTTCGGACAGTCCTTTGGCTATCGTTGCAGTCATTGGATGGGTCTTGACCCAGAGCTAAAGATGCTTGATAGGATCTAGGACTGGGGCCTTGCAGAAAGACTTGAAGCACCAGGTGACCACCACATCTTGCTGCTGGGCAGATGTGGTATAGTTGCACTTGAGGACAACAGAGGCATACAGTGTGACGTAGCATTCAGTATCCTGCACCATCACCAGCAGAGAGAGGCATCCTGCTGGGAGCCAGGTAAAAAGGAGAAGAGGTGGAGGCGGCTCTGGGCCCATTGTGGCCCCTTTTGCTCACGATTTCCAAGGCACAATTATTTCTTCATCTGCTGCAGCCCCAGGAAAGCCTGGTGTTCTTTAGGACCTTCCAAATGCTCCCTTCCAGGAGGCTGGGCAAACTTGTGCAGTCCTCCCCAAACCAGGAGGCTTCTAGGGTGTCATCTCTACCTGTAGTACTCTCTCCTCTGCTCACCCTCCCAAACAAAGCTGCTGCTCTGTGTCTAGGTCTTAATTAGCCCTTGCTAGTGATTTAGTTTTTTTTTTAAACCAATACCAGATAGTTTTGATGACTACTGGGTGTGAGATTGTTTTCATTTTTTATTCTTTCTCTTGAATTTTAAAATTTTTGTTCTTCCAAGTGAATTTTGTAATTATTTCGTTTAGTTCTATATAGTAGCCATTGGTAGTTTGGTATAGCATGAATTTAATTTAGATAGTAGCATCATTTTTATTGTATGGTGCAACCAGGTCACAAACATTGAATTTTTCTCTAATTTAGACCTTTATTTATGTAATAGCTATTTTGTAGTTTTGTGTGTGTGTGTATGTGTTTAAATATGTAAACCTGCATGTGTTTTGGTAGGTTAACAACCATAATTTTATGGATTTCAGTCACTTTGAATGGAGTTTCTTTTTCAGATAGCTCCTCCTAGTTTTTTTTTTTTAGTAATGTGTAAAATGCTGATGGTTTTTGTTTATTTATTTTATATTCTACTCCCATTACCGAAGAAGTTCCTCAACCTTTTTTTTTTTTTTTTTTTTTTTTTTGCTAATTCTCCGGTGTTTATTGCATAAAACCATCATGTGTAATCAGCTCTCTACTTAGAATACTCTTTCTTCCTGGACAAGATTGTGAATTAGTGTATAGGATTTTGCCACTCAGTTCACTGCCCACTCTCTCACTCTCTCTGAATGACAGGCATATGCAAAGTTGGATTCACATAGCTCTTCACACCTTCTAATCACCTATTATGTTCTATTTTTATTGAAGTTTGCATACTTGTTTTACCTCCTGAACTAGATCATAAATTCCTTGAAGTTATTTTGTCTTTGTATTTCTCTCCCCATCCCCACCCCTATTCCAATCCCTTGTACTACATGCACGTTCAGGAAATAGATATTGAATTGAGCATAAAGAAGGGAAAGAAAAAACAGAAAGAAAAAATGAAGCTTTTATCTTGATATTATTCTTCCTAACTACATTTCAAGAATACTCAGTTTCTTTCATACTAAAGATTGACTCATTCTCACCTATTTCCATGTTTGCTCCCTGCCCAAATCAGTTTTCTTTTCTTCTTCCACTCTCCAAACTTCTTGATTCATAACATACTTAGATCCTTAATCAAAAAAGATGCTTTTCCTTGATGCATCTATCTCACTTAGTTACTTTCCCATATCCTTACTCTCCTTCACTGCTAAGCTTATTGGGGGAAAATTTATTTTCACCAAATGTCTGTACTCCCTCACTGTCAGCTCTTTCAACTTCTTGCACGAAAAATCCAGCCTTTCATATGCAACCCCCCAGAGTTGTTATGAGGATCAAAGGAGATAATATTTGTAAAGTGCTTAGCATAGTGCCTGGCACATACTAGGCACTTAATAAATGCTTCTTCTTTACCCCCTTATTTAGGTCACTTCCAAACAGATTTTCCTGACTATGCTCCTTTTATCTTGTCTATCAGAATAATCTTTCATCTGCAAAGATTTGGTCTGTACTTATCTGCTTAAAGATTTTTCAATGGCTTCCTATTACCTACCAGATGAAAAGGTCAGACTCTTTTGCCTGGCACTCGAGGCCCTCCACCCTTCATTCTGCTGCCATCCTTCTTCCCAGTTTATTCCATATCACTCCTCTCCCTAAGCTTTCTGCTCTAGCCAAATCGGACCACTCTCTTTCTGTTCATCCTCCTTTCTCTCACACACCCTAGTTGCCTTAAGCACACTGCTCCCTCTGCCTAGAATATTCTCCCTCTCTCTCTTGTCCTTTGGAATTTCTTCCCAACCTTGAAATACTTCCTCTGATTCCTCTGCTTTATAAGTACCTTTGATCTGGGGTTTCACATAGCACTTTGTTGTATAGTTTTCTCATGTACCTATAATGTAATATTGAATATTACCGTTATCTGTATTTATGTTTTGTTCACCTAGGCTAGAAGCTCAGTGAGAATGAGGACTGTCTTACCTAAACTTTGTAGCTACCCCAGAACGCAGCAGAGCTTCTTAACAGAGGGTAGCTGAGTGAATGAATGTAAAGGGAGGGAATCTGACTTGGGAATGGGCTAACATTTGTCACCCATAGAGGCCTGTTGGTGAGACAAACCCATGAGGCTCTGCGCTCAATAATAACCTGGAAACCTCTCTTAGAATGTATTTGGTATGTAGCAGATTTGTTTTAATGCATTATATTAATTCTGTGACTGAATCTTAGTATTAAATGACTCAGTATGTGCTTGAAACTAATCTTGTCATTCTTTTGGTTTTCTGTCTTGCCTTTTTATACGCTGTCTTCCATCTTCCTCAGTAGGCATCTTGTCAGCTCAGCGGGATAGAAAGCAAGAAGTTCTTTCAGCATTTGGTCTTTAACGTATTCTACCTTTATATAAATATTTCTCTTCTATTGTGTATGTTGTTTCTTTCCATCTTGAGTGGAAGCCTCTCAAAGTTAAAGAACATGTCTTAGACCTTGATACGTACTTAGCATCTTTTATACCAAAGACATTCAATAAATGTTTCTTCATGGTAAAGAGACAATATACCCTTATCGATGATAGAAGCCAATCAATGGGAAAGAAATGTATTCTTTAAATATAATTTACAACTATCTTTAAATTGTGCGTGGGGGGGGTATTTATCAGATAGAAAAGTAACAGATCGTTGGATTGTAACTCTGAAGGTGGAAGGAACCTTAGAGGTCATGTAGTCCGTCTACCCCCTTTTCCCCCTTCCAGTTTTACAGATGAGGAAACTGAGGCCCGTGGAGATTGTTACTTGACCAAGGTTGCACAGGTAGTTATGATAAGAGGTAGAATTTGAACCCAGGTCCTCTGAATACAGAGCTAGTAGTTTTTCCACTGTGCCATAAAGGACTGAATTATTTTGCTTCTGAATTTTTAATGATACTGTAAGTAAACTAACATTTTACAACCAGTGGTTTCTAAAAAAACCCCGATTATTCTTTACTTTTCAGTTTTGACATCACTATCATATCTTTGGGAATAGATAGTTTTAATTTATTCTTCTTCCACTGGTTTTGTAAAACATTATACAACATGTTTTTCCTTCAAAAACTTTTGGTTTGTAAGCTCTTTAATGGGCTCTGCGTGCCATCTAGTATAGTGCTTAGCACTTTATACCAGTAATGATTACCTTAGAATAACATATGAGAAGTGCGTTTGGGCCTCTCATTTCCTAGTAATAATTTTATCACGTCTCTGGAAGATGAAAATTCTTTCTACTAAATTGTGCTGGTTTCAGTTGTTTACATTTGAGTAGATGAACATTAATAGCTGTTAACAGTAAGGGAAAATTCTCAAAAGGCCTTCTCATCTGGCCAGATTCAGGGATCTGAAGCAGTTGGTGTATTAAGGCCATCCCTTGAATTCCCATTAGCATTTTGTACCTTTCATGTGATACTTTCAAATTTTATCTTGCCTTATAATGATTTTGTGGAAATGCATTATCTCCCCTATTAGATTACAGTTTCCATGAGCGTAGGAATTGGATCGCCTTACCTTACTATCTATCAATAGGCATTACTTATTTTTGTTAGTAAGACTCAGTGTAAAATCTTGACTGTTCACTTAACACTTACGGTTTTAAATTTTCTCTGGGAAGATAAAATTTAAGACTGATAAAAATAGACTATAAAATAATCCCTTGTAATATTTTCTTTGTGATACAGTCAGGGCTGAAAAATGTTTTTATTTTTTAAATCAACAACGTATTTTGAGTTTCACCTTGTTCGTTTTGTTTTACAGAAATAAGGTTCCCCCCCACCCCATTGATGATAATGAAAATACAGAAGAAAGAGAAACAGGTTGGTGACTATATCTCCTTTGAATTATTGTCTAAAATATCTAGGTGTGTATTAATGGGAATCAGTGCTGGCAGTATTGGACTCATTCTTTAATTTCAGAGGTTGTCTGCTTGCTTGGTTCCCCCTGTCTGCATGGTGACTTAAGACTTAGCGCCATGGGTTAGAGAGTCTCAGTCACTAGGTATTTTTCTCCTTTATTCAGTACAACCTCGGAGGGGTAGAAAGATAATAATAACTGAATAATACTGTGAATTATAACACAAAGCAAAAGGAGTTGCGGGGAGAATTTTTTCCTTATTTGACTGAAATACATTGTGATATTGTATGTAATATGTACCTTATTTATTATGATTACTAATAGTGAAGCAGCATGACAAGTGGATAGATTTGGCCTTAAAACCAGGATGAATGACCTGGTTCAAATCTTGCCTCTGACCCATACTGGCTGAATAACCCCAGACAAGCCCCTTTACCGCCCTGTACTCTAGGCAAGGGTATGCTGCTAAATGTTTAATAACCAGTGTGCCTGGCACACTTTTAAGTGTAATCTGTTTATTATTAACAAAAGATAATCAACAGTGTTCACATTAAGATTTTATAATTTAAGTAGGTTTGAGTTAGCTGGGCATGTAGGCAACACTCTTAAGATTTAAGTTGTAGAAAGTGCCAACCTGTGTGGTCAAGTGAGTTTCTTTATCCAGGAATTCCTTATGAGAAAGAAATCACAGATTCTGACCCTGTCCTCCTATTATTGGTCATTGTTCTTGTATTTGGCTCTTGTTTCACAATTTTGAATGATTGGAGTAGACAGGGATTAAGAAATGAGCATTTGGTATTAAGTTATTGAGCTTTTTTGTTCAAAGTGTCTTGGTGGGAGTGAGCTGCTAACATTTTGGTGACTGTTTTCTAGAGGAGATGCGTTGATTATAGAATTTGGTCTTTGTAGTTGTTGGACTTGCAAAATCCTTTGTGCCTGACTGGGATCTTCTAACTGTGGTCAGAAGAAAACTGGACCTTTGATTTTTGGCTGGGTATATAGAATGGAAGCATCTTGAAATCTGTCAGTCAGTCTTTTAAAAAATATATATTTTTGTTGATATCTTTTATTTTTACATTGCCTAAATTTCCCTCTGCATCTTTCCTTATCTCTCCTCTCAGAAGCTCATCACATATAACAAAGGTTTCTTAGTTTTTTTTTTGTTTTGTTTTTTAAGGAAAAAAAAAGGAAGAAAAGAAATCAGCAAAATTGATGAATATATCCAAAAAGTCTGAAAAATATATGCAATTCCATGCTCTTAAAACTCCTACCTTTGCAAAGGAGGGAGAGAAGGTATCTTCTCATGCCTCTTCTTTGGGGCCATGCTTGTTCTTTGTAATTTTACATTAATTTTTATTACTTTGTAGTGGTTTTGGTTCTTTCCATTTGCATTGTTGTAGTCATTCTGTATGTTATTTTCCTTGCTCTGCTTACTTCATTGTGTTCATATAAATCTTTCCATGATTTTCCATGTTCATATTTCATACACTTTTTTACAGCACCATAATATTCCATTACATGTACATACTGTAATTTATGTACTATTTCCTAATCAATGGACCTCTACTTTGTTTCCAGTTCTTTGCTACCACAAAAAAAAAATGGTGCTGTGAAATAGTTTGGGGCTTTGTAGTAGTAGAATGTCTGGGTCAAAAGATATGGGCATTTTAGTCATTTTATTTGCATAATCCCAAATTGCTTTCAGAAATAGTTGTACTAATTCATTGCAGAGCCAGTGGTGCTGTAGGGTAGGATGGAAATAGCATTGGCTAGGGACTCCCTAGATCTAGGCAACACACACCATACTCAGGAGAGCCTGAGCCACTATGTAGTGAATTTGGAATGTAGACACCTTGTTTCTCCTTGGGAGGAAAAATTTAAATGGCCAATCAGTGGAACTATTTGACCTGTTTGTTGCCAATCTTAAGCAAAAAGAGTCATGATTGAGTAAATCAGTATACTTTATTTAACTCATCTAGTGGTTAAAGTTGAGTACTGGTTACTCTCAAAAGAGAAGAGAAAGAAAAATGAGCATTGTATTGCAGGCAGAATCCTGATAATCTGGGCAAAATCCTAGGTGCAAATCATTTTCATGTTGCTTAAGAGTCATCAGTAAAAACCTCACACAATATATATACATATATATATATGTGTGTGTGTGTGTGTGTGTGTGTGTATATGTATATATATATACACACACACACATGAATTTTTGAAAGTTTTTTTTTAGCGGATTGTTACTCCATCACACTTTATTTAGTCTCAGATTTTAAAAATCCTGGTAAAAGCAGTAATAATAGTTTGTCATTGAACTGCTAGCCAGAAGAAAGGGAGACTTAATCACATTTGGCCTGATTTTAAATATAAACAATAATTTATGTAAGTAATAGGCTAGAATCTCAGACCTGATTATAAATTAGACTAGTATAGATTCTTTATTTCTGTTGGCATGGATTGTGAGGTAATTAATGTAAAGAAACCTCCCAAATACATACATATTTCTTTGGAAGGGAAATGTTTTTGGAAGGATTGAAGCCATTCTCTCCTTTTGTCATTTTGAATAATTTTAAGTGAGGAAAAATATGATATGGATGACATTTAATGAATTTTGAGAAAATTGTTGTCAGTGTTGAGAGGGAGTGTGATATTGGGACTAGAGCCCAAGAGTCAGGAAGACCTAGGTTCAAGTGCCACCTCTGTTATAGATCAGGTTTGAGACCCTGGGCAGGTCACTTCACCTTTCAGTCGTCTGGGCAATTCTTCAAGATTAAGTTGCACATTAGCTGCAGATTTCCATTAAGAGGAGTTTTTTCACTCCCATTCTGAGAAGTAAAGAAATCATAGGTCTGGACCCCCCAAAAATCTGTCAATGTGTTACTCTGTGTTACCATGGACTTAATGTATCCTTTATGACCCCTTCTTTAATCTACCACAAAACCTAGGGTTCCTAGATTTGTTTTCCTTTGCCACTACTACTGCTCCTATTACACACAGTAGGGGGATTTTATTGTCCAGACCTATGATTTCATTGGTGTAGTGAACTCACAAGAAAGAAATGCCTTTCAGTAAATGTTTAAGTTGATACTCTGTGCCAGGCACGGTGATGCTAGTACAAAGACTGAAACAATCCCTACTCACAAGGAGCTCATTCTAGTGGGAGAGTTATATGAACATATAGAACATGGATAGTCAGTAAATACTAATGTATACAAGGTAGTTAAATACAGTTTGAGAGAGAGGGCACTATCAATTGGGATGATCAGGAAAGAACTCATATATATAGGATGACACACCAGGTGTGTCTTGAAGAGAAATAGAGAAGCAGAGGTGGAGAGGGAGTTAATTCCAGGCCTATGGGAGGGCCATTGCAAAGGTATGGAGATGGGAGATGTGTGAGGAAATGAAAGGAGGCTAATTTGACTGGATGGCATAGTGTGCTAGGATAATAAGCTGCAGTGGGGCTGGAAAAAATAGATCGGGACCAGGCTTTTTAAAAGCTAAACAGAAGAGTTCATATTTTATCCTGGGGCAAGAAGAAGCCACCCGAATTGATTGAATAGGGGATGCCCATGGTCAGATCTGCACTTAAGAAAAATTTGGATAAGATTGATTGGAGTGCTGAGAGACTTGAATCAGGTAGATCAGTAAGAAGCTGTTTTAGTAATCTAAGTGAGAGGTGATGAGGACCTGAACTAAGACGGTAGCTGAGTATGTAGAGAAGGGGTCAGGTACAGGAGATGTTGTGGCAGTAGAAACAACTGATTGGATACGTGGGGTGAGGGAGAGTTGGAAGTCCAGGATAAGGTTGAATTTACTAACCTGGGAAACTGGTAGGATGGTATTACCTTTGATAGAAATAAGGAAGTTTGGAAGATGGGATGGTTTTGAGGAGGAGAGGATTGGAAGATAATGAGTTCAATTTTGGACAGGTTGAGTTTTAAATGTCCAATAGGTGATTGGTGAGCTAGGACTAGAGCTCATGGGAAAGACTTGGACTGGATATATAATTCTGTGAGTCATCTGCATAGAGATAATAGTGAAATTCATGGGATAAGAATATAGAGGGAGAGGAGAAGGGGAACACCCATAGTTAGGTGACATGATATGGATTATAAGCCAATAAAGGAGACCAAGAAGGAGAGAGAAAAACAGACAGAGAAAGAGAGAGGGAGAGAAAAAAAAATGAAAAACCCAGGAGGAGAAGGTAGTCAACAGTATCAAATACAGCAGTTAGGATACATACAGAAAGATAAGGGTTTTGACAGTTTCGGTTGAAGGATGAGTTCAGAAGGCACATTTTAAGGGATTGAGAAGTGAGTGAGAGAAAAAAATTTAAGGCACCGTGTAGGAAGCTTTTTCTAGGCTTTTGCCTCAGAAAAGGAGAGATCCGGGATGATGGCTTAAGGAAAGGGTAAAGTCTAGCGAAGTCTAGTTTTTTCCAGGGTAGGGGAGATTTGGGCATGTTTGATGGCATTAGGGAAGGAACCATTACATAGAGAGAGACTGGAAAATAAAGAGGGAAGAAAGACTGAGGGAAGTAATGTGATGAAGGGAGGAGAAGATTAGACCAAGGGCATATGGAGAAGGGTTAGTATTGGCAAGGAGAATGGCCACTTCATTATCAGAAATCGGAGTAAAGGAGGAGAGTGGGGATTTTTGGAATGAAGAGAGCTGTAGATGAGGAAGATAATGTTGAATGGCCTCAGTTTTCTCAGTGAAGTAAGAGGCAAAGTCCTTAGCTAAGAGAAGAGAAGGAGGGAGCAGAGTGGGGGACTTGTGGAGGGAAGATCAGGTTTGAAATACCTTCTGTGGTGAGATAGGGATAATTAGGGAGGAATAATAGGACTTGTGAAGCATTAAGGACTTGTGAAATCAGTTGATTGAATAGTTGCTGCTGGTCTGCCATACAACTGTACAGAGAACATAATCAGGGGTGTGTGTGTGTGTGTGTGTGTGTGTGTGTGTGTGTGTGTGGATGTATGGATGTATGGATGTAAATCTATTTGTCTATCCAAAGTAAGGAGCAAAATCTTAGCCTAACCTTCCGTGTTTACTTCATTTTCCCTTTCCTGGAGACAGCCAACCCAGTCCTGTTTGTGTTGGATTCTTGATGAAGCTCTAGAGTGCTAGTCAAAGTAGATCCTATTGAGCAAAGCTGTTAGCTCTTTCAGCCCATCTAAAAGTCTGCTTCCCTGGCTGTGGGTATCTCTAGCCGTCAGAATGAACGGCTTTTCCCTTTTCCTTTCTGAGACCCCCCCCCGGTCCCCAGCCTGTCTCCCACATACTCTGGAGTCCCCTTTTTTGCTGTTAAGTTTGTTTGCTGACTGTGGACATGTTGTTGAAGTTCTGTCCTAAACCTTTGTTTCTTGGATGTTAAAAGGCCTTCTCTGGTACTCAAAGATTCTTCTAAGATCCAGCTGGTACAACATTGACACTACAGTTCCATCCTTTACCCTGTAGTCACTCCCTTTATCCTGGAGATATAAATGGCTCTAACTCCTAAATATTCTTTCTCACACTAGGCCTGTTTCTCTTTGCCCTGGTTTGTTTTCCAGAAACAGATTCACTGGTTAGTTTGTGATAAAGGAGAAGAAAACTAGGAATAGACTAATCCACATCTTAGATTTTGAGAGACCATATTCTAAAGGTTTCAGAGAAAGGACAGATAGGCTTTCGTGCCCTAAAATTCATAGGATCATAGATTTAAAACTGGAAAGAAACTTAAAGATCATATTGTCCAGTCCCCTCATTTTACAGATGAGGAAAAAAAGGCACAGCTACTTACTGCCCAGGATCAATAAGTGGCAGCATGGATATTTTAACCTAGATCTTCTGATTCCGCATCCTACATTCATTCTACAAAGGAAGTTGGACCAAGGGGGATAGGAAGCTATCAAGAATAAAATTCTGAAACCACAAAGACAAATAATTTGTTAATGAAAAAAGAATTTAGTACTGGACTTGTAGTAAGGAAGACAAGTGTTTGAATCCTGCCTCTGATACTTACTAGCTATGTAATTCCCTGACCTCCATTTCCTCATCAATAAAATGAGGATGGTAATAACTATAGCACCTAGTTCAGAGGGTTTTTTGGCGTCTCCAATGACACTACATATGTGTGTGTGTGTGTGTGTATAGCCTTTTACAAACGTTAAAGTGCCCTATAAAAGTCATCTTTTTTTAAAATAGAAATTGTTTTTTTATTTTTTTATTTTATTATCTATTTAATATTTTTAGTTTTCAGCATTGATTTACACAAGATTTTGAATTACAAATTTTCTCCTCATTTCTACCCTCCCCCCACTCCAAGATGGCATATAATCTGATTGCCCGTTCCCCAGTCAGCCCTCCCTTCTGTCCCCCCACTTTCCCCATCCCCTTTTCACTTACTTTCTTGTAGGGCAAGATAGATTTCTATGCCCCATTGCCTATATGTCTTATTTCCCAGTTGCATGCAAAAAACAACTTGTTTTTGAACATCTGCTTTTAAAACTTTGAGTTCCAAATTCTCTCCCCTCTTCCTTCCCCACCCACCCTTTTTAAGAAGGCAAGCAATTTAACATAGGCCACACATGTATCATTATGCAAAACACTTCCACAATGCTCATGTTGTGAAAGACTAACTATATTTTGCTCCCTCCTATGCTGTGCCCCTTTATTCAATTTTCTCCCTTGATCCTGTCCCTTTTCGAAAGTGTTTGCTTTTGATTACCTCCTCCCCCATCTGCCCTCCCTTCTATCATCCCTCCATTTTTATCTCCTTCCTCCTTCTTTCCTGTGGGGTAAGATATCCAATTGAGTGTGTATGTTATTGCCTCCTCAGGTCAAATCTGATGAGAGCAAGATTCACTCATTCCCCCTCACCTTCCCCCTCTTCCCTTCCAACAGAACTGCTTTTTCTTGCCACTTTTCTGCGAGATAATTTACCCCGTTCTTTCTTTCCTTTTCTCCCTCTCTCAATATATTCCTCTCTCAACCCTTTATGTGATTTTATTTTCTTAGATATCATTCCTTCATATTCAACTCACTCTGTGCCTTCTGTCTATATGTGTGTGTGTGTGTGTGTGTACACACACACACACACACACACACATATATATATATATACATATATATATATATATATATATATATATATATGTATGTATGTATGTATATTCCCTTCAGCTACCCTAATACTGATGTCTCATGAATTACACATGTAGGAATGTAAACAAAACAGTTCAACTTTAGTAAGCCCCTTATGATTTCTCTTTCTTGTTTACCTTTTCATGCTTCTCTTGATTCTTGTGTTTGAAAGTCAAATCTTCTATTCAGCTCTGGTCTTTTCACTGAGAAAGCTTGAAAGTCCTATATTTTATTGAAAGTCCATACTTTGCCTTGGAGCATGATACTCAGTTTTGCTGGGTAGGTGATTCTTGGTTTTAATCCTAGCTCCATTGACCTCCAGAATATCATATTCCAAGCCCTAAGATCCCTTAATGTAGAAGCTGCTAGATCTTGTGTTATCCTGATTGTGTTTCCACAATACTCAAATTGTTTCTTTCTGGCTGCTTGCAGTATTTACTCCTTGATCTGGGAGCTCTGGAAATTGGCAACAATATTCCCAGGAGTTTTCTTTTTGGGATCTTTTTGAGGAGGCGATCGGTGGATTCTTTCCATTTCTATTTTACCCTCTGGCTCTAGAATATCAGGGCAGTTCTCCTTGATAATTTCTTGAAAGATGATGTGTAGGCTCTTTTTTTGATCATGGCTTTCAGGTAGTCCAGTAATTTTTAAATTATCTCTCCTGGATCTATTTTCCAGGTCAGTGATTTTTCCAATGAGATATTTGACATTGTCTTCCATTTTTTCATTCCTTTATTTCTGTTTTATAATATCTTGATTTCTCATAAAGTCACTAGCTTCCACTTGCTCCAGTCTGATTTTTAAGGTAGTATTTTCTTCAGTGGTCTTTTGGACCTCCTTTTCCATTTGTCTAATTCTGCCTTTCAAGGCATTCTTCTCTTCATTGGCTTTTTGCAGCTCTTTTGTCATTTGAGTTAGTCTATTTTTTTAAGGTTTTATTTTCTTCAGTATTTTTTTGGGTCTCCTTTAGCCAGTCATTGACTTGTTTTTCATGGTTTTCTTGCATCACTCTCATTTCTCTTCCCAATTTTTCCTCTACTTCTCTTACTTGCTTTTCCAAATCCTTTTTGAGCTCTTCCATGTCCTGAGACCAGTTGATGTTTTTCTTGGAGGCTTTTGATGTAGGCTGTTTGACTTTGTTGACTTCTTTAGGCTGTATGTTTTGGTCTTCTTTGTCACCAAAGAAAGAT
Source organism: Trichosurus vulpecula (assembly GCF_011100635.1). Taxonomy (NCBI): domain Eukaryota; kingdom Metazoa; phylum Chordata; class Mammalia; order Diprotodontia; family Phalangeridae; genus Trichosurus; species Trichosurus vulpecula. Next base: position 105,598,413 of record NC_050575.1, read on the forward strand.
TCCAAAGTCTGAGTCTGAATCTGAGACCATTTTCACTGCCTGGCCATGTTCGCAGTCAACTACTTGACCCTTGAGTTTTTCAGTGGGGTGTGACTGCTTGTAGAGTAGAGAATACTTTGTCCCAAGCTTGAGGGGCTGCACTACTGTTTTCAGAGCTGTTTCTACACAGCAAGCGCTCCTTCTCCCCCAAGAACTGCCAACCAGGGTTGCAGCCCAGATGAAGGCAGGGCAAAGCAGGCTTTGCACTCCTGCTCTAATCCAATGCTTAATTCCTCCCACCCGGTGGGCCTGGGGCCAGAAGCAACTGCAGCTGTAGCTCTGGAAGCAGCCTCAGAGCTGCACCACCTCCGCCACCCCACCAACCGCCAATTCCTTTCACTCTGTCCCAGAACTTTTTGCACCTAACCTGCTCTGTTGTCTTTGGCATTTTTGGGTTGAGAAGTCTGGTAACTGCCACAGCTCAGTGATTCAGGGCCCTACAGCCTGTTCCGCCTGGCTCCCGGTCTGGTTGGTCCTGGCGCAGTCCGTGCTGGGCTCTGCTCCGCTCCGCTCCCAGCTCCATACGATAGACCCTTCCCAGTGACCATCCAGGCTGTCCTGGGCTGGGACCCTGCTTCTCTCTGCTATTTCATGGGTTCTGCAGCTCTAGAATTTGTTCAGAGCCATTTTTATAGGTGTTTGGAGGGACCTGGAGGAGAGCTTAAGCAAGTCCCTGCTTTCCAGCCACTATCTTGGCTCTACCCGCTAAATGTCATCTATTATGAAGAGATGATCGTGCTTACAAATGATATTAGTCATCAGATTAGAAGGCCAGGCAGGTATCAGCAGATGAATACAAAAATACAGTGTAGCCCTGTATTATAATACTGTCAAGAGGCAAAAGGTTTAGATTGAGACTAGCAAGAAAAGCAGAGAAATGAAATAGAAAGCAACATCCTAGGTACACTGGGGGAAAGAGGAGCATCAGGGAAGAGATAGGACTACTGCTTGGGGTCTTCTGTGAGCTGGTTCCGTGATAAAGTTAGAAGACAGAGCTACCCACTTTTTATTTTGTTTCTGTTTTCTTTGCAAAGGAGGTAGCAGGGTGTAGTGGGAAGAGCCCCGGACTTAGAAACAGAAGCTGCAGTTTAAGTCTCCTCTCACTATTTAATAGCCATGGACTTTGGGCAAACTCTTTAATAGCCTTGCTGGGCCTAAATTTCCTGACCTGCAAAATGAGGGGATTGGTCCCTTCCCGGTTAGACATTTGTGTTCCCTCTAATGTCTTTACTGCTCCTAAGTCATGTTTGCTACGTTTTCATCCAGGTCATGTCCATTAACCATGGGTATCCCCCAAGGCTCCATCCTGGACTTTCTGCTTTTTTCCTTCTTTACTATCTTGCTTGGTGATTTTGTCAGCTCCCATGATTTCAACTCTCATTCTATGCATATGATTCCCAGAACTATATATCCAGCCTTAAATTCTTTTGAGTTCAGTCTCATGTCACTAACTGCCTTTTGGACGTCTTGAACCAGATGACCTATAGGCATCTCAGACTCAACATGTCCAAAATAGAACTCATTATCTTTGTCCCCAAACCCTTCTTTCTTCCCAACTTTTCTATTACTTTGAAGGGGCGCTGCCATCCTTCCAGTCACCCATGTTTGCAACTTCGGAATCACCCTTCATTCCTCGTTTGCCCTCACCTCATCGACGTCTGTTGTCAAATCACGTCATTTCTACCTTCTCAACACTCTTGTCTACATCTTCTTCTTTCCTATTCACACAGCTACTTTAATATAGATCCTCAGCACTTTTTACTTGGCCTATTATAATAGCCTCTTAAAAACTCTCTGCCTCAAATCTGTCCTCACTCCAATCCATCCTCCACTCAGCCACCCAAGTGATTTTTCTAAAGCATAAATCTGACTCTAGCGTCCTCTTTCTCATTAAACTCCAGACCCCCATGCATGGAAATATTTTCCCCCTTACCTCTGCTTCTTGGCTTCCTTCAAGACTCAGCTCAAATGCTCCCTTCTTCAGGAGGCTTTTTCTGGCTCTCACCTTTGTAAGTAGCTTTCATCTTGAGATATTCCATCTATATACATCTTGTATATATGTGGTTATGTGCATATTGTCTCTTCCATTAGAATTTGATTTCCTTGGGGCTAGGGACTGTTTTTACCTTTCTTTATATTCTTAATTCTTTTTTTAAATAATAAATTTATTTTTTGTTTTTAGTTACAACACTCAGTTCTACAAGTTTTTGGGCTCCAAATTTTCTCTCCCTCCCTCCCCCCGCCCCAAGACGCCATGTAATCCAATGTAACTTCCACATATACCTTCACATTGGACTTATTTATATAAGTCCAATTTATTTACATAGTAGTACAGCTGTAAAGAAGAATTATAACCAATGGAATGAGTCATGAGAAAGGAGAAACAAAACCAAAAAAGAAGGAAAAAAAAGAGAGCAAAAAGTTTGCCTCAGTCTGCATTCAGACTCCATAATTCTTTTTCTGGACATACATAGCTTTTTCCATCATGAATCCTTTGGAGCTGTCTTTGAACCTTGCATTGATGAGAGGAGTCAAGCCTATCCAGGTTAGTCTTTACAGTTATGGTGAGTCTGTAATCATGTATAATGATCTCATTGTTCTGCTCTCCTCACTCAGCATTGGTTAGTTCATATAAATCATATAGTTATAATGAAGTCTGTCTGCTCCTCATTTCTTAGATCTCAGTAGTATTCCATTACATTCATATACCACAATTTGTTTAGCCATTCCCCAATTGATGGGCATCCCTTTGATTTCCAATTCTTTGCCACCACAAGAGGAGCTGCTATTAATATTTTTGTACATATAGGTCCCTTTCCCATTTGTGTGATCTCTTTGGAATACAGCCCTAGAAGTTGTATTGCTGGGTCAAAGGGTATGCACATTTTTATAGCCCTTTGGGCGTAGTTCCAAATCACTCCCGAGAATGGCTGAATCAGTTTACAACTCCACCAACAATGTAGCAATGTTCCAATTTTCCCACATCCTCTCCAGCATTTATCATTTTCCTGTTTTGTCATGTTAGCTAATCTGACAGGAGAGATGTGGTATCTAAGAGTTGTTTAGATTTGCATTTATTTAATCAGTAGTGATTTAGAGCATATTTTCATATGACTAGATATTTTTCATTTCTTCCTACCATGTAGTATGCACTTAATAAATTCTTGTTGACTTTCTGGCTAACTGATTAATCCTCACATCTTTGGAGTGGAGAGAACACCAAAATGCTTAATAAAATTGGTATTCAGTTGAGTAGGAGACCGTTTAGCTGCCTTTGATACTCACAGTAGAGGCACTAGGCTCTGTTGAACTATATTGATGGCTACTCAGATAACCGATAGATGTGTTTGCTGAGCTATTCTCAGTTATCTCTGAAAGATCACCGAGATGTAGAGAGTAGGCAGGGTACTGAAGGACTGGAGAAAGACAAAAAAAACCTAATTTTCTAAAAAGAGAAGAGAATGTAATCTACAAACTATAGACTGGTGAGTTTTAACTTAATTCCTGGAACAATTTTAGATCATTGTATTAAAGGGATGGTTAGTGAACATCTGAAAAAACAAGTTGTAATTACAAAAAAACCCAGCCTGTTTTCATCAAGAACAGGTCATGTTAGACTGACCTCGTGTCCTTTTTTTGTCAAGTTAAGAGACTAGTAGATCAGCAGATTGTTGCAGATTTAATTTATCTACATTTTAGCAAAACATTTGACTGTTGTGTTTCACCAGAGTTTTGTTGTTTCTCAGTGTTAATTTTATTTATTGTTGAAGTTAATATGTATATTATTCTTTTGTCTTTCCTTTCTTCACCCTGTATGTAACATCTATATAGGCTTTCTCATATTTCTCTGAATTACTTGTATTTTTCATTCCTACAGTATACCAATAATTCCATTACATCTTATATAATTTATTAACCATTCCCTTATTATTGAGTACATATCTTGCTTTCCTAGGTTTTTGTTATCAGAAATAAAATGACTGTGAATATATACATATAGTCATATGTATATAGAGTTTTTCTTGTTGTCACCCTCACCATAAATAGTCTCTGTAGTTTAGTTTCTGAGTCAAAGAGTATGAGCAACATTTCTTATAAGTATGGCTTTATAGTACCTTTTGGTATCATTGGGAGCCCTCCACTCATTTTCACAGTTTCTTTGTTTATTTTTCTTTTGAAATGTTTTGTTGATGCTTGTTTTTCTTTGCTATCATTACCCCATTATTCCCCCATAGACCCCTTCCGTGTGAAATACAGTTAAGCAAAACAGATCTTTATTTACCTTAAGAGTTGTGTTAGGATTTTATCTAATTCTATGAAGATACCCATTGACACTTTGACTGTTGTTCCATCTCTTATCTTTTTCCTCTATGTAAGGTAAAGGGGTGTAGATTATAAGTGTTTGATGTTAAAAGCTGACTTTCTTTAAAACTGATCAGTAAATGGGCCATGGTTTAAAAAATTCCTGGGTTTCTAGATCTCTAGATTTTTCCATGTGTACTATTTTGGCAAATTAACCTTCTGTAGTAGTAACTTTTACAAGGGGTGTGTGTGTGTGTGTATGTGTGTGTGTGTATGTATGTGTATAAAGCACTGGACCTGGTTGGGAAGACCAGAATTCCAATTTGGCCTCAGACACCCTGGGCAAGTCACTTAACCTGTCTGTCTCAGTTTCCTCATCTGTAAATGGGAATAATATTAGCACCAACCTCCCAAGATTGTTGTGAGGATAAAATGAGGAATTTGTAAAGTGTTTTATGAATGATAGCTAATATTGTCTTATTTATATTTATTTTATAGTCCACATATTTTATATGTACTAGTCTCCATTTGAATGCAAATTCCTCGCACTTGGAGATTATTCTATTCTTTGTACTTGCTGATTGACTAGTAATCCTTTTTCTGTTTTACTTTATATATGAAAATGTCCCTTTTAGAGGTATTAGATTAAGAATAAAAAATAAATTTTCTAAAAATACTTTTCTTCCTTTCATAAATAAACTTGTAGGGGGAAAAAACTGTGCATATTGGTTGCCTCGTCTTCTTTTATTTTGTACAGTGGATAGAGAGCCAGGCCTGGAGTCAGGAAGACTCCTCATCTTCATGAGTTCAAATCTGGCCTCAGACACTGGCCGTGTGACCCTGTTGGCAAGTCACTTAACTCTGCCTCAGTTTCCTCATCTGTAAAATGAGCTGGAGAAGGAAATGACAAACCACTCCATTATCTTTGTCAAGAAAACAACAAATGGGTTCATGAAGAGTCGAACACAACTGAAAACAACTAAACAATAAATTAAAACTGTACTCTCCCGAAGTAGTAATGACCTCTTAATTACCAGTTGTTATTTCAGTCTGGGTTTCTGTAGGCATTTCAGTATGTCCAAAACTAAACTCATTTTCCCCCAAAAGTCTGCCCCTCTTCTGAACTTACCTACTTACTCAAAGGTATTATCATGCTTCTATTTATCTAGGATTGCAAACCCAGTATTATCCCATTTCATATTCTCTCTCACTCTACATATCTAATCATTGGCAAATTTTGTGGTTTCTACCTCCACATCATCACTCACATCCCTCTTCTTTCTATTTGCATGGCTAACAGCCTGGTTCAGGCCCTCATAACCTCTTGCCTGGTCTTTTGCAGTAGATTCCTAATTGGTCTCTCTGCCTCAAGTGTTTTCCATTTCCAGTCCATCCAAACACAAAATACCAGACATGTTGTCCTAACCCAGTATTGGCATCTCTTCTGCTTACTCTGTATTTTAATTTGTGGAGTAAAAAAGAACTGAATGTGGAGAGATAAAATGACCAGATCCTACTCAGTCTTTATTGTTTTATTTCCCTGAGGTCTACCTTCTTTACTTCCTTGTCCAAAAATATGAAGCATAGCCTCAAGTGATTTTCCTAAAGTATAATATGGCCTACCTGATAAACTCAGGTGTCTTCTTATTTCCTATAGAATCAAACATAATCTCTCTTTTGCCTTTAAAGCCTTTTATAACCTGACCACCAACCCACCTTTTAGCCCTCTTATACTACCTTACTACCTTCCTTACTTACAATGGTCTAGCCAAATTGGCTATCTTCCTGTTTCTCACACTTGATATCCATGCCTTCACACTAGACAACCCTCATGTTGCTAATGCACTCCGTCATCTTTTCTTCTTAGAATCCCTTGTAGGAAGCCTTTCCTGATGTGGTTTTCCTTGCTGCTGGTTTCCTCTTCCCCACTAATACTACCTTATATTTCTTTTGTATATACTTATATATGTATGTATTGCTCCCCCCACTCCCCCAATATAATGTTAAGTCCTTGGGATCAGGGACCCTTTTATTTTTGTTTCTGGAAGCTCTGTTGCATGTTGTAGGAACTTAATAAATGTTTATTTATTGATGGATTATTGAAGCTACATAATATTCTTTCTGGCCAGGAATGTAAGGCTAAGTAGTAAAACTAATTTTGTTTGCCTTTTTTCACATGTTTTTGACCATAGTGCACTATGCCATGTTTACCCTCTGTATTTTATATCTGGACAAGGAAGTAAAGAGGGGAGACTTCAGAAGGAATGAGACAATAGGGCCTTAGTGGAATCCAGTCATTTTACCTCTTCCAGATATTATATCCACATTTAGTTCTTTTTTACTCCATGAATTAAGATAAGAGATAAGCATAAGAGGTGCTGTACTGGGTTAGGACAGCGTACCTGGTATTTTGTGTTTGATACTGCTACCAGAGACTTTTTGGTGGAAAAGAATGATAGGTACCCTCCAGAATATGACTCGTGAAAGTTTGCATCTATACCACAGGAATTCATAAAACCTCATGATATGCTGGTTTTCACTTGTCGCTTATAAAGTGTGCTAGAGGGAATTCTCTGCATGCATTTGAGCTTATAAAAGATCTTTAAGTATTCCGTATTAAAGGGAAATTTAATCATTTTTTTTTGTCTCTTGTCTCGTATCTCCAGCAGTTTTCAAATTTAAAAGTTCTGAGTCGCTCCCCAATGTCTGATGCCTCTGTCACTTGTGAGTGCAAGTCTCAGTCTTCATTTGTCAGCAGCACTGATCAGGAAGAGAAAATTACAGATTTGGCCAGTCACTGTATCCTTGAGAAGGACCTTTATCCAGCTGAAGATGCTGATCACCTTTTCCCTAGGAAAATGACATCCCATAACGGGATGGAGGACAGTGGAGGTGGAGGCACAGGGGTGAAAAAGAAACGGAAGAAAAAGGATCCAAGTGAACAAGAGGCTGTAGAGAAAGGAGTCAAGGAGAAAGAACCCAAACCAAAGAGGAAGAGAGAACCTAAAGAACCAAAAGAACCTAAAAAGGCCAAAGAGCCTAAAAAGCAGAAGGAGCCGAAACAGAAGGAGGCTGTTAGGAAGTCTAGGAAACCGAGGGAGCCCAAACTATCGAAGGATGCTAAAGACAAAAGGAGCAACACAGATTCAACACCCAAGATGAAAACCAAGAAGGCCAGGTTGGCATCTTTTTTCTTAGTGATCTTTATTCCTTGTCTCTTTTTCCATTGAGTCTGGAAATGTTAAAACGCTGTGGCTTACTTTAGTATATGAAGACTGCATTTAGACAATGTGAAATGAAAAGGAGTCAAAGTCTCTTTTGTTTTAATTTTAAGAATCTGACTTAGGAAGACTTCTGTCTTCCAAGTAGACCAATAAATCTCAAAAAGACTTTTGCTTATAGTAAACATAAGCAAAACCTCTGTTTTGATGAAAAATTAAAAATCTGTTGATACTCTTTTGCTCTTGGGGCCATGATATCTGGTTTTTTTTTTTGTTTGTTTGTTTTTTTGGTGAGGGGTGGGGGGTGGTGTTGCCAGACTTTAATTCACATTTTCTGAACCACTTCCCAGCCTCTGTGTGCATCTTGAGTAAGCAGTCTTATCATCTATGTGTATATTTGATACTAGAGTTTTTGAAACTGCCCAATAGATTTAATTCATTATGTCAAGAAGTTTAACTCTTTATTTTTCCTTGTAGTAAGGAGCAAGGACCAACTCCAGTAGAGAAGAGAAAGAAAGGGAAAAGGAAAAATGATATATCAGTGGAAAGCCTAGAGCTGGATCAGGGCCTACTGGGTTCATCTCATCGGAACACAGAGGAATCCACTGAGTCTGCTGACAGCCAGGTATAGCTATGACTGGGAACCCCTTTGGATGACAGCTGCTAGATGGGATCTTGCTTACTGCCATTTTATTACTAATTTATCTTGCCTCTAGTTTACTTCTGTAAATCTGAGTCCTAGACTTGGTCAGAGATACAGAAAGTAGTGAATAGGCCTTTTCTTGGTGTACTTTTTTGGGAACAGTGTTCTTTACAGAGGGAGTTACATTCTTTTAAGAATATTAGGATCCAGATTGCTATCACTGTTTGTACAAGTAATTTTAAAATCTGAATGCTTTAAAATTTTGAGTTAGAGATAAGAATGTGCTCCTTATTCCAGGACAGTTTGGGAGATTCATCAGTGCCAATTTAAATCCCACCTAAATCTCATTCCTAAATGCAGTGTCCAGGTGAATATGGCTTTAGGTAGGACTTTTACCCCTTGATAGGTTGAGTTGTCTTTTTTTCCTTTGGTTCAACAAATATTCATTAGTTCTGTAGGGTACTATGCTGGGTGATGGGGTTATGAAGACAAAAACAAACAAAAAAAAAACAACGAAAAACAGCTCTTTCCCTTGTGGAACTTAATCTTCAGCTTGTTTTGAAGGTCCTGAAAATGCTGACTTTCTTGAAGTGCCCCCAGCTACCTAACTGTACTATTTTGTTTTTAATGGAACCTCTATGATCATGCAATTCCAGCCTTTTGTGGACCTTTTCTACATCTCAAAGCCTCCTAAACTGTGTTGGATCTTGGGCTCATAGAATCATAGATCTGTAGTCAGAAGGGGGCCCTTAGTGAGCAGGAGTAGGTCAGCATCTGAGGATAATCAGTATTCTGGCCTGCCAAATAACAACACTGCGTGTAAACTAGGAGTACATGGCTTTTTTCTAGCTATGGTCATGGTTTCACAATGTATGTGTCATATGAGAAATATTGAGGGTTAGCAAATAGGAAAGGCAAGATTAAGGAAGGAGAGTGGTGAACATGTGAGGCTGGTAAAGATCGGTGTTGCTTGGGATCCATAAGGCTAATAATCTTCATGAATCCAAAGAAGGATGTAGTCAGTGTGGCAGAGTAAGGAGAATGGCTTTCAGATGTGGCTTTGGGAGTTCTTACATTATAGTCATCTTGCTTAGAAAGCAAGTAAGCAAGTAAGAAAGTTTTGGTAGGGGTTTGGAGATAACATAAAGGAGGAGATATGGGTTCATGCAGCTTTTGATTCAAATCAGATTAAGCACTTATTAGACAGAAAAGGATTGTTTGACAAAGTGTGAAAACACCAACTTTGTGAAGTCTGATTTTCATGTATTGGGTTTTCCTAGGGAAGAGCACACACATCTGAATAATTGCTAATAAAACTCACTGGATTCTTTTGTGCCATTCTGAAAAAGAGATGGAACTTCTCTCCTAAATCTTGTGTACCTCAGGTCCCTGAAATTTGGCTTTGGCAGAAGGAACTATTCCTCCCTGATTAGATTTGTTTGTTCCGTAGAAACGACGCTCAGGACGACAGGTGAAGAGAAGAAAGTACAATGAGGACCTGGACTTCAAAGTGGTGGATGATGATGGGGAAACGATTGCAGTGCTAGGGGCTGGTCGCACCTCAGCCCTCTCCGCTTCCACACTGGCCTGGCAAGCAGAGGTATGGTCACTAGAAATTCGACCTGACTCAATAGGGCATTCGACTTGCAGGCTTCTTTCATTCAATCCTGTTTTTGTGACTACCCCTTGGGAGGGGAAACCCACTGTGTTTCAAAGCAGCTTATTCTACTTTCTTACAGCTCTGCTATGACCCTAATACATTACTTTGGGTGGGATTAAGAGATGGACATTCGCAGATATGAGCAGTCACTCTCCTACCCACCTCTTTAGACTCCTTAAAATACGGTCCGTTAGTCTATTAACGTAGGCTAACTTTATCTAGCTTATTATGAATGACCACTTCTATGACAATTTTTCCAGACAGATTTTTTTCTCCTACCATTTGCTTTTATGTTGAACTTAACTACAGTATTGGTTGGAATAGCTGCAGCATTAAATAACCCATCATCCTCCAAAAGAACATTTTGGCATGCTCTAGAGGAGCCTGTTAGACTGTAATTCATTAGCACCTGTGTTTTGGAAGAATAAGATAAAAACTTTGCCAATGTTCTTATAGGACCCTTTAGAGATAATTTCCATTTTTCAGTTTTCTTAAGTGATTTTGCTAGCATCAAACCTAGGTTTTGTGATTCTAAGTCCAATGCTTCCTGTTGTATGTATGTTTTTGTCCTCCTTTACCTAATTTCTCTATGCCTTTTTTTTTATGGTAAGAGTCGAATTTAGTTAATCTTCATTCATATCTTCTCATACTCTTGCTCTCTGACATTGGGGTCAAAGATAAACCCATTGACCTTGTGTTATCTAGGCTTTGTGTCTCCCTTTCTGCCTATCATAGAGCTCTGCACGTTACACTCTTAATAGATGTGTGATTGACATTTAATTGATCGCTTTGATTCAGGTGGATTTCTTCAGCCAGATTTGACATCTTCCTTTAGATTCTTGTGACACATTCTTAATAGTAACCACAATTCTAATAGCAGATAATTTCTGTTTCCCATGGAAAATAATCTTTCTGAGCATTAGGAAAAGCTAAAAGAAATGGATGCGACAAAGTAATTGGGAAGAAAAGGTTGGGTATATTTTGCTTGTTGGCAAGTGTATGGGGTGAACAGTTGGGTCTTAGAGATAATTATTAGCTGTAAAACTAAATGCTTGGCAAATACGTCTGAGGGTATCTAGTCTCCCCTAAACCCATCCTTTGTTATTGTACTCACTGCCCTGAAGTCAAGTTTCAGGTGTTGGCCATTAGAGGGTCTGAGAGTAGCAGTGGCAGTGGCCTTGATATCATGAAACAGTGCCTCATTTTTTGTTCCTTTTTGTTTGCCATCAATTAGCAATGGATTTTCTAGAAAACGGTATGAACAAAGTTGCTGAATAATGAATACGTGTGTGGATAGGGAAGATCAAACTTTGCATGCACTAAGTTACATCTAGAACAGTCGTCTCTTTTATAATTGTAACACTGTCCACCCCAGGCTCTATTTCCTTGCCCTTTTTCATTACAACTCATTCTAGTCTGTAGCTTCTGTTTCACCTGCTTCTGAAATATTCTCACTTTTCCCTTTACCATGCATAGGAATTTGATTTTAAAAAACCCAAATATCTAAATATGAAAAACAAGCATATTTTAATTCATCTTGTCCCCATAAACTTGCATGATAGACAATTGATCTGTGTGTGTTTAATTTGTTAGGATCTTCTCATTGAGTTCTAAGCTTTTAGTGGACAGGTTATAGTGACACTTTGGATGAATTTTAGAATTAAAATTTAACAATTTTGAAACACTTTAAAGCACCCACTATATGCAGGGCTCTGTGCTAGACACTGAGGTTACAAAGTCAAAAAACAAATCCCAGGTCTCAAAGCTTACTTTTAAGTAAAGACAAAATGTATATTAAAAAAAGTAATTTCAAAGTAGCACTTTGCTCCATGTCATGTGCCTAAAGATTACTTACATGGTATATTGAAAGTCCAAAAGACATAATTCCTGGGTAATTAACAACCATTTTATTAATTATAGTTTACGAATAATTAATAAATGGTCATTTGGCTTTCTTACATAAACCAAGGATGACTCCTGGAGGCTTCTCAACACTTATATACTCTTAGAAGAGTGGGTGTTTGTGACAGGAGGAAATCAACTGATTGATTAGCAATTAATGAGAGAATGAGTTTTATAATGAGAGGTAGGCCTATTCTAATGAGTGGCTGAGGGAATGTGACTTTGCTTTTGTCACTTTTACTCTTCTCTACCCAGACCCCCCCCCCCCAGCTTGCCTGAATAGAGCACAATGGGCCTGAATTCACCTAGATTACATTTTCTTTGTAAGGTGTTCTAGTTGGGTGGGGTCCCAATCAAGTGTGCACCCTTCAGAGACTGGCTGTATAACCTACAGGGATTTGTTTCCGAATGAGGAAATAGAAAGGGGAAACCTTGATTTCAATTATTAGTTACTTATTAATGTAAGAGAGAATAGTAATTTTTCTCACTTAATATGAGCACCCTTACTAAGCTGCTGTTCACATGTCTCTTGTGCCATCTCACCCCTCTAAGCCTTTTTGCATCCTTTTTCCAGTAATAAGTACTCAATCTTAAACTCAGGAAATTAAAAGCTATGGCATTTCAGATAGTTCGAGTCATTACAGCCAAAAAAGAGATGAAATAAAAATAGTGACGTAGATTGTGAATGTTTTTAAGATTTCAGCTAGCACAGTAGAATGACAGATGTTAGTAGAGTCATTGTGATAAGCATTCTTTTACTATCTTTGTGAAAAGTCATAGTCATGAATGAGTTAATCTTGCATCTAGGATTCACCATAATAATCCAAACAAAATTTCTGCTGAAAAAATACTGACAGAACAAAGTACTAGAAAGACTATAGCAAAAAGAAGAGCTGTCAGAGCTGTCTATGTATAATACGTCATTTTTAGGTTTGCCACATCTGATATCAGTCAAATGCTGATAAACATTTTGCAGCTAGGTTGTAAGTGGGTAGCAATTTAGGAATCAAGATGTGTATCCAAGGGAGAAAAAGTGGTTTTTAATAGAGATTTGAAATGACAAGGCATTTTAGAGTGAGCTAGGAAGGTACGCAGAGGGGAAAGCTTATACAATTTTAGTAGTGGACAAGAGTGTGTAGTAATATATGGAGAGATTGTTGATTAACTGAGAAACTTAGAGCAGGGAATAGGGAAACATAATTTGGTGAGTTAACCAAACCAGGTCTGAAAATAATTCTAAAAACAGGGATGATGAAGTTGACCTTCAAGTGTTTAGGAGTCTTACAGAAATAGTGAGTGGCAGCGTGTTAGAGTAGAAAGAGCACTTGTTTCTTCTAATTAGTATGGGTTATATGAAAAGTCTTACAGGAGCCCAACTTTTGCACAGGTACTCCATGAAAAAAATTTTAAAGGCATTATATCAATTGAATAATGATTAAGAAGCCAAGGATAAACAATAGTAAGCCCTCCCATCTAGCATAAGGCTACACAAAAAAGCTAGCAAGAAAAGAGTTCTCAAAAAAATTACAAACTATTAACAACCATATGAAAGATACTCCAAAATACTAATAATGAGAGAATTGCAAATCAAAACACCCTTGAGATTTTGCCTTATACCCAGCAAAGTCACAAAGATGACAAAAGATCAGAATATTCAAGGTCCAAGAGGCTGCAGAAAGACAGGCACACCAGTGCATTGTTGGTAGGGCTGTGAATCACTACAGCCATTTTGGAAAGCAATTTGAAACTAAGCAAATAAGATGACTAAAATATCTATACTCTTTGAACCAGAGATTGCACTACTATTCTTAAACCCTAAGGCAGCCATTGATAAGAAGAAAATCCCCATATACACCAAAATATTTATAGCAGCACTTGTTTGTGATAGCAAAGAATTGGAAACAAAGTAAATATTTACCAATTGGGGAATGTCTAAATAAATTTTGGTATATGAATGTAATGGAATATTACTGGATTGTAAAAAATGATGAATGTAATGAAGCACAGGAAAATCTTTATGACCTGCTAGAGACTGATGTAAGCAGAGCCGAGAAAACAATAGGCACAATGAATCACTACAATAATTAAGTGGAAAGTGCAATAAGCACAAAACAATTGAAAATGATAATTGCAAAGAATAAGCTTGGCTCCAAAAAAGTAATATGAGAAGATACCTTCCCTATTTCTTTGCAGAGGTGGGGGGATGAGGGCCTCAACTTTGGAGTGTTGTTTATATTGTCAGATTTTCTTCAATTTATTGCTCGGTTTTGCAGATTTTTTTTCTACTAAAAAATACCTTGTTATAAGGTATAACATTCTACTGCCCCCATGTTTAACATTATTAAATGGTGTACAGTAGGGCCTATCCAATGGAGTTTTAATGTTTGCACCATCAGTAACTCATTCTCATTATTTAGAGCTCTTAATATACCCCACTTCTTTTTGGGGGGTTGGCTTATTCACTCTAGCACACTAGCAGGTCTGAGTTCCCAGAGATAGACCACTAGTGCACAATTACATTTAAGCTTTCTTTAGGGTTCTAGGGATAGGTATAACCATGTTGAGGACAAATATACTCTCCTACTTACCACTCTAGCACCAGTGTGTTTTTTGATTGGCTCTGATGCGGTCTGGGGTGCTAGGAACCCTGAAATGCAAGGGTACAGGGTGGGTCTGCCTGGAAAGAATTCAACCACTCTAGTCTTCCTTCAATCCAAGTAGTGAGTTTATTAGTGAGTCTGCACTTAATGGGGGTGAAAATGATACTTTCATACAGAGAAAGGGAAAAAGGGTCAGTGAAAAGATCTTGATGGGATTAAAGAGTGGCAAATAGCTTGGGGTGGTCCAGAGGTAAGAGAGAATGAAGGGCTGGGCTGGGGGTGGGGGGGTGGAGGGGGTGCAATGAAAGGACAGTTGAAAGGATTATAATGGGATGGGCCAGATGCCTCAGGCAAACACCAGGGATCTGGGCTACTGAAATTTGTGGGAAAGTTCAAGGACTGAGGGTCTTCCTTTTAGGAGTTCAGATCCCATCCCCATCAAATGGAGACTTTTATATTTGAAAGAAAATCATTTAACAGGCAAAAGATATAATATTTTAGATACTAATATATTAAAGTCAGTAGATAAATAATGAAACTAATCGCAGTACTCAAACCCAGATTACACTCTTATACCAATTTTCTTATTCCCTATAGTGAATGATGGTCACAAACTTAAAGGGACCTAGCACAGAAATACTTGAGGGAAGTGCCAACTCGGGTAATTCAGGTGACTCATAGTTCTAGATTCCAAGCTTCAGTTTTAGTTTTCTCTTAAGGAACGTAAGCACCACATGAAACTGCTTCTCTTCTCACTGCTTGACTGTTGATCTTCACCACACAATCTGGGGAAATCCCCTTTTTACTTGAACATAACCTTTTAGAAGATCTTTCAAATAATCATCACCCTTAAAGAAAACATTTAGAAAGGGTTAGCTCTTAATGTAAATAGCAAGTCTCTAGCCAGACAACTGCAGAGCTCAACAAACTGGCTCTCCCTGGGCTCAGGCCATTACTTACTCACTTAGATCTGTTGCACATAGTAAGCGCTTAATGCATTCCTTTATTCTTCATTCTGTGACCCCCTCTCCCCTGCCCTCCTCCCCCGCAAAAAGTCAAGCTATCAAAGCCACTCTAATGCCCTCCTGCTTTTCTTTCTGAAGACAGAAATGGCAACAGATAGCTACCCACCCCTGTGAAAAGACTCGTTGTTCTCCCACCTGAGGCAGCGCGCTGGAGCTCTTGGGCAACACTGAAGCATTCTCTCTGTAACCACTGTTCTGTTCCAGTGGAGCTGCTTTTCAGCCCCCTGCTGTCTTCTTTAGCTCTCTCTTCTCTAAAGGCTCCTCTCCTTCCTTTGTTGCCCTCTCTGCTGGGGAGCTTGCTATGAGAGCCTCCTCCTAATTCTCAGTCATATGCTTTTGACTTTAAAAAGTCACAACTCCCCAAATTCCCCCATCAAATCAATAGTCTTTTTTAAACTTAGAAACCTTTAAACTTATCTCAGTATCCAAATGTTTATTTCTCATTTTCTTAGGTTTACCCACTTCACTTATGTGACAGATACGCAAATTAACAGAAGGGGCCTATCATGCCTTAGTTCTGGAGTCTCTGAAAAGGTCCTCCTCTCCAGTGTCTTTGATAGGCTTTTGTCACAAACCTATTTCTCTACTCCTTAATAAATTATCTTTCTTTGCTTCTTCAAAACGTTCACCTGTTCCCAAGCAAGTATAACATCACTCCACGTTGTTGACAGTAAGTTCCACATCAGTCCTCACATCTTTACAGATCATTTTCTCTCCAAAACTGTCCAAGTCCTGTCTGAAAGCTATGCTTCTTCACAGACATTTTAGCAGTTTATGGTAAAAACCAAATTTTTTTCTATTCGTATTAGGCATCCAAATGTTTATCTATAACAGCAGCAATATCTTAAATCCTTTAACAATTAATACAAAGCCTCTTCCTTTATATAAAAACACCTTTTCTTTTCCTTTCCTTCACTAACTGCTCCTTTCGAAAGGAACCTTAAAGAGAGATAGTGCACCTTACAAAGAGATGACTCTTAGGAAGAGTGTGATGTGCAAGGGGAAATTTAAGCAATGTAAGAACAAAAGATATCAATAAATATTAATTTTTTAAAAAGCTAACCAGAAGTTTATGACTACCCTCTCCTTAGGAAGCCAGCTTGAGAGCAGGTAAATAAGTTATCAGTCTGCTACTACTCTGACCAGTGATGCTGTAGGAGCACCTAAAACCTATAATACTTTATTCCAAGGGGTTAAGTAGCCTGGAGTGCCTGGATGCTGAAACTTTTTGGGGGGGATGGGATTGGGTGAGAGGGGTGGGAAACACTCAGCAGTCTGGGGAATGCAGGATGAGGAGTGAATAAATGAATAAGCCCTTACTGCACTAAGCACTAGAGATATAAGTGGAAAAGCAAGACAGTCCCTGCTCTCAATAAACTCACATTCTAATGGTGAAGACAACATACAGGAAAGGTTTCAGCTGCAAATCAGCTCGAAAAATCCCATGGTCCTTAGGGTACAGTGACAAAGTAAAGGTTAGTGTTTCTTCTTTATTGTCTCTGATTTGACTTTATTTGATTTTTCATATCAGTTCCTAGTGTTGAACTATTTAACAGTGTCAAGGACTTTGATGGCAAGAACTTTTCCTTCAGCAGCTGTGGCTGTAGCACTTGCAGGAGCAGTTGCCAGGCTGAATCTCCATAGGGATTGGCTTTCAGTGCTGTTGGGCTTGGGATCCTGGGCTTATCTCCATTAGGATCTGACTGAGAGATGGTGGTCAAGATGGTGGTGAGATTGGGTCAACTCAGGGTGAGGGGAAATCCATAGCTCTCTTGCTAGTGACAGTAAGACCAAAATGCTCTGGGGAGGAAGCTCCAGGGAGGGTCAGAAACTACCACCATGGAACAGAGCTGAGGACTGGCAGAGCTCTGACTAGGACCTGGAAGTTTGTGGCACTTTGTACTGAAAACTCTATTGAAGGTCCTGAAGACTGTAATACCCTGAACCCACACAGTTGAAATGGGCCTAACCCTTACTAGCACTTTGTGTGCAGGTGTAACAGGGGAGGTGGAAACCATGAGCAAAAGCCAAATTGAGTTGAGGACCAAATAGGACCTGACCATTCCATCTAAGAGTGTGGCAGGACGGAGTCTGGCCCTGGCACAAAGTCCCATTCCACAAGTGAGGCTAGTCATGTAAGCAAACAAAAAGGCAACACTATAAAGAAATGTTAAGTCAAAGAATGCCCAAGGAGTAAACAGAAAAGAATAAAATAGCTCCACAGAAGCAACTATAAATATAACCTCAAAGGTAAAAAAAAAAAGTTTTCCAAAGAACTACAGGAGTACTTGGAAGAAATGAAGAAAGGATAAACAGTAAAGTTAGAGCTTTGCAGAAAAGAATTGGGACAGTAGAGAGATTAAAATAGAACGTAGATTGTCTTCACAGAGGGTGATGGATGCCAGGTGCAGAATGAGATTTGTTTTTGAACATGGCAAATGTGTGATTTTGTTTTGCTTAACAATGCTTATTTCTTACAAGGATTGTTTTTCTTTTCTTTATTAAGGATTTGGTATTCGGGAAAGAGAGAGTGGTGCCAGTATTGCTTCCTTTGACTGTCTCCCTTGCCCCCCAAAATGAAAATAAAATATTGTCATTGAAGCATTTTTTAGATGCCTAGAAGGAAACAAAGAGGCAGGATGGTTTGGTAGTAACATGTGGAATTTATAATACTCTTTTTTTAAGCAAGCTATATATAATAGAGAATTTTGTAGTTCTACCTATATTACTTTTTTCTGTTCTTTTTTGTATGAGAATGTTCATCTTTTTTGTTTTTGTTAAGTTTAGAATTTTTAAAATACAATGATTTTTTTCTTAAAAAGAAGAGATGGTAGAAAACCCTATCTAAGTGATGGGAGAGTCCTTGAATATTATTATGGAGAAAATAAAACTAATGATTCTATGAGAAAACAAGAGATATTAGAAGAAGATGGCGGCTGGAAAGCAGGGACTAGTGTGAGCTCCCCGCTGAGTCCCTCCAAAAACCTACAAAAAATGGCCCTGAACCAATTCTAGAACTGCAGAACCCACAAAACAGCAGAGGGAAGCAGGGCTCCAGCCCAGGACAGCCTAGATGGTCTCTGGGTGAGGACTATTCCACACGGAGCTGGAAGCTGGGAGCTGGGAGCAGAGTGGAGCAGAGCCCAGCGTGAGCAGCGCAGACCAACCAGACCAGTAGACAGGCGGAGCACACCCTAGAGCCCTGAATCAGTGAGCTTCGGCAGTTACCAGACTTCTCAACCCACAAACACCAAAGACAGCGGAGAAGGTTAGTGGAAAAAGCTTCGGGAGTGGAAGGAGTTCAAGGTTTGGCCACCACCGCCCAGGGCAGCGGAGGTGGGGCAGCTACAGCTGCTGTTGCTTCCAGCCCGAAGCCCACCTGGTGGGAGGAATTAAGTGGCGGATCAGAGCAGGAGTGCACAGCCTGCTGAAGATCTAAGCCCAGTCCAGGTTGGGGGTTCTTGGGGAAGGAGGAGTGCTGGTGTGGCAGAGCTGGGGCAACCCCCCCAAACATGGAACATAGAACTCTTTAGTCTACAAGCAGTCATACCCCGCTGAAAAACTCAAGGGTCAAGTTAGTTGGTTGGGATTATGGCCAGGCAACGAAAACGCACCCAGATTCAGTCTCAGACTTTGGATTCTTTCTTTGGTGAGAAAGAAGACCAAAACATACAGCCTAAAGAAGTCAACAAAGTGCAAGAGCCTACACCAAAAGCCTCCAAGAAAAACGTGAACTGGTCCCAGGTCATGGAAGAGCTCAAAAAGGATTTGGAAAAGCAAGTTAGAGAAGTGGAGGAAAAATTGGGAAGAGAAATGAGAAGGATGCGAGAAAACCATGAAAAACAAGTCAATGACTTGCTAAAGGAGACCCAAAAAAATACTGAAAAATACACTGAAGAAAACAACACCTTAAAAAACAGACTAACTCAAATGGCAAAAGAGCTCCAAAAAGCCAATGAGGAGAAGAATGCCTTGAAAGGCAGAATTAGCCAAATGGAAAAGGAGGTCCAATGGACCACTGAAGAAAACACTACCTTAAAAATTAGATTGGAGCAAGTGGAAGCTAGTGACTTTATGAGAAATCAAGATGTTATAAAACAGAACCAAAGGAATGAAAAAATGGAAGACAATGTGAAATATCTCATTGGAAAAACTACTGAACTGGAAAATAGATCCAGGAGAGATAATATAAAATTATTGGACTACCTGAAAGCCATGATCAAAAAAAGAGCCTAGATATCATCTTTCAAGAAATTATCAAGGAGAACTGCCCTGATATTCTAGAGCCAGAGGGTAAAATAGAAATGGAAAGAATCCACCAATCGCCTCCTCAAATAGATCCCAAAAAGAAATCTCCTAAGAATATTGTCGCCAAATTCCAGAGCTCCCAGATCAAGGAGAAAATACTGCAAGCAGCCAGAAAGAAACAATTTGAGTATTGTGGAAACACAATCACAATAATCCACGATCTGGCATCTTCTACATTAAGAGATCGAAGGGCTTGGAGTATGATATTCTGGAGGTCAATGGAGCTAGGATTAAAACCAGAATCACCTACCCAGCAAAACTGAGTATCGTGCTCCAAGGCAAAATATGGATTTTCGATAAAATAGAGGACTTTCAAGCTCTCTCAGTGAAAAGACCAGAGCTGAATAGAAAATGTGACTTTTAAACACAAGAATTAAGAGAAGCATGAAAAGGCAAACAGGAAAGAGAAATCATAAGGGACTTACCAAAATTCAACTGTTTTGTTTACATTCCTACATGGAAAGATGATGCGTATAATACATAAGACCTCAGTATTAGGGTAGCTGAAGGGAATACATATAGACAGAGGGCACAGGATGAGTTAAATATGAAGGGATGATAACGAAAAAAAAAATCAAACTAAGGGATGAGAGAGGAATATATTGAGAAAGGGAGAGATAGAATGGGGTAAATTATCTCACAGAAAAGTGGCAAGAAAAAGCAGTTCTTTAGGAAGGGAAGAGGGGGCAGGTGAGGGGGAATGAGTGAATCTTGCTCTCATCAGATTTGACCTGAGGAGGGAGTAACATACACACTCAATTGGGTATCTTAACCCACAGGAAAGAAGGAGGAAGGAGATTAATAAAAGGGACATTAGAAGGGAGGGCAGATTGGCGGGGGAGGTAATCAAAAGCAAACACTTTTGAAAAGGGACAGGGTCAAGGGAGAAAATTCAATAAAGGGGGACAGGATAGGATGGAGGGAACTATAGTTAGTCTTTCAGAACATGAGTATTATGGAAGGATTTTGCATAATGATATGCAGGTGGCCTATGTGGAATTGCTTTCCTTCTTCGGATGAGTTGGTGGAGAGGAAAGAGGGGAAAGAATTTGGAACTCAACGTTTTAAAAACAGATGTTCAAAAAAAATGTTTTTGCATGCAACTAGGAAATAAGATATACAGGCAATGGGGCAGAAAAATCTATCTTGCCCTATAAGAAAGTAAGGGGAAAGGGGATGGGGAGGAGTGGTGTGACAGAAGGGACGGTTGACTGGGGAAAGGGGCAGTCAGAATATATGCCATCTTGGAGTGGTGGGGAGGGTAGAAATGGGGAGAAAAATTGTAATTCAAACTCTTGTGAAAATTAATGCTGAAAACTAAAAATATTGAATAACGATTAAAAAATAACAATATTTTTTAAAAATTATCTTCATAAAAGTGGCAAGAAAAAGCAGTTCTGTTGGAAGGGAAGGGGGGGCAGGTGAGGAGGAATAAGTGAATCTTGCTCTCATTAGATTTGACCTGAGGAAGGAATAACATGCACATTCAATTGGGTATCTACCCCACAGGAAAGGAGGAAGGAGATTTCAAAAAGGGGGGACAGTAGAAGGGAGGGCAAATTTGGGGGGGGGAGGTAATCAAAAACAAACACTTTTGAAAAGGGACAGGGTCAAGGGAGAAAATTGAATAAAGGGGGACAGGATAGGTTGGAGGGAAATACTGTTAGTCTTTCACAACATGATTATTGTAGAAGTGTTTTGCATAATGATACCTGTGTGGCCTATGTTGAATTGCTTGCCTTCTTAGGGAGTGTAGGTGGGGAGGGAAGAGGGGAGAGAATTTGGAAAAGTTCTGAAAGCTGATATTAAAAAAAAAAAGTTGTTTTTGCATGCAACTGTGAAATAAGATATACAGGCAATGGGGTATAGAAATCTATCTTGCCCTACAAGAAAGTAAGGGGAAAGGGGGTGGGGAGGGGGAGTGGGGTGACAGAAGGGAGGACTCAGTGGGGAACAGGGTAATCAGAATATATGCTGTCTTCGAGTCGGGGGGAGGATAGAAATGGGCAGAAAATTTGTAACTCAAAATCTTCTGGAAATCAATGTTGAAAACTAAAAATATTAAATAATAAAATATGAAAATTAGAAATAAAAAAGCCTCCCAGAAATGTTGTAAGTAAAATGAAGAACTTCTTAGTCAAAGAAAAACCACTCTAAGTTGACATAAAGAAAATTTGACTACCAAAGACTCACAAGATCTCAGGAAAACTTGGCAGCAACTACTATGAAGTTAAGAAAATCTTAGAATGTGACATTCTAGAAAGCAAAAGTAAAAGTTTGCAACCAAAGAATAATCTTGCAAGGCTTAATATAATCTACTAGGTAACAGAGCTGGGGTAGTCTTTTAATGAAGTATAGGACTTTCAAAACATTACTGCTCAAAAGTAGCAGAACTAAGTAGAAATTTTGAAGTTCTAGCACAGAAGTCATGAGAAACCTCTAAAGGTAAATATTTTTGATGAATTAGAAGGGGCTAAATGGTGATGGAATACTTACATTCTAATAAGGGTAAAACAAACAAGGGTCTATGCAGAATGCTCATGTCTTCAAATGTCATAGAGGAAGTCAAATAAGACCAGCAAAGACCAAAGCCTGGGGCTATATTCCATTTTGAGATTAAGAAACAAAGAAAAAGTAGTGGGGAAAGGAATATATCAGGAATAAAATGAGGAAAAAGCCTGTTGAACCTTCAGTTTCTCAATGGAGAAGACTATACAAATGTAGAAGGAGTAGGGAGAATGGAACTCTTGTCAGTAAAATAAATGATAGTTAAACATACACATTTGTACAAAAAGGTTGGTATAGAAAAACATTATCCTACGTAGGGAAGCAGGAATGAGACAGGGAAGGGGGAATTTAAGAATGAAACTAGAGTCTGGATGGAATAGTCCTTTGGCAAACAAAACCAAAGATCCACTTCAGAGTAGAGCTGTAAGGGAGGAAGAGTAATTAAAAGAAAATAAAAGTAAAGAACCAGTGAGGGTGGCAGCTAGGTGCCGCAGTGAGTACAGCACTGGTCCTGGAGTCAGGAGGACCTGAGTTCAAATGTGGCCTCAGACACTTGACACACTTACTAACTGTGTGACCTTGGGCGAGTCACTTAATCCCAATTGCCCTGCCTTCCCTCCTCCAAAAAAAAACAAAAAAAAAAACAAAACAGTGAGCTGAATCTGGACAAAAAGAAGAGAGGTGGGGCACTTTATTAATAGACACAAATGACTCAAGTATAGATAAGTATAGTATTGTTCACATTCCTTCTCTCTCACCTCCTTTATAGGGAAGAAATGGAGGGTAGAGTATATGATAAAGGGAGATACACACCTTATTTCTAAAGATTATAAAAAGAATAGACTCATCCATAAAAACAAAAGGCTATCAGAATGCATTAGAAAAATTCCACCAAATGTGTTTTACAAGAAATTCTTGAAACATAAAGATTCATAGAGTTAAAATAAGGGCTGGAACAATTTTTATTGTGCTTCAAGCAAACCCAGAAAAGCAAAAGGTGGCTGTAAAGATAAGGGCAGCAGTAAAAATAGGTGTTTCAAAAAGATTAAGTTACATTTATGGGAAACTACATTATGTTTAAAGGCACCATAGATAAGGAAATAATATCAGTGCTTAATACATGGCACTGAATGTCTTGGCATCTAAGTATTTAGTGGGAAAAATCCAGTGTTGGAGAAAAATAAACAGCAAAAGTGTCATTAGAGGCCTCACTGGACCCCTTTCAGACAAATCTAACAAAAAGATAAACAAGAAACAAGGAGTTGAATGAAATTTTAATCAAGTTAAATATAATTCTGGCAAATATTAAATGGAAACAGAAATAAATAGGATTTCTCTGCTGAGTGTGGCACCTTTATAAAAATTAACCGTGTGATAGGCCTAGCATGTAAACCTCATAAACAGATGACACAACAAAAAACCACACATACTAACCACAATACAATTAAATTTATAGTCAATAAAGTACCTTTAAATAAAAGATTCAAATTTAGATGGAGATTAAATCATGTAATCCTGAAGAATTGTTAGGTGAAAGTACAAATTTTAGAAATAATAAATAAGTTCATCAGTGAAAGTGACAATGATGAGACAGTTTATCAAATCTTTTGGGATGGGAGAGCAGAACCAAAATGGTGGAGTATAATAAGCAGGGACTTCCTGAGCACTCAAATTTCCCTCCAAACTCTTTTAAAATAACACCTCAAAACAAATTCTGGAGTGGCAGAACCAACAAAAGAACAGGGTGAAAGTTTTCCAGCCCAAAAGAAGTTAGAAAGTCAGCAGGAAAGGTCTGTCTCACTGGGGTGAGGGTAGAGTGCAGTCCAGCACAGGCCACACCTGGCAAGCCAGCCACAGGCCTTGAAGGCAGCTGAATCAGTGGCAGGGAGTCTCAGCCCACAGATGGTAAGGGGGTCAGACAACTGGTTAGAAGATTAGGGAAGAGGACCCTTGCATTGCCTACACACAGTTCTGGGAACATTGAAGCACCATTGGTGTACTTGTGAACTGATCCAATCATTCTGGAGAGCAACTTGGAACTGTAAACATAAAGAGCTGTAAACCTGTGCAGACCCTTTGACACAGCAAGACCCTTGCTGGAGGTATTTTCTAAAGAGAAAAAAAAAAAGGAAAAGGACCTATATGTACAAAAATATTTATAAGAACTCTTTTTGTACTGGCAAAGAATTGGAAATTGAAGGAATGCTCATCGATTGGGGAATGGCTGAACAAGTTATAGTATATGATTGTGATGTAATGCTATTGTGTTGTAAGAAATGACAAGCAGGATGCTTTCAAAAAAACCTGGAATGACTTACATGAACTGATGCAAAATAAAGTGAATGGAACCAGGAGAACATAGTACACAGTAACAACAATATTTTATGATGATCAGCTGTGCATGACTTAACTATTCTCAGCAATACAATGATTCAAGACAGGTCCATAGGACTTAAGATGAAAAATTCTATCCATTTCCAGAGAAAGAACTGATAGAGTCTGAATGCAGATTGAAGCACACTTTTTTTTTTTTACTTTATTCTTTTCGGATTTTTTTTTGGAGGGGGGATATATGTTTTCTTTCACAATATAACTAATATGGAAATGTGTTTTGCATGACTACATATGTTTTATATAACCTATATCAAATTGCTCGACTTCTAAATGACAGGGTAAGGGAGAGAGGGAGGCAGAGAATTTGGAACTCAGAATTTTTTAAAATGAATGTTAAAAATTGTTTTTACCTGTAATTGGAGGGGGAAATAAAATATCCTGAAAACATTTAAGGAAAAAGAAAAACCTTTTGGGATGGAGCCAAAGAAGTCCAGAGGGGAAAATTCTTGTCTCTTAAAAATTTTAATCACCACAAAAGAGAAAGAGTAGATCAGTGTATTATTGAGCATTCATCTAAAAAATTTATTTAAATTAAATAGAAAAATCTTAGCTAAATAAACATCAAAATAAAAATTCTGAAAGCCAAAATATAGGCTCACAAAATTGAAAACAAAGAAGTCATTGAAGTGATAGATAAAGCCAGAAGCTAATTTTTTAAATAAGAAACATATGTAATAAAACAGAAAAAAATAGCTAAAAGAATTTTTTTTTAAAGAGAGAGGAAAAGCAAATGTCAACAAAAATGAAAGTGGAGAATTCACAACAAAGGAAGAGGAAATAAAGGAAATGATTAAGGACTCTTTTGCCCAATTATATGTTTCAGCAAAACTGATAGGAAATGGATGAATATTTATGAAAATGTAAAATGTGCAGATTAATAGAATAAGAAATCAAGATTTTAAAGAACGTGGTCTCAAAAAATGAACTTGAACAAACCATATATGAACTCCCAAAAGGGGGGAAAAACAAACAACAAAGACCAAAACAGGACCAGATAAATTATATCAGACATTTAAACAATAATTCATTCCAGCATTACATAAACAGTTTGCAAAAATGAGAGGAAAATGTAGCCTATTGAATTCCTTTAATAATAGAAATATGATTTAGTCCCTAAACCAAGAAATGACAAGTCAGAGAAAACTGTAGACTAATACCCATAATGAATGTTGACATAAAATATTAAGTGACTTTAGCACATGTAAAATTTACATACTGTGACCATCCAAGATTTATGAACAATAAGTGGTTGCTTAAATTTTAGGGAAACTAAATGTAACAGGCCATATCAATAATAAAATTTTTGAAAATCAGTTGATTATCTCAACACGTACAAAACAAATTAATCTGCAGAAGAAAATACCAAGAATCTCAAGGGAAATTTTTAAAACGTAGAAAGGAAAGGGAGCTACTATTATCACATCTTAAGCTAACCTACAAAACAGTAATCATAAAAACTATTTGGTACTGGTTAAAACATAGAAAAGTTGGTTGGTGGAACAGATTAGGCATTCACCATACAGAAGCAAACAAACAGTAGCATAGGGCTTAACACACCCAAAGACTCCCTCCTGGGGCAAAGATTGTCAGTTCAGCAAAAACTGCTGGGAAAACTGGAAAGCAGCCTGGCAGAAATGAGTTTTAGATCAAGATCTTATATCATATGCCACATTAAGCTCCAAATGGATACTTGACTTAGGTATAAGAAGTCATGTCATAAAATTTGAGGAGCAAGGAAGAAGATATGTTTTGTAAGAGGTTAATTAATGCTTTCTAGACTAGACAAGGGGATAGAGAGTTTTAAACGAGATAATATAGACAATTTCTTTGTCTTTGTCTTTGATGCTGTGATACTACTGCTAGACACAAACTCCAAAAAGCTCAAAGAAAGGACCCTTATATACAAAAATGTTTTTTATTCTAACAAAGAATGGGAAACCAGTAGGATGCCAGTCAGTAGGGGAATGGCTAAACAAAGTTTAGCCTGTGAATGTAATGGAATACATTAATAAGAGATGAATGATTCACAGAAACCTGAGAGGACTTGTATGAACTGATGAATACTGAAATAAGCAGAACCAGGAGAATAATTTATACGATGACTACAGCATTATAAAGAAAAGCAACTTTGAAAGACTAGAGAATTCTGACTGATACAATTCTGACCAGTCACAATTTCAGAGGACCAAAAATGAAGGCTGTTTCCCATTTCCTGAGACAGGAGTGATAGAAGTATAGAATAGTTTTTTGATCATGACTAATGTGCAAATTTGTTTGTTTGATGGCCTGTTACAAGGGATAAGGTTTTTTTTCTTTTTTGCAGGAAGGAATTATTGAGAAGCAGGGGACTAGTGATAGTTATGCCAACAAAAAGAAGGAAAAGAAAGAAAAGAGTCATTGAAGCTTTTAAAAGAAGGCACACAGAACAGAAGGAGGTTCAGAGAGAGAAAAGCTGGGCACCTTTGAAAATATCGTATGGAATGTATTATATATAGATTTTATAAAGGAAATAAGCTTGACCTTGTGGATTGTCATAGTTTCTTATCAGTCCTGTTTGTAAAAGAAAAGAAGAGTTGTTTGTAATCTGTTAGACCTGGGCTCATGTCCCAGGGCTACTACCTACTAGTTCCTGGCTGATAATGAGCAGACCACTTAACCACTCCGACCTTTGACATATTTGACTATAAAATGGGGTTAATATTGCTTATACTACCTATATCACAGGATTGCTATGAGGAAAGCTCTTTTTATAATATAAAGTGCTGTAGTATGTAAATATGAGTTGTTGCTCTTACTGTTAGAGTACTCTGCCCCCATTAGTACCATAGGGATTTTCAAACATTTTATATTATTAACTAGGGTTTTTTCCCTTCTGAGGGCTCCTTATAATTTGGAAGTTTTCCAGTTAGTAACTGTTCTGCTTTGTGTTTCATCATCTTTTTATGCAGTGCCAGAACCCCTCCAATATAATCATAAACATCTCTTATAAAAGGTTATTTTGTAATAGTGGTTCACCATATGTGCTGATGGTTACTGAGGATTAGTAAACTTAAGGATCAAACAGTGCCAGTTTTGGTACTTCTGATGAAATCTTCCTTGGTGTCAGTAGAATAATGACCATTACTTTAACCCTTATCTTTAGGAGCCTCCAGAAGATGATGCTAATATCATTGAGAAGATTCTGGCATCCAAGATGGTACAGAAGGAGGTCAGTGGCTTGTGATTTGTAATTTTCATCTTATTCAGCCATCTGGAAATATGCACAAGTTGAGTGTGGGAAATAGGCAGAGAGGAGAAATTGAGGATGGAATGGGGATTTAATACCTTGGTAGGAGTGAGAATTATGCCAGAATATTTTTTGACATTTATCATCCATTTGTCCTTTATAATAAATTTTGGGTTATATAATTAATCAAGAGCAAAATTATTTTTTCCCTTACCTTTGCATCTAGAGATAGCTGTTCCATAATTGCTACCTTCATTAGAATTCAGTTGAGGGCCAAGAGGGGAGACAGTGAGTAGCATACCAGAGAAGTCTCCTAGATTGGTTTGATTAGTTTAAATAAAGTATCCCAGAATTAGCAGGCAGCATCTCAGGAAGAAAATTTTTAAAGACAGAAGAATATTAAGGCATTATCTCAACGAGAACTTATTTTTCATCCTTAAATATTTAAGGAAGTAAGTTTCATTTCTTTAAGCCTGAATGCTGCCAGTGACTTATTGGGCTGTCATAAGAAAAATTATAATTTGAAGCATATTTTGCCTCATATCATCAGGCACCTGCTTAGGTCTAAGATAGTTAATAGGAACAATGGGAAGTCAGCGTTATGGTGTTACAGTCAGAGTTTATGCAAATGGTTTGGGTTTGGGGTCATGGCTTATACTGTTGCAAAATAGAATTGGCTGGACCATTGTTATGTGGGATGTGGCTAAAATCTACGTTTATCCTAACCATCTGTGCTAGCTGTGTGACCAGAGGAATAAGATGAATGTAGTTGTAGCTTGAATCTTGCAAGACTACAGAAATGTGGAGGCTTAATCCATGTGGTTTTTAGCTGTGTTTCACCTCCATGAAACTTGGTCTTTAGTTGTCAGCAAGAAGTAAAAGGACTGTGAAAGTCAAAGTTTTCTTCAGTAATCCTTGCTTAAAATTTATGTATTTTCATTTAGCACATGAGTTATTCATGCAGAGTAGCACCTGCCACAGGGATAGAATTGATAATCTGCTTGTTGGCCACAGGTTCACCCTGGGGAGCTTCCTTTTGACATGGAGCTATTCTACGTCAAGTACAGGAACTTGTATGTATTTACTTGTTTACAGCTTTTAATTTCTTCCATTACATTTCTTTCACATAAAAAGGATGCTTCCCCACATTTTTAACACAATATCCCATGTTGATATCTTTCATATATTTTTAGGATGACCCTTAGAATTGTATCTCCTTGAGTTTTACTGAAGTGTAATCTTTCTTCTCTTCTTGATCTTCCTCTTTTCATTTTCTTCTGCTTCTCTATATAATCTGTACCCACCATTTCCCAGTTAGTGTCAGTTCTTATGTGGACGTAACTACTTATAGCTTGCCCATGGCTTTTCACTATCCTAAAGGGCAAACCCCTTAAAGGCATGTGTGCAAATGCCATAAAGAGCAAAATTGGTACAATGACAATACTGAATCATGGCATCAGAAACTAAACTCACATCTTAGAACCAGTCAACTGCTTTTGTGTTTAATAGTTTGATTTTTGAACAGTTAAAGCAAATAACATATTTGTGTAGTTGTTCCTGGATTAAATGTTCTTGTATCTTTGGGCAGTTCCTATTTGCATTGTAAATGGG
The DNA here is from genome assembly GCF_011100635.1 of Trichosurus vulpecula. Classification (NCBI taxonomy): domain Eukaryota; kingdom Metazoa; phylum Chordata; class Mammalia; order Diprotodontia; family Phalangeridae; genus Trichosurus; species Trichosurus vulpecula. The sequence goes on from NC_050575.1 coordinate 105,627,852, forward strand.
CAACAATGGAAGAGCTGGAAAAAGACCCTCGCATCTCTCAGAAGATAAAGCGCTTCAGAAATAAGCAAGCACAAATGAAGCACATTTTTACTGAGGTAAAATGACATTTAATAATTAATGTAGCCTCAGCTCTTCTTTGAGTTTTGAAAATTTGACTTAGGGGTTTAAGAATGAGTTATTAATTGAAGTAGAGGCTCTCTGTAAATCCACTGTTTCTCTCCAGTTGTTGAACCTGCTATTTTCTGGTATAATTAGTCCAAATTAATACTAAAGAAAAACAGTGATCCAACAATGTATTTAAGTGAATCATTGGCCACATAAGGTTAGATAGCATTGGACCCTGCCAAGTAGAGTGTGAAAACTCAACGGAACATTTCTTTTTTTAAATATTTAATATTTTATTTCTCCTCAATTATAGGTAAAAACAATTTTCAACATTCATTTTTAAAATTGAATTCCAAATTTTCTCCCTCTCTCCCCATTCACCTCATTCAGAAGGCAAGCAATTTGATATAGCCTATACATGTGTAATCATGCAAAACATTTTTCCATATTAGTCATGTTGTAAAAAAAAAATTACATCAAAATAAAAACTCAAGAAAAATAAAGAAATTTAAAAGAAAGTATGCTTTCATCTGCATTCAGATTCCATCAGTTCATTCTCTGGGGATGGATAGCACTTTTCATGAGAAGTCCTTCAGATTTGTCTTGGATCATTGTATTGCTTTAGAGTAGCTAAGTCATTCACAGTTGGTTATCTTACAATATTACTGTTACTGTATACAATGTTTTCCTGGTTCTACTCGTTTTACTTTGCATCAGTTCATGTAAGTCTCTCCAGGTTTTTCTGAAAGCATCTAGTTCATCATTTTTATATCACAATTGTATTACATCACAATCATATCACACAAATTGTTCAGCTATTCCCCAATTGATCCAGCATCCTTTCAATTTCCAATTCTTTGCCATCAGAAAAGAGCTGCTATAAATATTTGAGCATAGTTCCAAATTGCTCTACATAATGATTGAATCAGTTCACAACTCCACCAACAGTGCGTTAGTGTCTCAATTTTCCCACATTCCCTCCAAAATTTATCATTCTCCTTTTTGATTCTGTTAGTCTAATAGGTGTGAGGTAGTACTTAAGTATTGTTTTAATTTGCATTTCTCCAGTCGGTAGTGATTTAGAGCATTTTTTCATATGGCTATAGATTTGATTACTTCATCTGAAAAGTGACTTCATATTTTTTGGTCATCTTGTCAATTGGGGAATGGCTTTTATTTTTATAAATCTGACTCATTTCTCGGTATTTGAGAGATGAAGTCTTTAACAGAGAAATTTCAAAAAAAATTGTCACAGTTATGATTGCTAACTGTATTTCCCTCCTTCCTAGTTCTCCTTTGTTTATTCTATTCTTTCTCTCTCCTTTCACCCTGTCTACCCTTAAAAATGTTTTTCTTCTGGCTATTGCCTCCCCCAGTCCACCCTCCCTTCTGTGAGGACCTTCTTCCCCCTTCTTTTATCCCCTTCCCCTCCTACTTTTCTGTAGGGTAAGATAGATTTGTATACCCAGTTGGACATGTATGTTATTCCTTTTTTGAGCCAGTTCCAATGAGAATAAGATTCAGGTGTTACCTGTCAGCTCCCCCATCTTCCCCTCCACTATAATAGCTCTTTCTTGCCTCCTTTGTGTTTGGTAATTTACTCCATTTTACCTCTCCCTTTCCTTTTCTCTCAGTGCATTCCTCTTTCTCACCCCATAATTTCATTTTTAAAATATCCTTTCATGTTCCACTTAACACCTGTGCCTTCCATCTATATATACTCCTTCTAACTGTTCTAATAATGAGAAATTTCTTATGAATTAAAAGTATCATCTTCCCATGTAGAAATGTAAACAGTCTAACCTTACTAAGTCCCTATGATTTCCCTTTCCTATTTGCCTTTTTATGCTTCTCTTGGGTCTTGTATTTGGAAGTCAGATTTTCTACTCAGCTCTGGTTTTTTCATCAGGAATACTTGAAAGTCCTCTGTTTCATTGAATGTTTGTTTTTTTCCCCCGAAGGATTATACTGAGTTCTTCTGGGTAGCTGCTTCTTGTTTGTAATCTTAGCTCCTCTGCCCTCCAGAATATAACATTTCAAGCCCTCTAATCCTTTAATGTAGAAGCTGCTAAACCTCGTGTTATCCTGACTGTGGCTCTGTGATACTTGAATTGTTTTTTTTCTGGCTGCTTGCAATATTTTCCTTGACCTTGGAGTTCTGAAATTTGGCTATAATATTCCTGGGATCACCTCGCTCAGGAGGTGATCAGTGGATTATTTCAATTTCTATTTTACCCTCTCATTCTAGAATTTCAGGGCAGTTTGTCTTGATAATTTCTTGAAAGATGATGTCTAGCCTCTTGTTTTGATCATGGCTTTTAGTCCAGTAATTTTTAAATTATCTCTCCTGGATCTGTTTCCCACATCAGTTGTTTTTCTAATAAGATATTTCACATAGTCTTCTATTTTTTTCCTTCTTGTGGTTTTGTTTTATTCTTTCTTGATATCTTATGCAGTCATTAGCTTCCACTTGTCAATTCTAAATTTTAAGGAATTATTTTCTTCAGTGAGATTTTGTACCTCCTTTTCCATTTGGCCAATTCTATCTTTTTAATGAGTTCTTTTCCTCATTGAATCTTTTATGTCTCTTTTTCCATTTTAGCCAATTCTGCTTTTCAAGGTATTCTTCTCCTCATGGGATTTTTGTATCTCTTTTACCATTTGGTGTATTCTGTTTTTTAAAGTGTTATTTCAGTATTTTTTTTTGTGCCTCCTTTACCAAGCTGTTGACTTTTTATCATGATTTTCTTTTTTTTGGATTATTTATTTATTTAATATTTTTAGTTTTCAGCATTGATTTTAACAAGAGTTTAAATTACAAATATTCTCCCCATTTCTACCCTCCCCCCCACTCCAAGATGGCATATATTCTGGTTGCCCCATTCCCCAGTCAGCCTTCTGTCACCCCACTCCCCCCATCGCCTTTTCCCTTACTTTCTTGTAGGGCAACACAGATTTCTATGCCCCATTGCCTGTATATCTTATTTCCTAGTTGCATGCAAAAACTTTTTTTTTGAGCATCTTTTTTTAAAACTTTGAGTTCCAAATTCTCTCCCCTCTTCCCTCCCCACCCACCCTCCCTAAGAAGGCAAGCAATTCCACATAGGCCATATGTACATCATTATGTAAAACCTTCCACAATACTCATGTTGTGAAAGACTAACTATATTTTGCTCCTTCCTATCCTATCCCCCTTTATTCAGTTTTCTCCCTTGACTCTGTCCCTTTTCGAAAGTGTTTGCTTTTGATTACCTCCTCCCCCATCTGCCCTCCCTTCCATCATCCCTCCATTTTTATCTCCTTCCTCCTTCTTTCCTGTGGGCAAGATACCCAATTGAGTGTGTATGTTATTGCCTCCTCAGGTCAAATCTGATGAGAGCAAGATTCACTCATTCCCCCTCACCTGCCCCCTCTTCCCTTTCTACAGAACTGCTTTTTCTTGCCACTTTTCTGTGAGATAATTTACCCCATTCTATCTCTCCCTTTCTCCCTCTCTCAGTATATTCCTCTCTCATCTCTTAATTTCATTTTATTTTTTTCGATATCATCCCTTCATATTCAACTCACCCTGTGCCCTCTCTCTCTATATATATGTATATTCCCTTCTGCTACCCTAATACTGAGGTCTCATGAATTACACACATCATCTTTCCATGTAGGAATGTAAACAAAACAGTTCAACTTTAGTAAGTCTCTTACGATTTTTCTTTCTTGTTTACCTTTTTATGCTTCTCTTGATTCTTGTGTTTGAAAGTCAAATCTTCTATTCAGCTCTGGTCTTTTCACTGAGAAAGCTTGAAAGTCCTCTATTTTATTGAAAGTTCATATTTTGCCTTGGAGCATGATACTCAGTTTTGCTGGGTAGGTGATTCTTGGTTTTAATCCTAGCTCTATTGACCTCCAGAATATCATATTCCAAGCCCTAAGATCCCTTAATGTAGAAGCTGCTAGATCTTGTGCTATCCTGATTGTGTTTCCAAAATACTCAAATTGTTTCTTTATGGCCATTTGCAGTATTTTCTCCTTGATCTCGGAGCTCTGTAGTTTGGCAACAATATTCCTAGGAGTTTTCATTTTGGGATCTTTTTCAGCAGGCGATCGGTGGATTCTTTCCATTTCTATTTTACCCTCTGGCTCTAGAATATCAGGGCAGTTCTCCTTGATAATTTCTTGAAAGATGATTATCTAGGCTCTTTTTTTGATCATGGCTTTCAGGTAGTCCAATAATTTTAAAATTATCTCTCCTGGATCTATTTTCCAGGTCAGTGATTTTTCCAGTGAGATATTTGACATTGTCTTCCACTTTTTCATTCCTTTATTTCTGTTTTATAATATCTTGATTTCTCATAAAGTCACTAGCTTCCACTTGCTCCAATCTGATTTTTAAGGTAGTATTTTCTTCTGTGGTCTTTTGGACCTCCTTTTCCATTTGGCTAATTCTGCCTTTCAAGGCATTCTTCTCCTCATTGGCTTTTTGGAGCTCTTTTGCCATTTGAGTCAGTTTATTTTTTAAGGTGTTATTTTCTTCAGTATTTTTTTGGGTCTCCTTTAGCAAGTCATTGACTTGTTTTTCATGGTTTTCCCACATCACTCTCATTTTTCTTCCCAATTTTTCCTCTGCTTCTCTAACTTGCTTTTCCAAATCCTTTTTGAGCTCTTCCATGTCCTGAGACCAGTTGATGTTTTTCTTGGAGGCTTTTGATGTAGGCGCTTTGACTTTGTTGACTTCTTCTGGCTGAATATGTTTTGGTCTTCTTTGTCACTAAAGAAAGATTCCAAAGTCTGAGTCTGAATCTGAGACCGTTTTCACTGTCTGGCCATGTTCCCAGCCAACTTACTTGACCCTTGAGTTTTTCGTCAGGGTATGACTGCTTGTAGAGTATAGAGTACTTTGTCCCAAGCTTGAGGGGATGCACTGTTGTTTTCAGAGCTACACAGCAAGCTCTGCCACACCAGCGCTCCTCCTCCCCCAAGAACTGCCAATCTGGACTAGACTCAGATCTAAGCTGGCTCTGCACTCTTGCTCAGATCTGCCACTTATTTCCTTCCACCAGGTGGGCCTGGGGCCATAAGCACCTGCAGCTGTAGTTCTGTAGCTGCACCACTTCCACTGCCCCCAGGGTGGTGGCCAAACCGCAAACTCCTTTCACTCTCTCCCCACAGTTTTTTCCCCACTAACCTTCTCTCTTGTCTTTGGTGTTTGTATGTTGAGAAGTCTGGTAACTGCCACAGCTCACTGGGGCCTGTTTTGCCCGGTTCCTGGTCTGGTTGGTCCCTGCAGCCCACACTGGGTTCTGCTACGCTCCGCTCCCAGGTCCGTGTGATAGACCTTACCCCGTGACCATCCAGGCTGTCCTGGGCTGGAGCCCTGCTTCCCTCTGCTATTCTGTGGGTTCTGCAGTTCTAGAATTTGTTCAGAGCCATTTTTTATAGGTGTTGGGAGGGACCTGAGCAGGTACTCACTCAAGTCCCTTCTTTCTACTTTCATGATTTTCTTGCATCACTCTCTTTTCTCTTCCCAGTTGTACCTCTCCTACTTCATTTTTAAAATCCTTTTTCAGCTCTTCCATGGCTTGAGAGCAATTCATATTTTTCTTGGAGGCTTTGGATGTGGGAATTTTGACTTTGCTGTCTTCTGAGTGTGCCTTTTGATCTTCCTTGTCACCATAGTAACTTTGTGTGATCAGATTTTTTTTCTGTTGTTTGCTTGTTTTCCCACCTTATTTCTTGACTTTGCTAAAGTGGGGCTCTTCTTTCAGGGTGGAGGATATACTGTACCAAGCTTCAGGGATTTTGTGCAGCTGTTTTCAGAGATACTTCTAGGGACCTGTAAGTTTTTAGATTTTCCAGGGTGGTATGATCTAAGGAGAGGTGTGTTTATTACTCTCCTGGCCTATGCTCTGGTCTGTGAGTGACCACAAGCACTCTTTTTTGCCTTGGAATGGTGAGGAGGGTCTGTACTCCCCTGTGGCCACAAGCTCGGATGCGCTAGAGTTCCTCCTTGCCCAGCGACTACCCCTCAGGACTGCAACCTGGATTTGAGTATGAGCAAAGCAACAGAGTCTTGCCTCCAGTGCCAGCTAAGAGATCCCCGTAATCTCCTTTTGACCTGTTGTTCAACCGCACCCTCCTTACTGTCTATGAACTGAGAATTCTGGAAACACCGACTGTAGCTGTTCATTCATTCACTCCCAAGTCCTGCTCCTGGTTTGCTGGGGCTGGGTCTACTCTGGTGTGGCCTGCACTGACCTGCGCTCCAATGTCACTCAGGTGTCACAGACCTTTCCTGCCAAACTGTTAAGTTGTCTTGGGCTGGAAAACTGTTTCACCTCTCTTTTTGTGAGTTCTGCTACTTCAGGATTTGTTTTAGGATATTATTTAAAGGTCTTTAGAGGGGTTTGGGGAAGAGCTCAGGCAAGTTCCTGCCTCCTCTCCACCATCTTGGCTCCACCCATCAGCACAACATTTCTTAGGAATTTAACAGCATACAGATCAATAACTAAAACGAGAATAATTTCATGCTCTTTCATCAAAAAGAGTCACATTATTCCTAAACTATATGTGAAGTCTCTTGCTTTCAAATTATAGAAAATTTATATGCAAATGTTTCAGTTCATTTTTTGGTTTTTAAAATTTCAAAGGAAACAAAATAGACAGTTTTGATGAATTTTAGTGAAATGTTGAAAAGCCTTTTTTGGATGATGCAGAGTGAAGTGAGCAGAATAAGAAAAAATTATATAGTAACTGTAGCATTGTAAAGAAAAGCAAAATTGAAAGACTTAAGATCTCGATCAGTGCAGTGAACAACCATATCTGCAGAGGACTGATGATGAGGTCTGGCTACCGATAGTCTGAAAAAGGGGTGGGGAACTCAAGAAATAGGTTGCGACACACATTTTTAGACTTGGCTAATGTTTGCATTTATTTTGTTTGACTCTGCTTATTTTGTGGAAGGGTTATTTTGCTTTGTTTTGTTTGGAGGAATGGAAGTTAGTGTGGGAGATCAATGATATCAATGATGTCAATGATAGTGATGCCAGAATAAGAATAAAAGAAAGATGGATCATTGGAGCATTTTTTTTTTGATGAAAAGAAGAAACTTAAGGAAACTTAGACAACCAAGTCAACTTTGAAACTAATGTATTGGATTTATTATATAATTTTTTAAAACAAATGCTAGTTGTATGCAATGGAGATATGGGGTTTCATATGCAGGCCTCTTTCAGTTCTTCTTTGTATAGGACAGTGTTTCTGTCTGCCAATATTGGCTAAGTTAAGAATAATAATTTTTTAAAAAATGTTCCTTGTTGGGGTGGTGATCTCCTAACCACTAAAATTGTTTAGGCAGAGATTGGATGTTCATCCGACACTACTTGTGTAACCTTAGGCAGGTCATTTCATCACTCTTCACTGTCTCTGTTTCCTCTATGTAAAATGAAGAGATTGTACGAGGTGGCATCTGAGCTCCCTTCCACCTCTAAATTTGTGCCTTATGATTTTTAGAGGGCATCATAGGAGAAATCATAAGAGAAACTGTAAGGACTGCTTCTTACTTGTGCATGGTGCTATTTTGGGTCCTGCATAAAGCAACTTAAGCAAAATTATGTGTTGCCTTCTTGAAACTTTTAATATTAAAGATGGCAGGTCCTGAATTTTAATTGAGAGAAAAGAACAGATATAGATGTTTGTTAGCTTTTAAAGAAATATCTATCTCTATGCAAATGGGTTGGTTTTTTTGGCCTAATGGCATTTTGATAAACACTGGATGTGGGCTTTAAGGGAATTGAGGAACTCTTTTAACTGCTTTCCTCTGTTTGCATTAGCCTGATGAAGATTTGTTCAATCCAGACTATGTAGAAGTTGATCGTATCTTAGAAGTGGCCCACACCAAGGACTCTGATACAGGGGAAGTAAGTACTTCTGCACCCTGCAGTCTCTTTCATGCCTGCTGTGTGTTTGGGTGGTACTTATTCCATCAACATTTATTTTGTAACCCTTCTTTGAATTCCACACGTCTGTTACCTAATTGCAGTGATTTTCAAATACCTGGCCAAAGTAGGACCAGTCCTAGTCCCTGTGTTCTTGTGGTAAGTGACTCGGATTTCTCTTCTCTCCTCTTTGCTCCCAATCAGGAGGTGACTCATTATTTAGTGAAGTGGTGTTCCCTGCCATATGAAGAAAGCACCTGGGAATTGGAAGAAGATGTTGATCCAGCTAAAGTGAAAGAATTTGAGTCTCTTCAAATTCTCCCTGAAATTAAACATGTGGTAATATGCCTCTGTTTTTCACTTAAGTCCTTTAAATAGTATGTTTAATGGGCATGTGGACTTACTGATCATGAAATATAGAAAAGTGGTCATTTGTATCTGCATATGCAAGATGGGTGTGGGCACCTGTGGATGTGTAGCTCTTTAACTGGAGAGTTTCTTTTTCTGCTTGGCCCCAGACCATTGAACCAACTGTTTTTTGCTTCTTCATTGAACATATTCAGCAAAAGCAAAACTCCTTCCCACTCCTTTGAAGCTGTCTTTTCTTCACTTGTTACCATTAATCATGCCACTGTTTCCCTCATCAAATAGAGAATCAGTTCATCCCTTTGCTTATTTTTTTTTCCTAATCTAAAAACCACAGTACTGTAATGAAGTGTTCAAATTTCATTTCAGGGGCTACATTCCAAACAAAGGTGCAGACATCCATATAAAGTTCCCTAGCAATATTTTTCTAACTAAGGATCACCGAAACAGTCTTTCAGATATGGTACCCTGTGTAAAAATTTTAGTATTTTGCTTGAGTTTTTTTAAATTATTTTAGTTTTCAGCATTGATTTTCACAAGAGGTTGAATTACAGATTTTCTCCCCATTTCTACCCTCCCCCCCACTCCAAGATGGCATATATTCTGGTTGCCCCATTCCCCAGTCAGCCCTCCCTTCTGTCACCCCACTCCCCCCCATCCCCTGTTCCCTTACTTTCTTGTAGGGCAACATAGATTTCTATGCCCCATTGCCTGTATATCTTATTTCCTAGTTGCATGCAAAAAAAATTTTTTTTGAGCATCTGTTTTTAAAACTTTGAGTTCCAAATTCTCTCCCCTCTTCCCTCCCCACCCACCCTCCCTAAGAAGGCAAGCAATTCCACATAGGCCATATGTACATCATTATGTAAAACCCTTCCACAATACTCATGTTGTGAAAGACTAACTATATTTTGCTCCTTCCTATCCTATCCCCCTTTATTCAGTTTTCTCCCTTGACCCTGTCCCTTTTCCAAAGTGTTTGCTTTTGATTACCTCCTCCCCCTGTCTGTCCTCCCTTCCATCATCCCTCCATTTTTATCTCCTTCCTCCTTCTTTCCTGTGGGCAAGATACCCAATTGAGTGTGTATGTTATTGCCTCCTCAGGTCAAATCTGATGAGAGCAAGATTCACTCATTTCCCCTCACCTGCCCCCTCTTCCCTTTCTACAGAACTGCTTTTTCTTGCCACTTTTCTATGAGATAATTTACCCCATTCTATCTCTCCCTTTCTCAGTATATTCCTCTCTCATATATACACATATGTACGTATGTATATTCCCTTCAGCTACCCTTTTTTGTTTACATTTTCATGCTTCTCTTGATTCTTGTATTGGAAAGTGAAATTTTCTATTCAGCTCTGGTCTTTTCACTGAGAAAGCTTGAAAGTCCTCTATTTTATCGAAAGTTAATATTTTGCCTTGGAGCATGATACTCAGTTTTGCTGGGTAGGTGATTCTTGGTTTTAATCTTAGCTCCATTGACCTCCAGAATATCATATTCCAAGCCCTAAGATCCCTTAATGTAGAAGCTGCTAGATCTTGTGCTATCCTGATTGTGTTTCCACAGTACTCAAATTGTTTCTTTATGGCCATTTGCAGTATTTTCTCCTTGATCTCGGAGCTCTGTAGTTTGGCAACAATATTCCTAGGAGTTTTCATTTTGGGATCTTTTTCAGCAGGCGATCGGTGGATTCTTTCCATTTCTATTTTACCCTCTGGCTCTAGAATATCAGGGCAGTTCTCCTTGATAATTTCTTGAAAGATGATATGTAGACTCTTTTTTTGATCATGGCTTTCAGGTAGTCCAATAATTTTAAAATTATCTCTCCTGGATCTATTTTCCAGGTCAGTGATTTTTCCAATGAGATATTTGACATTGTCTTCCACTTTTTCATTCCTTTATTTCTGTTTTATAATATCTTGATTTCTCATAAAGTCACTAGCTTCCACTTGCTCCAATCTGATTTTTAAGGTAGTATTTTCTTCTGTAGTCTTTTGGACCTCCTTTTCCATTTGGCTAATTCTGCCTTTCAAGGCATTCTTCTCCTCATTGGCTTTTTGGAGCTCTTTTGCCATTTGAGTCAGTTTATTTTTTAAGGTGTTATTTTCTTCAGTATTTTTTTGGGTCTCCTTTAGCAAGTCATTGACTTGTTTTTCATGGTTTTCCCACATCACTCTCATTTTTCTTCCCAGTTTTTCCTCTGCTTCTCTAACTTGCTTTTCCAAATCCTTTTTGAGCTCTTCCATGTCCTGAGACCAGTTGATGTTTTTCTTGGAGGCTTTTGATGTAGGCGCTTTGACTTTGTTGACTTCTTCTGGCTGAATATGTTTTGGTCTTCTTTGTCACTAAAGAAAGATTCCAAAGTCTGAGTCTGAATCTGAGTCCATTTTCGCTGCCTGGCCATGTTCCCAGCCAACTTACTTGACCCTTGAGTTTTTCGTCAGGGTATGACTGCTTGTAGAGTATAGAGTACTTTTTCTCAAGCTTGAGGGGATGCACTGTTGTTTTCACAGCTACACAGCAAGCTCTGCCACACCAGCGCTCCTCCTCCCTCAAGTACTGCCAACCCGGAATGGACTCAGATCTGAGCAGGCTCTGTACTCTCACTCAGATCTGCCACTTATTTCCTCCCACCAGGTGGGCCTGGGACCAGAGGCCACTGTAGTTGTAGTTCTGTAGCTGCACCACTTTCATTGCCCCCGGGGTGGTGGCCGAACTGCAAACTCCTTTCACTCTGTCCCTGGCAGTTTTTTCCCCACTAACCTTCTCTCTTGTCTTTGGTGTTTGTGTGTTGAGAAGTCTGGTAACTGCCACAGCTCACTGATTCAGGGTGCTAGGGCCTGTTCTGCCCGGTTCCTGGTCTGGTTGGTCCCTGCAGCCCACACTGGGTTCTGCTACGCTCCGCTCCCAGGTCCGTGTGATAGACCTTACCCCGTGACCATCCAGGCTGTCCTGGGCTGGAGCCCTGCTTCCCTCTGCCGTTCCGTGGGTTCTGCAGTTCTAGAATGTGTTCAGAGCCATTTTTTATCAATCTTTGGAGGGACCTGGGGGAAAGCCCTAGGCAAGCCCTGCTTTTCAGCTGCCATCTTGGCTCTGCCCCCTGAGTTTTTAAATATCACAGAGATTGTAAGTAATTTTATAGTCAGTTCACGTTTGACGTTCCTACTCTTACCTAAGAAAACCTATTTATAAGGGAAGCACTGAGTTAATTCCTCTGCCTAGCAACTTCAAGAATATAAAGAAAAGAATGCAGGAAAAATTCCTTGAGATTTTTAATAGTTTTAATTCAATTTTCTTCACCTTATAGGACATTATTCTAGAGGTCATTCGTTGCTATACTTTTCCAATCATTTGAAGATGGGGTGTTAGAAATCTTAGCTCCTAAATTGCTAGGATCTGTCTCTGATTGACTGTGGTCCTACCAAACTTTGCCTTAGGTCTCAGTCCTTTTCCATTGCTTTTTTTCCTCTGAGGAGAATGGGTTATTCTTCCCCAGCTATAGACAATGCATTTTTGTTGGGGGTAGAAATGTTCATATTCATGTGAGTGTTTTTATCTTTAGTGAGACAGTTTGCTTGAGTTTAGGGTATTCTTATGCTAAAAGGCATTATTCTTCCTCAGTCTCCTTCCTAGATGTTTGATTTTCTACTGCTTTTCCTGAAACCACATACTCCCTCTTCATGCCCCTGCCCTGTGATGACTGTAAACTTCAGTGGTCTGTCAGATGGTTGGATGTTAAGTTTATGCTGTCTGTAAGCCCAACAGTCATAGTCTCGTATCTCTGTAAAGGCCACTTTAAGCTTTTATTGTTTACATTTTGACCATCTGGGAATTAGCTTTCTTTCATGATGTCATTATTATGTTCTCCAGCAAATTTTTTTATGCATCCACAAGTCATTACGTTAGGTAGGGTATGCCTGTTGGAGCTGAAAAGATAAAGAAATAGATAGAATCTTCCAGTGAAAATTGGTTCAAAGGAGGGAAAGAAGGAAGGACTGACTGACTTTTTCTTCAATAAGAGAAGGGAAAAGTAATGATAGTGCATAGGGAGAGAATATCTGGTATGCCTGGTAGTCAGATCTCACCCTTTTCCACTCCATCCCTCATCACCTTTTGCTTGACTTTTTCCTATACCCTAAGTGTCCTGCCCTGCCTTCTCACCGCTTGAAAGCCAAACCCACATGTCACTTTCTTCCTAGGTCTTCCCTGTACACACTCATGCACATATATATCTAGGGAATGGCTGTGCATTTTGTTTATCCCTGTCTGAAGCATGCATATCAGTTTTCTGTGTAGGTCTCACCCCCTCCTTGATTGTATTGCCTCATGAAAATAGATGATCTTACTTGAATTTTGTCATCTCCCTCAAACCAGCAAAATGTTCTGTTTATTGAATAAACTATATCAAATTCAAATTAGTGACAGTTGGATAGCTCTATAATGCACACTCTGTAGTTTACTCCTTTTAATAGTGATTCTACTTTTACCTGAGATCTTGAGGCTTGTGCTTTGTAAACCTCAAAACAAAATATCAATTATCTTTTCATTAAATATCTGACAGCGACAAATTCTAAAGAAAAAGACTATGTGTCAGTAACAAGAGTGATAAAGGAGCCCTTTGATTGATTTCACTGATTCGAGTCTCTGCCGCCATCATTCATCCGTTAGATTGAGGATCAGGTCACTCTACTACTCAGGAAGCTTTGGTGGCTCTTATTTTTCCTAGAATAAAATACAAACTTCTCATTAACATTTAAAGCTTTTCACACTCCAGTTCCAACCTACTTTTCCGTGTTGACATCATACTGTTCCCTTCAAGCACTCTGTATTCCGGCTAAGTTGGCCATACGTGACATTCTAACTCTTTTTGGATTCCTTAGATCCCTTTAAGGTTCAGTTCAGGTTCCACCTTACTGACAAGGCCTTTTCTTATCATCCCAGTTGTTAATGCTTGCTGCCTCATTTCACCCTACTCCTCCCCAACTGGCTTTGTTACTTAGTTTGCATTTGCTTATCTGTATATATCATGTTCCCCTGAGTAAATGGTTAACTTCCTGAGAACAGGGACTGTATTTTTTTTTTCCAGTGCTTGCTGGATTGACTTGTAGCAACTTAAGGGAGGAAGATTCTTGAATGTGCTAGAGAATCTTATCTTTGCTAGGATCGCAAAGGAAAAATTAATATAAGCAGAGCAGAAGAATGTAATGCTTTCTCCTTGAAGATATATTATTTGTGGAATGCATTGTTTTTACATGAAATCCAAATAATCTTAATTATGAATTTTGTATGGTCCTGTTAGTGCCTTGCCCCATGCTATGTATTCTGTAGTATTAGATTTAGTCATGTCACCTGAGGAAATGTTGATGTATTATCGCACTTAATTTGTTATAGTATGAAAGCTCATAATTGGAATGTTGTGCTTGTTATTTAGTACCAGTTTTATACTGAGTGGTTTAATTCTGTGCCAGATATTTTTAGTTAAAAAGAATTTTTTAATAATAGTCCAAACTAGAAGTGCCAAAAGCCTTCATGATTGTTTTGAAGTCTGCAGTTCACAAAAACCATAGTCACCACATTCTCACTTAAACTTTTAGGAGTAACTACAGCTTTAGGAAACTTTTAAGATTGATTGTGAACTTCTGTGGCAAAGACTGGCTCTCAAATGAAGTAACACCGTTACCATTGCCGTATTTTCTAGTTGCTTATTTCTCTACCACAAGCTCCATCTTATCTGTATTGGATAAAAGTTAGATTTTTATCACTGATGTAAGTCATGAATCAATGATAAAGTGCTGCATGTCCACCATTAAGTTTTGCAATGCTTTGATATACGATAACTCCTTTGTCCCTCACAGCAGACCTCTGAGGGTAGGTACTGTTATCTCCATCTTACCAATTAAGAAACTGAAGCTCACAAAGGTCAAATGACTAGTATAGAATCATAGTCTTCTCAATAGCCCTTTGAAAAATAGATATACATAATTGCTGCAGAATAGCTCTGTCTGCTGGATGGCAGGTAGTCTTAACCCCTTCTGATTTCCCTGTCAGCATGTGCCACTGCATGTAGACATTCAGCCATTATTCCTTCAAGAAAATAATTTACTGCTCAACTCAATACTGTTTTTCTACTTTAACCTCTTACCTTTAAAAGTTAAGGGATTCTGAATATCAAAAAAAAAAAAAGAATCTATGCCCTTTTCCCCTAAATATGGGGAGAACTGAGCAATAGATGATTGGTAAATCATGGGGCATATCTGCTTTGCTGATGATGAATCTGTTGCTTTTATTGTCTTTAACTTTTAAGGAGGACAGGATATGTTTTATAAGTTGTTGCTTATTTCCAGTACTTCCAGAATCTCATAGAGTACTGATAGATAAAGTCCATTTGAAATAGTGCTTCTTAATCTTTGTGTCATGGACCCCTCTCCCTATGGGCAGTCTGAAGAATCTTGTGAAACCTTTCTTAGAATCATGTTTTTAAATGCATAAAATAGAATACATGACATCACAAAGATAATCAATTGTATTGAAATAATTATGAAAATATTTTTAAAAAACAAACAAGTTCATGTCCTCTGGGTTAAGAATCCCTGATTTAGAAGAAAGGGCAAATACTTTGGCACAAATCAAATAATATGGTAAATATGGAAAATTTAGGGCAAAAAAAGTTGTATTCTATAAGGAATCTTTTGTCTTACCTATATCTGGCCGTTAAACAAGCATCCTGGGCTATGTGACACATTGAAGGGCACAGTTTGGTTATGTTCTGCTTTGATCGCCACTTCTGCAGTCACCATGGGTTAATGAACCCTCCTTTTTCATATGTTCCTCTCCTCAGAAGTATTTGACCTGTAGATTGTAAGTAACTCTCTTGCTCTGCTCTGTGTGCTCTTTTACGTTGCCCTGCTCCTGGAAATCAGAACAGGGCAAGTTTCTGTCCATTTATAATTTTTAAAATCATCTGAGAAATGCCATAATTGCAAAGATAGCCAGCCATAGATGAAGATAATACAACAAAAATGTCTATCTTCTCTTCCATCTCTCTTGCCATTTCTTCTTGTAATCTATTCCCATCTTTCTCATTATCAAGAAGTATAATATCTACTGTACTGTAGCTTCTGTCTCTTGGACCTAATAGAACTATGTAGAAAAAATGAGTAATCTTCCCTCTATGTGAGAGGCCTTTAAATATTTGAAGAGAGCCTTCACAAGGACTTCTTTCTAGACCTAACATTTCCCAGTTCCTTAGAATGTTTATTGTACAACCTACTTTCTAGATCCCTCACAGCCCAGTCATTTCCTTTTGGGTACATTCTAGTTTTTCTTGTTTCTTAAAATACAGCACCCAGAATTGAACATAATATTTTGTTTGTGGTCTGACCCACACAAAGCCCAGTGGGACTGTTATTTAAATAGCGTATATAAAGTGCTTTGTAAAAGGTAAGGTAGTACACAGATATAAATTCTTATTGTTAGTATTCCTACTTCCTTTAATATTTCTAGTAGTTCAGCCTAATACTGTGTTAGCCTTTGATCACTTTGGATCACATTGAACTTGTAGTCCACCAAAACCCTCAGATCTTTTTCATGGTCGCTGCTCACAGGCTAGGGGAGTTGCTCTCAGGCTAAGGATTCATAAGCATAAAATAGAAATTTGTCCTGGATGACCTGTAAAACCTTCTTTCAGCTTTAGGATTCTAAGTTCCCTTGTGGTGATTTGCAGGAATGCATCAAATGTTGCAATTACCTAGAGTCACCTCACTTTATATGAAGAACCCTTAACTGAAACAAACATATAAAAGTCTCAGTTTTTGCAAAATGCTCTACTTGCAGTCAGATATTTTCCTATGGGGATGGACTCGAGACTCTTCATTCAAACTCAGGAGTGTACAAGTGTGTTTTTGAAATGTAGCTTTTGCTAGAGAATATGTGTAATTGCTAGAGAATAAACCTTAATATTCCAATTAGTAGCCTAACCATAAATGACATCTGTTTGGGATCTTCACATGGGAAAGGTATGTTATAAAAATTCATGTGTTAGCATTACCATACCTTTTCTTTTGGATTTTTTTTTTATCAGCACCTTGCTCCCTAGGAGTCAAGAAGACTGTGGTTATTGTATATCGCCTGTGTTGAGTGTGTTTGGAGTTGAGTAATCTTTGAGCAAGTAATTTTACCTTCTTTAAACCTTTAAAATGAGGAAGTGGAACTCCACTTCTAAGACATTTCTAAGGCTGTTCCAGCACTGAAACTCTGACATTTGGTGGGTACTTAGTAAATACTTGTTGAATTATTCAAGATATTATCTACCTTGCTATAAATTCTGCTCTTTAGTCCCAGTAATGTTCTGTAGGTCTATGGAAAATGAATAATCCCTCTTCTTTATGACAACCTTTCAAATATAGGAAGACAGAAATTTTCTGATTTCAAAAATAATGATTCTAAGATTTCCTCATCTTGCAAAATTGATTTTTAAAAACTGAAAGTAAGACTTTACATTAATCTATACTGCATTTCTTTTTAGGAGCTTAAGCCCAACATTCTAGATTGCTGAAGCCATTTTGCTTCTTGATTCTTTGATCTAGTATATTAAATGTATCTTTCATCATTGTGTTATCCACAGATCTGACAAATGATAACTTTTTAATGTCCTCATTTAATTTATTGAAAGAATAAGCCGAGTCCTTGGCCATGTGACATTACTACCTAGTCTAGTCACTTTTTCCCAACTTGCTATCAGTACTTTTGAGTATGTTTGTTAAGACTAGTTGTAAATCCACCTAATTGTACTTTCATCTAGTTTCTGTTTTCACCATTTTATCTACCAAAAATCATAGGAGTTATGTTGGATGCTTTGCTTACATTATGTGATAGTCTTTGTGGCATTCTCCCTTATATACCAATCTCAGTTAACTGTGCCACAAAAAGGAAATCAGGTTAGTCTTTCATTATATTGAATGTCAGATAATCCCCTCGTAGCTTACCCTACAATTCCCTGTGAGCTTTGCACTTACTTGCCTGTTGGGTCTTACTTATTTAGAATGTTTCCTTTTATAAATGGTGTCATTTCTTCTTTTATAGTTTAAGGAATTTCTATTGACAAGGAGGTGATGCTCCCATTAAGTAAAATACTGGTTTTATTGCATCTCATTTCCATTAGGCCCTTTGTAGAATGTTCATTACCTCTTAAGATTCAGCACTTCGGACTATCTTGAATTAACTGTGTATTGGGAAGTTCTCTGGGATCTGTAATGTGCACTTATATGTATATTAGCTTAAACTAGGAAGAAGTCTCCATTTGGAAATAGTTTAGAAGACTTACAATTACACTCTTCTGTTGTTGAATAGATTCAGCAAACATAGTGTTTTTCCCAAAGCTGCTGAACGAATGCACCATGCACAAAGAAGGAAACCAGCTCCAAGTAGGCAGAACAGATTGTGAAAATAGAAGCAAATAAAGCCAATGTTGGCCCCTGAAAAAGAAATTAGAAAAATAATAAATTAATTTGAAAAGTTTATTTCCATAAAGAGAGGTGACATGGTCTAATAGATAGAGTTGCTTTGTGAGGAAGACCTGGCTTGAGGAGGTTAAGTCTTGCCTTTTATATATACCTACTGCCTTTGTGAGCCAGCACAAGTCATTATAAATTGCAGAGAGGGTATCAATCTGCATTGATAGATGAAATTTCACAGAGAGAACTCCCTACATTGATAAAATCATATCAGCCCGTCCCATGCTCACGCAATACACACACAGCACAACATAGTAAGGACTAAAATAGTCTTTGCATTGTTTTGAAGTCAGGAAAGCATCTGAGGCCCAGTACCCTTGTTAACTGATTTGCAAATTAGATAGGAATGTTGAGATTTGTTGCTCTCTCAATCTTTTCTTGTGTCTGTACTCATTCATGTGAAACTCCCATAAAGCATTGTCTTTCCATGCATTTTGCTCTCTGCTTTGTTTATTAGGAGCGTCCAGCTTCAGATTCGTGGCAGAAACTTGAGAAGTCTCGGGAGTACAAGAACAATAATCAGCTTCGAGAGTACCAGCTTGAGGGGATGAACTGGCTCCTATTTAACTGGTATAATAGGTGAGGAGCCAGAGCACATGTGCCATGCCCCTGAGCTGTGCCTTTTCAAAGTGTACATAATCAAAGGAATGACTGACCTAGGGTCATGCGTTTGACTAGCTTGGAATTGAAAGTTTTAGATAAAGATGAGTAGCAAAAACTTTTATACTTGAACACTTAAGACACTGGCTTTGCACATTGTATTTCATTAAATGCTTATTGAATGAATTGAAGAAAACTAACAAATTTTTAGGGCAGCAATTCTGTTCTCTATGGTGTGTATTCAGACTTATTTTGGTATCATACGGCATTTCGGTGATATGGGAGATTCTTTCACAAACCATTGCCTTTTATACTTTGATTTTCTGAATTGCTTAGAATGAAAGGTCATTTTCAAAAAAATGAAGATAGAGAATAATCCTGGGAATCCTCTAAGCTGATTGTGTCCTAGATCTTTCTTCAGAAGGAGAATGACACTAAAGGATCTACTAGGCTTGTCACTTGGGATAATTAAGTTAACCTCTCTTGAGTCCTTTTCCTTACATGTAAATTCCCTCACAGGGAAGTGTCAAAATCAAATGAAGTGATGGATGTAAAAGTGCTTTGTAAACTGTGAAACACCATATATTTTTCTCAGCTTAATGAGCTACTATAAATTTATGGAAGGGGACTGAGGTCCAAGTAGAAAATATTCTCTTTTGTGGCTGACAATTTCTTCCAAAAGCCATTTCTAGCATGGTAGGACCAGAGCTTCAGACTCCTAGATTAGAAAATGAAGTCTTTAATGACTACTTATTTAGAATCTTCCAGAAGATTTTCATCTCTTCTTAAGGAAGAATTTACCTTAAAAGTGTAAATACTAGAACAATGCTGTTCTGTAAATTTTTCATTGTTAGTGGGGTTCCCCCCGCCCTTTGTTTCAAGAGCTTTGTCCATTATTGCCTCTCAACTTTCTCTCCACTGTATTGGTAATAAAACATGTTTTGTTTCCTTCAGAAAAAACTGTATTTTGGCTGATGAGATGGGCCTAGGGAAAACCATACAGTCCATCACATTTCTCTCAGAAATATTTCTGATGGGAATACATGGTCCTTTCCTCATCATTGCTCCATTGTCTACCATTACTAACTGGGAGCGAGAATTCCGAACATGGACAGAGATGAATGCCATTGTGTATCATGGCAGCCAGATTAGCAGGCAGATGATCCAGCAGTACGAAATGCTCTACAGGGATGCCCAGGTAAAATTAGCCTAAACCGCAAATTTATAGCAGCTGCTTAGTGTGATAACCTGCAAAGTAGAAACTTTCCTTTAAATGTTTTCCCACCTAGCATCTTGAAGTTTGGTTTTTCTGTGTCTTGGGTCACTGACCTTATAGAGAGTATTATTTTCATCTTTCTGATCTTGTATTATTAATAATGATATTCAAGGCCTTCAGGCATTCTTTCCATGCCCTATGATATTTCAAAGGCCAAGAAGCCTGACTTCAGGCTGGCTTTTGAAACTACTTTTAAATTATTGTTATTTTTAAATTTGAGTTGTCACATATGCTATGTGGACTACAAGCAAAGCAATTGTTTTTGGACAGGCATTGAAATCAGAAAGGGAGCTGGAAATTAATTCTTTTTTAAGAATCAAGAGGAAGCTTAGTCTTTGTTACATTAAAACAAACCTTTTTTTTTCCCTTCCCTTCAGTGAGAATCATCCACTGAATATACTTAAGAAGTAGTATACATTGGGTGCAGATTTTTGTAATGAAGTAAAATGAAAATTAAATTAATGGAAAGATACACTGTACATAGGCTTAGCAGTTGGACTGCCTCTGACTTGTACAGTTTGAATTGTTTGTTAGGGTTATACTGTTTAGCCAGAAAAAGTCTAATGTTTTTCCAAGGGGTTTAGAAGAAGGAGGAAGTGACACATGGGAGGAGTACAAAATCAAAACTATACTAGGTCAGCTCTATTCCTTAACAGTGACCCCAGGGGTTGGGACTAACTAAATGACTAAGTCCTACTAACTGGTAGTCCTTGCCCCAGGGAATTCTCATCTTCACTTTTCAACACTGCAAATAAAATGTGTTCTTCAGATGTGTTATAGGCAGTGAGTTAGTAAGATTTCCATTAGTATTCATTCAATACATGCTTTGATATCATTTTTGTCTGGAAATAGTGAGTAAGCATGGGTCAGCTGTAGGTTTGTTGTAGCAATTTATACAGTTGTTCTCATGTACTTCTTGTTTTCCTCACGCTGGCACTTTCTCTTGGTTTTGTTTAGTTTAGTGCCTTATCAGTATATGTAGGAAACCCAGGTTAGCAATAGGTATGCCACTAGAGCACAGATCTGTCAGGTTCTACCAAGTTAAAAGGTTTTGGGCCTCAGCAACTCTTTGAACGACTGATAGCTGTCAAGATACTGGAGAAGTGGCAGTGAAATAACCTTTGAAGTGTTTATTAAAAGGTAAGGGTACAGTGCTTTGTCTGTATTAGGTTCCTTTGTAGACGTATGTACAACAGTGCATTTTGACCTTTGACCATGTCTTACAAGTAATGTTAATATCAATCCTTCCAGTAATAATACAAGAATTTACTTTGCCCCAGAGTTCAGCAATACCCATTGATAGAATCCTATGGCTGTTTTTTATTTTATGTCGTTCTCAGGGCAACCCACTCTCTGGAATCTTCAAATTCCATGTTGTTATTACAACATTCGAGATGATTTTGGCTGACTGCCCAGAGCTGAAGAAGATTCATTGGAGTTGTGTGATAATTGATGAAGCACACAGACTGAAGAACAGGAACTGCAAACTTCTGGAGGGATTGAAGCTCATGGCTTTGGTGAGAGTTTGCAAGCTTATAAACCTGAGGATGTTCAATGACTTCTCCAAGTCTCCAGTTCAAGGAGCTTGGAAGCAATAGAGAAACTGTGACAAGGGGATTCTTCAGTTTTTTTGATAGGAACCAAGCCAGGAATACTACTTTTAGTTCTAGCTTGGTTTTATGCTTTTTACACTCAGAAAATTTGCCGTTTGTACAGAGGCAATATGGTATATAGTGGAAATAGAACTGAACTTGGAATGAGAAGACAAGAGTTGGAGTCATGATTCTACCACCCAATTCTTACGACCTTGGCCAAATCACTTTAGTCCTTGAT
Organism: Trichosurus vulpecula; assembly: GCF_011100635.1. Classification (NCBI taxonomy): domain Eukaryota; kingdom Metazoa; phylum Chordata; class Mammalia; order Diprotodontia; family Phalangeridae; genus Trichosurus; species Trichosurus vulpecula. The sequence continues at coordinate 105,649,471 of NC_050575.1, forward strand.
TCCTCTTCCAAGAATTGAAGGTTATAGTACTTGATCTCCTACCTCATTGGGTATTTATTTGGCAAGTACTTTGGCCATTTTAAAACACCCCAGATAAATGTCAGTTACTGTATTTTTTGACACCATTATTATTAGCCACACCCTCTTTTTTTTTTTTTTTTTTTTAGAGAAGTATAACAGGAGGGCCTGTAAAGACTGTAGATAGCCCCAGCATGGCATTGTCATTGTGAATAAGTGCTCCGATGCTGAACTGTTCTTCATTACATGCTTTAATTTGTATAGGAACATAAAGTGCTGCTGACTGGGACTCCCTTGCAGAACTCTGTGGAGGAACTCTTTAGTTTACTGAATTTCTTGGAACCGTCACAGTTTCCTTCAGAGACTGCTTTCCTGGAGGAGTTTGGAGATCTGAAGACAGAGGAACAGGTAAGCAAGAGCCTGGAGAAAATGAGAAGACACAGTATTGGCCCTTGCAGAGTCCCCTTCATTCGAGAAGTCAGCAGAACTCTCTGGAGTTCTTAGTAGTTAGTAGTAAAAGTAGGAAATTAGTAAAATTAGTATTAGTAAAAAACTTAATTTTTACACAGCCTTACTGTCTTTCCTAAGTGAGGAAACTAATTAACAATAAAATGCCCCCAGAAAGTTGATAAATTAAATTATAAATAAGAGCCATTGACAGCATGGCAATTTCTTGGTCTTCATGTCAACCACCTGAGGACTTCAAGATCTTGCTTTTGGCTGCTTTAATGGGAGCAGAATCCTCCCTTAATTTCTGTGCCTGTCCTTATAATAACAAGTATGAAACATGCTTGGGCCAGTGTTCTTGAATGCAGCTAGAAAGTATTACAGCTGGTGAGGAATTCTGAAGATACAAATGATTGTACTGATAGGCAGGTATAGGTTACTGAGAATAATTGCTCTACCTTTATCCATTTATGTTAAGTGCCTCAAGTTCTAGGTACCTTAGCACTAGGTACCTAGCCTGGGCTGGACTTTTTAATTGAAATGTCCTTGTATTCCCAGATAATATGACTGAGTTACTAGAAGCAGGTCTAATCTAGTTCCCAGCTTTTGCTGTATTTACTACCAGGGTAAGGAATTATGAAGATGTACTTTACCACCACCCCCCACCCCCGCTTCTATCCCAGATGCCTGGACCTTTTGACCTGTTGCTTGCTAGTTTATCCTAAATGAACAAGAGAAGGATATCTTACTCATTACAGTTATTCTTTTAACAATTGGCTATCCTGTTTTAACATTTAAAAACATAAAACTTGGGTCATACCACAGAAATCATGTTAAGGCACATGTAGTAAGCTCTCACTTATGACATTGTTTTCTGAAATGATTTCTTTCCTTCATATTGGAGGCTATAAATCTCTCTACTTGAGATAGATAATCAGCAAGAACTGTTCTTATTTTAAGATTCTTTGTGCTAGATCACAGGACAGGTAGAGAGTCGTAAAAATCTTCTTTCTACTTGCTTTCATTTTTCCTCATTCTCCCACTTTTTGCTTTTAATTGCTCCCATACTCAGGATGAGGTCATGATCTAACTCTGCGCCTTAAAATTGCCCCCCACTCTAAGACTCTTTCAGGATTTGAGTACTTGAGACCCCTCAGTGACCAAGACTTTAGAAGTACCCAGTATGCCATCAAATAATTCAGTTACTTCATGTTGTCATGAATCACACTTAAGAAACATGAAATAAAACTTCTTGCTTGAACCTCCTTGAAATCATGTACTGTTTTGACTTCATCTTTTTATCCCCTAGTGCCTAAGACTGCATTTTAAGTCGCAGGTACTTAGTCATTGTTTGTTGAATTCATTATAAGCTAGTGCAGGTCTTTCATTCATAGCAAACATAATGATGAAAATTGTTTTTGTGCTTGTTCTGTTCAGTAAGCAAAGACACTGGAGTTCTAACTTGATTTTAGTTTGTTCACATGATTAGAGTACATGCAACAACTGATGCCAAGGTCACAAGCTTGTGTAGACCAGTTTAGCTTTACTCTTTTATGGCTGCACTTTATTCCTGACCTACCCCATTTATCTCACTCGTGTTGTATCACAATGGAATTGGTTGAGAGGATGTAAAAGCTCAATGTATATCGACTATTATACTGGAAAAAGAATGCTAATTCATCCCCTATTAAACCATGTTCTTTATATGGAAAAGTTAGCCATTTTTGTTAGTCATCTTTTAGTGGTTTTTTTTGGTGGTAGGTGATAGTTTTAGTGCAGTATTTTGTGTTGTATTGCGGTAAGCTGCCCGCTTTGACCAAGGAGGAGAGAAGTGCCTCAGGCTAAAGACATTTTTCTGCACCTTGAGGCTCTTTAGTAGCTCTCTCATCAATGTCTCTTTTCAGCGTTCTGTCTCTTGTTTCCCTTTGCAGGTTGTAAATTCTCTGAATGCACGGGGACCATCCTCTCTCTTAGTTCCTTCCATAGCTGATATTCAATACTTATTTGTTCATTATACCAATTTGGTTCAGCATATATGTATTAGTGATTGAAAAATCTTGATGCTCACTTCACCATGGTTCAGAGGTAAACTAGTCTAATTTTCCTGGGCAGGTGAAGAAGTTGCAATCCATACTGAAGCCCATGATGCTGCGGCGACTGAAAGATGATGTGGAAAAGAACCTAGCTCCCAAACAAGAGACAATCATTGAAGTAGAGTTGACCAATATCCAGAAAAAGTATTATCGAGCCATTTTAGAGAAGAACTTTTCCTTCCTGACCAAGGGGGCAAATCAGCATAACATGCCTAATCTCATCAACACCATGATGGAGCTGAGAAAGTGCTGCAATCACCCCTATTTGATCAATGGTGAGCCAGGGGGGAACAAGGTAGGGTTAAGTCTTGCCACAGACCCCCGAGAGCAACAAGTTTGAATTAAGCAAATCATTCAAGTTCAGATGAATGCATTGTTTGTATGCCTTCTTCGGCCCTTTGACTGAGCATATGTGCATGTGGATGCAATTACTTGGCATTTTTGGCTCTCTTAATATTTGGGGTATTTCTGACTTGATTCCTCGGAATAAGTGGTTTCTGTCCCTACTTGATAGACCCCATTTTCCTTTTATTTAACTAGACCCAAATGGATTATCAGCAAAGACCTCCAAGAATCAATAACTAGTAGAGAATAAAATGGAAGAGGGTAGACACTTGGTAGAGAGGAAACATATTGAAGCTAGGAGAGTTTGGGGTCAGAAACAACCCAGAAAGTGGATGGTGATTTTGAAGCAGAGTGGATGTGAATACGGGGGAAAGCAGCAGTGGTGTGTATATATAGGTTGGGGTCTGAGTGATGGTATGTGTAAGTTGTTTATCTCCAGCATTGTTCTGCCACGGCTGGCTTTGGTTAGGACATTGTGCCTTTGCTTTCACGTATGCAAGATCAATGCATGATTTTACATTTCCTAAAAACCACAGAATATGGGACTGGAGTAGCTGAAAGAGGGAGAATTAACTTCATTGGAGATGGTGCTTCAGAGATCCAGTATGGTATACAGTGTGTTTACAGGTGGGTGTGTGTACGTGTACACAAGTCAGTTTTTAGTTACAGCTGTCATTAGATGTGGGAAGTTGAACTGGGACATAGTGAACTCTGGTATTAATGGGAAAATCTTTGCTAAATAGTTAGGAAGATATGAGGAAGTTCTAGGAAAGATGGCATTATAGCAAAAGGGTGTTTGGTTGTATCCATGGCATATTTTGGCAAGAAGTATGGGCCAATAGAGAGATTACATAATATGCAGTTAGTGACAGTTTGAATAAGAAAGCTGCAACAGTTGGCTCTCATCTCTGTCTGTGTTAAGGGGGGTGAGGGGACTAGAGGTATGGATAGTCCAGAAGTCATTTTTTCTTTTGGTCTTAGAATGTATCCTCTCATTTTGAATATGGGTGTGTGTTCTTGGAATTCATGACACTTCAAACCAAAGAATGAACCTACACTGTGAAAACTAAACCCATCAGGAGCTAGAAAAATGTGGGGCTTTGCTGTCCTTTTCTCCAACTGAACCCTATTGTTATTTTTGTTATTAAAGCAATATAACTAAGTTTATATTGTGTCTTACGGTTTACAAAGTGCTTTATATCCATGATCTCATTTGTCCTCTTACCTCTGTGAACTTTGTAGTACATGTATTATTATCTTCATTTTACAAATACATTTTACAAATAAGTAGAACTGAGGTTCCAAGTAGTTGTGACTGGCCGCGTAACCTTAGACTAGATGGCAAAGCCCTGATGTGACCCTAGGTCTTCAGACTGCAGGTCCCAGGGTTTGTTTTTTTTGTTTTTGTTTTTGTTTTTTTTACTACACTAAGCTACCTGCTTCTTATAGCAAAGAAGTGTTTTCTCACGAGGTTATTGAAAAAAGCAAAACAAGAAACAATAATGTCCTAAAGATATTAAAAGCACCTGTACAGATATATTAATAGTTGATGAAGATTTACCAATTGAGAATTTTCATAAAGAAAAGTCCCAAGAGTTTGTTAAAATAATATTCAGTTTGAGTTCTAATTAGTTTAGATATCAAAAAAAGGTTATAATGGAATTTCTTGTTAGCTTTCTGTGAAGCATTTTTGAGTCTCACTGGAAAGCTTAGAATGTGGCATCTAGAAAACTCTTAGTAACCGATAAAGAGTCCTTGTGTAGGGAAAAGTGCTAGGCTGCAAGGCTAACCCTGCTGCTGCCCAGGTTGAATCTGTTCATTTTACTTGGATGCCCAGCTCTAGGGGATTTAGGACTTGAAGCCTAAAAATTAACTTTTCAGATATTGCTTTATTTTTCTCCCTTGGCTTTTGAGCTGTTCTTTTCCAAGAAACAGATAATCTCTTTCATCCTGGTAATTTGTGCAAAGAATGCTTTTGTTCTGTTCCGTTTTAGGGGCAGAGGAGAAAATTCTGGAAGACTTCCGTAAAACACATAGTCCTGATTCTTTGGACTTTCAGCTGCAGGCCATGATTCAGGCAGCAGGCAAACTGGTGCTAATTGATAAATTGCTCCCCAAGCTCATTGCTGGTGGACATAAAGTGCTCATCTTCTCCCAGATGGTGCGTTGCCTTGACATACTAGAAGATTATCTCATCCAGAGACGGTGAGTAGTATCCTGAAAGGGCTACGTGACAGGTACCATTCACTCCCTTTCCTTTGTACATTTGATCACAGAAGTGCACAAAACATGATATGGAATGAAATTAATAGGATTAAAACTACTAAGTAAATGAATAAAAGAATGAATGAAAAAGTATGTATTAAGTACCCACTATGTGCCAAGCATTGTACTAGGCACTGTGATTACATTCAGAAATGTTCTCAGTGAGTTCATATCCTAAAAGAGGACAGCTTATGTAAGAGTCTGAGTGGAGACCGTGGTCAAGGCAGTGGCAGTGGTTTGCCCTACTACCTTGTACTTACTCACTCCTGGTTCTCCCTCAGGATACCTTTCTGCTTCAGCTAGACTAGCTTCCCTGTCCCCTTGGTGATAGTTCATCAGCAACTGGTATTAGTGTCAACTTGATGTCATGCCTTTCTCCATAAAGGTTGCTGCTCTGGGCAACAAAAAGGGATGAATTCAGAGAAACCTACGAAGACCTGTAAACTTATGTGGATGTAGAACAATTATAGGTTAATCCACAGAACTGTTATCAAATATATGTACTTATATGTGTGTGACTGTGTGTGTATATTAATAGAGTAAAAGTTTTTTGAGTACATTTAACACATCTTGTTTATCTTTGTTTTTAAAGGCAAACAAAAAGCTTTCTTTCTCATATTGTTGTCCTTTGTGGCTCTCTGGCTTGAGTATATCCTATTATTAATACTACATGAGTTTGCTAAGAAACTACCAATAAGAACTCCCATTTAAACAAGGCACTTTTACATACATGATCTGCATTGATCTTCATAATTAACCCTGTGATATAGATAGGGAAGAGATTTTATCCCCTTTTTACAGATGAAGAAACTGAGGCTGAGAGAATATGCCCATTTTCCCCAGGGTGATGGTATTCCCAAGGTAATCGAATACTGGTCTTCTGATTCCAAGTCAAATACACTTTCTGCTCCTCACATACAAAATAACACTTCATGCAGTGAATCAGCTGATCTTCATTATTTAAAAATGATTAACGCTGAATTACCAAATTGATGGGTTATATCAGGTCTTTAAAAAATAAAAAGTGTGCATAGTATTGATAGTGAAGTGTTAATTGCCAGGTTTTTTTTCTTACTGAACTAGGCCTCACGTTTTTTCTTCTTCTTGAGTTGAGTTTCCTCTCTTATAGTTATCAATTTAACTTTACTTCTCTTTAATTTTGCGCCAGGCTTTGAGGCAAACATGAAGAAATAACTGAAGGATCTGCCAATCACACAAGTAATTTATGAAGCTCCTACTGTGGGCCAGGCACTGACCTAGGTGCTGAGGATTCAAGTACAAAAATAAAATAGATGCTGTCTTCAGGGAGCTTCCAGTATATCAGGGACTCATTTTAACCATTCTTTTGACATTTTTAAAGTGTATGAGATTAACAAGTTAGTAATTTTGACTTTTTTAACATTAGTGAGATTTTCTTTCCTAGTTTAGTAGCCATGTCATGCTTGTTGATGATTTCTCATCATCCTCAAAGATTGTAAAAGTTAACATCATATCCATGGTAGTATCCATCCCAGGAATCTCTCTTAACAGTGTACCAAGGGACTTACAGAAGGCTATGGTAGTATTCTAGGACTTAAATATTGAAACATTAGTAAGACATCCTTCATATGAATATATGGTTCCCTGGTATCTCTAAATCTTTTCTTAAGGTAATATTTCCTTCTTTGACTGTCTCTTAGCATAATGGTTTTTCATAAATTTAGTGTCCGTGTTGTGACATATATTTGCTCTACATATTGTATTTTTTTATTTTAGTGGATATCCTTTAGGTTTTAATTTATTGGGATTTGGTGACAAGTCCTTGCTTATCCTATACCACACCATTTTGTAATTTTATAGTCAATTCTTAGTCATATCCTCTTTCCACCTTTGTTCTTCCAGTCTAAAGAGTTCTAATCTTTATTCTGGCCTCATGTAGAAGCTGTGCTTCCCTATTAGTCACTTGATAATTTTACCCACCTTTCCCTGTGGCTTTTCCAACTCTTTTTTAGCTTTCTTAAGATGTAGCAGCCAGAACTACACACAGAATTCTGGTATGGATAGGTCTTGGCTTTGTACCAGAAGTATAAGAAGGGAATATTGATTTCTGTTTTGATGCTGATTTCTTTCCTAAGGATGTTCACTTTTGTGTTGGTCTTTTGGGCCAAATTAGATATGTATCTTAGGAGAACATAAAATTTAAAAAATCACAAAATATTATAATTAGAAGGGCCCTGAAAGGTCATTTATTCTAATTGCTCACTCAGTGCAAAATTCCCTTATTAAAATCCTGCATAGTTCCTGGTTTGAATATTTTATTGATAGAATATAAAGCCAGAACTAGCATATGGCAAATGGGGCCTTGCCTCAAGGCCCCAACATGGGGGTGCGCAGTCAGGGTTGTGTTCTTCTTTCTTGTAGCAACCACTGTCCACAATCTTGTGCCTCATGGTGCTTCCATATGGCACAGCCTTGCAGCCAGAATTCTGTCACTCTGGCACTCCTCTTCCCAACCTGTCTCTTCACCCAGCTCTCAATCCTTCTTCTGTTACCTGATTCCATGAAATACCCTGCCTCTTCCCACTTAATTGTTTTTGCCTTAGATGAAAAATGTTCTATCTATAGCTGTGTAACAACCCTATTTCACAGGATAGCCTGTTCTATTTTGGGACAGGTATAATTGTTAGTTTTTGAACCCAAATTAACTTTTATTCTACCCATTCATCCTAGTTTTGCCCTTTAGAGTCACATGAAATAAGGATACTCCTTCATCCTCAAAGCATACCTACTGTGTTTGACGATAGTGATTATCTTCACCCTAAGTATTCTCTTTTTCAGAATAAACATCTCAGGTTCCTTCAACACTTCCTCCTATGACAGTTTCCAGACCCCTTAATATCTAATTTTTCTTTTTCTGGATATACTACAAATTTGTCATCATTGCTTTTAAAGTACTATTGCTAGTGATGAATGGGCATATGTGGCCTCCCCAGTACAGAGTACATTAAAACTTTTACTTTCCTTTTTTAACAAAACTTGGGATTGTATTAACCTTTTTTGTATTTGGCCTTATTAGTCTCTTGTTAGTTTCAGTCTATCTTTCCAACTAGAGTTGATCATTTTTGAATTCTGATTTCTTTCAGATATCATAGGGGTTACTAACCTCACCAGGGTATGTATATTCCAAGGGAGAATACAAGAAGCTTGTCATGAGTGCATGGAGAATATCTGGTAGATAACTATATTATCCTATTTAGATGTTCCAAAAGTAGGTAGCAGTTAGTGGAAAAAAAGTTGTGGATTGGAGGGCAAAGAATGGTGAAGAAGTTAAGATGGGGTAGGAAAATAGAAAGCATTTTATTGCCTCTGAAAAATTTGATAGTTGTAGGGATAATTGCACTCACTCAAACCAGATGAATGATGTTTTAATACAAAACCCCTTTCATATTGAGCTAGGAAAAAAAAGTCAGGCTGGTATGGAAAAAAATAAAACCAGAAACTGATTGAACTTGTTAATAGCCAAAATTCTAAAGAATTTTCCATCAATCAAGTTAACGTAATTTTTTATGTTCCCTTAGTAAAATATCTCCTTACTAAGCATGCTTATAAAACTTTAATTCCCTTTATAGAAACTTATCTTTGTGAATCAGCACTCTCAGTCCTATTTTTAATCAAATCCAAAGTAAGAAACAACCTAGAGGCTGAACATGATATGTAGGAATCACTTTCGAAAACTATACCAAGAATAAAACTGTTGGTTGACAAGAAATAGAATCAAGGGTCTTAATAATTTATCTGATTTAACAACTTTTTGATACCAAACAATGTTGTTATATGTTAAATAAAAGTTTTCTTTTTGAAAAACTAATCTTTTTTTGTTTCTTACATGTACAGGCATAGTAAACTCTAGAATTTATTTCCTTGCATTTTGAATAGGAGGTATTATTCCCAGACCTAGGGAAGGTTTACTGAAAGCCGTAGGACGAAGGAACCAAAAAAGATTGGGAACCCTTGAGAGAGAATATACTGCCCATCTCAGCCTCATGCGTCATCATCAAAATCTTAAATGAGTCTTTATCGAGCAAGGAAAAGCAGGCAGCCCTCAAGCACAACACTATTGACATCCCTTATGTTAACATTCATTAATTAATCAGCCATCCAATAACCTGCCAAATCAGGAATTTAGTATCTGTTTTTAACAGAAAGGAACATCTGACAAATAACTAGATTTGAGGTATTCTTTATCACCACTTTATATGACTAAGATTAAAATGTGTTCCTTTAGCAACAGTACTTTTGTCTCTTACCATTTTCTTCTTCCAGTTGCTCTTCACTGTGCTATTACCTCTGGTTCATAGGTTTTCACTCAGGTATACTTTACTTGCATGTAGTGCTATTTTTGCACACGTTCTGTTGTATGTATTCATTTGGAATAAGGTATATGAACCCTTCCGTTACCGTTTCCATTCACGAACTTTCTTATTCATCATTTTGTGTTAAAATTATACATTTACTTTGTTTCTGTTATCCCTATTCCATTGATAAACATCTTGAAGGCTATCGGTGTTAATCCTGTCTTCATTGATATTTTTACCGAAGAATTATTGAGAATTACCTCCACTATTGATCTTTCCATGTCATACCTGATGTTTTTCTGGTACCCACTTTTAGGCCATAAAAGGTGATAGGGTTTTGTTTAATTATTTAAATTTCATCGACCCTGATTTTTTTTTCTTAATATTAAAAGTAGTTTCCTGAGACTTTCTGTTGTTGCCTGAATCTTATGATCAAACTTGACTCACATCTTACTTTCTCTTAAAAGAAAAATTAAACTGAGAATTTTACATAAAATTAAACCACTGAATATACTTAGGATTGGCTTTGTTGTTCAGCCTTCATAAAGGAGATAAATATTACTCCAGTTTTTTTAACCTGCCCTCTTTCAAATTTTGATACTAATGTTAGTAAATAACTGATGTTTTAGAGGAAGATATTGTTACCCAGTGTAATAATGGGCAATAACTGTTAGATTTTGCAAAACAAGATTTCTTTTTGACCATAGTGTTATTGTGTTCATATAAAAGGATAAAATTTAAAGTCTTAACCCAATAAATTTCCTGTGTTTTTAACTATTCTCCCTTTAAAATGTGCTCATTTGCTGCTTAAACTCTTACTGTTTTTGGGTACCTCCAGGTACACATATGAACGGATTGATGGCCGAGTACGAGGAAACCTACGCCAAGCCGCTATCGATCGTTTCTGTAAACCAGACTCAGATCGCTTTGTCTTCCTCCTGTGCACCCGAGCAGGAGGCCTTGGTATCAATCTCACTGCTGCTGACACCTGCATCATTTTTGATTCAGATTGGAACCCACAAAATGATTTACAGGTAACTATAAGGTTGATAAATATTTCACTTGGTCACCCTTAAAATCCATAAACTAAAAGCAGTAGTAAGCCTAAGTTACTACTATAAAAGGGTACTTCTGCCCAGTATTGTGCTAAGCACTAGATATCTAGGTTAATAGTTTCTATCAGATAGGAAAACTTAAGATGGAAACATTAAGCCTTCCAACTAAATAGGATTCATTGCTTTCTACTTTGAATTGCAACATTAGTTCAAATTGGCTAATTTTTTTTTAAATCCATGATTTCATTGATGTGACTATTATTTAATCAACATAAATTCCAACGCTTCCATAGATGATGCAGTGAGGGCTGCAGTTGGAGTCAGGATGACTTGAATTCAAATACTCCTTCAGGTACTTACTAGTGGTATGGCTCTAGGCAAGCCATTCTATCTACCTCAGTTTCCTTATCTATAAAAATGGAAGTGATAATACTTGCTGTGAAGATCAAGTAAGTTGACATAAAATTCTTTTTGCAAGTTGAAGTACTATAGAAATGTGAGGCAGTAGTACTTGTCGTCATTGTCTGAGTAATTGTAGGTGACAAATTAGGTGTAGGTGACAAAATAAGTTTGATCAAAAAAATTCATCACCTGCTGGCCAGTTCTTCTGATAATGAAACTTCTAAAGCTTAACTAGAATCCTTGAACAAGAGACAGTTTTTCATCAGGCACATACTCAAAGCCATTCCCAGCTGAGAAGGACCTGTTAGAGCTCTTCTGGGAGAGCCTTTCTAAGTACTTGTGGTTACCTCCATGCTGCAATGAAACATTGAAGTAGAACTTTGGGTCAAGTTGGCTAAAGCTTACCCTCAAAACATCTGTTGAGAATCAATTGATATTTGGGGCAAAGCTGGGTTTTTCTTGTAAGCAGTCAAGGTTTTGAAATTGGTATCCAGATCTTTCTTTTTCTACAACACCCAAATAAATTAGTGGAACCAATCACTACTGCTTTCTGGGTCCTGTTTTTTAAAAAAATTTTATTAATTCTTGTTTTTACGTGACAATCATGTCCAGATAAAGAAACCCACCACAATTACTGCATGAATCTTCTCATAACAGACAAAATCAGTTTTGCAGAGCTCCAATAATGTACATACATAGCTTTCCCCACCTATAGTTCCCTACTTCCTTGTGGTATGAAGGAGAAACTTGCTCTTCTTTTTTCCAAGCCCAAATGGGTCATTACAACTACTTAACATTTAGCTTCATTTCATTGGAGTTTTGTTTTGTTTATGTAATCTTAGTCATTGTAAATATTGTTTTCTTTCTTCTTACCTTACTCTAAATAAGCAATATTGTGAAGTGGATAAAGAATTGGCCTTAGAGTTCAGAAGACTTGGGTTCAACTCCTACCCTTGACACATACTGGCTGTGTGAGTTTGAACAAAAAACTTAACCTTACGGTGATAATTATTTTGATTTTTTAGCCAGTTATCCACTGGGGAATGGTCCTTGATAGTTCTGACTATTTTGAGAAGTAAATAGATTTGGTGTTTTAGACACCTCTCCTCTGATTTCAGAGAAGATGCCAAGCTGTATTGATAGAGTTTTCACATTTGGAAAGTCTCTGTACCAGTGGAGTCTCGGGTTCAATCACTATCCTTATCCTGCCTTCCTCTGGATCAGTTTACACACGTCTTCCCATGTTTTATATTCTGTGTTTCTTTCATTTGCTACAATTTCTTCAGCCAATCGATAAAATCACCCACTTTGTTTGCAGTTTGTAACTACTGCAAAAAGCGCTGCCAAGAATATCTTGTTCTGTAGGGTCTTTGACCTCCTTGCTGTATATGACCACAGTAAGTAGGATCTCTCTGTCAACAGTTTAGTGACTTTTCTTGCACAATTCCGAATTGTTTTTCAGAATGGGATCAGTAAAAGGTTCCATTTACTGTGTAGTGGTGTGTCTGTCTTCTCACTGCCTACCGCTTATTCTGTTTTCATCTTTTGTTATCGTTGCTAATTTACTGGGAAAAATCTCAGAGTTGTTTTAATTTTTATTTCTCTAGTTACGAGTGATATGGAACCATCTTCCATAAGATCATTGATAATCTTTTCATTTTGGTCCACTGTACCCACTCTATTCGGGAATGGTTCTGATTGTATTTTGAGGAATAAATTGATTTGGAGAATAAGGTACAATAGATGGCCTTGAGTCTAATGTGTTTCATGGTAGGATTGTTCCTTTTAATCAAATATTTGGGTTACTAGAGTACCATCATCTTTACCATATATTCACAAATTACCTTGACACTATAATAATTGGTTCTTTATTTGATCTGAGTCATCATTTGAAACATTAATTTCATTGTATTATAGATACATGGAAGTACTAATAAGATGCCAGCTAAAAAGAGAGTTTACCAAAGATTCCTTTATTTAAAAAACATCCAATTAGATCTTTTTTTAGGACAATTGAATATGTCAATTTATAAAATCAAATGAACAGAACAGAAGCTACACCAAGAGTTGTCTCAAAGCAGTACATAATAAATGAATGTTGTCAGGGGTAAATGCCATAGAATTCAGAAGAGGGAGAGATTCCTCTAGGTTGTTGAGGATCTAGAATATTTCATAATATGAAGAGGCATTTGAGCTGGCTCTGTTGAAACATGGATTGGTGATATGCCATGTAGGACAGCATTTTAAGGTAGGAGTAATGGTGTAAGTAAGCAAAAGTGTGGAGGTAAGAAAGTATTAAGTGTTAAGAAAGTATCTGACGAATATTGAGTAGTCCAGTTTGGCTCATTCAGAAAGATGAGTTATTGATAAGGCTGTTAAGGTAAGTTATAACTGGATTATCGAGGGCTTTGAATGCTAGGCTAAGACACTTGGATCACCCTTTTGGTGAGGATTCCCAACCTTTTACAGGAAGAACTATGTTTCATTTCCTTAAAACTTTGATATCACAGGATTAGGGGTGAGGTAGAGGGGTTGGGTAAAGTTTATAGAGAAAGTTGTGACAGCATTAGTAGGCCAGGAATACTTTTTATAGGTATCATTCTCTTCCTTACAGAGAAATCCAATAAACCTCATAGGGGAGAGGGCTTTAGAGCTAATTGAGAGAAAAGCAGTATTATTAGTGTCATCCAGCTTAGAGCATTTTTAGAAAAAACTTTGAGATGCATAAGAATGTAGTATTACAGAAAGTTCTAGAGATGACTGCCCTGCAGCCTGCTCTCTTCTGATTAGTGAGTCTCTGCCAGGGATCAACATTTTTGGAAGGGTGCTCACTTCACTACCCACTCAACTTACTCTGCAGATTGCTCCGCCTTATTAGCATCCTTGGCCAGCTCCAGATGACTTCACCCTGAGGCCTGCTCTCTCCTGATTGTGACTCTTCCCTATTGTCTCCTATTCACCCACCTCCCTGCTTTCCAGCTCCATTTTATGTTCTGTCTTCCCATGTTAGATAGAATGGAAGCTCCTTGAGAAAAGAGACCATCTTTTCTTGTGTTATATGCCCCATACTTAGTACAGTATGTGCTTAATAAATACTTCATTTATCTCTAGAATCTAGACCATCCCAATCCACTGTTGATATGCCTGCTAAGAAACAAGATAGCCTAGAAGTTTTTTGAGCTAGAGAGTAACATGATTAGAGTAGTATTTTAGTTCTTTATGTAAAAAGCTGGGAACCCTCACCAAAAGGATGATCCAAGTGTCTTAGCCTAGCATTCAAGGCTCTCGATAATCTAGTCATAACTCACCTTAACAGCTTTATCAATAACTCATCTAACATTGGAAAAGACTAGGGAAGGGGGGAAACTGAAGGAAAGGAGAGCAGTCCAGCAAGGTTATCAGGTTGTATCATGAAGTAAGAAATGGAAAGGAAAGGATGAACCACCTGATAGAGGGAATGAAAAATCAGTGGAACTTAGTAATGGGTTACAATAGGACAATAGGATTTTAAGCCGAAGTAACTGAAAGAATAATAGTACCACTGTCAGAAATGGGGTAGTTGAAAAGGAAAATGGGACTGGAGGAGCACAGCAGAATAATTTTCATTTTAGACATTTAGTTGAAGCTATGGCAGAATAGGTAAGTAGAAATATATAAAAGGAAGATGGAATTGGGGGACTAGACCTAGGGAGAAAGGTCAAGATTAGAAATTTAAGTTTTGTAGTCTTCCCAATTACTTGAGTCAAAAAAAAAGAAAAAGTAAAGAAGGTTGAGTATGCATCGGCATTATAGTAGTTGTTGGATGAAATTCTAGGCCTTGAACATTGGAAGAATGCCAGCATTTTAAGTAAAAGAGTTTGGGAAGATTATGTCTGGTGATCTCTTTGTCAAGTAAAATCATAGTATCATAGAATTTTTGAGTTGATCAGATCTTAGAAGTCACTTTTTAGTGACTTTTTTAGCCATTGCTAAAAACATATCCACATGTTGTCCCACTGGGGTTTTAGCTACTACCTCTGTTCAGTCATCTGTTATTCAGAAAGAGAAGTGATAATTTCCTGTTTTGAAATAAATCTTTTGTCATACTTCTAGAAATTGTCTTAGTCATTCAACATTGCCCAAAGATAGAATAATGAAGCTGTTCAATCATACTATTGTTGGTGACACAGAGAAGAGGATACTAGATTAAACAGAGACTCAGTGGCCTTAAACACAGCTTTGTTTTCAGGATCCTAAGGGTACAAGTCCAAAAGAATCCAAAAGACTCAGGGGCTCTGATGAAACTAAAGTAGTTTCTAAAGCTACTCTGATCAAGAGCAACCTTGGGAGATCTTAGAATTATATATGCCAATTTGCAAAGTACTTTTATACACATCAGCACATTCAGACTTCTCAACAACCAAATAAGGTAAGTAAAGCAAGAACTTAGGGCAGCTAGGTGGCACAGTGGTTAGAGTGCTGGGTCTGGAGTCAAGAAGATCCGAGTTCACATGCGGCCTCAGATTGCTTACTAATTGTGTGATCCTGCAAGTCACTTGACCCTGTTTGCCTCAGTTCCCTTATCTGTAAAATGAACTGGAGAAGGAAATGGCAAACCAGTATCTCTTCTCAAACCTCCCCCCCTCCACCCCCCGCCAATAATGGAGACACGACTGAACAAAAACAAAAAGGCAAGAACTACTTTTTTCATTCCACAGATGGAGGAGACCTGAAGCTCAGAAGGGTTAAGTAATTTGTCCTAAGTTGTACACCTTCTGGATGACAAAGCTAAGTCTTCTTCAAGTCACATATTTTAGAATTAACAGGGATCTCTGCAGCAATCTAGTCCAACCTGTATATTAAAAGAGTCCCCACTAGAACATACCTTATGGGTGGTTGTCAGCATGGAATCTGTGCTTGGAGATACCTGGGGGGGAGGGGGGGGCACCATATTTATATAGTTCTAATTGTTAGAAAGGTTTTCCTGACACTGAGCCTAAATTTGCCTGTTTCCACTCACTTGACCTCCTTCTGTCCTCTGGTGCCAAACAGAACAAGTCTGATCCCAGTTCCTTATGACAGTAAGTAGCAGAATAAGACCAAGGAGGCTTTCTATAGATGTCATTCCCAGGCCTTCAGGTACTTAAAGGCAACTAGCTCTGTGTTGATTACCATTTCGAGTATATCATGCTGCCTTTCTATCCTAATCTCTGGTAACATTTAGTCCGTGTTTGTTCTCATGCATGGTTATTCCTGGTTGAATCACAGTGTCAGGGCTAGCCAGCGTTTATCCAGAGCAGAACTTGTAGTGGCTCTGAGATGTCAGAGATTCATTAGATCAGCAAACTCAAAGAGATACTGTTCCTCCTGTGTGGGGACTATTCCCCATCTCCTCTCACCTTTACCCCCAGCTTCTCAGCTCCCTTTTAGGTGTAGACTTCCTCCACTAGAATGTAAACTCTTTAAGGGCAGGCTGTCTTTCTCTTTGCTTGTATTTGTAATCCCAGTGTTTAGCACAGTGCCTGACACATAGTAAATGCTTAATAAATTCTCCTTGCCTTGCCTGCATCATTGGAGGTGGCCCAGACGTAAACCAGCCTCATACATAAGGACAAGGGCATGCTTCACTGGAAAATTAAAGGAGGGTCATGTAACAATCATAATACCTTTACAATACTTTTCATGATTGTTAGCAAATAGGTGATTTCTTGAGAATAGATTAAACTGGTTTATTGTCTCCGTTCCTATCTCACCAAATGACCACTACCTACATCAGAATAACTGTTGGTCGAGCAACAATCCATGTTTTGTTTTGTTTTTCCTTTAGAGATTTCTCATACACAGTATATACTAATGTCAAATTCGTCTTGAGCTGTCATGCTGCAACAAGTACTGTTGGGAGTCAGAGAGGAAGTAGCAACATAGGGCATCAAAGACATTAAAGATACTAGAACCCAGTGTTAGGAATTGGCTAGTACCAAATACATAGAGAGTTCCATTACAGTCAGTGCTGAAGGGCCTACGTAATATTACTGGATTTTCTGGATGAAACAATGTAAAACTTGGCATATCACCTCATTACCATGCTGGTTCACTTTTGGTAAGCATATGTGTCCCTATTTTATATCTGCCCTGACACTGAACAGTGTTAGCTCTGTAGTTGCATGTGTTACGGATATACAACAGAGACAGCTTGTTTGAAGAGAGCCTTTGAAAAAAATGTATTTTATTCTGCTGAATCATGGGTCAGTGGTTTTTTTTGGGTTTTGTTGGGGGGCATAGTGGGGGTTGTAGCCAACATACAATAAACTCAATGGGATCTTATATTCTTCATACTTCTCTGACTTTTGTATGACTGAAGATGTTTTCTGCCGTAAGAAGGTATCCGCATAAGCTGTAGCGAATAGTCTGCTTGTCCCCTTTCCATATTCCCATCAGATTCCTTCAGTACAAGCATAGGCCATTCTCATAGAGTTAAGAAAGTACACATATGGGGTAGTATTTACTGTTGTTTTCTTGGTCTCCTTGTTTTGCTAATAGTGCCATGTGTTATCTGGGCCCAGAATAGATTTGGATGGAGGACTTAAGGCCCGATCTTATTTGGGAAATTGTGTAGTACTTGGAATAATCCCGTGCTGCTTATTGCCATAAAAGTTCACCTGCATAATAGCAGTAGCCTCTCAATGATGCTGATTACTAAAATTAATAGAGTATAGTAAGTTCAGAAGAGCTACGATTGCAGACAGTCTAAAAGCAATGGAAAGACACACAGTTGGATATAAACAGTTTGAAGGATGTTACCAATTATGATTTGTGCATACGTGGTAGTATGAAAACATCACGGTGGTTAAATATAACCAGAAAAATCAGTGAGTTTTCATATAACAAGAGTGGGGGATAATAGATAAAAGGAGTATTGTACCATAAGAGGATGTGGAGGTGGTGTGACTTTCACAAAAAAGGAGAACAAACCCAAGATGCTGATGAAATCTGGAACCAGATCTTAATGCTAAGATTAAAATTAGATAAAACCTACATTGTGTGTGCGTGTGTGCGTGTGTGCGTGTGTGCGTGTGTGTGTGTGTGTGTGTGTGTGTGTGTGTGTGTGTAAGATTGTAAATTCCGGGTTTCTTGCCTCAACAGAGGAATTGGCTGATTCAGCCAGCAGTATCTTCTTACTCAAGTTCATAGTCATATCCCCTTCTAAAAAGTGGCTGCTCTTAAACCTCCCTTTCCCTGACAAGGGGATGTGCAATGCTGCCAATCCTTGGAACAGAGGCAGTCACAGTGGGCCTACCAGTGGAGCCTCTCTCCTCCCTTTCTGCTTCATGTGGGCCATATCTACGCATTTCCTTCTGATTCCCACTGTGGATGTTGCTGTACCCAGAATGGCAACTTCTTGCCTGAAACAGAGCCTTGCAGTTGTACAGGGGTTTCAGAAACAGTAGTGGGGAACTCCCCGAGTTCAAAACCCTTGTTGTTGAGTAGTTCTAGAAAGGGGAGAAGCTTCTTTTTAGTGGCATCCTTCTTCCCGTTGGTGCCCTCTTCTTTTGTGATCTCTTGTTTCCTTACTCAGATGTCTGTTTCCCTTGGGTTTCCCTTTTACTTCTCAAAAATCCTCACTCAGGCCTGCTATGAACCTTTGGGTCTGCCTGCTTCTATCAAAGCTTATTCTCAGTTATTTGTAACCTTGGAAAAGGGTCTGATAAACAAATGCACCTTTAGATGTTGGGTTAATTGCATTTTTAGTGTTAACTTTAAGAGGCAAATCATTGACCAAAATAATGATTTTTTAAAATAAAATTTCAGGCATTAGGGGTAGTTTAGAGGGAAAGATGAATTTGGAAAAAGTCCTATAAAATCATACCACATAAGCAGTTACCACCTCCACTGTGGCATAATCAAATATTGGAACAAACAGTAGACATTCTGATGTAAGTCCCTGACTTCTTCCTGTTTTTCTCACCAATACCTATTTTGAATATCACTGCCTCTTTCCTTTAGTCTTCTTCAGTAATGATTTGGTGAATGATCCCTGTACTATACAATGAAAGAAAAATTATGCACCTGTGAATAGTACAGGCAAGTTATTAGATCCATACCAGCATCTTAAAACTGTTCCGAGATCCCTCAATCCTGATTTAGGTATATTTCTATTCTGATTTGGGGTTCATGTGCTGAATCTATGACATACCTCATGAACTTTCAGAATTAAAAAAGGCTATTTTTAGTCCTCAGGACTAAAAAGGAGATTATCTAGTTCAGTTCTCTTGTTAATGAGGAAACTATGACCCAAGAAAATTATCCTTGGACTAATTTCTTTAGCCTTCCTGTCTTGAATCTTGCATTCTTACTTCGTTTTCAGATTTTCTGATTTAGAAAACAGAGACTCTGTAGGAGCCTTCTATAACTTTTTAGAGATATTTGTTATTTGGGCTACTCCTGAAACATCAAATATACCGAAATTGAGGTATTCAAATAAAGATTGTCCTCCCGTGTATTCAACAATTTTTATTCAGAATGTTTCTGGAGTTCATATTTATAAATTGTATATAAATTGTAAATAACACAAGAAAATCAGTCTCCTTGCTTTGCAAACACATCTTAGTTTTGACCAAAAGTTATGTTACCCAATTTGATCACTTGCCTTTTTTTAATACCAGATCTATCTCTGAATGACTTTAGACTGTTTTCAAAAATCAGATTACTTTCAAATGATGAAGATTTGTTACCACTTAGCAAATTCCAGAGAATGTGCCTCAGTCCCTGAAAGCATTGCCAACAAAGGAATTCCCCTAAATATTTCAAGCAGTAGCAGCACTGTTAGAGTAAGTAAATGGCCTTCCAGAGTGACTGCTTTGAGAGTTAAGTTTTAGTTTAGCTACCTACATTGGTTTTTTAAAAATCAGGCATATTCTTCTACATTAAATAATTTCTTACAGTGGAAAATACTGCTTCTGCCTGTTAAATCAATAAGCATTTATTAAGCACCTATTACATGTTAGGTTCTGGGGATAGAATACCAAAAATGAGACCGTCTCCATCTTTAAGGAGGTTGTAATCTATCAGGGAAAACAAAATATACACATATAATAAGTGCAAAATATATCGAGGTAGTATGGAATTGGCTGAGGCACTAACAGTTAAGGGAGATTAGGAGAAGTCTCAGCTAAGCTTGAAAAGAAACTAATATATTTCAGGCATGGGGAACAGTCTGCTAAGACAGAGACAGGCAGTGGGAAGCATAAACTATAATGATCAAGGAAGAGCAAGGCCCCATTTGTCTGGATCATAGAGTACATGAATGAAAGTAGTGTGTAATAAGACTGTGAAAGTTTTTAAATGTCAAAGAAGAGTATGTATTTTGTCCTAGAGGCATAAATGATCCACCGCTTGAGATTCTTGGGCAGGTGATCAACATGGATCGTGCCTGGGCTTTAGGAATAACATTGACAGGTTGTGGAGGATGATGGATTGGAAAAGGGAGAGATAATGTAGAAAGACCAGTTAGGAAGTTATAGTCTAGCTGAGATGTGAGGAGGGCCAGAACCAGGAAATGTAGTCATGTGAGTAGGAAAAAATGGTCTGGATATAAGAAGTGTGGAGGTAAAAGCTACAAAACTTCAAAGTTAATCTGATAAGGGAATTAATGTGTTCTTTGGCATTCTTAATTCCACTAGGCTCAAGCTCGCTGTCACCGAATAGGTCAAAGCAAGGCTGTGAAGGTCTATCGTCTCATTACTCGAAATTCTTATGAACGAGAAATGTTTGACAAAGCCAGTCTCAAGCTGGGGCTGGACAAAGCTATCCTGCAGGACATTAATCGAAAGGGAAGCACAAATGGGGTGAGTATAACCACCTATGCTTTCTGAATGTCTTCCCTCAGCTACACTGAATATTACAGAGTAATGTGGGCTCTTCTTGCCTGTCATCAGGCGCTCAGTAAGCCTGACTCCTTGCTTCTTCACTTGCATCATTTGAAGCATTATTAGTTCTATGTAGTCAACCCCTGTATTTCAAAGTAGGATGTAGTCATTGCCTGGTTATTTCTTAAGCTTCATTTAGATCAGGAGTTCTTAATCTTTTTTGTGAGGCAGCTAGGTGATACAGTGGATAGAGAACTGGGCCCTGGAGTCTGGAAGACCAGAGTTCAAATCTGGCCTTAGACACGTACTAGCTGTGTGACCCTGGATAGGTCATTTAACCTGTTTACCTCAGTTTACTAAACTGTAAAATGAAGATAATAATAGCACCTACCTCCCAGGGTTGTCGTGATGGTCAAGTGAAATAATAATTGTAAAGTGCTTAGCACAGTGCCTGGCCCAGAGTATATGATATATCAGTGTGTGTGTGTGTGTGTGTGTGTGTGTGTGTGTGTGTGTGTGTGTGTGATAATCCCTTTGGCAATCTTATGAAGCCAGAAGGGTTTTAAGTGTTCAAAAGAAGATGACCTCTTCTCATAAAATAGATAGGATTCTTCTGTATAAAATAGATAGGATTGTAGAAGAAAATAGTTGTATCAAAATGTTTAAATGTTTTAAAAGGAAAACTTTTCAGATTTGTATTTTAAGTGCATAAAATTCATAGGGTTACAGAAAAATATAGTTATGTTTAAATGTTTTAAAAGAAGACCTCTTCTCAAAATGCAATTTTAAATTCATAAAATACATTGGATTACAGAAGAAAATAGGTATATTAAATAGTTACCAAAAACTTTTTTTTTTAACTTTATGGACCCCAGGTTGAGAATTCTTGTCTTAGAGGATAATTAAGACTCATCTGGCTGAATTTTGCTAATGAAGAAAATCAAACTCAGAGGTGTATGATTAAATTTTGGGATAAGCAATTAAAAAGCACTTTATTACTACCATAGCAGTTTGTCTGAGGGAAATGTTAGTGTCTTAGAAGTTAGTGAGAAAAAAAAGAGAGCGAAAGGAAATTGAAGACCAAGAACAGACAAGAAGGATAAGCAATGTTGGGACTACTCTTAACTTTTTATTTAAAAAAACAACAACAATCAAGCTGCATGTAGGGAAGAGTCAAGACTTCATATGCAGCCCTCTTTCTGTCCTTGGTATACAGGAAAATAGTCATGTTTGTCATTTGTCAAGTTGATAATAAAAGAAATTGTTGAGAATTAACAGAAGAGCACAGTGGCTGGTACTATAATTTATTAAGCTGTAAGTCCACCTTTTTCTTGGAAAATTTGAACCCAAATTTCCCTACATTTTAGTCATATAGTTCTTTTTTTCATGTCTTCGTTTTTCCAGGAAGCCACACCTAAGTGATGAGCCTCTTTACTTTTTTGGGGAAAGGGAGGGAGTTGTAAAACTGAATGGCTTGAGCCAAGATGACAGAGAAAAGGCAAGGACCCACCTGAGTTCTCCCAAATTCCCCTCAAAACAACTTTAAATAATACCTCAAAATGAATTCTGGGGCAGCAGAACCCACAAAAGGATGGGGTAAAACAATTTTCCACCTCAAGACAACTTAGATTAACAGGAAAGGTCTGTCACACTGTGGGTGAGAGTGGAGTCCAGGTAAGCACAGACTTTGCCAG
Organism: Trichosurus vulpecula; assembly: GCF_011100635.1. NCBI lineage: Eukaryota > Metazoa > Chordata > Mammalia > Diprotodontia > Phalangeridae > Trichosurus > Trichosurus vulpecula. Next base: position 105,671,969 of record NC_050575.1, read on the forward strand.
CACAGGCCAAGCCCCAAGAAAAAAAGGCAGCAGGCCTTGGGGCATAATCTCAGGGTAAGGAAGAGCCCTAGCACCACAGAGCTTGTGACTGCAGGAGAGTGGGAGCCCTGGTCACAGTTCCAAAGTAGAAAAGAGTGCTTGTGGTCACTCTCGGACCAGAAGAACGGCACTCCTTCTTAGATCATGCCATCTTGTAAGAAGTAAAAACTTACAGACTTCTCCATAGACAGACAGACACACACACACACACACACACACACAGACACACACACACCACCACCACCACCACCACCACCACCACCCCCCATGAACTAGCTCTGAGAACAACAATAAAGAAGGCCTGAAGCTTTGGACAGTGTCTACTCCACCCCAGGAGAAGAGACCCACTTTAACATAGAGTAAAAAGTCAAGAAATCTGCTGGAAAAATGAGGAAACAACAAAAAAAGAAACTGACCATAGAATGTTACTGTGGTGACAAGGAAGATCAAAACACAAATTCAGAAGAAGACAACAAAGTCAAAACTGCCACATCCAAAGCCTCAAGAAAAATGTAAATTGCTGTCATGCCGAGAAGTAATTCCTGGAAGAGTGCAAAAAGGATTTGAAAATCAAGAAATGAGAGTGATGTAAGAAAATCATGGGAAAAAAAAAAGAATCAAACGCTTGGTAAAGGAGGCATAAAAAAATACTAAAGAAAATTGCACCTTAAAATGCAGAATAGGCCAAATGCTAAAAGAGGTCCAAAAATCCAATGAGGAGAAGAATGCCTTGAAAAGCCGAATTGGCCAAATGGAAAAAGGTAAATAAGAATTCACCAAGGAAAAGAATTCCTTAAAAAACAGAATTGACCAGATGGAAAAAGAGGTACAAAAATACACTGAAGAAAAGAGCTCCTTAAAACTAGAATTAGACAAGTGGAAGCTAATGACTCTATATGACATCAAGAAACAAAGAAAATCAAAAGAATGAATAAAATAGAAGAAAATGTGAAACATCTCATTGGGAAAACAACTGACCTGGAAAATAGATCCAGGACAGATAATTGAAGAATTACTGGACTACCTGAAAACCATGATCAAAAAGAATTAGACATCATCTTTCAAGAAATTATCAAAGAAAACTGCTCAGATGGTCTAGAAACAGAGGGTAAAATAGAAATTTGAAGAATCCACAGATCACCTCCTGAGATACATCCCAAGAAGAAAACTGCCAGGAATATTATAGCCAAATTCCAGATCTCCCAGGTCAAGGAGAAAATATTGTAAGCAGCTAGGAAAAAAAAAAAACAACAATTTAAATTTCCCAGAGCCACAGTCAGGATAACACAGGATTTAGCAGCTTCTACATTAAAAGATCAGAGGGTTTGGAATATGAAATTCCAGAGAGTGAAGGAGTAAGACTATAATCAAGAATCACCTACCCAGAAAAATTGAGTATAAGCTTTCAGCGGAAAAGATGGATATTCAATGAAATAGAGAATTCCAAACATTCCTAATGAAAAGACCAGAGCTGAATAGAAAATTTGACTTTTAAATTCAAGACCCATGAGAAGCATTAAAAGGTAAATGGGAAGGAGAAATCATAAGGGATTCAATAAGTTTAGACTGTTTATATGGGAAGATGATACTTGTAATTCCTAAGCATTTTCTCGTTATTAGGGTAGTTAGAAGGAATGTATATATAGATGGAGAGCATAGGTGTGAGATGATATTCAAAAAAATAAAATTAAGGGATGAGAAAGAGGAATGTAGTGGGAGAAGAAGAAAGAGAGAGGTAGAATGGAGTCAATTATCTCACATAAAAGAGGTGTGAAGGAGCTTTTACAGTGGAGGGGAACGTGGAGGGGAACATGGCGAGTTGGGTACAGAAATCTGTATTACTCAGAGGAAATAGGAAGGGAAGGGGATAAGAGGAGGGGGGGACAGCTGTTAGAAGGGAGAGCAGACTGGAGGAGGTGATAGAAGCAAAACATTTTTAAGGATGGATGGGGTGAAAGGAGAGAGAGAGGTCAGAGGGAAATACACAGTAGTTATAAATGTGAAAAAAAATTTACAGCATGCTTCTTTGATAAAGCACCCATTTCTCAAATATATAGAAAAATGAATCAAATTTATAAAAATAAGAGCCATTCCGCAATTGATAAATGTTAAAGGATATGAACAGACCGTTTTCAGGTGAAGTAATCAAAGCTATCTATAGTCATATTCTCCGTCACTATTGATTAGAGAAATACAAATCAAAAGAAAAATGACAAATGTTGGAGGGGATGTGGGAAAATTGAGACATTACTACATTGTCAGTGGAGTTGTGAACTTATCCAGCCATTCTGGAGAGCGATTTGGAACTATGCCCAAAAGGGCTTATAAAAACCATGCATATTTGACCCAGCAATACCACCACTAAGTCTGTGTCCCAAAAAAGATTTAAAAAAAAAGGAAAAGCACACACATGCACACACACAAACACAAACACATTTTTAGAAGCTCTTTTAATGGTGGCAAAGAATTGGAGATTGAGGGGATGCTCATTAATTGGGAATAGCTAAACAAATTGTGGTATATGATTTTGATGGAATACTATTGTACTATAAGAAATGACAAGAGGATAGTCTCAGAAAAACCTAAACAAACTTACATGAACTGATGCAAAGTGAAATGAGCACAACCAGGAGAACATTGTATGTAGTAACAGCAGTATTGTACAATGACCAGCTGTGAATGACTTAGCTATTCTCAGCAATATAATGATCCAGGGCAATTTTGGTAAGTCCTTTGGAGGACTTACGATGCAAAATGCTGGCCTTCTCCAGAGAAAGAACTGATGGAGTCTGAGTGCAGATCAAAACATACTTTTTTTTACTTTATTTTTCTTAGTTTTTTGCGGGGGGAGGAGGATTATGTTTTCTTTCACAACATGACTAATATGGAAATAAGCTTTGCACAACTTCACATGTATAACCTGTATCAAATTGCTTGCCTTCTCTATGAGTGGGGAGAGAATTTGGAACTTATAATTTTTAAAAATTAATGTTAAAAAATGCTTTTACATGTAATTGGGGAAAAAATAAAATACTAAATTAAAAAAAGAAATAAACAACAGCTTAAATAGCTGGTCAGTGCTCATGGCTGGCTTCCCAATATAATAAAATAATATGAAGAAAGAAAAAAACTTGAATTGCTTAGGTAAGAACTTTGTTTCCTGGAGTTTAACTTGTGGATTTTGTAAAATATAGGCAACTAAAATGTCTTTAAAATAGGACACTATAGTATGTTAAGTTAAAATTTTCCTGTGTCTTATTACTCTAATGAGTATATTAAATCATCAGCACAGGACAGGAAATTTAATAGTTGTAGTCTGTGATAATTGGCACAAAGAAAGCCACTTTCTTACCAGGAAAAAGGGTTTTCTTTCTGTATTATTTATTTGCAACAACTAGTTGAAGTAATCATACCTCAACACTATTCAGCATTCATTAATCAGACACTAACTGCCAGTCACTCAAAAAGACAGATGATTTTTTTAAAAAACAAGCACACTGTGTTCTTCTGCAGACCTAAAAGTCCAGAGGCATAGGTAATACACCCATCCACAAGTAATATGGTATAACGTAGAATATGGGAAGGCCACAAGAGGGGCATAAACAAAAGTGCTATAAATAGTGAGAATAAGTTAAGAAAGGAGAGCCTTTTTAATACAAAAACTGACATTACTTCTGATATTTAGCCTTTCTGGTCCACACTTTCCTCCTGTCTAAGATGAGGCGGTTTGATTCAGGGACCTTTCAGGTCCCTTCTCAGCTCTGAATCTATGATCCTAGTGTACTTATTTTGTATAAATCACCCTTTGCTAGCTCATATGGCACATCTAGACATTTTTAAAAGTTATTTTATTTTTTCCCAATTAATATAAAGATTTTTAACATTCTTCTTTTTTTAATTTTGAGTTTTAAATTCTTTCTCTCCCTCCCCTCCCCTGTCACTGAGAAGGCAAGCAATTTGATATAGGTTATGCGTGTGCTGTCATACAAAGGATATCTCCATATTATTCATGTTAGGAAAGTAAACAGACCAAAAAAAACAAGAAATACAAAGTAAAAAAGAATATGTTTTGATCTACATTCAGACTCCATGAGTTCTTTCTCTAGAGGTGGATAACATTTTTCATCATGAGTCCTTCAGAATTGTCTTGGATCATTATATTGCTGAGAATAGCTGAGTCATTCATAGTTGATCATTATACAATATTGCCATTACCGTGTGCAATATTCTCCTGTTTCTGCTCACTTTAGTTTGCATCAGTTTATGTAAGTCTTTCCCATTTGGACATTTTTTAAGGGTATTGTCTAACTGAAGAAATCAAATTCCAGTTCTGCCCTTTTTCAGGAATGTGTGTATGAATTTTCTTTTGTTTAAGTAATTTCATGATATTTGGCAACAATCTCAATCGCTAAATCCAGGGGCATTGTGTCATGCTCAGAACTCGTGTATATCACAGGTTCATAGTAGAAATAATTGTCAAGTCAGTGTAAAAACTTAATTACTTAAAAACAGTGCTTTTTTTTTTTTTGTTTGTTTGTTTTTGTTTTTGTTTAGGTGCAGCAGCTCACAAAGATGGAGGTGGAAGACTTGCTTCGGAAGGGAGCTTATGGAGCCTTAATGGATGAAGAAGATGAAGGTTCCAAATTTTGTGAAGAAGATATAGATCAGATCCTACAAAGAAGAACCCACACCATCACCATCCAGTCTGAAGGAAAGGGATCTACCTTTGCCAAGGTACAGGGCTTTCCTGCTAATCACCTAATTTCTCTCCTGCCCACTTGCCGTCAGTCTTCTCTGGCTCAGGCAGTGTTTTTCTTTGGCTTTTACCAGCCAAGATTCTGGTTCTCTAAGTGTAAAAACACAAAAAATGTATGGAAGTCCATATGAAAGTATGTAGTTATACACACTCATTTCAACTACTGCTCGTTGAGAATTCAGTTCCTCATGTGGTAGCAAAATGTAGTATCACAGACAAGACAGAAGAACATTTCAAACTGAAGTTTAGTGGTCAAAACATCAAGTGTCTTGGTGTAATGGGCTATAGATACATTCCAGCAAGGGGACATTTGAATCATGAAATATTATATGAATGAGTATTCCTTGGTTAATATTGGATTGGATGTTCTTGTGGACAGTTGAGTTTTAAAAAATAACAAAGGTTTGTATTATGTGTGTTTATGTATTTTTAATGCCACGGGAATAGGGATTTCACCTGAGATGATGATAGTAGTGACATGGTGATAATGTACACTTATAAAGCTGTTTACATATATTTCTAATTTGATATCCCAATATCCCCTACATGGTAGATATTATGTTCCCCATTTCACAGATAAGGAACTAGACTTAGCAGTGATAACTACTTGTTCACAAGTACTGGTAATACTGGTAAGTGGCAGAGACCAGACTTGAACTCAGGTTTTCTGACTTGTAGCTCAGTGCTCTTTATACTTTGGCACAATGACGTCTCAGCTTTGTGTGGCTGCCCAGATCTTCATCTTTTTTTAGAGCCCTTCCTCTTATAGTATGATATTTGTTGTTTTTCATCTTGTTTTTTTTATGCTTTAATTTATAAAGAGAATGATAGTAATACTTTTCAGTGAAAGTAAAGGCCAAGTAGTGCATCTCTGTAGAGTTAACCCTTGCAAGGTTGCTGCCTCTAGATAACGAGGGTAGCTAGATGGCCCAATGGATAGTGTTGGTCCTGAAGTCAGGAAGATTTAACTTACTGAGTTCAAATCTGGCCTTGGATACTTATGACCCTGGGCAAGTCACTTAACCCTTTTTGCCTCAGTTCCTTGTCTATTTAAAATGAGCTCGAGATGGAAAAAGCAAACCACTCCAGTATCTTTGCCAGGAAAACCCCAGATGAGTCATGAAGAGTCAGACATGACTGAACAACAGCAGCAAAAATGTTTTCTCCTATTTGAAGAGAGATGGGTCGAGTTCGAACATCCACATTTGAGTTACTATCCAGCGAATCTGTAGATCAAATTGAAGCTTTTCACTTTAATTTTTAATAAATGAATAGATTTGAGCATCATATACCTTTATCTGTGATATTCCATTGAAAGTTTTGGTTTTGAATGAGTGAAATAACTCGAGTGTGTTATGAGTTCATCCTCTTCGATTGCAGTTTGTTGATTTACTGTTATCTTCTTCACAGGCTAGTTTTGTGGCTTCAGGGAATAGGACTGACATTTCCTTAGATGACCCCAACTTTTGGCAGAAATGGGCTAAAATAGCTGAACTGGACACTGATGCAAAGAATGAGAAGGTAGAGGTCAAATATGTTTTGGTTTTTATTTCTGTATTTCTGTGTTGTCAGGACAAAACATTAGAGCAAAAGCATACCCAAATCTGAATTTTAGTGCCTAAAGAAAACTTTAGTGATCATATGATCCATACCCCTTTCCCCACCAGGCACACCCTGATATCTTTACTTTTAATTGGTATTTTGTGTCTCATTTTTTAAAGTTTATATTTTTAATAAAGTTCATTTTTCAATATAGTTTATCAAATTTTAGTTTAGTTTATTTAATGAATAAAAATGACCTTTATAGTTTAGTATTCAATGAATGTCACCCTTAAAAAAATCCATGTGTGTATACCCTAATGAAATGTGCTATGCATGCCTCTGCTTATGGATGAAGAAATTAAGTCCCAGAGAAGCTAAATGATTGCCCTTGATCAGGGGTAGGGAACCTGCAGCCTCAAGCCACATGTGGCCCTTTAGGTCCTCAAGTGTGGCCCTTTGACCGAATTCAAACTTCACAGAACAAACTCCCTTAATAAAAGGACTTGTTCTGTAAAACTTGGACTCAGTCAAAAGGACCCAAGGACCTAGAAGGCCACATGTGGCCTCAAGGCTCAGGTTCCCCAACCTTGCCCTAGATCATATGGTGGGTGAGTGGAAGAGCCAGATCTTAAAAATCCAATTCTCCTGTTTCCCAGCTCAGTGTTCTTTACATTTTACCCCCACAGCATGTCCTACCTAGATGCAAGCACAGTGAAAATATTACAGGATTCCAAAGGGGCGTCACAGCTGCCCACATTTTCACTTCCTCCCTTTTTGGGTTCCTAAAAGATGAAAAGGATTACATCAATTACTTAAAATGTAGTTCCCATTTCTGAGTGTTCTGTCTTCTGATAGGGAGCTGAATTTCTTGAAATAGAAGAAACACAAAAAAAACCCATTTCTCTGTAGTCACGAACTTAAAGCTTTAGAATTTGAAGTGATTTGGGAGGTCATCTAGTCCAATGTCTTCATTTTGTAAATGAGGAAACAAAGACCTGGAGCTGGTAAATGACTTGTCTGAGGTCCCAAAGAGGCGGTAAATGACAGGGCTGAGTTTTGAACCCATAGCCCATGTGCTTTTCATTGTGCTCTGCTGCCTTTGAATAATGTGGGGTTAGAGGCAACTAACCATCCTGTGACTAGCAACCCTCTGAAAATGTCTGCTTTTAGAAGGGAAAAATAAATAGAAAAAACATAGGATTTTCTTTATAGCTTAGACCTCTGGTAGAAGTTTCCCCAAGAGCCACATATAGGTATATAACATACTTAGCAAAGATATATTTTCACTATAATTTCTATGATTTGCAGTTTTATTATGCTCACATAGATTGTATCTGTTTTCAAGTAATTTTCTAGTTGAAGAGTTTTATTGCGGCCTTCTAGCTTATTACTTCTGGATTTTTTTCCCCTTTCTCACCCAGTCACTGTTATCAAACTGAATTCCTCGTATGGGTCGGGGGACATGGAGCACTAGGGAATTAAGACAGAGGGCTCCAGAACTTAGAACAGAGTCCATGGACAAGAAAATGACCCAGGAGGAGCTTATGAACTGTTGCTACCTGTCCTGGATGGCCTTGCAGATTGCCCTTCATTGCTACTTGGCACAGTCATTTAGAGTTTTCATGATGTCATAAATTCTTCCAGCTTTTCAAATGGGAACCAGGAATGAATGTTTGTTCCATGAGCCATAATTTAGCAAACACGTAATACCCTAATAATGACATAGAAGGCTTAGCACCATAGACTCTTAGACTTAGGACTTCAGAGGTCAACTAGGCCAACCCCTCTCCCTTTATAACATCACTGAGAGAATATCATCTACTCCCTGCTTTAATACTTACTGTGACAAAGAGCTCACTGCTAAAATTAGGATAGTGCATCAAGTAATGAGTTAAGGCTCAGGAGGCAGTTCAGCCATTTTCCCCCCAAATCTTTCTGTGTTTTAGTTTTTATGAATCTGACCCTCACTTTATCAACTCACCTTAAAATAAATACAGTATATAGAGACACACCTGCTTATACCTCTACAGCCACAGCTGAGCCCACCAGATCCTTTCTGGATGCATGAGCCAACTTCTTCCCTATACCCAGCCCCCATGGGTCACAGCCACCTGGTCACAGTACCTCCAGAATTATTCTAATCTACCCTCTTTTCACCAAACAAATGCACTTTAAACTTTCCATTCTTAGAAATTTTCAAGAAGCATATTAAATGCTTTAAAATAATTAAAAGTACTTCACATTTACCTTGAGATTTACAAAGGCCTTTCCTTATAACAATCCATGAAGCAGGGCAAGTAGAATCACATCTTGCTGAGGGTGAAGCTAAGTCTCAGCAAGGGGGAGTGACTTGCCTGGGGTCACACAGTCTGTGAGGGTCTTCTGGCTCCAGTTCCAACATTCTTTCCACTACACTGTGTTTGTTGCTTCCTTATTAAACTTACCTGTTGTTTTTTAGCCAGGTTCCCCTGTCTCTTTGGCATAGGGGAGGAAAATAACCTTTATGTCCTTAGTGACATGAGGCAAGGCTTTTAGACCAATATAAGCAGTTTTGTTGTCCATATTAAAGTTGGTTTTAGCCAGTGAGGCAAGCATGGAAGACATAGGAATCAAGAGGGAAGACCTGAGCTATAGGTGGTGGGGGTAGGAAAGTCATACTGACTGACCTTGAGGAAAATGGCCTTTGAAGCTATATCAGTAGGTGAAATCCTGGAGCTAGAAAGGATAGTTCTGTGAAAGGCTTTTCTATACTTCACCTATCTAAGACATTGGCATTGGAAAATGGATGGTGAATCACGGTGAATGGGAAGTTGTTTAACAGATAGATGGAAGGGCAACTGATGGGGTCTCCAGAGTTTAGCTTGCTCTCTTCGTCCAGAGCTAAGCTGCTGGGGTCACCACTGTGGTTTCTCTTGGCAAGATCAGACTGCCACTTTGGACCCCATGGGCATTTTATCTTTCTGAACCTCTGTAAGACTGGTTGCAGCAACAGCAGATAGCTGTGGACAGCACTGAGGACTGGGGAGCACACATTTCCAAAAAACTCAAAGAAATTCAGTCTGTTCTGGTTATGGTGTGGCAGACTTATTTAAGAGAATTCCTTCTACTCTTCCTACTATGATCAGATTTATGTTTTGGCAGGCAAGCAAGGCCCAGGGTTCTTGCCTGAGAATGGCTCTTGTAGATGCAAAGAGGGCTGGCAAAGGATCACTGCTGTGTGTGTGGATGAGAAAGAGAGAGAAAGAGAGAGAGAAGAGGTGCTTCTCCCACAATAGCCCCCTCTCTGTCTCTAGGAAAGCTTAGTGATCGACCGGCCCCGTGTGAGAAAGCAGACCAAACACTACAACTCCTTTGAGGAGGACGAGCTGATGGAATTTTCTGAGTTAGACAGTGACTCTGATGAGAGGCCCACCCGATCGAGGCGGCTAAACGAGAAAACCCGGCGCTACCTCCGGGCAGAGTGCTTCCGGGTAGAGAAGAACCTGCTCATCTTCGGGTGGGTATCTGTCACGCCGATCCTGCAGGGTTTGTTGGGGATGTCTAACAGGTCCTGTCAGCCCTGGCTTTGGGTTTTCTCTGTTCCTTGTCAGGGCACTGTTAAGGCAGAACAGAGTTCTTGTACCCTACAGTTCCCTTGGGTGACTGTGAACTTCACTCAGAGTACTTTACTCACCGTGATTTTATCTTCTGCTCTCATTCTTGCCACCATGAGCAGCTTACTGCTTGGTTCTGTTTTATTTTATTTTTCTATCTGCTTTTAACTCAAGAAGAAGCACCCCATGTTAACTAGTGCTAAAGTCAAAGAAAAAAATTCACATGGCCCCTTTGGCTAGGGTGGAAAGAGAAAGCTTTGGCGTGTCTTCTTCTGAGAACACTACACTCTCTAGGTACTTAACCTTGACTCCACTTTATTGACCTGGGTTCTCCGTGCTCACAACACTTTATAATGTCATTGTGGGGATGTTAGAGAGACTAGAGGCATAGAGGGTAGTTACTAGGAAGGTTTTGTACTCATTTAAATCTGGTTTCATTGCCAGCCCTTCCTGTCTTATGGTTCTGATGGTTTCTTGTGAAACACTCAATGCCTGATGTGTTGGACATCACAGTGATGCACACTGCACAGTTGTTGGGACCCCTCAGGCCCAAGTAAAGAACAGCAAAAGGAAGCCAAACAACCCATTAAGAAACTAGAAGTATTTTCAGTCATACATGGTCTGTAGAGGCTTTTTCCCACCACATTATAGCTCTGATATTCTTGGTTTTTCATAGCTCACGTCCTTTGATATTTCCATCCCACAGATGGGGACGGTGGAAAGATATCTTGACTCATGGGAGATTCAAGTGGCATCTTAATGAAAAGGACATGGAGATGATCTGCCGGGCTCTCCTGGTGTACTGTGTCAAACACTATAAGGGAGATGAGAAGATTAAGAGTTTCATATGGGATCTGATCACACCCACAAAAGATGGACAGAACCAGGCCCTCCAGAACCACTCAGGTAAGAACAGTTGGGACCATACTATTTTGGCTCACAAGCTCCCTTTTAGTTTCTGCCTTTTCAAATGGCCCACATTGTTATGCAAGGTCTTGGCTTTCTCATCATTAGCTAATGCTACTCAGGAATTTGAACTTACTAGCCATCTATCACCTGTATAATTTTGTTCATTTAACCCTTCATCTGAAGTTTACCCGTCTCCCAACACTTGCCCAATAAAACTGGAAGGGTAAACTTGGTTCCTGTTTCTGAGTTTGAATTTGCTTAATCTGAATCATTCTCACCTCTGCTCTTTTGTCTCTTCCCTCTTCTTCTTTCCTTCATCTTCATCTTCCCCTTCTCTCTATTTATCCAGATTATACTTATCCTCAAGGCCTACATCTACCAAGAAATTTGCAATGATAACCTTTATCCTTGCACTCCCTCTGCCTGGACTCCTGCCCCATGGATGCCCTTCGTACTTCTAAAGCATAAACCTTATTTGAACTACTTTTGCACTTACAGACATTATCACACACTTCAGCTTTTCATTTTCATTGCAATTGCTTTGTGTGTGTTTTGTCTCCTTAACTAGATTGGAAGTTATATGAAGACAAGGATTGTGTTATATTTAATCAGCACCAAGCATAGTGTTGATTGTTTAAATCTGTAATTTTTATTTTTTGTTTCTACCAGCTTGAAATTAGTTTCATGCTCATCTGGATTATGGACCAGGACTGTTGGGCCAAAGGATGTATTGTCTAATTGGCACCACATACATAATACTTGTTTTTGCCAGGCACTATCTCTATGCCAATGAACTGTCATTCATTCTTGTGCCCTTACAGGGTTATCTGCCCCAGTCCCCAGAGGGAGAAAGGGAAAGAAGACAAAGAATCAGATGCTGCTTCCAGAGTTAAAGAATGCAGACTGGTTGGCCACCTGCAACCCTGAAGTTGTTCTACATGATGACAGCTACAAGAAGCACCTAAAACAACATTGCAATAAGTAAGTGTCTCTGATCTACTTCCCTCTTACCTCAGAACATCTCTCCAACCTAACACATGCTTTGAATTGGAAGGAAGGCCCCACCGTTCTGTAATTATTCCAGTAAAGAAGATCAAGAATGCTGGAGATGTGTACTGTAGATTACTTTGAAATTCAACGGTTAAAATGCTTTACTTTCTTCACATTACCTCTTCCTGGACCCCTGTCCCATATGTACTCTTGAAGTTCTTGGAAATCTTGTCCTCAAACATTGTTTGGTTCCTGTTATAACCCTTCATTGTGGTGGCAGCCTAATCACTGTCTGGAGGACAAGAGCTACAGATACTCCAAGGCTGTTATATATACTAAAGAGGATCCAAGTCTTCTCAATATCTTTCCCAAGTCTTTGCCTTCCAATCTTCTTCTAAAACTCTTGAAGGTGGCCTTGGAAGCATCTTTTCACTATTCCACTTTAATTCATTTAAAAAACATTTGTGAAGAATATATTTTTCATTGTTTCATACTAGGTGCTATGGGGGATACAAAAAAAAAAAAGAATTGAAGATGTAACCCCAAACCTGGTGGAGCTTACTGTTTACTTGGATCGTTAAGACCTACAAATAGAGAATTGATGACAAAGCAGCATAGGAATAGATACAGAATAATGTCACATCAGTCAAATAGAAAAGTATGGGAACCCAGAAGAAAGAAAGCTGAGTATGAATTTGGCGTCTTGGAGAAGGTTAAATCTTGAGTTGGACCTTGAAGGAATGTTGTGGAGAGGGAGGCACTGTACTTCTAGGGTGGAAAAATAGCATGAAAAAAAAGCACAGAGGAGAGCTAGAAAAAGCAGAATTTGTGTGGGAGCAGTGAGAGTCTTGGCCTGGCTAGCTCTAGAAAGGTTGTGTTGGAGAAAACTGTAGAAGGAAGATGAAAATGGTTAAAAGAAGGGGGAGGGGGCAATTGCTCAGGGACCTCAAGTTTGAGTTTAATTGAGTATCTTGATTAAGGTCATTTTTCAGAAAATAATGGAAAAGCTTTTCTTGCAATTTCTGATAGGGCCTACATCATTGAAAGACATCAGCTCTAAAATTATTATTTTTAAAAACAGAATGTTTGGCTTCAATTCTTGCTTTTCCTCTGTATTCAGACATCAGCTAAGATTGCTTGACCCCCTGAGAGCAGCTTGAAGATCATCTTGCTCCAGGAGGACAGGATACAGGTAGAACACTGTCCAGGGAAGGGCCACTCAGCTTCTCATAGAATTTTTCAGCCATTTTGTCATTTAGAGAACACCGAATACCATTGATTTGAACTCTCTTCTTATGTACATCACAGATATTTTTACAGTGAATGTGTTGTCCCTTCTTTCAGCTGAAGTAGGAACAGCTCTCTGGCCCCAGGTATCCATAATCTTGTTTCTACAGAAACTCCTGATGTGCCAGCTGCACTAGAATCCCAGGAGACAGTGTCCTAAAGTCCTCTCTGAGGGCCAGAGAAAACTTCAGTTCTTACCCTTGGCAGCTGCTGCTACTGCTGAGTGGCCTTGCTCTGTTGGTTCCTTGGGGATTTTTATTTCTTGTACCTTTTGAAAATAACAATTACAACAAAACTCACATCTTAGGGTTATTCCAATTGTTTGATTTACAGTGAGTAGAAAATTAAGAAGTGTTTCCATTCACAATCATACCTGGTCCTCTGGCCATTACAACCTGTAAGCAGTCCACAGATAACGAATTAAGTGTGGCACCTAATTTGTGACCAATGTTCGGCAACTCGTAAAATAAATTACAGAATAAGCTGAGTTAAGGCAGCGCCTTTCAGTCAGTCAGCAAGTATTTTTAAAGTATCCCTTATGTATCAGACAATGTGCTAGTCAGAATGGAAAACAAATGTAAAGAAACAGTCCCAGCTCTCAAGGAGCTCATACTCTTTGAGCCTTGGGTCCAAAATTATGCACATATCCAAATATGCACTACTTCTCCTAGCTGTTCAAAAGCACGCTGATCTCTTTTCTTTCCTAAATCTGTAACATATTAATTAGTATCATTCCTCCATTTTAAATTATAAGTTCCATAATCTCGGGTATCAAATCGTGTACTTCTTTTCTGTCCCCAGCACAGTGTTAAGACATATTTGGTAAAGAGTTTATCAGTTACTGTCTTCCTGAGATGAGCTCAGATAGCTAGATTAGCTTAGTTTATCTGCAGATCCTTAGGGAAGAAACAGTACTTCCTGTGGCTGACTTTAGAAGTGGTATGATGCAGTAGGCAATGCTGAATGTGGAGTTAGGGAACTTGAGTTCAAATTCCTTGCTCTTTGTGGCCCTTGCAAGTCACTCAACCTCCCTGGGCTTTGGTTTCCTCTTCTGTAAAACAAAGGATTTAGACTAGGGGAAACTCAGGGGAGACTTTAAGGTCTGTGCTAGTGCTAGATCTTTGATCTGAGATTAGAAAAACGAACTTTTTCTCCATCAAAAACACAGCACTGTGTTCTTAGGAAGATTTGATTCATTCCTGCCTGGCAAATGTTCATATAACTGCTTTATGCCACATGTCAAATGTACCACCACTTCAGCAAACTAGGCAATCTGTAACCAGCCACTTGGAAGTCAGTCATGTTTAGTAAGTCCAAGCAGATGATTTATTGAAACTCAGGAGGACAAAAGATCACTTCAAGCCTGTATTGTAATCCCAACAACAACAATCTTCTAGCAGTTGAGGGAACCTCTTCTTTTTTGGTTCTATTCTTCTTTCAGAGTGACTGAACAGGTATTTTTCTTCCTTTGTAAGACAGAGGTATTCATAATGACCTACATTTGTAGACTATTTTATATTTTAAAAAACATTTTCATATATTAATAACATAATGTTCTGTCAAGATTATTAACAGGAGGGAATACAGAATATACCAAGGCACATGGTGTCAGAGAACATAGAGTCAAACCAAATATTCTAGTTTATTTCCATTAATCAGTTCTTCTTTCTTAGGGTGCTTCTTCGAGTTCGAATGCTATACTATCTGAAATCTGAAGTGCTGGGAGAAGCAGCAGATAAAGCATTTGAAGGAACCCCTGCCAGGTATAACCACTGTAGCCAGGCCAGAGTTTTGACTGTACAAAACTAGCATAGAATCATGTATGTTTTCTTCAGGGCCTATGCCTTTTACACAGAATATTATCTTTGGTTACATTCATCATGACTGTCAGTATTCTTAGACATTGGTCTCTTTATTTAGGTGATATTCCTATTACTACTCTATAGTTCATTTGATTTAACACAACTTAGTAGTAGTCGTATCTCTCAGGATGTGGACCATTGGGATAATAAGGAAAGGGCCACAGGTAGAGGTGGTGATACCAGAGCGTTAGTACATAATGGTCATTTTTGGTAGAGTTGGTAGCCAACCATAAGATGAGCCAACTTCTGTCTCTTGGACTTTTCTCCTTGGGCTCCATCTTCTCTTTGCCTTTTAGCATATATAACACTGATAAAGAGACTGAATCAACAACGCTCAGATAGCTTCAGATAACAACCAGCAAAATGAGCGGAGCTTTCTTCTGTCCTACCTCCCTGTGTGGGTGATCATGGGAGCTAGAAAGGAAGAAAGGATTGAAAAGAATATGAAAACCACTACCTTCAAACATCTTTGTTTATCTTGAGAGTAAGATTATGGTTTAGGTTAGCTATTGAAGTAATTGCCATTTTGAGTGATTTGTAGTTAGAATAAATTCATATACTAGACATAAGGAAGAGATGCTGGTTTTTTGGGTGCGGCTTCCACTGTAGTTAAAAACTTTCAGATTAAAATTTGAATCATTCAAGAAGTACATTCTGGTTTGGCAGAATTTTAAAAATCACATTTGAGTATGTTGTAGTGGGGATTCATTTTGGGTGCTTTGGACTGGACTAGGGGCCTCTAAAGTACTTCGAACTCTATGATTCTTTAAGTCTATGTGATAGTGAAAACCAGACAGAAACATAATCCGCAGATTAGGCTGAAAACATGTTATTTAAGTGAGAGGTACAACACTGTTTTGGAGAACTTTTTTTAATGTTTAATTTAGTCATATAGCTAGATAAAAGATATTTTGCTTGACAGTTTTGAGTATTTTGCCCATAATCACATCACATCTCCTGACCCCCTCACCAGCCAGTACTCCCTTCCTTATCATTCCTCCCCCAATTCCTGACCACACTAGTACAAATGTTCTTGTTATATTAGTAATAGTGTTTGTGATTTCCATTCTTTGAGCAGACTGAATATTGAACTTTTCATTTTAGTCCCATGCTTTTGATTATGTACAGATTTAGGAGCATAAAACATTCTGGGATAATCGAAAACAAATTGGAACTATCCAAAGAAGACTTGTCCTTTTTTAATATTTTTGCTTCCATCCTCAAGCATGACACTATAAAGACCCTGGGATATGGTTGGGTTGTTGGATGTTGGATTTTTGTCTGTATACAGAAAAATGTCTATTTGTCCTCTATCTTCCACAGAGAGTTGGATGTTTTGCTGCCTGATATTGACTATGTGGAGATCCCAGTGGATTGGTGGGATGCAGAAGCCGATAAATCTCTTCTTATTGGAGTAGTCAAACATGGTATGTATTCCTAGGAGAGGTAATAATTTTCTCCCAATAAATGATCACCCCAGGGAAAAGTTTGCTTTAGAAAACCCTACTGTCAAGGAGACTTTTTAAATGGATTAAATTTCTCTTGGACAGTTGTGAGTAAGGAGATAAAATATGCATGGTCACCGGCTTTTAAGTTTTTCATATAGTTACTCTTGGCCATTTTTTGGTCATTACCTAGTTAGTTTTTCCCTTTCAGTAAAATTTCACCTCTAGATCTTGGAAATTAGCCCAAATGTATGCACATGTTATGGTAATAGTGAGAATGTTTTCAGTAGGTTAGAGATTCAAAGGCTAGAAAAAGTTTGTCACAAATATACCCTGGAAGAAAAATTCAGTTGTGTAAGGTTGTACACATGATCCTTATTTTCTCAGTCTACTTCAATCTGTAAATACACGCCCTACATGCCAGATACTGTGCTAAGTGCTGGGTATCCTTAGCACTGTTGCTATAATGCCTAGAGCTAAAATATGGCCACAGGTATTTCCATGGCAATAGTCCATCTATTGCAAAAAATGTTTCTAGAAGCTTTTTATAATAGACTGAAGCATGTAAGATAATTTTTGATTTGTGGGAGAGGTGTGAAATATGTAGGCCTTTTCTTCTTCCCAAGGTACAATCAGGTGTCCCACTTGTGCCCTCAACTGGTTGTCAGGTAATCCATGATGAGGTGTTTAATTGATGATTAAGCTATAGTCATCAAACTAGAATAACTTGAGATGTAAAGGATACCATAACCCCGCTCTGGTCACCCCCAAGTGAATAAACACACTTGCTATGTACA
Source organism: Trichosurus vulpecula (assembly GCF_011100635.1). Taxonomy (NCBI): domain Eukaryota; kingdom Metazoa; phylum Chordata; class Mammalia; order Diprotodontia; family Phalangeridae; genus Trichosurus; species Trichosurus vulpecula. The sequence continues at coordinate 105,689,189 of NC_050575.1, forward strand.
CCAGTTTTGAAAGATTGTTACCTCTAGCATTTCACTAACAGTTAATGAATGCCCAAAGATATTCGTCTGGCCCATTTGCTGCTTGCATTAATACTTTCTTGGAAATTTCCTCAAACAATTTAAAATTCAAGTATTTTGATTTTCACTCTTAGAAAGTCCAGGGCCAGAGATACTTTTAGAGCCTCATGCTAAGCTGTTGGAAGTAATGTTATCATGTAACCCTAATTTTTGAGGAGGAAGCATGTGAAGTCTCAAGGACCCAGCGATACTGTAATATAAGGCCGTAAAGAGTAGATAAGCTTGAAATTCCAAAAATGTACAGTAATATATCACAGTATTCTGAAGATGGGCAAATTTTAAAAACAGGTGAGAATATAATTTGAGAGTTTGATTCCTTCAAAAAAGACTGGTAATTATAGTGATTGTCTTTCCCTGATAGTGTCCCAGTATCTTACTCGTAGAAATTGATGATTTAGAATATAAATACATTTGGAAATTAAAATGTCATTCAGATTCTGCTTCCTGCCTTGGTTATGAATCAGCTTTTCTATTTCTATTGTTTTCAATATTAACTAACACAGAACACTGTTAAATGTTACATGGATATCACAGTCTAAACCGGTTGAACCTGCTGAGATATTGCTTAAAGTCATACAGAACACTAAAGTTTGTTTCAAAGCTGATCAAGACTGGTTCACAGACATTCCATTGTTAACAGAAAAGTTCCCATAGCAGAACTTCTCATTTGTATCATGCTCATGATTGCTCATTCTCGGGTAAAGTGACTACTGCAGCTTTCCCCCTCACCCTTAGGGATGCCTGGATTTATGAAGATGAAAAAATCAGAGGTGTAGACAATTGCATTATAGTAGTTCTATCCATTCTCTTGGAAAGGACTGTGGGAAAGAAATAAAGGCAGTCATTCTTACAAACCCACTTTCCTACTATTTTAACTTTTCATTCTATATTTTTTTTTACCTTTCTTTCTTCCTTGTCACTAGTGCTATATTACTCTGGGGGGAGGGCATAGATTTGGAGCTGGAAAGACTTTAGTTTCCATGTAGTCCAACCTACTCGTAATAAGTGCGGAATTAAGGCCCATGGATCTCCTGACACCAAATCTGATGAACATCTGCTGATAAAAGAGTTTCGTGGCAATATTAACAAGTTACTAGCTGTACATGAGCAGCACTTGTTATGCTGATGGTGTCTTTAGATTAAGAGCTAAAGAGCCCCCAAGAGAAAATTGTTGTCTAAATGTGTCGTCGTCATCATCAAAACAAATGCGTATTTCCAACAGAGGGGCCAAAGCTAATGAGGAAACTAAGGAACAACAAATTAAAATCATTCTGTTAACACTTGGAATGGTTCCACATACAATCAACTGCACATCTTTCATAACTGGGAATTATGATTGTATATTAGCAAAAGTTCAGAAAGAAGTACTTCTAGAATCTGTCATATCTCCTGGAGATTTCTATCCCACAGTAACACTTCACTGGCACACCTCTTCTGAATCTGCTTAGAAAAGCTGTCTATTACCAGATTTGTGTTTTAGGAAACTTAGGAATAAGATACTTTCTGTTGTGTGGCATCATGTCTTATAACCTACTTCTAGATTAGAAAGAATCTTTAAGTTAAGTATTTTCAAAGTTTGGCATAGAGTGATTCTTGTATTTACCTAGTTGGTTAAATTTACTTCTAGCACTGGTGAATTCAGTCATTGGGTCACTTTTAATCACATAAGTAGGTACAGTAGTTAACGTTTTTGCCCTTAATGTTTTTAATTGCATTGCCAGACTTTTTCATTGTAATTTATATGATACTATGAGTTAAAATGGCAATAATGAAGGAAACAGGCCCAAATTAGAACATAGAGTTTGCCACAAGGTGAAAAAAATATGCAAAATGGGGAGCTCCAAAGCTAGATTCCTATTTACCTGTCATCTTAATAGTCATTAAACATTTATTAAGCACTACTGTGTGCCAGACTCTATACTGAGCACTAAAGATACAAATCCTGCCTTCAAGGAGTTTACAGGCTAATGGGGGAAGACATACCCCAAAAGGAAACTGAAAAGCAGGAAGGAAGAACACTACATGGAACACATGATAGAGAAGTCAGAAGCCCCAAAGTCATGTAGCAAGGTGGGAAGTGAGATGTCTTTCCTGAGCCCCCTCCTGAAATGGAAGTTTTAGAACTCATGGCTTTGTCCTCCAGTCAGAAGGGCAGAGGGTAGTTATGAGGAGTAGGTACCAATGCTCATGCAGTCCTGCAGGATGAGATTCCCACTGATGAGGTTCCCAGAGCATGGTAGGAAAGTTAGAGAAATCCTCATAGTGCAGCATACCTCCATTGCTCCAGTTAGCCAAAAACATGTGGATTTGTATTTGTGCCTACTGTTTGCTCACAAAATATTTGAAGAAGGTTTTTTTTTTGTCTGTGTTACCCAAAAACTTTTACTCCAAGTTAGAAATATATTCCTGGCAGTTAAAAGAATATGATAATGGTTTATAGGTTTATGGTCCTTTAAAAAGCATGATTCAAGGTTGTGGCATTCTATTTAAGGACAGAAGTTGAGGTCCTGTGGTACAGGATGGAAGTAATCTTTGATGTTCGATGTTGTTTCTAATGCTCCCTACTGTCTTCATCCAGGTTATGAAAGGTACAATGCTATGCGAGCAGACCCTACTCTTTGCTTCCTGGAAAAAGTTGGAATGCCAGACGAAAAGTCGCTTTCTGCAGAACAAGGTGTCACTGATGGTTCACAAGATACTTCAGAGAGGTGAGAAACCATATGGGCCCCTGGCAAAGTTAAAAATATGGCCTTTTGTGCCATGAGAACACAACCTCTTCCTGCCACATCCAACTCCTTCCATAATTACTTTTATCATAATGTTCCAGTCTCTGATCTCATGAAATCATCCCTCACACAGTCAGTAAAATTTTCTGCCAAGTACAATGTTTAAATGAGGTCCTGTCCCTCAGATTTGTCCAGTGGCCCCTAGATAGTGCTGGTTCAAATGCAGTTTTTTGTGTATGGGGACCAAGATGGTCTGCCATGTTGCACCGTATATAGTACATTACTACCTTTGTCTCCTGCTGCACTTGCCAGCTGATGACCAAAACAGGATGAGTCCCTCAAGAGACATAATGAGGTCACAGGTCTTCTTTAGATAGGACAGTTCTGACCGCTCAGTCATTAAAGGGCTTTTAAACCCCTCACAACCTGGCATATTCCTGACTTTCTAGTCTTCTTGCTCTTTACCTCCTTGCACTTACACTGATCAGCTACACTGTCCTTTTTGCTGTTCTTAAACAGGCACTGCATCTCCTGGCTCCTGCTTTTTCACAGACTGTCCCTGATGCCTCAGTTGCCCTGCCCCCTCACCTTAGCCTCTTGACTTCCTTAACCATTCTTCAGTGTGCTCATAGCCCACCTTTTGCAAGAGGCCTTTCTCCACCCATGGCTAGTGCCTTCCTTCTGAGATTACTTTCCAGTTATATATGTCTCATATAGAAAAATTTTTACGTGTTGCCATTTGTATTAGAATGTGAGCTCTTTGAAAGCAAGGACTGTGTTCTTGCCTTTCTTTGTATCCCCGCACTTAGCCCAGTGTCTGGCATATGTCGAGCATTTAATGAATGCTTATTGAATGACTGATTAAAGAAATTCATGAAATTCTATTCAACAAGCTTAGTTCCCAGTCTATGGTAGTGCCGTTTCCACTGCCCAACACACAGATTTCTTGACTTCCTCATGGGTCATGTGCAAATATGTGGTGTAGCATCTTGTTGGCTATTTTGGTTTGTTTTTAATAGAATAACCTAATACTTTGATATTTTGGATATGAGAATATCCTATGTAGAATCCAAACAAAAGAAGAATTTACAATGAGTTATGAAGTTCTTCAGATGACCCATTTACTCGTTTGTACTAATTACTAATTTCATCTACTGAAAAACTACAAATCAGAGTTCATTTTAACCATCCACACTGAGAAAAGAAATGTGTGAGATATGAAAAGTACACATTGCCCAGACTATGACATGAGCAGCAATTCTAGTTAGGCCTTAACGTACATATTCTGTGTAAGTGTGCGGATGCATAATTAGCTAGACCTCAGAATTGACTAAGGAGGAAGAGATTAGGCTGGACTGCACATGAGAAACTGTGGGTCACTTTTGGTGATTCCTCAACTGTGTGACACTTCGAAAAGACACTAACTGTAATGCAAAAAGTCTTTTGATGATTTCATATGCCTGCAAAACATGGAAGAAAAAAATTTCAGAAGAAGTAAAACTACAGATTATAAATGTCACTAAAAAAATGGTGATTGTAACCATTCTCTGGTGTTAACAAGGAGGGATGGGAGAAGCAGCATGGCAAGGCTAATTATGACCATAAAAAGAGGTAGGTCATTGATTTGTTGAAAATGAGAGATGGCTTTAGTGGCTTATTGATTCCATAAGGATAAAGGGAAGCCTTCCCTTTGAGTTGTGTGCTTTGGAAAGATTTATGGTAGAAACAAAGATAAGAATGGCACAGGACAGGAGCAGGTGAAGAGTGTTGATCTTTGTCAGTGCAGGAAGTACTTATGCCAGTGAATTCATGGAATCATTTTTTTCCCCAACAGAAGTATAACGCAGAATCTATTAACACCTAAAACCTTTAAGTTTTTTAGAAATTGTCAATGAAAGGTAAAATGTGATGTATCCCTTAATGTATATGCCTTGAAAGTAGAGGAAGAGAGAAGGAAAACTATTCTGTTCTTGCTCTTCAACCATAACACATGTTGGATCGTCAACATTAAGACTTATGACTGAGCTAGAAAAGAAGACTGATGAGCGTAGGTTAAGGCAACTTCAGAAAACCCCAGCCAGCTGCTATCGTCATCACTTTGGCAGAGAAAATTTGAGTAATGGCAGGAAAGATGGCCAAGATTGTGGGACAATGGCAGCTCCATTTTCTTCTCAGGCTCTTGTATTTACCAGCTTTTGTCCCCATGTTAGAATTTATACTCCTTTTCCCTGCCTTGCCTACAGAATTGTTTAGGGTAGATTCAGGGAGGTGTCACCAAATTCCAAAAGAATTAGTGACTCCAACATATCAAACTCAAATAGAAAAGGGGTCCACTAAACCATATATAAGGATCCCTGCAGACAATGTATTGACTTAGTTTTAAAATGTAATTATTATCTATGTTTTATTATATTTTTATGTATTTTCTTAAATATTTCCCAGTTACATGTTATTTTAGTTGGACTGCACTTGGGAGTGTTGTGGGTCATATGTCTGACACCTCTGCTCTAGCATATTCACAGGTTATATATAAAACATAACCCAGGTTTGCTACCTAATAGTTTATGATGTTTATGTCCTGGTTGCTTAGAAGGAGAAATTTAATCATTCCAGCTGTAGATTTGAGAGACCTATCGCAGGTTTGTAACTATAAGATATGTAACATGCCTCCACAGAAACACAGGACCAGGAAAATAAGTCATCTTGAAGATAAAGCCCTTACTTGGGCTCAGTTAGGAGGAATATTTAAGAACCTAGCTCATTAACAAATATATAATGGAGCTTGAGAAATTCAATTTGGCACTTATTAAGCATCTACTATTTTTTTAAAGATACTGTCTTAGGTACTATAGATTCAAAGTTTAACACACACACACACACACACACACACACACGCAAAATCCATTGTCCCTTAAAGGACTTTACAATCTAATCATGGGATAGAGCATGTATTAACAAATAAGCATTGTGTAAAGTAGAATGAAAGGACAGATCCAGACAAATTGCTCTAAGGCAATTTGAGGAGGGGAAAACTTGATGAGTTTGCAATCATGACAGTTATCCTTACCAAGGAGAAGACTTGACCTCCTATAATAATTTAGGGCTTTAAAAATGTAGAGATAAATTTTGAGTAAAACCAAATTAAATTTCTCTGTGAATGGGTGTCATACCACTAGTCTGCTGTGCTCTGTCATTTGTATTCATCATGTCATTCTTTCTCCTCAGATCTCTCCTAAGGCAGCCAGAATGGTAGCAACTACATGATATGAGTCCATAGCCATATTCCTAGTGTGAAAAGGATGTAAATATGAACTCTGACCTCTTAGCAGAGGTGATAGGGCTCATCCACACTCCCTCATAGGTATGCATTGTCTCACATTGTTGACCCCAAAGATGCTTGTTCAGAGCACAGCACTTTAGAAAGGGTCTGTTTGGTTGTCCAATCAATAACTGACTTCCTTCTGCTGCCTCTGTTATATAATACTTCTTTTGAACTTGCCTGCAGGGATCTTGAAGCTGTCTTTGCCAACAGCAAAGATGAATAGGATGGATTATAGTCCTATTTCATCTTCACAGTTCCTTGGTGGTCTCCAAGAGTTGCAACAGTATCATTGCAATAACAGTATTGTGTTACAGAATTTATTAATTATTCTTTCCTTTGTTCAGTGAATTTTGGACTTATAAACACAAAGAATTTGGGGATTTTAGGGGACTCCGTGTTCAAAACAGTGTGATATTGCAGCCAAAAAAAACTGTGATCTTAGACTGTATTGAGAGAGACATAGTATCCAGTACTAAGGAGATATACTCTGCTCTGGTCAAACCAGCATTGGGTTCAGTTCTATAAGCCACATTTTAGAGCTATTCGTAAGCTGTAGAGTATCTGGAGGAGGGTGAGCAGGATGGGGATGACGCTCCAGGCCATACTATATCAGGACTTGCTAAATAAGTAGGAACAGTTAGCCTGAGGAAGATAAGACTTAGGAGAACCCACAATCAGTGTCTTCAAGCATGTGAAAGGTTATCATGTCAGAGAAAGATTAAATTTATTTTCCTTGGCTAGAGAGGGAAGAGCTCTGAGTGACAAGTTGACATTGCAGAGAAGCAGGTTTAGTTTTAATATGAGGAAAACCTTCCTACTCGTTGGCACTATCCAGAAGTGTGTTGTGCTGCCTCGGGAGGTAGTCTGCTCGTCTTCACTAAAGGTCTTCAAGCAAAGGCTGGATGATGTAACTAGATAGTCTCTAAGTTCCTTTCCAATTCTGGTGCTCTGTAAACAGAAACATCTCCTGGGTATTTTGTGATCTTTTCTCTGACTTTTATCTAGAAGCAATCTGGATAAAGAAGATAATACCGAAGACAAATTAGATGGTCTGCAGAAACAATTGGTAAGTCAAATATGCAATAGCTTTTATTCATATTTCTTATTTTTTGAAATAGTCGCCAGTTTTTCCCAACTTACCATTGGACAAAGAGAGCCTGAGACATTGTACTACCCAAGAGAAATGGGTTCCTGGGGCCAAAAAAATACAGGTCCCTGTGGCAGAATGATTCTAAATCTAATACTTGGTGTGATAATAATTTGCTTAGCTCAGTCCACTCCCCAAAAGGTCTGTGGGTAGATTTCACCATGTGTATGAACTTAGGTGCAGGAAAAAAAAATCTTTGTTTTCACGAATCTCTACATGAAATTTAGCATTTCCTTCCATTATGAATGTTTTGAGGAAGGGTCAGTCCATGGCACAAAAAAATTTTAAGAGTCCATGGACTAGGTTTTCTCCTGCCTCAGTTCCTTTTATCATTACATCAGACAGATGTATTAGTGCCTTAGGAATTCAGAGGCCCAGCAAGTTATCATTCCCATATGTATACTTTTGCTTATTCCTTCTGCTGAGTCATATCCAAGAAGCCCTAACTGTGTTTCTACTACCATGCCTTGTATAAAGTAAACATTTAATAAATGTTTATCGATTGACTGATTCTATCCTGGAGAGGACTGAGACCTTGTGTTTACCCAAGAGTAATCTCTATTTGCCTATTTATAGTGAAGTTGGACTATCATTTTCTCATATTAAGAGATAAGAGGGGCAGCTAGGTGGCGCAGTGAGTAGAGCACCGGCCCTGGAGTCAGGAGGACCTGAGTTCAAATCCAGCCTCAGGCACTTGACACACTTACTAGCTGTGTGACCTTGGGCAAGTCACTTAACCCCAATTGCCCCGGCTTCTCCCCTAAAAAAGAGAGAGAAGAATTTTTCCAAGATATGCTTTCACAAAGCCCTTGAGCTGCTGGATAAGCAAGGTGGTTAATGACGCCATATAAATTAGCATTGATTCTTTAAACTTTAGACCTAAAAAAAAATTAGGCTAAAGATAATTAAAATGAACTTTTAAATTGTAAATGCCTTTAAAATTGAGGTTATAAACCAGATATAAGCAGTGTCTTCCTTACACAGTGGTTGCACTGTAGAAGTTTTTCCCTTAGAAATAATGTCATGAAATCGTAGAATTTTAGAGCTGGGAGGACCCTTACAGCTCAGTGAATATGACCTTGTTTTACGATGAGGAAGCTTAAGCTCCAGAAAGTTAAAATGATGTATCCAGATTCACACGGTGAGTTGGTAGCAGGCTGAAGGCTAGTCCTGTTGACCACAAATTGTGCATGGCTCAGGCCAGCCTTCAAATATTATTTTATCCATTCTTTCAAATTAGGGAATATCATTGTCACCTTTATTGCTGACAGACACTAATACTGCAGGAAAGGTGCTGACTAATAGGAAAATATTTGTTATAGGTTTAAAAATATATATCTGTCATTCTGGGGTAACATGGCACATGTTTGTGCCAAGTTAGAACTGATAAGGTAAGGACAGCTTCAAGGTTATGTTCTTTCTCACATTATGAAAAGAATTTGAACATCCATTGCTATGTGCTTCTTTTAGTTGGAGAAGGGATTCATAGTAGGCTGGTGTGATCTAGTTCTAGAAATTACTTCACTCTCCCAAACACAGATGTTTAAATAACCGCCCACTCTGATTTACATTTTCATGGTTTTTCTTCAAAGCAGCTCCAAGATAATTATCTGCATTTTAAATAAGTTGCATGTTCCATGGTACAGCTTCTTTTTTTCTAGACTCAGCTGCCAGGTACCTTCAACTATAAAATCCAAGAAGAGACCTGTTATGTGCAGCCTGTCCAAACACATGCCACCTGAGACTTGTCTGCATACCCCAAGTGATCATTTAGGCTAAAAGGAGCTCATCAAAAAGCAGCAAATTAATCTACATAAAACAATTTAGTGAAAATTAGCCCTTCCTCCTCCCCAAATCACACATACTTCATATTTCAGGTTTTGTTTCTTTTGGGAATAAGGACATTAAAAGATCTCATTAGAATGAGGAACCTTTTCTGTAAGCATTTCTATAGGTGCCAATTGCATAAAATGCCCACTTTCAGAAGTGTATCTCTGCCAATGATAATAGTCCAGATTCACTTGGAGCTTTGATTCATTATTTTAATTTGAACTTCCTGGCAATTTATCCCATTGGGTTCTTTGATTGAGCAATAGTACTCTATGAATGTTTCATATTGATATGAATTGAGGTAGGAATTATGAACCCCAGAATGATAAGTTTTTCACACACTGATAAAATAAAAGTATAGATGAATCAGTTTTACACTGTTAGCCACAGCCTTGGTGAAATGGCAGCACTAAATTGTAAGTACCTTTGGTAAAGCCTCTAGTTAAATTCACCAAGAAGATGGGACTTCCATAAAATGTGATTGCTAAAGGAACAACTGTACTCCATTTTTAAAGCTTATTTGCCACAGAAAGTATTACTTGATGCAATTACAAGAGCAAACACTAACAAACTAGTCATTTTTTAAAATGTGACAATCACCACATGGAAGGCATGCATTAAATAAGTCTTAACCAGATTTGGTGACAGCTCACAAGCAATGTCTCTTACATATTCTTATACTTTCTGTACAAGAGCATGTAGTAAATATTAGCAGTGAGGATCAAGGAAGAATTTGCAGTCCTTGATGGTTGTGGTGGCTTTCTTTGTCCCTAGGAGGATACCAGTTTTGGTGAAAGTGAGAAGAAGGATGAAAACATGGCAGGTGAGACAGTACCCTTCAGAAGGCAAAGGAAAAAAGCATCCAACTAATGTTATACTAGAATTCCTATCTTTTGAAACAAAAGAACCACTGCTTTTTAGAAGCATGTTTAAGAAAGATTGACCTTCTTCAAACCCATCAATGCCTTTTCTCTTTGGTTTGATCTCCATCTAGTTGACATTGAAATTCTAAGGTAACATCCATTATTCTTTTGCAGGACAAAGAGATAAGGGTTTAAGATTAACAGATCAAGAAATAGTAAGTTTAGAATAGCAATGGGAAGGAAAGCTCAGTTACATTATATTTTACAGTTCTAAATAAAGTAGGCGACAGGTCTTGCTTATCTCATGCCTCATATGGGATATATATAAAATTTCCAGAGGCCTCTTTCACACCTACAAAGCAACTCACTCTAGAAAAAGGACTTCATAGTATTTATGCTTTACAGATACAGAAAGCTATGCCTAAGATTTTGCACAGCATGATGTTTCAAACACTTGGCTGAGTCCTTGTTCTTGAATCTGTTATTAAAGGCCCTGGAGTGTGTTAATTTGGAAAATAATGGCAACTTTAAGTAAGTTATTGCGCCATTTTTATCTCAAGTACTTCTCTGTCTATCCTTGGGGCAAAAAAAAAAAATAGTGAAAATGTGAGTGTTTTCATTTTTAAAAATATATCACCTTTGTTTTAGTTGTTTGTAACTACTAATATCCTCACTGATGTTTGAAGCCCAGGATGGCTCCGACCCAGACAGATCGCCCTGGCCCGTTTCTTCCGCCCTTACAGCTCGGTTGAGACGCCTGGTCACTGTTTACCAACGTTGTAATCGTAAGGAACCCACTCGAGCTGAAATTTTAGGTCCAGGTAACCAGGGATATTGGATCCAGGAAGACATGTTTAGGAGAGCCTCTGAAATGGACCCTATCAACAAGGATATCCAGAAAAGGTAATAGTAACAAAAAAGGAGGTCATGGTATATACTAGTAAAGAATATGAGAAAATTAGCCTTCATAGCTAAGCCAAAAGTTTATATGAAAGGGAAATGTTCTCTTCCAAGGTTACTCAGGTCTTCAGAACTAAAGCATTAAGGTTTTTCTAATGGTAAATTTCTCATAGTTTGGGGTCTGATGCTGTCTGTGAGGTGGTTGGGTTCTAACTTCTAGATATCCGTATCTTCTACTGCAAAGGTGGCAGCCTCTTTTCCAGAATTGACATGGTCTTTGGGGGTGTGGGCTAACAGTGGTGAAAGTGCAGTGTTCACCAGACTGGCACATTTTAAATACTAGAATACCAAAATATTTCACTCTTTTTTTTAAACTTATGTGAATCCTCAAGATGGACAAGAAGAGAACAAGCAGATTTCTATAGGACAGTATCCTCCTTTGGCGTTGTCTATGACCAAGAAAAGAAATCCTTTGACTGGACCCAATTTCGAGTCATCTCACGCTTAGACAAGAAGACAGATGAAAGCCTAGAAAAATATTTTTACAGTTTCGTAGCCATGTGTAGAAATGTTTGTCGCCTCCCCATGTGGAAAGATGATGGTAAGAAATACTACTTTTAGCATATCATGGAGGAGACAGAGGAAACTTTTGGAATTAGTTTATTTATAACTCTAGCAGTATATATGTTCCAACATGAGGAGCTTCTGAGATAACCAGAAAAGTTTTGCTAATTTGTGGAGTTCTGCTGGTTGAATTCATCCTTACAAAAAAATAATTTATTCCTAAACTATTTCCCTAAGAAAAATGTACCTTAGTTCAATAAAAGTTGCAGGTTAGGTTAAGACTTCACAATATAGTTAAAGAAAAATTGTCTCAATAATATAATTATTCTTTTGTAAAAATTGGGCCAATTTATATTGCTCTAAGGATGTTTTTTTTTACCTGTAGTTTTGCACCATGCTTACATTAAAAATTTATTGCAAATGCAACTACCTGAGGTTAAAAATACTGAAAGTAGGTGACTTGTCATTTGTTCATCCTTTCATGTGGTATTGAACCAGTCTCAGGAATTTTACAATAACCGAGTTGTGATGGTTGTTTGTGGTTTTGCCCTTTGAACTGCACATTTGCAGATAAAATCCTTATAGTGGCAATCCCATACCTCACAAGATCTGGCATTTATAAATGTTGAAGCAAGCAGGGATGAGAACAGAACTGACTTAAGTGTACAAGGACACCTAAGTTTTTGCCTCTACCATGGCTTCAGAAAGTCATACATACGTGGCTAGGATTTTCAGATTGTCCTTTGACCTTCCCTGGGCCTATATTTCTTACATAAGATTAATTCATGTTCACTTAGTTTTAGGTGTCCCTGAAGTAACAGGCTAAGACTTGCAGTGGCAGTGACTTGTGGCAGCACAGTTATATACATTGTTTTTATTTGATGATTCTTACAGAGTCAAACCATAGAGTTTTGAGTTGTGTATATCAAACACCTTTGTTGCCAAGGGCTACATCAATTAATTAATTAAAGAATTTTCTGCTTATTTGTCTCTTCAGGTCCACCAGATCCCACTCTCTATGTTGAACCAATCACAGAAGAACGTGCTGCAAGAACTCTCTACCGCATTGAACTTCTGCGGAAGGTCCGAGAGCAAGTACTGAAATATCCTCAGTTGCACGAGCGCCTCCAGCTCTGTAGGCCTAGCCTGTATCTGCCAGTCTGGTGGGAGTGTGGGAAGCATGACCGAGACTTACTCATTGGTACGGCTAAGCACGGGCTCAGTCGTACTGACTACTACATCATGAATGATCCACAGCTATCCTTTCTGGATGCCTATAGAAACTATGCTCAGCACAGAAGAACTGAAGCGCAAGGTCCAGAAAATGCGTGTTGCCTTTACCAGACTAACTCTAGACTTTATGAATCCCTTACCTATACCCAAATGGGAAGGACTTGTGAGTCCATAGATACTGAACCTGAGAATCAAATAAAGATGGAAAGCATGGGTGATAATCTCAGCCAAACTGAAAGCAACCTACCTGATGTCATGTGTGAAAATTTTATTTCTAAAGTTCAGGATATCATTTCTATTAACCATGATGAAAGCTTATTACCTGATTCTTTGGAGTGTATGATGTTTGGTGAGAAGGTTTTCAACAGTGAGCCAAGTTCTTTCATTCAAGAGAACCCCAGCAGCACCGAGTCCAAGAAAGATGTTTCTGTAGCCTTAGCAAGTAAAAACAAAGAGAATCACCCAGTTAGCCATGAAGTAGAGGTGGCTACAAACCGCTGTTCCCTGGGTAATTTAGAAGCAAAAATAGAACAAATGAGCAATAGAAATGAAAAGCATTTGTCTCTCCTGACTATAAAGGACATGGACTCTAATAAATACCCACCTGCTCCAAGATATGAAACTGTAAGATGTCCTGAAGCCAAATGTAGTATTCCCCAACCCTTTGAGCAAGGGAATGTAAGTAGATTAATGGAGATGTGTAGCCTTAGTGTTTGTAATTCTGAAAGAAAACTTTCTTCAGAGCAACGGTTAATTGATTTGTTAGGAAATAAAAGTCTAGAAGGTAAATTAATATTGAGTCAGAACCATAGTGATGAAGAAGAGGAAGAAGAGGAAGAGGAAGAGGAGGAAAATTCAGAAGTAGGGGCACAAATAAGGGAAAGGCCAGAGGGTATAGGTCAAACTGACTTCAGTAGTAACATACCAAATGAAATGAACAGAGGCTTCACTATAGATAAAACCAAGGAAGGTGGCCCAGCATCACAAAACTGCGATCCTACAGAACTAAGGTGTATGGATCAAACAGTATGTGAATGTCACTGCAAACCTATAGACAGATGGAAAAGTCAGAGTAACATTGTGGAATTTGAGATGGAAAAGACCAAGTTCCCTGACCCAGACTTGTACAAAGGCAAAACTGTTAACACTGTTGCTGTAGAAGGTGGAAACAAAACTCTCTTACCAGAGCCTTTGAAAGTGGACCATGAGTTCTTAAAAGAAGATTCCTGGGAAGATAAGCTAGAAAGGCAAAGACGTTATACCACATGTCCTCTTGACAGGAGTGAACTAAAACAAGAAGAAATGGACTTTGAGAACAAGGAAGATGATGATGATAAAGATGGAAACTTACAGGGTCAAGGTACTGTATGGAGAACCTTTATTTTTCTGACTAGGCCATTCACCATTTCTTTGATCCTTACCTAAGTGCCCAGAACGCTACTGCCACCCCAGCCCCGTTTTTCTGAGGCCTCTTGTAATCTTAGTATGGTATGAATGTGTAATCTGGATTCATAAGGAAGCAGTCTTAGTCACTATCTCCTCTATGTTAAATTTATCCAGCTTGTTTCAATAGAGAGCTCAGGCAGGTTATAGGGAGCCACTCTGTAGAAATGTGGAGTGCTAGTAGTTTCTAGTCTCCTCCTTTCTCGTCCTTTTATCTTTAGAAATGGGGAAATTTTTCTTGAGGGCTTAAAGATAAGAAGAAGATGGTCACTGTTATGGGCATTTACAATAGCCCTTTCAGATAGATAATTCGTGTATTATTCCCATTTTATGAATTAGGAAATTGAGCCCTCAGAAAGGGAAAATGACTTGGCTAAATAAGTGTCAGTGCCAGAATTCAAACCCAAGTCTTCTGACTCCAAAGGTGGGTCTTCTTCCACAGAAACTTGTAGGCAATAGTTGATATCATATAGGGCTTTAGAGTTTACAGAGTACTTTTTGCCTTTTCTCATCAAATCATTACAAGAACTGTACTCATAAGTAGTATAAGCATTATTATTCCCACTTTAGAGAGGAGAGAAAAAAGCAGTTATTAAGTCCCAAGTATGTGCTAGGCACTATGCTAAGTGCTCTACAGATATTCTCTCTTTTGATCTCATTTTGTAAAGGAAGAAACTGAAGGGGGGAGAGGGGAATTGATTAGCTAATCCAGAAATCTGGGGGAAATGGACAGTCTTGTGAGAATGAAGGGAAAAGAGTCTTCAGTGGAAAGTACATAGCAGATGTACGTTTAAAATTGGCTGAACAAAGAGTTCATGCAGGTTGGAAATAGGAATGCCATAAAAATGGGGACCGGACACACCAGAGGAGAGTGGAAAGAAGTGAAGAGCATGCTGTTCATAGAATACTCAATGTAGAGGTGGAGGGGCCTCTTAAGCCATCTCATCTAACCCTCTCGTTTTGCAATTGAGTAAGTGAGGCCCAAGCAGCCAACATGACTTGTAACATTGTGCATAGGCATCCAGATCCATTCCTCTTTCCATTCTACCGCAATGCCCATAAGGTTTAACTCACAAAGCAAAAAGTTTGGCTCAGAAAGGGAAATGCTAAAAAGCCGCACCCACATTAGACCCAAAGGGAGGAAATATTACAAGAGATGGTTGAATGCCACCGAAAAGCAAGGTTTTAAAGAAGCTTTTGGTTCCCTAGACCAGCCACTTTAAATTAAACCTGGAGCAGGCAGAATATGGGGAGAATGGTAGAAGGTAAAGAAAATGACATATATTCTGTGGTCCTTGAACATTTCAAAAAATAGCCTTTGAAATATAAAATACTTATGTAACTTTATCCTCTAGAAAAATAGAGAAATGTTGCATTTTTACGAAAGTTAAGTTTCTGATTACACAGTTAGTAGTGACCATGTCTGCAATAAAATTTTGATTAGCTAGAATGTTTAGGACAGGGGTTTTTAACCTATTTTGTATCATGGGCCCTTTTGGGGCTTAGGGTTTTCAGCTGTTTTTTACTCATGGGAGAGGAAGAAAGGGAGAGAATAGAAGTAGGGAGGTTGGTCAGTTAATGATTAAACAGAAAATCCTTTTTGTTTCATCCCTTTTTAACCTTTGTAAAAATAGTCTTCCTTTCTACCTTAGTGTACAGTATATAAAACTTAATTGAATCTTTATTTGACAGTTCAGGATTTCGGAATTGTTGAGGACTGACATTTCCAACCATGAATCTTTATTGTTTAGTCCTATAAATATGGAATATGTAAGTAACTGAACTGAATCCGTGCTCATCCAAGACAAGACAAACCTTGAAAGGTGTCTTGTTTGAAAAGACATCTGACATCTTATTGCTTCTTTCTGATAAAAGTTGCATATTAGCAAGGGAAGGGAGAGTTCTGATTAATTGAGGTCTCATTTTATTTCTTTCCTAGCCAGTCATAACTCTCAATGTAGTATTCTGTACACAGCAGGCATTCTATAAATTGTATTGACTGGCATAATTGCAGAAAAGAACTATTCCTGTGAAGGAAGGTGCTGATCATGCTGCAGGTTGTTCTAGGAGAAGGAAAGTAAGGGAGTGGAAGGTGAGCTGAAAACAAGTTATTTTACTAGATTGAGACAAAGAGTAAGTAGTTCTGGGGAGTAGACTGTAACTTGCTGTGAGAAGAGAAGGAACTGGTAGAGTTGGAAAGGGGTAGGTTGGAAGATGGAAAACTACTGAAGTATAAATAAGGAAGCTCTTAAAGAGTACAGAAAGCAGGGAGTGTAATTTGAATTTAGTCTCCCTAGTGTAAATCTAAAGATATCTAAGAACTTGGGGGGACAGTGGGAGTTAGGGGAAGGAAGAGGTCAGTGTTTGATCATGTGGTCCAAGGGAAAACAGTTTTCGCAGAATAAAGTACAGGAACATAATGCATAGCTGCAGTAACTACAAAAAATACAATATAATTTTTAAAAATTAAGCACTTACCACATGCTACTGTGCTAATATACTGTTAAATGTAGCATATTATAGTATGTTGCTCAATTGGAGTTTTTCTAAAGGGACATGCTAGTCCTAGTGCCCCCTTCTTAGTCCCACAGTGGTCAGCCCAGCCTCTACCTCCTGTTCAGGTGGCTGCTAGGCTCTGTGCCTTTGACATTTCCTATGACATTTTTTGATCTGCCAGTGTGATAGCCTCACATTTGAAAGGTTAAGTATGATTTGTCATTTCCCTGAGAAAAGATGTCCACAAGTCATCCTGCCTTGGGATCTGCAAGTTTTCTGCTTATAGATATCATAAGTCTCTCTGTAATATTTCTTATAGAAGTTAGATCCAGTTTACTACTTTGTTTTTAGTATCAGGAGTTTGATGATCTGCAGTACCTCTTAACATCAGCCTTCCTGCATTCCATCGTGTGTTAAAATTTTAATTAAAAAACCATCTCCTAATGTCTGTCTGTTGAAGTAAAATAAAGGATTTATTAAGCACTTACTATATGCTGAGCATTGAAGATGCAATCAATCATTAAACATTTATTAAGTGCTCACTATGTGCCAGGCACAGTGCTAAGCACTAAAGATACAAAAAGAAGCAAAAGACAATCCCTGCCCTCAAGGAGTTTACAATCTAATGGAGGAGACAACGTGCAAATATATACCCCAAAAAAGCTCTATGTAGTATAGGAAATGATTAGCAGAGGGAAGGCGCTGTACTTAAGAGAGGTTGGGCAGAGCTTCCTCTAGAAAATAGGATTTTAGTTGGGACTTAAAGGAAGCCAGGGAGGTTATTTGGTGGAGCAGAAGAGGGGAGAGTGTTCCAAGCATGGGGGACAGTCAGAAAATAACCAGAGAGGAGACGTGAAGTGGGAGTGTCTTATATGTGGGACAGCTGGAAGGCCAAAGTCAGTGGATCAAAGAGTATATGTCTAGGAGGGAGGTGTGAGAAGACTGGAAAGGTAGGAGTGGGGGCTAGGTTATGATGGATTTTGAATGTCAAACAGCATTTTGTACTTGATCCTGAAGGCTATAAGAAGCCACTGGAGTTCATTGTATTGGGGGGTAGGGGGGTGATGTGATCAGACTGCACTTTAGGAAAATCACTTCAGTGGATGAATGGAAGATGGATTAGTGGGGAGAGACATAATGCAGGCAGACCCCACTAGCAGGTTAATCAATAACCTAAGCAGGAGGTGATGGCATCATCAGAGGAAATAAGGAGGCATATTCGAGAGATGTTCCAAAGGTGAAATCGACAGGCCTTGGCAACAGACTGAATATGAAGGGTGAGAAACAGTAGGGAGTCTAGAATGACTCTTAGGCTGGGAACCTCAAGGGCTGGGAGGATGGGGTTGTACCCTACAGAAATAGGGAAGGTAGGATGGGGGGAGGGCTTAAGGGGAAAGATAACGAATTCCATTTTGGACATTATGAGTTTAAGATGTTTCCTGGACATCCAGTTTGAGATGTCTGAAAGGCAGTTGGGGTTGTGAAATTGGAGGTCATCAGCGAGTTTGGGGCAGATTAGGTACATTTGAGAATCAGCCTTTTTGTTTTTTAGTCATTTTTAGTTGTGTCCAACTCTTTATGACCCCTTTTGGGGTTTTCTTGGCAAAGGTATTGGAGTAGTTTGTTATTTCCTTCTCCAGCTTCTTTTACCAATGAGGAAGCTGAGGTAAACAAGGTTAAGTGACCTGCCTAGGATCACACAGCTAGTTAGTGTCTGAGGCCAGATTTAACTCCAGAAGATGACTCTTCCCTGACTTCAGGCTCAGCACTCTATTCACCGCGCCACATAGCTGTCCACTATAGCTGTCCATGAGAGCTGATGAGTTCACCAAGTGAAACAGTTATAGAGGGAAGAAGAGAAGACAACCCCAGGACAGAACCACGAGGGATACCTATGGTTAAAGGGTGTGATCTGGAAGAGGATCCAGCAAAGGAAACAAAGAAGGAGCTGTCAGGTAGCAGAAGAACCAGAAAAATCTAAGACAAACCCTGCTCTCATCACATGTTGATGGGAGAGACTACACATATGGAAGGTTTTGCTGCAAATCAGTTGGAAAAATCCCATGGTGCTTAGGGTGCAGAAGCAAAAGAGATGGTAATACATCTCCTTCAACGTCATTTTTACTGATAAAATAAGGGCAGCTAGGTGATACAGCGGATAGAACACTGGGCTGGGAATCAGGAAGACTCACCTTCCTGAATTCAAATCCTGGGCAAGTCATTTAACCCTGTTTGCCTCAGTTTCCACATCTATAAAATGAGCTGGAAAAGGAAATGACAAATTACTCCAGTATCTTTGCCAAGAAAACCCCAAAAGGAGTCATGCAGAGTCAGACACAACTGAAAAATGACTTAACAAAAACTGATAAAATCGTAACAGTTTCTTATGTTGAGCCATTTGAGAGTGCCAAAGACAACAAGTCCAGCACCAGTGTAGTGACTAGCCCCTGGGAGTGGAGGGCCACCATGCTGCCTAAGGAGAGGGGCTGACCAGGCCAGATTGGAAAAACTTCTGTGCTGATCAGTCTTGGGAGTGGGCCCATCAGTGTCTGCTGTACTTCTAGCCTGTGCAAAATAGGGGTACTGAGTCTCCTTCCACCATCACCACTACCAGAAGAAGAGGAAAGTATAAATTGAATGTTGTGATCTCAGTAAATGGTATATAACTCATCTGCACATTTTTATATTCTCAGATTATCCAGGAAAATACTCTGAAGAAGAAAGTAAGAGTTCTACATCTGGAATAGCAGGAGACATCGGGGACGAACTCCAGGAAGCCCGAGCACCAACCATTGCCCAGCTTCTACAAGAAAAAACTCTTTATTCCTTCTCCGAATGGCCAAAGGTGCCTTCCAAACATTATGATGCCTATTAAGAGCACTCCCAGCTAAAAACAGGATATTTGGTGGCCCACTAATGGGATTGAGATCAGGGCCTCATCTACAGAACTTCAGAATTTGGAGCCTAAAAAGATAATCTATGATGATATCCATCTCCAAGCACGCATACACCCTACCCCTTGATAGAAAGTGTTCCCTAAGAGTGATCTTTGCCTTAGTTTGGCTTTCTGCTGGCTCACTAGTCTCATCTGCTTCATGGTTGATATTTATAACTATTGCAGCAAATGCTGTTTAAGACTTAATTCTTTAAACCTAGCAAGTTTTGAGCCATGGGTACATTGAGCAAAATAACATTATTTTATCAACATTTTTATTTTAAAGGAATATTTAATACTTAATTTTAATATTTAAAAGATTATAAAGGTTATGGGGTTTTTTAATATAGTTTTTTTAAGGTGTATGTGGTAAGGAAATGAAGCTGTAAAAGTTTACAGAATCAAACTTTCTAGTTAAGAAATTCCTAATAAACCTATTTCAATCATCAGGAAATTTTATTTTAAAACTATGTACGTGAAACTTCCTATTTTTGTTGGACTTTAGTAGGACTGTCAAGTAATAAACTTTTAGGAGGATTTTTTAGTCATAGGACCTGAGAAATGTTAAATTGGTAAAATATATTTAGAACTGAAAAAGGATCCTTAAAGGACGTTTGGTCATTTTGCAGATGAGGAAACAGGCCAGAAAGGTTGAGGGACTTGCCCAAGGTCACACCAGTAGTGAGTGGTAGGAGCTGGGATTTGAACCCAGGTCCTCTGGCTGCAAATCCACGTCACTTTATACGCAGGATGACATACAGTAGAGTGAGCAAGAATTTCTGTCTTGATCTAGATAGCTGTCTCTACATATATACACACGCATTTAACATCTACATAGTTGTAATAAGTCACAGCCAAATGTTTTAGCTTTGTTAGAATTGATTAGTTCTTCCAGTTATACTCACAACTGGCCAGTTAGTCTGTGCATCAGAAATGGTGCGTTGTCGTGACACTTAGTCATCTTTGTGCCCTCTGCCTGTGAAGTGTTTGCGTGGTTTTAAATGCTCCCGTGCAGCGGTTTGAGGTGTGTACTCTAGCCTCTCCCTCACCCAGTCTTGCTATAACCTATTTAAATTCTTTCGAAGGAATTGCTAAGAGGAAAGTATTTGTGAATTTACATTTACTGTATTTAAGTCCTTGCTACCCAGTGCTAGTATAAGAGATGTGCTGTTGCCATTCTTATTTGCAGGATCGAGTGATAATTAACCGCATAGATAACATCTGCCATGCAGTCTTAAAGGGCAAGTGGCCTTCTAGCCAGCAGTATGAAATGCCAAGCGCACTGCCTGCTCCGGTGTTAATCAGCAGCCCTAGCTCACGAAACAGCCTTGCAGAGCAAGAAACACCAGGCCCCAACTTCAGCAATGGAGCTGCATTAGTCACACAGATCCCAAAGGTGAGAGGGCAGGTAATGGTGTTGACCCCAAATAAGGAGCTGTTGATAGCTGCTTCTGCTTGATTGCTTCATTCATTGATTCAACAGGAATTTCAATACAATAGCATTACATGGAGTTTCCCTAAATGTCAAGTAAACAGACATTTATTAAACTCTTACTATATGCCCAGTACCATGCTAAATGCTGACTAATACCAGGCTGCTTTTTCCCTATAGAGTTTTCTCTCTCTCCATAAGTTCCTTGTACTTTCTTATGTCTACATATTTTATCCTTTAGTAAAATGTGAACTCCTGGGTTTTTTTTGTCCTTCTATCCATAGTGCTTTACAGATAGTTAACAGCAAAGTGAAACTGTCAAGTGAAAAATATGTGGCTATAGATAGATATTTGAAAGTTGTCTTTATAAATGTGATCCTTACAGTCTCTCTAAGAGAATGACTCTTGGTTATCTGGGTTTGAAATCTTAAATGCATCTCAGTTACATTTATTAATTGACTACTGTGAGCTGAGGCAGCTAGTAGATAGAGCACTGGGCCTGGAGTTAGGAAGATCTGAGTTCAAATCCAGCCTCAGATACTTACTAGCTGTGTGACCCTGGACAAGTCACTTAACCTTGTTTGCCTCAGTTTCTTCATCTGTGAAATGAGCTAGAGAAGGAAATGGCAAACCACTCCAGTATCTCTGCCAAGAAAATCCCAAATGAGGTCACAAAAAATCAGAAATGACTGAACAGCGACTACAAAATGAGCCAAGCTTTGTGCTAAGCTCTAGGGCTACAAAGACAAAAAAAAAAGACAGTCCCTGCCCTTGAGGAGCTTATAATCTAATGGGGGAAGACAAAACACAAAAGAAAGCTGAAAAGCTGGGAGGATGGAGAGGGGCATGTGTAAGCATGATGGAGAAGCTAATCAAAGACATCCCAAAGTAGTGTATCCAGGTGAGAAAAATCATCTTTGCTGATCTCACAGTGGGGCAGTACATTTCATTTTATTAAAATAAGTTTTACTACTGCCTTTTTGTCTTTACAACAGTCATTTCTGGAAATATTGCTACTTCCTGCTCCCCAGCCCCAAATCAAACCTTACTTATAACAACGGCAACAATAACAAAAAAGCCGATGGGTTGTATCTTATGCTCTGTGTGTACAGCATATTCCCCTATTAACCCCTTACTTCTGTTTCGTGAGAGGGAAAGTGTATTTGATTATTTGCTGTCTGGGACAAACATTGGCTCTTCAGTAACTCAGTTTGAATTCCTTTTAATGATCTTTTCATTTCTCTTGCCGTACTCATTGCATGTACTGTCCTGGTTCTGCTTACTCTCTGCATTAGCCCAAAGTCTCCATATGCATCAGTTCTTACTCCACAATTCTACTCCGTTATATTAACATAGAATTTTTTTTTCTGCCATTGAATAGTATGATTTATATTAGTCTTTTATTTATGACTTTGACATCCTTGAGAATGAGTCAAAGAGAATAAATGGTTTAATATTTTCTCTTGCATGTTTAACTGAAGAGTTCCACCAGTAGGATATTTGTGCAGCTATTTTCCCATAGCCTCTACACTGTTCCCACTTTTCACTTTTGCCAGTGTGTAGGATGTAAGGTAAAAACTTAGAGTTGTTTTAATTTATATTTCTCTTATTAGTAATTTGGGTAATGTTTTCATATGGTTATTTATAGTTTGCAATTTTTTCTTTTGAAAACTGTTCGTAGATATTTTCTACTTTTCTACTGCATAACTCTCCATTTCATTTTGAGGCATTTTGGCCTCAAAGAATTTAGAGATCCATTGGTCCTGCATCTCCAGGGCAGACGGAGAGTATTTCCATAATACTTTGTCAGAGCACTTCTACTATCTTATTTGTTCTTTGTTGGAAGGCCTTGAGTAAGAAAGCTGGGAGAGAGAGGATGGCCCTAAACCCAGAGCCACCTAGTGGCAGAGCTGGAGTCAGATCCAGGTCTTCAATTCCTAGTTCATTGTTGTTTTCCCCGTACCAGGTACAGTGAAATATTAATATGCCAAGAAAATGAAAAGAGATTAGAATACAAGTGCATAATATTAATATTTGGCTTCCACCTAGTAAGTAGGCAAAGGGAGAATAGTTTGCACTGAATGAAGTCCAGAACCATAATGCAGAGCCTCAATAGCAATAAAAAATGCAAACCTAAACAATTTTAATGAATGAGAAAGATTTTGAGTACTTATTGTTTGCCAGACACTGTACGAATATGATGTTAAGTGTCTATTAAACTAACAAATTAAGTAATAAAGACCAGTGTTTCTAGGGAACTAAGTCCATTGATTGTGGTACTGTTGACTAGTGTAGACCAGGAGAATGACTCCATTTTCCATCAAGAATGATCAGATAGCATGTGCAAAGCTTATTACCCTTTTACCTCAGGGAGCGTAACACCAAAGAAATAAGTACCTTTTTCTTCTTACTTCTGGCCGCCCCATCTCAGTCCCACAGAAAGGTAATCTGTAGAAACTTATTCTGGAAACAGCCCAAGCATCCCACAATAGGAAAGTAGTTAAGTAAATGATGGTGTGTGGCCATGCGAGGTGTAAATGACAAGTCTATAGATGCTCAGTATATTCACTCATCGGTCTACAAACACTTATTGAGTGTTTACTATGTATAATGCACAATAAATAGTGAGAGGCGTACAAAGATAAAGGCATGGTTTCATCTTTTAAGGGGCTTAAAATTTAGTGAGGTCCTAAGATGCATACACAGAGAAATAGCAAATGGTACAAATACAATAAACATGTATCCTAAGTGCCTACCATATGTAGAACTTTCTATCTCTGCCCTTGAGGAACCTTCTATCAGTATTACAAGAACATATTGTTGATGTGTATTGTTAGGTGGGTACTCATATTCAGGCTGATGGTTTTTCTGATGGTCCTCTGTTGGAATTCCTATACAGACATGCTAGACTAGTTCTCTGGTCTCTGGAGGCACAATTGGCTTGAGGTAGGTATAATAAATTCATAAATAGAATAGCTCTAGTTTATCTAAATTTAAGTAAAACATTTGAGCATGCGGACAAGATAGAGGTAAACTAGATACTTATACAGTTAGATGGACTCAGAAATATTGAAACACTGGACCCAACCAAAGAAGAGTCATGATTCAAAACAACCAGAAGTCAGTCTCTGATCAGATTGACAAATAACACAAAAATAAAAGGCATAGCTAATATACAGGATGACAAAGTCATTATCCAAAAAATAAATAAATAAAAGACCTCAACAGGCTAGAGTGTTGGGCCAGATTCAATAGAGATAAACACATCTGGAATTTTTAAAAACCAATTTCTCAAGGACAAGATGAGATCAGAAGTTTATCAGAGCAGTGTAAGAGGTCAATAAAAGAGGCAGTTCTCCTGCCTGAAGATGACAAACTACCTCAGAGCTGAGACTCTTGAGAGAGTTAAAGGAAAGACGTTTCTGTGATCCTAAGCCAAGGGTCATTGCCTTAATTGAAAGACCTTTGTAGCCATTCAGCTGAAAAGAGCATGATAACATTCCAGCTGAAGAATGTGTAGTACAGCCCAACCAAACCAGTGCCTGAAAGTGGGGGAAAAAACTGAAGCTGTTCATTAAAAAGAACGCAGAAGATTGGCTGATCAGCATGTCCAGCAGAGATGCTAATACTCTTGAAATGAGCAACCTGCCCAGCCTAGCTGGACAGCTGCTGTCCTGTGGCAGAGCAGACTGCCTAGACCTATCTATCACCCACTGCCCAGTGACAGCCTGACCTCATCCAACAGCGTAGAGTCAGGTAAGGAGCCAGCACAACCACCAAGTGATCTTTTCATCCAACCCAGCATTATATGAACCCATGCAGTCAAGACACCAAAACCCTAAAAGGAGCAAGCCTAGCTGTGTAGACAGTCTAACAGAGACACTATTCCCCATAAAAAGCCAGCCCCACAGAACAGCTCAAAATATGCACAAATCCTCAGTGTGATGTGGCAGCCAAAACAGCCGATTTAACCTTAAACTTCATTAAGAATGGCATAGTATTCAGAACTAAATAGGTGAGTAATAGTCCCTCTGTGCTCTGCTCAGACCAGACAACATCTGGAATATTGAATATTGTCTTCCAGGCATCATGTTTTAAGAAGAACTTTGGTCAGCTGGAGAGGACGTTGATGGGAGGGGAGGAGAGATGGACAACCAAGATGGTAAAGAACCTAAAGGTAATGCCATACAAGAAGGCTGAAGAAACTAAGAATGTTTAACCTGGAGAAGAAAAAAATTAGGGAAAAACATGATCATCATTCTCAACTATTTGAATAGCTGTCATGTGGAAAACAATAAACCCGTTCTGTCTGACCCAAGAGAGTAGGACTGGAACAACAGGTAGAAGCTGTAATGAGGCAGATTTAGTTTTGATAAATGGAACAATATATTAATATCAAAACTATTCAAAAGTGGAATCAATTGACTTAGGAGGTCTTAGATATCTCCTCACTAGAAATCTTCAAGCAAGGACCAGGTCACCATTTGTCAGATTTATTACAAAGGAGCTTCTTGTCTAAATAAAGTTTGGGCTAAATGATCTTCTGATGTCTCTTTGAGATTCTGCACTACAAAAAATGTTGTATCAGAAGATTTATTGATTGATTCATTAACCAAATACCCACGGGAAAATTATATGAAATAATGTTAAATGAAAAATAGCAGAACACAGAATAAAATGTATAGGTATACCTTGCTCTGTTCAATATCACTTCAGAATAGTATTATTGGTATATTATCTAACCAAATCTCACTTTAACATCATGAAACCTTTAATAATTGCAATTGGCCAATCACCCAAGCTAGAAGTTGGGTCACTGGTGACCATAAAATAGCACAGAAACCCAGCGGTGTTTCTCCTGTGTCAGTCTTTATTGTTTTGTTTGTTATCATTATTATCAATCTACTTTGTCATTACCACTATATTACCAATAATACTTACCGTTATTAAAATTACGTAACCTCTGTAAATATCTTTTACATTCATGTAATAAGTATTTTGGCTGTCAAGGATATTTATAACATTGTTCCTGTTTTTCAGTTCCCAGCTGCTCTCTGTAACATCTCACCTAACGTGTATTCCTGGAAGCAGGCTGACTTAATAAAAACCTATGTATATACATTAGCAAAGATCACAAGAGATTTAGAGGTTTTTGTTAGGTTTATTATTGCTTTTTAAAATCTTTACCTTTTTTTTAGAAGATGTAACAGTGGATGTGCCCTGCTACCAAAAAAAAGCAGAGGATCACAGGTACCCAATAGACTGTTAGTAGAACTGTGAATGGTCCTGCCATTCTGGATTTCCATTTGAAATTATGAAAGAAAAGTAACAGTGGTTCACACTTCGGGGCATATTTCCTGGAGACATCAAAGACAGAAACAAAGATCTGTCATGTACCACAATATTCATAACAGCCTTCTTTCTGGTAGCAAAGAATTAAAAATAAAGTGGACATCTATCAATTGAGGAATGACTTGGAAAAGTTGTATGTTAGTATCATGGAATATTATTATTCAGTAATAAATGATGTATCTGAGGAATTTTGCAAAAAAACAAATCTTGGGAAGGTTTGTTTGAATTGATGGGGAATAAGCAGAACCAAGAATACAATAGATGATGGTTCTAGTAATGCAAATGCAGTTGTCACCAGAAGCAAGCTATGCTGTGAGTAATGGGAAAGCCAATAAAGGTCCTAGAGAAGAAGCAACAGAATGGGCCTCTACCCTCACAAAAGAGGTTGGGGACTACAAAGACTAAATAAACATCACGCATTTCCATCCAAGTTGGATATTTTTATTTGGATATTTTTAATTGTTTTAAATGATTCCGTCTGGGGGCAGGAATAAGTTAAAAACAAAAGGCTTCAACAAAATAATGTGTGGGGCTTTTTCAGTAGAGAATTTAATGGTTTCCAGGAATGTGTGAGTACTTACTTAGTGTCTATACTAGAAGGAGGACAAGCAATTCAAAGAGTGGGGCTCTTGGCAGCCCCCTCCCCACACAAACACAGGAGAGGGCTTTCAGTTTCTGAGAGGGACCAAAAGTGCTTTGTCTCAGTGGAAGAGGGTTAGTTTGATGAAAGCATTGCTGCTTTCTTTAACCAAATTGGGTATTAAGTTGAGCATTAGGCGCTTGAAGACGTGACATGGAAACTGTATTTATTGTAGAAACCACTTTTTTTTTTAAATCCTGGCAAGTCTCATTGTCTGTCGGTGATGAACATTCTCCTATCAGTCCCATTTAACCTGATTGGACCATGAGACAAGACAATTTAAAAGACTGAAAGAATAATATCTTCCTAGAGGAAGTCAGAAGAACAAGAACAGTCCTCTAAAAAAAAAAAATCATCTAGCTATCTTCTAACAGAAACCTTTTTTCTGGACCACATGGGAGCTACCACTTGCCTATATTACAGAATTGTCTTTGTATATAAGAAATTCTATGAAAGTAAAATATTAATGTTATTTCACATTTGATATTAATAGGAAAGTTTCCTGGCTCCAGTATTTGCCAAGGATGAACGAAAGCACAGACGACCCTATGAGTTTGATGTGGAGAGAGATTTGAAGTCTCGGAGCCTAGAGCAATTCTCTGCTTCTCATGGACACCCACCTATTGTGCTCAATGGCTGGCGTGGGGAGTCAGCCATAGACCTCTCTTGCACACCTGATGCATCTCCAGCAACCACTTCCCCTTTCCCATTGAGCACCAGCACACCCAAGGTTGGGACAGTCAGTACCCTCCAAGGATCCCTTGGTATGGACTTGTCTGGAATTTTGCAAGCTGGGTTAATTCACCCTGTTACAGGACAGATTGTCAATGGAACCTTAAGAAGGGATGATGCTGCCATGAGAAGACGAAGAGGGAGAAGAAAAAATGTAGAAGGGGGAATGGACCTCGTCTTTTTGAAGGATAGAACACTTCAGACAGGAATTTTGGTAGGTATATAATGCCCTGGAAGGAATGCTCAGGAGCTACCATTGAGATCTAAAGATTAAGAAGCAGTATTTCAAGATTCTAATGCAGCAGTAACCTTTGAATACTAGCCTTTTAGCATTCAAGGTTCCTCTTTGTAAAAAGTAATTCTTTTAAGACCCAGAGGCTCTTTTTCTAGTAGTTCCTGTCTATCATTTGAACAATTGTGTTTCATTAAACACCATTACATTTCTCTGTACAGGACTCCCCTTTAAAATTTTAAGCTCAATGGGCAGGAATTATATTTTGTAATTTCTATATAACTTCCAGGCAACTGGAGCAAGATGGTATTTTCATTGGCTATTTAATGAGTAATTGATATTGATAAAAGTCTTCTTCCTGCCTTGTGCCCTCCTTTATCCCACCCTTATATCTATAGAATATTTAAGATGATTTGTTGGCTCTCTGTAGTTCTCCAAATAACTTACTTGGACATTCAGCATGCCCAGTCAGTAAGACTTTGCTATACAGAACTGTTTTATTTTTAATCTCCCTCTTTTTAAAAAAAAGTCTACTGTGATTTTTAAAATATTTCATTTATTTTATCAGTGTATACTAAGATTATTACTGAAACTGACTAGTTGTAAAGGTTAAAAAAATGAAAACAATTAAGGAAAAACTTATGGGACACTTTTTTTTTTAGAAATTCTCTTTCTATTAGTACTTAATAATTCACATTTTATAGGCTTCTGTTTTGTAAAATGCTATCAGACAGCAACTTTATGAGACAGATAGCATAAGTAGTATTACCCCTATCTTCTAGACATGGAAATGATGCTTGGAGGGAGTAAAGTCCCATAGCTAATAAAAATCAAAGCCTAGATTTGAACCCAAGTCCTCTTACTTTAAGTCCAGTAACCTTTCCAGTACATTTACACATTGCTTATTCCCAAATACTCATTTTTTTTTTTTTTTTGCTATTCTTGTTAGGAGGTCCAAGAAGATCAAGAGCAGCCCTCACCAAGCAGCACTCTCCCCGAAGGGCCAATCTCGGCTACCTCATCTCCTCACACAGTCACAACAACCAGTGTCCCAGCCGAGAAGACAATTCCCAACAAGAGTTTGTTGGACTGGTTAAGGCAGCAATCTGATTATACAATAGAAGTTCCTACTTTTGGGACAGTAAGTAGAAACATAATGTGTGTCTTCTTTCTACACGCTTCCGTATGACTTGATTGAGTTTGAGATCAAGAGCTTATAGGAGAGAGTAATGAAATGTGTGAAGACTGGGGGTGTCGCTTAAGAAGTCCTTCTGTATGTGGTTCCAAGACCTTTGCTCTACCAAGTAATCCTCTAACTATAACTTAGAAGTCAGAAACATCTATGAAGAAGTGAATGTGGTTGGAACTTAAGAACTGTCCTCACTGACACTTCTTTGATACCTCAGATGCTTAGCATTTAACTCATTCACGTTGTGACATTTAGCTGATGTGGTTTCATGAGAAATCAAATTGTGAAACAGGAGGCTAGATAACGTTTTTATGATTTTGAGTTTGTGGTATTGTTTTGTTGTCCTTGTTTTGTTGTTGTTTTGAAATCACTGCTGTCCTTAAAGCTGTCTTTTAGGGACTTTTCCTTCTGTTTTACCTTGTTAGTATCATCTCTTGGGCAATGGTTTGGAAGAATATAATCATCTTGTAAAATTTCTCCTTTTTAATTTCTCTCTTCTAACCATTAACTATCAACCCCACTCCCTTGACCTTAGATCCACTACACTAATAAACAATGTAAAGGAGTTCATAAAAAAAAAAAAGCAGGTGAGAAGGCTTAGAGAGATAGAGAGGCCCTCTACCCCAACCTTCCCCCAAGTGAAAAGAGGATAAACACATATGTATGTAAGTAACAATGCAATTGCAAAAATGCAGAGGAAAAAAGATTGGTAGGTGCATAGTACCACAAAGACTCTTCCAAGGTCAGCTATTTCTAGCCTACTTAGGGCCTGGAGCAAACAGAAAACAACCTAAGATCTTTCTACTGCACAGCTAAATGCAACTTTATTTCTTTTGTTTAGTATTTTATTTTTTATTTTTCCTCAGTTACATGTAAAAACAATTTTTAACATTCATTTTTAAAATTTTGATAAACACAACTTTAAATCATTGTGTTTTCCTTTCTACTAACATTGATACTTTCATCTATTTTTTCCAAGTTAAAGGACAGAAAGGAGTGAGGAAGCAAAAAGAAGGGCCCAGCATGGACTAGCTCCCGGTGTCTTTCATTCCCTTTAATTTGGTGTCAGGCTCTTAGGAAGAAGTATAATGAAAGAGAGGGCTACATAGGACTAGCAGCCAGCTCCTCAGAAAGCAGCAGGAGAGTAGTTTAACATTTTAATATTTGCTCTCTTTGCTTCTTAGAATTTTTCAGACAAACCGAAGCAGAGAAGACAGCGTTGTAAAGAACCAGGAAAATTGGACATTGGCTCCCTAAGTGGAGAAGAAAGAGTCCCTGCTGTCCATAAGGAGACAGGACGGCAGGTAAGGGAGAGGACATTTGAGGTGCAGAGAATATTGTGTTGAGTTGTGTAGTGAAGCCTCATTGTTGATCAAAGCCTAGGCTAAGAAGTCTGTTAAGTAATTTGCCAAAATGATATCTACAAAAAGGTTGAGGATAGAGGTGACATAATTTGGTAAAGACATATGGCTAAAACATTAAATATTGCTGATTTTTCTCAACTCTAAGCATCTCAAACTCAACATGTCCAATGCTAAACTCTCTATTTTTTTCTCTCAGGCCCACCCTTCTGCTCTTTTCTGGTACCATCCCTCTAGTCACCCACGTTTAAAGCTGTGGCATTATCCTTATCTCTTCGTTTTTCCTCACCTCACATATCTAATTTGTTGCCAAATCTTGTATTTCCTGCCTCCATAATAGCTCTTGAATCCATCCCTTGTCTCTGGTCAAACCACCACCGTTCTAGTTTAGGCCCTCAGCACCCCTCCCCAGCCTTTTGCAATAGCCTCCTGATTGGTCTCCCAGGCTCACGTCTCTCCTCTAGCCAATCTGTCCTCCACACAGCTGCCAAAGTAATCTTCCTAAAGAGCAGCACTGACCATGCCAGTCCTTTACCCAGTAAATCCCCTTATCTCCTAATTGCTTTTAAGGTCAAATAGAAACACCTCTGTTCAGCTTGTAAAGCCCTTCACAACCTGGCCCCAACCTTCTGTGTGTGTGTATAATATGTGTGTACATATACATGTACATATCCACATATGTATGTGTGTGCATAGACACATATGTCTTGTGTATGTAAACGTATGTGTATTGTGTGGATCTAGATATGTTTTATACTCCCAGTGTCTATATAACAGAATATATAATGCATAATGGAAGTCTGGAAAGGTTGGGACTAGGAAAATCAATTTAAGAGTCATCTGTATAGATATGTTAATTGAATTCACGGAAGCTGATGAGATCACCACTGTATAGAGAGAAGATGGCCTAGGACAGAGAGCCTTGGAGGACACTCATGATTAGTGGGTGTGACCTGGATCAGGATCTAGCAAAGGAGACTTAAGAAGGAGCAGTAGGGCAACTAGGAGGAAAACCAGGAGAGCAGTGTCACAAAAACCTGTCTATCAACAGATTTTGTTGGTCAGTCCCTTCCAGTTCTTTGTGACACCATTTGAGGTTTTCTTGGCAAAGTTACTGAAGTGGTTTGCCATTTCCTTCTCCTCATTTGGTAGGTGAGGAAGCTGAGGCACACAAGATGAAATGACTTGCCCAGGGTCACACAGCTAGTAAGTGTCTGAGGCTTGCTTTGAACTCAGATCTTCCTGACTCCAGGGCTGGCGCTCTATCCATTGTTCCACCTAGCTGCCCCCCAAAAGAGATGATAGATAGATGTACACATATATTTAGGTACACAGATAATTAGGTGTATGTGTATGCATCACCTTCTTGCAATATGCGTTTCAGTCAGACTGGCTAAAATGTTCTTGCTGCTTCTAAACACTCAATAATCCACTTCCCATCTCTGTGCTTCTTTTTCTCTCACTCTTAACTCTCTTCAGTTTGACCTCTGGCTTCATCATTCCACTGAAACTGCTAACTTCAAAGATAAAAATGATCTTTTAATTTACAAATTTAATGGATTTTTCTCCTCATTCTTGACTCTGGCCTTTGATACTGTCAATCACCCTCTTCTTGATTTTCTTTACTCATTAAGTTCTTGAGACACTTCCCTCCTGGTTCTCCTCTTACCTATCTGATTGCTCCAGCTCGGTCTCATTTGCTGGATCCTCATCCAAGTTACCCACTTGTCATAGGTGTCCCCCAAGGCTCTGTCCCAAGCCATCTTCTCTCTATATATTCATAATCTCATCAGCTTCCTTGGATTCAAATGCTCTCTCTCTGTAGATGATTCTTAAATGAATTTTTCTAGCCCTAAACTTTTCTGATTTCCATTATCCACCTGCATATTGTGCATCTCAAACTGGATGTCCTAGAGACATCTTAAACTCAACATCTCTAAAACTGAACTCATAAAATTTCACCCAAACCCTCACTTCTTCTGAACTTCCCTATTACTATTGAGGGTATCATCATCCTTCTAGTCACTCGGGCTTATGCCCCAGGTGTCATCCTCCATTCTTCCCCAGGCCACCTCCCCCCTCCCCCAATATTTGGTCATTTGCTAAGTCCCATTGTTTCTACCCTCTTCACATCTCTTATATGCAAACATTCTCCCCTAATACTGCCACCACCCTGGTTCAGGTCCTCGTCACCTCATGTCTAGACTATTGAAATCGCCTTCTGGTTCATTGTCCCACTCTAGTCCACCCTTCATTCAGTTGTCAAATTGATCTTCCTTAAGTGCAGATCTGACAGTATTGTCTGTCTTCAGTAAACTTCAGGGGCTTGCTGTCACCTCCCCTATCCCCTATACCTGGAACACTCTCCCTCCTCATCTCTGCCTAGAAGGCACCTCCACCTTTTATGATCCTTCATTTTCTTGACAACTCTCAAGTCTCCCCTCAGCCACTAATTCCCTCCCCAGTATCCTTGCTTGGGTATGGACTTATTTGTTCTCATGGTGTCTCCCCTAATAGAATATGAGCTCCTTGCCAGGAAGGATGGTTGTCTACTTTTTTGTATCCTCAGTGCCTGGCACTTGGTAAGTGTTTCATGAGTGCTTGGTGGCTGAGTTCTTCCAAAGGTCTCCCAATCCAGAGCCCTCCAATCACTACTGTGCCTTCCTTCTTCATGAAGATCATCAAGAGAAAAGAGCAATGCTCTCCTTCAGGAGCCTGTTCTGGGTTAATTCACTGTAGGAAATGCTTTCTGCTGGAAATCCTTGATAACCAACCTCCCTAGCCTTTCTGCTGTTTAAAGATATTTATCCAGTCTGCCTTCACTGACAGTCAGGATATAGCTGGTTCAAAAATGTCATCCGCTGTAGTTAAATTGAGTCAGGTTTCAGGTTTGAAGACATGAGTAGATTCATAGAAAAATCATAACGCCTAGGAACAATCACGTGACATAGTTGGTAAGAGGCAGCCTTTGGCATCAGCAACACCTAGATTCAAGTCTTGGTTCTGACACATACTGTCGATGACCATGATCAAGTCACTTAGCCTCTCAGTGCCCCTAAGCATCCTCTGACTGGGTAAATTACAAACAGTTGCCAGTCTGCATCAGATAACTGCAACAGTTATCAGTCTGCAATAAAATCACAGGTCTAGGCCAGAAAGTAAAATAAAACTTTTAGTTAAGGCAAAAACCTTTCAGCTTAAAAATTGATTAAGACTAGGCTTCCTAATCTGTTTAGATAAACAAATTATACATGAATATACTAGTAACTGCCTTACAGTGTCATGCTTGGAGGAGACCCAGATCGTTGTGGAAACTATACTGTGTCCTTCCTACCACAGGTTCCATCACGTTGTTGAAGGCAGGCTCCCTAAAATATATACACTTATACATATGTAGGTGTGTATGTGTATAAATATATATAATTATATATTATTTTATTTTACCAAGTGGTTCTTTCCTTAGGATATTAATCCAGTAACTAGATTAGAAAAATAACCATTTTTGTATAATTTCTGTCCATCCTTAACTTTTTTCTGTAAGCATCAGCTTTAAAAACAAAGAAACAAACCTACTAAGGTCAGTTATTTTCCTCTTACCATTTCAAAAGTATGTAATTGAATATTCTCTAAGAACATTAGATGATTTTCAACATGACATTTTACTTTTTCTATAAATGTTTAAGTCAGTAAGGTTCTCTCTCATCACCACATCCCCTACCAAAGCCACTTGTGTTCGGAAAGAGGAAGCCTGTCGGTCTTGCAACTGTCACCTATAAAAAGGTGTGATGTGTGTGTGCTTTTTGTCCCCTTTTGGCTTTAATGTAAGAAATCCTAGTTTCTTTTCCTAGGTCTGGAAGCGCATAACTATATGTGCTACACAAGTGAACACTCTCTCCCATTTTACACCTCCCGATGTCTTTTCTTAACCTTCTAAGTTAAGCAGACTTCACATTCCAGGGTGGTGGAAACCCTGCGTGCCAGGAAGGAGCTGATGGTGTTTTCAGTTGTTTCAGCCATCAGTAATGGTAACAACAGCTCACAACACTGCTGTAAGAGAGCAGTATTGTTCCCGTATTACAAATGAGGAAACTTGTGGTTTGGAATTGAAGTAGCTTGCATAGCCAGGCAGCAAGTGTCAGGGCCGGAATCAGAGAGTTAAATCATCCAGACTCATTGTCTTAATATACCAAGACTTCCGGTTTTTCTATGAAGGCCAAATGAAAAGAATACTGTATTTGTAGTGTTGAATCATTCGATAGTGTTTGTTGTATTGAAGGCCTGTTTCTGAGCTTAGGTTTTGCCACTTCACACGTATATGACCTTGGACAGGTCACTTAATCTGTTTCCTCGTAGGTAATACAGTGTGCCAAGTGTGTTAGTGCAGTTTTAAGCTGTAATTATACTATCTACTTCATACAG
The DNA here is from genome assembly GCF_011100635.1 of Trichosurus vulpecula. Classification (NCBI taxonomy): domain Eukaryota; kingdom Metazoa; phylum Chordata; class Mammalia; order Diprotodontia; family Phalangeridae; genus Trichosurus; species Trichosurus vulpecula. The sequence goes on from NC_050575.1 coordinate 105,724,083, forward strand.
ATGTTACTGGGAGAAATGCTTCCTGAACCATAAAGCATTATAGAAATAAGAGGTATACTATGTGATCTATTCTTCCTGTTTATTTTATGTGCTCTAAGCATTGTTTTTAAAAACGTTTGAGAAAGTTGTGCTTTTTTGTTGATGCCTTTTCCCGTTTCACTCTCACCTGAATTTCCTTAGTCTACTAGAAGCTAAGGTTTATCACCTGCTGTGGATATCTTACTTACAGTCAAAACTTATTTTAGAACCTTCTTCCTTACCAACCATTTTCTTGCCACAAATGTATTTCTCCTTCATTGCTAAATGGACCTAATCCTTGTTCTAAAGCAGCGGTGTCAGACACTCAGTCCTCAGACCACACACAGCACTTTGAAGTGTAGCCTGAACCATATTAAAATATAATTGGGAAATATTTAACAAAATAAATAAAAATACAATAAAACATAAACAGTATTTTTTAAAATCAAATCACTACGCTGCCTACTGTATGCCCACTGTAATCCTTAGGTATGTTTAGTAGCCCTGCTCTGACAGATACTTTCTGGTACCATCTGCCAAGATAAGAAAACCAAAGCATCGTTAGTATTATATTACTTACAGAGCCCCCCAAGAGCTTTTTCACTCTGTTCTATTGCTTTTGCCTGGGGAAACCCTTCCATAGGATCATAGAAAGTTAAAAGAGACGTTAGAGATGAACTAATTCAACCTTTTCATTTTATAAATGAGGAAACTTAGACCCAGAAAAGGCAAGGGACCACCAGTACCACACAGCTACTCGGTAGTGGTCAAGACTAGAGCCCACGTCTCTGGGCTGTTTTTCCACCGTGTTCTGTGGCCTCTCTACCTTCACTAAAGTCATTTCTGTATTCTGCTCTTAATTTCAGACTGGGTAGTATCGTTCACTTCAGTGGTTGTATTCATGGGTATAATAGCCAGTGGGCCCAATGTGCCAAACCAAATTTCTCTGGAAGGTGTAGATCTTAAGAATATACTATAGGGGCAGCTAGGTGGCGCGCTGAGTAGAGCACCGGCCCTGGAATCAGGAGGACCCGAGTTCAAATTCGACCTCAGACACTTGACACTTACTACCTGTGTGACCTTAGACAAGTCACTTAACCCCAATCGCCTCGCCTTGCCCCCTCCAAAAAAAAAGAAGAATATACCATCTTCCCTAGGACTGCATACGTTAAACATTTCTTAATGGCTTATTAAACCGTTAACTGCATTTCCAGCAAGCACTCAAGAGGCAATCATTAACTAATGATAACAGCTGACGTTCGGGGCACTGCGCTAAGCGCTTTACAGCCCTTCAAGGACAGGCGGACAAACCAAGGTTAGGTGTCTGAGCCTGGATGTGAACTTCCTCTGTCTACGGCGCCACTCCCATTCATGATCTTAGGTAGAAAGTTAACGTGTCACGGTGAAGCTACTTATTCCTAAGATGCCCATCGATTTATCACAATGACAAGCTCTTCATCTCAAATCATGTAGAGAGCTACACCTGGCCCCAGGCATGGTCACTGGATGCGATTCTCCCCTGGCTCTCTCCTCCATTTAGCCTTCTTATGGTGTGTAATCGCCAAGGGGCATAGGCTTCCAGAGAGTGAATGTCCTGCTGTGTGTGGCCGCACACGCACACGCGCGCGCACACACACACACATGCAGAAAAATAAAAATTTAAAAAGAAAAATAAGTTAACATGATTATGAGATTTACAATAGGAACTTTCAGTGACTAACCTGTAAGTCATAGAACTAATCTGAGTGTTAAAAAGGACTTCAGAAATCTAATCCAGCCTTCTCATCTTAGAGCTGGAGAAACAGGTGACTTACCAAGAGCGCACAGTAAGTGTGGGGAAAGCCAGAAGTCTATTCCGGGTGTCTCTGCCGCATTGTGCCACCTTTCAGAGTTTTCAGTGAGGTATTATTATTCTTTACTGCTGTAACTTAGAAGGCTTAGTCATCCCAAATCTTGTGATGGTTACATGTTAAAACATGTTGTGCAGGTGACCCATGTGCGTATGAAGTTCTGTAGCTGATGGGTGTGAGTCCTTAGTAGTGAGGTTACTATCCTTCAACACATCATTTATCAGACGTAAGTGCTTCACCAAAGTGCTTTTTTGCCTGGGTGGCAAACCCCTGTGGGGAAGAAAAATAGATCTGTAAGGTAAGCTAAAACATCAAATCCTTAAATGGTATTTATTTATCCAGCAACTTGATAAAATGAGAATGCTAATTCTGGATAGAATTTAAATAAGACTGTGCCCCGTGATATTAGAGAAGCCATTTCTGGTTGTTAGTACCTGCCAGTGAAGTCTTGGTATTTCTTGTAACAAAACCTTTAATTCCTAATAACTTTCACAGGTTTTCTAAAGGGTAAAGACTGCTTCTGTCTATTGAGTTCCTTTAAAGCTTTGTTCAAATGGTAATCTGCCCAGTAGTAGGTCTAGAATATTATAGTAGAATTGTGGTTTTGATTCTGAATAAGATTGTAACAAATTCCCTCAGCATCCATTTAATGCCCAGTTAGAATATAAAATACACAGTAAGGAACTGCCAGAATGATTGGGTAAAATACCCACCAGCTCTAGGTAGATTATTTGCCTTCTTTGCTGATCCATACGTTTTACTAAACACACTCTCTGTGGAAGGAAGAGCCAGTGTGGGAACATTATTGTCGCCCCAGATGATTTCCTGTAGGGTAGTAACTCAGAGATTTTGTGTTTCTTGTTCTGATTTTTAGGGGTTTCTACCAGAAAACAAGTTCAGTCAGATCCTAACTGAGCCAGTTCTCCGAGATGCTGGTCCTAGAAGGAGAGGGAGGCGCCCACGAAGTGACCTCATGAAGGCTCCTGGCATCGTGGCCGACTCTCCCTCAGGAATGGGACCGCTGTTCATGAATGGACTCATTGCTGGAATGGATCTAGTAGGACTTCAGAGTATGAGGAATATGCAGGGCATCCCTCTCACAGGGCTGGTCGGGTTTCCTGCTGGCTTTGCAGCAGTGCCTGCTGGAGAGGATGTCAAAAGCACCCTCAGTATGCTGCCTATGATGCTGCCAGGCATGGCAGCTGTACCCCAGATGTTTGGTGTTGGAGGACTTCTGAATACGCCCATGACAACTACTTGTACTTCAACGGTTCCAACGTCTTTAACAAGCACAACTAAAAGTGGTACGTCAAACACAGACAAGGCTACTGATGACAAACAGAATAGCCATGATGTAAAAAAAGATACTTTAGCTGAAGACAAACCTATTCCTAGTTCCTTTTCAGATCAGTCTGAACCTGCAATAACTACCAGTAGTCCTGTAGCTTTTAACCCTTTTCTCTTACCAGGAATGTCTCCTGGACTGATCTACCCATCAATGTTTCTCTCTCCCGGCATTGGCATGACATTGCCAGGCATGCAGCAGACCAGACATTCTGAGAACACAAGCCTAGAAAGCCAGAAGAGGAAGAGAAAGAAAGCGAAAGGGGATACCCTGAATCCAGACCCAGAAACTGTCCCCATATCAGAAAAAGAATCTGGAAATGGTCAGAACTGTTCAGAGCACACCCCACTTTTGCCCACAGATAAAGAACATGGTGTACAAGCTGAGCAAAGCGATTTAAAAGGAACTCATAGTGACACCAATTAGAACTTTATTTCATTAAGAAAATTATTGTGGCTTGTAAGTTTCTTATCCCATAAAAGATTTGTTATTTCCCTCACTTCACCTTCATAAAAACCTGTGTTTCCATGAGTAATATTACCTACCTAATTCCCTGTCCAGGAACTATGATAACAGATATTAATAGTTTCAGGGTCTCGCCACTTTATTAGATAAAAGTGTTGTCTAGCTAGTCTGGGAAGCACAGAATCCTCATTCTGTTATCCAGTTGTTCATTCCAGCAAACAATAGTAAATTCAGTACTTGGTGACATGCCCTACCCCATTCCCTTCCAAATTTTTTACTTATTTGGTAGGGAGAAAAAGGCAAAAGAAAGTGTGTGTCTAGTGATCCACAATTAAAATGCAGAAGAACAGAGACCAGGGGAATAATGCCTTTTTCTGTGAGTTACACTAAATGGAAAACAAAACAAATAAACCAGTATTGGGGGACCAGAAGCACATCTATAATACGTGCTAATATGTATTTTTGATTTACAATGTTTCCCTATGTTATCATGATTACTAGATGAGTAGAATAGACAGGTATATAACTAATGATTGAAAACATATATTCATTTCTTTTTAAAAAAAAAAACAACAAAAACATAACTGGTAGCAATATAATTTCCCCCTTTCCTGGCTTTTCAGATATCTGAAGCAAGTGGAGATGTGGTTTTATACTTTACTAAATGACAATTTCGATTTATTTTCAGTGTCCCCTTTTCCCCACAGTTTAAAAAAATGTTCTCAGTTTGGCTGAGGAAGCTTTACACATGGTAGGCTATGAGCAGAGGGACAGTGGGGAGGAACAGTCACACTACGTAAAGCCTATTACTTTAGAATTATACTGGCATTTTATTCTTATCTATGGCATTAATACTCTTTACAGAGGGTTGGGGTTTTTTTTGTTTTTAGTTGTTTTTTTTTTTTCCTGGCAACGAATTCACCCCCTCTGACTCCAAGGAATGTGGAAGCGTGATAGATTTTATTTTGCATTGTTCCTTACCCAGAAGGGCGCCTCTGCTGAAACCTACAAGAAATAGTCCAACAGAACAGCAGCTTTTACGTTTTGGAAGGTCCTTTCTCAAGGCCATTGAAGTTTTTCAAAACTTTGAGCGTGTCCCCTCTGTCACCAGCACCACCACCAACACCCTGCCTTTTATAATGTTAGACTGTGAAAGCTTTTTTTTTTCCTCCCCCACTTCTTTATAGCCTCTCTGTTATGTTTGTATTGGACAGTTGGATCCAAACACCGAATTATTGAGACAGTCAAGAATATGTTACAAATTAACATTATTTTTGATTCTTCCTTAGACTCTCAATCTTCAGAAGCTTGGTCTAAGAAGAAACCTGCGTAGTCAGTTCTCATCATCATCCTTCTCCTCCACCTGCTGATTAACATTTTTCAGTACCCTTAGTCTTAGCTTTTGTGTTAGAGCTCATGACCTGAGACTTGAAATAAACTCACATTGGTGGAGTGTACTGGGGGCAGTGGGCAGTGCAGTAGGACAGTTGGAAATGTTGGAAGTATTGCTAGTGTCCATTGTTGTCACAATTTACTGTATTTTTTACATTTTTCTGTTACAGTTTTCCTAATTTATCAGAAGGTCCAAACGTTTGACATAACTATTTCAGTTTGCATTATTTATTTATGATGCTTGTCATTGTCTTTTATACATTTGGGATTATAAATTATGTATGTGTTAAAATTAGCATCTCAAAGAAGTCTGTTAAACCATTACTGAAAATTCAACCAAGTGTATTTTCAGAAACTAGATTCCCAGTTTCATGGATCAGAGGAGTAAACCAGAAATTATGTAACTGATCATATAGCAAAGAAGCCAATAATTAAACATGTTGTATTTAATAACACCCTTGTAGCATAGCTGCTGTATAATGCTATCTATCCACAGATTTCTTAGAAATGCTGCTCTCTCTATTTAACTAACATTTTGTTCAGTTTTGCCTCCAGTGGAAGCAGAAAGGGTTTTTTCAGCTGTTAAATCCAAAATCAATATAATTTATTTATGTAAAAAAAAAAAACATTCGATTGATATATTTTTGAACCTTTAAGTACTAATTTTCTTTTTATCAAGTAGAAGAAAAAAATGTATTTGCCCTAAATCCTTAAAATACAAATGCTATAAAACTTCATATATTTTGAAAGCCTTACTGAAAATGAGTATTATACACATCTATGCAGAGTTCAGGGGGGAGGGTGGGGTAGTTTCTATGGAAAATTTGCTTTTTCCCAGATTGCACCGTCAGTAGGAAACAGGGTTCAATATAGATTTTATTTAAATAGCTAACAGCATGCTGAGTTCCTTGGCTTTTTTTTTTCCCTATCAAACATGTATGCTAACTCTGGGTGTCTGGGCTTATATTTGACTACTCTTGTGACCCTGTTTGCAAAATGAAAATGATACACTATGGATTACTTGTTCTGTAAGGCTTTAGTGGCTTCTTATAACTATTTTGATATCCATTTCCAAAAGCAAAGGCCAAATTTAAATTTTCCTTCCACAACTTGGATCTTTTCATTCAAATCCATATCACTCATGAGCACACTTTCTCTTGATCATTCTTCACCCGTACCATACTACATAATAAATTGTCTGTGCTCTTGACCCTGGATAAAAAAAAAAAAAGTTGAAAAGTCAGATTTTTATTTGAGATTTTTAGTGATACTTTATTGTCTTCTGCAGATATGACACACTGTTGTTGTACCAGATGGGTTCAGGAATCCACTTGGTGGATTTATGTGGTGCCTAGGACCATGTACCCTATGGGTATTAATGTATTCACTGGTGATGAAACAGATGCTTTTTTTCAACTCAGCAGCCCTCCAACAGCACCTGGTTAAAACTGTTTATGAGGACGGATGAAGAAGGAAGAGTAGCCGTTTGCCAGGATTGGTGCTCTAAGGGAACCCACCAGTTAGGAAATACTTGTCTTCTCCACCCCATGGAGCTCCAACTGTGAAACTACCCTGTATTTTGGGTTTCAGGTGGGTTTCATCTTTGCTAGGTTAAAGCAGATCTTTTGCCTCCATAAAATCCCAGTCTGGGGTAGATTACTAGGAAGTCTTCTTGTTCTCCTTGTCGTTGTTTACGTTTGGGAAGTCTTTCAAGCCCCTGGTATCAGAAGTTCCGGATCAGCCCCTTGTAGCCTGAAAAGTAAGATTGAACCGTCAGTCTCTAGTATTTCATCATTGGATGGGTCTAGGCTTCACTCTGACAGTGTTTTCTGAAGGGAATTCAGTACAGGAAAAGTGAAAAAGGACAAAGACGCGGTCTTGTTCATCTTCGTTCTCCCCCAAGTTTCCCAGTACATGATCAGGTGTCAGCAGACATCATTTGCATGAATCTAATAAGACTTCTGTGCTGTTCTACACCTAAGTAATGATTTACATTGAAAAATGGGTGAGGGGATGGAGAGGGAAGGTGTGTGAGATGTTGGTTTCCTTGTTTCTCTTTTAAAACAACATAAACCTTTATTGAGTCAATGGAACAGAATGATGAAAAGACTGGTCCAGTTATGTGTTATGGTCAAGATCAAATCTGTCCCCGCAGTACCTTTGGGAAAGAAGTAGAGATAAGTTGTCATATTTCCATCTAATTGTAAGTAGATAGAGTTGACTTGACCAGGATTACTCAGTAAAGAGTAATTTCTAGTAGACTTGTAAGTAGAGTCCAGGTCAGTTCTGAGGTTGCCATGACTTTTTGTAGGGACAGCACATTCTTCCTGTTTGTTTCCAACATTGCTTACCAAAGCATCCATGAAGTGCTAGGTTTAGAGACTCCCACTGTCAGAAGTTGGAACTGACATTTCAGTAAATTTGGAATTCAAAGTTGGGGAAAAAAGGGGTCGTCATTAGGTGCCGTGGTGTAAACATCCTTAAGAAAATGTCTTCTGTGTGCTGAAATAATTTCCCTTAAAGTGTGGCCTTGCAAGAGTTCTTATCCAAGAGCCCTTTAAGCCTTTTTTTCCCTCAAAAAAAAGTTATTCCAGAAAGCATTGAATTCGGACTTAGAATAAAAATTATAATGGTCAGATCCATATTTTTTTCTTTAAGAAAGTGCTGAACTGACATGTTATTGAAAGGGTCAGTGATCGTCCTTGATTCTGAAACATAGTTGATTCAAATTTTAATAGACATGAACCCATTTTCACAAAATCCAAAGCAATATGAATTTAAGACCAAGACTGCATTTCATAAGACATAGCATTTATGCGTTTTAGCAGTGATTGGGATCAGAGGTTCCTCAGGGATGTATTAGTGAAAACTGTATTAGCCCCTTAGAAATAAGAAATACCAATAGTGAGGAAAAATAGAGGTAGGGGGAACAGTTATTCTGCTAAGCAGCTATATTGGCTAAATAAAGCTGAATTTTAGTTTTTTGACTTCTGACCTTTGCTGTACCTCCATAAATGGCATTGAGTTCAGTCATTTAAGGTCACTTCCTAGGAGTAACAGAATGGAAAAACTAGAGGAAGGATAGATTTGAATGAGAATGATGATGTTGAATAGAATTGAATAGAACACGGTAGGTTGAAAAGGACCTCCCTGATAATCTCTAACAGCCAAACACTGGTCAGGTCCTATGGCCTAGCGCTTCATGGAAAACTGGTAGGTTTTCCTAAAGATTAAATTAATCTGACCTGAAGAATTGACATATAAGAGGATTACAGTAAAGGCAACAATTCCAAATGTAGAGGAAACTGGCATGGGTTTTGAAGTAGATGGGAGAGTGGGGATGAGAAAACCTATACAACAAGGTCAAATTGTGTGTGTGTGTGTGTGTGTACTTATGTCATCTTGACTATAGTTTGTAAGCTCACCAGGTTTTGATTTTAGAATCTTAAAGTTGGAAAGGACCTTAGAGGTCTTACAGTCCTACCTTACATGAAGCTTCAGTGTCTGAGTATTCCCAGTGACCAAGATCTCATTGTCTCCAGAACTACTGTTCCATTTTCAGATGGCTTTAATCATTAGAAAACCCATCCTTTTATATTGCCTCCCCATAATTACCAGCCTTTGGTACTAATTCCTTCCTCTGATGAGCAGAAGGTTTGCTCCTTCAGTTATTTAAAGAAAACAATCATCCCTTTGAGCCCTCTCTTCCCCTAGCCAAGCATTCCTTGCCCCTTCCATTAAGCCTCGAGTAACAAGTCTCCTAACCATCCAACCCAGATTGTCAATGCCTTTCCTAAAATATAGCCTCAGAACTAAGTGTAATACTCCAGAATGGTCTCATCAGGGCAGAGTATAGGTACAGGGGAGCTATCACCTGCCTCATTCTGGACAGATCCACAGTGATGGCACCTAAGAGTACATTAGGGTTGGTGTTTTGGTTCAGTTGGTTTGTGGTTTTCTGTGTTTTGTCTTTTTTTGAGCTGATGTGTCAGACTATTTGTGTGGTTTCTAATCTACTAAAAAAAAGTTTTTCATGTGCAACTTCCATTACCAATGTGTTTATGCAGTTGATGTTTTGACCCATAAGTGCAAAGGCATCATGGGCTTATGGGTTAATGGCTAGAGAGCTGGCCTCAGAGCCATGAAGACTTTGGTTCAGGTGACTTTGTGACCCTGGACTTCACCCCTCAGTTCTCTAGGCAGCTCTCTCAAAACTGTAACGAGAAGGTGCCAGTCAGCGTTGGCAGAGGGGATTTTGTCACCCAGGTTCCCTGTGCCAATGAAATTTACAGGTCTGGTCCCTGTTCTTGTAAGTCTTTGCCCATTGCTTCAGCCAGTCTAAATATTTTTCTGAATCCCAGTTTTATCCAACATACTAGCTTTCCCTCCCAGCTTTGTGTCATCCACACATTTGGCAAGAAGCCTTTTGTGTTTTCATTCAAGTCATTGATAAAAAATGTTGAGCTACACTATGCTGAAGATGACAAGTTATGTTGATGTAATATATAACTTTTCAAAGTGCCTTCACATGGGTGATCTCATTTTATCCTCATAACACTGTGACAAAGAATATGGACATACTCCCAGGCCCAAGAAGGAAGGAGAGCCATAGGTAGAAAGCTTCAGTAGGGAAAAAATAAATGAACAGAAAGAACAATAGGGAGAGGCTTGTAATAGCCTCCCCAGGAGTAAGGGGGCAGAGAGGGAGCTTTGCCAATACAGCCAGTCATGTAGTGTACTGAATTCTTCCAGGATATTACAGGAAATAGTTGAGGCCATTTCCAGTAGGAAAAGCAGGCCAGTAAGAACAAGCAGTTTGTAGCTTTCTCTTTGCTCCCTCTTCCTCTAACCTTATTCTGTCCTTCCTCTCTCCCTTTTTCTCACTTCCCTTCGTTTCTCCTCCTCAAATAGATAACTCAGTAACAACCAGGGATGTTGCTTCTACTGTTGGCTGATGCCCTTTGACTTGATTTTATGTGTGTGTGTGTATATACATATACATATATATGTATTATCTATATTCTACGTATATATGTATACACACACACATATATATTTTTTAAACAGGATCTGTGTTTTCATCGGTGTAGGGAATCTCCCATGAGGAACTGCCTTCACCAATGCAGATCTCCACTTTCCCTAAAATTTGTGGTCTTGTAGAGTTGCCTGAGGGCACTGAGAGGCTAGGTGACTTGCCTAGAACCTTAGCTCATAGTCAGCATAATAACATCCGTATAGCATTTTAGGATTTACATAAGACTTTTCCTCCCCATCCCAAAAAAAAGCCTGATGATGGAGTACATGTCTTTTCAAATGGGGGAGTGGGGGTGGTAATGCTTGCTATTATCTCCATCTCACAGATGAGGAAATTAAGGCAGACAGAAGTCGTGACTTGCCCACAAGCTAGAAAGGGTCAGAAGCAAACATCAAACACAGGTGGTAAACAACAAAGTTAGTTTAAATGTAAAACAACCTTAGAAAATTATCATAAACTTCTGGGAATCCAAAGGTCAAAAAAGTTGCAGTTTTCAAAGAATTTGCGTTCTACTGAATTATTGGTGTCCTCCCTTTTAAATCTGAAGCTCTTTGAGAACAGAGACTTCCTCTGTCTTGTGTTGCCTCCACCACTAGCGTGGAAGATGGGTAGCTTTTCAATAATTGCTTAATAAAATGTATTAAACGAAAGATTAGTGAAGACAAGCTATCAGTGAGCTTAAGGTATTAGGAGGAAGGTATAAGGGCCTAGGAGACCTAGTTGACTTAGCAAAGAGGAGAAAGGAAATCTCAGTAAAAATGTCAGGAAGAAGAGAGGGCTGGCCTAGAGAAGGATCAAAGGTAATTAAAAGGGTGGGAGTGTGTGAGGCTCCCAAGGACAGGAATGCAGCTGGAGAAGAGGATGTGTCGAAGCCTGTTCCTTGAAGCACACTTAGAGTTGAGAAATAGAGTCTATTGGAGGAGAAAAGTCAAAGTAGAACACCTAGAATGGGCACTCTGAGTAGGTGAAAATAATATTTGCTAAAGTTTCTATAATGCTCTAAATCTTAAGAAGTTTTCTTAATTGTAATAGCATTTACATAGTACTTGAAAGTTTGTAAAGTGCTTTACATATATTATTTGATCCTTACAATAATCATGGGAGCTAGGTGCTATTATCCTCATTTTAATAGTTGAGGAAACTGAGGCAGACAGAAGTTAAGTGACTTGCCCAGGGTCACACAGCTGTTGTCAGAGGCTGGATTTGAATTCAGGTCTTCCAGAGTCTAGGTCCAATTCTCTTATCCACTGCACCACCTAGCTACCAGTTAAGTAACATAAGGATCTTTGTTTTACAGACAGGTGAACCAAGTCGAGTGTTCTTTTTACAATGCCACCCACCTGTAAAGTATTACCTAGTAAATATCAGGGAAGAACCTTCAGGCATAGGCTGGAGCAGTTTTTCCTCCTTTTTTCCCTTTTTTGGAGGGATGGAAGGAGAAGGGAGTTGGAAGAGGTTTGGTTGAGTTGATAAATCCATAACTGCCTGAACATGTAAAGATGATTTCTAAAATGCTGATCTTCCAAGGTGGGGTGGGGCCTACCCTGAGCCTTTGGAGTCAGGAAATGGGGAAAGAAGCTTAGAGATGTGCCAGCCATTTGTGCTAAACCCAGCAGGAAGAGCTCATTTCCTTCTAGCTTGAGCAGGGAAGGAACAGAGACCTATCCAGGGTGGCTTCTGGGAGATTCAGGAGACATGGCTCCCTTAACAGCCCCTAGAATCCTAATGCCTCAGGCTTGGAGACCAACTCGTCGGGCCAAGGTCTCTCTTACCTCACTGCCTAAGGATTTGGGCATCTCCCTTTCTACTCAGTCATGGAGAGCTCTGTGTTCTTGGGGGTCCCAGCCTCTCTCCTTTCTGCCCTCCGCTTTACCAAGAAGCTGGGGTGGTTCTTTGTGCTAGTGTCTTCTGGTATGCAGACTTCCTTGGTCTCCCCTGGTGGAGCCAAACCCTTTCTCTTTCACTGCGATGCTTTGATAAACTTGATTTCCCTGGTGCAGGTACTGCCTCTACCAAGATGGATGGCAGGCCCGCCACACCTACACCTTCTCGTCCTGTGGGATCATTAGCATAATAACAAGAGCCAACATTTTTATTTCACTTGAAGACTGTATTCACAAAGTGCTTTACATACTTCACTGCGTTCTGTCCTTACAACAGCCTCGTCAGGGAGGTGCTATTATTATTCTTGCCGTTTTAGAGATGTCTGAGAGAGGTTTTGTGACCGACCTAGAGTCGCGTAGTCAGTAAGTGTCTGAAGCAAGAATTGAACTGGGGTCTGCCTGCCTCCAGGCACAACATTACCCACTACACCCCACTAAGCTGCCACATAAATCTGTGGAGATGGAAAAAAAATACCAGTATGCCAGAGACTTTCCTCTGGTTTATAACACTCAGATTGCCCTGCTTTTACTCTTGCTATATGACTGAGACCCATCTAGTGTGGGAATGAGGCAGGAACGATGGGGGAGGAGAGTGAAATAATACCACACCTAAAAAAAATAGAAATAGAGAAGCTAACCCATACCAAGGGCAAGCGATTCATGTTTTTGTATGTAGCGATGCCAATAATAACTAACGCTTATCTGGTACTTTAAGGTTTACAAAGGAGATTGACTATGTTATCTACCTGTGAGATAGATGCTGTTATTACCTCCTCCGTTTTACAAATGAGAAAACTGAGGTAGGTTACTTGCCCAGTACAGTGCCTGGCACATAACAGGCACTTATTTTAAAAATGTTTATTGGCTGCATGAGTGGCCCAGGATACAACTATTAAGCATCCAAGGCAGGATTTGAACTCAAGCATTACCTCCCTCTAAGTCCCAGCGTTTAGCAACTATAGTACCTAGATGCCTCAATGTAAATAAAAGGTTGTATTTACTTTAACAAAAACCATGGCATAATAGAGAGTCTCTGCCTGGGAGTTGGAGCGGGTTCAAGTTCCACCTTTTACATAACTGCTGCATGACCCTAGACAAGTCACCTTCTCAGTACCCTAGGCAACATTCTAAGTCTGTGAATTGCAGGGCCACTGTCACCAATCTGCATTGGCTGAGAAAGCTCCCTGCAAGAATGAAATCACAAATCTGGTCCCTGCACCCCCCACTTTTTTTTTAACTTAAAATATTTCAAGGGGAAACACTGAGAACATCCCAGGACAAGAACAGGGTGATCGTATTAGTGAAAATCCTTAGAATTATGTCATATGAGTTATCAGTTGAGGACACGATAGCCTAGAGAAGAGCACGTTGTGGGTGGGGTACATGACAGATCTCAAATATTTGAAGGGCTATCATGTGAAAGAGGATTCAGTTTGTTTTGTTTGGTCCCAGAGCACAGAGCCATCCATAGGCAGAATGGGCTGCTTTGGAAAATAGTAGGTTCCCCTTCATTGGAGGTCTTTAAACATAGACCCCCTCAAGGATGTTGTAGAGGATCGTCCAGGGATGATACGGATTACACTAGGTCTCTCCTCGACCAGAGGGAGAAGAAAGAGCTTCCCCCGATCAAGAGCTGGCTTTTCCTCCAGAGCTATCACTGTTCTCTGCTGCCAAGAGTCCCATACCACAAAACTCTGACAAACAGGCTTTGGAGGGTGGCCAGTGAGCCAACCTAAGGAAAGTTCCCCTTCTAACTGCATGATGTTAGAATGAAGGCCCCTTCGTACACACATATGGCTGGATACGTACGTATTTAATGTAAGATTCTGTGGTTTTGTAATTGCCTTTAAAATGTCAAAGTAAATAATGAATTTTTGAGTAGAGCACACCAAAACTGGATTAAATGGAGGATATTGAAATGGGTAATGGGGAAGGAGGATAAATACTGGAGGTGGAGACAGAAAAACAGCAGAAATTACAGATATAAAACAAGATAAGTTAGAGAAATAGCCTTAGGGAAGGGAATGGAAGGGGATATGGAGAAAGAAGGTTCTTCTGGGTCTGGCTGGCTGAGTTGATGAAAAGAGTTTCTTTGACTAAAAACCCTTTGCCATGAGAATAGTGGTATAGCAAGAAAAGGTGTGGATCTGAAGTCACAAGAACCTGTGTTCAAATGCCAGTCCTGCTACTCATTACTTTGACCTTTGGCAAATCTCTTACCCTCTCCTGAGCTCAGGTTGTCTTTTACTTAACATGGGACGGTTGTCCTCAGTGACCTCTAAGGTCCCTTAGCTTTTGATGCTATGGTCCTTTTCTAAATGGATATATCTCAGATGATATTTTCATGCCCCAGCCTACTCACACCCATCCAATGCCTTTCTGTTTCCTGGGTCACCCTTGGTTTGACTCCTCTGAGGTTGTGGTTGCCTGTGACTTGTAGCCATTAATCTTTTAGGTTTGTTTATACTCAGGCAGGTACCAGAGATGTCAGGTGCCTGCAGTGAGCACTGTGGGAAAAGAGGTGACATTACGAGAACGTTTCTGCTCCCACGTCCCCTCCACCAGATCAGTTTAATTCAGTTCAATAAACTCTTAAAGTCTTATGCTCTGAGCTGGGGTTACAAAAGACAAAAACAACCCAGGCCCTGCTTTCAAAGAGTTCCCAATATAAAGGTAGTGGAGGTCCGATGTTTACAGCAAATAGGTAGAACACAAAGTAAGGCCATAGATTCAGAGCTGGAAAAGGAGCTCACAGGTGATCTAATCCAACCCCTTCGTTTGGCAGGCCCAAAGAGGTTAAGTCACATCAGTAGTAGTAAGGGGCAAAGGGATGATTTGAACCTGGATCCTTTGGTTTCTCACTGCTCTAAGGTGCCTGAAGTAGAATATGAGGGGATCAGAAGACCCGATAAAATGCTCTAATGAAATGGGAAGAGATCACTTTAAACTGGGGAGACCAGAAAGGGCTTCCTTTGGGGGAGGGGGGAAGGGGTGGTGCCAGCCATCACCCTGAATGCTCACTAGTGAGTTTGACACCTCCTGTTCCCACTATACCCCCTACAGAAGATGCTGGGTTCAGAGAATGGGTTTGCTATTCAAGGGTAAGGGGGCATAGGGCTATGAGCTGAGGGAGGGGGGAAGGGTTTCCAAAGAGAAAGGGGGAAGTGACCCAAGTTCTATGTAAGTCCTGGGTGGATTGGAGGAGGGGGAAGGGAAGAAGACTGTTAAGTGTGTAAGTTGAGGGGAGGGGGTTGGGCTGGGGGCTGTGACTCACTTGCTCTGATGAAGTGCTAAGCCTCTTTCCTGGCTCTCCCAAGCCCCTCAGCCTGGGCCTCACTGCCTTCCCCTTCCCCTTCCCCAGTCAGCTCTGATCCACGTTTTCCACTCCTCCCTAGCCAGAGACTTCTTAGGACTTCAAGGGACCAGACCAGAACTTACTGGTGAAGGGGTGTGTCAGGTGCAAGGGTCAGGAATAGACCTTATGTTGCCCTTACATCAGGGACAAGAGCTTCAGAAAATCTAGGACACTAGACTTGGATTCCTAAAACCCTGTGCCAGCCCACGGTTCTTAGAAGAGAAATCTCAAGTAGCCAGAGCTTCTTGGTTTTCTAGAGTCACATTAGAAGGCTCTGACCATTCACCTCCATGCCCATCCGCTAGGACTCAGGGAGGCAGAGTAGGGAGATCACTCACAATCTACTTGTGAAAATAGCTTATAGAGAAAACAAGCCTCCCATTGACCCTGTCTGGTATTAAATTGTGTGGTACAGATTCCAAGGAGTTTACGTTGGACTGGTAGTGGTCAAAGATAGCAGGGCCTTGAAGGATAAGGAGGTAGGATCTGATTAGGTCAGTAAGAAAAGACTGCCCAAGCAGGAGTGTCTCTATATGGCAGAGAAGCAAAATGACACAGCCAATCAGTTGCTGGACTTAGTGTCAGGAAGATTCAATTTTCTTATCTGTAAATGGGGAAAATAATACCAGCAGTACTTACTTCACATGGTGGTAGTAAGGCTACCCCAAGATAATGTATACAGTTTTAATTTAATTTAAAATGCTACATAAATGTTGGTTGTTCTTATTAGAACACAGCATGGAGAGCATGCTGTATATGAGCATGTGTAGTGGCTGCATGTGTGTGGAGAATTGGTAGTGTCTTTGGTAAAGGAGACCAGGAGATGAGGTAGCCTAGGTTACTGGGCCCCAGTAAGGGGGAAATCTGACCTACTTAAGGTGATACCCTGGCCCATATCTTCTATCTAATGGAGTTCCATCGATTCTGTTACCAGGTCTTGGGGAAGGTGGGTGGAGGTAAGGGATGATGTGTTGGAGAGCACTGCAAGGTAGGTAGAGCCATTGTAGAGAGTTTTCGTTTCGTGTTGAAGGTAGCTAGGAGACTTATTGCTCAGAAGCCTCTCATTAACATATAACCAGGTATATATTGATTTAAGTGGGAAGTGTCTCTCTTCCCACATCTGGCTTGGGAATCTTCATTTGGGCAGCCAGAGGACACACTGGGAAGGGGGATAGATAAACCCACAGGATCATCCACTGGACCAGGAACCTCATGAGTTTGCCAACAGCTCCCTAAGAATAAACTGTGGGCCTTCTAAACACAACCTGCCTCCAACTTTCTGAACCAAGAGTCAGCCCAGGCCAGGAGCAGTCATAGGCTCAGTTTTCCTGGTCAAGTCAATCAGTTAACTACTGGAATAGCACTGGGGATATAAGAAAAGGCAAAAAACAGCCCCTGGTTTGGTTTGGTTTGGTTTGGTTTTTTGCTTACAATCTAATGAAGGAAACAGATACAAGCAAGATAGAGCATGAACTAGGGATGTTGTTGTCCTTCGTTCTTGAAGAGGACTGTGACATCAGAAAGCTGATGCCAGGTCTTGCAAGTGAATTGGATTTGAGTGAGGGAGGGCTGTGCAAAGTCACCAGCCTCACTTTCTCCTCTGAAGCCATCTGGGTCCAGTGGCAAGATATAGATCAGGATGACTGGAACTGGCCCCCATTAACTGGGGATAGTGTCAGAGGGAAGGCACTAAGATTAGAGAAGAGTGAAAGGAACTTCTTGCAGAAGGTGGGACTTTCCCTGAGACTTAAAGGAAGCTAGGAGGTCAGGAGAAGAGGAGGGATCATATTCCAGGCTTGGAGGACACAGGACACTAAAAAAGGAAGGACTTTGGGGGAGCAAACCAAGGCCATCAGCAACTAGATGCCCTGGCTGGTAACAACCAGAGGTGAGGTTGAATAATGGGTCCGATAGATAGATAATGAGTGAGCATCTATTAAGCCCTTATTTGTGCCAGGCACTGAGTTAAGTCCTCTGGAAGCACAAGCTGAGGATGACAGCCAGAGTAAAGGAAGTGGCCAGGAAGTGATGACCACTAACTAGTTAGCTTTATCTTTCAATAATGCTCCTTCTCTCTAGCATTTTGATCTTTCTCCATATACAAGGTCCTTTCCCAAAAGTCCCCATAGCTACTAACCTGTTCTCCAATCAGATTTCTCCGACAGATTATCTACATATGCTGCCTTTGCCTTCCTGCTATTCACTTCCCCCTAATTTCCTTTAATCAGGTTTCCACCCTCACCATTCTACTGAATGGACTTTCTCTACAGTCACCAGTGACCCTCATGTCCATATCTAATGCCCTTTTCTCAGACCTAATCGTCTTTGACATCTCTGCAGCATTGAACGCTATTGAGAAATCATCTAGTCTAATGAATTTTTAGAATTTTAATTTTTAAAACACCCCCAAAAGAACTGCCTTTTGCGGAGTAGAACAGAAAGCATTCTATGTGAAACCATAAATATCTATTACATACAACTTGTTTTTTAAAAAGTATATAATAAATTCAACATGTTACTTTCAAAACTACATTTCTTGTCTGTTTCCTTCTGAATGTCCCTCTCTTCTCTTCTGTGCATTTTTTAAAAATGCTTCAGTCACCCTCTTACTTTCTTTTCTTCTTTGGGGGAAAACACCAGCCCTAGTTCCCACTTGCCTCCTCATACCCCGCCCCCAATAAAAAAGAAAGAAAAGCATAGCACTTGTTAAAAATAAGCATAGCAAAGCAAAACAAATTTACAAGTTTGACATATACAAAAACCTTTGTCTAATTCTGTGCCTTGAGTCCATCACATCTGAGAGAAGGTGGGCAGCATGCATCGCCATCATCAGTCCTTTCCTATCACGGCTGATCACTGTATTGGTCAGAGTTCCTAAGTGTTTCAGAGTTATTTTTCTTTGTAACAAAGTCTGTAAGTTATTCTCTTGGTTCTGCTTACTTCACTCTGTATCAAGGCATACAAGTCTTTCCAAGTTTGGGGATGTCTTATAGGGAGATAATCCATGACACTAATATACCATAATGTGTTCAGCCACTCACCAATGGATGGGCACCTCCTTGCTTTCCAGTTCTTTGCCATCACGAAAGGAGGTGCTATAAATATCTTTGTATTTATGGGCCTTTTTCCTTTCTTTGATCTCTTTAGGGTTTAGGCCTAGTAGTGGTATCACTAGGTCAAAGGGAATGCACCATTTAATGACTTTTTTGGAGCATGGTTCCAAAATGCTTTCCAGAATGACTGGACCAATTCAGGTTCCACCAACATTGAGTGCACCAGTGCTCTGTTTTACCACAGTTCCTCCAACTATCATTTTCCTTTTCCGTAATCTTTGCCAATCTGGACCCCACCCCCACCCCTGAGTCTCCTAAAGGCTTCTGGATATCCCCTTTGGCAGACCTAGGCTGAATGAAAGCATTCACTGTAGCTTCTCTCTTTATTCTCAATCTTTATTAAGCGTGGTGATCTATTGCTGTATCTTTTCTGGAGTACATTATGGAAATTAAACTGCTTTGCTCCTACTTGCTCAATGATACCAACTGGTCATTCGCGGTGTTTTATAGAGAAGGAAATGGGTTTGGCCAGGAAGGAGAAAGGTCTGTGTCTGGGTCATCCAACTACTACTAAATTTCAGTTATAGATTATAATCTCAGGTCTTCTCATTCATTGTGACCACTTTGTCAGCTTCACTCACTCTTATTCTCTAGCCTCTTATCTGTGGGCATCCCCCAAATTCAATTCTCAGTTCTCTTTGCTTCATTTTCTCCTTCATAGATCTCATTCATATCCTCTCTGTCTCAAGGCTTCAACCAACACTTCAGTGCACATAATTCTCATGTCTACATATTTAGTACTGATCTCTGGTTCCAAATCCCCTGCTGCTTCCAGAAACTTCCATCTGGACATCCTGCCATCTCCACAGACCCAACCAAATGTCATTTTCCAGCTCTTCTTCCAGCATGCATTTAACTATGTTAATAAAACCAAGGTTTTTTTCCTTATAGTTGTGAAATATTGCATTTGACTCCTCTCTTCCTTTCCCTTCTCCCCCCGTAACATGTGCTTGGACTTATGTGTGTGCACATGCATACATAGACCTCAGAGTTCATCTTTTCCAACCTATTTCATTACTGGCATGCTTTCTGTAGCATCGCTGACCAGTGCCCATCTAGCTTCCACTTGAAGACCTCCCTTGATGGGAAACTCCCTAGCTTATGAGTCAGCCCATTCTTCTTTGGGACAGCTCTGATTTTATGTAAGTTTTCCTTACATCAAGCCAAAATCTGCTTTTCTGAAATTTCTACTCACCACTCCTAGTTCTGCCATCTGGGGCCAAGCAGAACAAATACAATCCATCTTCTCTTTAACAGCCCTTCAAATACTTGAAGAAAGCAATAACCCCTGCCTCTCCCAAGGCTTTTTCTTGAGTTTCTTCTACCCATCCTTGTATGGTATGTTCTCTAGTCCCCTCTCAATCTTGGTTATCTTCTTCTATAGTCACTCCAGCTCCATTCATCACCACAATTCAATGCTGTTTCTAGAACATGGTACCCGTAACTAAACACAACCAGTCATCAAGTCTCATTGATTCTTTCTTATATTTGTCTCATGGTGTTACAGAATAGCAAAGATGGAGGAAATCTTGGTGGATATCAAGGCCAACCCCAAACATTTTATAGATGAAGAAGCTATGTATGGGCCCAGAGAGGTGAAGAACTTTTCCAAAGGTCCCACAATGAATTGGTGCCAAAGCTGTCATTCAAACCCGGGGCTCTTTCCACTATACCTATGCTTCTTCCTTCCTGTCCATCCCAATGGCAACCACCCAACCTGCTTCCAGTCAATCTTCCTCTACTATATGCTACTGTTTGACTATAATGATCCTAACCACCACCCTGCTCCTGTCCTTCTCGGGACTCCCCTGAAAGCCAAAAATTTGGAGAAGAGATGTTAGGAGAGAGGGGTTGACCATGCCCTAGAGGTGCCTGGTGAATGCCTAAGGTTGCCAATAGACCTATTCCACCACCATACCATCATCCCACCACTGGCATAGTGGAGCAAGGGACTGACCTCATGGGAGAGGTCCAGCCAATGCCATTCCTGGCAGAGAGATGACTTCAATTCTCAGTTCTCTTTAAATCATCTCTGAATATGTACTTTCTCCAGCCCTCCAGAGGCTGGTAGTGGGAAGAGAGCTTTGCTTAGATTCATGGATACTTGGCTTAATATTTATTAGCTTTGTGACCTTTGTACAATTCACCTTGGGCAGCTAGGTAGCACAGTGGATAGAGTACCAGCCCTGAAGTCAGGAAGACTCATCTTCCTGAGTTCAAATCCAGCATCAGACAGTTACTAGCTGTGTGACCCAGGGCAAGTCACTTCACCCTGTTTGCCTCAGTTTCTCATTTGTAAAATGAGCCGGAGAAGGAAATGGCTAACCACTCCAGTAACTTTGCCAAGAAAACCCCAAGTGGGGTCGTGAAGAGTCAGACGCACCTGACGCTACTCAACGACAAAAACAACTAGTCACCCTACCTCCCTAGGTGTCCATTCCTCTGTGAAGGGAAGGGGGGAGGGAGGGGAATAATACTTTACCACTCTCCTGTGCTATGACCAACGTGCTTTAAGGGTTGGCTGCATATTACTGTTTTCAGGGATCTGAGATGTTATGCTCATGAGTATCCCTGGAAGGACAAATCATAACCTTTCAATAACTCAGTAGATGGTCTGTAAGAGATGATGACAAGGGAAGTTTTCAGAGAAAACCGGTTGTATGAACTGATGCAGAGGGTGCAGTGAGCAGAACCAGAACAATCAGTAGAAGGACAGCCACATTGCAAACACAGACTCTGAAAAACTTAAGAACAGTAATCAATGCAATAACCAATCAACTACTCTTGGATGGGACCCATGACGATGCATGCTACACCTTCTGACAGAGAGGTGATGGACTCAGGGTGCTGAATGAGACACGTCTTTGGACATGGCCAGTGCAGGAATCTGTCTTGGTTTACTATGCATATTTGTTACAAAGGGCTTGTTTTTCTTTTTCTTTTTCAATGAGAGAGAGCGGGGAGGTGGGAAGGAGAGAAAATAAAATGCTTGTTACTGAAAAAAATTCAAAATAAAATAAGATAAAAACTAACTTAGTAGATGGTGTTCAAGGGTTACTACGGCTGAGACATTCATCACCACAAGCCTCTCCATGCTTATCTGGGCCTCTGGAGCCAAATGTGCAGTCAGTTGCCAGAATGGCATCGGAGACCTTTTCAGCTTGGTACAATCTACCAGAGTCTGTGCCCTGTTGGCACAGCCTTTGAGAGCTAAGGGTCATGTCCTAGGCGTAGAGGAGACATCAGATGAAGCCTTTAAGTGGAAGGCTGTATCAATGTGAGTTATTATTCTCCCTTTTTTGGATGGGGTATTAGGAGCGGGGAAGGTTTTGGCTGGGTCGGCATCCCATGGAGGGTGTGCTGTGCCCTTCCCCCTTCACCCCACCAAGAGAAGCATTGGAAAACTTCCTGCTCCCTCATCTCCTGAGAGTACATGGAAGGGTCCAGGACTTACAAGAACTGAGGGAGAGGTGTTGGGGGTGGGGTACTGCATTGGGGGGAACAGGCCCTTGGTGAAAACAGCCAAGCTGTTTTCCCCTTCCTTCCCCACCCCCCCCCAACCCATCCTAGAGCCAAGAAGCAGCCCCGCCTGCCTGCCCGCCTGCCCGGCATGTGGATGTAATTAAGGCCCGCGCCGGCCTGGACAATGGGGCACTTGTCCCTAACTAGAAGGGAGCGGACCGGGTCCGACCACCAAGCAACCAATCCCTGGGGCCACCTCAGACACGTACTCGGGGCAGGGAGTGGGGGTGAAGAGGGGAGGAGAGAGTTCTTTCACTGAAAGCAGCACTACTGAGTGAGCAGCCAAGTGGCCAATAAGAATAGGAGTTCTCTGCCACCCTCCCACCAGCCTCCTGACCCTCAGGTGGCTGCTGTGGCCTGAGTCCCCTGCCTTCCAGGCTCAATGGGAAGGAAGAGGAAAATTGTCACTCAGCTGGTTCATGGGCGTCTCTAGGACCTAGGTACTGGAACTGTGCTACTTTCTAGGCATATCACCCCAAACCAGTCACACCCCATCAGAAGGGTTTCCTCTTCTGTAAAATAAGAGAGCTAAGATCTGTTCCAGTTCTGACTTTCACTAATGAGGCTCTCTTTAAGAAGGTAGGTCCAACTGAAGTGCCGTCACCTCTTCGCTCCCACCTAAACCCTAACAGCAGGTGAAGAGGAGTCAAGAATAGCAGATCACATATGTGGAAACTGAGACTCATTGAGGAGAAGGGACTTCTCCAGAGGCACATAGGGTGAGGGTCAGAACCCAAATCTAGCTCTGGCTACTCCTACCCAGCCATCACTGACCCTGTGCCCAGCACAGAGGGACACTTGATTGATGCTGGTACTCCAGCCAGGCACAGGCGTTCCTGTCTTCCATGCCAGTTTTTGCAGTAATGGAACTACATCCTCGTCTTCCTATGCATGACTCTCCAATCCTGGGCCCCTGATCAATTAGTCAAGGTTTCAGACGCCCAGCCATTGATCAGAACTAACTCCTTCAAGGGTGGGGAACCTGCAGCCTCAAAGACACATGTGGCCTTCTAGGTTCTTGAGTGTGGCTCTTTGAGTCCAAGTTTTACAGAACAAATTATTTTATTAAGGGGATTTGTCCTGGGAAGTTTGGATTCAGTCAAAGGGCCACACTTGAGGACCTAGAGGGCCACATGTGGCTGTGAGGCAGTGGGTTCCCCAGCCCTGGACTATTTTATAGTTTTGAGATAAATAGTTGTGTTGAGAGACAAGGAGCCGAGAGACAAGGCTGAAAGTGTTACTCCAAAATACCTCCCTCCCTCTCTCACCTGTCTCCTTGATGCCTCAAATTCCACCATTGGGACTTTCTTCCTTTGGCACAAGGTTTTGTCCCCTGCTTAGTTTTGGAATACCAAGTGTAGGCTTAGTGGAAAGAGCATTAGATCTGGAGTCAGAGGACCAATCTCTGCTCTGTGATTTGCAGCTTTGACCGAGGGCTTAACCTCTTTGGGGGTCTCAGTTTTCCCATCTAGAAAATGTGGAGATGAATGACAGGGTCCCTTCTAGTCGGAAACCCTATCACTTCTGGGATAGATAGCACTGTCCCTTCAGTATGTTTCAGGCCCTTGAGCAGGGAGAAGGAAATTCAGTGTGATAGAGTATATGATGGGGCAGCTAGGTGGTGAACTGGATAGAGCACTGGGCTTGGAGTGAGGAAGACTCATCTTCATGAGTTCAAATCTGACCTCAGACGCTTCCTGGCTGGGTGACCCTGTCCAAGTCACTTCACCCTGTTTGCCTCAGTTTCCTCATCTGTAAAATGAGCTGGAAAAGGAAATGGCAAACCAAATCCAAGATCTTTGCAAAGAAAACCCCAAATGGGATCATGAAGAGTCGGACACCACTGGGGCAGTTGAATGGCAGCAAAGTGTGTGATGTAGTGGAGAAAGTACCAGACTTTAATGTAGATTCCAATCTCAGGCTTCTTTCTGTTCCAGGCTTTTGTGATTTGGGGCAAGTCATAAAACCCCAGGTCATAGACTTTAGAAGCTGGGCATTTCAGATTAACTAGTCCAGCCTTCTTGTTCTACAGAGGGGGACGTGGAGGCCCAGGGAGTTGAATCGACCTGTTCAGAGTCACCTAGGTCTATGGTAGAACCAGGATTTGACCTCTAAGTTTGACTTCTAAGGCCCCTTTCAGCTCCCAATTCTATGAACTCAGATCCTTTTTCCACTACATCCAAGGGTTGGACCATGTCCCTCCTTACCTCTAGGGGAAAAAAAGTCTGTGCTTCCCATTCCCTGGGTGATAAAGTCTTTTTTAAAAAGCAGCAGTTGGTAAAAGGTCTGGGCTGTTCCCTTCGTTGATAGAATATAAGCTCCATCAGGGCAGGGGTGGTTTCATTTTTGTACTTGTATCCCTAGCCCGTAGCACTGGCCCTGCATGTATTAGGCACTCAATAACTGCTTCTTAATTGATTTTCTCTAGTTCTAGGTCTGGATCTGGGTCTAGGTCAAGCCACAGATTCCAATGGCTCAGGGGCATCAGGATGAGTGTCTCTGGGCAGAGTGCCAGGGCAAGAGCACTCAAGTTGGAGTCAGAGGCTCTGCGCCCTCTCCTTCTAACCACCTGGAGGATGTTGGGCTGCTGCCTCCCTCTCTTTAGACCAGTTCCCTCAATCAGTCAATAATCACTAATTAAGCCCCTACTCTGGATGTGCCTCGCAGTGTTCTACACACTAGGAATACAAATACAAATTTGCCCTCAAAGAGCTTCCGTTCTATCAGGGAGTTAGAGCATGAAGGGGGAGCAGGAAGAGGATAAGTGTGTATTGACATTATTATCTATCGGCACCTTACCAATATTCTCTCTTTTCATCCCCACAATAACTCTGGAAAGTAGGTGCTGTTACTATCCCGATTTACAGCTGAGGACACTGAGGCAAATAGAAGCCCAGAGTCACACAGCTATTAAGCATCAAGGGCAGGGTTTGAACTCAGATCTTCCTGACTCCAGGCTGACTATACCACCTGGATGCCTCACGATCAGAGAGAAATAGATCTAGGATGCATACAAAAGAAACACGTGGTGATGGGGGAAAGGGAGAGAAAGAGAAGTGACCAACAACTGAGGGAATCGGGAAAAGCGTCTTGGAGGAGGTGAAGCTCGGGCTGGGCCTTGAAGGAGCTCTGGGGGTTCCAGGAGTAAAGAGAACATAGTCTTGGGGGCAAACTGGAATCTTATACGAGATGAATAGAAAGTAGACTGGTCTGGCTGCACCGTAGAGTACGTGAGGGGACCGAATGTGTAAGCAGCATGGAAGGACAGGCTGGAGCCAGGCTGTGAAGAGCTTTAAATGACACAGCAGTTTGTGTTTTTTCCTAAATGAAGACAAGGACCTACTTGAGCTACTTTCCTCTGCAATGTTCAAGAAGGAAGATTGATTTCCCAGGTCCTGTTCAGCTCTAGGTCTCAATCTGAGTCTCAATTTCCTCATGTGTAAAATGGGGATTAACAATATTTGCACTACCTACCTCACAGAGAAAGGTGCTTGGAGATAATCTCTCCCCAGGGAAGCCAGGTAGATACAGTAATGCAGAGGTGTCAGACACGTGGCTGGGGAACATTCCCAAGTGGGACCCAAATCTGATGAAGATGTAATCAGGAAATATTTAACAAAATAAATAAAAATATAATAGAACACCAACGATGTTAGCATGTGGTTTTCTAAGTCAATGTGCCACCCACAGAAATCCTCGGGAACAGTTTAGCAGGGCGTCTCTATCTGAGTGTGATACCACTACTAATGAATCATCCCAGCCTCTTGAAGACTTAGGCAAAGACAGAATGCAACTTTATCACTGGCTAGTCATCATACAACCGCTTACATTCAGGAGTATCCTTCCAAGGCCCTGTTCCCCACTCCCCTGTGACTCTCCTCTATAGATAAAAAGGCCCTGGTCCCAGCCTACTGTGGGATCCCTGGGCTGAAAAAGCAGTCAGGAGCTCAGGAGAGAGGGGGGAAGGGTTGTTGGCATCAAGCAAGCCTCCCTAGCGTCAGATCCTGGTGAAAAAAACTGGGAGGTTGGGGAATGAGAAGAGCGGGAAAAGTAAAGAGGTGTGGGGCTGTGGCCTCTGAGAGGAGCCTACCAGAAAACCCTTTGTAGTGTTTTCCTATTAAGGATGGAAGCAGGTACACAAAGCCCTGGGACTATGTAATGTCCCGGGGAGGAGAAACTGAAAAAAAGAGAGGAAGAGAACCTTTCCACTATCCACCCCCTCCAGCTCCAGGAAGCCCATCTTTCTCTGGATCACAAGGCCCAAGGTCTGGTGGGTCACAGGCTGAATTCAGATCTCCCTCTACAGACCAGGGCGGGGATGCCGCTGAGACCTCTGGGCTCTGGATAGAGATCTGCCCAGTGCCAGGCACTTCTCTTTACCAGTCCCTGTGCCTCTCATTCAGGGTCTCAGGTACCCAGACCCCTCTCCCCTCAGTCCCCCTACCGCTAGGCCAGCCCGCTTCCCAAGATCACTAGCTCTCTTTTTCCCCTAATCAAAAGTATCTGGATCCCTGTGCCTCTCTCTTCCTTGACTCATCATACTGCTCCAAAGAGCACTTTCTTTACGTGTGTGCGCGCACGCACGTTTGTGTGTGGTAGAGAAGGGTAGATCGTTCAGGTTTTACAGACCACATTTCACAGATGAGGAAGCTGAGGCTCAGACAAATGAAGAGATTTGCACCACTAATTAATATCTGACCTGGGGCCGGACAAAGGATCGACTGATGGGAGTCAAACTGCTCTAGGTTAATGAGTGGTCTGTCCTGTGGAAGGAGGGATTCGGTTTTACCCTAGAGGACTGAACTAGGAAAGCAGGGAGGGGAAGTCACAGGCAGACAGATTTCAGCTCAGACTAAGAACCAGAAGGGACCCTTCCTTCATTTTAAAAATGGCAGCTCCAACAGAACCCAGAGAAGTTAAGTTACTTGCCCAAAGCCACCCAGGTGGTAAGTGACAGAAAAACGCTCTTCCCATTGTCCCAACAGTTAGAACTGCCCAGCAATAGGGTAGCGTAACGGATAGTGCGCCAGGCCTGGAGTCAGGAAGACCTGAGGTCAAATTCAGCCTCAGACACTCACTAGCTGTGTGACCCTGGGCAAGTCACTTCACCCTGTTTGCCTCAGTTTCCTCATCTGTAAAATGAGCTGGAGAAGGAAAGGACAAACCACTCCAGTATCTTTGCCAAGGAAACCCCAAATGGGGTCACAAAGAGTCAGACAGGACTGAATAACAATAAACAAACCCAACAGCGTGGGCTTCTTTATAGCGGGCTCTCCAGTGTGGAAGTGTTTAAGAAAAAGCTTCAGGACCACCGTCCAAGATAGTGCAGAGGGGATGCCAGCATCTGGCAGGGGGGCGCACTAGATAAACCCAGGAGGCTTTTCTAACTCTGGAATTCAGACTCAGGACTGAGCATTACACCTTCCCCCTCCCCCAATTCACTAAACTCCAATGACTCCCCAATGCCTCCGGGATCAAATATAAAATTCTGTTTGGCTTTTAAAGCCCTTCACCTCCTGGTCCCTCCCCACCTTTGATACTTTACTCCCTTCCACATACCCCATGTAGTCTTCATTAATGTCCTGCCTGTTCCTCACACGTGACTGCGTGCTTTCCCCGCTATCCTCTGTGCCTGGAATGCTCTCGCTCCTCATCTCCACCTCATGGCTTCCTTCAGGTTCCCACTAAAATCTCACCTTCCGCAGGAAGCCTTTCCAGATCCTTAATTCCAGCCCCTTCCCCCTATTGTCTCCAGTTTCTTCTGCATACGTCTTGCACGTCCATAGTCTTTTGCCTGTTGTCTTCCATATTCGAATGTGAGCTTCTCAAAGGCAGGGACTGGGCTGTTGTTTTTACAGTTATTTGCCTTTCTTTGTTCCTCCAGAACTTAGCATAGTGTAAGCACTTAATAAAGGTTTGTTGACTTGACTACTCTGCGTACTACCTACAGCGCCAGCCTTGGCATCCAGGTCTGTCCTGATGCACCTTTGCTCATCCCCATGTCCGTGGTGTCTGGGCTTGGCCTTCTCATCTTGACCCTCTCCCCTGCTGTCTTTGTAGTGTTAACCTCTATGGAAGCCACCAGAATGGCTCAGGAGGGAGAGAACCAGCTTGGATTCATGTGGGTCAGCTCTTATGTCAGAGGCCAGGGCTTGCCCAAATTCTACCTACCACCAACCGCATTTGGCAGACTAGGTGATCATTTCAGGTGGGGGAAAGGAGCTTGTCATGGCCTAGGGGTGAGGAGAGGGGTCACCTGGGCTTGGGTTAGAGCAAAGAACAGGATGCAGGAGGTCTGAAATACACACCCACCTAACCATTCATTGAAATGTATCTGGTTATTTCACTCCTACCCCAACTCCCTCCTCCACCTTGTCCTCTGGGCTAAAGAGGCCTCCAGGGAACCGCATGTGTCCAAGATTAATTGACATGACTCTCCAAAGGACCTTCCTCCAGGAGCCTAAGCTTTTTGCCTGGGGGAGGACTGGCTTCTATTCCGTCTCTGACTCTAAATTGCTGGTGCATCCTTGAGCCAGTCCCTTCCTTCCTCTGGGCCTCAGTTTCCCCATTTGTAAAGCGAAGGGTTGGGGCTCCATCTCTAAGGTCCCATTAGCTCTGACAGCTCTGATATTCTGTGACTTTATTAATCCCAGCCTCCCTCCCCCAACCACCAAATTTTCCCAGGAGGAGGACAAGGAGGAAGAAGCTAGGGCCCCCTGGAAAAAAGCCAGAGAGAGTGGGCCAGATCCAAGGAGCAGTCAGCTGCCTGGTTTCCTGGTAGGAGGCGGCCGTGGAATTTCGATGCTTACACCCAGACCTCAGAGGGCAGGGAGGGAGCCCAGGAGAGGAGCGGGAAGCTTTAATGGAGAATTTGGAAAACCTCTCAGCCTCTGTGTAGGGCTCTGACACCTTCTTGGCAAATGCCTCACTCCGCCAGCAGATCTCAGGGAATTCTTCTTGTCCCTGGTCCTGTTTGTCCTGCCCGGCCCTACTTCCCAGGTTGTGACTCTGGCAGAAACCTAGCCCAGGGACAAAGATCACCCTGCTTCTCGAACCCTTCCTTGTTCCTTCCCCCTGGATTTCACATTGCACCTCTCTAATGTACTTACCATGTAGCACTGTATATTATTTGTGGCCAAGAACTGGTGGCCAAGAACCAAAACTTAAGGCTTACACAGATGGGATTTCTCACAAAGTATCTCCTTTTTACATATGCTCCGCACCCCCCCATCCGAGGTTTGGCTCTGGCTAGGAAAAGTGCCCTCAGGTCCCATATAAGCACCCAGGCTAACAACACATCAGATACAAGATACTTTGATTAACTTGAGAACAATTAACCTGCAAAGGCTTATTGTACTAGAGCCCATAAACAGTCAAGGCAACTATCTTTTCCCCTCCAATGGGCCTCCACCTTCCAGGGACCTTCAGACTTAGCATTCTGCCCTGAAGATGAGGCTCCCCAAAAGAGACAACATTTGGCATCGCTGGAGAATCCGGTCCTTCCTTGAACCCGCACAATGCCTGTAATTCACAGAACCAATGAAGGACAAGTTATGACCCTATTTCTCCCTTGATGTTCCTTGTCAGTGACTCTGCTCGGTCCAGGAGCTCTGCCCCTTGGTCCACCTGACTCTGCTCAGTCCAGGAGCTCTGCCCCTTGGTCCACCTGACTCTGCTTGGTCCAGGAGCTCTGCCCCTTGGTCCACCTGCTAAGGGCTTCCCTCAAAATACCACATCCATTGCCTCCAGTTTTCTGTCTGTCTTATCCTCTGTTCTTGACCATTATTTATTCTTCTTCCTTATGGTATCCCTCTGGAATTCACACCTCATCAAGGAATTAACCTTATCCAAGGAATTTTATGCCTTTTTAAAGAAACATTATCAGTGTCAGAACAACGTCCAGTCCTTATACACAGTGTATGTTTTTAGGTTTCGTTTTGTTTTGGGGGGGGGGTAGTTAGCAGGGAATGACAATGCCTGGGCTCCCCTATTGTGTGTAATTATCTCTGTTTCTGTCTTATGTCCCTACCAGCCTATGAGCTCTGTGAAAGCTTGTAGGTTAGATTATGATTTCCTAGGACGACAGATTTCAAGAGAGAAGCGGTCTTAGAGGTCATATAGTCCAACCTTCTCATTTTACAGAGACAGACACTGAAGATAAAAAAGAAGAAATTGCTTCTCCGAGGTCGTATTTTGCCTTGTTCACTAATGAGGGATGTCGAGTCACTTCCAAAGTGTTTGTTGACTGACTGACTGATTGGATCCGGCCATCTTCTCCTCCTTCTCCTTCACTGTAAGACGTATGCTCTGATCGTAGGTGGTAGGGCTTTATAGTGGAAAGAGAAATGAATTTGGAATCAGAAAACCTGGGTGTGAAAGGCAGCTCCGAATCTCACTATGACTTTGGGCAGCTCACTCCCTCTATCTAAGCTTCAGTTTCTCCCGCTATAAAATTAGAGTATTGGTCCAGATGATTTTAGAGGTCCCTTCCATCTCTAAATCCTAAGACCCATGACTAGGTCTCCAGAC
Source organism: Trichosurus vulpecula (assembly GCF_011100635.1). Classification (NCBI taxonomy): domain Eukaryota; kingdom Metazoa; phylum Chordata; class Mammalia; order Diprotodontia; family Phalangeridae; genus Trichosurus; species Trichosurus vulpecula. Next base: position 105,754,590 of record NC_050575.1, read on the forward strand.
CGGATAAGGGGTGGCTTTATTGATCAACCACACCCACCAGGCCTACTCAGGCAGGGCCTAAGGCCCAGAACCTCCAGTTACCTGGTTAGAGTGCACTAGGAATACTTTGGCAAAGTGTGTCCTGTCCCTGATGTTTCCAGTTCCAAGCATGTGCCTGGTTAAGAATGGGGGAATGGAGAGTGGCTTTCAATGGTTACTCACAACTTGGCATAGTAGGAAAAGCACTGAACTAAGACAGAAAGAGGGGCAGGGATGGAGAAGAAGAGGATAAGCATTTGTTAACATCTGCTATGTTGCCAGGGACTTTGCTTTACAAATATTTTCTCATTTGATCCTTATAATAACCTTAGGAGGTAGGTGCTGTTATTATCCCTGTTTTATGGTTGAGGAAACTGAGGCAGACACACAGACAAGTGACTTGCCTAGGGTCACAAAGCTAGTAAGTGTCTGAGGCTGAATTTGAACTCGTCTTCCTGCTTCCAGGTCCAGCTCTCTACTCCACTTTAAGACCTAGCTGTCTAGCTAGGAGAACTCCTCTGTCACTCAGTGTGACCAAAAAAAAAAAAATTAGGTATGATGCTTTCTCCCCATGGGGCCTCAGAATTAGGATTTTTGCCAAATTAGACTCTTTCATAGGATTGCAGGATTCAGAGCCAGAAGGACAAAACCCACTTTTAGATATAAAGAACTGAGACTTAGAGGGGGCAAATAGTTGGCCTTAGGTCACAAAGCTAGAACATAGATGGTCTTTAAGGCATATCCTTTCCAGTTCTAAAATTCTGGGGTCCTGCCATCCTCACCAGGATCGTTACTCATACACACTGCCACCCCACTGCCCAACACAGATGCATCCCATGTAGTGGATAAAGAAGCAACCTCCCCACCAGACACCCTCTGCTGTGTTCCAGGGTCAAGGTTCCTTACTATGCTCTTCCCTCTGTCCTTCTTCCCTACCTGCAACCAAGGGTGATCTCTAGCTTGTCCACCATAATCATCGGATCTAGTTTATATGGTCCCAGATTGGAAAGGGTGATTCGACTCAGCATCTGAGGTCTTGAGTTCAAAGGGACCTCAGAGGGTCACACAGTCCAACCAGTTGGTTATGCCCACATTTCCAGTAGCTTCCCTCCAAGCTGCTGGTGACTAGCTTAGATCCAGTGGGTTAATTTACTGCAGGTATAGATAAATGGTGCTTCGGTGTGATCACACGGACTTTCACCCCTTAATAAGTCATTTATATTAAAATTATATTTTTCATTTTAATAACAATATGACAATGAAGTTTTTCTTCATGCTTAATTGCTTTAAATATCTAGGGACTTGTTAGTATAGTCACTGTTAATAGGCAAACACAACTTCATGTAAACCACTTCTATTGACACAAACTATCTATGACTTGGTAGAAGGTCTTCAGGGGTTCCTGTGGCAGATATGCTATTACGCTTCTCTAAATTTAGCTACCCAAGAACAAAGGGTCACCTTTACACTGAGATGTGGAATCAACTAAGACTTTAGTGAAATCTCTACAAAAGACAAATTACATAGAAATAACATAAAGAACAAGATTGAAAAGAAATAAAACACCTAACATGCTATGACAAATCCTCTCAAATGTTAGTAACTCATTTATTAACTACTTATAAGGGTTTAATATACATTTTTTAACATGGAAATTTTTAAGGAAACGTCTTAAATTAATATGTATTTTTGTGAATTTTAAAATGTATTTTAAACTTAAAAGCAAAATTAGAAAAGAAAAAGAAAATTGCCATGTACAAAGCAGGCCATAAGAGAGGACTCAATATAAAACAATAAATTTCTATTTCAAAAAAACGTATACAATAAATACTGCACATTGTTTTTAAAACTGCCCAGCTTTTCTTTTCTTTCTTCTTGGTTTTCTTTTGTTCTCTGCTGTAAATTAATATGTATTTTTGATAGTGAATTAAAAGAGACAAATGTAATTTCTCTGTCACCCACCCTCATTTAGTGCTGTGATCTTTGAAAATATAAATTATACAATATAAGGTAGAAATACAATATTGGTTTAGTTCAGGAGGTGGAGGATAGGGAGAAGGGAATGGTGAGAGAAGCCACTGGTTGACTTTTTCTTCTATGTTGTCTAAAGTCTAGCTTAGGTATTACGTGGAAGGGCAGAACATATTAACATATACTTGGTCCTGCATGAAACTCTCAGGCTGTTCTGTCAGTTGTGAGCCAGGCATCACTTGGTAAAAATCATTACTGTTTCAAAATTCTGTTTTTTCCAGTGTTTGTGCTTTCTACATGTTGGTGTGTATTATTTAAATTCTCTGCACATCTCATCCATGTGTCAATCATCTGAATCGTTTTTGTTATGTATGCAGTGAGCTAACTTTTAAATCATATAGACTAGATTTTATTCTTCTAGTAAGGAAAGCATATGAACTCTATTGGGTTGCAAAATGGATGTCTAGGATAAAGTCTGGGCCCCTCCCTACTGCGGTATCGCTTGCGCTCGAATACTAACGAGCTTGACTTCGTGGATCTCAGCCATGTTGCTTGCAGTTCGTATTATTTGGAGAGAACAAAAAGGCAATTGAGTAGATTGCTGTTTTGGCTTAGCAAGTAGAGCAGGAATTAATAATAGCTAACATAAGAGCTAACATTTACATAGTTCTTAGGACGTGCCAGAAACTGTGCTAAACATTTCACAAATAATATTATTTCGGTTGATTCTCACAGCGACTGTAGGAGTTAAACGCTATGATCAGTCTCATCTTCCTGATGAGGAAACTGAGGCAAACAGAGGTTAAATGACTTGCCCAGGATATTCACATGGCTAGTATCTGAGGCTGAATTTGAACTCAGGTCTTCCTGACTCCAGGCCCAGCATTCTATACACTGAGCCACCTCGCTGCCCCTAAGTGTAACCATAATGTACACTATCCAAATCTACCATCAGGTAAAAGAACTGTTTTAATACAGTAAAGAACTACCTTCCCCAAAATTACCAAAACTTGGATTGGGGATTTTTTTTTTAAAATGAACCTAATGATTTAATTTGCACTCATGAGACTCAACATAAGGTAGGAGAACAACAAAGTGGTTATTTCCCCACGTGCAGTGAGCGTTCCACCCTCAGATCCTCATTTGATAACTCAAGCAGAATATCCTTTGACCCAGGGATATTGCCACTTGATCTATACCCTCAAAGAAATCAAAGAAAGACAAAAAGGATCCATGTATACAGACATTAATATAACAGCTCTTTGTGAGGTGAAGAGGTGCATCCATCAACTGGTGAATGACTAAATGAGTTATAGCAGACAAATACGCTGGAATACCATTTACCTATAAGAAATGACGAAGGGGATGGTTTTACAGAAACCCAGAAAGACTTGTATGAACTAATGCAGAGAGAAGGGAGCAGAACCAGAAGAGCAATTTGTACAGTAAGAAAAATATTACAAAGACAAAGAACTTTGAAAGACTTAGGAACTTTGTTCTAATGAAATGACCAACCATGATTCAAGAGGACTCATGATGAAACCCATCTCTGAACAGAGAGATGACAGACTCGGAGAGCAGATGGAGATTTGGGAGTTAATTTTTTTTTAAAATGGTCAATTTGGGATCCCCTCCAACTATGCATATTTCTAATAGGTTGGTTTTTTTTTCTTTTCTCAATGTGGGTGGGGGGAAGAAGGAGGGAGAAAGGAGAGAAGGCAGGCTTGATTGAAAAAAAATTAAATTTAGAAAAACAAATAGAAAAAAATAACTCCAGTACATCTAAATCACCTTGCCACCCATCTTAACTTACTTAAAAATCATGCTGAACTTTGAACCTAGTTCTAGGCTAGAAACGATGGAACCTTCTTCAAGAAGGCACCAAAATATGTTCAAATTGTGAAACTTATCTTGAGAAGAATTAAATATGAAAAGTATTCTTGGCAAATCTGTGGGAATCTGAAGAAGATTGCTGTTTTACTAGGAGATTGCTTTGGTAAACCAAACACTGCTGCTTTATTTGTAAAATGGGATGACAGGGACAGAAAAAGACATTATATTTTTATAAAATACTATCCTCAAAAGAATGCACTGAATCTAAGAAAGAAAAATGTGGTAAACAACAACTGACTTATCCTAAAAAGAAGTTCTTGTCACATTTGCACATTACATTTAATTTAATGAAAGATTTTGTCAAGTCAATGGAGTAAAATGGTGTTGGTTTTCTTTATCTGAAAAATAAATCTGTAAGAATCAGTGAAGCTAAAATCATAGAAAGAATATTTATGGGCCCCTGAAAAAGGAAGTTACAAAAGATCAACATTTGGGGGGTTTTTAAATTTTATTTTTACCATGAATTTTACAAATGTGAACGTTCCAATACCCAAAAATCAAAAAAAGAGGATTACCTAGGATGCCCTGAATTTCTCTGACATAAGTTTTCTTAAAAACGAATTTTGAGTTGAAAAGGAATCTTAGAGAATAATTGAGTCCAATGCCATCACTCCACAGACTCGGAAACTGAGGCTCAGAAAGGTTGAATGACTTGCCCAGGGTCACATAGCTAATAATCTGAGGAAGAATTGAATTCAGGTCTTCCTGACGACATGCTCCATCTCCTGCACCACCCTCTTGGTATTTCAACTCAGCTCCACTCATCTGTGAAATAAGAATATTTTGAAAAACAGTTGAAGGAGCTGCATGGAAATCGTCTTAAAGAATGACCAAAACCTTTTTGTGAAACTATAAAGCAGAAAATTACCAAGAAATTGTCAATGATCTCCTCAAAGCCTGAAGGATTATGGGAAGCAACATGTCATTCAAAATACATTTCTGGGCTTCTCATTTGGACTTCTTCTTGGAAAACCGACTGAAATCGGTAATGAGCATGGAGAATACATGCATCAAGACATCTCCACCGTAGCAAAATACGGGGAGCCCCAGGAGGCTGGCTAACATACCGCTAGGTGCTGAGGACTGATGCCAAGGAGGCAAGATGGACCAGGAAGTCATCAGAAGCTGCGCATCAGTGGCTCTATCGGGAAGCTATATCAGAAGCTGCAGTTAAATTAAATGAACACAATTTTGTTTAATAAAAAATTATCTTAAAAAGATCAAAAATGGTAATTCCTGTGAAGACGATGGGCAAATGGCAAAATAGGAAGTCATATTTGAAATTGGCACGAAAAAGTAGTATGAAGTTCAACTCATTTTAAACCATTAATAGCTAGTATTTATACGACTCTTCAAGGCTTACAAAGTACTTTACCAATATTATTTCATTTGATCCTCACCATAGCCCTGAGAGGTAGGTGTTATTCCCATTTTACAGATGGGGACACTGAAGGGGAACAGAAGGAAACAGGCATTTATTAAGCACCTACTATGTGCCAGGCACTGTGCTAAGGTCTTTACAATATCTTCTCTTCTGATCCTCACATCAACCCTGGGAGGGAGGTGCTGTTATTATCCTCATTTTATAATTGAGGAAATTGAGGCAGACAGAGATTAAGTGATTTTGCCTATTGTCATAAAGCTAGTAAGCATCCTATGCTACATCTGAACTTGTTTCTTCCTACGGCTAGGTCCAGAGCTTTATCCACTGTGTCAGAGGGGAAAAGCAAGTTTCACTATGCAGTATAACTAACTGGCTACTTGTGGGACCCTTATTCTATTCGCAATAACATTTCTTTGATCATGTCAAATCACTTCTACTGATATCTTTTGTTTTTATATCACTTTGATTTCCCCCTGTTCCCCTCCCAGAGAGACATCCCTTATAACAAATATTTTTTTAAAGAAATAAGGAGGAAAAGTTTTGTTAAATCAAAATAATGCATCCAAAAAACATTCAAATAACTCTTGGCTATGATGCTCACACTAAAAATTTTGTCATCGTCTTAACCCTCAGTGAGTGTTTCCATGACTTTCTCAGCAAGGTGGTCACCTCCCGCAGATCATCACCATCACCAACATCATCATCTTCATCATCATCATCACCACCATCATCAACACCACCACAACACCACCACAACACCACCACCACCACCACCACCACCATCATCATCTTCATCATCATCACCACCACCACCACCACCACCACCATCACCATCATCATCATCATCTTCATCATCATCATCACCACCACCATCACCACCACTACCATCATCACCATCTTTGTCATCATCGTGGTCATCACCACCACCGTCACCACCATCATCATCATCATCATCATCGTGGTCATCACCATCATCATCATCACCACCACTACCATCATCATCATCATCATCTTCGTCATCATCGTGGTCATCACCATCATCATCACCACCACCATCACCATCACCACCACCACCACCATCATCATCATCATCATCATCATCACCACCATCACCAACACCACCACCACCATCACCATCATCATCATCATCTTCATCACCACCACCACCACCACCATCACCATCACCACCACCATCATCATCATCATCATCATCATCGTGGTCATCACCATCATCATCACCACCACCACCACCACCATCATCATCATCATCACCATCACCACCATCATCATCATCATCACCATCACCACCATCATCATCATCATCATCTTCATCATCATCACCACCACCATCACCAACACCACCACCACCACCACCACCACTACCATCATCATCATCATCATCATCTTTGTCATCATCGTGGTCATCACCATCACCATCACCAACACCATCACCATCATCCTCATGTTTCCATTGAAGTTCTTCTCAGATGGCTCCCCATGATATGGAGATGACTTTGGATTCTCAAAGACTATGTCAGTAGAGTGTAAGTTCAGGCAGATCCACCCTAGCAGGGAAAGGTTTCAACTCAAGTACAAGCTACACAAAAATGTAACACAAGGCTTAGCAATAGAGGATTGATCACCTGATGAATTTAGGTTTCTTGTTTTTGCCACAGTAATTCACTAAATCATATAATATAGAGTGGGAGGGATCATTGGATCACAAATATGGAGTGAGAAGGGGTCTCAGAGGCCATAAGTCTAATTTTCATTTTACAGAGGAGGAAACTGAAGGAAAGAGGAGGGGAGGGGAGAGGAAAGTAGGGAAAAGAAAAGGGAGGGGAGGGGAAAGGAGGGGAAAAGAGAGGAGGGGAAGAGAAGGGATGAGAAGGAAGGGGGAAGGGAGGGGAAGGGAACAGGGGGAAGGGGAGGGGAATAGAGAGGAAAGTAGGGAAAAGAAAAGGGAGGGGAGGGGAAAGGAGGGGAAGAGAAGGGAAGAGAAGGAAGGGGGAAGGGAGGGGAAGGGAACAGGGGGAAGGGGAGGGGAATGGCCAATCTGATATTGAAAGTCCTCTTATTTTAAAGCCAGTGTTTGGTTGGTTTTTTTCACTTTATGAGTCAAAAACTGCATAAATGCCCCAAGGACAGCCTGGAGGCCACAGTCATATGCAATATTCCCCACAGTAAGCAGTACCCCGCCTGGACTCCTGACTAGTCTCTCTTCCTTTTTTCCTTCCCAATTTCTGGCTAATGGATAATGAAAGACTTGGCCAAACTAACTTTTGCTTTCAATGACTAAACTTTCCAGATGCTTCTTTGTAAGGGGTTTTCTTACAAGGACTGGACCTACTCCCTGTTGAAGCGTACTTTTGAACAAAGCATAAAAGAAAAAGTTTTACATACTCGGTTTCCCTCCAGTATTGTTCTCCACATCAGAAGCCAAAGAGTATTTGTTGTACTCAAAACCCTGACTTGTGAGATCATCACTGAAGAGGATTCTGGGAGGCTGGGGAGCAGCTATGTCCCCAAGGTGGAGGCTCAGGATCTTTCGGGGTGGCCACAGCAGTATCCTGGAGCCTTGTGGGGCTGATTCTTGTAAAGTACACCTTCTGGTCATGGCTTGTACACAAGACAGTAAATGATGATTGTGTTCAATGAGCTGTGTATGTATACACACTTACAGATACTCGTACCAACAATGCCCACACATGTGACCCCCTATTAGGGACACTGTAGAAAGGATTCCTGCTCAGGTACAAGTTTTGTATTAGATATCTTCTGGGGTCCCTCTTGATTCTGACAGTCCAAGAATCTAGTATTTGCACACACATACAGGTGACAGACAGATTTGTTGTCGTTTATTCATTTCAGTCATGTCCGACTCTTCATGACCCCATTTGGGATTTTCTTGGCAAAGATACTGGAGTGGTTTGCTGTTTCTTTCTCCAGCTCATTTTACAGATGAGGAAACTGAGGTAAACAGGGTTAAATGACTTGCGCAGGGTCACACAGCCAGTAAGTGTCTGAGGTCAGATTTGAACTCAGGAAGATAAGCCTTCCTGACTCCAAGCCCGGTGCTCTGTGCAGTATGGCACCACTTAGATGCCCAGACAGATACCTACACATTATTTCCTGATTGAATTCCTATCTGTCTTTTAATAGTCACTTCAAAGACCACCCCCTCTAGGGAGCTTTTCCTGAACCCCTTCGGCCAGTGTAACCTTCCCCCCCCCCACCGTTGTTTACTTCTTAAATATTCTAATCATATAACGCTATGCATGAAAATGATCTGTGCTCAGGTCTCCTCTCTTTGCTAGACTGTAAACTCCACGGGGGAAGGGACTGTGTCTCTGCATCTGCCCCAGCACCCAGCACATAGTAGGTGCTTAATAAATGTTTGTTGAATTGTAAAAATGAACCATGTTGAAAGACTTAAGAATCTTAAGAAGACTCAAGGTCCATGCAATGACCTATTATGATTCCAGAGGAGCACTGATGAATGAAGAATGTTGCACAAACCTTGACAGGTGATGGACTAATAATATACTGAATGGGACACCAATTGTAGGACATGGCCAATATGGGAACTTGTTTCACTTGACTATGCTTTTTTGTTACAAGGATCTTGTCTCTTTTTCTGTCTTTTCGTTTGTTTGTTTTTTCTAGTGGGGGGAGGGGAGGTTGGAGAGAGAAAAAAATAGATGCTTGGCAGTTGAAAAAAATAAATTTAATAAAGGCAATAAATATTTGTTGAAATAATGAATGAATATAGATATACAAGTAAACACAGAGACGTGCATACACATGTGGAACCCTCCTTAGTTTATGGCTAATCAGGACAATTTTCCTTGGCTCATTCCCCCCTACTCTAACCAGGGAACCAGAACTTCCCAGTTATCCAGGGCCCCAGGGAAAAGAAAAGAAAACCAAGGAGAAAATTTTGTTTTAATAGAATATATTTAACATCAGTGTAAACCGGGCCTTTCTTGCCAAGTTACCAAGACCATATAGGCAGTCCCTTACTTCTATACTCAAAGCCACCCTTTGTCCCAAACTTCCCCCCCAACTATTCCCTGAATTTGAAGGTAAGGGGGTAGGGAGCAATGTGATTTCCCTAATTTCTGTACACAGCAGCATACACACAGGACACACAAGTAGAACACTGCACGCTGTGTGCACATACGTGTGGATACAGATACAAATGGGCACATATGCTTTTCCCGGAGCACATGCGTGTGCATACACACACAAAGGAACACTGGGTCTAATCCAAAAAGCAGAAAGCATGCCTGGATGCCTTGCCCCCACCCCCACCCCCACCTCCACTCCCACCCCAGCTCTCCTGAGCACAATTCACCAGTCTCAGGACTGCTTGTCCAGGGCCAGCCTGGCCTAGAACTGGATCCTTTCATGACAGCTTTTGGATCCCAACAAAAAATCGAACCTGGCCACGTGCAGGGAAAGAAAGGTTCTTTGTCTGTGCCAGGCCTCAGAGCAGCTGGAGCCTCTCTCCCAGGATGACGGCCCAGAGAGAGGCACAGCAGGCGCCAGCCCTGGGCGGCCCCCATACCCCTCCTTCATCTCCTCTTCACCAATCTGAATGAGACCCAAGCTGCTCTCCACCCCCCACCAGGCCCCAACTCCCCTTCCTCATCCAGACTGCTTGGCTTGAGGCTCCAAGGGGAGACAATGGGAACTCGCAGGGAGAGAGACACAGCCATATCCTGGGTATCAGAATGACCTCATAAACCTGATCAACTCTGAGCTCTCGCTAGGGTCCCAGACTGAGCTCTGTCCCTGACCACAGACCCAGCCCTCATCTCTGAGCCTCAACCCTGGCCACAGTCAGAGTCCCGAGATCTGACCCTGGCCACAGTCAGAGCCCCCCAGGCCCTGACCCCGGCCACAGACCCAGCCCTGGGCCCTGACTCTAGCTACAGCTACAGCCTCAGATGAAGTCCAGGCCAAATACTATTCCTGCTGAGCTCTGCCTGAATAGTAACACATGGCCTCAAACACGACTGGGTTTATCTTCTGTTTGTGATTCTCTGGCCCATCCTTACAAATTATCCTCAGCTTCAGCACTAACCAGCCAGTTCCCCAAGGCTAGCTCCACCCTCCCTGCCCTTCATCTCTTCTCTCCCAGTGTGTGAGCAAAGATGCTCTCCTGGGTCACGTCTGTATGCAGTACTTAATCAGTACTAAAATTATATTACAGAAAAAGCAGCATGGGGCAGTGGAAAAGTGCTTGGCTTAAGACTCAAAGGATCTGGGATCTCCTCCTTGCTCTGCTCTTCTATGATTTCGCTCAAGGCCCTTCACTTCTTCGCACCTCAGTTTCTCCATGTGTAAAATGAGGGGGTTGGCCTCCATGAACTCTGACATTCCTCTCGGGGATCTCATTTGTGAACTTGACTGGGATCTACGCTAAATTGCTTTAAGATCCTTGTGGGGAAAGCCTACACATCTCCAAAGCCCAGATCACCTAATGGGAGCTAGCCATTTCTGTCCATCAAGACCCCTCAGCTCTGCCGCTTATTATCTAGGCTCAGGCACTCGCTCAGACTTTCCAGGCCTCAGTTTCTTTATCTGTAAACTGAGGAGGCTGGACTCAGTGACATTGTAATGATATCCCTTTTAGCTCTAAACTTACTATCTTATTACCGTTTAAACACTGCTTACATACATATTTGCAAAGAATCTTGAGGTAGGTCAAAATGCATAAGACATTTGAGGCCATAGAACAGAGATCTTCCAGATGAAGCAGAAAGAGTAGATATTTACAGGCACCCTTATTGAGATAACAGCATTTTAGCCATAAGTTTGACGATACACTTCCCAGCCTACGGGAAGAATCATTGAGATAGAAAGCTTTCATTGGCAAAACAAAAATAACAAAGAAACTCCCCCACAGGGAAATTTTTTCTATCTGGAGCTAGATTCAAGGAAGAATTTACTATATAGATCCTTGGGTAAAGAGTACTTATTGGTATAAGGAGCAATATCTTCAACCATTTTTATTCATTTTTTTTCAATCATGTCTGACTTTTGGCAACCGCATATGAGGTTTTCTTGGCAAAGATAATGGAGTGGTTTGCCATTTCCTTTTCCAGCTCATTTTACAGATGAGGAAACTGAGGCAAACAGGTCTGAGTGACTTGCCCAGGATAGTTTTACATGAGACACTGACTCATTTTGCAGGAAAATGGATCAATAGAGCAAGTGTGGACCCCTTGTAAAAACTGAGGGCACAACAATAAGGCAGAACTTAGAGAAGGCACATGTGCAAAGGGCTAAGCCAGCATGACCCAAGTGCTTAATAAAGGGGAAGAGGTCTCAGCAAATCCAGATGAAAGGACAATGTCTGTTGTTCTCAAATATCAAGATCTTTTAAAAATCATTAGTGACCTAATAACCATTAACAAAAACAAATAATTAAACATTCAAAATGAGCTATAAAACATTGCATAAAATCCATAGCATTTAATGAAATAGGGCCAAATCAATGAACAAACAGCAAAGGGGTAAAAATGCTTTTGTTCTGTGTCCCTTTCCAGGTCTGTCTGTCTTAAGTTCCATCTCTTGTCTTTCTTTCTTTCTTTGTTTATTCCTTTGTATCTTCCTTCCTTCTTCCTCCCTCCTTCCTTCTTTCCTTCCATCCCTCCTTTCTCTCTTCATTTTCCTTCCTTTTTTCCTTTCTTCCCCTCCCTCTTTCTCTCATCCTTCCTTCCTTCCTCCCTTCCTTCCTCTCTTTCCTCCCTTTTTCCATTCTTTCCTTCCTTCATTCCTTCCTTCATCTCATTTTTCTCTTTCTTTTTCTTTTCTTCTTTCTCTCTCTCTCTCCTTCTCTCTTTCTTTTACTTACAGTAAACATTAGAGTCTTAAATAAGCTTTGACCAGATGCTGTATCTCATTAGGTTCTTGGAAATAGGGCAGTCTTGTATAGTAAATAGTGTGCTAGAGTCAGGAAAATTGGGCTTTGAATCCTACCTCGAATGTTCACATACTAACTGGGTGACCACTGATAAATCTCTTAACAGCAAATGTTGTCCTCTCTGCAGGGTCGGACACTGTTAGCACTCCCTCCTCTTGGACATTCTCTCCTTCCTGGATTGTTCTGACACTGCTCTTTTCCCACCTGCCCAATCACTCCTTCTCATTGTCCTTTGCTAGATCTTCACCTCTGAAGGAATCCTAAAGAACCTCTGATTTTGGTCCCGGCTTCTTTCCTCTTCTCTTTCTATATTCTCTCTCTTGGTAATCTTATCAGCTCCCTTGGGTTCAACTATCATTTCTATGCAGATGACTCCCGATATCCAGTCTTTGTCTCCTGAAATCTGGCCCAACGTTACCAACCGTCTGTTAGACATCTCCACCTGGATATATCCTCTGATCATCTCAAACTCAACATCCAAGATGGAAAACATTATGTCCTCCCCAACCCTCCCCTCTTTCTAATCCTCCCATTTCTGTTAAGGATACCACCATCCTTCCAATCAGCCAGGTTTGCAACCTCAGAGCAATTCTGTATTCTTCCCTCTCCCTCATCCTTCATATCCAATCAATTGTCAAATCTTGTTGGCTCTGCCTCCATAGAAAATGTCTCATTTGTTCTATTTCATGCAGCCATCACCTTAGCTCAGGCCCTTGTCACCTCTCACCTGGGCTATTGCTAAGCTTCCTAATTGGTCTTCATGGCAGTAGTCTTACCTCTCAGGCCCATCTTCCACACAGTTGCCGTACTGACATTCCTAAAGCACAGCTGTGTCACTTTCCTATTCAAGAAGTTTCTTTGGCTTCCTATCGTCTCTAGGATAAAATGCAAACTGTTCACTAAACAATTAAATCCCTTCAAAATCTAGTTCCATACTATCTTCCTCTCCCCTCATATTGCAGCCAAACTTGCTGTTCCTTTTATGTGGAACTCAATCCCCAACTTCTGGCCTTCCCAACCAAACTGCCCTATTTTCTTTTCCCCATACACGACATTCCTTCTCACATCCCCTTGCCCTTATCCCAGGCTGCCCCCCACGTCTGAAATGCTCTCTCTCCTCTTGGAATCCATAGCTTTTCTTCAAGGCCCAACTCAGGTACGGTTTGAATCACGTCCAGCTCTTCATGCCCCCATTTGGAGTTTTCTTGGCAAAGATATTGAAGTGTTTTGCCATTTCCTATTCTGGCTCATTTTATAGATGGGGAAATGGAGTTAAGTGATTTGACCAGGGTCACACAGCTAGTAAGTTTCTGAAGCTGGATTTGAACTCTGACTCCGGGCCTGACACTCTCTCCACTGCCATCTACCTGTCCTTAAAGCCTTCTCTGATTCCTCTAGTCAGCAGTGTTCTACACCCCTCCCCAATTATCTTATCTCTACATTGAAATAATATATCTAAAGTGCTCTGCAAACCTTAAAGTGAGAAACGTGCATATGTATTTATGTATATACATGTTGCTCCGCCCCCCCCCAGTGGAATGTATGCTCCTTGAGGGCAAAAGTGGACTCCTTTTTATCTTCATATCCCCAATACACTGAGTGGTTGCTTGATAAGTGCTTTTTGAATTGAAAATATATATTAGCTCCTCCTGCAGAGGGCGTCCCTTCCACACCTTCTCAGCCTGTGTAATTCTTGTCCATGACTTTCTATAAATCACCCGTGGAAGACCTACCCAAGGTGTCAGAGCCTTCCTTCGGCAATTTTGATATGTCATAGATACCAGTGAAGCGTACAAGCTCTTTATTTATTGCCACAGTACAACCCAGCCTGATCAGATCCTCAATTCTTGGCCCAGTTCGGGGTAGTCTGTCCATCCAACTACATGTCGTTGGGACGTGAGCAGTGTGTGTTTTTCATCCACTTTTGTTTTTCTAGTATGATTGACTAAGCTTATCTCTTTTGAGTAACTGTGGCCTTATTGATGAGATCCTGTAGTATTCTGGCTGAATGCAATCAACAGAGTGTAATCGACAAAAAGAAACGCCTGAAGAAGCTCAACTTTGTGGTCTATATGTGGTCTGAGAAATCAAGAAGACAGCAAGACCATCATTTCTCTTGTGTTGGACATTGGGATCCTACCAATGCAATTGATAAAGAATTGCAGGGTTTTTTTGTTCAGACCCTGAGAAAAACATCTATGACAGAGGTAATCAAGTTGGGTGAAGAGGGAATACGTAATTAAGTGATAAAGTGGGTGGTACAATTGATAAGTGCTGAAGAGTTCAGACAGAGGACATCGATGTGAGCCAGAGTAGGCTTCTGTGGAAAAGTTGGGCTTTGAGCTTGAAGAATGGATGGGTAGGTTTTGTCCATACAGAGAGCTGGGGCCAAATATTCCAGGTGAGGAGATTAGTAGGAACAAAAGCAGGGACAAATGTGTTTAACCCAGTTTGAACCAAATGTTTTGTTTTGGACAAAATGAAATATGAAAACTAAGTGGAAATGACCAGCAGGCACTTGAGGATACAGGCCTGGAGGCCTGGAGAGAGATTGGGGCTGGAGACGTAGACTGGGGAGTCATCTGCAGAGAGGCTGAAGTCATTAGAGGGAATGACCAGGGGAGAGAGTGCCAAGAGAAGAGATTAGGAGGCCAAAAACATGAGCCAACAGTGGATAATGCAGCTGTTCCTGAAGCTAATGTGAGCTTAGCCTGCCTTAGTAGGATCCTAATGGCCAAAACAAGAGGAATGACACTCTCGCTGTCCTCTGAGCTGTTTGGACCACCTATCAGACAGCATGCTCAGAGCACAAAGTCCAGTTATGGGTGTCACCTTTTAGGAGGAAAATTAACAAGCTGGAACATATTCAGGGAAAGGAGAGTCAGATCGTGAGGGGACTCAGATGATGAGGTGTCTAGAGATCTTGCCATGACGAGGATCACTTAAAAGAATGAGGAATGTTTCATCCAGAGAAGAGAAGATTAAGGGAGGAATGTGGTCTTTGTCTTCAAATAGTTAATGCTGTTTAAGTAAAAGAGGGATCAGACTTGTTCTGTGTCACTTCTGTGGAAAGGATTAAGAACAGTGGGTGGTAGTTATAAAGGCTCAAGGTTCAGTTTAATATATAGAACTTTCTAGTAGCTAGAACTGTCCAACGAAGCAATAAGCTGCCTTATCAAGTAATGAGCACCCTGTCCCTTGAGGTGTTCAAGCAGAGGCTGAGAGACTATCTGTCAGAGATGTTACAAAGAGACTCCTACACTGGGAGGAATGTTGGATTACATGACCAAGGTCCTTTCCAGCTCTGAAAATCCGTGATTCCATATGCATCCATTCTCATTTTCTTTCCTCCCCTTGTCCCCAGGCTAGCCCTCTTCCTAACTTACCTTTGTCTGTCAAGGACACCAGTCACCCATCCTCCCAGTCACCCATGTTCTCAAACTCAGAATCATCTTAGACTCTTCCCTACTCCCCTCCCCTCTCCTCCCCTCCCCTCTCCTCCCCTCACCTTCCCTCTCCTCCCCTCCCCTTCCCTCCCCTCTCCTCTCCTCACTCCCTCTTATCTAATCACTTGTCAAGTCTTATTATAGTGTAAAGTATGCAACCCTGAACTGTAGGGGATGCAGAACTATCTAAGAAATGGTGCCTGCCCTCCAGGAACTTCCATTCTAGTTTTGGAGAAAGGATGTCCCCATGGAAAAATGACTAACATGAAACGGAAGCATGTACCAAGTGCCCAAAGAAAGATAGGGACAACGTGTGTTAGCGGACTTGAATCTCCCTCTGTCCATCTGTGTGTGTGAGGGAGTCTCTGTTTCTGCCTTTCCCTCCCAAGGGGAGCTCCTGGCTTGCCTGACTTGGCTGCTTTGGCCAGTTCCCTCAGGAGACGGATGGGCTCCTTGATTCCAGGCTGCACATCTGGAAGTCAACACTATTAAAACAAACCCCATTATATAACAATTGACATCTGGAACCCGTTACCGCTACATTTTTAGAAGAAGAAATTGTTTTTGATGTGATTTCTCCTTAAGAATGTGGCAGCGTGCCCTCACCTTGGCTGTCCAGGGACCGGTACTAGGGAGGGGGGTAGCTGGAGAGGAAAGGGGGCTCATAGCCTCTCCAAGCCTTGATTCTTGAGTTGGCTGCTTCTTCTTCTGCATCTCGGCTCAGACTGGAGACAAAGCATGACCGTTAGGACAAGGTAGGGAGTGTGGCAAGGACAGAGAGGGTGATAGTGATGGAGAGGGTCAGTGACAGGAGTAGGAACAAGGGGTAGAAGTGTGAAGGGAATCAAGATGGGGAGCATGAGAGGGACAGTAACAGGGAATACGACAAGGGCAAAGAGTGTGAGGACACAGGTGCAGACAGAGAGTGTGGTTGGGACATGTATAGGTATATAGGCACAGGGTCATTCATTATGAAACAGCTTCTATCTTCTGCACACTGAAGGAAAGACTAAATAAGACAAGGTCCCTGACTTTTCAGATCTTATAATTTAATACAGGGACAAGATATAAGCATAGATGCCTCACAGGGTGAGACACAGGAGAAGAGCTAAGGTTAATATTAGGTGATTGTCCCACTCAATGTCTTCAGGGGTAAGTGAATGCCCTGCTGCTTGTTGCCGACCTGGCCACTAACACAGCTTCTGTGCTGGGGCCCCATCCCTGGGACTTCGTCTGGCAGCTTCATTCCGGGCCAATTACACGCCTGACTCCTCCATCGCCTGGGAAATCCCGTCTGGTTTTTACTCCAGTGCTCTTGAATAGGCAGGTTAGTGTGGGTGGATGAATGGGACAGCAAGCTCTTCCCAGGGCCACTGAGACCCACAGTGGGCCAGCGTGGTCAACCCAACCCAGTGCCAAGCTGGACAGACCACAGGCTAACTTCCTGGGACTCCCAGGCACAATCCAGGGTGGCTGAGCAATGTTCAGAGTGAGAAAGATTGGGCCATCAAGGGCTAGAAGAGGTTATTGAGTTCCACTCTTATTCCATAGCTGAAGAAAATAAGGACCAGAAAGGTTAAGTTATCTGCTCAGTCACAGAGTCACAGAATAGCAGAGTTAGGATTTAAACTCGGATCCTCTGCCTTCAAATACAATGTTCTTTCTCCTATGTCACACTGCTAAAGGCCTCCCTTTCCTAAAGCAGGGGCCAGAAAAACTGCCCTGATCCAGCTCCCCAACCCAGGACTAGCTCTAACCTTCACCTGGAAGAGAGGAAAGGAGAGGAGAAGAGAGGAGAGCAGAGGAAAGGAGAGGAGAGGAGAAGAGAGAAGAGGAGAGGGGAGGGGAAGGGAGGTGAAAGATAGATTGGGACTACTAGATGACTAAAATGATCGATAAGTCAATCAACAAGTCTTCATTAGGTGCTAACTTTGTGCCAGGCACAGTTCCAAGTTCTGAGAATAGAAGATAAAAAGGAAGCAGTCCATGCCCCCAGGGCACTCACATTCTATTGGATGAAAATGCCAGGGCAAGGAATTTGGACTTGAGAGGCAGGTATGGAAGGAAGGGCATGGGATTTTGAGTGAGAAGACCTGGGTTCAAAGCCTAACTGTGCTGACCTTGGGCAACTCACTTCACCTTGTTTTCCTCCTCTGTGAAGTGAAAGAGCTGGTCTAGATCAGCAATTCTTTACACTCCTAAAAATTATTGAGCTTTTGCTTATGCAGGTTTTATCTATCAATATTTACCGCATTAGAAATTAAAACATCTTAGTATTAGAAAAAATAGTTTTGACCTCACAACCCTCCTTGAAAGGGTCTGGGTTTCCCCCAGACATCCCCCAACAGGCCTGGAGAACCGCTGGACTAGATGTTCTCTTCCAGCCCTAAATCTATGATCACCAGGCTGGGCCTCAGTTTCCTCTTCAGTAAAATGACTATAATGGAGTACATGAGCTCTAAATGTGTTGTCTAGTCTGCGACCTGGTTTCCAGTCCTGATTTGGACAAAGCTGCTTGTGTGATGATCTCTTACAAGTCACTTTTCCAATCTGGGTCTCAGTTGTGGTTTTTTTTATTCTGTAAAATGGGGCGGGGAGAATGGAGCTAGGGAGTAGGAACTGAAGTTCTGGAAGCTTCCGGCAGCTGGCTTAGCAGGGAAGGTGAATTTTAATTTTAAATATGTTCAGTTTAAGAGCATGAGAGATGTCTCAGTGGAAAGAAGTCCTCTTACCCTGCCCTGGGCCTGGCTTTCATTCTTTTAAAGGAACAAAGGGATGGTATTTTTTTAAAATTGTTTTCTTGGTTGTTTTTTAAACATTGTTCATTTTTTTTTTTAATTAAACGTTTTACTGATGCCTCTTTTTATTTTCCTTTCACCTCCCAATGACCCCTCCCCGCCATTACCCTTTCCCTATGCTGGAATCCTTTCTCAAAACAAAGAAATATAGTTACGCAAAACAACTCGAGACTTGGACATGCAGGCCTCATTCTGCACTTATAGCTCCCTCACTTCTCACGTAAGGATTTGAACTCGAGTCTTCTGGCTCCAAAGCCTTGCTCTTTCTACTACACCTCGCCTAAGTTACTGAAGGAATCAGTTTGGAGACTAGACACAGGAGTTACCGAGGAAGAATGGTCCCTCCAGTAAACCACCTTTTTCTTGGTGACACATATAAGTCAATATTCTAATTGGATCTATGATCTTATCAGTGTGCATACTCCCTCCAAGAATGCAGATTGCAGCCTGTCTATGCCTACCTATGTTGTGTAACTCTTGTCCACGTGTTCCTATAATCCTATAGTGACTTTATCCAGTGAGCTGGGGGCCTTCCTTGTGCCCCTTGGCATGGGGTAGATACCCTTAGGGCTTGTGGAATGTTCAGTGGTTATCCTTCACCATTGCCGCGTGACCAGCCTCTTTTTCCGTCCTGCAGTTTTTTTTCCATTGACGTCCTTTAAATTGTTTATCACTGCCGCAGTGAAACAGTGTTGACCTCTACCTGTGTTCAGACCCCAGCAATGCCCTTAACTCTTTTGATCAATCAGTCAATAAATATTTTTTTCAGCACCTACTATGTGCCTGGCACTGTGCAAAGTGATGGGGTTACAAATACGAAAAAGAAAGGGAGTACCTTCCTTCAAAGAGCTTACAATCTAGTGGAGGAAAACCATATACAAAAAGAAGCTGGAAAGGGGTGGGAGGGGAAGCCAGCATGGGGGTGTGATGAAGTTTAAAGTAGTGTTACAAGGTGGGAAATTAAGAAATGGCTGTCCTGAGAACCCTCAAGTGAGGCTTTAGGAGGAGCCGGCCACAGCCCAAACCAGTCCCATTTCCTCCTCTCTGCCTCTCACCCAATCCCTGGAGTGCCAGCCTGTTCCAGGCCTAGTTAGCCCCTGCCCCTACTCCCAATGCCCAAAGGCTAGCAAGATTGCAGAGAGGGAGTCTTCGGGTAGAAACTGACCAACCACTCTTTGGCTGCGTTATAGTGGGGACTGGTTTTTAGGTATGGGTATGGGTTGGACTGCGTGGCCACCGAGGTGCCTTCAAACTCTCCACTTCTGGGATTCTGGGATTCTCTTGCATAATGCCTTGTTTATAATGTGTTACAGCCTGCTCACACCCACCGAGTACCTCTTCTTGCCCTCTGGGTGATCCTAAACTGCAATTCTCTGGAGACTGAGATGTTACAGGACTTGTAGCCACACATCACCAGAAGAATAGTCGTGCTCAGAGATGAACTTTTGTTTCAGGGAAAAGCTTGGAGTCATTAAAAAGAACTGCAGAGTATTCTAAAGTCCATGCAGCCTGTTGCATTCTTCCTGTTCAACTCTAGGCCCAGCTCACCGGCTGTTTGGGGAGTGGGAGTGGTTGTCTATATTAGCTATAGATAGAGAAGTGTGGGCTATTTCATCTGTTTAGAGAACTCCTACTGAGGAAGTTCACTTCACTGATGCCATCAGCACATTCTCATTCCCAGTCATTTATAATCTTAGAGAATTGCCTGGGGCACTTAGAGATTATGACTTGCCCGGGGTCACAGATTCAGTATGTTTTGGGGACTCAACCCAGTCCTTCCTGACTCCAAGGCTGCTCTCTAGCCACTCTTCCATGGCTGCCTGCCTTTGTCTCTGGTCTGTCTGTCTCTCTCCTCACCCCCTCTCCCTCTCTCCCCCTCTCCTTCTATGTGTTTGTCTCTCTGACCTCTTCTTCTTCTCTCTCTTCCCCCTCCCCCTCTCCCTCCCTCCTTCCCTCTCTCTCTCTGTGACTCTCTGTTTCTGTCTCTCTATTTCTGTCTCTGTCTCTCTATCTCTTTCTATACACACACATTATATATATATATATATATATATATATATATATATATATATATATATATATATGTATGTATACATATATACAGAGAGAGAGAGAGAGAGAGAGAGAGAGAGTTATGCATTCAACTGTACATTATAGTCTTATAGTCTGGATGTTGAGAATTATCTATCTACTTGGTTTTTCCTGTGTGGATAGTTAAGTCAAATTTTTCAATGATTATGGATCTCATTTAGGAAGTATTACAATATTCCAGAACTCAAAGCCATCACCATAACGTCAGCTGCAAACAGGAACATCAAGAGGGCCTCACCATCTACAGGGAATACTCCGTCAATTCAGTCTCTATTCTGGACTTTCTCCATGACAGTGGAAAATACCTTTGGCAAACATGTCTTCCTGTTTTATCCCTTGCTCTATGTTAATAATGAGAGAGTCATCTCCACAGCCATCAAAATATTTTAGCAGCACTTGTTATGATAGCAAAGAACTGGAAAGAAAGTAGATGCTCATCAATTAGGGAATGGCTAAACAAATTGTGGTTCATGAATGCAATGGAATATTACTGTGCTATAAGAAATGATGTGTGTGATGAATACAGAGAAGCATGGAAAGATCTATATGAACTGATGCAGAGTGAGGGAAGCAGAGCCAAGAAAGTAATATATACAGTGACCACAACAATGCAAATAGAACAAAAATAAAACAATTAAAAGTTAATGTTGAAAAATTACAAAGGTCAAACATGGATCCAAAGAAGAGATATAAGAAGAAATCCTCACCCCCCTCCTTTGCACAGGCAGAAGGGCCACAGAAGTGGTACATTGCATAATTTGTCTTGTATTAATTAGTTTTAACAATTTCTTCTTGTTTTTCTCCTTCCTTCCTTCCTTCCTTCCTTCCTTCCTTCCTTCCTTCCTTCCTTCCTCTCTCTCTTTCTCTCCCTTTCTTTCTTTTTCTTTTTCTTCTCCACCTCCTTCTCCTCCGCCTCCTTCTCCTCCTCTTCTTTGTCTTCTTCCTCCTTTCTTTAAAAAATAGTATTTGTTATCAGGAATGACTCTCTGAAAAGAGAGATGGGGAGAGGTACTGGAAAAAATCTGGTAATGTACAAATTATGTCAGTAAAATGTATTTTAAAATAGTGACAAAGTCATTGAACAAATTACAGAATCTTGTACAGTTTTTGACATGTACATGGGAGATATCTTGTTGGAGGACAGCATTTAGGGAAACATTTTGCTCTACAGAATCAAATGCTTTATTATAATTAACAGACAATATCTTGCAGTCAATTGTGTGATTGTAAAGATGGGGTCTGCTTTGGAATATTGTTCTTAAAGTTTGTCCATTCCCTTCTTGTGTTTTCATCAATGATGCTTGAAATACATGTAGACTGTTTTCATTTAAATTTTTTCAACAAATGGGAAAATGGGCACATGGATGGTTCATTATTAATATTCTCTCTTTTGTCTCTTTTTGGTAATAATAAGATGCCAGATTTTTAAAATATTCTTTTGCTATTTTCCCCTTGTGGATAGATACCTTGAAAATTAATCCTTCAATGCACTCAAAATTGTGTCTTCAATGTAGATTTCCTCTGTTATACACAATGTAGTCCAGTTGCTAAAAAAAATAAAGCAGTTTTAGGCTGTGTAAAGAGAGACACTGTGTCCAGGACATGGGCGGTGATAATCCCATTCTACTCTGCCCTAGGCAGACCACATTGGAGCTGTTTGTTTAATTCTTTACACCACATTTCATGAAGGACTTTGATGAACTGGGGAAATTCTGAAGGAATGGAGAAGGGGGCTGTAGGATTGGCTGAAGAAACTGAGGATGTTATTTGTTTACTTTGGAAAACAGAAAACCTGAGGGGTGGAGGACAGGGGTGGAGATACATGGTAGTTCTTTCTAAATTTGAATGTTTCTCACTGGGAAGAGGCAGTCAACCGATCCTTTTTTTGGTAGAACTAGAAGCAATGGGTAGAAAATGTAGAGAAACAGATCTCAACCAGATTTGAGGGGAAACTTCCTTAACAAATAGAGCAGCCAACGTGGGAGGGGCTGCTTCAGGAGGGAGTAGATTTCCCCTCACTTGAGGTCTTCAACTGAAGGCTAGCTACGTGACTGCTTTGGGAGGTTGTCATAGATGGGATCCTTGGTTAGATATGGGTTAGTCTAGATGAGCTTGGAGAGCTCTTCCAATGCTAACAATGAACCATCATTTTGAAATTACTTCCCTGTCTTAGAATGATGTATGTATAATATGGGCCCAGGAGGCTAAGGCTCCTGCTTCCACTGAGGAGATCCGGTCCTGGGGTCTCATTGACCAGATTCAGTCTTGAGGTAGCCTGGCCTCCACAGAGAAGAGTTTGGAGGTTTGGGTTTTTTTTTTGGTTGTCCCCAGCTCATTATGCCCCCACCCCAGAGTTGAACTCTGAGTGCAATCACTTAAGCAAAGCTTAGGTTTACGTCTCCCCAAAAGACATCCAATGTCCAAAATAGATCAGGTATAGGTCAACTATTTATTTCTTTCATCACAAAATAAAGTCTCATAAGCATACAAGGGCAACTGCTTAAAAGCTTGAACAGGTATTCCACTTGCACCTCAGTTCTTCATTCTCCAAACAAATCACCTCAGGTCCATATCTTCTGGCAAGCTAGGGCACAGCTCTGATTTGTTCTCCTGGTGACTCCCTTCTCTCCAAGAAATTCCTTTAAAAATTACCCTCTGCTGAGCAACAAGGCCTCGGACCCAGGAGCATCTGACCTTTCAGACTCACAAGGTTACTTCCAAGGCTAGAACATCAATCTTGACATCACCTATGCTCAGGAAAAGCAACACAAAACAGAAGAAACAGTCCGAGGTATGAAGGCCAGTCACAGGCTTGCCTAAATAGATGTATTTACTCAATATGAACAAAATGAATAAATGTGAAAAGGCATTGATTAAGTGCTTACTATGTGCCAAACATTGCTCTAAGTGTCAGGGATGTAAGGAACAAAAGCAAGACAGTCCCTGCTCTCAAGGAGCCCACACTCTAACTGGAGCAGACTGTAGGGTGGGTGGAAAGGACTGGAAGGTCTGGGGGTCCTGCAGCAGGGTAGATGGCAGGTTCCTCAGGGTACATTAGAAGTTCAGATGACAGTACATGTATGTGTGTGGGGGGGTGAAGTACAAAAAGACAGGGAGTACGGTCAGGCCCAGAGAACCTTAGGACATAGTTGGGAAGCAAATGGTGAGGCCTGATGGTCTTCCATCTCACTGGAAGAATTAGAGTTATTGATTCCCATCACACCCAAGTGGCATAAGCAGTCAATGTCACTCCTTCCAATTGGTAGCCCTGTTGAAATCTGGACAGTGGGAGTCGGGAGAGGTCAAAGGAAAGGCCAGGGGGCAGGGATGATGCCCTCAGCAGCAGATCTTCCCACTCCCTAGCTGTATGGTAAGGCATTGTGTGCTCAAGCCACCATAGCTGGGAGTGAAGAGCCCCCATTGAAAGTCCAGAGGAGATACGTCAGTCCCAGGCCACACTTTGGGACGAGAAGAGAACAAGCACACATGCCCTCCCCTTCCAAGTCTGCTGAGTGGTTTTCTTTTGTTGCTCAGCAGCCAAAGTTATTTGACATAAAATTCCCTTCTGGGGGGATGGGGGTACATGGAGTGGGAGCACCACATGGGGAACAACCACAAACCTCTGGATGCCCAAGAGGCCAAAGAACTTGTCTCCACTGAAGTGGCCAGGACATAAACAGGACACATATATACAGGCTCCACAGGGTGGCCCCTGCCAGCTTATCCCCAAGCATTCATCATGGCAGAGACTCTGATCCATGCCCTACCTTCCCTCCACTACATTTTTAAATGATTAACTTCTGAGCAGTATGTGATTAATGGGACCAGTCATTCAACAAGCAATTATTAAGTGGGTATGAGAGAAAAACACAAAGAAGTCAATAGGAAACAAATACAAAGTAATTTTGGGAGGAAGGAGGGCACTAGTGACGGGATAGCAACCGGGGGCACCGGAATCAACCTAGTGTCAGAAATGGTATTTGGGCTGAGCCTTGCAGGGAGCCAGGGATTTTAAAGAGGCAGAGGTGAGGAGGAGTGTATTCTAGGCATGGGAGACAGACTTAGAAAGGCACGAAGATGGGAGAGGGAATGTCAGGCACAGGGAGCAGAAAATAGGCCAGTCCGGCTGGAAAATAACACATGCAAAGGGCAGTACTATTTACTAAGCCTAGAAAGAGAGGCTGGGGCCAAACTGTGAAGGGCTCTAAAGTCTGGACAGAGAAGTTCGTATTTGATCCAAGAGGCAATTATGAACCAACAGGGCTTCTCGAGCAGGGAACTGACAGGGTCAGGCCTGTGCTCGAGGAATATCAGTCTGGCAGCTGTGGAGGATGAATTGGAGAAGGAAGAGAGGCCAATTAGGAGGCTCTGCAATTGTCTGGGCAAGAGGTGAAGAGGCAGGGTCTGAACTAGGGTGGGTGGGGTATGAGTAGATGTATCAGGAGGGCAGAGTTTATAATCTCAAAGAGGATCATAAACATGTCTGAAAGGTTCGGAACCGCCGGATATAAGAAACTCTCAAAGTAGAAGGCAGAAGAATCAAAACATTTATTTAGGCTCCACAGTAACCAACCCATGAACCAGAAGCCCCATTTTGATATGTTGATCATAATCTTCCAGGCCCAATAAGTACGCCTTGCAAGAGTAACCAGGAGGCTACAGAGAAGCATGATTGCGTAAAGCAAAATCATGCTTCCCCCTCGATGGTAATAAGATTACCCACTGGCCTGAAGTCTTTGTTCAGCTTCCTCCCGTAGGTCAGCTCTGCTACTGGCAGCTCCTGCCTCAGCTGTGTCTGTGTCTGTAACTGAAACTGACGTAACTGACGATGTAACTGCCGCTGTAACTGACGAGGTAACTGTCGTAACTGTCGCTGGCTCCAACCGGAAAAGGAAAGAAAGGAAGAATCTTCAAGCTGTCCTCTCCCCTCTTATAGGGTTTCTGACATCATCAAGCTCCGCCCAAATGACCAGGGCCGATTGGTTCCTGAGTTGGCTCCTCCCCCTAGGGTAGACCAGGTTCTGGAGCTAACACCTCCCCTCAGCCAGCCCCATGACTCCCCACACAGGAAGCCGTCTGCCTCCCGGCATGCTCCCCGGGCCTCCTGCCCCGGAAGAGCAAGCCACAGTGTCCAGAGGCTCAATGAGGCAAGCTGAGCCATTCAAAGAAAACAAAAGCCATTATGGCTACATTAGAGAAAAGGGGGATGGAGGCAAAAGACATAGTGAATTCCGAGTCATGATCAGTGATTGGGTAGTAGGAGTCCTCGAGGAAAGCAGAAGAGTTGCGGATGACTCTGAGTTTGCAGACTGGAGTTTCCAGAAGAACAGAAATGGGGAAGTTAGGGAGAGGGGAGGGTCGATGTGGGGGAAGAGGGGAGAGATGAATTCTGTTTTGGACACTTCTGTTTAAGATGCCTAGGGGACCATGAGTGCCAAGGAGTGCGTGGGTTTGAGAGGTGATAAATGTGTATGTACAACTATGTTTCCAAAAATATGTGTGTGGCTTTGAGTATCACTTGGCTGTTTAGATGTGTTGGTCCAGACGGCTCTGCACTGCTCTGACTAGCTTCAGAAAGCAGGCAAGGACGCCCAGGCTGTAAGGGGCCACAATATATGTGGTCAGAAGCTCTTTGGGTGGCAAGGATGGGGAAGTCACCCCGGAGCCCTCTTCAGAGAAACAGACAGGACTCCCTGCCTGATCTGTGAGGTTCCCCTCTTCTGAGCCCTCAGAGTGGGCAGGGGACAGTAGGTCTGGAGCCAGGCAGGGGCTGGGACACTAATCCTAGCTACTGAGTTACAGAACCAGGGGGAGGGCTCCTTAGTCCCTATCTAACCCCAAGGAGGCAGGAAGCCAGCCTATAGGGGCAGGGAGGGGGAATCCCTGGGGAAGGTCACAGAGGGACAATTGTGCTTTTTCTTCTTAGTAAAAGACTTTTGTGTCATTCTTTGGGCAGGGTCTCACTGCAGGATGACGGTGGGGCCAGAGCTGATGCTTGTGTTCAAGCAGAGCTCTCTAGCCTGAGCCTGTCCCATCCCTCCCTCCTTTCCTCCTTCCAGCTCCCAGCCTTGGCTCCATTTCTGGGAAAGACAAATAATAACAAATGACCAGCTGAGAGAGTTCACTCCACCAATTCTTGTTTGTCCTGAGCTCAGTGCTGGGGAAGTTGGGGAGATCAGTGACACTCTCATCTCTGCTCCAGGGGGGAGGAGACACCCACAGTCACTCACAGTGATATAGCCAAAGCTGGAAATACAGCAGGGAACATGGTCGATAAGGAGGACGTAATCTAAGAGGTGGCCTCCTGTGGCGGAAAAACCATAAGCTCCTAGGTTGAGGTGAAAGGGAGCTTGTAGATCACCCAGTACGGCTCCCTCATTTTGTAAATGACAGAGGCCTAGAGAGGTTAAGAGACTTGCCCAAGGTCACACAGAGAGCAAGTGGTTGAGTCAGGATTGGAACACAGGTACTTTGATTCTAAATCTAGCATCCTTTCCATGCCACCACCACACTGCTTCCAGAAAGCCTTGGCCCAGCACTTGGGCAGGGATATACTGGGGCCACCTTGAACCAGCCAACAAGAGCTGACTGCTAAATTTTCAGCGTGAACATTTATACCTCAGAAATCTGCAAGCACAACAGATCAAGGTTTTTTGATTGTCTAGACATGAGAACATGATGAAGAAAATGTTAATAAAGCAGATTAAACCTGAAAGTGTGTTGCGAGTACATTTTTCTCCCCCAGAGCCAGTTGTTAAATATTTATGAGCATGTCATTGAATCCAGGGCACCTGGAATGGAATCCTGGCTCTGCCACAAATTAGCCCACTGACCTTGGGCAGATCACTTTCCCCTTCTGTGCCTTTGTGTTCTTAACTATGAAATAAAGATAGCAAGCCTTGAACTATCTTCTTCATAGGGTGCTGTAGAGATCCAAAGAACCCTGGATTTGGAATCCAAAGACCTGGATTAAAATCCAAGCTTTCCTACTTACTGCCCTTGAACAAGTGATTTCGCCTCTCTGGGCCTCAGTTTCTCCATCTGCAAACAAAGGGAATTAGACTATAAGATCACTATGGTTTTCTCCAAGCTCTTAAATCTATGATAGATTTGATAATGGCTGTGAAAGTCCTTTGGAAACCATAAAGCAGTATATGAATGTAAGAGATTATTATTAAGAGAAGGGCTACCACTTAGAAATCTCAGAGATGGTGATAATGACTGTTCAAGCAGGGGAGACTTAACTAGGATGACTGGGGCTTTGTAACAGGGCACCAACTTTCAAGGGGCAAGTTTTGTCTCCCCTGCAACCTTGGTGCAACTCCACTTGGAACAACTGCCTTTATTCCCTTGTCTGGCCTCTTGCCATCATCCTGGAGGTCCTGTAATCACATACCCCTCTCTTGGGGCCCATCTTCCCCTGCCACAGTGTTTTCTACTTGCTGCCTCCTCCTTAATCCCCCCCTTCCACCCCCTCTCAGGTGTTGAGGTAATTAACCATAAGTGTATTTATGTAGGAGAAAAAGTCAAACTTTCTGGGTGACTGCCCTCAATTGGGGTAGATGGTCTTCTGTGGCCAGACCACTTTATACCACTTCCAGGATTGGGACCCTGTACCATGTCTTTTACTGGTCTTAAGAGTGATGATTTTACATGCCAGATGAGGTGAGATTTCAAAGACATGCATACACCCACCATGGGCCCTCTCCCTCAATTCAAATGAATTTGCCTAGAATTCTTATTTATTGGTTTGTTAAAGGGTAATTCATATCCAGCCCAGAAATAAATGCAGCACTCCATGGAACATAAATATTTCATTTAAGACAGCTTTAATGGAAATGAGTTGTGGGAGGCTGCTGTTAAGGCAGCGAGGGTGAGGAATTGTGGGGACAAGGCTACTAAAGAATGGTCAACATGTACACCTGAGCTACTGAGAATGACATTAGAAGAGTTATCCCCTCTTGCACTATGGGTGGCATTGTGTGTGGTCTTTCTTATCCGGAGCAACTGGGTCTCTACCTCCTGTGTCTCGGTAAACGACTATAGCAAATAACTGAGAGCTGGTGCAGGGTGGTCTCTCTGAGTCTCTAAGGGGCAGTAAATGGCTCTGTGGGTAGACGATAGTCAGGCCAGGAGAGAACGCACAAGCTGAGAGGAGTAAAAGGATACGGGTTGGACTAGAGCAAAGAAGTTTTGCTTAGGAGAAGATTGGGGTGACAAAAGGCAGCAGGGATAAAGCTGACTCAGTCCAGAAGGAGAGAAGAAAGAAGGGACCACAGTCCAGAAGTCGGGCCAAGCTGGACCCCTTGGATCTCTGCTCTGACCCATACCCAGCCTTGCCATCCTGACCATGCTTCATGCCTGTAGGCTAGGACAGTGGTCATGGAGACCCAAAGGTGCTGCTATAAGTGACTCTCTCCGAGAGATATCAGGGTCCCACAATGGCAGCCTCAAGAAGGAGCTTGGACCCTGCCTGGTGTCAGGGAACTCCAGGAGCAAATGACTAAATCTGCTGAGAGTCCCAGACTATTCTGTAGCTTCCATGCAAAGAGAACCTAAAATCAAATCCCATCTAGGATTTTCTCAAGGGACACATCTGGTGTGGGCAAGAGTTAGGGGGGTAGGGAAGGGTTTGGGGATGGCCTGGATATTTTGCATGTAATATGCATAATGTTTGCATCTGGTTTGCATGTGTCCACTTAGAATATCCCATCTGTTCTCGTGCACTTTTCAAGTTACTTCTAAACCATTCAAGGCTGATGAAAGTCAATCCTTTTCAAGATCTAAAGATCCTCCTCTCAGAGTATTCCACAGTGGCCTCCTTCCAGTCCCCCTGTAGCCCCCAGCCCAGAGAGAGCAATCGTCCCTGATAACATAGTGTCCCTTAGACACAAGGTTGTCCAGACAAGAAGGGATCCAGGTGTGAAACAAACAAAAACAAAATTTAAAAAAAACCAACCTCTCCAAAATAGATGTATATTTGAGAGCAGCTTTTCAGGCTGGAGTAGGAATAACTAAAATGTAAATTTGTCTTTTACAATGCTAATGTTCTTACAGAATGGACAGGGAAACCAGGAAGCATGCCCCTGGTATGTGTTACTTCCTATGGGGAGGAGGGGAGGAATGATTTGGAAGCTAGAAAGATCCAGATGTGTAGTGCTGGAAGGAGGACGTTGAGAATGGAAAGTACAGAGGAACCTTTTAGAGAAACTGAGGGTCAGTGAAGGGGGAGGGAATAAGCATTTATATAGTGCCTACTATGTGGAGGGCCCTGTGCCTTTACAAACACCTCGTTTGATCCTCACAACAACCCTAAAAGGTAGGCACCTTTATTATGCCCCATTTTACAGATGAGGAAACTGAGGCAGACAGTGGGTCTGAGGCAGGATTTGAACTCAGGTTTTTCCTACTCTAGTCTCAAGTACTCTACCCAATGTACCACCTACGAGATACAGAGCTCCTTTTACAAAAACTGTAGGACTTGGGGCAGCTAGGTGGCATAGTGAATAGAGCACCAGCCCTGGAGTCAGGAGGACCTGAGTTCAAATCTGGTCTCAGACACTTGATACAGTTACCAGCTGTGTGACCTTGGGCAGGTCACTTAACCCCAATTGCCCTGCCTTCCCCCCTCAAAAAAAATTGTAGGACTAGACTGAAGGATGAGCAGAATGAAAGATGGGAGGCATGGTATTAGAGGTAATATGAGGAAACTAGAAAAGACTTAGTAAAGGGTGAGTGGGCAGAACCTCCAGTTGAAGAAAGATCTCTGATTCTGGAGCCAGGAGACTTGAGTTCAAATCCAGCCTCAGATACTCCCTGGGCCCAGTAAAATGAGGAGGAGCTGGATTGGATAGCCTTCGAGGTCCCCTCCAGCTCTAGATCTCCGATCCAAAGAATCACAGAACTGAGGCTCAGGTGACGACAAAGAGGGCAGTTTTGAGCAGAAAACTGATGCTTTCAAGGAATGGCTGAGTAACCTATGGCTTGGTGTGACAGAAATGAGAAATGAGCCAGGTGGCCTGAGGCAAGAAGCCTAGTGCAGCAGCCTAAAGGAGCTGATTGACCTTCTCCACAGGTGGTGAGGCTGCCGTCCTCACTTGGCTTAGCCACACTGAACAGAGGGCACCAGGAAGGAAGGAGAAAAGGTCCTCCATCAGTTGCTCCCTGAACACACACAAAGCTCCTAACACACCATGTGGGCTAAAGCCTCTGGAATACGAGGGCTTGGGGCCAGATGTTATGACAGGGTGGGGGGCCCCAGAACTTCCTTCTCTTTCCTTCCCAGCCCCACCCCACCTCCAGGCTGGTGCCAGATGCTGAGAGCCTCAGAGGCGACTCAGGACTCAAGGGATTTAGGGTGAGGGGGTAGCCTGGTCCTCTGGGATCTGGGCTAGGTCCAGGAAATGTAGGGTCCCCAGAAGACTCAAGCTAAAGCCACATGATAGAGAGTGATAGCTTCCAACCTGTGGAATCCTGAGAAGGCTTCAGTTATTGCAAGAGGTCTATTCCATTAAATGACTCTTTCTAATGAATAAGCAAACATTATTTCTTTCAATTCACCCACCTAGTCCAGACAAATAATTCAAGAATTATATAGTCTTAGAGTTGGAAGAGACTTTATTTAATCCAAATCTGTAGCCTTGAGCAAGTGACAACTTCTCTGGGACTCAGTTTTGTTCTCTTTAAATGGAAGGAATTGGTCTAAATTCCCTTCCAGTTCTAATCTATGATACTATGATCTTTGCACCTCACTCAAGAATCACCTTGATTACAGGGGGCTCTCCAGTTTCTGCTCGGATACTTCCAGTGCCAGGTAGCTCACTACCTCAGGAAACAACCTGCTCTATCATTGGTCAGCTCTCATTATCAAAGTTCTTCCTTATATTGAGCCTTGTGGTTGCCAGGTCCTAGACCCCACACTAGTAGCCTTGGCCCCCAGACCTCCCTGACAAATTTGGCTGGGAGCAAAATCTGAGTAGCCCGCGACTATTGAGGTCCAATCTAACTTTCAGATTTTGTGACAGTAATGGGAGCCTCTCAGGCCCAGGGCTATCAAGAGGGGTTGGTGGTCTTAAAGGGAACACCTAGGTCCCCACCTCCATGTCTGGGCCCTCCTAGTTATCAGCCTCTTCCTCTGAAGGTCACCTCCCTGCAGAGTTGTTGTTTGTCCTTTATACTCAAAGAGTACCAAAATGATTCATCACTAGGTCAGGGTCAATACAAGCTCAGAAGGCTCTACCACAGGTTGGGCACAAATGGTCCATATGACCATTTGGGAGGGAGAAGTCTCGAAATATGCATGTTTCATGTTTCCTTTGAGCTACCATAATTCTGCTGTGCTCAGAGGACAAAATACCCTCTTTGATGTGGGCACACCATGCTAAACAATCCTTGCCAGTGTTTCCTATGTCTCACAATTGATACCAAAATTCTTCAGAGAGACCTTGAGAATGTCCTTGTATCACTTCTTCCAACCACCATGTAAGCACCTGCCCTGTGTGAGTTCTCCATAAAAGAGTCTTTTAGGCAAACATATGTCTGGCATTCAAACAAGGTGGCCAGCACATCAGAGATGGGCTCTCTGCAGTAGAGTTTGAGTGCTTGGCAGTTCAGATCGAGAAGGGACCTCAGTGTCTGGTACCTTATCTTGCCTAGTGATCTTCAGAACCTTCCTAAGACACCTCAAACCAATTTCCCAGCAGGGCGCTGGTAGACTGTCTGGGTTTCACAGGCATACAACGATGACCTTCAGACCTTCAGTCTGATAGTCAGTCTAATACCTCTTCTCTCCCACCCCCTCCTTCGGAGCCTTCCAAGCAATGAACAGGCTCTGGCAATGCATGTGTCAGCTTCATCATCATCTGTGTGTACAGCCCTGGAAAGTACACAACCAAGGTAAGTGAACTTATCCACAACGTTCAAAATGTCTCCATTTCCTGTGGCCACGGTTCCATGGATGGATGGTGGTGTGGTGCTGGCTGGTGGAGAACCTCTGTTTTCTTGGTGTTAATTGTCAGGCCAAAATGAACACAAGCAGCAGAGAATTGATCCATACTCCACTGTATCTCCGCCTTGAAGGTTACATTAAGTGCACAATCATCTGTGAACTAGAAAGCTGTGAATGATCCTAGGACTTTGGCGGGGGCGAATAAAGAAATGGTCAGGAAGTGGAGGCAGAAACTAAAAAAATAGGGAGAGGGCAGAAGTGAGTAGCTAGGCAGACTCCCAGGGCTGGCAGAAGGTCAGGGATAGCTGCATAATAATAACTCACATTTATATAGCATTTTAAGATTCTAAAAGTACTTTTCCGTCCAACAACCCTGTGAGACCAGTATAATTGGATCTGGATTACTGTGAATAATGAATCCTGGGAAATGGTCAGACTATCCTACGTATACGTTCTAGACTGTTTTACAGTCTACAGGGACCAGTTGAGGGTCACTCAGCTACAATAATATCAGAGGCAGGATTTGAATTCTGCTCTTTCCACGATTCCACAGTGCCTCTGGCAGCAAGACTAAGGATTATTCAAAGCGAAGCACTGACATGAGTGTGGGAAGGTGGATCTGAAACCAGATCAGCCTATAAGAGGAAGTATAGGTAGAAAGAGAATGAGATAACTAAAGGTCTGGAGGAAACTGAGGTTCAGGTTCAGTAGGCTAAGAGGTTAAGGGGTTAAGGTACTTGCCTGAGGACACATAGGTAATAAGGCAGGATTTGAACCCATATCTTCCAATTCCAGAATCAGTGATCTTTTCACTGTACCAAAGGATCTCTCAGGACTGTTAAATGAGGTAGTAACTGTAAAGTGCTTGGCACAACAGTAAGCACTATATAAATGTGAGTTTTTAATTGTGATTCCTGTTATTGTCATTGGTATTTTCCTAGTACCTGTGTGACCTTGGGCAAGTCACTTCCCCTCTATGG
This sequence comes from Trichosurus vulpecula, assembly GCF_011100635.1. Taxonomy (NCBI): domain Eukaryota; kingdom Metazoa; phylum Chordata; class Mammalia; order Diprotodontia; family Phalangeridae; genus Trichosurus; species Trichosurus vulpecula. Next base: position 105,788,052 of record NC_050575.1, read on the forward strand.
TCTTCACTTTTCTGTCTGTAAAACAAAGGGGTTGAACTAGGGGATCTCTAAAGTCACTTCTAGCTCCAGATGCCGTATTGTTCGTTGTCTTTCAGCCTCAGTCTCCTCACCTCTAACATGAGGCCAGCAATATTTACACTATTTGTGTCACGTTGTTATAGCTGTTGTAAGGAAGGTGCTTTGTAAATCTGGAAATACCATTGGAATGGTAGCAACCATTGGGGGCAGCTAGGTGGCACAGGGAATAGAGCACCAGTCCTGGAGTCAGGAAGACTCATCTTTGTGAGTTCAAATCCAGCCTCAGCCGTTTATTAGCTGTGTGACCCTGGGCAAGTCACTTAACACTCTTTGCCTCAGTTTCCTCATCTATAAAGGGAGCTGGAGAAGGAGATGACAAAACCACTCCAGAATGTTTGCCAAGGAAAACCCCAAATGGAGTCAAGAAGAGTCGGACACAACTGAACACTCGCACATTAATAATCAAGTCAGAAAGTTCCTTGTTACATGGCAGGGCTCTTTGAGGGGGGAAAGGGAGGGACACTAGGGTAATTTAGGGTGTGGAAAAACAAAAGATAACAGTAGAATTTACTTTAAAAAAGAAAGAGAAAGTAGGTCAGAATGAGGCTAGCAGCAAGGCCAACTCAACGGTGTGTCCCAAGGTCACTGGCCTGGGGTTCTAGATTAACCAAACCCAGACCCAGGAATAGTCCTCTAGACTGCAGGAGGAATAGAGTGGTTCTGGCTGCAAAGACCAGAATAATGTAAGGGTGAAGGGGCTGAAACCCTCATTATGAGAGAAAATAAGCAGAATGTCCTATGGTTAGATGGTAGAGGCAGTTGGGATATAATGGAAAGGCACCCAGATTGGGAGGCAGGAGACCTAATGCCAGTCCTGGGTCTGTCACTGAGTAGAAGCTGTATGGCTATGAATAAAGCCCTTCCCCTCCCCATCCCCACTCTGGGCCTCAGTTTCTCCATATGCAAAACAAGGGTGAGTGAATTAGCTCATCTCTTAAATCCCCTCCAATTCTAAAGGCTTATGACTCGATGAGAGGCCAAGTGCAGGAAAATTATTTGGTCGGAGTTCCTGAGTTATGGATTTTTGGTGGTCATGGGAAAAGCAGTGTTGACCTGAAACCAAGGGAGTTCTTAGGGGCCAGACATAAAGGACCTTGCTTTCATAGGGATTGACAAGCTTTGGTTCTAGTTTGAGGAGGTAAAAACCTGGGCAAGGTTTTTACAAGGAAGGACAGTGACTTAAAAGACCAGGCTGTAAGAACACATTGGAAAACAGGACAAACCAGGGAGAACCAGGAAAGTACTGATCTGGATTTTAAGTTTAGTCAAATAGTCAGATAGGGATAGTACCAGTGAGTGACCGTCCTCTGAGGCCTGAATTCAGCCGGCTCAATTTGGGGAAGAGAGATTCCAGCTGAGTGGTGAGAGCTTGAGGAAGCCAAGCAGGGAACCTGCTCCCTGCAGCTAACAGAGGGGAGGGAACGTCTTAATGATGCTCAAGTATCGGCTGACCTGGGGTTACTTCAAAATTGTTCATTAGCTGTTTCTTGTGTATAATTCGTGTTTCCCCATTCAGGCTAGGAGCTCCTCAGGATATGAACTGTGTCCCCTCTCCCTCCCCTTCCCTCCTCCTTTCCCTCCTCGACTCCTACAGCTAGGTGGCACAGTAGATGGAAAGCTGGGCCTAGACTCAAGAAGAAACCGGAGTTCAAATCCAACCTCAGAAACTTACTATGTGACCCTGGGCAAGTCCTTTAAACTCAGCTTTCTTGACTATAAAATGGAGAACAGCAGCACCTGCTTCACAGGGTTGTTCTGAGGGTCAAATGAGACAATAATTGTGAAGTGCCTGGCACATAGTAGGATCTATACAAATACTTATTCTCTTTTCCCTCCCTGTCCTCGTTCTCAGCCACTCCTTTTCTTTCTTTCTTTCTGTCTACTCCTCTTTTTCTACTCCTCTGCCTACTGATCCTTCTCATCTTCATCGTCCCCTTCCCTCTTCCTTCCTTTACTTCCCTCTTTCCCTTTTCCTCCTTCCCTCTCTTACTTTCCACTCCCCCTTCCTTCCTATTTCCTTCTTCCTCTTTCATGCCCTCTTCTTCCACTTTCTTTTCATCTCATCTAATTCTCTCTTCCTCCTCCTCTTCCTCCCCTTCTTCCTCCCCTTCTTCTTCTTCTTCTTCTTCTTCTTCTCCTCCTCCTCCTCTTCCCTCTCATCCTTCTCTTCCTCTTCCTTACACTCTCCATTTCTGTTCCTCTTCCCAAAACAGCAGCAGTCAGTGGACCTTTTATTGGTGGTTGATTAACAAGACAATAACTCCCCAGAATTGCCTTTTAAATGAGGGGCTAGGTGTCTCCAAGCAAGGTCCTGGCTATGGTCAGAAGGGAGAGGGAGGGACTTCTGAACCCATCATGGAGCAGCCATGACATGACCTGGCCATGCAGCTGGGAACACCTCTGGCCACTGTAAAACCTCCACCCTGTATTCCAGTTAGGGAATTGTCTGGGCCAGATGTGAAACACCTGGAGTTCCTGGAATCCCAGGCACAGATCCCAACTGGGCAGCCCCAGCTGCATCCCCTCTTCAAGGCAGGGATGGAAAGGCTTGGGGTGGGGGAGGAAGGGATAGATCTTTAGAACAGGAAGAGGAGCGATCACTCAGGCAAGCCAATTGTTCCTATATTAGAAGGATCATCAAAGTAAGGAAGTTCATGGGTCCCCCATGTCAGTTTTGCTATGAAATGAGCGGAAGAAATGTCAAGGCCCTATGTGTCTTTGCTCCCTCCCTACCCTCCCAAATCTGGAGGTAGATGAACTTAATATACCCTGTTCCTGCAGCCAACCACTTATTCAAGGAGCAAAGCCCACCCAAGGAGATCAGTTCTGTCATCTAGCCAAGGCCACAGTTGGATGAATTTGAGGGGACTAGACAGGGCAGGCTGAGGAGAGAACTGCCTAGCCCAGGACCCAGTCCTGACTTTGGAAACCTTTCAGGGTCAGCCTGGATCATCCAGCGCCCTTGCTGATAGAAGCAATTCCAGGCCAGTTCCTCCCTCTCCCTTCTGACCATAGCCAACTGAACTCAAGGCATTCAGGGAGACCCAAACCAGCCTCAGGCTGGAAGAAAGGTTGACACTAGTTCCTCTGGGTGTACTCCTGTCAGTTGTTGGATCCCTATGGCCCTTCCTAAAGCCATAGGCTCCTAGATCCTTCTGCTACCTGTCTGGCCAGACATGCCCTGTCCTTCTTCCCTAAAGCTCCACCCACCACTCCCACTTCTCTAGAGCCAAGGGAAACAAGTTAATTCCTCCTTCCCCACAATGATCCCTGAAATACGTGAAAACAGTAAACATCTTCCCCAATTTTCCTCTCCAGTTTAATCCTTCCCAATTCTTTCAACCAATCATCCTGTGGCATGGTTTTCAGTCCCCTCCATGCTCTCTCTGGTAGACCTCCTCTGGACCAGTTCCAGCTTAATAATACCTATACTGAGCTGTGGTCTGCAGTCATTAAATACATTCTTCCCAGGGGTGGGCCAGAGACAGGTCATGCCAGCCTGCAAAAGCCAATTGTTAAATTTTCGGTGTGAGCATTTACATTTTGGGATAGAGTGATTGTTTTGTGGGTTATCTAGACTTAAGAATGGGATGGAGAAAATGTTAATATTGTGGGTTAAACTTAAAAGTGTGTCCTGTATACATTTTTGGAGAACCAGTTGTTAAAAAGTACTAGCACACCCCTGACTCTGCCCCTTTCAGACTCTGTATGTGTGTGTACATATGGAGAAAGAGAGACAGAGAGAGAGAGAGAGAGAGAGAGAGAGAGAGAGAGAACTCTTGGTCTGGTAAAACCCTCTACTGATGCAAAATGGCAATTACTCTGTAACTTATGTTCTTAGAGTTCCCTGAAAGGAACTAAGAGGTTAAATGACTTGCTAGCATGTGTCAGATGCGAGACATGATGATCCACCACGCCAGGATGACTTTTTTTTATTTTTTAAAGTTAAACATTTCTTTTTATTTTTATTTATTTATTATTTAATTTATTGAACAAGATTAAAGAGACAAATGAAAACAGGACATTCCAGGTTTAGGCTATATGGTGAGCACACAGCAAAAATCCTCTCCATCCCAGCCTCTCTATCTCTTGGCTTTTCTCCAAGTCAGTCCTTGTAGGTTGGCGGGCCAGGTCAAGCCTGACTCTTTCCTACCCATCCCAGTCCTCACTTCCACCCAGTCATTAGTCCAAATTGGCTTATGATCCATTTCTAAAGGAGACTTGAGTATTAAAAAGATTCCTTCACACTTTGACTCTTTAACTTAGTTTTTTCCCTTAATTAATGCCGCCTGAGATGGTGTTAACTTTTTTTGGTTGCTCAGTCCAGCTGTTAACTCATATTGATGTTTGACTCAATATAAGGAAGAACTATGCACACACATATACATATATATGTGTGTATGGATGTATATGTGTGTATGCTGTTCAATAGTGAAACACTACATGGTAGGTAGTAAACTCCCAGTCGCCAGAAATGTTCATCAGAGACTAGGTGGTCACCTATTTGTGTAGAGTAATTGCCCATGGGGTAAGTGGTTGAAGTAGACGTCCTCTATGGTCCTTAAGTGTCCAAGATTCTCTTTGTGTGCCTCCATGAATGCATCTCTTTTTTTTTTTGGAGGGGGGAAGGTAGGGCAATTGGGGTAAAGTGACTTGCCCAAGGTCACACAGCTAGTAAGTGGGTCTAGTGTCTGAGGCCACATTTGAACTCAGGTCCTCCTGACTCCAGGGCCAGTGCTCTACTCACTGTGCCACCTAGCTGCCCCCCATGAATACATCTCTGAGAATAATTTGTACTTATACAGCTCCTGTGCATTTAAGCATGAGTATGTCTATGACTGTTAGGATGAGAAACTGATTGGGAAATGATGGAATCTTCTTTCACTCTTTGCCTCTGATTTCCACAAATGTTCCACATATGCACTTGGACCATTTTTGTTCCCTCCTGTCACCTGGGCATCTGACCCCTATGACATTTTCGGGCCCCTCTCTGTTCCATAGCCTATGTCCAGGAGGATCCCCTCACCCCTTTCCTCTCCTTGTTTTCTGCTCCTTATGAGCAGGGGATGTGCTGGTAAATGTTTAACAACCAGCTCCCTAAAAATGATGCATACCTGTTATACTTTTATGTTTAATGTGCATTGTTAACATTTTCTTCATCACTTTCTTAATTCTAGAAAATCAGCACCAACTACAACAAAAACGATAAATCAAGCCCTGATTTGTAGCATTTGCCATTTTCCAAGACATAAATACTCTCACTGAAAATTTAACAATCTACTCTTTAGAGCCAATATATGCTAGCTCCACCCCACCCCTGCCCACAGCCCACAGGACAAGTTGGACCCCAACCTTGCACCCAAGGGGCACAGAGAGGTTTGCTATTAATTTCTTGTGAAAAGCACCCTCTTCCCCCTCCAGGTGCTGGGGCGGGCCTGTCTTGCTCTCTCTGTCTTGAGGAATGAGGAAAGGATAGTCTCGGACTTCAAGCTTCAACCTTCTCCTCCTTCTGCTTCCTCTTTCCTCCTTCTTCTCTTCGAACCCCAGAACCAAACATCTGGAGCATCTGGAGCCAGGAGAGGAGAGCTGGAGAGGAAGGGGCCAGGGATCCCACCTGGGAGAGAGAATCAACTTGGAAGGGGAGGGCAGGATTTGTTCCAAGTTCCAGCTGGTTCCCAGGAAAAATACTGTCTAGTGGTCAGAGTACCTGGAGGAGGAAGAGACTGGAATCTTAACTTCCTTCCCTCTGCCCCCACCCCCATTTTCTCTTCCTCTTTTCTTTGAGGCCCCTCTTGGGGCTCCAGTCCCCTTAGTTGGGTCTCAGAAGTAGCATTGCCTGAAATTATCATCGGTAAGAGGAAGGAACAATAAAATGATATCAATACCCAGAGATTCTTCCATCCTCAAAGCCAAGGAGCACGAGGAAGGGAAATTGACATGACAACTGATCGGGGTTGGCTGCCCTCACACATCCATACCTCCAGCCCCAAGCTTAGAAAGTAAAAGTGTGAAGGAATCCTTTTAACACTAACATCTCCTTTAGAAATGGATTGTAAGTCAATCAGCAGTAAGGACCGGGGTGGAAGTGGGGATAGGGATGGGCAGGACAGACTTAGGCCAGACCTGGCCAGCCAACCTACACCGATTGACTTGGAGAAAAGCCAAGAGACAGAGAGGCAGGGAGGGAGAGGCTTTTTGCTGTGTGCTCACCATATAGCCTAAACCTGGAATGCCCTGTTTACTTTATTTGTCTCATTGGTCTTGTTCATGTTTGCCCGACTGTTAACTAGTGAAAATGTCTTTTTTGACCCGCTTATATCTGTGGGTTTTAGTGAGGGAAAGGAGGAGAAAGAGGCCACAATGGATAGAGCGTTGGGCCTGGAGTCTAGAAGACCTGAATTCCGATACAGCCTTAATCACTTACTAGCTGTGTGACCCCTCGGGCAAGTCATTTGATCTCAGTTTGCCTTAGTCCACTGGAGAAGGAAAGGACAAACCACTCCAATATCTTTACCAAGAAAATCCCATGGACAGAATGGTCCACAGGGTCACGAAGAGTTGGACACAACTGAATAAGGAGGAGAAAGGAGAAACATAAGAAACCTTTGTTCCGGGAGATCCCTAACTCCCAGAGGGAGATCTGCAACTTATTTCAGTGAGAGCCAGGACCCGAAACCAATCAGTGTTCACAGAATTCCAGCCTCTGAGCTGGAGAGAACCTCAGAGACCAACTATTAGGTTTAATAGGGGAACAGGAGTCTTTTCTGTATCATGCTCCTCCTCTGTAGGGACTTGCTGTGGACCCCCCCACCCCTCCCAATTATCTGCTGGTGACCAACCCTGTCTGTGGTGATGAGTCTCATCAAGCTTAGCTAAGTTTGACATCAGAACGACAAACATACTCAGCCTTCTCACTCTGTTCAAGACCAATCCTAAGGCTAAATCCTTCACACACCTCTTTCTCCATATCATTCTCTCTCTTCTAGGAAGGGAGAGAAAGCAATTCATCTACTAAGAGCCTTTTCACCCTCTGTCAAGTACTCAGCTAGCACTTGATGAAGGCCAGGTTCTGCCCACTTCAGTCTGCATCAGTTCATGTAAATCTTTCCAGGTTTTTTATGAAATTATCCTGCTCCTCATTTCTTATAGCACAATAGTATTCCATTACAATCATATACCACAACTTGTTCAGCTACTCCCCCAATTGATGGGCATCGTCTCAATTTCCATTTTTTGTCACCACAAAAAGAGCTGCTATAAATATTTTATATAAATAGCCCCCCCCCCTTTTAAATCTCTTTGGAATACAGATCTAGTGGTGGTATTGCTGGTTCAAAGGATATGCATAGGCTTTGGGGCATAGTTCAAAATTGTTCTCCACAATGGTTGGATCAGTTTACAACTCCACCAATAATAGTACATTAGTGTTCCAATTTCCCCACATCCCCTCCAACATTTATCATTTTCTTTTTCTGTCACATTAACCAATCTGATAAATATGAGATGGTGCCTTAGAGTTATTTTAATTTACATTTCTCTCAGCAGTAATGATTTAGAGCATTTTTTTCACATGACTGACAATAACTTTGATTTCTTTGTCTGAAAACTGCTTGTTCATATCCTTTGACTATTTATCAATTGGGGAATGATTTGTATTCTTATAAAATCAACTCAGTTATCTATATAGTTGAGAAATGAGGCTTTTATCAGAGACACTTGCTGTAAAAATTGTTTCCCATTTTTCTGCTTTCCTTCGAATCTTGGTTGCATTGGTTTTGTTTCTGCAAAATCTTTTTGATTTAATATAATCAAATTATCTACTTTATATCTCTTGTTTAGTGCTAAATTCTTCCCTTATCTATAGATCTGACAAGTAAATTGCTCCTTGCTCTCTTAATTTGCTTATGGTATTACCCTGATGTCTAAATCATGAAGCCATTTTGAGCTTATCTTGGTATACCATTATCTATCTTACATGAGACCCCAATTGTGTGTGAAGATATTATGTAAGTTTATTATTATTATAATCTTTACTTCACCGAACTACCTCATATTAATTTTGGATATATACCTACAATATATGTTTCTCCCCTTAGAATGTAATATCCATGAAGGACAGGAGCCGCTAACTTTTGTCTTTGAACATCTAGCCCTTAGCACAGTGCCTGGCACCTAGTAATTACTTAAGAAATGCTTGTTGATTAATTGATCGATTAGTTTGATAGCTAGATGGAGTTGTGATCAACAATGTGGATGAGGGTCCTCTCTCCAGAGTTGCAGGTAACAACCCAAAGACACTTCTGCAACCATGCCATCCTTAACCATGTCCCCCAGTAAAACTTCTATCTTGGGTATACCCTATGTGCCTTCCTCTGGATCTCTTGACATCACTTGGTCCCAGTGGAGCCCATATGCTACATCACTGCTATCATTATTTATTGATACTTTAGTAGGTCCATGGTTTTCTTGGCATGGGTCTTCCTTCCACTGGTGCAGATCATATTCTTTCAATGCCATCTTAGCCTGTATGATTTTTATCCATGTTCTTCCACCGAGAGTGCCAGAGACCTTAGGATCACGAAACCATAGATGGAGAACTGGAAGGGACCTCAGAGGTCATCTAGCCAAACTCCCTCATTTTACAAATGGGGAAACTGAGTTCCTGAAAAGTTAAATTACTCGCCTCAGGATACACAAGAAGCAAATGACAGAACAATAAACATTAAACTCATTATGATCAGAGCAGGGTGTCTTGCCAGTTTTCTGAATGATGACAAGTACAGAATTCTTGATCCATGACTGACTCATCTCCTTTTCTGACCAATCAACAAGCATTTATTAAATTCCCCAAACATCAATAAGCCAAGTGAATACAAAAGAAAAGGTATTGAGTGATGTCTCTTAAGTGGGGGCGGGGAGAGAGGGGCAGTCCATAGTTGTGATTTCAATGGTGTGGGAAATCCTCTGTATTTGGGAGGGGGGGAGGGGGAGTGGAAAACACCTTTACCTAAGCAGATGTTTAACTGGTCTGTAATTTACAGTCTGAAGCTTGCCTGGGGGCAGTGAGGGGTTAAGTCATTTGCATATATTTGAAGCAGGATTTAAATCCAGAATCTTTCTTTAAATTGTCATTAGATATCATTTTATTTAGCTCCACTAAAGCCCTATTCTGATGTCATGACATGAAAGTGACCTTAAGTTCTTGAAGACAGTGCCGGTGAAGGCTAAGTTCTGGCAGATCTTACTAAGTTTGAACTGCTGGGTGGATGCTGCCTCTGTCCTCTGAGTACCAGCCTAAAGTGAAGAAAATTAATCATTAGAAACCTAGTCACCAGAGAATGGATTCTCTCCACTAGGGCAACTCACCTGGGAGAGACTGGATCTCTGCATGGTTGAAAGGTGATCCCATGTCAAAGAAGCCATGGATATTTTGTGAAAAGAATCAACACTGATGCTATAGGATTGTCACAGGATCATAGAAAAGGATCTCAGAGACCACCTAGCCTAATCCCACTCATTTTTCAGATGAGGAAGCCGAAGCCGAAGGAGGTTAAGCTAGTTGCCCAAAGTCACACAGCTAGTGAACATTAGAGGCTGGATTTGAATCTAGGTCCTCTGACTCCAAGGATAGTGCTGGGGGGATGGGGGATGGGGGAGGTGGGTTGGATATTACTCTGGTTTGGCTAGGTTGCCTGTATAGAAAACATGGGATTTGAGCCTTGGGGCAGCTTGGTGGTGAAGTGGATAGAGTGCTAGGCCTGGAGTAAGGAATACTTATCTTCATGAGTTCAATTCTTACCTCAGACAGTTCCTACCTGTGTGACCCTGGACAAGTCATTTAATCTTGTCTGCCTCAGTTTCCCCATCTATAAAATGAGCTGGAGAAGCAAATGGCAGTATCTTTGCCAAGGAAACTCCCCCAAAGAGGTCATGACTAAACGACAACAAGAAGCCAGATAATAATAATAGCTCCAATTTCTACAGGGCTTTAGAGTTTACAGAGTACCTTCCTCCTCACCACACTGTGAAACAGTCATGGAAAGCATTATTACACGCATTTTAAAGATGAGGAAACTGAGGTCTGGAGAGTAAAAGAACTTGTCCAAGGCCACACAGTAAGTATTGCTGTGGGCATCTGAACTCAGGCCTCAGGACTCCAAGTCCGGTGCTGAAGAATGGGTAGATAGATGGAAGAGATTCCATTGAGTCCAAGGTTGTTGAATGTTGCACATCTCTTCGTGGAGGTGAAAGAGGACCAGTGTGGGGAAAAGATGAAGTTATTCCATTATGTGACCCCTGAGAAGGGGAAAGAGCAGGAAGATCTATGGAGCCCTGTCCATCCACAAAGCTGGGTGTTCCTACTTCCTGAGAAAAAGCATCCAGGCTGGGCAGAGAAGAGGTGAGACTCAAAGAGGGTGGGAGGGGAGGCTGAGATCACAGAATCACTGTCTCAGAGTTGGAGAGAGATTTTTGGATCTTAGATCTGGTTGTGCAAAGGGTCTTAGAGACCATCCAGTCCAACCTCCTCATTTTGCTTACTCCTAAACTGAGGCCCCAAAAGGTTAAGCTCTAGTCTAGCCTGTACCTGGCCAGTAATGTTCTCTCCAGCACTCTCCCTCCCCCTTTGATTCATACCTCCAGTGATGGAAAATTCATTCTCCCCCTTTTCAAGTTGCCCATTGCACTTTGGGATATCCCTAATGGTTAGGAATATTTTTTCTTAAGAAACCGAAATCCATCTCTCTGCTAACGGCCACCCACTGATCCTTGACCTGCCTTCTAGGACCATGAAGAACGGGGTCTAACCTCTTTCAGAAAATAACCATTTAATACTTGACTCCTGTGAGTATATGTCTCCTAAACCTCGTCGAGCTAAACATTCCCTTTTCCCTCAAAGGATCTTCAAATGGCATGGTCTCCAGCTATCTTCCCAGCTGGTCGCCTTTTTCTGGACACATTTCTGTTTTTCAGTAATTCAGGGAATCTCCAATCTGCTCAAAATCTCTCCGTGACTAAGTAGACAGATCATCTGGAAGAATTCATGTGGTTGAAAAACTCATCACCTTGCGTGCAGTCAGCTTGTCACTGCGCTTCCCCGGGCTTGGTGTCCAGAGTTGAACCTATGCTCCAGATAAAGTCCAAGCAGGGCAGAGGACAAGGGGGGGATCTTCCCTTAGCTGCTCGAGGGTAACAGACCCCTACTAATATGCCACTTAAGAATTGTGTTAGCTTCCCCTCACACCTCCGCTTTCACGGCAGTCTGGGGTCTAGGGGGCCTGTCCTTGTCCCACTCTGGGCACCCTGGAGCACCCTGAGGTCGCTCAGGCCGGGCCACGGTTCTGTCCTGAGCTGAGCTGGGTGGGGAGAGAGGACGGCATTGCCCACCAGCTCCCCCATTCCAGGCCCTAAGATCGCGGGGTCTCGGGTCTGCTCTGGGATGGGGTGAAGTTCGGGGCTGGGGAGAGAAGGCGAGGGAGCTAGAGCAGTTTATGCTAATCTATGGAGAGCCCGCCCCTCTCCCGCTGGCCTCCCCTCCCCTCCCTTCCCCTCCCCTCTCCGGCCCCGCCGCCAGAGCCGGTGGAGACAGCAGGACCGCAGGCGCTACAAAAGCACAAGCCCGCCCCGGGTAGCGAGCTCCTGGGTGCGCGGGAGCCGGAGTCAGAGCGGGAGCCAGAGACCCAGGGCCGGGGCCCAGAGGGAGGCGGGGCGGGTCAGGGACTTGTGGGTTCGGGTTCGAGGCAGTGGGACTCAGGAAAGGAGGACAGGGGCTTCAAGCTGGACGAAGAGGCTCCCTGGAGGTCCAGGGGCAAGGCAGGGTCTCTGGGGGCCAGGGTTCAGAGCGAGGGATTCAGAAGCTCCTGGCATCTGGAAGAAGGGGCTCCAGCGACGACAGGGGCAGGGGTTCAGGAAGGGGGTGAGAGAGGAACTTGGCAGGGGCTCCTAGAGCGGGGCTTTAGGGGAGGGGGCTCAAGAGATCTCCAGGGAAGTGGATCTGGGGAAGGGGGCTCAAGGGGAGCGAGGCCGGAGCAGGGTATTCGAGGGGTTCGGGCTCTGTGAGAAGAGGGGCTGGGGGGCCCTGCTGGGCTCCTGTCTCCTCGGGACATTCTCCGCTACCGATTTGGGCTTGCTCTTTTGGAAACCAAACTCAGGCCCACACTTCCCAAGCGACTCTGCCCGCGCCGGACCGAGGCAGGCGGGCAGTAAGACAGAGAGGGAGCAGCCGCATCAGTGCCAAGCCCCCAGCTTGTGGGCCGGGGGGCGGCGGGGATGGGGATGGGGCCCCCGGACCGGGGGGCGCGCTGGCTTCGGTTCTGGCTGTGCGCCGGGACACTGATCTCCTGCGCTCAGGCGAAGGGGACCTACTTTCCCCGGCCCGGCCCGCCCAGCGGTGGCCGCTACAACCTGTACACGACGGGATCCAGCCCGCAGCTCCGCGAGGGGCAGCACAAGTAAGAAGCAGCTCCCCCCTCCCCCGCCCCCATGTATACACTCCTCTTTCTCTACCCTCCCCCCCGGTGCGGCCCCCGGGGCTGGGGGACTGGAGGAGGGGAAAGGACCCTCTTTGGAGAAGAGGGTCGGACGGGCTAAAACAAAGGTTCTAGCTGCCAATTCACTCCCTAGCTCACTTTCCCAAAATTCTCTCTCTCTCTCTCTCTCTCTCTCTCTCTCTCTCTCTCTCTCTCTCACTCTCTCTCTCTCTCTCTCTCTCTCTCTCTCTCTCTCTCTCTCTCTCTCTGTCTCTCTTTCTCTCTCTCTCTCCCCGGTCCCCTTGCTCTCTCTTTTCCTTTCCTTTCCTATCCTCAATCTCTCTTTCCCCATATCCTTTCTCCAATCTTTCTTCTCTCTTCTTCCTTTCCCTTCCTCCCCCCACCCCAACCTTCTCTTTTTTCTTTTCTGCTTTCACCTCCCTCCCTGGTGTTTTTCCTTCCCCTCCCCTTGCATCACCCTCCTCTCTCCTCCCTCTTTTCTCCTTTCACATCTCTCTTTCTCTCCTCTCTTCTCCTCTCCTCCTGGGAGGAGGGGCTGGAAAGGTGATGTGGGTGCTGGGGTGGGGAAGGAAGAACCAAGAGGGCATTTTTTTTTCCTTGAGAATTATGTCCTTGCTTAAGAAGGCCAGGAAGGGAAGGATGTGGGGTTTGGGAAGACAAATAAGCCAAAGGAGGCCTAATAGGATGGAGACTGGAACACTGGCCATGCCCACGGAAACATTTCCAGGAAAGTCACATTTTCCAGCTGCTCGAAGTGCAAACATCAGGCAGAGCTAGGGAACCCAGCCCCAGGTGCTGGGAGAGGAAGGAGGGGCTGTCTGAGAGGCCAGACCCACCCCCCAGCTGGTCTCCCCTCACAAATCCTCCCAGCCCCCTTCTCACAATGCCCCTTCTTAGAGCCTTGGACCAGGACACCAGTCTGATCATCGGGTTAGGGAGACAAAAGCTAAGTAGACAATGTAGGGTCTTCCGGGACTGTGAGGGGCCTGTTTGTGCTTTCCCTGGCCTCAGTTCTCCCTGTCCCCACTCCCCATCCACCTCATTCCTCTCTCCAGCTTGGCTCAGAGGCAGTGTGCTGCTGTTTTCATTCTAGATGTCCCAGCATAGGTTTCTCTGCGCCCTGAGCCTCAGCCAATGCTCTGCATGTATTCCTGATGTTCAGGGGCTGGGAGGGGCGTGGGAGTCAGCTCCCGGGCCATGAACTCCCTCAGTAGGCCATGCGCAGCAGGTGCTTGGCCCAGGGTTCCAAGCATGGCAGTCCCTATGGGGCTTTGGATCAGTTGCTTTAGCTGAGCCCATTTTCCCCATTGATAAAAACAGAGGGTTCTGTTCTCTTGAGAGGCTTTTCCCGTAAGCACCAAACCAAACCTGAAGAGGCTAAGCGAGGCCATGGAATCTAAGGTTAGAGGGACCTCAGAGATCATTTAACACAACCCCTTCATTTTACTGGGAAGGAGACTAAAGCTCAGAGAAATCATGCAACTTGATCAAAGTCACACAGCTATTAAATGCTATAGTTTAGATTCTAACCCAAGCCCTCTGCCTCTGGATGGGAGAGAAAAACCTGGAGGCAAGGGGATAAGTTGCAAGGCTGATATAATTTCTTTTTTTTCCCCTGTGGCATTGTGGTGGGTGTTAGGGAATTAGGAAGACAGGGATTTAAATCCTCCTGCTTGACATTCAGAGGTGACCTGAGTCATTTAATGTCTCAGAACCTCAGTTTCCCTGTCTCACAAAATTGTGAGGAGTAAGCAAAAATGAAATGATACATGGAAAGCACTTCACCCTTTGAGTACGATATAAACTTTGAGCGCTTTACGATCTGAGCTGTTAAGGATTCCTGGAAGTTTTACCCACTTCTTTAGTTTTGTATGTCTGCTGATGGTTTTGAGGGGGATGTTGAGGATGGGGGCTCCCTTTGACCTCACTCTTTCATTTTCCCTGAAGTCCTCCTAGAGCCTTCTCTGGGAATGTATGGAATCTCTTGAGTCCATGTGCTAAGATCTGTGGGATCACAGCATCAGCATGAAAGAGGGGGACTGAGATCCCCTGAGTTGGAGGAATGGCAGGTCTGGGGAAACTGAGCGGGGCTTGGTCAGTGGAGGAATTAAAAAAGGTGGGCCCCGAGCAATAGTAAGAGGGTTTCTAGCACCCCCTGGGAACCCAAGTAATTCAACTACCACAAACAGAGGCACTCATCCTCTGAAAGTGGTTCCCTCCACTGGTTGGTGTCTACGAATCTTCAGGAAGTAATCAGATTCTATGCCCATCAATCTGAGTGCCGGCTGAGTAAATTGTGCTAGCGTAGGGATATTACTGCACCCTAAGAAAAGGCAAATACGGAAACTACAAAGAAGCAAGGAAATTCTTGCATGAAGGGATACACAGAAAAGCTTGAGAACAGTATATATTAGCTACAACTATGGAAAATTGTGCAAAACCAGCAATATACAGTGACTACAGGTATGTAAGACTTACAGCAACAAAATATGGAAAAAATACAAGAAGAAAAAGAGATGAGAATGTGAAAGGAAACATCAAAACAAATAAGATTTTAAACATTTTATTAAGGACATATATACTTTTTTAACATTGTAAGAATTGGAAGTTTGTGATTTCATGTATGATGGTTTTTAATTGTATTCAAATATTTGCTTTTATTGATGGTTACCAAGCTTAGAATTCTAAAATACCCAAATAATAATAAAGAGCAGAACTAGAACTCTAGCTTGGTGGGTAGGGTCAATGTTGCAGTCTCCAGCTATCTTGGAGTTTAAGGGTCAGGTAGCCTCTGGGTCTGTGTCTTGAGGAAGGCTCTTAAGAAGAAAAGTGGAGAGATCTGTTTGGGAGGTAGGTAGAGTGGTAATGTCTGATGCCAAGGATTTATGTTGAGGAGTAAAGGGACAAAGGAATATGGGGTGGGGAAGGGGAGGGGAGAAATGTGCTCTAAGAGAGAAGATACTCGGGCCAGTGACCCTGACAGACTGCTCTGCCTTCCCAGCATGCTCTGTGCTTATGTGGTCCAGAAGAACGTGACCTGCATTTTGCAGGATGGGGCTGAGAGCTACATCAAGGCGGAATATCACAAATGCAGCTGGGGCCCCAAATGCCCAGGAACTGTGGTGTGAGTACCTGTCAGAATTTAGCTTGGGGAGTGGGGGAGGAACTGTACAGTTACAGAAGCTAAGGGAGGAGGGAGAATTCAGGAGGAGGGAGTGATCAACAGTTTCCAGTGTTGCAAAGATATCCCAGAGGATAAAGACCAAAAAATTCTCTTATGGATTTGAACAAGAGGAGTTTACCAGCAGTCTTGGAGAGCGAAGTTTCAGAAAAGTGATGGCAGTGGAACCGGGGTTGTTGGGGAGAGGTCAGATGGTGAGGAAATAAAGGGAAGGGGGTGGATGTCTGTACCAGGGGTTCTTAGCCTGGACAGATTTTAGGGAATCTGTGAACCTATATGGGGAAAAAATACAAATTTATTTTCATTAACCTCTAACTGAAATTCAGCATTGCCTTCAACTATGAATTTAAAACAAACAAAACCCCAATTTTTCTGAGAAGGGGTCCATTGGCTTCACCAGACTATCAAAGGGTCCAAAACAAAGAAAATTTTTAAGAAACCCTGGTCTGGGTCAAGTAGGCATTATGCATGCAAGGTTAAGACCATTTCTCTCTCTTTGTCTCTCTCAATTCCTCTCTCTCTCTCTCTCTCTCTCTCTCTTTCTCTCACTGTGTGTGTGAGTATGTGAAATGTATATGTGTGAATCTATGGAGCACGTGTTTATGCATGTATATACGTGAGGAGGAAAGTATGCCTGTGTATCTTAGAAGGTGTGTATACTTGTGTGTCTGTATGAGAGTGTGTCTATACAAGTGTGTGTATGTCTCCTGGAAAGTGGTTATGCATGGGCATCTATAGAAGGTTAGATCAATATGTAGCTGGATTCATTTCTGGAAAAGTGTGTAGGTATGTGTGGATGTGTGTTTCAAAGCGCATGTCTATGCACGTGTATGTGAAGGTATGCCAATGTGGAGATGTCTCTGAGAAAGTGTGTAGGCGTGGGTCTGTGTGAGGATACAGATCTGCCTGGGTATCTGTATGTGCAGCCTGTACAGTCCTGCCCTCTGGCCTCCCCCTGAATCCTAGAAAGCCAGGGCGGTCATGCTGCCTGCAGCTGAGATCATGGAACAGGCCCGGGAGGAGTGGAAACCTTCAAGTCATGTGGATGTCTCCAGTGGGAGCAGGCAGGAGCCAAGAGGCTGGAGTGTAGGGGGTTCTCTGCCTGGTAGGCAGGAATGGAGGACGACTCAGGGGCGCCCGGCCACCACTGTTGCCACTCACCTCCCGTCGAGCCCCTCAGTTCTCCCTTCTACCAGCATTACCTTCCCAACTGGGGAGGCGGCTCGCAGAGGAGAGGGATCCAAGCCTGTGCTGCTCTTTTCCAGGATTCAGTAACCAGCCTTTTCCTCAGCTTTTTGCCCCTGAAGTCACAAGGTCAATCCTGCCCAGCTCCAGCTCTTATCCGCTCTCCTTCCCTACCCTTATGAAAGGGAGTATACGTATGTCTGGAGGGTAGGATTCTTCAGCTAGAGGCGCCCAGGCCTCAGCTGGTTGGAAGGAGGGGGAAGCTTGGCGCTTGGCAGGTGAGGGAGATAGGAGATATTTGAGATTTATGCCAGAATTATCTAGGTTTTTCGGGCAGAAGCAGATATGGACGTAGTAATAACCCCAGTTTACAGGGCACATTTTACAGATGAGAAAACAGAGACTCCAAGAAACAGAAGGTCCTGTCTAAAGGCAGACAACTCCAAAATGTCCAGCTAGGGATTCAAACTCAGGTCTCCAGATCCCAAGCCCAGCAAGCTTTCTCTGATGCCTCTCGGCCTCTGCTCCTGGCTGAGAGCTCTCAGGGAGAGATGTAGCCTCCCAAGCATTCCCCAAAGAGGGAAGGATGACCCTGTGAGTATCCTATAGCTACAGAGAGGAATGGGCATCCCAGCTCGGGGGGGGGGGGGAACCTCTGGGGCCTCAAGGCCACATGTGGGCTTTGAGGTCCTCAGGTGCGGCTTTTTGACTGAGTCTAAGTGTCACAAAACAAATCTTTTCATGGGACTCAGTCAAAAGGCTGCAGCTAAGGCCCTATGTGGCCTCAAGGCAGCAGGTTCCCCACCCCTGCTCTAGCTTACCTGCCCATACCATCATTTACTTAAATCAGTTCTCAGGGTCAGAGGTGGAGGCCTTGTGGACCACCTAGTGCAACCCATACCTGAAAAGGAATCTTCCTTACAACCTATCTTCTCCAGGCCTGGCTTGGAGACCTCCAGTTATGGGCAGCCTATCTCTTCCTGAGGCAGCCCACTCTTTGTTCCCATGCCTCTGCTACTTACAGGCTATCCTTTTTGCCTCCCCCCAACCCCCCACCCATTTCTCCTATTTTTTCTCTCTAGGGACAAAGAGATAAAACTGAATCCCTCTTTCCGATGATTACCGCCTGTCAAGCACTCAGAAGAAGCCACCATTTTCCCTAAGCCTTCTCTCCTTCAAGCTAATACCCCTGCCCCCTCTGCCACCACCTCTGTTCCTTCACGTGTCTTCATACGGCATAGACTTGAGGTGCATCACGATGCTGGCTGCCCTCCTCTGGGTGCTTGGCATGGGATAGTTGAGTACTAGATTCAGAACCATAAAGACCTGAATTTGAATTCATCCTTGGATCCTTACGAATGGCGTGACTCTGGGCAAGTCACTTAGCATCTCTGGGCCTCAGTTTCCTGATCTGTAAAATGGGGGGCTGGACTTGATGACTTCTTAAGATTCCTTCTAGCTTGAAGTCTATCATCCTGTGATCATCAATGTCCTTATACTATAGCACGCAGAACTACAGAACACTCAAGATGTAGTCTGAGTAGGGATAACCAGCAGCTTCTTCCTAGGAGCTATGCCTGCTCAGCCTGCAGTATAGGGTATACCTGCAGCATCCTCCATGGTGCCCTGTGCTCCACCTCACCTCTAGACTAAAGGGAGAATGAAAAGGGAAATGGTACTAATCAAGGGAAGGCCCTTCAGGTAATGTTTAGGGCCCTGGGTATCTGGGATCCTGTAGCCTCAGCCCAGGAAAGTGGTGGCAGTGACGGTGGGATATCCACTACCATCACCTCTCCCCTCTCCCCTTGGTCCCCAAGGACCCTGTGGGCTGTTTGCCTGTGCCTGACCGGCGAAAGGAGTCCCAGTAACATAACCTGAACCCACCACTACTGCTTCTTAAGAAAGAGGTGGGGGAGTTGTGAGGGGAGGGAGCAGAGGAAAGCTAGCTCTGCACAATTATTTTGACCTTTAGAGATAAGGACACCTGGGTTTGGGTCTCAGCGTGGACACTAAGTGACCATGAGCATGTCATTTTAACCTCTCTGGGACTCAATTTCTTCACTGTTTAACATGGGGATAACACATGCAAGACTGACCTTGTAAGGTTGTTGTCAGGAGCCACAAAGGGCAGTCATTACCACTGTATGTTCAGGATGTCATTGACGTGAACCATGACAGCTTCTCTTCCTTCCCCTTCCCCACTGGTTGTCTCTGTTTTTTCAGGCCAAGGGCTATGTGGTCAGGCTGATCTGAACAGGGGCAGCTTGTGTTCAGTGGTCTTCTCAACAGTAAGTACTAGCTAGGACTGTCACCCTATCATCATCATTAGTGACAGAGGTCAATTTCCTCTCCATACCAGGTACCGCACCCTCCTTAGACCCAGATACAAGATTGGCTACAAGACCATCACGGAGCTGGCCTGGCGTTGCTGCCAGGGCCTGACAGGAGAAGGCTGCTCTGATCCTCTCACTGATACAGGAACTCTTCTACCTCAGCCACGCCCCCAGACTCCCTCTGGACAGAAGCCATTTCCAGGCCCCAGAGTGCCTCCTTATGCCAGGCTGCCCACCAGCCCCTTCCCAGGACCCAAGAGCCATCCCTATGGTGAGCTGATGAGTAGCCAGCTCCTGCAGAGTTCTCTGAAACAAGGCAACAGAAGCTAGGCCTATTTAGGCCTATAGTACCAAGCTGGGAGAGTGGCAGGGGCTGGGGACAAAGTACCCAGAACCTCTTTCCACATTCTTTCCCACACCCCACTAAGGGAAACTAGTGGCTTGGGGCAGGCTGGGAGTCCAATCGGGTATGATTATGAATATTCACTGTGTGACCTTGGGCAGTCATCCTCCCTCCATCAGCTTGGACACTATCTGAGTGACCACGAGCATGTCATTTTAACCTCTCTGGGACTTGATTTCTTCATTGTTTAACATGGGGATGTTAACTGGGCCTCAGTTTCTCCTTTGTAAAATGAAGTGGTTGGGCTTGATGACCTCCAAAGGTCCCTTCTAGTCTTTATCAACCTATGATCCTTCCTGGAGGGTAAGTGAGGAGTATGTCTTGGGCAAGGGTGGGGAACCTGTGGCTTTGAGGCCACACATATCCCTCTAGGTCCTCAAGTGCAGCCCTTGGGTCACATGTGGCCTCAAGGGCGCAGATTCCCCACCCCTGGTCTGGGGGAACTCCCATATCTATATCCTGTTATTCCATTTTCTCCTTCCCAGGTAGGAAAGGCCCTGGGCTGTTCGGTGAAAGGCTAGCTCGGCTGGAGGGTGATGTCCAGCGCCTCACACAGTCCTATGGTACCCTCAGTGGACTTGTGGCTGGGCTAGGAGACCACTTACACCTGACCGTTCATGAGGACAGCAGCAGGATGACTGGTGCCTTGGGGAATCCCCCCACTGCTCCAGATGCTCCTGTAGGCTTTGGAATAATTCCTGGTGGAGTTGTGGATCCTGCCGACAAAGCAGGGGGCCCATTCCCAACACTAGGGGAGATCCTGACCAAGGTGACAGAGGTAAGTGACATCCTGAAGACCAAGACCAGCCTTCTAGATGAGGTTCACAGCTTGGTCCTGGGTCATGATACTCAGATAAAACACCTACTGGAGGGAGCCCGGCCATCCCCACTCACCTCCCTGACGCTGCTGGAGGAATACATTGACCAGAGACTGAGCCACCTCTGGGGTGACCTATTGGATGGCTTTGAGAAGAAACTACTCGACCTGCAGACCACGTGCGACTTCCGCATCAAGGAGATGCAGCAGCAATGTGAGGAGGACAAGGCCACTAGCCTCAGGCTCCAGCAAAGCCTGGATGGCAAGGAGCTGGAGATCAAAAAAGAACTCTCACTGCTGGAGACTCAGATCCAGGGGCTGACTATGGTGGAGGACTGCTGTAGCCACTTGACTTTTGTCACCGAAAGGATAGACATCCTCGAGAAGGGTCTGCACACTCTCGCTGAAGCTCAGAGGAGTCAGGCCTCCCAGTTAGATGGGGAAATGAGCCCAATCCCCACCACCATCCTGGATAACTTTGTGGACCAGCGATTAGAAAACCTGGAGGCCAGGCTTAATGCTACAGAGGGAGGGGCAAGTGGCTGCTGCCACGATCTAGAAGAAAGCATGAAGGGCTTGGTGGGCTCTGAGCTAGACGGCATCAGAACCACAGTGGAGGACAGAATGCAGACCATGGAGGATCAGTTCATGACCATTGTAGGTGAGTTGGGAAACATCAGCACCCTGAGATCTACGGAAGGGGCAACGCTGCCCTTGGTGGAGATGGAGGTGGCCAACGCCCGGCAGCAGACCATCCGGGAGCTGGCCGTGGTGGAGAGCAGGCTCACCTCCCTGGAGAGCTTATGTTCTGCGGGCTCCTCGTCTAAAGACATGCAGACCCTCACCGCCGAAGTGAAAGATTGTCAGAGCAAGAGTAGGGCCCTGCTGCTCCAGGTTGACAGCAATGCCGACCTCCTTCAGAAGCTCAATGCCACCGTCTCGGAAATCCAGAGACAGCTGGAGGAAGCTGTGACTAACTCTCTCCAAGGAGAAATCACCCTGCTCAAGGTCAACCTCAACACTGTTAGCAAATCCCTCACTGGCCTCAAAGACTCAGTCAGTCAGTACTCGGACACCGTCTTATACGTCAACTCCTCGCTTGATGAACGGGAGCGGAAAGTGGAGGATGAGGTCCACTCAATCCAAGCCAAGGTCAGTGATCAGGGGTCCAGGCTCCTGGTGAGTAACAAGCAGGTCATGAGCCTCAAGGGAGATTTGGAGAGGTTCAAAGCCAGGATTGTCGGTGACCTGAGCAGTTGCCAAGATGCAGCCAGGAAATTGCAGCAGGAGGTGGGCCACTTTGAGCAGCGGGTGGCCCAGGTGGAGAGCACATGTGGGAAGCTTGGCCTTATTGCTGGAGGCCTGGACGGTTTTCAGGATGAGGTCCTGAGACGGGTAGGGGGGTTGTGGGGTCACATGGACTGGTTGAATAAAACCGTGGCTGCCCATTCCCAGGAGATCATCAGCCTTCGGGATGGCCTCATGGACTGCCAGGCCAAAGTGGCTGAACTGTCCGAGCACATTGGACCTCTGCCAGTGCCTGGAGAGCAGCAGGAGAACTAGACGAAGCTCACACAGGATCAAGCTCGGCTTGAGCCCCTTGAGGTTCTCTTTTCTGGAGCCAAAAGTCACCCCCACCCCCACCACCGTTGAAAAACCATTTTGGGGAACTTCCAGGACAATTCCCATCATCTCAGCTCATCATCACGTGGCTCGTGAAGCCATCTCAATTGCCAAAATAAAGCATGCACTGGCCATTCTCAGTGCAACTCAAACTAGAAAATGTAGGCGTGCTATGGATGTTGGTTGTCATGCCTGGAGGAAGGGGATTGGACTCTGCAGCCTCTTTAAGGCTTTTTCAACCACCTTGGGCCCACAGGATTCTAGCCACCAAGCCCCAGACATTCACGTTCACTTGGGCAATGACTGTTGGTTTTATCTCCATCACCAGGATGAGCCAGCCTTCTCCCAAGACTTCCATTCTCCTTTGTTCCATGGAAACCAGATTCCTTCCTTTTCCATCCTCATCCCACCCATGCCTCTCCTTCAGGCCTCCCTCAGACTTGGTTCTCAGTGGGATCCCCAGGATCTCCATGCCCAGGTAGCTGAAAGTAAAAGCTCTCTCTCCTGGGATTCTCCTTTCCCGTATGTGGCAGCTTTGCAGATGAGGAGCCTCCATTTCTAGGTCTGAGGACACTAAGCGCTCAGATGGACTGGGAAAACCCAGGGCTGAGTTCGACCTAGAGACAGCCAAGTTCTTTCTTAGGGGCCTCCCCTTCCCCTTTTCTCCTCAAGGGGAAGGAAAGCAGTCTCCCAAAGAAAAGAACAAAGGCAGCATTCAGCAGTGGAAGTTCCTAAAGATACAGGAACTTGTGAGACTGTTTTCCCCTCATATCCATTTTCATCTCATGAAGGAAAGACCTTCCACTAAGCACGGCCTTTGGGGAAGTTGGGATTTTCACCAGTCCTGTGATGTCATGAAAAAAACCTAAGATTTGGAGTTAGGATATGGGGTGAAACTGCAGCGTGACTATTTACTACCTGTGACTTTGGACAAGTCAGGATCTTTGGGCCTCAGTTTCCTCTTCTGTAAAATGGAGGGGGGCGGGGTTGGAGAAGATGATCTTGGAGGTCCCCTTCCAGCTCTAAGTGCTATGATCCTGTCTTGTCCTTTGTCTCCATTCATGGGATTTCTATTGAAGCAGGAATTCTCCAACCAAATAGGTGGAGTCTCAGCAAAACAGAGCCATTCTCAAGAACAGCCAGGGGGAAATTGTGCAGATCCTAATGTCCCACCCACCCAAAGGCCTGCCTCATGGGACATCCAGGCACAGCTACCCCTGAGCTGATGAGCAGCAGCTTGGAACTGATGGTGCTAATATGGCCTCTCAAAAGGCCATTTGGAAAAGGCTCCTTGCCTGGCTCCACCTGCTCAGGGACAGGGGGGAACTTAGAACCTTGACTTCCTCTAGGAAGTAAAGGTAGTGGGCTCCAGCCCTCTCAGGACAGGACTGGGGTGTGGGGAGAGGGGGAACCTGACCCCAGAACACAGTGGGTCCCATTAGAGAGGGCATGGCACGGGTCTTTTCCAGATCAAGCAGAGATGTGGGAGAAATGACACTCACCCCTTTCATGTAGAAGATCCTGCTAGGTCTCCCTTGTTTTCTTTTGCTATTATGTGTTTCATTTGGATTTGAAATTGTTTGTTATGTTTGGGGAGGGCAGGAAATGGATTAAAGCTTCTTGCCAGTCAGAAAGTGATCCCTTTGGTTATGAGAAACAGGACCCAGAGCTGAGGGGACATGGCAGGGTCATGCCTGCCTCCTCACACCACAGCCTTTGTCCCAGGGCTGTCTCCATAGGAACTCAGACAGATTTGGGGATCCTTTCTGACTTGGAAGAGTCAGTTACTAGACCTGGGGAAGGTAGGGGGCACCAGACCCCAAGTCATAACAGCTCTGAGGCACAGACAGTTAGGGAAGAGGGAGAAACTACACTTCCTCACATGCAAAATCGGGAAGTTGACCCAGATATTCTCTAATGTCCCTCCCACCTTGAATAATTCTTTTTAGAGTTCTGTGACACAGTAAGCAGTTGGTTGACTTCCCACACTAAGCCAAGAAGGCATCCTGTGTTAGGTCACTAACCCAGGGGAATGGGGAATGGGACAAGCAGGCAATGTACATTCCCCCACCCCAATGCACCATCAACCCAAGAGGGAAAAGGGATTTCATTTTGGTTCCTCAGGATGGTAGCATGGATGGAACTCTGGACTGGAAATCAGGAGACCTGGGTTCGTGGCCTGTCTCTGCAACTGTGTGACCTGGAGGCAGCTAGGTGGCACAACAGACAGAGCATAGGACTTGGAGTCAGGGAGACTAGAGTGGCAGTCCTACCTCACTTACTAGCTATTAGGACAAGATGTTTAACCTCTATGTGCCTCAGTTTCCTCATCTGTAAAATGGGATAAGCATAATACTTCTCAGGGTTGTTGTGAGGGTCAAATGAGTTAAAGTGAAGCACTTTGAAAAATTTAAAGTGTTACATAAATGCTAGTCATTAAGTAGCAGCAGCAGCAGACGTAGATGACGGCAAGACATTTCACCTTCACTTCCTTACATGTAAAATTAGAAAGACTGACCCAGATCATCTCTAATGTCCCTCCCACCTGGAATATTTTTAGGTTCTACAAAACCCACGCTGAGCCAAGAAGGGTTAAATGTTAAGTCACTAACTGGATCCTGTGAAAGCAGAGGGCAAATTTGGGGCAGGGCATGAGGGCCCAGGAGATGAGGATGGCATAACTTGTTTCAGAGAAAGAATCGCTCAGCCACTCCCTGAACAAGCAAGTCCCAAGGTTGTCAGCCTCTCTGACCACTGAGCAATATCCTCTCTACAGCTCCCAAGGTGTTGGGAAGGTCCAGAGAGACAGAACAGAGACCTCTACTACCTTGGGAGTGAAATAGCTGATGCCTAAAACCCTGTTGTTCCTCACCCCACCTCTAAAGGGGTCTGAGAGGGCTAGGGACTGACTGAACAGGCCAACATCCTCCAGGAAGACCAAAAGACTCAGGTCAGGGTCCTGCTGTCCACATTAACTGGCCCTAAGTGCTAAGGCAGATGTTTCAGTTGTTTGAGCATGTGCTTCATCTGGAGGGAGGCATAGAGTCACCCCCCCTCCCCCCATGCATACACACTTTTCATGGAGAAAAGAGAGTTAGACTATGGGAGAAATCCTTCTTACCCACATTTATAACAACCCTTATCCCTGAACACAAGCCATGCCCCTGCTTGCTACACCCACGTTTACCCACACTTTATGAGTTTCCGAATATAAGCTATTGTCCTGCCCAATATACCGACGCTTAACCCGCGCTTTACTACAATTCTTGTTCCTGAATATAAGCAATGTCCCTGCTCACTAAACATTGCTACTCACATTTCATAACCCCTTTCCCGGACTATAAACTGTATCCTGGCTCATTAAACATCACTACACTTTCACAAGGCAGTATCGCACAGTGGTGAGAGCCCTAGGTGAGTACCTGGGTTCAAGTACCCTCTGATTAGCTGCCTTCTAATGTGACCTTTGGCAGATCATCAGCCCTCTACAGGTCTGGGTTTCTTCATGTATAAAATGAGGGGGTTGGATTAGAATAGTTCCCTGATTCCATTCCACTCTACTGCTCTGGATTTCTATGATTTGGTATTGAGTTGCCCCATGGTGATGCCAATCATCCCTCACACTGGAATCCCAAGGTGGTGATTCCATTTCTGTTCTCTGCCCTCAGAAAGAATAACCCAAGATAGCATGTGTCAACACATACCTGGGCAGGGGGGAAGGGAGAGGAGGGCAGGAGGAGCTAGAACATTTTCAATGGTGATCTGTCCTTTGGGCCAACAAGATGAGGGGACAGGAGGAGCCTGGGAGAGGGACGGACAGGTGGAGACAGAAGAAGCTGCAAGGGAGCCAGAAGGTGCCTTAGAAATCACAATGATAACAAAAGTTGGCATTTACATAGTTCTTTATGACATTTTTGCAAAGCACCTTACAAATATTATTTCATTTGATACAACAACCCTGTGAGTTAGGTGCTATTACTACCACATTTTATACAAATAAGGAAACTGAGGTTTGGAGAGGTTAGTTGACTTGTCCAAGGTCTCACAGCTAGCGTCCAAGTTGGGATTTGAACCCAGTTTTCACTCCTAATCCAGTTTTATCTACTATACTACACGGACACTCACAGAGACCTAGGATTTTGAGCTTGAAAAGACCTTGAAAATCATTGAGTTCAATCACTTTACAGATTAGGAAGTGGGGGCCCAAACAAAGGAAGTGACTTTCTCAAAGTCACAAAAGTAGTGAGTGATAGAGCCAGGATTTGAAGCCAAGTTTCCTGACTCACAGGACAATACACCTTCCACTGTACCAAGATGCTACTTAGGGAACGAGCTCAAAAGGAAACGACCCTATGAATGAGGGATGCATAAACCTGGACAATGGACAGACAGGCAGGTCGAGGCACAGAATAAATTGCAAAGGCCGCTACACACTTCATGGTTTAATCTCTTCAGGGCAACAAGACAGATCTCTTTCCACACTGGGTCCTCTCCCCTCCCCCAGCTCTAATGCTGTATTCCCACATCCTATGAACTAGGGCAGGAGAGATGGCTAGAGTCAGCTGGCCAGGCAGCAGGGGCCCCTTTGGGCCTGGCCCCAGAGGAACCCCTGGGCTCATGCTGCCCCCAACTCTGCTACTCTGATCAATGCTATAGATTCCTCCATCACAGCCCATGCTGGGACAAGGGCATGTGAACCACATTGGGACTTCGGGTTCTGAACTGGGCCCTCATGCAACCCTGGGAAAATAGAAGAGACTCTTGCCTTCCTGAAGTGTGCGCGTGCGTGTGCATGTGTGTGTGTGTGTGTGTGTGTGCGTGTGTTTAGGGGTAGAATGGGTGGGTAGAGGTTCTAATCCAGGCTTGGGATGTCATGCAGGGGAAGTTTAAGTAAGGGATTCCTCCAGTAGCAGAACTGGCTATACTCTGGATTGGACAGCATCACACTGGGCCCCACTTTCACAGGAGGAAACATGAGCTCCACAGTCTCTCTGAGCCGGTCATACCTAAGGGTGGGAAAAGAGAGTGAGAAGCAAGGACTGGCCCCAAATCTAGGCCCTGCGGCCAGAACCCGGCTCCAGTCAAGGGACTGCGCTCTCTGGCTTCACCAAATCTTTTCTCAGCTGGAACAGCACAGTGACAGGACCCATGATTTCATTGGAAAATAGATCTCACTAGTGAGGAAACGTCTTCTGCCAATGCAGGTTGGTACCTCCTCTGCCATTTACAATTTGAGAGGTGCCCCAAGCACTGAGAGGGTGAGGGACTTGCCCAGGATCCTCCAGCCAGCATCTGTGAGTCGGGGCTTGAACCCGCCTGCTCTCTGTTTAGCCACAATGGCTTCTCAGCTGAGATAAGAGCTGGCATTTGTAGTGTGTAACGTACTCTACACCCATCACCTTTGAACCTTCGCCCGAGCAGCCCATGCTGTCGATCCCAGGCCTCTCAGACAGGGCGGAATGAAGGCAGGAGAGATGAGAAGTCCCGGGGGGCTGAGGCTCGCCTGAACCAATTGCTTTTTTTTTCTTCTTAACCTATTCTTTTTAAGCTTTTTAATTCTTTTTAACCAAGTGTTCTTGTGTGATAGAAGAGAACACAGCTGACATTTATAGAAGGCTTACCATGTGCCACGCACTGCGCTAAGGACTTTACAACTATCTTCTCATTAGATCCTCATGACATCCCCATTTTACGAGTGAGGAAACTGAGGCCAACAGAGGTGAAGTGACGTGCCGGGGGTCACATAGGGAGTAAGTGTCTGAGGCTGGATTTGAATTCAGGACTTCTTAACTCCCAGCCCGGTGTTCTATTCCAGGTGCCATCTAGCTGCCACAGTACAGTGTAAAGAATGCTAGCTCTGGAGTCAGAGGAGCTGGGTTCAAATTCCACCCCTGATACTTGCTCCCTGTGTGACCTCGAGTGAGTTCTTCGAGCTCCCTGTGCCTGAGTTTCTCCATCCGTTCGATGAGGGGGATGGACCAGGCAGTCGGGCTCTGATTTGAGAGTGACACTTACGTGGTCTTGTGGTTCTTGATAAGCTCCTGAATAAGCTCTCCTTGGGGGTTGACAGTGAAGATTCGGGATTTGGGTATCCCTACCTGAAGATAGGTAAAGATATCCTGGAGAAGAGCAGAGAGAAGTTGGAGAGGAGGGAAGGAGGGACCTGACCCGACCCGGCCTGGCCCGGCTCAGAAGGTGGGGGGAGGGCACGCTCACAGTGGCACGGTTCCCAAAGCCAGCGAAGAAGGGATTTCTGTGGGGCAGGAACAGGTGATGGATGTCAGTCAGGCATGCAATCTTGAACACCTCGGGCTTCTTTTCAATCATCTCCCTAGGGAGATCAATGGGCAGAGATAGTAATAGTGGATCCACCTGGTGACACAGGTCCTACTGCCACTTTACAGAAGAGGAAAATGAGGATCAGGCTTCATAAGCTAACAACTAACACATGTAAGAGGTGAGATTTGCATACAGATCTCTCCTAACTCTAAGTGTAGTGCCACATAGGGGATCAAGGTCTTTAGCCCTCTTCCAAGGAGCTGAGGGAAAGTACTAAGAGGTGGACATGATGTAATGGGAGGAGCTTGTGATATGGATCCAAGAGACCCAGGTTTAAATTCCAGATGGTTGTATGACAACGGGCACGATGCCTCTCCTGGACAGTTTCCTTAGCTGTAAAACTGGGATAATATTTATCCTATCGAAATGATAGGAAAAGTACTTTGTAAACCTTAATGATGAATGGTATTGATTGAAATTGGAGAACAGGAAGGAGGCAAACAACAACTGAAAGCCTCTTGGATCTTGTTTCTGATGGTGAGAAACTTCCACATATAGTCCATCACCCTCAGAAGTAACATCCTTACAGAAGTCTTGACTTTATCCTCACCCCATAGGCATCTAGAATCTTCTAGTGGGTACAACTTCCTCAGCCAACAGGACCAAGCTCCAAAGTGCCCAAGATAAGGGGACAGAGACCACCCAATGTCACTTTGAGCTGTTCCATACATAGCACAAGCACTCAATAAAGACTTATTGATTGGTTGATTCCAGGGGCATCAAAAATTCTAATGAATTTGTATAGGGAGAAGGGTTACATTTTACCTGTGAAGGGCAGAGAAGAGGCTGCTGGGGGTCAAGAGGAGGGGGCCTTTGGGGAGAGCACAGCCCTGCTCATTCACCCACTGCAAGTAGCTCCTGGTGAGGTCCGCCATGCCAATGGATCGGGTTGAGCAATAAAGGAATTTGTACCCGTTTCTGGAGAGAGACCACAGAACCTGTTATAGATCGTCCCCTGGTGGCCACCAGAATCAGCTCTCCCAATAAACCCTGCCAGGAGAGCACATACCAGCCAGCAGGGGAAATCTGCCCTGAGACAATGGCAGGCACTGGTGCCCAGAGTTATGCTCCTCTTTTCTTCTCTCTAGAGACACTACGAGAGATGCTCTGGGCAGGACTTTCCACATCTGGGATGCCACCTTCAACATCACCAATGGCACAATCCAGGGAAGAGGCTCAGACCCAGAGGGAAAGGTCAGAAAGGCCTTATGGTGCTCTGAACCTTTTGGACCCACTCTCCCCAAGTAACAGGCAAAGACTTAGGCCAATGTCACTTGCCACAGCTGCCCCTTCTCTTCACACCTTGAAAGCAGGGATTGCCTTGTTCTTCTATTTGTATCCGCAGCACTTCAAACAGTGTTTCACACATAATGAGTGCTTAATAAATGCTTTTTTCATTCATTTACTCACATTCATTCATTTATTCATTCACACCCAGAGGGGCCAGAACATAAGCCAATGTAGAGAAAAAGCAAAGCATAAAGCTGTGGCCCAGGTTACAGAATGGTTAGGGGGCCTACAGCTATTTCACCTGAAGAAGGATGACTGAGGAGGCACTGAAGCCAAGTCCTGAGTGCTATGAAGGACCCAGTATGATAGAGAGGAACAATTGTCCTCTGAACTCCTGGTGAATAGTCTAAGAATAAATGGCATCCTACTGTAGCAGAAGGGACTGAAGAAACTTAGGAATAACAGAAATCCGCATAGATAAGAGAAACATGCATTTCTTAAGAATTTGGCTCTGGGTTTTAAAGAAAACTTGCAAGAGTTTCAGAAAAGAGAGACTAGACAAGGGGTGAGGAACCTGTGGCCTTGAGACCACATGTGGCCCTCTAGGTGAAGTTTGGATTCAAAGGGCCACACTTGAGGACCTAGAGGGCCACATGAGGCCTTGAGACCACAGGTTCCCCACCCTTGGACTAGACCTTGAGATCTCTTCTAATCCTCAGTTCGTAAATTTCTTTTCTCCCTTCTTTGGTGGTGTTGGAAGGGTTGAATTAAAATGGCTGTTGTAGATTTTAAAGGCTTCCCAAGGGGCCTGGGTGAAACCATGGCCTGTTACTTTCACCAGCCACAAGGAGGAAAGGGCATGTGGAGAGCCTGGTATGCCGTCCCAGAAATTCCCGGTTATCCTGCCAGGATCAAGTTGTCTCTCTCTGAAAGTGAGCTACCATGCCACCCTAGCTTCTTCTCAGCTCTTGAGGTCGAACTGAGCTACTAAGAAAAAATACCAGGGGAAGTCTCAGCCCCTATTGAATTATGCCCTGGTTTTCTCTCAAGTGGCAGACACTGCCATCCTGTGGCAAATCTGGTCTGGTGCCTATCTCCCTCTCCTCCATCCCTCCTGCCCCTCCATGATATCCATGATACTCGTTCTCCCAGTCAACCCTGCGGGGACAGCAGATGAAGTGAGCTCTGGGGCACTGAACAGAAAGTCTGCGTGGAGTCAAAGGCAATGCCATGGATCAAAGGCAACAAGAACAACGCTCTTCAGACACTCTAAAGGCATTGTTAAGAGTCGGAGATGCTGAATTCAACATCACCAAAGGCACAATCCATCAGGTGCTGGCATCATTTCAGCTGAAGGCTTTTTTTCCCCTCTCACTTTGCCTTTCCAGTTAAGAAATTGCTAAGGATCAATGCCTGGGACAGAGACTGGAAGCCCAGATGGCCAGCCTAGTGGGCACTTGTTCCTAGGCAGGAAGGAAAGCAGACCTGAGCCCCTTCCCTCCCAAAGCAGGAATCCACTACAAGAGAGCCCCAGCCTTCCAGAAGCACTCACAGGTGAATTTTGTGGTAAAGCTTGATGATACCCTGGTGAGTCCAGTCCTTCCCCAGCTGGGGCAAAATGTGACCCAAAGCATCAGACCTGAGAGAAAGAGAAGTCAGGCACACAGAGACAGATTGGGCCCAGTGCTGGGACTTCAGGACAACTCAAATGATTAGGTTTATCTAGCACTTTCTTCACAACCACATTATGAAGTAGTGCGTTTCCCCATCTTCCAGATGAGTTAACTAAGGCTCACAGAGACACGGTTTGCTCATGATCACATAGCCAGCAGGTATCAGAGATGGGATTCAGCCCTAGGTTTCTTCTGACTCCAAATGCAATGGTCTTTCCACTACTCTGGGCTGTCTCTCTTTGAACAGGCTTCCAAAAACTCAATAGCGATCATTGGATAGGAGCCCAGCTCCCAGAACAGTATGATTATGAGCGAATGAATGAATGAAAAAGTATTTACTAAGCACTCACTATGTGCCAAGCATTGGGTTAAGTGCTAGTGATACAAATGCAAAAAATGAGGGAGACAAGAGCAAACCCAAACCTTTAGATCAGGGGTCCACACATTGGGACCTGAGGGCCAAATGCAGACCCCTGCCTTACTGCCCAGAGGAGCTAGGGATGGATCTTTTACATTTTAAAGCATAATCACACTTTATTTAAAAATAAAAGCATTCCTAGTTCGTGGGCCAGACAGAGGCAGGCAGCTAGCCACGGTGTGCTAACCCATGCGTTGGATCATCCTTCTGATTGATCAGAGGGAGCTTGCTGTAGCAGATGGGCTGCTGGACTTGGAGTTAGAAGGAGCCGGGTTCTCATTCCATCTCAGACACTTACTAGCCAGGCGACTGCAGGTAAGTCACTTAAACTCTCTGACCCTCATCTTCCTTAGTTGTAAAATGGGGCAATAATAGCAGATGACACACGTCAAACACTTTGCAAACTTGAAGTTCATAATGTAGATGTGAGCTGTCATCATCATCATCATCATCATCATCGTCCATCTTTCCTCCAGGGAGCTCTGGTCAGCCATGTAGGAGGAAGGTGGACACCATAGCCACTTCATTTTTTAAGCATGACAGTACCCAGTCACCTTGGCATGGTTCCCCAGGCCTCTTTCACTCTATTCTTAATGCTTCAAGCAGGATTTAGAAAGTGTTTGACTATTGGGGATCACAAACCCCCCTTCCAACCTCCCACTCCAACACCTTCCCCCTTCCCTACTTTTCTTGCTGTTTCTTACTTCGTGATGGTCCCATCGATGTCTGAGATCACCACCTTGTCGTACCAGTTCCACAGGTAGATGTTGGCATGGCAGTGGCAGGTGCCCTGGAACTGAGTGGTCACACTAAACACCACATCATTGGCTCCCTCCCTCAGGTTTAAATCTCGCTGGACAGTCCAAGGGAACCAGGGTAGAGTCAAAGGCAGCTCCAGAAAGACCCAATACCTCTCCAGTTTGAGAGATCTAGCCTAACTGGCCTCCTGCCTCCCTCTACCAGCCTCTGGACTACTGTTAGGAGTTCTCTTCCTCTCTTCTTTCTTTAAAAAATCGTTTTAAATTGAGCTCTTTCAAGAGCATGATTATTACTTCCCAATGACTCTTCACCCCCAAAGAGAACCCTCCTGTGTGACAAAGTACAGTTAAGCAAAATAAATCAATATATTGGCTATGTCTGCCTCAGTCCCCACCCACAGTCTGCCATTTCTCTGATGAGAAGCATATTCCTCTTTTTTTCTCCCCAAAGGTACTCCTCCCCAACCTAGAGCCTGGCCAAAGTCAGACAGAGAAAGACAGAGATGCAGCCCCAGCCAGCTGGGAGTACCCAATCTATGCAATAGATCTCTATATGTTCTCTCTAGCCCCTCCCGACCCCTATGCCGACACTGCATAGAATTTATATAACAAATGTCCATGTATGAGTAAGTGTTCAAGGCTACTTCATATCACACATGTCACTGAGGAATTGGAGATCTTTCCATTAGAATGGGATACATTTTGATGGAGGCTGCAGGAAACTTCTCCAAGTAGTGGAATGCTCTAGACAGCCTTGTCTCTAGGGGAAGGTGAGAAGGGAATCCAGGATAGAGGCTGTAGTTATGGAACCCCACATATAGCCAGCTTAGTTTGGCCACAGAGCTGTACTTTTTATAGAGTAGACCCAAGGAAATATCATGCAAAGGGTCATCCTAAATGCCCATCGCATAAGGCAGTACTACAGCTTAGCACAAAAGACAGAGCTTAATGAGGCCCCAGAGTATTTTTTTAAGGCTACCCACCTCTGCCCGGACCACTTCTTTCCCCCAAACTCCCTCTCTCCCATTCCTGAAACATGGAAACATGGACGCTTTCCTGGACCCAGCCAAAGGCAGGAACAGCCCAACCCTCCAAACCTTGAACTTACAATCTGATCAGAGGAGAGACGAAGGGACTTCTTGAAGGCAGAAATATGACTTTGAGGTGGGGGAGAAGGGGCATTCAAGACCACCGGGGTGCTGAGGGAGTTGACTTCAATAGATGAGACATCCATGTTCAGTCTGCAGGGAATCCAGGCCTCTAAGGTCCCCCCTCCTCCCAAGGTTTACAATAAGAAGAACCACTTCCACCCATTAAATCACAAAATGACAATACCATGGAGAATAAGTTCATCATGTAACTTGGGGAAACTCAATTCATCAGGCCCCCCGATCAAGCCTTCCCTCCCTCTCCCACCTGCCTGGTTTCAACTCTACCTCCCCCAAGAATGGCTCATCACCAAGAGCCTCATCATAGAGATTGCTTCTACTTTGGTACCCACACTTCATAAGTACCCTCAGTTGCCTCTGCCCCTCCTATTGGAGGGCCGAGCAAAAAACTCTCAAAGCCTTCCTTTAAGGGGAACCCGGAAGCCCAGCCAACTCTTTTATCCCCCCCCCCCCACTGATTGTTTGGTTTTAACTCCACAACCATCATCATTGCCCCCCCCATAACCTTTCTACCTATCCCCCTCGCCCAGCTTTTCCACTTCTTTT
This sequence comes from Trichosurus vulpecula, assembly GCF_011100635.1. NCBI lineage: Eukaryota > Metazoa > Chordata > Mammalia > Diprotodontia > Phalangeridae > Trichosurus > Trichosurus vulpecula. Next base: position 105,822,293 of record NC_050575.1, read on the forward strand.
TGTGTGTTGTCTTACCTCTATTAGATTGTAAGCTCTTTGAGAGCAAGGATTGTCTTTCTTTTTCTTATTTGTATCCCCAGTGCTTGGTTCAGTGCCTGGCACACAGTAGCCATTTAATAAATGTGTAATGTATTATATTGTATTAATCTACATCAGATTTGTACTCAGAGGAACTGGATTCAAATTCTGACTCTGCACTACTACCTGAGCCACTCTACCATTCCCTCTCTAGGAGTTAGTTGCTCTTTTATAAAACAAGGCAGTTAGATTAGATGATCTCTAAGAGCCTTTTTGGAGACTGGGGATACAAAGTGAGGAACTCTCAATGAGGAAACTCCTTCTACCAATGTGAATCTGTAAGTATTTTGCAACTTAAAGTCTTAGAGAAGGGGTTCTTAACCTGGGATCTGTGAATCTGGTTTAAAAAAATATTTTGATAACTGTATTTCAATGTAATTGATTGCCTTTGTAACCCTGTTTATTTTATTTTATGCATTTAAAGACTATTCTGAGAAGGATTCTCTAGGCTTCTTTACACTATCAAAGGGGGTCCATAACACCAAAATAGGTTAAAAAGTCCTGACTTATGAGTGTTGCCTATGGTACTGAGAAGTGGAGGGCCTTGCCCATATGTGGTGGATGCCAGGATGTACTGGAGCTAAGACTTAAATCCAGTTCTTTCTGACTTCAAGGCCAGTTCTCTATCTGCCTTTCAAGAAGACTATTATACTTAAAACCAGGGATGTACTGGTAAATGTTTAACAAATAGCTGTTGGGGGGGGGGGATTGGGGAGAGGAGTATGCCTATAAACACACAAGTTTAATTTGCCTTGTTAACATTTTATCCATCACTTTGAGTCTAGACAATCAACCAAACAATAAATCAAGCCTTGATTTATAGCATTTGCTGATTACAGAGATGTGAATGTGTGTACTGAGAATTTACCAATCAAATGCCAGGATGAACTGGCCCTAGCACACACCTCTACCATTACTCCTCTGAGGCAATCCACCGCATTTTGGTGAGCTTTAATTTTTAGCAAGTTTCCCATTTGTTGTTCAGTCATTTTTCAGTTGTGTCTGACTCTTTGTGACCCCCATTTGGAGTTTTCTTGGCAAACATACTGGAGTGGTTTGCCATTTCCTTCTCCAGCTCATTTTACAGAGGAGGAAACTCAGGCAAACAGGGTTAAATGACCTGCCCAGGGTCACATAGCTAGTAAGTGTCTGAGGCCAGATTTGAACTCAGAAAGATGAGTCTTCCTGACTTCAGGCCTGGTACTCTATCCACTGCGCCACCTAGCAGCCTATCAAACCTAAATTTGCCTCTTTGCAATTTCCATCTATGGCTCCTGGTTATGGAGGACAACAGGACAATGTTCTTCTGGATACACTATGAAACCTCTCTCCTCACTGTCCCAAAAAATCCCTAGAGTGCCCTTCCTTCTTAATGTATATCAGGACCAAACCTAACCTGGGGAGTTCTTCCTAGTATGTAATCTGTCTCACCTACTTCCGTTTCTTTGGTGTAAATGGAAAACAAATGATTATACCTCTTTATGCAATAGTGTATGTTCTAAGTCCCCTCAAAGTACATAGAAAAGACTATGACTTGAAGGACTTAATCTGCCCATGATTGAAGGCACTAAGGTTTTGAGAAAGAATCCAGCTTCACTGGGCCCGTGGGGCAGGTCCACAAGGCATTTCTTGCCAGGCATTGCTTTTCCTAGATGGGGCAGGCTTTGAAGTACCAAAACCATAGGGTTGACCCAGTCTGACAGAAAAATCTTTGAGCTGAGATTCAAAGGTTCTGGTCCTATATTTGTCACACGCCTACTCTGTGACCGTGGGCCAATGACTTCCTCAGTGGGAACAGTCATCCCTGGCTACCTGGTGTCCTGCAGGTGACACCAGGTAAGGATTTCACCTAGTGAAATCCCTGTGAAGACTTCATGAGACAGTGTGTGAATACCTTGGAGAGAGGAAAAAGTAGTAAAATGGTTGGAACACTGGGCTTGGAATCCTGGATTTGAATCTTGCCTCTGACAATGATTAGCTATCTGATGGTGAATAACCCACTTAACCTGTTGGGGTACCCACAGACAATTCTTTAATACTCTAGGGGCAGCTAGGTGGCACAGTGAATAGAGCACTGGCCCTGAAGTCGGGAGGATCTGAGTTCAAATCCAGCCTCAGACACTTGACACTAGCTGTGTGAACTTGGACAAGTCACTTAACCTCCATTGCCTCGCTTCCCCCTTTAAAATAAAAGACTCTAATGCCCTTCCTGGGGGCCTGACCAAGATAACTTACACCTGCTGGATGGAATTCTTCTTTGAAGTAGATGCCATCTCCTGGATTTCATGCTGCAGGGGAAGAGTTTTCCCATGAGCCCCTCTGTTAAAAGGAAAGATCCTATCCCTGAGGCCAATCCTACCTCCCCTAGGTCTGGGCCCTTCTAAAAGGGCAAATGGAGACCAGACCTTCAATCCCAAGGGCCTTCCAAGAGGTTATCACCTACCTCCTCAGTTATCGGATCCTTTAGCCCCCAGGAGAACCACCAGCGGCCACTCTTCTTGGGCATTTTCTCCTTCACCAGCTTGTCAATAGTGCTCTGAATGCCAGACAAGATCAGGAAGGACACAGTGGGCAGGGTATCTGCCAAAGTGGCTTCAAGGACAGGCCTCTCTGAGGAATAATCCTCTCAAACAAATGGCACCCACCCAGTCTCCACTGGAGACCCACAATGAAAACTCTTTCTGGATGAGTTTTCTGAAGCACCTCCCTGAGCTCTCAGGAGAGATTACTTTGTCAGGGGAGTATGAGACTTACTCCAGAGGGCGCTGCTTTCAAAGCTTGAGTGCTGGCACTGCCCCCCTAGCTCAGGGTACTGATTAACCACAGTGTTCACTGGTCTAGGCCTCGTGGTGGGTCGAAGAAATATCAATAATAGAATAGAAATGATATGGTACATGCTTGCTGAATAAGTGGATGGAAGAAGGGGATTCAGGAGCCCTTCCTCCCACCCAACAGGCCAGAACACCTTACAATAACCAGAGAGGTGATACTTTAGGGGAGATGGCAGGACTTTCAAGAATAAGGGACTCCCTATACAGAGTCACCAAGTGCCTGAGAGAAGGGTTAACAGAAATTGCTGTCCTTCCTTCTGACTCGTGACCCATTCAAACTTCCCCCCAAGAAAACTATGGATGACTCCCAAGGCCACTGTCCTCAGTTCCTAGGATAAGGCCATCTGAACCAGTGACTCTGTGAGCAGTTTCCTAGGAAGTACAGAGGGAGAAGTGATAGACAGACAGGACAAACCCACTGAGTCAGGAAGGAACTAGGTGAATTGGTTTGAAGGATTTGGAAATTCTCTGTTCTGGGATTCAGAATCAGCCCTAATTTGGAGCTCTATCCTTTCTTGGCTAATCCCATAGGAAGACTAGAGTTTTATAATGGAATTTCCCACTAATCCCCTTTCTCCTTGCTCTCCACCCTTCCCGAGCTCCCTGTAATGTTACCCAAACCCTCCCTATGACCATGCAGGAAAGATAGATGGAGAGGGAGTTCTGCTCCTTTACCTTGGGCAAACTCTTCTGAAAGGCCTGAAGGGACAGGATCATCGGGGCAGCTACAGCCCAGTTGTAATGCCTAGAAAGGGGGAGTAGGGAAGAAAAGTAACTTCCCAGGAACAATGGCCAAAAAGGCAAAGCCTGGCTATGGATGGGCTTGAGACTGAAGGCCCCAGATGAGGTTCAAGGCTGGAGCTCTCCATCCACAAAAGGACCCTGGGCTCCCATTTTCAGTTACTTTGTTTAGACTCTGAGAGGTTTCACATGCAATAGTAATAAACCCTCTCTCAAAGCCCAATCAAATGTCCATGCTGTGTGTGCTGTGTGATGTACCATAGAAACTTTGTTTCTTGAGACCATCAGCTGCGAAGGCCCAGCAGGAACCCTGAAATGCTGGTGACCTGGGCTCTGATGATACTTCTAAACAGGATAAGCATCCCAGGCAGTGTGATGGAACTGCTCCTAAGAGTCAAGGAAATAGATGGGGCAATAGAGAATCGTAGGTTGGTCTTCTCAAAACCATCATAACACAGAGAAGAGTGCAAGTGATTCTCCATGTTCTGGTATCACAAGAAGGCAAGATATATCCGAACAAACCAGAAATACCAATACCTTAACTAACGGAAATGCTTCAGTACGACTGACGCTGAACACGAAAATAGGCAAACCATAAGTATCCATGAAATGAACTGAAAGTATAAACACTTTCTTTGTGTTCCAGAACCATGTTCTAACAAAACTGGAAGCACATCTGACCGGTTATGGGCAAGGGTCTCATACTTTTTGTCAATTGTACTCTCAGCTCCAAGTCACATGATAATGTATACCTAAGTAGCACAGGACAATTTAAAAAAAAAATTTCATTCCTAAGCCCACATCAGATGAAATAAGAAATGAAATCAATGGGCTACTAAAATCTGAAGAAGGAAAAGTTGAGGACCCTGAGGTCACAGAAAATCTTTACTTTTTAATGCAAACTCCAGAAATCCTACTTCATAACAAGGAAGATGACAAAAACAGTACTGAAGTCCAATGACCTTGAAAAGCATATTTAAGACTGGAACTCTGGAAGGTTCTTTTTGAGCTTGATGGCATGAATCCAATTGGTAGACCAATTATACCAAAATAGAGTAATAAAAAAGCCAGTTCTGCTATAACCATTATGAACAAACATACTTAGCCACAGCATTTGACAGAAAAGCATAAAAACCATTTCTGAACCTGCAGACAGTAGTATATGCAGCAGCTGTTGCCATGGTAGGAAAGGTGGAGCTATCAAGGAATTTCTCCACCAGCCACCCTCCCCAGGCCACCATAGTAGAAGTAACTTGAGAAAGCTATTGAAGATCTGTGGAAAGGCACTGAAAGATCTAACTGGTACGGACAGCTGAACATCATATTGTGCAGTTAAAGGCAACAAAAAGGAAACATACGGAAGTGACAAGAAAAAGAAAAGCCTATCAGAAATTCTGAACTCCCTAAATCAGCAAGCGAGGGCCAAAGGTAAAAGGTTAAGTGCTACAAGGAGCTGAAGCAGCCCAAAAAACAAATTTAATAGTTCAATATCAACTAAAAACTACTCCAGAGGCTTAAGAGATAAATCATAGGTGGGAAAGAACATCTAAAGAAAGGGGATATGAGAAAATTCTGGTCATCTCCATGGCTGCAAGATGGGGACTAAACAAGGCCCCATCATTCCTTTCAGATGTACATAGCCTGGTCTTGACACAAAGTTTCAATTGAGGAAATAAGGCTAGAAAAAATGAGAAGACACATTAAAAAGAAATGATGGCTCCAAGAATGCATAAGACAGACCCAGAAGAAGAGAATAACTCCACAGCATGTGCAAGCAAATTCTCAAACAAATACCACTTTGCCACAAAGTCTAGAATTCCTGGAAGAAATGAAACAAAAATTTTTAAAATGACATCATAAATTAAATAAGAGCTCTAGGGGAAGGAATTGGAAGAATAAATAGCACAGTATTCAAGAATCATACTCCCTGAAAATTAGAATAGATTAAACAGAAATCGATGAATCTATGACAAGAAACATTAGAACACAAACAAAAAGCCTTTAAAAAAGAGAATTACCCCACCAAATTAAAAGAGTCAAACTAAAAGCTACTTCTAAAAACAAATTAAACAGTTTCATTTCATGGAATCTTCCTCCAATGTTATCAAAATGTTATTTGGCTCAGTAAGTGTAAGATTCTTAAAATAGGCCAAGAAAGGACAGAGATTGAAGCTTGAATCACAAGGTTACATGGAAACAATGGATAAAATCATATCTAGAAATACTCTCATCTCCTTCAAGCAAGACAAATGAAGCATAATGATTTTAACGCTGTGGTTTACTCAGCTGAGACAGGCATTCTAAAATCAAAACTGACTAGGAAGAACCCACGTAGAGCAATTAACACCTGTTCAATATTAGTCTTAACCTCAGCTTTCAAAGCTGTAAAATGGATTGTAATCATTTTGCGGCATACCCTAACAACCACCCTCCTGAAATATTAATAAAACATAAAGCCCATTACCCTCTCGAAAGATCGATAACTACTCAAAAGGAGGAAGAAACTTGACAAACATGCTTAGAGTACATGACAGAAAGACTTTTGGAATAAGCAGACATCACTTGACCAAACAGTCCTAAAGACTGATGAGAGGTACATGGCTTCAGACCACTGGACGGAGTTTATGAGATGACTAAGATTTAAGAATGGAATTGAGAAGACTCTCCTCAGGTGATTATCACAAGAACTCAGTCAACAATATAAGGATGAGTCATGCAGGTTTATTTGTGCAAAAGGAGGTGTTTGTGATGGGCATTCAGGACCAGATCATTACCCAAAAATACTGAAGGGAGATGCCTGAGGCTTCCAGACTTAGTGATCAATGTATACTATGCAAGGAAATGGTAGAGAAAGTGCAACATGTCACTGCAGGCTGTAAAAATTTAGTACCTACGAAATACCTAACAAGACATGACCTGGTGGCCAAAATTATGCATCAGACATTTACACAGATGTCAAAATTGACTAGAAAATTCAACTCAAACTATACTGGCCTCAGACCCTTATCACATACTGAACAGTTGCCCACAGTTGTGTGGACATAGCATTGACTCATAAAAATTTAACATTTTTAATAGATGTTATCGTCTCAAGTATTCATAATTTCCAAGATTTATGGAATGAAGAGATTTCAAAGTACACAGACCAGACTGAAACAATTAAAATCTTTTGGACTAAGGATGAGGGGCATTCTATCTTTGCCATTGGAGATGTCCTAAGGATGCCGTCAGTGAGCCTAGCTTACATCCCAATGTTGCTATTCAACTACAGAAAGCAGCTATTCTGTCTACCTGGGCAAGAGTCCACAGAATTAGATTATAATAACAATAGATTCCAATACTCTTATTCGATTATTCCATCTACCTGTGAAAGTCTGCAGAAAATTAAACATAAAAGAATCATAGTAGGAGAGAAACTTGCCCCAGGATGGGTTCTGTCTAAACCCTGATCCAAAAAGATGATAAAAATGCCATAACAATAATGACAGCTAATTATAGTAACAATACTACCTGACATTTATATAGTCCTTTAAGGTTTGCAAATCACTTTACACTCATGATCTCATGAGAGTCTTACCACCATCTTGTCAGGTAAGTGCTACAGGTATCATCTCCATTTTGCAGGATTCAAACCCAAGTCTTTCCAATTCCAAGTCCAGCCCTCGTTTTTGCTATTTGTTGTTCAGAGCCCTTCATAACCTGCCCCCGTCTTCTTACAGCTTCACTATTCCTCCTCTCTCTTACTCTTCAATCCAGTGACCCTCGCTTCCTGGCTATTCCTCAAAAAAGACACCCTGTCTTCTGACTCCAGGCATTTTTTCTGGCTGTCCCCCATGCCTGGAATGCTCTCCCTCCTCATCTCCACCTCTTAGTTTCCTTCAAGGTACCAGCTTAAATGTAAGAAGTCTTTCCCAATCCCCCCTTAATTTTAGTGCCTTATCTCAGTTGATTATTTCCAGTTTATTCTGTCTATAGCTTGTTTGTACATAGTTATTTACATGCTGTCTCCTCTATTAGACTATAAGCTCCTTGAGAACAGAACTGTCCTTTGCTTTTCTTTGTATCTACAGCTATTAGCATGGTGCCCAGTACACAGCAGGTGATTAATAAATGGTTTTTAACTGACCAATCACTAGACTTCAAGAAATGCATAATTGTTTACTGTTTCCTCTCAATCCAATTGCCTGTCCCTGATCAATACAATGGCAGGAAGCAAGACCAGTATCAAGGACATGAGATACTGTAGCAGCAACAGCAGAATCAGGTCTAATATGGAAATATCTCTAGAAGTTTGGTACCAGATTTGCCATCTTCCTCTCCTCCACAATGCCTGTCCTTACCCAAGAGGACTTTAATAACCATGTAGATGCTCCCTCATACTCCTTAAATCCAGCCACATTGGGATGGTTTGCCTCACATTTTTAAGGTTTTTACCTTTTAAAAAATTTACCTTTTTAAGTTAATAAGTATCATCCACCCCCATTTTACAGATGAGAAAATTGAGGCACAGAGGTTAAGTAGTTGTCTCCTAGAGTTACACAGCTAGTATTAAGGGCTTGGACTGGTCTCCTGCCTCTGAAATCTGATAGGCAGCCTGAAGGGCTCAGGGACTCTGGGGCAGGCTGCTCCAAGAATTCAGGCAGCCAGGTCCCGGGGGGGAGCTATTTAGGGTGAGTTGGCATCTCTCACGCTCAGGATTTCCTTGTGTGTTTCAGTTTATGGGGTCTCAGGGATTGTTTGGAACCAAGTAAGAATTTCACATATAAAATACAGAGTGTGAACAGCAGATGTGGATATATATAACTTAGCTGAACAGTGATGGAAAGGACAGGCCGGCCAGCCCTGGCAGCTGAACAAGCCAAAGGTACCCAGAATCAAAACTTCAGGCCTGTGTAAAAACTAGGCCTCCCTTCTTTGCAGAGATGGGGGTGGGGGTGAGGTTGGGGGAGGAGCTAGGAATGTGGAATATTACATAGATTGTCAGACACAGCTGACATATTGGTTGGTTCTCCTGAACTTTTCTTATCTCTTCTACAAAGAATACCTCGCTGGGCTGGGGAGAGTGGAGGAATGTATTCAGAAATGAACATGATGTGAAAAAGAAAGTGATAAAGAAAACAAACTGTTTTGTATGAGAGACCTGGGAGATCCTCCAATAGGCCCACCTTTCAGAATAGGTTCCTGCCCTGGTTTCCTGGACCAGGATGCATGTGTCTTGTTGGTGAATTAATTGCTAAATTCACGGGAGCTTTTTTGTGAGTGCATATTTTCTTAAAGAACTGAGAGTGCAGGATAGTGGAAAGAGGACCAGTCTTGGATTCAGGAAGATCCTGCCTCTGACACATACCAGGTATGTAACCTTGGCAAAACTAACCTCACCCCTCGATGCTCCCAGGCAACAAAAAGAGAGGCTACTGATCTTCATCATGGGGTTGTTTTTCTCTACACATATAAAATTGCATTTTTTTTTGCTCAATCCACAGATACTAAGAGCAGAACCATCATCATGTGAGAGTCTGAAAAATTTTTTTATAAGTTCCCCACTCCATTATTCCCCTCTCCCCCACCACACACACACACACACACACACACACACACACACACACTCTTTACCAATGAGGCAAAAGGATTGTAGGCGGCATAGACCTGCCCACAAGGTCACAAAGGCAGATAAGTAGCAGAGGTGGTATTTGAACCCAGGCCTTCCAAGTCCATATCCAGAACTCCTCCTATTATTTGTCCCTTCTCCTGCATTTCACTCCTAACTTCACCCGCTTCCCCAGCTTGACTGATCCTAGCCCTCCTGAGTATCATCCCCAGCTCCTGCTGCATCCAAAATGTATCTTTTGTACAGAGTAGGTGTCTGATAACCACCTCACCCCTACTGAATGGGGCGGGGGTGGGGGGTTTCCCCTGAGAAATGGAGGGAGGGAGGAATAAGCAGTTATACTGCACCTACTATATGCCACACACAAATGCTAAGTGCACTAAAAACATTGCCTCATTTGACCCTCACAACAATCCTGCAAGGTAGGTGCTGTTATAATCCCCATTTTACAGCCGAGGAAAGGAAGACAAATAGGATTAAATGACTTGCCCTGGGTCACACAGCTATTAAGTGCTTGAGGTCACTTTGAACTCAGATCTTCCTAACTACAGACCCAGCACTCTATGGAGCCACCTAGCTGCCTCTAAGTAAAAAAAGCTCCAAGATATGCTAGTCTCCAGAGGCAGGGTCTGAATTGCCATGAGAAAGGGAGACTGAGGTTGCTTAGCACTGGTACCTGGAGCAGGAGTAGAGAACCTGTGGCCTCGAGGCCACATGTGGCACTCAAGGTCCTCAAGTGCAGCCCTTTGGCAAAGGGCCTAGACCCTGCCCTAGACTCTGTGACGGACAGAGGTGAAAAAAGATGGTTGAAGAGTAATTAAGTATGTCATTCGGACTCAAAGCCATAGTTGTCTTCCTGATCTGGGCTCCTTGAAGGATTGAAGACATTTTTGCCCACTCTAAGACAAACACCTCCCATCTCAACCCCACTCCTCACAGGAGACTTACTTCATTCCAATTTTCACGACAAGGTTGGGGTCATATAGGATTCCTGGGTTGTCAGCGAGATCCTGGTAGGATATGGCATATTTGGTAAACTTCTCTAGAGGAAAGAGGAGGCAAATGAAAGTAGGAGAACAAAAACAGATGTGAGAGACCAGAGGGCAGGTGTGGTAGGGACTGAAGAGGACAGTGAGATAATCAGGCCATTTCTCCCCTAGGGCCCAAAGCAGGGGTGGGGAACCCGTGGCCTTGAGGCCACATGCGGCCTTCTACATCCTTAAGTATGGCCTTTGGACTTCAGTCTTCAGGTTCCTCACCCCTGGCCCAAAGGATCCAGCTGCCTGGGGGAGTGAGGACAGCCTCATACACCAGCCTCTGGACTATAGAATGCCCACCACTGACTTTTACATCAGTTGCAGGTTTCCTCCCCTGCCCCCACCTCTGCCTTGTGAATGGAGTTCCCTGGGTCCTTCTCCTCTGCTCCTCATGAAAGACTACCATTAGACCCACCTATTGAGATGTCCTGGTTATCAGCCAGTCCACCACAGAGAGAAAGCTTGACGTCATTCCCCTGCTCCAGGGCAGTATCAGATAAGCTGTCCGTGTTACTATCCTTCACAGTCGTGGTTGTCGAGAGGTTCGTATCTGAGCCGAAGGGCTCACTCCATAGTTTGGCTTCAAGCCCAATTTCACTGAGGGTGGAAGAATAAGCAGTGATAACTTACTGAGAGGGCTGGGAAAGGATCTGCTGCTACCAGGTCATTTGGGCTGGTGAATAGAACTATGCTGACTCTCCCAGAGACCTATCCCTTCTACAGAGTAAATCAAAGGGAACAGGTGCATCTTTACTAAAAAACAACTTTCTTCTTTTTTTAAATTAACTTTTATTTTTTAATTAATAAATAAGAGCTTCATCTCCCTTCCACCTACTCCCCTCACTGTTAAGAGACAAACTCAACCTCACCTACTTACTAGCTGTGTGACCCTGGGCAAGTCATTTAATCTGCCTGCCTCAGTTTCCTCAACTATAAAATGAGTTTTATATAATAGCACCTTCCTCCCAGGGTTGTTGTGCCACCAAATCTGGCACACAGTAGGTACTTAATAGATGCTTCTTTACTTCATTCCTTTTTTCCCTGTTATATATATATATAGTTGGGCAAAACAAACTCCCACATTAGCCCTGTCTCTCATCACCCCACCCCCAAAAGTCTCAGTCTGCACTCTGAGTCTATATTCTGCCACTAGACCCAGGTGGTTCTGGAAGAGAAAGGGAGGCTGGTGACTTTGCACAGCACTCCCTCACTTAAATCCAATTCACCTGTAAGTCATGGCCTCACCTTCCTGATGCCACGGCCCTCTTCGAGAACAGAGGACAAACAGCAATCCAGAGGTAAGTAGCAGGTTTCATCATGAGTCCTTTGGAATTGTGGTTGGTAATTTCATAGATGAGAGTTTCTAAATCTTTCAAAGTTGTTCATCTCTACCATATTGTTGTTATTGTATGAACTCTTCTCCTGGTTCTGCTTATTTCATTCTTCCTCAGTTCATACAAGTTTTCCTAAGTTTCTCAGAAATTATCCCTTTCATCATTTCTTACAGCACAATAGTATTCCATCACAGTCAGATTACTTAGCTTGTTCAATCACTCCCCAGTTGACAGGCACGATTTTAATTTCCAATTCTTTGCTACCACAAAAAGATTGCTAGGAGAAATTTTGTACATGAGACCTTTTCCTCTTTATGTTATCTCTTTGGAGAAGAGATCTAGTGGTGGCATCGATGGGTCATAGGCTATGCACAGTTTAGCAACTTTTTGGATGTAGTTTAAAGGCAACTTTCCCAAGAGCTCCCTGTCCTTCATACCAGTAGGAGGCCTGGCACCTCACCCCCAGAAACGAGGGACCCTGAAGCCTTGGGCAGTACCAGAAAAAAAGAATGATAAGACCTAAATTAATTTAATTATCCACTGCCATACAAACCAAACTACAAAAGATTACTTTATAGGGTTAGAAAAAAATAACAAAATTAATCTGGAGGAACAAAAAGTAGAGAATCTCAAGGGAAAACACAAAAAAAGAGGGAATGAAAGGAGGCTAGCAGCACCAAATCTCAAACTATACAATAAAACTGTAATCATCAAAATGATTTGGTACTGGTTAAGAAATAGAGGTTCATCAGTGAAATAGATTAGGTACACAATATACATAAGTAAATGAGAATAACAGCCTAGTATTTGAAATATGAAGACCCCAGCTACTGGGGTAAGAACTCAATATTCAACCAAGACTACTGAGGAAAATGGAAAGCAGTCTTACAGAAACTAGGTATAAATTAGCATCTCATACTGTATACTAAGGTAAAGGGGCACAAAGACTTAGATGTTCTGAACAATTTAGAGGAACAAAGAAGAAATTACCTTTAAGATCCATGGATAGGGCAAGAGTTCATGACCAGACAAAGAAAAGTGAGGAACACAGAGGATAAAATGGATAATTTTGACCACATTAAATTAACAAGGTTTGGCACAAACAAAACCAATACAGTTAACGTTAGAAAGAAAGTGGGTAGCTGGGGAAAAAAATCTTTGCAGTAAATTTTTCTGATAAAGATCACATTTTCAAGATATGTAAGGGACAGATTCAGATTTATAAAAATAAGAGCTATTCCTCAATTGGTCAGAGTTTATAAATACAGTTTTCAGGAGGAAATCCAAGCTACCAAAAGCCATATGACAAAATGTTCCAAATCACTAATAATTAGAGAAATGCAAATTAATGCAACTTCTAAGCTTCCACCTCACATCCATCAGATCGGCAAAGTTGACAAAGAACAAGACAAATGGGAGAGGAACGTTGATGCGCAATAGGTAGAACTGTTAAGCAAATCATTCTGCAAAGAAATGTGGAACTATCTCCTAAAAGTTACTAATGAGCAGCATAATCTATGACCTGGTGATACCACTACTAAGTCTATAGCACAAAGAGATGAAGAAGAAGAGATGAAGAAGAAAAAGGACCCAGATGTACAAAAGTATTGATATGGCTCTTTTTGTAGTGGCAAAGAAATAAGAGGGTACCTGTTAATTACTGAATACTTGAACAAGTTATGGCTATAAATATAATGGAATACTATTGTATGTAAGAAATGACGAAGGGGACAGATTCAGAGAAACCTGAGAAGAGTCGTAAGAACTGATGCAGAGCGAAGTGAGCGGAATAATTTATAAAAAAAAACCTTTGAAAGACTTAAAAACTCTGATTTATGCCACGACTGCAGAGGATTGATGATGAAGTACACTACACATCTCCTGAACAGAGAGGTGATGGACAAAGGGTGACATACATATATTTTTGGACAGAGTTAATGTGTGAATTAGTTTTGCGCGACTATGCATGATCGTTACAAGAGTTTTCTTTTTTCCGATGGTGGAAGGCAAAGCAAGTGAAAGAGAAAACAGATTTTTTTATTAATTAAAAAATAATTTTTTAAAAAGAGCCTCAGAGAGAATGAGAAGGATGTCACTACCTTTGGGTTAAGTAAAGGGTAGTATTAGTTGAACTCGAGGAAGGCAAATCTTCAAGGTGGATGTCGCTGGGTCCAAGGTGCTGACTACTCCTCTGTGTTTCTGAGTGCAGAGGAAGGAAGCTTTAGGCCAGGCAGTGCCAGTGTGGGCATGAGAGGACAGACTCCATGGCACTGGATAAATTCAGGACCACCCAAATATAACATGGGCTGATCCCAGCCCATGGGAGACATCACTCTGCCTCCTCTCTCCTACCTCCCACTCATCCATATTCACTCACTATTCTTACCCTTGTCCTCTTCACTCTGTCCAGAGGGATCAGAGCCTTCCTGAACTGTGGGCCCTTTGGCCGACATTATAGAGCCAGATGAGCAACGCATCTCCTGGGTGTTCTCAGCCATATTCTCCTCTTTGTCTTGTGCAAGGGAATCCCGGGCTGCAGTGAGTTTTCTTGCTATAAAGCAGGACTTTGTTACATCTGAAGGTCTGCTACTCTGGAAGGATGCTGGAGGATGAAGCAGGGAAGGAGAGCTAGAAATGCCCTTAGCATCCTGGAGGACAGTCTGAGACTCTGCCAATTTGTGAAAACTAGACCTCTGGAATATTGGTTCTTCCCAAAGATGAGGTTTGGTCGATATGTTACTGTGTGATGGCCCCAGCACCTTCACGTTCTCGCCTTTCATCACCTTCAGGCAAAAAAGCAGGAGAGGTTAGGCCAGCAAGATCTGACAGGTGTTTGAGGTCTGACAGGTCCTAACCCTGGCCCAGGGAGTGGGGGAGGGATGGGGGGAGGTGTGTTGGGATGGGGTTGGGGGTGGAACTAGGCACTTAGGCACAAAATAAACCCCACTAGTTCAGGGATTCTGAGGGACAGGAAGTTGGACTAGTGATCCCTCTGATGGTAACCTAGGAAGCCCCACATACCCTCCATCACTGCCCATGACTTTGGGGAGAGGGAGCTGTCTGGATTGAAACCTCTCCATACCCCCTTCTCCCAAAAAAGAATAAACAAAGTCAAGCTCCCACTTGCTGACCTGAGGAAGGCTCCCCCAGGGCCACTGCACATGGGACCCAGTCCTTGTGGGGTTCTGGTCTGCGTATGCCATCTCCAGCTCAGAGTCACTCTTGAAGCTCGTTAGATATTCTGAGGATAAACTGCCCGAATGGCTGCCAACCAAAGGCTTACTCTGGTCTCCTAGCCAAGCTTATCTTCTTCTCCCCGTTCTGCTTGCCCATGACCTCTAGCTCAGCTCTGCTCCCACCCCAATGCAATCTAGACCAGTAGCTGGCACAGCCCAGCACTGAACTTTCCTCTGGGAGTGGTCTTCATGAATCTCAGTCAGGCCCATCTCCACCTCCCTCCTCCCTTCCTACAGCGATCTGAAAAACAGTCCCCACTGAGTGACCACAAGCCTGTTCATTAATAAATTCTCTTTTACCTCTCCTTCAATAAGCATTCCACATCGAAAAAGACAAACGGATCTTTGGACTCTACAAAGGTGTCATCCGCAGTGAAGAAACTAGTAAGACAGGGAAACAGTCAACATATTCACCTTCCCCTCTTCCCTTCCTACAGCCACCTGAAAAACAGTCCCCACTGAGTGACCACAAGCCTGCACACTGATATAGTCTCTTACTTGTCCTCTGGGCGCGTCACATCTAAATAGAGATTGGAATCGTTGGGCTGTGCAGAGACATTGCCATCAGGGCTGAAACTAGTAAGAAAGGGAAACAGAGTCACCATACAGTAGAGAGAAGGGAGGCAAGGGCATGCTCCCACCACCCCTGGGTCTTATCACCCACAGGAAGACAGAGGCAGAGAGAGCAAGTGGTGACTACAGTCTTTGTGGGTCCAAAGTGTACCCCTGAAAGTCAGGAGGGGACCAGTAACACGCAGCCTGCATACCCACCACCAGGCCCCAAAGGGAGCAGGGCCTGGGGCTGACGAGTCTGCCCTAAATACCTGGGGATTCATGAGAGCAGTTTCCAAAGCAGAAACAGTAAAGTTAGTCTCTCTGACAAGCCTTTTCAATAACCAAGAGAAAACCAAACATGAGGCCTCTCTTGATCCTCCTTGACTGTTGGTGCCTTTCCTCCCAAACTGTCTTGCAAAACAACTATGAGAAGAACACCTAGCCTGTACGTAGCGCTTTAAGGTTTGTGAAGCGCTTTACACGCATTGCTTCATTCGATCCTCACAAGCCTACAAGGGAGGTAATATCATTACTCCCATGCTACAGACGAGGAAACTAAGTCACGCAGAAATTAAGTGACTTGGCCAGGGCCACATAGCTAGCAAGTGTCTGAGACAGGATTCAAACTCAGGTCTCCTTGACTCCAACTCTAGTTCTCTTAAATTTAACTACTTTATATATATTTGCATTTGTTCTCTTTATATTTATGCTGTATATTATTTATATATGTAATTATAGTCTCCTCCACTGGAGTGTAACCTCCTTGCAAGTAAGGACTGTTTCATTTTTTGTCTTGTCTTCCCAAGGCCTAGCATACTGCCTGACTCATAGTACGTACTTAATAAATATTTGTTGATTGAATGAATGATCAAGGGGCTTCCAGGGCCTTGGCATAAGCCGTACCCTCCCTGGATCTTTGGGGAGTTCAGTGTCTGAAGACGAGGTTTTCAGGCTAATCCTGCCATTGACTGCCCATGTGACTGTGGAAATGTCACCTATCCCATTTACATCTCAGTTCTCATTTGTAAAATGTAGGGATTTGATTTAAATGATTTTTAAGGTGCCTCCTAGTTTAGAGCAGTTAGAAATGGGATCCTGTGAATTCACAGGCTGGAGTCAAGTGTAATGTATCACAGGAGAGAAGGAAGGTCATACGGCAGCTGGGAAGGGGCTGCTGACTTTGTTCTCAGACTCAAGAAAATGTCACTTAGGGATTGACCACCAGGAACCTCTCCTTCAGGATTCTACATAAAACAAACCTCCTCCACAATGTTTTCCTCAATTAACATCACCTCACCTTGCTTTTTCTTTAGTATTTCTATATTCTTTCTGAATATATACGTGTATATACATTCCCTTAAATGACTCTCTAATTTATTCTATGTCTGCATTTTACTTCTCCAACTAGACTAATCCCCTTAGCCCTCCCCTTTCTTCATCACACACACACACACACACACACACACACATACACACACACCGTAATATACTTCTGTATCTCCCCTACAGGGCCAAGCACTGGGCTGGGTGCACTGTTGCTGTTGCTCAGTTCTGTCTGACTCTTCATGACCTCACTTGGGGTTTTCTTGGCAAAGATACTGGAGTGGTTTTGCCATTTCCTTCTCTAGCTCATTTTACAGATGAGGCAAACAGGGTTAAGTGACTCGCCCAGGGTCACGCAGCTAGTGTCTGAGGTCACATTTGAACTCAGGAAGATGAGCCTTCCTGACTCCAAGTGCAGCACTCTGTGCACCATGCCACCTAGCTGTAATATACCTGTTGATAATATTTATTGACCTGTATTCTTGGCCAAGAAAGGCTCCAACCAACAGCAACCCTTGGTCCCATCAGTGGACCTTGAATAGGAAGGCCTCAACCCAACCAAGTTTTACGACTGTGGGAGCATAGAGATTGATACTTTACCTCGCCTTCTCCCCCCCACGCCCCACCTTCCCCCTCATCCCCCCTGCCCCCACCGTCCCTCCCCCCCCAATGGTTTTCACTCACGATGCTGAGGACGATTCTGTGGCTGGTTTCACTTTTAAGACTATCTCACTCTGTATTCCTTCCAGCTCCTCGGAACTGGAATTGGGTGTTGTTGCTGGCACTACTTTGCTTTTCTTTTTGGCTTTCTTCCGGCATCGCCTCTTTTTCCGCAATGGGATGGCCATCTGTGAGGTCTTTCTGTGGACATCCTCAATGAGATCCAGCAGAGGGTCGCTCAGGATCTCATTCGAGTTCTCCACAGGGATAGGTGAGGTACGTAGGCTGGTGGGGACCTCCTCCTGGGGTTAGGGAAGGCAGGCCCAAAACAGTTGGGAGGATGGTCAGCATTTTGTGTGATGTATTAGAAAAGGTACTGCTGTATTTAGGAGGCTTGAATTCTAGTCCCCCGGCAATGGGACTAAATAAAGCCCTTCACAACCTGGCTTCTTCCCTTTCGCAGTCTTCTTACACTTTACGCCCCTCCATGAATCCAGTGACATTGGCCCACCCCATTTCCCACTTCCACACCTTTGTCCTAACTGCCCCTCATGCCTGTTTGGGTTCCTTCAAATCTTAGCTTCTTCATGAGGCATTTCCCATTCTCTACACACACACACACACACACACACACACACACACACACACACACACACCCCCTTCCAGCTGCTAGTGTCTTCCCTCTTACTTTCCATCTGCACTCTCTGTACCTTAGAGGTGCCTAGTTATTTACATGTTGTTCCCCACCCCCGCCTCGCCAATTAGAATGTGAGATCCTTGGGGCAGGGGCTCCATTTGTCTCTTTTTGTATCCTCAGATCTTAACTCAGAGTTCAGCACATAGTGAATGATAAGTTAACATTCGATTGATTGAAATCTCTCCCCTTCTCTGAGATGCAATTTCTTCATACACAAAGCAGGGAGAAGAATATTTGTACTATCTCACAGGGTTGTGATGAGGAAAGCTTTTTGCCATCCTTAAAGCCTTGAAAATGCAAACTGTAATAATGATCATTTTTTCAGGGGCCAAACAGAGTAAGTGTTCAATGAGGGATTGAGCAGTCATGGGCGTTTAAGGCTCGCACAACACTTTCTTGTTTGATCTGCACAAGAACCTTTAGGGAAACTGAGATGCAAAGATGTAGAGTGGTGTGTCTAGGGTCACACGGCTAATGGCAGGCACAGTTTGAATCCGGGTCTTCCCAGGTTCCTCCAAATCCAATACTTCACTCTTGGAGAAGCAAGGGGCCCAAGAGCTAGAAGGTGAACATCAGCAGGGCCTCACCCCCCAGGGACCCTATGAAGATCTCATAAAAGGACAGATCTATAGACTGCCCTGGCACTTTGGGAGCTGAGAAGAAAGGGGGGGAAAGGCAGGGGTTATCAGGAAGTCTCTGGCAACTGCAGGTTAGGGCAGTACACTCACCTCATTAGCCTCTAGCTGCTGAACAAAGAAGGCTTGTCCATCGTCTCCCAATTTCATTTGCAGGTCCACCGGCTTCCCATTAATTTCAATGTCAACCTGGGAAGGGAGGAGTAGACCATGTCTCATAGGTGATTTCACTTTTGCCCTCCCCTTCACATTACTGTCCATATTGGTTAGCCCAACCCCCTCATTTAAAAAGGGGGAAACTGAGTCTTAGCGAGGTTAAGTGACACACACATAGAAAGGAGCAGAGCTGGGATTCAAACTCAGATTCTCTGAATCTATTACCCCATTATCACACTGCCTGGCACAAGCTGCTGTGGTATCAAAGCTTCAACCCTGCTTTCTGCCCTAAGGCAGGAGATGGTGCCATTCCCCCAGTCCAATCACTCTGCAGTGTAGACAGTGTTACCTTGTTAAATTCCCAAGGGAGTTAGGCTCTCCCTCCTCCCATGACAATACCCAGACCTTGGGCCAAGATGGTTGAGGTCAAGGAGAAACCTTCGGGACAACCCACCGTCCCACAGACCCTGCGACTTACCACCTTCTCACGGGATCGCAGAACACTCAGCTTGCCAAAACGAACATGGAAAGGGGAACAGACGAAGGAGCCATCTGGTTGTCTCACTACTAGCACATCAGAGCCACCTGATAGTGTGGCAGGGTTCAGGCCCTCGTACAGTTCCTTTACTGTCACATACACTGTCTCCGCCAGCTGGCCCACATAGTTCATGGTCTGGCACTGTCAACAAGGCCCATGACAGGAAGGGTCAGCAGGAGGCCAAGGTCTGCCATATAACCCAGCCACATGGCTTTCTCCTAGTCTTTACAAAGTACCGATTGCTAGGTAAATTATCCTTTTTTAGATGAGGTCAACATTACCCATTGTAACTCACTGCGTATAAACCATTTCTAGGATTTTATAAGCATTACTGGCACACACCCATTGATAGTAAGCACCCCATTCTTGTCTCACAGAACTCTGGGACACCATTGTTCCTGCATGGGCTATCTCTGGGGTATCATAGATGAAGAAGTTAACTCCAAGGTCAAGGGTTCTGAAAGCTACTGATGGAATAGGGACAAGGGCAAGGCCAGAACCACATGAAAATCGGAATCAGGGCCTCAGGGTTCCTTTTCATCCTAGGAGATCACTCTCTGGGCTCCAGGGAGCCTTTCCCCAAACCTCTCTGGTCTCAGGGGAAGAAGTGATAATCCTGTATCCACAACTCTCTCAACACCTCAAAAGTCCATCTATCTCCCTTCTTTTCAGGGACCCTCCTTGACAGTCTTGGCAAGTTGCACTACAGAAGTTCAGAGCTACGAGTGCCCTCTGAAGGCCTCCCTGAACAGGAATCCCTTCTACAACATCCCTAAGTGGCCATTTGACCTCTGCCCGGCCACCAGTGACAAGGAGCCCACTACCTTCTATCTTCAAAGGCAGAGGGCCTCAGAATCTCCCCCTAAGTTCAAAGCAGCAAGTGGCAAAGGTCTAGAAGAGCAACTCACCTGTAAAAACCAGGCCACAACATCCCCAGAAACAGAAAGGTTGTGGAGGCCTTCTTTGTACCTTCACCACCTACCCCACAGGCCAAGTCTTCCTTTTCCCCTAGTACTCCATCACCCTCTCCAAGGGAGATGAAGGCCAGCCTGTTGTCCTGGCTTCAGATGCAGAAACAGGGCTGGGGGTTAGGATGCATTCACACCAGATCCCAGGAGGCTGCCTCCCCAGCTCTCTGCTCTCAGGAACAGCCCCCCACTTCAACCCTCACTGGAACCGGGGCCCCAGCCCTGGCAGCGACAGTACCTGTCGGCTCCCCGGACAGACTGACAGAGACAGATAGAAAGACAGACACACAAAGGCCAACGTCACGGGACCAGGGGGACAGGCCAAGCAAAGCTGCTCAGTCCAGCTGCCTGGCCTGCAGAGAGTAGATAGTAGGGGAGGACAGGCGGATATGAGGAGGCATGGGAGACAGCTGAAGCCACCCCACTTCCCCCACCAGCTCTTCCTATCCTTAGGACACAGTTCTAGGTCTGATCCTTGAACATTGGGTATATACAAGTATAGCAACAGAAGTCAGAGCCCCCATCCTCAAACAGCCAATGAATATGTCCCCTATGCCCCTAGTGGATCCCTTCCATCCCCCCCTTCCCTCTTCCTTCTGCCCTGCATCTGGCACAGGGTTTAGGTTTCCCTTCTGCAATGTGCAAGTGCACCTTTCTCTCTCTCTCTCTCTCTCTCTCTGTGTCTCGCTCTCTCCTGTAAAATAAGGAGGTGAGATTAGCTGCTCCCTTCCCACCAGCCTCCCATCCTGGGCTGGTGTGGTGTGGGTGACTCCACCTCTAAGTTGTGAGGTCACCCTTTCCCTCTGTGCCTCAGTTTCCTTCGCTGTAACATGTTCAGGCCAGACCCTCCGGATCGGTGCCTCCCGGGGGGGGGGGGGGTCTGTGACTCCCCTGCCAGTGGGCAGGTGTAGCCCCGCTCCCTCCCTGGATCTGTCCTTGCCAAGGCAGAAGGCCGTCTGTCTGAACTTCAGTCCCTGAATTCTGGAAAGTCGTGGGGCCAGTTCTTCCTCGTCTTGGGATCTAGACCGGGCCTGACCTAAGAACCCGAGGTGTGAGTGGTGCCGAGGCACAGCCCGGGGCCCCAGAGCCTTCAGAAACAAGGGGCGGACCGCCATCTCCCCCTCCCCCATCACCCCCACCCCAAGGCCGTTTCAGGCACACGATATTGTTTGGATTCAAGAGCAAGATCCACCTTGCCTCAGTTTCCCCAGTTTACAAAACAACATTAAGGAGGACTCTGGACCATGGACCCCCGCGATCCGGCAGGGCAGCGAGGGCCCAGAAGTCTCTGCGCTCCTCCACCAGGACGGCACACCTGGGTGGGGAGGAGGGCTCCGCCACGCCCTGCCGGGTGGGGCCGAACCTGCCTGGGGCGCCCCAAAGCCTCGCCCTGGGAAGCGTCCCTGAGTCATCGGAGCTCCGAGCCCGTCTAGTCCCGACTCCGGAATTTTACAGCTGAGGAAACTGAGGTCCCGAGAGGTCAAATCACTCGTCCGGGGCTTTAGAGGCAGGCCTTTGAACCCAGGTTCTCGGACTCCAGGGAGAGTGTTCTTCCTGCCGCAGTGCTGGCGGGCAGAACCCCACCCTCTCCGCCTAAACGGTGGGTGTCTCGGTTTTCCCACCCGTGAAATGGGAGCGGCGCTGGTTTACACCTTCCCGGAGGTGGGGGTGGGTTTGGACGGCGCAGGCCGATTACCAAAAGGCCGCTCTAGCCCGCGGTCTCTAGCTAGCCCGGGTGGGATGGAAGCAGGGCCAGTTGGGGGGGGGTGGGGAGGGAGGGAGGAGGGAGCTGCCGGGATCCCGTCCCCCACCCCTCCCCCACGCCACCCCGCGGCGCCTATAATCTGCCCCGGAGGGTCCGTCCGGCCCAGTGACCCCATCCCGGGCCCCCCGGCTCGGGCAGTCAGGGCCAGCCTGGGCCCTTGGGGGGCTCTGCCCAGGGACAGCGGTCTCACCTTTCCCAGGCCTCCAGGAGCCTTCCCACGGCTTCCGAGCACGGGGCCCCCTGCAGGCTGGGGCAGGCGCTGCATGGGGTTTTAAACCACCGCCCCACCCCCACCCAGAGGGTCTCCCTCACTGGTGGCCTTTCAGGCCTGAATCCCCACCCCCTTCACATCCTCCATCCTGGTCTTCCCCCCACCCACCCACCCCGCCACCCACTTGGAGGCTTTCTCGGTAACCAGGCCTCGCACACATTCTAGACCACCCTCCTAAATCCAGTATTGCCACCATATCCTGAGGCCCCGTGTTTGCGGTTAGATCCCGCGCTGTACTTTTGTGGCCATCATTCTCCCCCCCCCCCCCCCCCCCCCCCCCCCGGGCCTCAGTTTCTTCATCTGTAAAGTGATCGAGCTGGGCTAGAAAATCTCTAATATGCCCTCCTGTCTCATCCTAAACCTCGCAGCGGGGCCCTCCGGGGCAGAAATACACAGTGTTTCCAGAACCATCTAGCTTCTTTAGGTCTACAGAGCCCTCTGGGACTTAGGAAACAGGAGTTAGGGTCGTGGCTGGATCTGAATCCACACAGGTGACTCCAGATCTGACTCTCCTCCCACTGTACACAGCGGGCTCCCTGCCCAAACCTACTGAACCCCACACCAGAGGTCCTCATCAGGGGCTGTTCATCCCTCCAGCCTCTCAGCCTCCAAACTCTACGGGTGAGGCCCTCACAGCCAAGCCCCGCCAGCTCCTCAGGCCTCAGACTTCAGGCACTTTAAGCCCCTTTGTCCCCACCTCTGGGCCTCTCTCTGCTTGTGACCGAGATTGAGAAAACACACAGCTAGCCAAGTCTCCCTGGACCAAGGAAAGAAAAAAGCAGAGAGACCACAGATGAGGCTTGGGAGTAAGCCTCGAAAGGAATAGCCCATCTGGTTCCTTGCCCCTCGCTTGCTCATGTCCTTTCTCAGACTCCATCGCTCTATCAACGTGCCATTCTGACTAGAAGTTTTGGGGATGTGGATCACCCCAACTTACTGCCTTTTCAATTGCAGACCCTGGCCCTAGGCCAGACACCTCAGTTCCTGACCTAGAATGGACTTACGTACACATAAGTACCCTTGGGGAGCCTGAACTCTCTTCTCTCTTTCTCACCTCCTAAAAATTCCCGAAATCACTAGTTACCTCAGTCACCAAAAATAGAAACAGGTAAAGGAAATTCTGTCAAGGACTGACACAAGAACAGCAAATACATTCAGAGGTTCAGCCCTCTCCTCCACGCTACCCCCATTGCCCAGACCTAAGGGTAGATGAGTACAGCAGCCCTGGCATCCAGGCTGGAATTACCTGAAGTTTGTTTATGGAAGGCCTGGACTTTATCCTGCTCCAAAGTTTGTTTGGTTGTTTTGAGTGGGGGGATACCTCTGTTTCCAGCTTGGGTGTGAAATATGGGAACAGCTCCAGGTTCCAGGGGCCAGTTGGGCATCAGACAGGATATACAAGACTTGTTTTTGGAGTCTGAGTCTCTGACCTTAGCCTGGTCACTGTTATTATTTTAATAAGCATTTGGGTGTTTTCTTAGAACCATTTGGGGAAGATGGCCAGCCTCATGTTAGCCCAGCCTGCAGACCAGGAAGCTAAGTCCCTGACCATGGAGACAAAACACTGTTAATGACAAAGCTGCATTAAGCCAAACTAATTAGCCTCTTCTTTGCCAAGAAGGCTAAACACTGTCCCTTTAATTCTCCCTCCAGCTTTTAGCTATTTCCTTTTATTTGGGTGTGGGCAAGGAGGTAGGGGTTCTCAGCAATGTGGCCATCTTATGGGAGGAGGCCCTCCAGGACAAGAGGCCAGCCCAGCCATCCTCTGGGCCTGGTGGAGAGATAAGCAGCTGACCCAACAGGAGAGTTCCATCTCCCCATCTGAAAAAGGGAAGCCAGGACCATCACCAATGACACAGATAGATGAGAGGACTGAAAACCATACCCTAGGAGAATAGGATGGAGGAACTAGCAAAGTTTATGACTGCTTCAAATATTTAAAAGGCTCTGTGAAATAGCTAGCTCTTATACAACAATTTATATTTTATGAAGCACTTTCCATATGTTATCTCATTTAATCCTCGCAACAGCCCTGTGAGGTAGGTGTGATTACAAGCCTCCTTTTACCTATGAGGAAACTGAGGCTGAGAGATCACACAGGGTCACACGGTTACATGTCTGAGCCAAGATTCGATCTCAGATCTTCCTGATACCAAGTTCAGTGCTTTGTCTACCAAGCCAGCCAGCTGTCACCTAGTGTGGAAGAAGGATAAAACTCGTTTTGCTTGGTGCCAGGAGGCAGAAATAGGAAGAAATCAGTGGAAGTTGCAGAGAATGAGATATCAGTGACACAGGGAGACCTAGTCTCAAAAACAAAATAAAAATCCCTCCTCCGGCCCCTTGCTATTTGTGTGATCAAAGGCAAGTCACTTAATAAAATCATAACAGCTAACATTTACATCATGATCTAAGGTTTGCAAAGCACTTTTTATATGCTGTCCCATTTGAAGTTCACAACAACCCTGTCAGGGATATGCTAGTATTATTACGGATGAGGAAACTGAGGCAGACAGAAGCTAAGCGACTTGCCCAGGGCCACCCAGCCAGTGGGAAATGAATGCAGGTTTTCCTGACTCCCAAGTCAGCCATCCAATACACCATGCTGCGTCTGCCATGCCAGGTGATTATGGTCATTTCAGTTTCCACTACCCGTTCTGTGCCAATGATTCCCCATCCGACCTCCTCTGGGCCCCCTAGAGGCCTGGTTCTGAGCTCTCATCAACTTAAACAGAAGTTAATTTAATACTTACAGAATTATGGGATCTCAGAGTTGGAAGGGACCTCAGAGGTCATCTTGTTCAACCTAGACCTAAACAAGAATCTCCTGTATAATGTTAGGGAGGTAGCCTAGTACAGTGGAAAGAACTTTGGTCCTTTGAGTCAGAAGACTAGGGTTCAAGTCCTACCATTGACACTTGTGACCTTGGTCTAGTCACTTCCCTCCCCTTCCTTCTCTTTCCTGTTTTCTCAAGTGTAAAACGGACTGGGTTGGACTCTGGACTTTTGAGATCTCTTCCAGTTTCGTATCTCTGAGCCTATGATCCCAGTGAAGGGTTCACCAATCTCTGCTCGAACACCTTCCAGGGACTGGACTTCACTACTTTGTGAAGTGACACGTTCCACTTTTGGATAGCCTCAGTTGTTTGGAAGTTTTCTATGGTCCCGAGCCAAAATCTGTCGCTGCAAATCATACCCTTTGCTCCAAGGTCCTCTTCCTTGGGGCAGAACAGGGCCAGTTCAATCTTTCTTCAACATGGCAGCCCTTCAGACATTTGAAGACAGCGACCAACATTTCTAAAATCAAACTTGGACTACTGTCTCACCTTTACAGTGTTTTTTGTTTGGTCAAATGCTTCCACTTATATTATGTGATTCTGACCACACACACACACACATACAATCTATGATGAAGACAGGTGCGTTCTTATTGACATATAAGGAAAATGAGGCCCAGAAAGGTTAAGTTACTTGCCCAAGGTCACACAGCCTCTACCACACAGTGAGAGAACTGGAATTAGAACCCAACCCGTCTTCTTGACCCCAAACTGTCTCCATGTCTCCAATCACTTCTCTATTTTAAGTATTATCATTCTCTCACCTAAGCAAAAAAAAAATTTAGAAATGTCTTTAACACTTACTTCTCCCTCCCCCCCATCCCTCGGCTTTTGGAGCAGCTGGTGGTTCAGCGGATAGAGCACTAGGCCTGGAAACAGGAAGACCTGAATTTAAATCCCTCCTCAGTATGACCTTTGGAAGTCCCTTAATCTGTTTGCCTCGGTCTCCTCGATTGTAAGATGGGGATGATGATAGCACCTGCTTCAAAGGGCCGTTGGGCAGATCACACAAGAGCATATTTGTAAAGCCCTTAGCACAGCGCCTGATGCATTGTTGTTGTTCGGTCCTTTGGGCAAGTCCCATTCTTTGTGACCCTGTGGACCAGAGCATGCCAATACTTACCATGGGGTTTTCTCGGCAAAGATACTGGGGTGGTGCCTCTTCCTTCTCCAGTAAATTAAGGCAAACAGAGTTAAGTGACTTGCCTGAGGTCACACAGATAATAAGTGTCTAAGGCCAGATTTTAACTCTGGTCTTCCTGAATCCAGGCCCAGCACTCTATCCACAGAGCCATCTAGCTGCCTCTGGCACATAGTAGGGACTATATAAATGCTTATTCCCCCTTGTTTCCTTTTAGAAGTCTTCCCTGGGGCTGAACCATCCTGATTGGTGGGTTAGTAATTGGAGCCTCATCTAAGCCACTATATCTAACCAACCACAGACCACACTTTACATGCCATCTGGGCATCTATCAGGCCACCAGGGCACTTTGCCACCTGCTCTGCCTCTCGTGTAGCCCCCCTCACTTGCTACATCTTTCTTAAGAGGACAAAAATCAAATCGATACCACCATTTTGACTAGAAATTTGACTAGAAAGAGAATTACAACGGACCTAGTCTTTACTCACCCTCTCTGTGTCTCCCCAGACCAAAACTCCTTTCTCTGGCCACCACTCCCCACTGGGGTGTCTCCCTCCAGGAGAACATTAGTGCCTTGAGGACAAGGACCCATTGCACATCTGTATCTTTATGTACCTTGCACATACTAGGTGTTTACTAAATGCTTTTTCATTTATTCATGTCCAGATAATTGCCAAGTACTACTCACCTCTTTCTTTCTTTTTCCCACTGTTGCCACCCTTGTTTAAGCCCTTTTTACTACATACTTGTATTATTGTACTAGTCTCTTAACTGGTTTCCCCATCTCCAGTTGCTTCTACTTCTGATCCAGCCAATGCATGCTACCCGATAACTCCAATTCTTCCAGGATTCCTGATTTAATTGGCATGGTGTTGGTAGCTGGTCTTTGTGGGCTGTGGGGGATGAGCCTCTCTGGGCTAAATTGGGCTGATCCTCAGATTGTAGTCATATTATCCATGTCTGGGGCCATACTACAAGCCCTTCCTGCTTGGTAAGACCTGCTGTTGCACCAGCGTAGACTCAAGGGCTCAGGGTTCTCTGCCTGATGATTCTTTCTAAAACACTTTTATCACAAACAAGAGAGTTTGGAAATCTCCACCGACTGTAGGATAAAGCCCAACTCCTTAGCCTGGCAGTCAAGGCCCTCTATATAGTATGACTCTATCCTACCTTAAAAAAAAAACCCAACATTTTATTGGTGCTTTAATTTTTTTTTAAAAAAACATTGCTGTCACTTTCCAAGGATTTGTTAGACCTTCCCTTGAAACAAAGATATAATTGCTGAGCAAAACCAATCAACTCAGCAGCCACACCTGACTTCATTCTACAGCTATCATCTACCATTTCTCTTGAGAGGAAAGAGGCAGGCTTAATCACTGGTTCCCTGAAGTCATAATTACTGTATTGATCATTCATTGATTACTGTGCTGGTCAGAGTCCGGATGTCTTTCAGGGCTGTTTTCCTTTGAATTACTAGTATCATTACATTATTGTATCAATTATTCTTCTGGCTCTGCTCACTTTTCTTTGTATCAGTTCAAACAAGTCTTCCCAAGTTTCCCAAAAAAGAGAAATAATATAGAACTTATCATCTACACCGGAGGTCTCAAACGTACAACCTACAAGACAGTATTTCCAGAATACAGCCAGAACCATATTAAAATATCACTGGCAAACAGTTAATGAAAATAAATAAAAATATAATAAAACATAGATAATATTAATTTGTGGTTTTCTAAGTCAATATGTGGCCCTCAGAGATCCATTTTCTATCTCAAGTTTGACATTACTGGTTTGATACTTAAGTATATACTGCCCCAAAATAATTTTTAACATTTGATGCATATGTCTCCTATTTCCCCACCTCCAGAAGTCATACACATCTTTGCAGCATGCCCAGGGGTAATGCTCCATAATTACTCTGTTGGGTGAAAACTGAACCACCTTCTATTGGTATGCATTGCATTCTATATTTTCCAAAGTACTTCACATCAATATCTCATGTGAACTTTGGCCAAATTTTGTTTCAATTCTAGCTCTGCCATTACTACTTATATGACCTTGAGAAAGGGTGGCATGGATTGGGAGACAGGAAGACCTGGCTTTGGACCCCTGGCTCGAGCATTTACTGGTATATGACACTGGGCAAGTCAGCCTCAGCTTCCTCATCTGTAAAATGAGGATAATATCCCCTATCTAATAATATCCCCTATAGAGTTGTGAACGATCAAATGAAATAACGTTTAGGAAGCACTTTATAAAGGTCAGCTGCTCAGTTTTCTCATCTAAAAAAATGACAGATGTGGAATAGACGTTCTGTGACCTCCCTTCCACCTCTAACATCGTGTCACTCTTGGACGTGAAGCTTGGCTCCGATACTTGCTGCCTCATGACCTGGCACAAGACACCTAACCTCCCTGAACCTCAGTCTCCTCATCTGGTTCCTTCAAGTTCTAAATCAATGATGTTATGTCCCGGTGACACAAGCTGGGCAGATTTGAGAGATGAAAGCAAGGAGGCTCCAAGAGACAGTGATCATCAGAGAGCTTCCTCTTTTCCCTCCTCCTCCTCCTCATCTCACATCACTCAGGTGTTTTCCCTTTTCTATCTCCATCTTTAAACCTATTTCCCATGAAGATGTAGACCTTCTCCTTGCCAAGCCTAACATCTCCACATGCACAAGTGATCCCATCCATCTCATCTTCTCCAGATTTCCTTCGCCATCATCTTCACTCTCTCACTTGCTTTCAATTTCTCCCTGTCTATTGGCTGCTTCTCTATTGCCTGAGTACATACCCACATCTCCTCCGTCTTCAAAAAAAAAAAAAACCCTCACTGCATCCTTCTCTTCCCCCCCCCCCAACTATCATTCCATAACTCTTCTCCCTTTTGTAGCTAAACTTCTTGAGAAGTCTACATACAATGAGTACCTCTATTTCCTTTCCTCTCACTCTCTCTGACCTCATCCCTTAACTGAAACGTCTCTCTCCAAAGTTACCAGTGATCTCCTAATCATCAGATCTGATGGTCTTCTCTCAGTTCTTATCCTCTCTTACCTCTGCAGCCTTTGACATTGTCGCTCACCCTCCTTTCTCTGGGTTTTCAAGATACCGTTCTCTTCTGGCTCTCCTCCTGCCTGTCTAACTCAGTTTTCTTTTCTGGGTCTTCAACCGCATCACACCCACTGACTATGGGTATTCCCCAAGGCTGTGTCCTGGGCCCTCTTCTTTTTTCCTTCTATACTATTTTACTTGGTGATCTCAACAGGTCACATGGTTTCAACCCTAAGCAGATCATTCTCAGTCTTAATTTGTTCAGCTCTAACTCCTCTCTTGATCTCCAGTTTAGCATTTCCAGCACATCAACTGTATATTGGACACTTTGAACGATATCTCCTAGATAGCTTAAATTCGACATGTTCAAAACTGAGCTCATTATCTTTCTCCCCAAATCCTTTCCTCTCACTAACTTCCCTCTTACTCTCCAGGGCACCATCATCCTCTCAGTCACCCAGGCTGGCCACCTAGGTATCATTCCTGACTTTTCACTCTCTCTCTCTCACCCCTCAAAGCCAAACAGTTGCAAAGGCCTATTGTTTCTAGCTTTATAATAGCTCTCCTATACTCCCCCTTCTCTCCCCTGACATCACCACCACCCCGCTCCAACCCCTCATCACTCCGTAGCAATACTATTGCAGTAGTTTACTGGTTAGTCTCCTTGCCTTAAGTCTCTTCCCACTCGGCCATCAAATTGATCTTCTGGAAGCACAGGTTTCACCATATTACTCCTCAATTCAATCAACAACAGGGGCTCCCTGTCACCTCCAGGTTCAAATATAAAATCTTCTAAAACCCTCCATAAACTAGCCTCTTCCTACCTTTCCATTCTTATTTTTACATTCCCTCCCTGCCTACCCCAATATTCTTCCATCCAATGATACTGGCTTCCTCTATGTTCTTTGTACTAGATAGTCCATCTCTCAACTCCCAGCCTGGAACTCTCTCTTTCCTTCCTTCAAGTCTTCTCTAAAATCCCACCTTTTACAAGAAGTCTTTCTGGATCCCCCTTCACATCAGTGCTTTTCCTCTCTTGATTATCTCCAATTTATTCTATCTCATTTATACGAAGTTGTTTACATATTGTCTCACCCATTTGGCTGTGAGCTCCTTGAGAACAAGAACTATCTTTTACCTTCCTTTGTATCTTTAGTGCTTAGCACAGAGCCTGGCACAGCATAGATGCTTCAATACTTGTTGACTCACTTGCCCAAGGTCATTCAGATAATAAGAGGGAGAGGCAAAATTAGAGCCTGCATAAGTCTTCTGTCTCTCCCTTTAATTTTTTTTTAAACTAGACTAAGCTACTAGTCCTGATGTCTGATGAACCCCTACCCTTCCATCCTTGGTACACTGCACCTTTGCTAAGAAGGAGAGACAATGGAAACATCTGGAGCGAGCAGGCCCACTGAGACCCCAAGCACACAGCTGTGCGTCACAGCAGCATGGCATAAAAGGAAGAATCAGTGAAGGGGAACTCAGGGCAGGGTCCTACCAGAAACCAAGGAAAGGCTGTAACAAACCAGTTGGAGCACCCCTTGGAAGAGGGCCCAGGAACTTGGGTTGCTGGGCCTGGGAACAGGATGCCACAGTTTGGAGGCCTGGAATCCAAGCCTCAAGTTGTCAAGGGAAGTCTTCCCAAGGAATAGCTGCCCCACTCCCTTTCTCTTTCCCCCACACCAACCCTTGCTCATACTCCGCATATGGGATTTCTTCAGTCCCATGGCCTGCCAGCCATTCAGGGAGCCTTACCTGGGGGCTGGACTTGGCTCAGCGCTACACCTCCCACCTCCCACCTCTCACCTTTCACCTCCCAGAGCTGGCCTGGCTTGGGTTCCCATAGACCTCAGGAGCTGGGCTGGCCAGAGGCCAGACTAGACATTTTGGATTTGCCTGCCCTGCCCCACCCCACTCTCCTCCTCTTCTCACCTGCCACTTCCCGTGTTCCTTTCACCTGAGGCTGGCGGAGGAAAGGAAGGAAGGAGGGGCCTTGGACCCAGCCTTTCCCAGCTGCTTCCTCTGGCTCGGAGCCTCAGTCTGTACACCCTGTCAGGGCAGCTGCTCTCAGTCCTTCTGTTCTCCTGTAATTAAAGGCCCCAGGGAGAGAGCAGTGATGGATGGATACATTTCCTGCATTAGGGGCAAAGCTGCCTGCCTGCCTGCCTGCCTGGGCTGTTACCCCAGGCCTGGAGACTCTTCCCTATCCCCACCACCCCACCCAGTCTTAGGCCCAGGGCCATCCTCTCACTCTTATTCCATTCCCAGTTGAGGCCCGGGTCCTGGGTGCCTGGAGGTTCCATTTGGAGAGTCATAGAACCACAGAATTTCAGAGTTGGAATTTCAGAATTTCCAAGTCTAAAATTTATTGGTGGAAGGAGTTTGGGCACCTATGAAATCACAGAATCACCGGAAATCATAGAATCACAGGTCTTTGGCACATTGACGGATCTGCAAGGTTGTGCTAGATGCTGGGACTACATGGACACAAATTAATCAGTCACTATTTTCAAAGAGCGTACCTGCTACTGATATTGAGCCCATGGGTAGGGCCTCCCAGTACCATGTATTAACTAACTACAGGGAGGAGCCTTGAATACAGCCTCCATAAAATAGGCTGGGGCTGTTCCATCAACAGCTGGCCAGTTCAAAAGATGCGGACCCTCCCTGGTGGCCAGGACCTCAGCTCCAAGAAACTTATGGAAGCAAGACTTCCCTGAAACTCCACCAAAAGCTGGTGATCACAGATTACGCTAGGGAACAATCCTTCATCTAAAATAAAACTAAGCCAAGACTTGCAGCTGGCAAATTGGACCCCAAATCTTCTGTGTTGAGATCTGAGGGAGTCAAGTAACAGTCCTCAATAAAATCCTAGACCCCTAAGGGATCTGGAACTGGAAGGGGTTTGGGGGCTATTTCTTCTGCTCCTTTTACAGATAAAGAAACTGACACCTAAGGAAGCGACTCATATAATAAGTGTTAGATTTGAACCCAGGTTCTCTGAATCCAGAGCCCAGTGCCCTTTTTCCACTGAACCACAGGCTTGGCTAAAATAATCACAAAAAGACTTTTCTCACCACAGGCCTCATTAGGTATTGTTTTAAAGTCAACCCTTATAACAGTCTGAATTTTTTCTTAGAATTTTCTCAAAATGGGAAAAATAGGTCCTTAAACCATATGGGTTTGTCCGGTACCCGCTGAGGGAGGGGTTAAAACAGATATGGTGGGGTTTGAGTGGAGAATAGACTGGACATTCCCCACATTCCATTCCTGGCAAGAATGTGGAGGGAATGCCATGATTATATGCCCCTCACCCTTTAGCTTCTAAACCTAAGGGACTTGCTGATCACTGCCCCTACCGTGCCTTTGATGACCCAGCTACCTCCTTTGTCTCAAAATCCCAAAGGCCCTGAGCTGTCTTCATAGACTCCTTAGACCGTAAAGGGACTTTGAGGAGCAGTTTATTCCATCCCCTGCCTTCGGAAGTATCCCTAACCCCTCCCGAGAAGTGGGGCATTGGGCAGAGAGCCAGATGCTATGGCAGTCTCCTGCATCTCAGGTGATAACTAGAACCACGGTGAGAGACTACACTTCCCCAGCTGGCCACTGGAGAGCAGGTCAGAAGCAGCCTCCTCCCCTCTACTCCCACCCTCCACCTCTCCAGTGGATAGGGCCAAAGAGAATCACAGCTCTGGTTTTGTTTTTGTTTGTTTGAGGTTAAATGCTTTCTTTTTTTTTTTTGGAGGGGGGAAGGCCGGGCAATTGGGGTTAAGTGACTTGCCCAAGGTCATACAGCTAGTTCGTGTCAAGTGTCTGAGGCTGTATTTGAACTCAGGTCCTCCTGACTCCAGGGCTGGTGCTCTACTCACTGCGCCACCTAGCTGCCCCTAAATGCTTTCTTAAAAGCTGAACATTGAGCATCAATATAGTCAAATAAAATTGTTCATCACTATTTACGCTGGAATTAATTCCAACACATAAAGCATCAAATCAACTTTTCAGTCACTCTATGGCCTTATTAGGATTTTTTTTTTGGCCCATTCAATCTCATTTTTCTTCTTATGTGGTCTTGGTTAATGTACTCCATTTTCCTTCTTTGGCTTTTTTCACTTTGCTTTATTTCACAGAAGTCTTTTCCAGATTTCTTTGTGTATTTCTCATTTGACAGTCTTAATTGCATTAAAATATCCAATTATATTATTGTGCCACAATTTATTCAACCATTACCTCGCTAATGGGCATTTAGGTTGCTTTCATTTTTTTAAAAATTACATACAATGCTGTGATGAAAATCTTTGAACAGGTAGCTCTTTTTTGATATTTTTTTAAAAATAAGACTCTCCGAGAATATCCCCAACAATGGAATTATTGGGTCAAAGGGTATGATTTTGTAATGTTTATTCAACCACCCAGTCCTTTACCATGGTGAGGCCTAAAAGTGCCCCAAGCCAGCAAGCTTTGCTCTTCCAAGCTGTAGGTTCACAGGTGTCTAAGCTTGAAGGGATCTTACAGCAAGTCCAGACCCCTCATTTTGCTGATTAAGTTAACCCAGCCCCACCACGGAGAAGTCAATTGCTCAAGTAAGTCCTGATAGTAGTTGACTGAGCTGGGATTCCAGCCCAGGTCTTCTGATCTCAAGTTCATTGTTCTGTGCCATGCTGCCCTGGACACGTCTGGCTCTCCTAAAGAAGCAGCTCTCAAAGAGGAAGGATTTCCTACAGAGTTCTCAAGAAATACTGTGCTGGCCATGAGAACTGACTCAACTCCCAGGCACCCAGGGCTTATGTGGAAGATCTATTAGCCTAACCTGGTGGATAGAGGTCTCACCAGGGACTCAAGTGCTTCTTCTGACTTATAGTGCAATTTATGAGGGGCAAAGCAGGAGGAAAGGGTGGGAAGGGTAGGTAGGATGCAGGACTGGATGTCCAAAGGCGTCTGTGACCTTTGGCAAGTCATTTCACCTTTCTTAGCCTCAAAGGAGTAGATTAAATGACCTCTAGCACTACTTCTAGCTCTGTCATTCTGTGTGCTTCAGTTTCCCTATTCATCTCGCAGGGAGATGAGTGACTGCTTTTTCTTATCTCACAGGGACTGAGTTGGTGTTCTCTGAGATGTTTACAAGAAAGACATCAATAAAATCAAACCTTCTTTTAGTCTTAATTTGCTGCTGTCAGAGGAGAGTACCCTGGATTCCATGGTGAAGGAGAGGGGAAAGGACATAAGCCTTGTTCTGGGGTTTGTGCATGCATGCGTGTGTGCATGCGTGTGTATGTGTATGTGTTGGTGGAAGGGGGAGAGAGAGTTCCCACAATGGGAGTTGAAATGGAGATCAACTCAAATCACCACCTATTTATCACACACCTACTGTGTGCCAGGCACCATGCTAAATACGGGGGATAAAAAGAAAGACAAAAAAACAGCCCCTGCTGTCAAGGAGATCACAATTTAATGGGAGGGAGGCAACATGCAAACAACTCTGTACAATGTCATTGTCGTTCCTCCTTCCTTCTCAAAGAGGAACAATGACATCACGAGGGTGACCATGTGAGCGTGAATTGGATTGAAGCGAGGCAGAGTGTCGCAAAGTCACAACTGGAGAGAAAGGAAAGCAATAGGATCAAGGAGGACCAGGAATGGCCTCTTACAGAAGGTGGAGTTTGAACTGAGACTTAAGGGAAGCCAGGAGACAAAGATGAAGAGGGAGAAAGTTACAAAGTGTGGGGGACAGCCAGCAAAAATACACCAAGATGAGAGATGGAGAAGCAGCGAGGAGGCACAGTGGACAGAGCACGGGGCTTAGAATCAGGAAGACATCTTCCTGAGATCAAATCTGGTCTCAGACACGTATTAGCTGTGTGACCCTGGGCAAGTCACTTCACCTTGTTTGCCTCAGTTTCCTCATTTGTAAAATGAGCTGGACAAGAAAATGGCAAACCACTCCAGAATCTCCGCCAAGAAAAACCCCAAATGGGGTCACAAAGAGTCAGACATGACTCAACAACAAGGAGATGATAAACAGGCCAGCGTTACTGAGTCAAAGAGTATGTTGAAAAGAGTAAGACATAAGAAGACAGGTAGAACAGGAAGGTACCAGATTTATGATGGGATTTAAAAGAATTTTATATTTGATCCTAGAGGCAATAGGGAGCTACAGAAGTTCATTGGATAGGGGAGTACATGGTCAGATCTGTGATTTAGGAAAGTCACTTTAATAGCTGAATGGAGGATTTACTGGAGTAGGGAGAGACTTAAGGCGGGATGATCAACCAGAGGGATATTAGCGTGGGAAGGAGACGATAAGGGATGTGGGAGAGAGAACGTTGAGTTGAGATGTTTTGTTAGATTGTAGTTTGTAAAGGAGAGCCCTGTGAA
Organism: Trichosurus vulpecula; assembly: GCF_011100635.1. NCBI lineage: Eukaryota > Metazoa > Chordata > Mammalia > Diprotodontia > Phalangeridae > Trichosurus > Trichosurus vulpecula. The sequence goes on from NC_050575.1 coordinate 105,858,126, forward strand.
ATTAGCTTGGAGAGGAACGTCAGGGCCTATTGTTCTTCCAAGTAGACTGTGAGCTGCTGTGCCATAGGAACTGTCTTATATCTTCTACCAGGAGGCCTAGCCCAGGGCCTTGCTCTATGGATGTTTCTTGATTTAACCAACACTCAAGGTACTGCCAGTTATCTCAAGAGGTACCTTGAAATTCTAAATGGAAAAATGAAACAATATCCTTAAGGAGAAATGCATTGAATTCTTTTTTCATTAAATCAAAAACAACCAAAACTGTGTGTGGTGGTGGTGGGGTGGGGGCTGAGATGGAGTGGTGAATCCGTCCCCAGATACTCGCTTTGCCAAGCTGTTGTTGGTGGCTGGGCCTCAATATGAAATAATAGGGGTATCCCACATCCTCACTGACAGTTGTTAGGTCCGTTACCCAGAGCTCCTAAACCAGTGACTCAGCTAGGGAACAAGACCACATCTTTCCCTCTTGGGCAGGATGGAGGAATGTGTGTTACAAGTCATCTTTCTGGGAAGACAGTTGCTGCTCCTGGACACCAGAGGGCAGTGTTTCCCCTTTGGGTTTTTTGTTAGGGTTTTTTTTGTTTTGTTTTGTTTTGTTTTTTATCTTCAATATCACTTCCATCTATACAAGGATTAGAAGAAACTTCAGAAACCATCTAGCACAATCCCTCTCCACCATCACAGCCACCCCCCCCCCCCCACCACCACCCATCACACACCCTTTTACAGAGAGAGGGAAATGACTCATATTCTCACAGGCACTAAGAAGCAAAGTCAGAATTTGAATCCAAGCTGATTGACTCCACAACTTATATCCTTTGTCTCCATTCTTCCCCCTCCAATCCTTCCTATATATAACTGCGAAAGCCATTTTCTTATAGTACGGGTCCTTCATTCAAAAGCAAACATTTATTGGCTTCCTGTCACCTAGTCTAGGATAAAATGCGAACCCCTCAGCTCTCCACAATGTGGATCCCACCTATCTTTCCAGATTTATTTTGTATTAATCTACTTCATACCCTCTGTTCCAGCCAAACTGAGGGACTGTTTGTTCCCCAAACTTGGCATGCCATCTCCCCCCTATCTCCCTGTCTTCCCACCTGCTGTTCCTAGGGTTTGGAATGCCTCCACTCCTCAGCTCATGTGCCCATATTCAAAACCCTGGTAGACTCAGACCAATGGGGGCAATTTCCTTTCATTTTAGTAAAATGAATTCAATATATTTTCCTTTAAGTCCTTTTTTTGAATTTTAAAGACACTTTTTGAGTTAACTAACCTTGTCTTGGACATCACTGTCTTGTGATCAATCTTTTATTTAACAAACAGTTCTGGAGCAAGGCCTACAATTTTATGGGGCAGGCCATGTAGGGTATTGGAAAGAAAACTAGATTTGGAATCCCTGGCTCAATTTTTCCCACCTCTCACTCACTGACTACTTACTACCTATATGAAATAGCTGCTTTTCCATCTATCTATCAGATGAGAAGGTTGGACTAGACTATGTCTATGTCTTTTTAAGCTGTAACTACAAAATGGAAATAAGGCCTTTGGCCCACAGTGTGGAGGGTGTGCTGCTTCTCCTATAGGACCACCTTTCTCATGTGGCGTAGTGGTCCTGGGTCATCACCCACAGGGTCCCGTCATCATAGTGCCCCTCTTTCAGGGTCTTCCTTCCTTCTCCAACCCCCAAGTGGCTAGTCAGGCTTTTCCCAATGTAATTGTACCTGCCCAGAACACATTGACAAATTATATTCTATGCCACGTCCATTGTGCACCTTAACCCTTCCTCATCTTGCCCCGCGGAACTGAATTTGCTTCAGGCACTGGAATTTCTAGTTTTAGCACTGTTTTTCAGCTCTGAGTCTTATGCTGTCTTCTGGGGTGGGGGGAATTCAGGAAGAAAGGAGAGGCAAGAAGCCAGTGCATCACATCTTCTTGTGTACACCACACGGGAGAAGCCAACTGGGACTGCATCTTTTGAGTTCTCTGTATTCTTTCTTTTCCCTCCACCCCTCAGCTCCAGTCCCCCGGGCCTCAATTCTGTGATATTTATGCCATCCTTGTTTTCAGACTCGGCTCTTGCTCTCCATGCCCAGGCTAACCCTCCTCCCCCAGCCTCATCTTCCCTCCAGGGAGCCTTCTGGAACCCCTTCCTGGTGCCAGCCTTTGTGTGAATGCGGGCAGTGGTGGAAAGTAAGAGACTGATAAGAGGGGCAGGAGCCAGGCACTGGGCAAACCAGCCTGGGGCCAACTTCCCACACTGCTCGGCCTAGCAGGACAGAGAGGAGAGGGACAGAGTCCTGCCAACTGCAGCTTGTCCCCAGCTGCCCCCGCAGCCCTGCCAGCCCAGCCCTCTTCTGGGCTCCTCTCCCTTGAAGAGAGCATGCACAGCGCCTGCTGGCTAAGGTTTCATCATTGCTTTTCCTTCCAAAATCATTTTCACTTCAAACGAGAAAGAAGTTGGGAGTCCAGTTTGGATCGGGTGGGGTAACAAAAATGAGGGAGGGGACGGAGGGAGGAGAGGATGTCCACATATGCCTTCCCTGCATTTCTCTGTCCCACATTTGGGACATGAACCAGGAAATTCCACCCTTGAGGGGTACAGGCCAGAAAGAGGGTGTGGCCTAGAGGGGCCCTTACAGTGAGCCAGGGCATGTGGCTTCAATTCCTGCCTCCCCCACTGACTTATTTTAACCATGTCCTGCCCCAGCCCTGTGCCTTGGCCCCCTCCCTTGTAAAACAGAGACACTGGAAGAGCAGAGGCATTTCCGGGCTGGCTCAGAACCTTTGGACTGTCCAGCCCAGCATTCTGGTTGCCAGTGGTGATCCCCGGGGGATATGCCGTCTTTGAGATCCATCTTAAAGGTAAGGCATGGCCAATATCTCTTAGAAGTCACTTATAGATGTTTTTCATGATTTCACATGTATAATTAATACCATATTTCTTGGATGGGGGAGGGGCTGGAGAGAATTTAGAATTCAATTTTTTTTAATATTAAAAATAAAGGATATTTTTAAAAGAAAGGAAAAAATCATTTGTGATTATGGCATTTGTTAATTTCCCTAAACACGTTCTGAATTCATTTCTCTGTGTGTTTGTGTGAAGGCCTACTAGGTCAGTCTTGTCAGGATGCCAGACTAAGGCCGTCAAAGGAGTAAGTACTTGTTCTGTGTATTCAGGTAACTCAGAAGCTGACTGTCTGATTTTAGCTGGCCCATGCAATATGGGTAGGCCTTACCGGCCTCAATCAAAGTGGCTTTGCTGGAAGGTTGGATGAGAAAAGGGCCTAACGACAAAAGCAAACGTTTATGAAGGGCCCAATGCCACAGGCACTATGCTAGGCCCTGGAAATACCAAGACAGAGACTTTAATAATCCCTGCCCTCAATAAACTTCCACTGTCCTGGGAGTATATAACATGAACCTAGGAAGTGAACACAGGAGGGAAAAGGAACGTGAACAACTAGCAGGATCAGAGAAGACTTCCTGGAGGAGGTGGCATGTTACCTTTAGTCCTTAAATGAAGATAAAGATTCTGGGAGGTGGATCTGGAGAAAGAGCATTCTGGGCCAGGGGGGAATTCAGGGAGGTTGGGAGGTAGAACATTCAAACAGCAGCCAACTGCTGTTTAAATTAATAGGAATATAGTCCATTTAATAGGAATATAGAGTAATATGAAATAAGGCTGCAAAGGCATGCTTATGAAATAAAGTTAGAGCTGAAAGGGTATGCTGGAAGCAAATTGTGGAGGGCTTGAAATGCCAAGCTAAGCATCATAGATATTTTTAATATACTATTTTTTCCAATTACATGTAAAGATAATTTTCAACATTCATTTTTTATAAGATTCTGAGTTCCAAATTTTTTCTCCCTCCCTTCCTCCCATCCCTCCTCCCCAAGACAGTAAGCAATCTGGTAGAGGTTATACATGTGCAATCATGTTAAACATATTTCCACATTAGTGATGTTGTGAAAGAAGAAACAGAACAAAAGGGAAAAACCACCAAAAAAACCCCCAAAGGTGAAAATAATAGCATCATAGATTTTGAACTAGAAGAGGCCTCAGTGGTTGTCTAGTCTAACTCCTTCATTTTACAGGTGAGAAAATTGAGACCCAGAGATATTAAGTGACTTGCCTGAAGTCACGAGGCATTTAATGTCAGATGTTTATACTTTATCTTAGAGGCAATAGGGAGCCACCGAACATTTCTGAGCAAAGGAATGACATGGTCAAACCTGTGCCTTAGCAAAGATTATTTTGGCAGGACATCATGGCAGATTCCTATAACTTTACTACTGGGGAGGCTGAAGGTAATGGATGACTTGAGCTCTGAAGTTCTGAGCTGTGGTAGGGCTAAAGCTGATTGAGAGTCTGCACTAAGTCTGGTACAAGTTTGGTGAGCTCCTGGGAGTATGGGGGCCACCAGGCTATCTAAGGAGGCCTTGATCAGAAACGGATCAGGTTGGGGGTCAGCTAGGTGGCACAGTGAGTAGAGCACCGGCCCTGAGTCAGGAGGACCTGAGTTCAAATCCAACCTCAGACACTTGACACATCTACTAACTGTGTGGCCTTGGGCAAGTCACTTAACCCTAATTGCCCTGCCTTCCCTCCTCCAAAAAAGAAAAAAAAATAGATAAGGTTAAAGCTTTTGTGGATCTGTGAGTGGCCACTGCATTTCTAATCTGGGCTAGTTAAAGAGACCCAGTCTCCCCTTCTACACCACCAACCCCTCACCAAAAAAAGAGAAGTACCTGGGACCTGTTGCAGGCTGGATTGAGGCTAAAGTCAGGGAGTCGATAATCAATAATTAATCATTAAGGGCCCACTGTGTTCCAGGAACTGTGCTAAGTTCTGAGGACACAAAGAAAAGCAAAAGACAGTCCTCATTCTGAAGGAACTCACACTCTAACAGGCTTGGAGGCAGGAAGTCCTGAATAGCCCAGGAATATCTTCCTTTGGTTCCATATACTCTTGGGAATCCACAAGGCCCTCTATCCTATCAGGTGTTGATACATTCTTCTTTGTCTGGCAATATTTGTTCATAGATATCTGAAGAGCTGATCTGATCTGAAAGCAATAGAATTCTCTTTTGTTATTAATATCTTCCCAACGGGTTTATCTACTTGTGTTCAAGGTCTTTAACTGAGTTCTCTTCTTGCTGAGATCTTTAATAGTTCCAGAATTTTTTTTTCTTCTTATGGTCCCTGATAACCCACTTTCTGACTTCTTCCCCTTTGATGGCAATTTTCCTGGGCACTGGATCTCAGAGCCATCTCAATCTCCTCCCACACTGGGCAATTCATAGTTCACTGGCTTAGGTCTCTGCCTCCAGTTACTTCTGGGAGGACAGAACTTGTCCCCGCTAGCTTCTGGGCTCTTTCTCTCTTTCTCTCTCTCTCTCCCTCCCTCTCTCTCTCTCTCTCTCTCTCTCTCTCTCTCTCTCTCTCTCTCTCTCTCTCTCTCTCTCTCTCTCTCTCTCTCTCTCTCTCTCTCTCTCTGGCTTAGTGGAGTGCTAAATAGCCACACACATGTCCCTCTATTCCTTAGTTCTCTAATTCAACTCTGTTGGAGCACAAAGCTCTGATATGCTGCAGTCACAGTCTGGGCACATTTGTGCTATTTGGAACTCGTGGGCAATGGAAGAAAGGGGAGTAAAATGTAGAGTTGAATTCTGTTGCAAATCCATGGGTCACCTAGGGCGGCCTTGATCATGTGGTAGGTGGGAAGGGAAGGAGTGCTTAGTGAGTGCCTTAGGGACCAACAATTAGTCTTCTCTGCCATTCCTTTGTTGAATTGTTACCTTGTGTGTCCTAGAGACCATGGAGACAGCTGAAGCTGCTTTATCTCTGGTACATAATTCCTCTTTTGGAGAGATTTGAGAGATCACAAGGATCGGAAAAAAATGTCTCGTCTGCCATCCTGTTCAGTCACGTGATTTTAGAAGCCCTGAGCCTGAATCCTTCCTCAGTCACTTCTTAGCTGTGTGTCCCTCAGAACGTTACTTTACCTTCCTCAGCCTCATTTACCTCATATGCTAAGTAGGAATAATAAAAGCGTCAATTTTATAGGATTGTGAGGAATCAAATGAGATGGTCCGCGTAAAACACTTTGCCAGCCTCAAAGGGCAACATAAATGCTAAAAATAGAATCATTACCATGGGTTAGAGAGAGGAGAGACTAAAAGCAGAGGATATAAATAGGAGGCTATTATAATAATACTGTCGTGGTTGCTCCTTTGTTTTCCAAGAGAACCAATGACTTCATGGGGTGATGTCTTGACTCACTTGTGAATTGGGTTTAAGTGAGGCAGAGTTGTGCAAAGTCGTCAACCTCGCTTTCCTCCAGAGTCGTCAAAGTCCAGTGGAGGGACAAAAGCCAAGATGACTGGGGATGGTGATGTCCGAGCCAGTTCTAAGCACTCCGCAGCGCCTGCTTCAGTTGCCTTCATGGCCATTGGAACAAATTGTTCCCATTCCGCTGGGGGAAGTCTTCCCATGCTTGGGGTGGACATCCCCCTAATTTGCCTCTGCATGTGAAGCTTGCCAATTACCCTTAACCTGGTTTAGCCTGTTTGCTGAGATGGTTTTGCTAGGGTGTGGCCTCTGCACATGCTGCAGCTTCTTGGAGCCACAGGTAAGAGTTGAGTGACAGGTGACACCAAAGGTGGGTCAGCAGCCCTCACACCAGAGATGCTAGTCCTCCCTGAGCACCCCATACAGCCCCATAATATAGGTAAGAGGTGATGGAGATCTGATGTCAAGTGGGAGCTGTGTGAGTAGAAAGAAGGGGATGGATCTGAGAGATTGGGTAATTATCTGGATTCCTTCCCTTTTTCCCCTCCCTTCAACTTTGACCCCTCTGGCCCCAGTCCTCATAGATTTATCTCATATTTGCTAAGACTTAGCTTTTGTTCTCCATCCTGAGGCCAAGTCTCCTCCTCCAGCTTCAATTATTATCAACAGGATCTGACAACTAATGGGACATGTGGATTAGGAAGAGGGAAAGAGTCAAGGTTGACTCTGAGATTGCAAGCTGGGGGACTGAGAGGCTAAAGGTGCCCTCAACATATTTAGCGAAGCTTGGAGGAGGGGCGGACTTTGGAGGGGATATGTTGAGTTTGGGATACCAATGGGATATTCAGGTAGAAATGCTAACAAGCAAATGATAATGGAAAATTAGAGTTCAGAAGAGAGATTAGGGATGGATACCTAAATTTGAGAGTCGTCTTCATAGAGAAGATTATTGAACTTAGGAGAAATGATGAAACCACTGAGAGAGTATATATAGAAAGAAAAGGACCCAAGTCAGACGCATGGTGAATACCCGCATGTAGGGCTTGGAAGGTAGATGATAGTTCATTCAGAGTGGTAATTTCATCCTCAGGAAAAAAGACTGAGAAGGAACATTCAGACAGACATGAGAAAATCCAGGAGATAACAATGTCACAGGGGCCAAGGAAGAGGGAATACCTAGAAGATGGCAATTGACCATAAGTTGCAAAGAGCTCAAGGTGGTTACGTGAATATTATGATCAGAGAGAATAACTTCAGAATTTAAGATCACAGAGATAGCCCAGTTGGGGGTGAAGGCAAAATTTAAGGCAGGGCTGTCCAACCTTAGGTTTTTATTGAAACAATAGACAATATATTTTGATTTGCCATTTTAGTGAGAGCTCTGCAGTGGCTCAGCTTCGTTTACTAAAGCATTTATGTAAATTTCAAGGCTTGTAGGCGGGTAGCACAAATCTCACTGGACAGCCCTGATCTAAGGTATCACGTGCATATAATAAATGCTTAATAAATGTTCATTGATTGAGTCATTGCAGATAGCTGAGGTTTAGGTCATATCATTTGAGCATTTTGGTGAACTGGGAGGTCTGGATGTTTGAGGGGACATTAAGATGCAGATTGAAGCCCCCAAATATAAGGGTAGAGGTTGAAGTGGAAAGGAAGACTGTGAGGTAGGTACCAAACTCTTTGAGAAAGTAGGGGGTGATTCAACAGCCTGTGGATTATGGCAACAAAGATCCGGGCCCGGTAATATAGATGGATAAAGTAAATTTAAAAGGAGGAAAAAGTTACAGAGATACTGGCAGAGGGAAGATCTGGAAGTGGCAGTGAAGATTAAGACACAGGCCTGCTCCTTCTCCAGGCCCAAGGACAACAAGCCCAGAAGAATAATGTAGTGTCTTCTAAAGAGAGACAGGAAGGGAGCTTGGATGAAGGGGAATTTATTAACTATGAGGCAGAGATTCTGGAGGGTGTGATCAAAGGGGTGGGTAGAGATTGGTAGGCACTGGGGAAAAGGGCTGAGCTAGATGGGGAGGAGAGTGTAGGAAGACCCCCTGGCCCAGACAAAGGCATTCTGGTAGCATTCCCCCTAACTCTGCATTATAGCTGGGCTGGGACACTGGTGGTGGAGACTCCTGGAAGAGTATTGGGGTAATTCTATAATTGATCAATGAGCAATAATTAAATGCCTACTATGTACCAGGCCCTGTGTTAAATGCTGGGGATACAAAGACAGCAATGAAACAGTCTCTGCCCTCAAGCAGTTTACATTCTAACCAGGAGAGACAACCTATTCATATAAAGGCACATAGAAAATATATGGAAAATAAACACAAGGTAGTTTGGGAGGGAGAGCAGATCAGAAATAAGTTTAAGCAGAAGATGGGGCTTGGGTTGAGTTTTGGAGGAAACTTTGGATTCAAAGAGAATTGCATCACCAATATCAGGATGAACAGCAAAAGAAATTACCAGGCACCCCTCGCTTAGAGCTGAGGAGAAATGTGGGGAATGTAGCAGGAGGGATGTGACAGAGCCAGAAGAGAGACCACAGAAGCCTTGGTAGGAGAGTTGTAATGGGACCTCTTTCTATTTCTACTGCCACTTCCCTAAAAAAGGCCTCATTACCACTTTCCTGGACCATTCCAAGAGAGTCTCCTTCTAAGTCTCCCATTCATTCTCTCTCACCTCTAATCCAGCCTTTATGCTAGAATAATCTTTTTCATGAGCAGCTAGGTGGCACAGAGGATAGAGCACGGGGCCTGGAGTCAGGAACACTCATCTTCCTGAATTCAAATCTGATACAAGTACTCAGACACTTACTAGCTATGTGACCCTGAGCAAGTCACTTAACCCTGTTGGCCTCGGTTTCCTTATCTGTAAAATGCACTGGAGAAGGAAATGGCAAACCACTCTAGTGTCTCTGCTAAGATAACCCCAAATGGGGGTCACAGAGTCAGCTGTGACCGAAAACACTGAACAATAACAATAATCTTCCATCTTTCTACCCTACACTCTGACCAGACCACTACTCATTGCCATCCAATGAGTACTGAAATTTCCTGTTTCCACGCCTTTGCTTATGTTGTTTCCTATTCTGGGAATGGCCTTCCTCCTCTTCTTCTTTTACTTTTGAATTCCTGTCCATGTTTTAAAGCCCCCTCAAAGGCCACCTCCTCCATGAAATCTTCCCTGCTCCCTCTATCAGTCACAATCTAACCTAGGCACTTTGTTGTATAGCTTTCTAATTCACTTAACATATTTATTATCTCTTACTAGACTGTGAGCATAAGGGCACTACTTAAATTCTGTATCTTCCCTAGTACCTAGCATATGGTAGATACTTAAAAGATGTTTATAGAATGAATGAATAAATGCTAGGTGGTGTCATGGATGGACTGCTGTAAAGAAGATCTAAGTTCGAATCCTACCTTAGACAGTTACTAGCTGTGTGAGTCTAATCATGGCTCAACCTCAGTTTCCTCATCTGTATGTAACTTTTTCACCTAACCCTGAAGCATTTCATATAGGGGAGAAGGGAGAGCCAGTAAGTAGTGATCCAGGTCTAAGGTGATAAGAACTTTGAACTAGGGTGGTGACAAGGGAACACAATAGAAAGGATGGATGCAAAAAGACAGTGGAAAGGAAAAAGCCATGGGAAGTGGTGGGTTGATTGAATGTTTAAGACAAAATTATGAACCTGAGCTCCTAGAAAATAATGATACCACCGAGAGAAATGAAGGAGTTGGGAGAAGTTTGGGGTAAGGAAATAATGAATTTGGTTTTAGGTATGTTGGCTACTGGCAGAAAAGCCGGGCATTGCTGCACTAAAATCATTGATCTAAAGCTGACAGGGACCTCAGCCACACTGTCCGCCTCCAGATTTGCGAGGCCTTGGTGTGGAGGTGACAGTGGAAGCCATGGGAGTGGATGAGATTACCAGGGGAGAGAATGTAAAGAGCAGAAGGACAAGGGCATGTCCTCACCTTCCCTCTGGCTCCAGATGTGGCACGGCCCAGCTCAGGTACAATGAGCTCCTGGAATGATTCAGTAAAGCCCATATGAGCCCTGAAAGGAAGCATTGTGTGCCATGAAGGTCAATTCCCAGGGAAGAAAACTGAAACCCTCTTGGGGACCAGTGGGCAGGCGCCTGAAGCCAGCAGCCCATACCCCCACAGTCTTTGCACATAGTAACCATTCAATAAATATTTGTTCAGGGACTGAAGCCTTTCCTGTCTGCCCTAGGACACCCCTGCCCCACCCCACTTCCATTATCCCCAGTGTCTAGCATCTTCAGTCTCCCTCTTTAGTGGCCCCTTTCCCATTGCCTACAGACACACCCAATTCTCCCCATTTTGAAAAGAACCTCCCTTTTTGTCTTCCCTTTCTTGCAAGCAGACTTCTCACACAAGAACTATCTTGGCTCCACTTCCAGGCCATTACCCTCCATTATACCTTCCATTACCCTCTTTCCACAGTCTGACGATCTGATACCACCCTTCTGAAACTACACTCTTGGGATCCACCAATGACCTCCTGACTGCCAAGTCCAATGGCCTCTTCTCAGTCCTCATTCCTGATGGACTGCTTTGGAGCATGTGACCACCACCTCCTCAGGAAAAGTCTCTCTTCCATAAAGCCTCCCCGAACGTGCCAGCCTCCAGCAACCCCTCCCTCCTTCCCTCCTTTGAACTACTATAACATAAATTCCTAGTGTATTAGAGTTAAAAGTGGACCCCAGAGGCCATCTAGCCCAAACTGTACCTGAACAGGAATTTACTGTATGCCAAACAAATGGTCATGTAGCTTTAAGACCTACAGTGATGAGGAGCTCACTACCTGATGAAGCATTCACACTTTGTGACTCTGATTGTTAGGGAAAATCTCCCAACATATTGTCTAGACCATTGATTTGACCCTAATAATATTTACTGCCTCTAATAGTTATTTAATTTGATGTGCTTTATGACTTATTTTCCTATATAGAACATCTGTGTTATGGAAGGACAAAGCTATACCTAGGGTGGGGAGACCAGACCTTTTCCTCCAATTATCAATGGGATGGGGGGATGGGGATGGCAAAGGACCACTTCCTCCTCCTCCCCAACCTCCCCTACCTAGGTCTCTGTGGACCCTGAACCGTGAGGTGCCACAAGAGTCAGGCCCATCTCTCACTCCATTACCATGTCCCTCTGAATCCTATAACTACATCCTGGAGCAGCATGTATCTGCTCCATGAGGATATTGCTCCTCTCCTGGGACCAACCCTCCATCATGAGTGTTTGTCCCTCTCCCCACCCCATACCTATTACCTCCTTCCCCTTCTTCCAAGGGGGTTGTCCAGTATAACCCAACCCATCCAGGATGAGCTAAACTCTGCTCCTTGCCTCCTCTCTCCCCTTTACCTCCTCTGTGAGGTTACCTGACATGACTATACCACAGGGCTTCTGTCCCTCCCCTGGGGACCATCTTTAGTGAGGGTCTGCTCGTCTCTTGTCCAATCGTTGTACTTCCAAACTGCTCTGTTCCCCTCCCCCACCTCCTCCAGAGGATTAACCTGTGGGACTGCACTTGACCAGAATAAACTATCTTTGATGCCTCTTCTCCTTCCCCAACCCTGCTTCAAGGGGATTGTCCAGTGAGGCTACAGTGGCATGGGGACTTTCCCCTCCGTACCTCCACCTTCTCTTCTTTCCTGCATTGCCCAGGAAGGCCATCCTTTGTCATTTCTCTCCCCCTTCCTCCAAGTCTTTCCCGGGCACCAGAATCCCAGCCTATGGTTCTGTGGAAATGGAATGGCATTTGGGAGTACTGGCTCTGACATTGGCTTACTGTGTGACTTTGTGCAAACCACTTAACCTCCTCGGACCCAGGTTCCTGATCTGTAATATGAGTACAGTAACATGTCCACTGTCTACTGAGTTGTTGTGAGGGAAAGCACAGTACACATCTTAAAGAGGGTAGGGAGTTGGGGGGTTGGGAAGGAAACAAGTATTTATTAAACACCTACTATGTGCCAGGTACTAAGCTAAGCACTTTACAAATACTAGCTCATGTGTTCCTTACAACAACCTCAGGAGGTAGGTGCTATTACTATCCCCAGACAGGGGTTAAGTGACTTGCCCAGGGTCACTTAGCTAGTAAGTTTTTGAAGTCACATTTGAACTCAGGCCCAGAGTTCTATCCACTGTGCCACCTTGTTGCCCTTAAGGGTAACTTAAGGCTATAGAAATGTGAGCAAGAGAGCAGATGCCAGATGCTCTCTTACCCCCAAGTCCCTGTCCTCCATTGTAACCAGGTGCTCAATAAACTCTTACTAATTGGAGTCAGACACCTGAATTTGAGTCCAGTCTCTGCCACTTATTAAATTAAATCCCTTATGTGATTTTTGACAAGTCCTTTCCTCTCTCCAGGCCTCAGTTCCCCCATCTATAAAAAAAGAGGGTTGGATGAGATGGCCTGTGAGGTCCTTTTTAGTTCTAAATGTATGATCCTATGTTAGACTGATGACTCCATGAGACTATGAACAAGTCAGGGCTTGATTAAAATTATTTAAAATTTAAATCAATTTAATAAATAAAACTTAATGATTATTTTTTATCTTTCTATCCTTTGTCATTGTTCCTTATCAATTGTTCTTTTTCTAGAGCCATGGTAACTGGATTTTTATCTAAATCCAAGTAGGCCTTTGTTAATTTTTAAATTTAAAAAAGTTGGTTTTTTAAAAAAATCAATTAATGGGCCCTCATCCTGCCAGCAGGAGATCTCAATCTGGCTGTGGCAGGGCCAGGATCAGGCAGTCAGAATCACAGCCTCAGAATAGCTGGCCATCATAGAGCTCTTCAACATTCACAAAGCATTTGACATGCACTCTCCTGTATGATCCTCAAAGCAGTCCTGTGAAATAGGTTCTATTATTAAACTCATTTTATAATGACCTCAAAGGCTCATAGCTCTAGAGCTTGAAGGCACTTTGTAGGCCATCATGCCCAGCTTACAGACGAGGAAACCACGGCCCAGAGAAGTTAAATGACTCGCCCATGATCACTGAGCTAATAAATGTCAGAGCCAGGCTTTATAACCGGGTCTTTCCTTCCTGGCCCTTTCCACCGTGTGATGCTACAGAAATATTTCAAAGCCTCATGAATGTCCCAGTTCCAGGGCAAGCTCTTTTTCTTACAACATCGGAGCGGGGGTGGGGGGTGAGGGGGTGAATGTGGACAGTGACAGCCCAGGGCCTAGGAATTTGAGATGCTGATTCAGGTGGAGTGTTTGGGCAGGCCATCGGCTAAGGGTGCTGAACCAGTCAAAGGGAGCTTCCTTCCTGAGTTGCTACCATCCCAGGGACTCCAGCTGGAGCCTGTGTGTGTGGGGGTTGATAAAATGTTCAGTGGGGTGGTTGGGAAGGCCTGTTTGTGTCCTACAGATTTTTAAAAACATCTGCTTAGGAAAAATATGCAGAGATTGAGCCTACTGGAAGAGCAAGGTGAAGGCAAATCCAGGCAATGGCTTAGCCCAGAGGCTGCTGGACTGGGGGAGCCTAGCCGCTAGAGCAGGGGACCCAGAAACTGGGGGGAGGGAGGATAAGGAGAAAGGGAGACAATAGAATACGCATAGCAAGGGACTCTCTAATTGCTATATTAGTGTCTGAAATTCTCCCCAATGAACACCATCCTTCTGGACAGAAAGGTAATGAAGGGAGGCTTGTTTGTGCCCAAATGGGGGCACACTTAATAGCCTTGTCTCGCAGATAGGGAAACTGAGGCCAAGAGGAAAAATGGCTTGTTCAAAGTGACATGAGGAGTGAAGGCAGCTCTAGAACAAGGGGGTGGGGGATCAGGGAGTGAGGAGTGGAAGGAATCCTAGACTAAGAGTCAGGAAAACCGGGTTCTATTTCCAGTTTTGCCACTGGTTTGATACACAGCTTCTAAAGGCTGAGCAGCCCACCCAGGGAGATCAGAGCAAAGCTGCTGTAAAGATGTTCCATCAGAACTCCACTCTGGGCCTGAAGCCTTCCCCACATCCCTTTGGGAGAGGCTGGAATCTCTGGTAGAAGAGAGACTAAGGGCTGGACTCTGGCTTCAGGCACATGGTTAGGGTACATTGTACAAGGGTCACTTTTCTGATAACTCTTCTCAGTTGGACCTCTAGTGGGAGGGAGCCTCAAGAGACAACAGGAGCTAAGAGGACTCCAAGGCCACCCAGCTGGAGGTCTTTTGGCAGAAGCATCACTGGCAGAGGAAGCTAGCAGACCCAAACCACCCAACAAAGCAAGGTATCAAACGAGAAACATTTCAGAGCAGGACAAGAGGAAAGAGCCTGGGACTCTAGAGTCAGGAGAACTGGGTTTGAGAGCTAGCTCTGATACTCCCTAACTCTGTGACCTTGGGCTAGCACCCTCACCTCTCTATGACTCAGTTTCCTTATCTCTAAGTGGGAATAGCCATACTCCTGCTGTCTGTCTCACAAGGTGGTTGTGAAGAATGAGCTGTGTGATATAGAAATGTTGACACGGACTAGGGCCTATAGAAATTTCCTTCTTGCATATAAATCTTGGTTAATTCACTTGGGCTGAATGTGTGGAGTATGGGAGGAGGGGAAGAAAGCTGGCCCAGCCCAGCCAACACCCGGAGATGCTTAGAGCCCATTGTTAAATATTCAATGAGAGCATTTACACTTCAGAAATCAGCAAATGTGATGCGTGGGACTTGAATTAACATTTTGTTGATTATCTAGATATAAGAGAATGATGGAGAAAATGTTAACAATGCAAATTAAACTTAAGAAGTATGTCCTGCATATTTTTTAAAAAATAAAACAATTGTTAAATATTTAGCGGCACGCTCCTGGCTCTGCCCTTTATTATCTCAAGTATGATGATATATGCTGACCTTAAGGTGCTATATAAATGTCAATTGTTGTTATGATATGTTATAACTGTCATTTCATTCTCACATTTTTGGTAGGGTTCAGACAGACATGGCCTAAGTATTATTCTCTTATATTTAAGGTATTGCAGACTATCATTACTATTATTAATTCAGTTTCCTGGTTTTTGATGGAGTTAAGATAGAAACACACTGGACAAGTTGCTATCCTGCTGTTATTTCTTATTGTTCAATGATCCATTGTCCATTGCATAGATAAATGAAATGGTTGCTTTTCATAATTGAATAAAAGTATTAGGATGTAAACATCCTTTGTGGGGTTTGGTAAAACTCCAATAGCAGACAGGACAACAGAGATGAGCAGTATTTCATTCTGTTCTCACGTATTATTTTGACCTCCAGCACTTCTTTTTGTTCTTTGAAGCTTGTATATTATGAGCATTTGGGATGGTGACATCTATTTAAAATGTTTTTCTTAAGTTTTTATGGATCAATGTTATGTGGGGGCGATTGTGAACAACAATTCAATGTGCGATAATGATTCGGTTCCAGTACAGTTTATTGATTGAGGTCTGAATTTGCAGGATGAAGATTTCATATTGGTCTGTCATTACATAAAAGAGAGGGAGTTTCTGATGCATAATTCTAGCTATTTCTTGCTAAGTAGGTGCTAAATTTTTAGAGAAATAATGTGTTGTATACTCTCCACCATTTCCTTACATAAATCTGAGCTTTTAAGGACAAGCCTTTTGTAGTTTCTGATGTCAAAGACCTCAACTGTCCTTCATTTCCACAAATACATCTTCATGATGCAGGTGTTTGTCCAGTCCTTTGTTGACATATTATTGACTGAGTTCATGTGGATATTTAACTATAGAGAACCTTTCGATCCCACTGTTGGATTTTAATAGTTCGATAGGCTCCATCCAGAGGTAAACCACTTTTGGTTGTAATCAAGAAATCCAATGGCATGTGCCTGTTATCATCCTTTTATATGGCTTTGCAGAGTGATGCCTGTCTGTTCCAAAGGTACTTCTGTAGGACTTAGATCTCTAAGAATATCTATAAAGCCTCTTCCTCCTTTCTGATGTCAAAGTGTTGCTCCTGTTATAGCTACCTTAGATGGCTGCTGTTTCGTTAATATAGTATAAGTATTTGTTAGAATACTTTCCAAATCTGTTAAATTCCATTTAAAAATTCTAAGGGTGTACATAAAAATTGGTATTGTGTAAGTACTAATTGCTTTCAATATGTTCTTCCCATTCAGCTTTGATTTCAGGATGCCAGTGAGTCTCATAACATATTTAGCCACTGCTTTCTGCTTAATAGTGTTATGCTGAATACATTTTCCCTGGGGAAAATCAAGGTATTTGTACATATTTCTTTCATCCATTGGTTCAATGGGACTTCCAGATTCAAGATCTAAACCTTTAGTTTCTGTCTTTCCGTGGTGTATATTAAAAACTTCATAATGTTGAGTCCAGATGATATTTTAATGTTGTTGGAGTATCTACAATATAAAACAGCTGTTTAACCTGTTGTCATTGTTTTTAGGAAAGCTAACTTGTTTTCATGCATATATACATATATATGTACATACATACCTATACATATGTGTGTATTCATGTGTGTACATAATATATATATATATATATATATATATAGATATAGATATGCCAAGTGCTTAATAAGATGTTTTGCTTCAATTCCTTTATTTGGAACCCATGTGCCTTCAGCTTGGGACTTGTACTAGTGCCAGAGAGGCATCAAATCAGCCCAGTTCTTTTTTTTATAATGACAGTTTTGTATTGAATACAGCTCAGTGGGGAAGGTGGAGAAGTGGCATGAGAAAAAGTAAAAGTTGATATGGTGAGCAAGGATCCATCAGAGGCACAGAGGAGAGGGAGGAAAGGGTAGGATTTTCTAGAGTGAGCAGTCATCCTTGAAAGAGTCAGCCAAGTTGGTCTAGGACTCATAGGTTCCAAAAGTGGACAATATTGCCGCCTGGGGAACACTGAGATGATGGGGAGGGGGCGGTAGTAGCCTTGAGTGCAATTGAGGGGGGCTGAATAAAAATAAGGGGGTGGAAGCATAAAGAAAGAAGAGAAGAAAATTTTGAAAAACTGTTTGTACATGTTTCATTTGTTGTGTAACAGAGTTAAAGTCATAGTGATTACACTATTTTCTAAATAAACACACAAAATGCTAGTTATAACCTATCAGTGGTCAAGTCCATTGGCAGGTCTTAACAAGCAAATGTTGGCAAGTGAGTGTCACGCATTGTTGTAAAGTCCAGCTTGCATGGGCAGGAATATGTGCATGTAATGACTTGTTTACAATATGATATTATACAGTTACATGATACAATATTACATCATCAAAATTTCAATGCAGGAAAAACCATAAATTTACAATAAATTATTAAATTTAAGGTGCATCATTTTTAAAAAAAATTATGGTTTTTTGAAATGATGCAAATTTCAAAAAAAAATCTTTAAAGTGTTAAAGAAAGTAGACTTCCAAAGGGGCACTGAGTAATTTTTTTAAAGGGGGTGGTAGGACAAATAAGTTTGGGAACCTATGGTCTAGATGAAGTGCCACGCAGGGTTCCAGAGAGCCTCTTTTTATATAAGGCAGGTGGGTAGACCATGGACCCAGCTAGGGATTCATGTCTGAATGAAAGGAAGTTTGCCAATTTTGGCAGCAAGAACTTTTTTGTCTAATCATCGTTTGGGTAGGCTTGGGGTAATAGTTTTTGATTAGTCACTTCTAAGGGAAGGGGGTGGATGGTGGTAGGGAGGGCACTACTAGGACTACTCTGTAGGAGTTTCTTTTTTCTTTATCTTAAGGTACCATTCTTCATTATATCTAGGAAAAATAACAAGTTTAAATCTAGAGGGAACCATAATGGACTTAAACTCTGTGAAAAAAAATGTATATGAATTGTTCTTGACATGATTACACTGAAAACATTTTAAATAGAGAATAGCTTTTCGTAGGACATTACTCTAGAAATCTCACTCTACTTATCTCTATTTTATATATTTGCAGTATATAAATAAGCCACGAGTGCATAACTGAGTGAAAGGCTTTGTGATAATCAACAAAGACAGTACATATGTAATGGTGCTTTGGGGAAGTTTGTTCAATCATTACTGAATCATAAGTTCTCCTTTATACTTCTGAGGTTTTGGAACACCCTTTTATCCTTTGGCTGATATATAGTTACCTTATAAGAGTTTTTAGATTTTTTTGTAATACAAGCTGTGAAGGCTTTATATAAAGCTTATCAATACATAATTGGTCCATATATGGAAAAGTCAATGGTAGTCTCATACCTTGGTAAAAACTGTATGATGTCTTCTATTAAGAAAGTTGGGATCAACATGACATTTGAAAGGAAGGTGCTAAAGTCCTCTGCTAGTAACTCATGTGACTCTGTGAAATGGTTGAGCCAATAATTAGGGATCTTATTTAACCCCATCACTTTCCAGTTTTGCACAGAGGCTAGAACTTCAATTGCCCTCCTTGATTTAACTGTACTGTTATTTATTATATCAATAGTGTATTATATTAATAGCATATATAGTGTATATTAATAGTACAAGGCTTCTGATTCACCTTTGATCCAACTTGTGTTTTCATTGTGTTGGACTTCTTATGAGCATATCAATGTCCAGAAATTTTCTATGCGCTCCTTTAGGTATTCTTCTTACTTATGATTTATTTATTTCTCAAGGTCCTTAGTGAAGTTTCTCTTTTTTAAATTGATGTTTAGTTGTTTATTTTGTCATTTTCTCTGTGTTGACTCTTTGAATTGCTATATATTCTTAACTTTTATTTTTAGTTACTAATTAAGATAAACTAAAATTTCTAATATACTTTTGTTTTCTGGATTCCTTTCTGCATATCTTTGGGGTACCTTTAATTGGACAATAACATATTCAAATTTCCTACTGCGTATAGGAGTTAGGTATTGACATAATCAATTAATCAGTCATTAAGCATGTACTAAGCACCTACTATGTGCAAAACACTGTTTGCTAAGCATCAGAGATACAAATATTAAAAAAGACAGTCCCTGCCTTCAAGGAACTTACAGTCTAATGGGGGAAGACAAGAAGAGGAAGCTGAAAGTAGGGGAAGAAGGTACCCAGTTGAATGTGAAGAGCATGATGGAGAATTCCAGAGAAATCCAGAGGAGTGAAGTACAGCCAAGTGGGAGATGCAGGCTTCCAATGCCTTTCCCCAGATCCTCAATATTCTCTCAAGTCATTTATGTCATGGAGGCCTTTGACGTGGGCGGAGTTGTGGCCATCGTCATCAATGCTGCTGCTGTTATTTCTGCCCATGCTGCCCCTCAGGTCCTGCCCCCTTGAGCTCCTGCATTGACAAAGATGTGAACAAAGACCCGAAGGAGGGACACCACTGGGCCCAAAACAATTCAGAACCACATTGATTCTCATCCCCCTCCTTCTGGTATCCCCCACCCCTGTAAGAAAAACCAGCTCTTCCTCCTACCACTGGTTCCCCACCCCAGGTTCTGCCAATCAATCCAGTGACAAAGTCACAAACTTGCCATTTTAGTATCAGCGGTAACCAGGGGTTCATTATGACAAGGACTGTGTTTCTTCCTGCAAAGTTCCTGAAGATAGTCTCAAATAAGGAAACAAGGTCAAAAGAAGAGCAAATCTAGAATGAAATTTCTGCTGGGGCACAGACTCGAGAAATAAGGCAGCTGGTGGGGCAGTGGATAGAGCACTGGGGATGGAGTCAGGAAGAAATGAGTTCAAATCCAGCCTTAGATACTTACTACCTGTGTGACCCTGGGCAAGTCACTTAACTTCTGTCTGCCTGTTTCCTCAACTGTAAAATGAGGATAATGATAGCACCTGCCTCCCAAGGTTGTCGTGAGGATTAAATGAGAAAATATTTGTAAAGCATTTAGCACAGTCCCTGGCACATAGTAAGTACTACATAAATGCTTATTTCTCCCCCATGGGATGATGAGGCACATGACAGAGCACGTAGCCATTAGCAAGGGGGAGAGGAAGCTTCCTACTTAGCCCAGGACTCACCTTCCTCTGGATCTGCCTGGGAGGTTGGTGCTCTTGGCCCAGCACCCCAGCCAGGTGTCTCCCTCTCTGCCTGGCCCTCTCATTTACAAAATTCAACCAAAAATTTTCCTACTGTGGTGGAAATAATAAAGATATTGATAATAATAATTTATTTTTCTCCAATTGAATGCCAGAGGGCAGAGACTGTCTCACTTTTGAATTTATCTCCCCATTGCCTAGCATACAGTAGGTTTAATAAATGCTTGATGATTGACTGATGCCCATCTCCTTTTTGGAAGGACTTTGAGAAACCACCTAGGGTGATTTGCATGCTTCAGAAAAACGTGTGAAGCAGAAGTGCAAAGGAAAAGGCGAGAAGGAGTGTATTTCTAATGACTCTGTGGAAAATTCTGAGCAGGAGTCATGTCATCGGGGTGCTTATTCAAGGTGGGAGACAGACACCTATTGAGTATTAATGGAAATGGTCTTCTTCTCCTCGTTATTATTATCATTATGCCACAGAGCAAGGCGAGAGAATTGGGGGAGTGAAGGGGCTTTGTGAATTAGGGTTCAGAAAAGGCCTGGAGTAGGACCAGTCATAATTACAGGACTTGTTTAAAAGCATGATGATTAAATTTGCCTGTGAAATCTGGGAGAACATCATGTATGGGCATCAAAAGCAGAGCTGGAGTGGGAAAGAAGACATGAGTTAGGCACCGGGACTTGTTGCTGTCTTTTGTGGGTGGGTGGGGACAAGGCTGCAGCAGGCCACCGAGGAGCTGCTTGGAGAGGATGCTGCCAGTTCAAAGGAGGAAGGGTTTATTCTGACCTCAAAAGAAGGAGACTGAACTAGAGAAGGAAGCCGGAGAAGCATGCAGGATTATCCAACAAGGGGGATCTAGGAAAGGAGACTGAGAAATGGGAACCAAGGAACCAAGGCACTAAAGAGTCATTAAGAGGAGGAGATCAGATCTTTCTGTGCATAGGCTGATTTTGCATGTTCCATAACCTTTTGGCTTTGGGCCCCTGCTCATTTGTGCTTCCAATAGTTCTGAGTCAGTGTTGGCTATGGGGGCTAGACAGCTTTAGCTGCGTGATTCTGGAAAGCAGAGTAAACAAAAGCAAGGAAGGTGTGGGGCAGAGTGAGACTGATTCTTAAAGGGGTGGCAAGAGGGAAGAAAATCTAAACACTGAGTGGGATTATAATGTACATGGTGCTTTGAGGCATCATGTATATTTTATTTCCAGATTTGTAACAGTTATTAAAGCATGAGTCAACAGTGTGATGTGGCAGCTAAAGAAAGCTAACATGATTTTATGTCTTTAAAGAGATAGGGTGTTCAGAAGGGAGTTGATCATCCCAAGGCCCTCTGTCTTGATCGGACTCCATTTGGAATAGTATGTGTTCAGTCCTGGATACCACATTGTACTAAGGATGTTGACAAATAGGAATATGTCCAGGAGAGAACCTCCCGCATGTCAGGGAACCAGAAACATGCCACATAAGCATTGGCAAAAGGAACCAGGGATATTTATTCTGGAGAAGAGAAGTTTTGGGAGTGAGATGGAAGAGTGATTATGATAGTTCATAGTCTGGTTTTGTAACTTTAATGAAGTTTCCATGTAATGTTTTGTATTATGATGCCCTATCCTCCATTAAGCTGTAAATCCCATGAGAATAGACACCAGTGTTCTATCTAAACCTTGTACCTTCCCTAGGGTCCAGCATTGTGCTCTGTACACAGTAGGCACTTAATAAATGTTTGTTGAGTGAATGAATGATTGGTTGTATTCTTCTTGTATTTGAAGGGTTGTCATGTGGAAAAATAATTTATATGATATTTTATTATATATACATATATAAAATACTTTAATAATTTAATAATAAATACTTTAATTCTTCGTATATTTCTTTGCATACATTATCTTTCTTTATCCTCTCAACAATGTAGGGATTAGAAGAATGCTTTATTAAAAGGGACATAATGTCCAGGACTGGAAATGCTTGAATTCTCCCAATTCTCTCAGCTTACCCTTTGGCATTAACAACAACAGCAACTACTACTATTACTATGATGACTACTACTACTACTACTACTACTACCACTACCACCACCACCTGCTACTACTACTACTACTAATTATTTATTTATTATTTATTATTCATTAGTATTATTTATTTATATATTAGATATTCTTATTTTGTATATATATTGAAATATATAATATATTTTTATATTATTATATTATATCATATCATATTATAATTATTGTTAGACCACTTCAAATGCCACTCAATAGATTAGATTTATTTGGCTTGGCCCTAGAGGGCACACCTAGGAGCAACATTTCAGCTCCATACAAAGAAAAAATTCCAAATAATTAGAAAGTAGAATAGGCTGCAGGTGGGTATGAATTAAATTCTCCAAGTTGAATCTGGATCATGTTATCAACTTGTGGGGGATGTTGTAGAAGGAATCCTTGCTGGAGTAAATGCCAAAATAGTTGTCCACTGAGGTACCTTCCAACACTAAGATTCTGTGTTTTAGCTCTTGGGACCCACAATCAGTTCTGGCAAATTAAACATAGAATGGTCTGGGCAGGGAATAAGGAGAAAAAACTGAAGGAAACAGGCCAAAAAGACTATTAACCTTTTGTTGTAAACTCTTGAGGAAGAAGACAATGTGATGCGGAATTGGGAGGAAACCAGAATCACAAAATCAATGAATCTCATTGGTTGGAAGAGGCCCAGAGGCATTTAATCCAAATTACAGCTGAATAAGAATCCCCCTACAACCTCTCTAATAAGTGGCTATCAGTTTAAGTTAATCAACATGCATTTATTAAGTGCTTATTATGTGCCAGGTTTTGGTTTGCAGACCTCTAAAGAGGTGGAACTTACATAGGCCCTCCCATTCTACTTCGGAGTAACTCTGATTGCCAGGAAGTTTTTCCATATATCAAACCTAAATCTGCTTCTTTACAACTTCTGCCCACTGCTCCTTGTTCTGCCCACTGGTGCCAAGCAGAGTAACTCTAATCTCTGGGTAACCAGGGCAGCCTTTGAAATGCTTGAAAAAAGTCATCATATCTCTACTAAGTCTTCTCTTCTTGAGGCTAAACATCCCCAGTTCCTTCAAATAAAGCTTTATAATATGATTTCCTGGCCATTCACTGGCCTGATTGCCCTCCTCTGAATGCTCCCCATTTACCAATGCCCTTCCTAAAACATGGTCTTATACTTAATATACTCCAGGGTTTGTCAAAAGTGGGGGCTTGAGAGCTGATTTTTGATTGGGTAAATCAACATTCACAAATACGCACCCTTGAATGCAGAGTAAAGATGGAGGAGGGGAGATTGCAACTACTAAAAGCTACCCCCAAACTTCTTTTACAATGGCCACAGAAAATGTGCCAAAGAGGATTCTGAGCAGAATAAGCCAAAGAAAAAAATCACAATGAGTCATCTTTCCAGCCAAGGGCAGCTTAGGAAGACAAAAAGAGAGGTCTGTGGACATTGGGGTAGGAGCTAGCTAGGAGCATAGTGCAGTGGAAGCAGCCCAACATCCAGGGACTGTAAGGGGTCTGAAAGCCTGGGTATAAAGAGATCCCAGGGGACATCTGTACTAACACTGGGTACAGGATCAAGTGACATCTGGCAGTTCTTTTGCCTATAACTCACTTCTAGCTCACAATTCCAGAGTGGAGATGAGTAGTGGTGGTTATGAGGGAGCAGGGTCCCTACCTTTGTAAGGACTAAAATGCACAGTAGGAGCACAATGAATAGACCTCTCCTAAGATTACCACATTGGAATTTACAGGCTCACTGACCAAACTGTGAAAGTAGCAGAAGGAAATAAAAGACAGAAGCTCAGGCCATACATCTCCCCCAGGGATGAGCAGAACCTAACTCTGACATAAAGTCCAAAATCAAAAAGGAGGCTAGAAAAAGAAACAAACAACAAAAAAGAAACAGATTATAGAAAGCTTCTATGGTAACAGGGAAAGAAGACAATGACTTGAAAATGTCTACAGGCAAAGTCTCAGAGAAAAATACAGAGTGAACACAAGCTCAATAAGAATTCCTAGAAAAGTTAAAGAAAACTCAAAAAGCACAAAGAAAAAGATTTTTAAAATAAAATAATATGGGTAGATGAAAATTTGAGAAAAGAAATGAGATCTATGCATGAAAATAGAATTAACAGCTTGGTAAAAGAGGCACAAAATGCTGAAGAAAATAACTCCTTAAAAATTGGAATTGGTCAAGTAGAAGGTAATCAGACATCAAGAAGCAATAAAACAAGTCAAGAGATTGAAAAGGAAGATGTGGAATGTCTCATAGGGAAAACAACTTACCTGGAAAATAGATTGAAAGAGACTATTTAAAAATTATTAGTCTTTTATCATTAGTCTACCTGAAAGCTATGAACAAAAAAAGATTTGATATTTCAAGAAATTATAAACACTATATAGATATCTTAGAACCAGAAGGGAAATATTAAAATGGAAACTTCCAGGAATATTGTAGCCAAAATCCAGGGCTTTGAGGTCAAGGAAAAGATATTGCAAGCAGCCAGAAGGAAAGAATTTGCATACTGTGGAGCCACTGTCAGGATCACACACAAGACTCAGTGACTACCACCATAAAGGAGTTGAGGGCTTGGAATATGATCTTCTCAAAGACAAAAAAGCTATGATTACAACCAAGAATAGCCTACCCAGAAAAATTGTTTACAACCCTAAAATGGTTATTTAATAGAATAGAGGATTTTCAAGTATTCTTGAAGACGAAATCAGAGCCGAATAGAAAATTTTATATTCAGACTCAAAAATAAAAAGTATAAAAAGGTAAACATGAGTGAGAAATCAAAAGGGACTAAATAAAGTTAAACTACTTTCATTCCCATATGGGAAGATAAGACATGTAATCCCTATTTATCTTTATCAGGATAGTTAGAAGGTGTCTAATTAGAGGGCACAGGTGTGAGTCTATTATGATCTTAAAAGATGAAAGGAAAGGTGACAAAGAGGGATACACTGGAAGAAGGGGGAGGGGAGAAGAAGAATGGGGAAAATTATTTCACATAAAAGAGTCACACAAAGAACTTATACAATGGAGGGGAAAATGGGAGGAAGAGAAGTCAATGCTTAAATCTTCCTCTTAGCTAAATTGGTTCCAGGAGGGAAAATTATACATGCATACATATATATGCATACACACATGTGCATACACAACACATACTTATGCATATATACACATATACATATGCATATATACATACATATGTGTGTGGATACACACACATACATACACATACACAAAAATTCATCTTACCCAACAGGGAAGTAAAAGGGGAAGGGACTAAGAAAAAGGGAAGGGGAATAAGAAGGATAGTTAAGGGAGGCAGTAGTCAGAAGCAAAACAAACTTTTGAGGAGGGGATAGAATAAAAAAGGGAAAGATAAATATAAGAGAATAGAATAAAGGGAAATACACAGTTAGCTATATAACTGTAAATGTGAATGGGATGAACTTACCCATGATACAGAAGAAGAAAGTAGAATGGATTAGCAACCAGAATCCAATAATAGTTGTTTACAAGTGACACACTTGAAACAGAAAGATGCATACAAGGTAAAATAAGGGGCCAGAGTAGAATCTATTATACTTCAGCTGAATTTTTAAAAGGCAATGATAGCAATCATGATCTCAGACAAACCAAAAGCAAAAATAGACCTATTTAAAAGAGATAAGCAGGGAAACTACATTTTACCAAAAGGTACCAGAGACAAAGAATTAATATGAATACTGCAGATATATGCACTTAATGGCATAGCATACAAATTTTTGAAGGAAAAATTAAATTAGCTACAAAAAGAAACAGATAGTAAAACTATATTAGTGAGAGACTTCAATTTATCCTTCTCAGACCTATATAATTCTAACCCATATAATTCATAAAATAAACAAGAAAGAAGTTAAGGAGATGAATGGAATTTTATAAAAGTTAGATATGATAGACCTCTGGAGAATACTAAATGGAAATAGAAAGGAGTATACCTTTTTCTTACCTGTAAATGGCACCCTTCACAAAACTGTCCTTTTATTAGGGTATTTAAAAATTCATAACAAATGCAGAAAAGCAGAAATATTAAATGCATCCTTTTGGAACACAATGCAATAAAAATTACATTCAATAAAAGTGCTTTGAAACATAGATTGAAAATTAATTGGAAACTAAACAATCTAATCCCAAACAATGAATGGATTAAAAAACCAAATCAATGATTTCATTAAAAATAATGGCAACAATGAGAAAACATACCAAAATTTGTGAGATGTATCCAACACAGGCCTTAGTGGAAGATGCATTAATAAAAGAGAGAAAGAACAAATTAATGAATTGGGCATGCAAGTAAAAAATTTAAAAAATAAAAAATTTAAAATTTCCATTAAACACCAAGGTAGAAATTGTGAAAGTCAAATAAGAGATTAATAATAAAACTAGGAGTTGGTTTGATGAAAAAAATAGGTAAACCATTGGCTAATTTGATTTTTAAAAAAGAAATAAGAAAACTGAATTACCAGAATAAAAATGAAAAGAGTGAATAAATAATCAACGAAAAAGGAAATGAAAGTAATTTTTAGGAGCTATTTTGCCCAGCTATAAATCAAATAAAACTGGTGATCAAAATGAAATAGGTTAAATTGCTCAGATTAACACAAGAAGAAATAGAATACTTAAATACTCCTATCTTAGAAAAACAAATTGAACACGGCATAACTGTGCTCCCCAAGGGAAAAAATGAAACAAAACAAAAACTCAGGACCAGATAGATTTAAAAATGAGTCCTATCAGGGCAGCTAGGTGGTGCAGTGAGTAAAGCACCTGCCCTGGAGTCAGGAGGACCTGAGTTCAAATCTGGTCTCAGACACTTGACACATGTACTAGCTGTTGGGCAAGTCACTTAACCCCAATTGCCCTGCCTTCCCCCCTCAAGAAAAAAAGAAGAAATGAGTCCTATCAAACATTTAAAGAAGAACTAATTTCAAAACTGTTTGAAAAAAATAGGTAAAGAAGGAGCCCTACAAAATTCCTTAGAAAATTCCTCCTATGACACAAATATGGTTTTGGTGCCTAAACCAGGGGAAGAGGGAAAAAAAGTGAAAGAAAACACAGACCAATTTCCTTAACAAATATTTATCCAAAAATTTTAAATAAAATACTAGTAAGGAGATTACAGTCATATATCACAGAGATCATATGCTATAGATATGCTGAATATATACCAGGAAAGCAAGGCTGGTTCATTATTAGGAATAATGTCAGCAGCATTAACCATATCAATAATAAAAACAACAAAAATCATGTGATTATCTCAATAAATTCAGAAAAAGCTTTGACAAAATACAACACTCATTCCTATTAAAGACACTAGAAAGCGTAAGAATAAATGAAGCTTTCCTTAAAATGATGAGTGGCATCTATCTAAAATCATCAGCAAGCATTATTTGTAATAGTGATAAGCTAGAAGCCTTCCTAATATTATTCAAAATTGTACTAGAAATGCTACCTGTAACAATTAGAGAGAAAAAGGAAATTGAAGGAATTAGAATAGACAACATGGAACAAAACTATCATTCTTTGCAGATGATATGACACTGTATGTGGTGAAGCCTAAAGAATCAATTAAAAAGCTAATTGAAACAAAAACTTCGGCAAAGTTGCAAGATGTAAAATAAATCCACACGAACCATCAGCATTTCTGTATATTACAACAAATCCAGCAGGAAGAGATTGAAAGAGAAATTCAATTTAAAATATCTGCAGACAATATAAAACACTTAGGTGTCCATCTGCCAAGACAAACCCAGGAACTATATGAACACAATTACAAAACACCTTAATCATCCAAACAGTTGGGTTGTTGTCATTCAGTCATGTCTAATTCTTCACGATCCCGTTTGGGTTTTTCTTAGCAAAGATATTAGAGTGGTTTGTCATTTCCTTCTCTAACCCATTTTACAGATGAGGGAACTGAGGCAAACAGGGGTAAATGACTTTCTCAGAGTCACACAGCTAATAAAGGTCTGAGGACAGACTTGAACTCATCTTCTTGACTTCAGGCCCAGCACTCTATCCACCCTGCCACTTAGCTGCCCCATTAAACATTTTGGTACTGAACAAGAAATAGAGTGGTTGATCACAATATATAATATATACAGTACATAATATCCAGAAGCAAATAAGCCTCATAACCTTGTGTTTTATAAACCCCCAAATCCCAGCGATTAGGGCACAAACCCATTATTTGACAAAAACTATTGGAAAAACTAGAAACAGTCTGGCAGAAACTAGGCAAGGCCAATATCTCATACCATCTACCAAGATAAACTCAAAATGGGTACATAATTTAGATAAAAGGTGTTATAAACAATTTAAGGGAGTATGGAAAACATTACCTGTCAGATCTATAGATGGGGAAGAGTTCATGACTAAATAAGAGATAAAAAGGTTCATGGAAGGTAAAATGGATAATTTTGATTACATAAAGTTTAAAAAGTTTCGCATAAACAAAACCAATGCAGCCAAAATATGAAAAAAAACTGGGGTGGGGATTTACAAGTTTCTTGATAAGGTTTCATTTCTCAAATATATGGGGAACTGAGCCAAATTTACAAAACTAAGAGCCATTCCTCAATCAATAAACTGTCAAAGGATATGAACAAGCAGTTTTCAGAGGAAGAAATCAAAGCTATCAATAGTTATATAAAATGCTCTAAAAATCACTAATAATTAGAAAGATGCAAATTAAATCACCTCTGAAGTACCACCTAATACCCATCAGATTGGCCAAAATGTCAGAAAAGCAAAACGGCAAATGTTGGAAGGGATGTGAGAAAAAAAAATATGCTAATGTTGGTGGAGCTGTGAACTAGTCCGACCATTCTGAAGAATAATTTGGAATCATACCCAAAGGGCTATAAAACTGTGCATACCCTTTTATCCAGCAATACTGGTATTATGTCTATACCTCAAAGAGACCAAAGGAAAAGGATCTATATGTACAAAAATATTTATAGCAGCTCTTTTTGTGGTGGCAAAGAATTAGAAACTGAGAGAATGCTCATCCATTAAGGAATGGATGAACAAGTTATGGTACATGATTGAGATGGAATGCTATTGAACTGTATAATGGAGGGGATGGTTTCAGTAAAACCTGGGAAGACTTAAATGAACTCATGCAAAGTGAAGTGAGTAAAACCAAGAGATAATGCACACAGTGACAGCTGTATTGTAAAGATAATCAACCGTGAAGATTTAGTAACTCTGATCAATACAATGATTCACTACAATTCCAAAGGATTCATGATGAAACATGCTAACTGCTTCCAGATAGAGAACTGATAGACTCAGGGTGCAAATTGAAGCACATTTTTTCTCTCTTTCATTATTTTTCTTACTTTTTCTCCCCTTTGGGACATGGCCAATGGGGAAATATGTTTTGTGTGACCCCATATGTATAATGAGTATTATATTTCTTGCTTTCTCAATGAGTGGGGAGGGGGTGGAGAAAGGGAGAGAATTTGGAACTAAAAATAAAAACTAAATTTTAAAAACCAAATAACCGTACTCTTCGACAAGAAGTTAAACACTCCCCAAATGATTTCCATGCATATGACAGGACACAAAAGTATATTTTCTATGAAACCATGAATCATCGTTTTGTACTGCTTGCTTTTTTAAAAAAGTGTATAACAAATTCTACACATTACTTTTAAAACTTCCTTGCTCAACTGTGTCTCTTTTGGAAGTTCCTTCTCTTCTGCACAATCTAAAAAATGTTTCTACTAGGCCTAGTTATTTTAGAGGAAGTCAGTTCAGAATTGAGTATTTCACAAAGAGATTCCAACAAATGAGTCTAGTGGTAGTCAAGAGAATTGTGCTTGGGAGGAAGATTGAATTCTTCCACACTACCACCTCCACAGACCAGAGGACAGTTATGTGAACTTTGAAAAATGGGTATACTTGGCTCATATACATCAGTCACTATATTCCCAGAGTGTCAGTGGCTAAATATGATCACCATCTGGTGGGAAAAAAGGGATGGGACCATTGACAAGAATATGGCTCTGGAAGGCTATACCTTATTCAGATGGAACAGAAGAGGTAAGAATGATGGCTGAGGAAGGACAGAAAGGCATCATAGGTTAAAAAGATATATTTAGGTAAAAAAAATCCAGAAATTGGAGGTAGAGAGTACAGTGGAAAACATTTAGGCAAAGATCAAAAGAATCAGAAACAGAAGAGATGGTATGATAACAGTATACTATAGAATCTATAGTCTTGTCTATGATAAACAAACTAGAAAGAAAGAGGAAATGAATGAGGAGTTTGGGAAATCAATCATAAATTTCAGTGGTATTCATGTGGATAAATTTGCCTTCTTGCATAGGAGTTCTACTTTACCTTGTTTGTTACCAACACTTTCTGCTTTTGTGTAGAGTCATCTAAGGCTTCATTGCTGGCTCCTATTTTTGATTTTTTTTTCTCTGTGAATTTCTAGACATCTTCACCCTATTTGTTTTTCCTATGTTGTAGCAATGCTGAAATTTAGCTGGGTAGTTTTCCACATAGGGCATTTTTCTTTACCACCGCCCCTTTGTTTTTTAATTTAAAGAACTTTTGATTGGATTTGCAAGATTCCAGGCAAATACTTTTTCTTATTTTAATTTTTTTTAACCAGCACTTGTTAAGTGCACTCTTTCTTGGCAAAGAGCTTATCATTCTTTTATATTAAGCCATGGCCCAGAAATCCAAATCTCACTGTCAGATATCATCTTTTTAGTTAGCATTCACTCCTCGAGGGTGTTTTTCCTCTTTTAAAAACCTTTGCCTTCAATTGGCTACAGTAATGGAACACCACCTGTGTTCCTGAAGTCTTCAGTTTCTTCACCAAATTTCATAATCCTTAGCAATGCTTTCAAGATTTCTTCTGGCAGCATTACTTATATCCACATGAACCATTAGACGTGGGGATTAGTCATCAAGTTTGATGTGTTCTGAGGTTCTCCACCATGGCCTGGATCCATGCCCAACTATCTATAGTTGCTTTAAGGTTGGCATGGAGCTGCTTCAGTATGTACAAGTTGGGAGTCTCTATGTTTCTTTGTTTCTTCTTTCTCTTGGTTCACCTCTTCCTGGTGACATCTGTAGATTAAATCTATGTATCTAGCTCTAATTTCTTTCCTGAGCTCCATTCTTGCACTATCAACTACCTATTAGACAAATCCACCTATATGTCCCAAACATATCTAAAACTCAACATGCCCAAAATGGAACTCATTCTATTTCCTCTCAAATGCATCTTACCTCCAAACTTCCATATTTCTGTTGACACCACCCTTCAGTCATTGAGGTTCACAATCTTGGAATCAGCTTTGACTCTTCCCTTTACCCATATCCCATCAGATGCCAAGGCTCATCGACTCTATTTCCAGAATATCTCTTACAGGTATCCCTTTTTCTCTCCTCATAAAGTCACTGCCCTTGTTCATGTTCTCTAGGTGACACAGTGAATAGAGTTCTGGACCTGGACACAGGAAGTTCAAATCTGGCTTCAGACACTAGCTGGGTGACCCTGGGCAAATCATTTAACCTCTCCCAGTCTCAGTTTCCTCATCTGTAAAACGGGGATAATAATAGCACCCATCTTCCAGGGTTGTTGTGAGGACCAAATGAGGAAATACTCATAAAGGGCTTTACGAGCCTTAAAGTGATATATAAACATATAAATATAAATGTAAATAAGTAAGTTGTTGTTATCGCCTCTTTCCTGGACTGTGGCAGTAGGTTCCTTCTTGATCTCTCTGCTTCCAGCCTCTCCCTGCTCCAATCCACCTTCCCTACAGCAACCAAATTGTTATGCATCATGTTGTTCCCTTGCTTAAGAACCTTCAACGACTCCCTGCTGCCCCTGGGACTATATGACTGTCACCTATTTTTCTCTCCAGGAAGAGCCTCAGGTGTTCAGTAACCCTTCTTGCTCCCTCTCTCCTCTGTGTCACATTCTTCCATTATCCAACCCTCTGTCCCAGATCTGGATCCCCCTTTAGCTCTTTAGATTGTTTTTTTCCTGTTTACATTAAAATCCTGCTTTGCTTTCTGGAGCACTTTGTTTTCCCTGATAACCCAGAGAGTGGAGAGCTAGCCTCCTCTACCTTTCTTTTGAGGAAGGACACCAAGCTGCCCTTGAGCAACATAACTATTGCTTGGCTATTTGTTGTTGTTCAGTCATATTTCAGTCTTGTCCAACTCTTCTTGATCCTATTTGGGGCTTTTTTTGGGCAAAGATACTGGAGTGGTTGGCCATTTCTTTCTCCAGCTCATTTTACAGATGAGGAAACTGAGGCAACCAGGGTCAAGTGACTTGCTCAGGGTGACCCAGCTATTAAGTGTCTGTGGCCAGATTTGAACTTAGGAAGAGGAGTCTTCCTAACTACAGGCCCAGCGCTCTATCCACTGTGTCACCTAGCAGAAAACTAAACATGTGCAGCTTATTTTAAAAAAAATTTTTGCTTTCTCTACTTTCTAGAAGTAGGCTCCTCAGTCCTTTTTCTGAGTCTAGAATCTTTGTCCTGGAGTCTAGAGAAAGGTTAAGGGAAAAATCAAACTATAGAATGACAAATATAACTAACCTTATGGCTTGGGACTGCTAAAACTCTCTTTAACTTTTAAAAAAATACTTTTATAAGAGTTTAACTCATCTAAGTCTTATAGTTTGGACCCTTTGATCCTGAGTTATGTGTGGCTGCTATTATCTGGATGTAGTTTTTATGGAATAATAATATGGCTAAGACAGAGACACAGACGCTTTGAATCAGAAGCCTCTAACCTTGAAATAGGGAATTATCTAAACTCCATCAGACACATGGTTAAAGAAGCTCTTCTGTGAGTCTCCCAGTACACTCTCCACACTGTCCCGAGATTACCCATGCCATGCTTTTGTCCCTATGATAGCCCCAAGCATTTTGCCTTGTATCCAACTGAAATCTTCCTTCCTGTCATTTCAGCCCATTTCCTCTAGCTTTGTCTTCTGCAGGCCTGGAGAACAGCTGTTCCGAATTCTCGTTGTCAAATGGAATCAAAGACAAGGATCATATGCTCCTTAGCCTTCCCATTTCTAATACTACTAATAATAGCTCACATTTCAATAAGGCTTCTCAGTTTTAAAAAGTGCTTCTCTCATAAAACCCCTGTCAGAGAGGCAATACATGTATTACTCTTCCAATTTAATAAATAAGGAAATGGAAGCTCTGAGAGGAAAAGTGGCTACTACATAATAGAGATAGAATTCAAACACAAGGCAACAATGTCCAGTGTTTTCTCCTTCTCTTCCTTCCTTTTTCTCTTCCTCCCTCCCTTCTTTCCTCCCTTTTTCTTTCCTTCCTTCCTTCCTGCCTTCCTTCATTCCTTCCTTCCTCTCTCCCTCCCTTTCTTCTTCCCTCCCTTCCTTTTCTGCCTCCTTTCCTTCTTTCTTTCCTTTCTTTCTTTCTTTCTTCCTGCCTTCCTTCATTCTTTCCTTCCTCTCTCCCTCCCTTTCTTCTTCCCTCCCTTCCTTTTCTACCTCCTTTCCTTCTTTCTTTCCTTTCTTTCTTTCTTTCTTTCTTTCTTCCTTCCTTCCTTCCTTCCTTCCTTCCTGCCTTCCTTCCACCTTCCTTCATTCCTTCCTTCCTCTCTCCCTCCCTTTCTTCTTCCTCCCTTCCTTTTCTGCCTCCTTTCCTTCTTTCTTTCCTTCCTGCCTTCTTTCCTGCCTTCCTTCATTCCTTCCTTCCTCTCTCCCTTTTTTCTTCCCTCCCTTCCTTTTCTGCCTCCTTTCCTTCTTTCTTTCCTTCCTTCCCCCCATCTTCCCCTGCCCTTCTTCCCTCCAACCCCACCTCCCTTCAACTCCCTTCAATCAACCAAAAGAATAGACTAGGTATGAACAATTCATTAATCATTTCGAAAGTACTAAAGTGTTTTGATTATTAAGTAAATACAAATCTGACCTGCCACTATGATTGGGAGTTGAGGAAATAGTTGCAGAGGGCATATTATACTTCCAATTCTCTACCAAGTCTTTAGGTGCAAAGGAGTAGAATCCTGATCTCATATACCTAAAACTTGTAGAAAGGAAGGGGTGTGGACTCCTCATCTCAGACTTATGGCCTGAAAGGAAAATTAGCTTCCCAGTCAACTAGCCAAATGGAATTCACAGCAGTTATCAGTCTGGATCTTTTTTCCTGGGAGGATGACTCCCCCTGGGTTGCCATATCTGCTCCCAAGATCAGAAGCCCTCTTCATGGCATTGCATCTTCTGGCCAGTGCTGACGATTGTGTATGCACCTTTCCATTTGATCCTTGGTTCCACTTGGCTGCCCTGCTCTTCTTTTCTTCCCCAGAAATCCAAATCACAACATCAGAACAGCAGGAGGGCACCACAAAGTACACAGAGTGACCTATATTCCTGTCTTACAGCATCCTGTCCTGGAATGATCTTGAAGCAGGTCAGCTTCTTTTATCCTTTTCCTGTTCTAGAGACTCAAGCAAAGTTTCATTTCTAGTAGAGTGTCTCACAAATGTCCTATCTTCTGGAAAAGCCAGTTGATACAGAACTACAGTTAGATATTGTTGCTGTTGTACATGGTTTTTCTCTTGGTTCTGCTTTGTTCACTATGCATCAATTCATAATCTTTCTTTGTTTCTCTGAATCCCTCACATTCGTCACTTCATATAGTTCTCTTGCCATGTATAAGATCGGAACAAATTTTGGTTTTTTGTGTATATATATGTTATATATATAAAGGTCTTTTCTCAATATATTAATGGTTTAGAGTATTTTGTCAATGTCATTAAAGTCATTGTTTTCTTAATGTTTAACAAATTTTGTTCAGTAAAACCTGAATCAATGAGTGTCCAATTTGTTTACAGTTTTTTGCTACCACAAAGAATGATGATTTTGACTATTTTATTATCTATGGAACCTTTAATTCTGTCTTTTACCTCCTTGGAACATATGCCTGTTAGGGGAATTACTGGGTCAAAATTTAGTGACTTTTGTCCAGAATGGTGGTACATGCTTGTGGTCCTTGCCCGGGAAGGTTGAGAATAATGAACGACTTTCGTTGAAGTAGGAGTAAAGCTGATTGGGTGTCTGCACTAAATATGATTGATACCAATGTTGTGAGCCCCTGGTAGTTAAGGAGGACTACCAAGCTGCCTAAGAAGGAGCAAAACTGGCCCAGATTGGAAAAACAGAGCAGGTTAAAGATTCTGAGCCAGTCCCCAGTAGGATTGGGCTAGTGAGTGACTGCTGTGCTTACAGCCTGGATGAGATAGGATGAGATGTTTTTTGGAGACTACTCTTCATATCTCATCCTATCTCATCCAAGTCTTTCCAAGACCTTCTCTTGTCTTTCTTTTTCATCATCATCATCATCATCATCATCATCCATATTTATACTGTACCTACTGTGGGCCAAGCATCATACAAAGTACTTTTCAAACATCTCATTTGATCCTCACAATGCCCTTGGAATGTAGGTGCTATTATTATCCCTATTTTACAAATGAAGAACCTAAAGCAAAGATTAAGTGACTTGTCCGGGGTTACACAGCTAGTTAAGTATCTGAGGCCAGATATGAACTCAATTCTTCTTGACTCCAGGACTGGAAATATATCTACTGTGCCACCTAACTACCCCCTTGGGTGGTGGCAATGAAGCCATCATGGAGTTCAGATCAGAAAAGGTAGGAAGTTGCCTTAGTTTAGATTTCTTATAGGGTTAGGGGGGTGCCCAGGACCATGTCACCAGTGAAAATCCTTATGTGATGCATGAAACAAAGAGGTCTTTATATTTTAGCTGCCTATGTGGAAAGGGGCTACCATCCATTAGCATCCTTCAACTGGCAGTGACTTACAGTCTTATCTGCTCAAAAAGTTATGCAGCCTAGGGACGTCTCTCTTGAAATGTTCTCCTCTTGCCCTACTTCATCCCTTGTAGTGTGTAAGAGGTCTGACCATGGCCTACCACAAAGTACAATCTCCAAGTTGTTTTAGTTTGCATTTCTTTTAGACTTGGAGATTTTGAAAATATGGTTGTTAAAATATGGTTATTTTACAGATTTAAATGTTTCTTTTCTTATGAACTTGATGAGCATAAACCAAGATAAACATTTCTATATACACCAAGCAGAAAAGGAGGCTTGTCTATAAAACTGTGAATCTCTGTTACCTATGATTTGTTTTTTTAAAAGTCTAGATTAAATGTAACATGGTAGTACCAACACTACGCTGCTTGTCATTGTCACCTTATGAATCTCCTTCTGCTTAATGCTTTTTTCTTTCTCTTCTCTCCTCCTCCTCCTCCTCCTCCTCCTCTTCCTCCTCCTCTTCCTCCTCCTCCTCCTCCTCCTCCTCCTCCTCCTCCTCCTCCTCCTTCTTCTTCTTCTTCTTCTTCTCTCTCTCTCTCTCTCATTTTTTGTTTGTTTTGGCAATCCTATCATTACATTCCCCTTGCCTTCCTATAGTGATCCAACCCCCCAAAAATGTTAAAGCCCTTTCCCCACCATAGTAAAGGTATTTACTAAGTGTTAGTGCTGTTGGTCTATAGTTCCCTGTAATAGATAAGTATAGTCAAGCAAAACAAATTCACATATCAACCATGTATTACTTTGCACTTACAGTTAGTTCATCACCACCTGTATGAACATTTTAGTCACTTTATGCATAATTTCAAATTGCTTCCAGAATGATTAGATCAATTAAATCTTACTGTCTATTTAACTAGTATCAAATAATTGTGATGATTACTACTTAAACTATAATTTGTGGACTGAAAAGGCTATTCCCCTTTTATTTCTATTTATTTTCATTATTTCCTTTGACATTCTAGACCTTACAGTTCTCCAAGTGAATTTTGTCAAGTCCTATAATGTACCCTGTTGAAAGTGTGATTCATAGATATATATTCATATATATATATGCACATAGTATATACACATATTCATGTGTATATTGTGTGTGTATATATATGTTATATATATAAAGGTCTTTTCTCAATATATTAATGGTTTAGAGTATTTTGTCAATGTCATTAATTAAAGTCATTGTTTTCTTAATGTTGAACTATCCTTGAATATCTGGTATAAAGTCATGTTGGTAATTGTGAATATTTTATATAATGTCATAGTTTTTTTTTAAATAGGATATCAAACGTTTTGTGCCAGTATTCATTAATGTTATTCATCTATAATTCTCTTTCTTTGCATTATCCTTTCCTGGTTTGGGGATTAGAATCATACTTGCCTCTGCTTGGTAGTTTTCTCTCTCAAGTTTTTAGAATAGCTTGTGTAGAATAGGTATTAATTGTTCCTTTAACATTTGATAGAATTCATCTGTAAATCCATCTGGACCAGGAATTTCATTCTTTAGTAATTACCTTATAGTTTGTTTCTGTATTGGGTTCTTTAAGAACCCTATTTCATATTCTTTTAATTTAGGTTTTTATATTTTTTGTAGTTAATCTTTCATTTCTTTTAAAATCTTGATTTTTCTAGCATGTGATTATGTGTAGTGAATTCTGATCATTTTTAAAATTTCCTTGTTGTGCTTTCCCCTCACTTATTTTTTTAGTTTAGTAATTTGATTTTCCTTTCTCTTTAAAAAAGATCAGGTTAATTAAAGATTTATCAATTTTGTTAATCTTTTCAAAGTCCCAACTTTTAGTTTTATTATTTTAAATGCCTGAGGAAGCTCCTTAGTGAGGTTTGACAGTGATAGTATGACTGGGTTGCTATGTTTATATCATTTTACCTATTATACATGCTCAGTTGAAGCCCTCCTTTTAGGCTACTGCCTAGCATAGAGTCCTCATTCCTTCCTGTCCTCTCCAAGGTTACACTTCTTCTGAAATGCAGGCAAAGTGCTTTTTAGGTAAGGGACTGTGGCTTTCTCTCCTGTACTGCTTTTAGGTTTATTGCTATCGTACCATACAATTCACATTCATTTTCACATAATTATCAGTTATTTCTATGATTTGTTCTTTGATCCACTTATTCACAATGTTATTGCTAAGTCTCTATTTAGGTCTGTATCTTTTTCTTGTTTTCCCAATATTAATTACTATTTTTATTGAATTATAGTCTGGAAGAGATGTGTCTAATAATTTGGGGTTTTATATAATTATTTTTAATGACAGCTTCTCTTCCTAATTGAATTGATTCCATTTGTTCAAAAAGCTTTCTAATTTTATGTACTCAAAATGGTCTATTTTATCATTTGTGATCATCTGTAAACTCGTTTGCTAAGAATTCTCCCCCTAATCATATGTTGGGAAGATACCGCCTCTAGTACTCCTCTAATTGTTTTTATGATTTGACCTTTTTATTTGTCACATATCCATTTGAACATATTGTGGCATGTGGTGTGAAGGGTTGGTCTAAATAATTTTTACCTAACTTCCTTTCAGTTTTCTCAGTAGTTCTTATCAAATGAAAAACTGTTTCCTCTAATAATTTGTGTTCTTGTGTTTAATTAAGCACTGGACTGCTGCTTTAGATTGCTGTGGGGTCTTGCTTATCTAGTCTATTTAATTGATGTTGCATATATATATATATATATATGTATATGTATATATGTGTGCATGCATACCTATACATACATATTTTTAACCAGTACCAAATTGTTTAACTGTGACTAGCATTTACTGACCATGTGACTCTGTATAAGTCACAACCTCTAAGTCTCAATTTCTTCATCTATAAAATGTAGATAACAGTATTGGTACTACCTACCTCACAGGGCTATTGTGAGGATTGAATAAGGCAATGTTTGTAAACGTGAGTTGTCATAATTTTCCAATATCACATGAAGAGTAACTAGTAGAACTAGAATTCGAATCCAAGTCTTCTGACTCCAGTTCAATGTTCTTTCCAATAAGCTACCATTGTGTCACCTGCAGATTTGATCAGCTTGTAGGCTTTCATTCAGGTCAGTGATAAAAGTCCACATATCTCTCCCTCCCATCTATCCCTTTCCTTCTGTTCACACTACAACTACCCTAGGTTAGACTCTCATTACCTTTCACCTACACTATTGCAATAGTATCCTAACTGGGTTTTTTAAAAATCTAGCTATTCTCCTCTCCAATCCTTCCTCCTCACAGCTGCCAAAATGATCTTCCTAAAGCACAAGTCCAATCATGTCACTCCCCTGTCCAAGAATCTACAGTCGCTCCCTATTGCCTCTAGAATGAAAAACAAATTCATCTGTTTGGCATTTGGAATTCCTCACAATCTGGCTCCAGCCTGTCTTTTTAAGTTGATTATACGTTCCTCTGCTCTCCATGTTGCATTCAAATTGGCCTGCTTGCTGCAGATGATATTCTATCTCTTGCTTTAGTGCCTCAGCTCAGGCTGTCTCCCATGCTAGGCATGTTTGTCCTCACCTAGGCTATTTGGAACCCTTAAGCAATCCCTTCAAGATTTAGTTTAAGTACAACATTTTCCTGATTTCTTTCACTGTGAGTGTCCCTACCCCCCAAATTACTTTCTGTTTATTTTGTACGTATCTTGTATTTATTCATCCGAGTACATGTTTCATCCCATCCTTCCCCAGTAGAAGGTAAACTCCCCCCAAACAGAGATTGTCTCTGTCTTTTTTATCTCTGTGTCATCAAAATCTCTGACACATAGTAGGCACTAAATAACAACATAGGGTCAAGAACAGATCTTAATTTTGCTTTCCTCAATAAGAAGCATTTATCCCTTTCTAAGAGCTTCCAACTTTCTCTACATCCCTCGTCCTGTGTGGTGACCGGACCTAGACACAATTCAACTCCACAAATATTCATTATTGATGGTTATTATTTATTGATAAAGCACTGTGCTATGCATGGGTAAGGGTCAGGTCAATGATAAAGACCAGCATGTCTGTAATAACATCATAGATTTAGAGCTAGGTGGGTCCTTGGAGGTCATTGGATCCAACTAAGCCCCTTGGTTTTTAGACAAGAAAACTATGGCCTAAATGGGGTCAATGATTTGCCTGAGGTTACCCAGGAAAGTGGAAGAACTGGAGTTAGAATCCAGGTTCTCTGACCCCAGATCTAACTTCTACTTGACCCACAGCATATTATCACACTTAAGCTTCCCAACAACCCTGTAAGGAAGATACTATTAACCCCATTTTACAGATCAGGAAAACAAGACTCAGAGAGAGTGTGACTTGACTATGATTGCACAAAGCTTGTAAGTCATGACACATGCACAAATAATTATAATATAAAATATCACATGACAGTTGTATAAGACAGGTGCATAGTCCTGTGAGATGTCTCATGAGGAAGGTATCATTTTTGATGAAGGATTAAGACATTTTGTGAAAGGCATTGCAATCTGGCTGGATCTTGAAAGATGCATGAGATTTCATCAGGTCTCTAAAGACTGGGAGAGAGCAGGTAGGTGAAGACATTGCAGCTGTAGGGAATAACAGCAAGAAAGGCATGAAACAGGCCACGCATGGAAGATGATTCCAGTTAATTTTGGATAAACCATAGATCTGCATGTGAAGAGGAATGGTCTGAGAGAAGATTGAAGAGTTAACTACTAATGATCCTAGAGAGTGCTGAATACCAGTGTAATATCCCCAATAGTACCTCCTCCTAGGGGCTTTCAGCAGCCAGTTCCTCTAGCTATCTATCCTAGACAGGCTAAAGAGTTTAGACTTTCTCTGGTAGGTAAAAGGGAGCCATTCAAGACTTTTCAGAAGAATAGTATTGTCTAAGCTGTCCACAGACATCTCAATTAGGCTGTGACTATTTTAGAGAGGAAGAAAGGATTCATTCTTTGGCATTAAATGCCAAATTAATTTTATACATCTAAATGTTCTCTTGGCTATTTTCCCAAGAGCTGACAACATCATTACTTCATTTTCAATTTGTGGTAAATTCAGATGACTAAGCCTGGTTATCAGTGCTTCTCTCTGGGAAGGTGTTAATATTGTTTGTTTTTTTGTCCCTATGTAAATCCTCCTATACTGTTCCTATTAAATTTCATCCTTTTTTTTTTGCAAAATGGCCTTATTTTCTCTTTTAAGATTGATTTGAACTCCAATTTACTAGTTATTTATTAAGCCTCTACTATATGCAATGTCCATCCTGGATGTTAAGGAAGATACGAAGTTTGGATAAGGTAAGGTCCCTACCCTCATGGAGGGTACAGTTTAGTAGAAGAGTATGACACATTAACAGATAATCATAATACGTGATGATGCATCAGAGAGGTGTGAACAAAATAGTATGTGGGGAGAGGGGAAGAGAGGAAGATGATTTCTAATTCTTAGAAGACCTTAGAGTCAAGAAAAACTTTCAGCTTATTTGCAGGTCCACCTAATATTATGTCATCTGCAAATTCTCCATTCCTTGACAGTGGCCAATGTTGATATAAAAGACACTAAAATGGATCACAGGACCTAGCTATTGTGGCATTGCATAAAACCCACCGTTGCCCCCTTTTAAGTGATTATAAATCTTATTTAGGAAGTTCCATAAACATAATGTCACCTGCAAAGGGAATATATGGAGAGTCTCACCATCTATAGGAAGGAGACACAGGGAAATCCAGTGGAGAGAACACTAGCTCAGAAGTCAGAGTACCTCAGTTCTCTTACACCTAATACCTACATGACCTTAGGCAAGTTCCTTAACCTCCCTGGGCCTCAATTTCCTCATCTGTAAAATGAGGGGGGTCGATTAGATGACCTTGGTTGATCTTAAAGATCAGAAGTTCATTGAACAAGGTTATTTCTCTTACATCCTTTGAGAGAGCTTGTATAATTTTTGATAAATGCATAGGATCCTTTTACTAATTTTGATCTTTTTCTAACAAATCTGTGGCCTGACCACATAGAGGCTGAATGTGGAATAACTCCCATGTCAGCAGAGTCATTTCCTATAATTGATTTCATTTGTGTGTGATATTACTCAGTACCTAGCACTTACCAATCCTTTTCTTGAACAAAGTATTTCATGATACATAGAAGAGAGGCTTATTTGTAACCTACAAGTCTTTGGCCCATCTTTGATTTTTCCTCATCTATATTTTCCAATGTTTCTCATCATCCTCACCCATTTCCACCCTTGCACTGAAATCATCTAGCATCAAAATATACATTGATTTTGCTTGATGAATCTACCAAGTTCTTCATAAATTTTCCCTACCTCCCTCTTACTCTCCAATGGATGTTGGAACATTAAGTATATATATATGGTGGTCTTTTTGCAAATGTTTATCATAAATAATTCAATATGAAATGAATAAAAGTTCCATGAAAAGATAATTCTTATTGAGTTGAGTAAACAATAAAGCCAACTCCTTTAATTCCTGTATTTGTCTCTTCATGGGGAACTTGCAAACTGCATTGAACTGTACCTTCCTTCTTGCTGGTTTCATTTCTAGCAAGTGTCAAAATGAATTTAATTTAGTTCTTGCTCTGTTCACTCATTGGATCAGGATCTCATATTTAGAGTACCAACAGCCAAGTTCAAGTTTACAAACAATAATAATGTTGTGACTCTTAACAACCTCTGGCTTCTTTTTTTGTCACTCTATATTGGTGAAGAAGTGGAAGGTGCCACAAGAGACTGAGAATCATTATGTAATTTCTTACAGAAGTTTGTCAAATGTAAATCAATAGCCATAATAAGACCAAAAAGAGCCTAAAAAGACCTTAATCAGCAAACACTTGACATATCAGCTGAGTGAGGAGAGATAACAATCAAAGGCAATACCAATTTAGAGTATAAATGCATTTCTAAAATATTATGGAGAAGGATAATGAAAGATCAAAAGTCATATCATCTCATAAATAAGTGACAAACATAAATAAGTGACCAGTTTAAACAAAGCATAGTGATAAACCTAACTGAACAAAGGCAACTAAAGATAAAAATAGAGGGACAATTAACAGAAGAAAAATGGAAAAGATCTGCAAAAATTATTTTTAGGTGTTTTTTTTTGCAGGGGGGAAGGCAGGGCAATTGGGGTTAAGTGACTTGCCCAAGGTCACACAGCTAGTAAATGTGTCAAGTGTTTGAGGCTGGATTTGAACTCAGAAGGGAAGTTGTGCTCAGTTGAATCAACACTACGTCCTGGCTGCATATCCTTTTTCAGTAATTTCCTCTGCTATGGCTGAGTAACCCTCCTTATGTTAATCATTAAGTTGGATAGACTATGAGTATTGTACTTCATTACAATCTCAAACCTTAACTACCTGATCATCCTGGCATCCTCCTGATCAACTTTGGCCTACAATGATTGATATAGTTGGCAATTTTGGATTGAATTATTTCCTTGAAGTGAGGTAAGGGTGACACAGAAGAAGCTGAGTCCTGAGTGGCTTCCATGCCTCTGAAGGTGATGGTGAGACTCATCTTAATTCCTGTGTTCTGTAACAGCCCTTTCCTGGTCCTTCCCCTCTCAGCTGCTATTGCCT
The DNA here is from genome assembly GCF_011100635.1 of Trichosurus vulpecula. Classification (NCBI taxonomy): domain Eukaryota; kingdom Metazoa; phylum Chordata; class Mammalia; order Diprotodontia; family Phalangeridae; genus Trichosurus; species Trichosurus vulpecula. The sequence continues at coordinate 105,901,893 of NC_050575.1, forward strand.
TCACTCTGCGATACCTTCCATCTGCTATGTAGAGCTCTGATATGTGCTTAGTTACTTAAATATTGTCTCCCCAGAATGTGAGTATGTTGAGAGCAAGGAAGAATTGTTCTTTCCTTTCTTGGTATCCTCCAGTGCTGATCAAAGTGCCTGGAACATTCATAAATGCTTCTTTCTCACTGACTGGTGTCTGTTTACTACCAGGCATTCCCCCATTGCCTATGGGGGATAAGAAAGCAAGCTGCCTGCAGCCATTCAAGACCTAGAGAATGAGGTGAATATACTCTAGGTCCTGAGAACTGTATCCTGAAATTGGGTGTGTGTGTTTTTCCACAGAAGAAAAAGGCAAAAGCTGAAGCCTCTCCAAGTTTTTTTTATTTTTATTTTTCATATGTTATTATTTAATATTTTAGTTTTCAACATTAATTTTCACAACAGTTTGAACTACAAATTTTCTCCCCATTTCTACCATTCCCCCACTCCAAGATGGCATATATTCTGATTGCCCCATTCCCCAGTCAGCCCTCCCTTCTGTCACCCCACTCTCCTCCCATCCCCTTTCCCCTTACTTTCTTATAGGGCAGGATAGATTTCTATGCCCCATTCCTTATATATCTTATTTCCCAGTTGCATGCAAAAACAACTCTTTTTTTGAGCATCTACTTTTAAAATTTTGAGTTCCAAATTCTCTCCCCTCTTCCCTTCCCACCCACCCTCCCTAAGAAGGCAAGCAATTTAACATAGACCACACATGTATCATTATGCAAAACACTTCCCCAATAATCATGTTGTGAAAGACTAACTATATTTCCCTCCATCCTATCCTGTCCCCCATTATTCAATTTTCTCCCTTGACCCTGTCCCTTTTCAAAAGTGTTTGCTTTTGATTATCTCCTCCCCCTATCTGCCCTCCCTTCTATCATACCCCCATTTTTATCCCCTTCTCCCTACTTTCATGTGGGGTAAGATACCCAATTGAGTGTGTCTGTTATTCCCTCCTCAAGTCAAATCCAATGTGAGCAAGATTCACTCATTCCCCCTCACCTGCCCCCTCTTCCCTTCCAACAGAACTACTTTTTCTTGCCACTTTTATGTGAGATAATTTACTCCATTCTATCTCTCCCTTTCTCAATATATTCCTCTCTCACCCCTTAACTTTATTTAGATTATCATCCCTTCATATTCAACTTACCCTGTGCCCTCTGTCTATACATATGTATATTCACTTCAACTACCCTAATAATTAGAAAGGTCTCATGAATTACACACATCAAATAGAGTACATGTAGGAATGTAAACAAAACATGTACACAGTACAAATAGAGTACATGTAGGAATGTAAACAAAACAGTTCAACTTTAATAAGTCCCTTATGATTTCTCTTTCTTGTTTACCTTTTCATGCTTCTCTTGATTCTTGTATTTGAAAGTCAAATTTTCTATTCAGCTTTGGTCTTTTCACTGAGAAAGCTTGAAAGACCTCTATTTTATTGAAAATCCATATTTTGCCTTGGAGCATTATACTCAGTTTTGCTGGGTAGGTGATTCTTGATTTTAATCCTAGCTCCTTTGACCTCTGGAATATCATATTCCAAGCCCTTCCATCCCTTACTGTACAAGCTGCTAGATCTTGTATTATCCTGATTGTGTTTCCGCAGTACTCAAATTGTTTCTTTCTGGCTGCTTGCAGTACTTTCTCCTTGACCTGGGAACTCTGGAATTTGGCAACAATATTCCTAGGAATTTTCTTTTGGGGATCTTTTTCAAGAGGAAATTGGTGGATTCTCTCCATTTCTATTTTACCCTCTGGTTCTAGAATATCAGGGCAGTTTTCCTTGATAATTTCTTGAAAGATGATGTGTAGGCTCTTTTTTTGATCATGGCTTTCAGGTAGTCCAATAATTTTTAAATTGTCTCTCCTGGATCTATTCTCTAGGTCAGTGGTTTTTCCAATGAGATATTTCACATTGTCTTCCATTTTTTAATTCCTTTGGTTCTGTTTTATAATATCTTGATTTCTCATAAAGTCACTAGCTTCTACTTGCTTCATTCTAATTTTTAAGGTGGTATTTTCTTCAGTGGTCTTTTGGACCTCCTTTTCCATTTGGCTAATGCTGCCTTTCAAGGCATTCTTCTCCTCATTGGCTTTTTGGAGTTCTTTTGCCATTTGGATTACTCTATTTTTAAGGTGTTATTTTCTTCAGTATTTTGGGGACTCCTTTAGCAAATCATTGACTTGTTTTTCATGGTTTTCTTGCATCACTCTCATTTCTCTTCCCAATTTTTCCTCTACTTCTCTAACTTGTTTTTCCAAATCCTTTTTGAGCTCTTCCATGGCCTGAGACCAATTCATATTTTTCTTGGAGGCTTTTTGATGTAGCCTCTTTGACTTTATTGACTTCTTCTGCCTGTATGTTTTGATCTTCTTGTCACCTAAAAAAGATTCCATAGTCTGTGTTCTTTTTTGCTGCCTGTTCATGTTCCCAGCCAACTACTTGACCCTTGAGCTTTTTGTCAGGGTATGACTGCTTGTAGAGAGTACTTTGTCCCAAGGTTTAGGGGCTGCATTGCTGTTTTCCGTGAGCTCTGCCACACCAGCGCTCCTCCTCCCCCAAGAACCACCAAACAGGACCACGACCCAGATCCAAGCAGGGCAAAGCAAGAGACCCTGTCTCTGTGCCAGCAAAGCACTCCTTGCACTCCTGCTCCTATCCACCACTTGAGTCCTCCCACTGTGTGAGCCAGGGACTCCAGAAGCAGCTGACACAGCAGCTCTGGAAACAGCTGCAGGAGCTTCCTGCTGATGCCACCGCCACTGCCACACTACCTCCACCACCCCCAGGCCTGGGGCCAGACTGCTCTCACCCCAATCCAGCAGTTTTCCCACTAACCTGCTCTGTGGTCTTTGGTGTTTGTGGGTTGAGAAGTCTGGTAACTGCCACAGCTCAATGATTCATGGCCCTCAGGCCTGCCCTGCCTGACTTGCAGTCTGGTTGGTCCTGGCATGGCCCACTGTGGGCTGCGCTCTGCTCCTAGCACTGTGCAATGACCCTTGCCAGTGACCATCCAGGCTGTCCTGGTCTGGAGACCTGCTTCCCTCTGCTATTTTGTGGGTTCTGAAGCTCTAGAATTTGTTCAGAGCCATTTTTACAGGTGTTTGGAAGGATTTGGTGGAGAGCTTAAGCAAGTCCCTGCTTTCCAGCTGCCATTTTCGCCTCTCCAAGTTTTAATGGAATTATCTGTAATATAAATTTTTAGCACCATTGTATCTTGGTAGTTTAAAAGGAATGACTTTTGTCTTTTGGACTTTACTGTGAGATTTGTGTGAAAAAAATGGAATGAACTCATTAGTCTTGGAGAAAAAAGAGAAGCTGTGCTAAAGAAACTACTTTGGACTTTTTATGTGGCATTTGGGAAATTGTATCACATGGACTTTGTTGGGACTCTTGCACAATACACTGGGGAGGCCATTAGGGGGCAGCGCTTAATCTTCCCCAGGAGCCCTTAGACTTATCTGGAACTGAAGATGTGGACAAAAATATCCCACCATGGGTAGGGCTCCATCAGTCCATCAGTTGAAAAAGTTTAAAAAGAAAGACATCGTCTGCTCTCATTCTGAAACTGTGAACTCTTATTCTGTCTCTGTTTTTCTCTGTCTCTTCTCCCTCTCCTCTCTTCTTTTTCTCTCCTCTCTTTCTTATCCCCTCCTCCTCTCTCTCCCTCTCCCTCTTCCTCTTTCTCTGTCTCCCTCTCCTCTGTCTTTTCTCTATGTTCCTCTCGTCTCTTCTTCTTCTTGTTCTTCTTGTTCTTGTTCTTGTTCTTGTTCTTCTTCTTGTTCTTCTTCTTCTTCTTCTTCTTCTTCTTCTTCTCTCTCTCTCTCTCTCTCTCTCTCTCTCTCTCTCTCTCTCTCTCCCCCCTCCCTCCCTCTTTTTCCTATCTTTCCTTTTTAAAATTGCAATATGGAACTTCTAGGACCTCTCCACTTTATATCCAGTACAATATTCAGTAGTTATTGGGTAATTTCTCCCTAGGAAAAGGTTCTTTAGGACAAATCTTTATATGGACGCTGACATTGAAACAGGCTACAAACAAGAGGGTAACATCCTCTCAGTTATCTTATTCCAGAGTCCCTGACCTATGATAAGTATCACTGACCATCTAGGAGGTGTCATTTAACTTCACTGTAGCCCTGGTGATTGTGGTGTTGTTCCTATTCATGCTCACCTCCATTCATCAGGAGACCCACTATGAATTGAAAAGATCTGGCATCACCTATCACATAAATAGAGATCTTGAGGTACAAGACTTGGTCCTTCCAAGGGGGAAAGTGAAGTCTGGGATTTCTGGTCTTCATTTTCCCAGATTTGGTCCCACTAACAGGGGTATCTTACATTGCTTGTCTTTTGTTTTGTTTTTGCTATCATCCTGGTTTAGTTTTTTCTTCTTTCTGCCTATGTTGGAGTTATTAGATCCTTGAAGTCAGCATTGTTCAACAACAGCCCTAAAGCCATTTAAATGGTGGAAGATCCTCTAGAAGGTGTTTAGGACCTTGATACCAAAGAATGGGGAATCATAGGAAGGATATTTACCAGCATCCCCCACAATGTGGGCTGAGCTAGTACCTTTCCCTAAAAGATATTGAAATCACTTTGACACTTACTTGGCCCAAATAACTAAAGTCCAGATGTAATTATTTCCTGTTTGCCTGATTACAAAAAGCCACAAGGAATTACAACTCTTCTCTGAGGCTTGACCACCTGAGGACCATCATGGGCAAATCAGGGCCAGGGAAACTGAAATGGAATTCAACTAAATCAACATAGTGTTCTCACTGTATTTCTTTTTAAAAATATTATATACTTATGTATCATATTTTTCTATTTTGTTCTATTTATATTCTTGTGTTACAATGTTGTGTAATTTTTTTCCAATTAAACAAGAATTTATTTTCTCTTTCTCCCACCTATACCTTTCACTGAAAAGAGAAAATGAGAAAAACAAAACCCTTGTAACAAACGGCAGTTCTACAGAGAATTAAGCTATTAAAGCTTAAACTGCACAAAAACTTTCAGGACATCCTGTATAAGTATTCCAAGTGCTTCTCTGCATTATTCATATTCATAATTTCTTTTGGATCAAAAATATCTTATTACATTCAAATTATATACAAATGTACATAGCAAAGCAAAATAAATTTCCACAGTGTCCAAAAACATATGTCATTTTGTATTTTGAATCCCTCATCTCTATATGAGAAGAGGAGGTAGCATAGTTCATTACTGGTCCTCCAAAGTCATAGTTAGTCATGGCATTGACCAGAGTCTTAAGTCTTTCAAAGTTGCTTGTCTTTACAATGTGGTTATTGTATAAAAATTGTTCTGGTTCTGCTCATTTCATTCTGCATCAATTCACACAAATCTTCCTAGGTTTCTCTGAAAACCTTTCATAATTTCTTATGGCACATTAGCATTCTATTATATTCACCCACCAAGGGAAATCTTTTAGTTTCCCAGTCTTTGCCACTACAAAAAGACCTGAGATAAATATTTTTTGTACATATAGGTTGTTTTCCTCTTCCTCTCTTCATTTCTTTATTGAATATCTTTAGCTATGCGTAAGTAAATCTTTTGTTAACTGTTAGACTATGAGCGTTTGATTTCATTTCAATCTCAAACATAAACAATCAGGTGACAATCCTAGCCAACCCTGGACTGCAATACCTATATTTTCTGACTTGTCCCTCCACCATCCCTTTTAACAAAGAATTTAAAAAGGGGGTGGGTGGGAACAGTTCAGTAAAATTGGCCGACACATCAAAAAGTGACATTATATGCAATGCTTCATAGTCCCTTGCTTCTGTAAGATGGAAGAAAAGTGCATTCTCATGTCTCTTTTTTGGGGGGTAGAGAGAGCAAACTTGATCATCATAATTTTACAACACTGAGTTTTAATTTTTTCCATTTATATTGTTGTAGCCATCATGTATATTGTTTTCTTGCATCTTAGTACTTCACTTTGCTGCAGTTCCACAGAGAATTAAGCTATTAAAGCTTAAACTGCACAAAAACTTTTAGGACATTCTGTATAAGTATTCCAAGTGCTTCTCTGCATCATTCATATTCATAATTTCTTATAGACCAATAATATCTTACTATATTCATGTACCAAAGTTTGTTTAGCTATTCCCCAGTTGGCTGGCATCTACTTTATTTTCAGTACCAAAAGTGCTGCTATAAATATGTTGTTGTATATGGGACATATCTTTCTATTTTTGACCTCTTTCATACATATTCCCATTAGTCAACCAGTTAAAAACATTTATTAAGCACTCACTATATGCTATGCACTGTGTTAAGTAAACACTGAGGATACAAAGAAAGGCAAAAACAATGTTCATGTCCTCAAGGAGTTCATATTCCAATGGGGGAGGTGACAGGCAAGCAATTATGTACATACAAGATACAGATAGTGTAAATGGAAATTAATTGCAGTGGGAGAGAGGAGGGAGAGAAGAGCACATCTGTTTATTGTTTTTATATTGGATAATATCTTATTTTTCCAATTACATGTAAAGATAATTTTTAACATTCATTTTTTTAAAAAATTGAGAAGCAAATTTTCTCCCTCCTTCTCTTCCCTCCCTCCTCCATAAGATGGTAAGCAATTTGATGTAGGTTATGTGTGTGTGTGTAATCATGTTAAACATATTTCAATATTAGTCGTGTTATGAAAGAAGAAACAGACCAAAAGGAAAAAAATCATGAAAAAGTAAAGAAAATGAAAAATAGTATGCTTTGATCTGCTTTCAGACTCCATCAGTTCTTTATCTGGATATGGATGGCATTTTACATCATGAGTCCTTTGGAGTTGTCTTATATCACTGTATTGCTGAGAAGAGCTAAATCATTCATAGTTGATTATTTCCCAGTGTTGCTGTTACCATGTACAATGTTCTCCTGGTTCTTCTCAATTCACTTTGCATCAGTTCATATAAGTCTTTCCAAGTTTTTCTGAAATCTGTTCATCATTCCTTATAGCACTATAGTATTCCATTACATTCATATACCACAACTTGTTTAGCAATTCCATAATTGCTGGGCATGCTCTCAATTTCTAATTCTTTGCCACCACAAAAAGACATACCATAAATATTTTTGTGCCTCTAGGTCCTTTTCCCTTTTTATGGTCTCTTTGAGATGCTGACCTAGTAGTGGTATTGCTGTATCAAAGTGAAGGCCTAATTTTACTCCAGGCACACCAAACTGGGAGGAATTGAAGAGGATATCAGGGAAGGTACAGTGTTTTTCAGTAAGAGAGACAACTGTTCCATCAGGAAGGACAGAGACCCTCCCTTGTGTAGAAGTCGAGTCACTAGAAAGTTCCTCCTAATCTTCGATTTTGCTCACATAACATAACTTTTCTTTGAGGCCTTCCATTGCCTCCCTGTGGATCAGATTATTCAGTCTCATATCCTTATAGAACAGTTCTTTATATAATATTGCACTGATATCTATCCCACCAATCTCATGGACTGGCATGCACTTAGGGATAAATGTGGCTTCCTAAGATGGGTGCAATGTAGGTGAGGCCAGCCCCACAGTCAAGAAGCCAGAGCCAAACAAAGCAAGTTCTGCCTGGTTGCCAAAGTGCAGAGATGGAACATTGAAGGTCTCCATCATGACCTCCAGAATTTTCTGCTGGTAATTCCTATCTTTCCATGGCAATCCTGTGACAAGCATTGAGTGGTTCTTGGTATTGACCTGGAGGGAATCAAAAGTATGGTGCCAAATAGCCTCCATGGCCTCCCAGTTTAGGATTTGGCCTCGGTTAACAGGAAATTCTGTAATAGGCAGTTCATTGAGCACATGCATGTTTTCCAAGCCTGTGACTTTCCTTATCTTGGGAAGACTTTCTTTCAGGTCCTCATTGTAGGGATGATACCCAACAACAGCTCTTTGGGCATAGCTCCAAATTGCTCTCCAGAGTGGCTGGATCAGTTCACAACTCTACCAACAGTGCATTAACGTCCTAATTTTCCTACATCCTCTCCAACATTTAGCATTTTCCTTTTCTGTCATATGAGGCAATCTGATAGGTATGAGGCAGTACCTCAGAGTTGTTTTACTTTGCATTTTTAGAGCACATTTGTGAAAGCCTGTCTATTCCTTCAATCTCTCCCTCATATTCTGGTTGCTTCCCTGTTGCCTATAAACACTATCACGTCTCTCTCCATCCTTAAAAACCCTCACTTGATCCAACTATTCCTGTTAGCTATCATATCTTTCCTCCCTATCATGGCTAAACTCCTTGAGAAAGTGTCCTGGACTCAAATCCTCTACTTTCCTCCCACTCTCTCCTCAACCCTCTGTAGTCTTGCTTCCAACCTCAGTTTTCAACCAAAACTACTTTCAGCTGTTACCAATGGTCTCTTAATTGCCAAATCTAATACATCTTTCTCAATCCTCTTCCTTTTTGACCTTTCTGATGCCTTTGGCACTATTTATCACACTCTTCTCCTAGATACTTTTCTCTCTCTAGCTTTCCATGACATTTCTCTTTCCTGATTTTTCTCCTACCTGTCTGACTACCCCTTCTCAGTCTCCTTTGCTGCATCTTCCTCTAGGTCATGGCTTCCTCTATGGGCATCCTCCAAAGGTCTATTCTTGGCCCCCTTCTCTTTACCCTCAGAACTGTCTCCTTTGGTAACCAACTTCTCTCTCCCAGAATTCTCTAAAAACAAAGTCAATGAAATATAAGCCCAAATATATCACCAAAATATTAGAGTTGGTTGAAGGAATTAGTGATGTTTGTCCTGGAGAAGACCCAGGCAGGGCACAATAGCTCTCTTCAAGTATTTGAAGGGTTGTCTTGTGGAAAAGAAATTGTATTTGTTCTGTTTCACTCCAAAGGGAAGAACTAGAGACAATGGATGGAAGTTGGAAAGAGACAAATTTATGATTTGACCTATGGTGATATATGATGTCAGGAAAAATTTCTATTAGTATTGTGCAGAATGGTTATGGTTTTGCCTTTAGAGGTCATTGGTTCCTCCTCCTTGGAAGTCTTCAAGCTGAAGTTGGAAGACCACTTGTAAGGTATGTTATAGCATGGATTATTCTCAACTTTGAGTTGGTCTAGAGGCCCACCAAGGTCCTACTTTGTTCTGTGATTCTGTGATTAGCCAACTGGTGACCTCTGGGATAGTGTCTGCTTATGTCTCTCATCTCCATAGCAGAACTTATAGGCGTTACATTTATTTATTTTTATTTATTTTGTGTGTGTATGTGTATACATGTTGTCTTCCCAGTTAAAACATAAGTTCCTTGAGAACAGGGAATGTTTCATTTTGTCTCTTTATTCCCAGCACCTAGAACAGTTCCTGGCACATAGAAGGCTCTTAATCAATGTTGCTTGATTGATTATAGTGCTTTGGGGTTTGCAAAGTTGTTTCTTCACAACAAATCTGTGAAAATATCTCCATTTAACAAATGAAGAAAATGAGTCTCAGAGAGGTAAAGTGACTCACCCTGCGTCACACAACTTGAAATACTGGAGTCAAGATCCTAACGCAATTCTCCTGACTCTGAGTCCAGCAGTTAAGCTGCTATACTACATCACTTCTCAGATATCCATGTAATTTTGAAAATAAATATTTGGCTCATTTCAAACTCCAAAGCTCTGTTTATTCTTGTTAAACAGGCAAGAGTAGAATGTTTGCACCCTACTGAGCCAGAATGTTGTGGAAACTGAGGAATGATCTAGGTTAATGCTTTCATTTTATAGGTACGTAAACCAAGGCCTGGGCAGCTAGGTGGTGCAGTTGGTAGAGCGCTGGGCCTGAAGTCAGAAAGACTCTTCTTCCTGAATTAAAATGTGGCCTCAGATACTTAAAAGCTGTGTGACCCTGGGCAAGTCACTTCACCCTGTTTACCTCAGTTTCCTCACCTGTAAAATGAACTAGAGAAGGAAATGGAAAACCACTCCAGTGTTTGCCAAGAAAATCCCAAATGGGGTCATGAAGAGTCACACTGAAAAACAACAACAAACCTGAGGCTCAGAGAAAGGAAGTGACTTGCCCAAAGTTACACAGTATAGTAGATGGTGGAAGCAGGTCCCAAGGCTCTTAACCAGTGGGAAACCTGCTCTTGATTCAGTGCTTTTCTTAAAAATCATATCCTAATGCCAAACCTAATGAAAGAAAGAAAGAACAGATTCTTTTAAATAATCTAGTTTTAACTGTGTTTCAGGATGTCTAATTGATACTTCCGTTCATGAAATTATTGTTTCTTATCATTTGTTTCTATTCCTTATTGTCCTTTTATTGATATTTTGTATTTTTACCATCATATTGATTTTTTAATGTATCCTTCTTCCCTCTCCGATTTGGATGGGTGAAGGAAGGGGAAGCATTGCAACAAAACCAGCCAACACATGAATCCTCTCTGACAGCCTATGCAGTATTTCACATCCCTGGTCTTCTATTTATACAAGTAAGAGAAGGCATTTTTTCTTCTCTTCTCTGGGGCAATTATATTCTCTTTTTGAGAATATAACTCCTGGTCTGGTTCAGCCTATACCTGAAAAAGAAACCCTTCTACAACATACTGACAATCATTTATACTTTGCTTGAATGTTTCCCGTGAAAGGGGTCTACCCCCCCCCCCCCCGCCTCCCAAACCATCCCATTTAACTTTGAGATAGCTTTAATTGTTCGGCAAGTTTTTTCCCCTGATGTGATGGGTACCTGGCAAAAGATCTGGGGCAATGTATATATGTATATATATATTTTTTTTTTTTCCTCTGGAAATTTTAATTACATGGTCTTCTCACTTAACTATTTTTAGTAACAAACTTGTGAGAGTGGCCAAGTTATTACATGTGGGTAAGGATTAGAAATCCAATAGGAAAACAGCCATAGAGTTTGGCCCAATTCCTTTCCTCTATAGGTCTTCAGGGGTGGCATTATTATAGCTCTTCTTATTGCAAAGACACCTTTCCTCCAGAACCTGCCAGCTTAGGCCATAGCTGAACTGCTGAAATGAGTCTCTAACTCATCCAGCCCCAAGTCCTGCATTTTCACATGACTTGTTCTTTACTCAGCTATTTCTGAGCCCTTACTGCGTGTCCTTGGTACTGTGGGAGTATCAAGAATCACAGAATTTTAGATCTGGAAGCAATCTTAGAAATCATCTAGTTATGGTGACCAGATGGCCCAATTATCCTGGGACAGTCCCAATTTTAAACATTCAGTTCTCTTGTTTCCACAAGTCACTAAAATGTTCCGGAAATTCCAAGATTTTGGCAAATGGCAACTGAATGAAATAATTCAGCAAAAATCACAATAAATATTCTACTGATTCCTCCACACACAAATACGTTATATATCTATCCAACTTCACCTGTAGAAACTCTGTCTGCTCTTTAAAGTCCAATTCAAAAAGCCTTCCCTCATGCCCCTGGATGGTGACAACCTCCCCCTCTGACCCTCACAAAGCATTTTGTTTTGTATTTCTCTAATGAATTTGTTGTGAATTATTCTATAATACAGTATACTTTAGTATATATAATAATACATATTATATAGCATATGTAGTATAGTATAGCATAGTATGGTTACTGGGGTACATGTTTTTTCTCCCTTCATACTCTGAGTTATATGAAATTAGGGACCATGGCTTATGCGTCCCTTGTAACCCCTCTCACGACTGTATTCTGCACACAGTGAACACTTAATAAATCCTTCATAGATTCTCAGTCTTGGAAACAACCTCAGAGACCATCTAGTCTAGGGGTTCTTTACCTGGTTCTTCACCATGAACCCCCCATGGATAGATTTTAGAGGGTCCATAAACTTGAATGGGAAAATTATATCTTTATGCCAATAGAATTAGTATCCTTTATAATCCTATATATTTTAATTTATGCATTTACAAATATTATTCTGAGAATGGGTCCAACGGTCAAAGGGGTCCATGACATACAAAAGGTTAAGGACCCCTGGTCTGGTCCAACCTATACCTGAAAAAGAAACCCTGTAATATTAAGGAGATCTGAAGCATGTGCAAATCCAATCAGCTTCTTCAGCTGATGCAACCTCTCCATGTGGAGGATGTTAGCTTTCTTCAGGAAGAATCATGATGATGTGTCAGGGAAGTGCCTTGGATAGACTGTGGAACATGTATGACTATTCTGTAACTGGCTCTTGTTGGCTAACCTTGTGGCAGAAAGGCTGTCAGCATCAGTCTGCCTTTCACATCTTAGGGATTTCAGTGACTTTTGTTCCTAGCATCTGGTAAGGCAACATAGTAAGGAGGAAAAGCCTTTTTCCACTTTAGTCATGTGGCCCTGAAAAACAGGCCCTGTTCCCTGGCCTTTTCATGTCCTCTTTTCTGTTCTAAGTGGAGAGAGAATAGCCTCATGACTCAATGAGTTTGGAAAGTTGTTAGTAGAGTGCCCCAGCATCTCCATGTTCCAGAATCTGGATTGCAGAGCCTGTGCAGCACTCCTCAAAGAGCAAGGAGGGATTTTCAAGATTGGCCTTCTGGACCCAAGAAAAGCTGAATCAAAGATTCATCCAGTATCAAAGCCATCTTTGGATGTGAATTTAATGGGACTGACGTATTGTAGGAAAAGAGCTTAGTTTTGAGCCTATTCCTTCAGAGACTGAAGTGGGATAGGGGAGAATATGACCTGGAGGCATCAGGAAATTTTTGTACTTTTGATTCTGCTACAATTTTAAAATAAATTTCCCTACTGTCCCCCAACAATTGGGGGAACATAGCCATTGGGGACCCAAGTTCATGATGATAGAGAAGAAACACATCCCAAACCCTCAGAGTTACCTCCTAAAGCCCTGAAGGGCAGATGTAGCTACCTAGTACTGGGAAAAGAGGTGAAGAACCAAAGCATACAGCTAACTGATATTAAGCCTAAATCTGCCCTCTTTACAACTTTCACTTACTACTTCTTGGTCTGCCCTCTGGGGGCAAGCAGAAAAAATTGAATCCCTTTCTACAGGACAGCATTTCAAATTCTTAAAGATAGCTCTTATGTCCCCATTAGGTCTTATTTTCTCCAAGCTAAACATTCCCATCTCCTTCAACCAATGCTCTCAAGTCACGGATTTGATATTCTTCACTGCCCTGGTTATGCTCTCCAGTTTAATTAACATTGTTCCTAAAATGTGGTCATCAGAACTGATCGCAGTACTGCAGATGTGATGTGACCAAGTGTGGAGCAGGATTATCACCTCCATAGAGCAGACTTGTGGTACATCAGCTTTTTGAAGCCACTATATCACTCATATCAAGCTTGCAGTCCATTAAAATCCCCAGACCTCTTTCAGACAAATGCCTATGTAGCCATATCTTTCCCATCTTGAACTTGTGAAGCTCATCTTTTGAACCCAAGCATCTTTTCCCTATAAATTGGATCCTATTTGATTCAACCCAGTGTTCTGGCTTGTCAAGCTCTTTGTGAATAATGACTCTGTGAATTAATATCCCAGGGATCCTTCTTGGCTCTGTGTCATAACGCACATTGGAAAAGCATTCCATCTATGCCTTTATCCAAGTCATTGATAAAAAATGTTACATAGCAAATGACTAAGCACTGATCCCTAGGGCACTCACTCTACCAGAGGCCTACCAGAGGCCTATTTCCAAATTGAAGTCAAAACATTAATTGAGTCCAGCCACTCAACCAGCTCCAAATCCACCAAGCTGTACTGTTGTCTAGGTCAGAGATCTCATACTTGTGGCCCTTGACCCACATGAGGCCCATGACACTATGGAGTATCATCCAAACCAGATTAAAATGTTGTTCCTATTTGATTTTAAGGTGTTGATATATTAATAAAAAAGAAATGTATAAGCATATGTGGTTTTCTAAGTCAGCACGCCACCCACAGGGATCTTTATGTACAGGTTAGTGACCTGTTTCTATCTGAATTTGACCACCTCTTTCCATATGCTCCATAGGAACAGCATGAGAGACTTTGTCAAATGCTTTGCTAAAATCTAAGTAAATTGTATCTAGAACAATAAGCAGTTTGGCAACACTGTTAAGGAACAAAAAGGACATAAGGTTAGCCTAGCACAACGGATTCTTGAAGCCTTGCTGGTTTTCTGTAGTTATCACTGCCTTTTCTAGTTGTTCCATAGCTATCACTTTGACAATACATGCTAGAATTTGGCCAGAAACTGAAGTCAAACATTGGCCCATAGGATTCAGATTCAACCTATGCTCTTCGATCCTATAGTACTTCTGCTCTGTAGGAGCCTTCAAAGATCAGCAAAAATCTAGTAAGTTGAAACTCAAATCAAGCTTAAAAGAGCAGCAGATAAGCTCATTTTACAAAAATGAGATCAAATGAAGCAGGACAAGCAGAGAAAGTCTCTGAGGTCCCTTCTGATCCTCTGAAACACTCCTGGGGATCAAAAGTCAACATTACAAATTATATGGAGAAAGCCTCGCTAGGGAAAAACATAGAGGGCAAAGTCTAGGGTCATAGGTAACCACAAATCATATAGTCAGTCACATAGTCAACAAAGAAAAAAATCCAACAAGCTAGTGAAGTACATAAAGAGGGTATAATATATGAAGGCCAAGAATATGTTCTTCTTTCCACTCCAAACTAATCATAGCTTAATTGAAGTGTTTACCTGACCACTCACTCCTTCACCAAAGACCCTCACATGGTTCCCCTATTACTTTGCACACAGTAGGTGACTCATAAAATGTTGGTTCAATTGTATTGACTAAGTAATAAAAGGTTGAGGGTCACAGAAGATAGAAACTTATGAATTGACCATATCAATATTGCTCATGAAAACAGGGGTGTAATAAACCGAGTTCTCTAAAGTCCACAGCTATATGCATAACATACATGTACTAGGTAGATGCTCTGTGGGTAGCTTGGTGGTGGTGGTGGCGATTCCCTGTGATTTTTTTTTAGATGCAACACCAATGGACACTGTATGGTATACATGAATATAGAAGCCCACTTAGTTGTAACAATATGGAACACACAAATGCAAAAAAAGAGAAAGAATTCTTTGTCATATGAGTTGCCCTGATTTTTTTTTTGTTTCAGAAAATATGGTCTCTTTAGGGATAGTCCCCTTCCCTTGTTTTACAGATGAGGAGCCTGAGTCCCACAAAGGGAAAATGACTTGTCTAAGGTTATTCTGCCTTGTGGTAATTCTAGAAACAAAGAAGACACACTGCCTGCATTTTGAGAGCTTATAACCTAGTTTTATAAACAAGGACAGTGATAAAACTTGTTAGAGGGTAGTTATAAGGTAGCATACAAGCAAGTGGGTGAGTGTTGGACAGACTACGCGCAAAATGCAAAAGGAACTAAAAGTAAGGTAAAAAATATGGGCTAAACTTAGTGTGGGAATAATAATAAAAGACATTTCTATAGTGCAGTCAAATTTACAAAATACTTTGCATACATTACCTCACATAAGCCTGGCAACAATTCTGTGAGGTGGGCACTGTATTTATTATTGTCCCTATTTTGCTCACGAAAGACAGCTCTGAAAGGCTAAATGACTTACCTATAGTTACACAGCTGAGTATCAGAGGGAAGATTCTTTCTGATGATAAATTCAGCACTTTATACACTATGCCACAGAGCTTCTCTCTCTGGAACAATTTCATATAAGAAATGAACATTGGCTCAGATGAGTGATTATAAAATTGCTTTGTTACTGTAAAGATTCTACACCAATCAATCAATCAAAGAGTGTTTATTAAGCTCTCACTGTGGGCCAGACACTGGCTAGAGTATAAGGTGAGTACTGCCCATGTAGTCTATGTGGATGCCTTCACAGGATGTTCAAAGGTACAGACAGGCAGCTAAAGTGGCAGCATGGATAGACAGCTTTGGAATCTTACCACTCATAAGGAAACTGTGATTCCTGCCTTGAGGGGAGCAAAGAAAAGGAATCACAAGGTTGGTTACTTCTTTATCCTCTGAGAAAGACAGATAACATCCTAGAATGATATTTCTATTTTATCTCTCCACAAATACTTATGGTCTAGGGCAGAGGTGTCAAATTCATAAAAATGGCTACAGAACTCCTGAGTGAAGACAGAATTAGATTAAAATGTAGTTGGGAAATGTTTAACAAAATAAATAAAAACATAATACAAGGTAGACAATGTTAATTTATGATTTTCTAAGTCAACATGGGTACTGCAGAGTTCTGTTTCTATTTGATGCACTTCTGTTTATTTCCATCTACCATTCCACTGGTGTAGGGGCATAATTTTTAGGTTCAAAAGCAAAAAAGCAGTTAACTTCCCTGGGGTTCTCCCCTAAAGGGTGAGGTTGGCCCAAACTTATGCCTGCAGGCTTCATTCCTTTCTACCCAGTGCTAGTCACACAAAAAAACAGTTACAGATAGTAAACAACAAGTAAACCTATTTATTCAAGCATATATCAAACAAATTAAGAGTTCTACAGATTAGAATATACCTGAAAGGGATGGAGTTAAGATGGTAGGTGAGAGGTATAAATTTTACCTTAGCTGTTCCACAACCTCTTGCACAATAACCTAGAAAACACATCAAACTTCTGAATTCTGACTGGAAAAGTTAAGAAAAAGTCACAGTGAGTCATTTTTCTAGCTTAGGGCTCCTTAGAGAGGTCCAAAGATGCTGACATGGATAGCTAGGAATGCAGCAGGAGTGTTCCATCACCCAGAGATGGTAAAAGGACTTCACACCTGGTCAGGAAGTAAATGATCAGAAAGAGATCCCTTTGCTAGCAATGGAAGCAGGAATGAGTGCCATCAGGAAACTGTCACCCATTACCCAGTCCCTGGTCACAGTTACACAGCAGAGAGGAATGGTTCCCAATGGAAAGGGGCCCTACCTGTGTAAGGAGCAAGAGCCAGAAACATATCTGTGTAGCTCTAGGCCCATGAACAGAGTGGAGACTCAGTTCTAACCTTAATTCCACTATATGAGCCTTCAGTAGAATGAATAAAAGTAGAAGTTCATCTCTCCCAGAACTGAGCAGAACCCACCCAACATTAACACAAAGTCCAAAATCAGGAAATGGGATGGAAAAATGAGCAAAGAAAAAAAGAACCTGGCCAGAAAAAGCTACTATGGTGACAAGGAAGCTCAAGACACAAACACAGAGAAAGACAATGACTTAAAAACATCTTCAAGTAAAGCCTCAAAGAAAAAAATACAGATTAGACATAAGCCCAATAAGAATTCCTAGAATAAAGCAATAAAGAAGAACAAAAATGATTTTAAAAATCAAATAAGAAGAGTGGTGGGAAATGTGAAAAGAAATGAGAGTTATACTAGAAAATTATGAAAAGAAAATTAACAGTTTGGTAAAAGAGGTATGAAACGATACTGAAGAAAATAACTCCTTAAAAATTAGAATTGGTCCAGTGGAAGCTAATGATTCTATGAGACACTGAGAAACAATAAAACAAAGTCAAAAGACTGGGAAAAGGAAGAAAATGCAAAACATAAGGGAAAAACTGACCTATTAAAACAAATGGAAGAGAAATAATTTTAAAATCATCAGATTACCTGAAAGCCAGGAACAAAAAAAGAATCTTGACATCATATTTGAAGAAATTAAAACTGCCCAGGTATCTTAGAACTAGGAGACAAAGTATAAATTGAAAGAATCCACTGATCATCTCCTGAAAAAAAAATCCCAAAATGAAAATTCCCAGGAATTTTATATGCAAGATCTAGAACTCCAGGAGAAAATATTGAAAACAGCCAGAAGGAAATAGTTCAAACACCATGGAGCCACAGTTAAGATCATACAAGTTTTAGCAGCTACCACTGTAAAGAAGTGCAGGGTTTGGAATATGATATCCCAGAAGGCAAAGAAGCTAGGATTACAACCAAGAATAACCTATCCAGCAAAGCTGAGTACTAATCCTACAGAGGGAAAAATGGATATTCAGTGAAATAGAAAACTTTCAAGTATTCCTGAGGAAAAGACTAGGACTGAATAGAAAATTTGACATTTAAACACAAAATTCAAGAATAGCATAAAAAAGGTAAACGTGAGTGAGAAATTATAAGGGACTAAACAAGGTCCAACTGTTTACATTCTTATATGGGAAGGTGATACATGTAACTTTTCAGGACTTTTATCATCCACAAGATTTTAGGGGGAGTTTACTTTGAGGATCTGGACATGATTGTATTAACGTCGAGATGATCTCAAAAGAATTGAAGAGTGGGAAAGAGGATGCACTGTGAGAAGAGGGGAAAGGAAAGGAAGGTTGGGGTAAATTATTTCACATAAATGGGGTATGTAAGGAAAAGTTAATATAGTGGAAGGGGGAAAAGGATGTAGTCAGTAACACATGAACCTCACTCTCATCTGAACTGGTTCAAGGCGGGAAGAATACTCATATGCACACAGTTGTGTACAAAAATTCATCTTACCCAACAATGAAGTAGGAGGAAAAGGAGTTGAAGGTGATAAGAAGGAAGGTGTAATAAGGGAGTCAGTGATTAGAAACAAAACAGATTTTTGAGGATGATATAAGGTAAAAAAAAAAAGAGGATAGGATAAAAGAATAGAAGGGAGGGGGGTGTATTCCAAGCATGGAGGATGACTACTGTAAGGACACACAGAGAGGAAATGGGAATATCATGAGTGAGGAACAAAGAAGAGGACAGTTTGGCTGGATCACAGAGTGTGGGATGGAGAGTAATATCAATGAAGCAGGGGAAAATAGCTTGAAGACAGATTGTACAAGGCATTAAAAGCTAAACAGAAGAGTTTACATTTATCCTAGAGGCATTAGGAAGCCACTGAAATTGGTTGAGTAGGGGGTCACATGGTCAGACTTGTGTTTTAGAGAAAATTACTTTGACTGTAGTGTGTTGATGGGATTGGAGTCCTGAGAGACTTGAGACAGGGAGGCCAGTTATCAAACCTAGACATTATAAAGTAGCTCTGTGGCTTAAAAAATCAACATGATGCTGATTCACTTAAATAGAAAGACTAGCAAGTAGGTAATCATATTGTCCTTCATAAGAGGCAGGGAAACAAAGCAGCGCGGGATTTAGGGCCAGGTGATCTGGATTGAATCCTGACACTACCAACTTACTACTTAGATCATCTCGATTAAGTCATTTACTTGCCCAAATTGTTGTTCTGTCATTTTTTTCGGTCATGTCCAACTCTTTGACTCCATTTGGGGTTTTCTCTGCAAAGACAGTGGAATGGTTTGCCATCTACTTCTCCAGCTCATTTTACAGATGAAGAAACTGAGGCCACCAGCATCAAATGGCTTGCCCAGGATCACACAGTGTCTGCAGTCAGCTTTGAACTCACCAAGATGAGCTGGGTGTTCTATCCACTTCTATACCTAGCTGTTCCAACTTCTCCAAGAATCTAGGTATCCAGCATCCTCCTATGCAAAAATAAGGAGACTGGACTGGATTATCTCTGAGGTCCCTTCCATTCTGACACCTCCCATCGTTGACCAGGGTGGTCTCTTCTAGGTTCCATAACAGGTGAAATGACTTGGAAAGTATGGCAAAGGCTCCAAGATACAGGATTTATGTGATATTAGCCCACGGATCCATTAAGAATGCACCTTCAGTTTCTTGGCACGGTCAAGGCTGATAGAAAAGTTTCAAGAACAGAGACGGCAAAGACAAGGGTTTATCAGCCGGTTTCTTCTGACTGGGGTATAAATACTAGATTTGGAAACCAGGAGTGGGTTAGAATTCTTGGCTTTGAGTGTATTAGCTGTACAACCTTGGCCAACTCACTTAACAACTCTTAAGTCTCGGTTTACTCATTTATGACTGAGGGGGCTGTATTACACGATTTGGAAGGTATGCTGATCATTTGGGAAAACAGGAAAATGGATGAAGCAAAAAAGATTACTTGTCTGAACTTTGACAAGCGCTGGAATCAGAGTCCTTCCCTGGAGTTCACAGACTTGTAATTGTTGAGCTAGAAAAGACCTTAAGTCCATCCTCATTTTACAAAAGAGTAAACTGAGGCCCAGATCTGTTAATTGACTTGCCCACGATCACACTGGAAGTTGGTGGAAGAGCCAAGGATTCAAATCACGGTTCCAAAACGGTTTCTACTGCATTGCTTTAGTACAGGCCGTCTTGCTCCATTGTCCGGCCTAGCATAGGCGAGGTCCTCTAGGAAACGACCAGCTGGACCGGACCTTCCAACTCCGCTTCCACAGTTCCGAAGCCAGGGCGCCTACCACGTGGTGTAGAACTGTAGGGCAACGCATGCGCCTAGGGGACACACCCTCCCCCTTTCCCCAGCCGTCCCTAGCTCCCAATGACGTCGCGTGGCCTTCGCGCTGCTCTTTCCTTGTTATTGACAGCTCCGCCCCAGCTCTCGCCCCGCCCCCTTCCCTCCCTGTTTAAGATTCATCATCAATAGTTCTTGCCTCCTTCTGGTCTGTCTACACCATACTAACCCCTTCCCCACAGCCCCCACCACCACCACCCGGCCATCCTAGCCCCCTAGTGCGCGTGCCCGTCTTTCCCAGCCCTCCCCTCTCTCCTCCTCCCTCCCTTCCCCACCAAGTCGGAGCCATCCCACGCGCGCGCGCGCGGTCCCCGGCTGTCTGGAGTCAGTTGCTCCGGGTCCGCGCGCGCTGGTCTGTCCCTGCCCCTGCCGCTGCTGCCGCCGCGGGGGCCGCCGGGGCCTCGTCCTGTCGCCGCCAGCGGAGCGCGAGCTCCGGGACCCGGGCGCGCGGCCCCCCCGCCTAGGCTCAGCCAGGTGAGCGCCGCCGCTGCCCCCCAGCCCCGGCCGCCGGGGTCCCTCCGGCTCCTGTCAGCGCCCGGGGCACCGCGCGGAGGGGGCAGGGGCGGGCGGCCCGAGGGGCCTGGCGGAGGGAGGGGGCGAGGGAGTCCCGAGGCCCGGGGAGGTGAGAAGAGGGCCCCGCGGGCGCGGGCTCGGGGTCGTGGTGCGACTGTCGTCGGGAGGGAAGCGTTTTGTAAGGGGACAGGAGCTCCCTTCCTCCCGCTCCCAGTGAGGCGCGATCTCGAAAGAAAGCATAACTAGGGCCCACCGAGAGAACAGGGGGGTGGGAGTGAATGGGCGGGCGGGCCCAGGGTGTTTACAAATGCTCCGCGAGGTGGGGGGAAGGGGAGGGGAGGAGGGGGTGCTGCTTACAAGGGCGGGGGGGGTGGAGAGGGAGGGAGCGAGAAGGCTGCGCCCGCAGATGTGCGATGGGAAGGTCGCACAAATGCCACCCCTTCAGAAAATCAGTTTTGCCAACTAGTCCTGGCTTCTGTCAGCTGCCAGGCTTTGCAGCCTTTTCATCTCGAATGAGGACTATCAACTCACTCCCGCTCCCCTTCCCAGGGGAGAGGCATCCACCTGAACCCAACCACTTGTGGGGCTGCGGAGTTTCCGGGCTGTGATTGTTTACGGCTTTATTTTCTTCTGTCCGGTTTTGTTTGTTTTGTGTTTCTTTGTTTTCTTTCTCTTTTTTGTTTAAGCTTGGTAGCGCGGTACTCTAATTACCCCGAGGGTTGTCTTGGTGGGGTTTAAACTTCTGAGACTTTTCAAGCTCGGGTTTCGATTCCGAGGTTCCTTTCGGAAATGTTTGAAGAAGAGTGGGTGGGTTGTGGATCTTGGATGGAAAGTGTTTGGGAGCTTGCGTCACTTTCAATTGCATGGCTAGCATTTCTGAGAAGTGATTACACTAGGCATGTGCTGGTGTGTGAAAAACTGTTGTGTGATTTAAGGATGGACTGGACCCCACTTTCAGACCCACGCATACATACAGGGGAGGTGTAAGGATTTGAAATGTAAGCATCTGAAGTGCAGGTTTTCTTCCCTCGGCATTATCAATGCATCTTTAAAAAAAAAAAACAGAAGCCAGGTGTTTTAACAACTGGATTCACTTTAGATTAAACAGGTTCTACCTTCTCATAGTCGTGCACTGTTTTGCTAATATTAATTTAAATTCATATAGTTCAACATCCTCTCTCTCTCTCTCTCTCTCTCTCTCTCTCTGTGTCTCTGTCTCTCTCTCTCTGTCTCTCTCTCACACACACACACACACACACTCACTCACACGCTAAATAACCAAAAATCAAGAACTGGTATGTCTTAAGATTGTTGGTATTGCTATGTATAATTCTGACTGGATAATAAGCCGAAAGTTTACTTTATTAGTTGGAACAACTTATTCTAGTTTAATTTGCTTCTAAGAGATCTACAGTGGAAAAATCCAGAAGCGGCACAGAACCATCAAAAGCAAACGAATGAAAAACGGTCTTTTGTTACTGTTTCAAAAGATAATATCATAGTCATTGGAGAAGATAGGACTGCAATGTAATGATAAACATATTAACTGAGTTGGCTTTGTGACCTTGATACATTGTGTAATAGTACAGTGGCTCAAGACAAACATTGGGTTGTATAGCTTTATAAGTTTAGGAAAAATGCTGCTTATACTTATCTTTTCATATTTAGATATTCAGACTGCTGGGCTTTCTTTTAAGTGACTTCTCTTTTTTAACTCTTTAAAAAATAAACATGGTAAAGACATTGACTAATATACAGAAAAAAGGAATAAAGCTTTGCATGAAACCCCATAGCTTTGGGTAAATCAATGAGTTAACACATGGCTATTTTGCAGTTTTTCTCAAAGAGGTTTTGGGGTTTTAGAGAACTACCAGCTCAGTTTGAAACAGTGTGATACGGGAGCTTAAAATGCTAATATGATCTTAGGCTGCATTAAGAACAGCATAGTAACAGGACCAGGGAATTGATGGTTTTGCCCTACTCTGCTCTAGTCAGAACAGTATTTGTACTCAGTTCCAGAGACCACACTTTAGAAAAGACTTTGATGAGAGTATCCAGAGGAGAGCAACCTTAATAATTAAGGGCCTTCTGATCTTGTCAAATGAGATTGGGTTGAAGGAACATGGAAGTGTTTAATCTGGAAAAGAGAGAACTAGGGGCAAGGAGGCATGACATGTTAGTTGTCATTTGAAGAGTTGTCGTGTTAAAGAGAGGTTAGCCTTGGTTCCAAGGAGAAGAAGCAGAAGTAGTGGGTAAAGTTTCAGGGGAAAAAAGAGACTTAGGCTCTACACAAGGAAAAGCATCTTAACCAAGATATCCAAAAGTGGAATGGACTGCCTTGGAAGGTAATTAGGCAGCTAGATGGTAGTGGGTGCTGAAAATGGAGTCAGGAAGACCTGAGTTCAAATTCTGCTGCAGACACTTATTAGCTGTGTGACATTGGGCAAGTTACTTAACCATGCTGTGCCTCAGTTTCCTAATGTTCTTCATGTAAAATAAAGACAATAATAGCACCTATTTCTCTGGAGCCGTTGTGAGGAAAAATGGTAGAATATTTGTAAAGTGCTGTGCAAACCTGAAACACTATGTAAATGCTAGTTACTACTACTACTACTGCTACTACTGCTACTACTACTACTAACTGTTAAGGTCCCTTCCAATTCAGGGATTTAATGATTATGTGAACAAAAAGCAAACAAGCAAAAACAATTCTCTTGTTTTGTGTCATTTCAGATCTGTTTGATATTTTGCTACCTCTGGATTTGTCTTTATTACTCTTACTACTTTAAAATAATTTACACTGTGAGTACAGTTCTGGCTCTGCTGACTTCATCACTTTCTGTAGCTGTCCCTGTATTTCCTTATATTCATTGTGTTTAATATTTTAAATGGTGCCATAACATTCCATTATATGAATTTTTAGACCACATCTATAATTTTGTTGATACGGGGAATTTAGAGTAAGATTTCTAGTATTAATGCAGATTAGCACTCCTTAGAGTTTACTAATCTTAAAAGAGTTGCTTGAAGCTGCTAGGAAGGTGGTCGTAATCTCTCTGAGGTTACACAGCCTTTAAGTGTTAGAGGAAGGGCTTAAATCCGGGTCTTCTGATTCCCAGTCTAACTCTCCATCCACTATGCCATGTTATCACTACATTAATTTATCATAATTTTTTTTAGCCATTCTCCAGTTGTTGAACATGTAGGTTCCTCCTCCCTAAGTTTTGGCTATTGTAGTTATAATTTGGGGATGGGGGTGGGTAGGAGGTGTTTTATGATAAAGTTTTAGGGATAACATTTTGCAGTGGAATCCCTGGATCATAAGATTTGATTATTTTTGTGATCCATGTTGAAAAATGTTTGCAATATTGTAAATGATCCTCCAAAATGTTTGTGTCAGTCCACAGTCCTACCAGCAATGTAAGAGTGGTTTTTTTTCCTCCACAGCCCTACCAACATAGCATTTTATCTTTAAAGCAGTGGTTTTCTGAGTACTTCCATGAAGAGCAGGGTCTCAGAGATTATCCCATCTTATTGTTTGCAATATGCTTTAGTTTCTGACATTTACTTTTGATGAACTTTATTGCTGTCTGAACTTATTTTTACTTATTCTTTGCATTAATTCTCATTACAAATAGGAGGTGCTAGGGGAAGAATAACATCTTGCTTTGTTGAAATGGTTGATTGAAAAAATTTGAGAACTGCCTTTTAGAGATCTTTTGTTGTATTGGCCTACATACAGTTTGATGTCTTGATTCTTGAGACAGGAACTTGTATTTCCTCTGGCTCACTTTCTTGTTATAATCCTACTCAGAGGAAGTTAGCAGGTACAAGGTCCTGTTAGCAGAAAGTAGAAAGTAACTATTCCTCAAGAACCTAATTGTTTTTGGTACATAAGCAATCTTCTCCGTGTCTGAGAAATTGGGGGACAAGAATTCTAGGAAGTTAGGCTTATAAGCCCTTAAAGAACATCTTCTCAATGTTATTTTAATGTTTTAGCCTAGAACAATTGAATTTTTTGGCACATGGCTTGTTGCTTTTTTTAAAAAAAATTTCTATTATGTATTATTCCTTGGGTTATCTTAAAAAACAACAAAAAGTATAAAAGGTCCCAATTAGAACTACACCAATAATTCCATTTGAGGAGCTCTTGGTGACAGCCTAAACCACAAGAACATAGTGGTTTGTTCATGTCAACATATTCAGATGTTTTAATTTGTTTTCATTTGGGGAGGGAATTTTATATTTATTTGTTTTTTTTTTCTAATAATCCTGTCCTTTTCATTCTCTCTTTTATCTCTTAGGAGAGCCTTATTAATCTCTTGGACATTCTGACAGGTATAACTGAGTGAATATTTTTAATATTTATAAAGTATTCCTTTAATGCTTTTGTAATTACTGCATTTCCCAAGGCTTTGAGTCTGGGCCTGGTGATTGACCCTATTTGTTGTTTAAGGGCTGCCCTAGTTATGTTCTGAAAGGCTTATCACAAGGTTGCCCATGGAACGATGTTCCACCTCCCCCACCCCCCCATACATACAGCAACCTTTGAAAACCACCTAGTTATAAAGAGATTGTGGAGAGGTTGGCCAAAATAGTTCTAAATTTTTGAAATAATCAAAGCAAGTACATTTCTTATGTAATCCTTAAAATATTTATAAAGACCTCTTTCAGATGTGTCACTTTTTGGATAATATACCATTTGCAAGAAAATTTATAATTCCATTTTCATTTATAACTTGATAGAAAAGTAGTGTCTTGGCAAACGTTTTGTGACAATGGTGTGGATATAAACTTTAGGAGATTTGAATTGCAGGTATTTGGTTTTCATTTTAATGAGATGAGGAAAATAATCCCTTTTTGGTTAGAGAAGAAACATTCTTTGAGCACTTAATTCAAACAAGTAAATTTTCAAGGTTCATATTTCGTTGAAACCTAGAATCTTGGAAGTCATTTAGTCTAAGACCTTCATTTTTCAGATGCATAAACTTAAGCCTGGAGAAGTTAAGTCACTCGCCAAAGTTCACACAGGTAGCGGATGGCAGCACCAGGTTTTAAACCTAAATCCTGATTCCAAATTTAGGGTTCTTTCCAGGAAATGGTGCTTCCTACTGGGGAGAAATACAATTTCATAGTTCAACCACAATGAAACGATTTTGACATCCTGGAGAGACTTTTAAATATGGTTATAATTTTAAAACATTTCTAAATTTACGTGTAATTTTAAATGTCAGCATATTTGTCACATGCTCCTACATCACTCAGATCTTTTCCTTCTAGACATACTTGTTCTTACTACCTTGCATTTGTCTGTACTAAATAGAGTAGTTAAAGGCCCTTTGCTTTTCTCTGAAAACAAAGCCCATTTTTTGTTTGTTTTCTTTTGGAGGGAGGTAGGCAGGGCAATTGGGGTTAAATGACTTGCCCAACTGTCACACAGGTAGTAAGTGGGTCAAGCATCTGAGGCCAGATTTAAACTCAGGTCCTCCTGACTCCCGTGTTGGTGCTCTACTCACTCTGCCACTTGACTGCCCCTAAAAACCCATATCTTTAATAGCAGTATTTATCTAGTGATGTATATCTGTGGGTCATGGAATACAACCTTGCAATATCAATTAAGTTGGGTATCTTTGATTGAGTCTTACTAGGTGCTAAGCCCCAGGCCCAAACCCCTATCTATTAGGTGCTAAGCCTATGTGGGTGTGAAGCCCTCAGGGTCCCAAGGGGAGTTGCTAAGACTAGAGCCAATAGTAGGAGCCTAAGTTCTGGTTGCTCAGATGACGTTTGATGATGTCTGAAACTGTATAAAAAGAGAAAACAGAGTTATTTGCTTAGGGCTCTCACTCATGGCGGTGTGCTGATGTGGAGACTCTGGGCTTAACTCTGTAGTTAAGAGCCCTCCAGCTTGTAAACCTGAATGTTCAGATTTTGTTAAACTCCGGTAACTATGTATTGAGATTTGAATCAGACAAGGTCTGTCTGTTGATATTTGTAATTTGTATTTACTCTGAAGTTCAAGGTGCTGATTTTTTCCCCTGAACTAATGAATGATATTTGTATGCTGGATTAAAGTAAAATTGTTAGCTCCTTAACGTTGCTTTTCTTAGTAAAGCAGATCTAAAGAACCTGGGCTTGCAGTGCTCTTGTTGTTGGGCTCGTGTTGGTTTTTCACCCCCACAGCAGCTGCTAGCCGAATTGTTGCAACAAACCGCCAAAGAATTCAGGTTGAGAATAGAGAAATGAAAAGGTGTATAAGTAGGCTGCAACATATTACAAAAAAGAAATCATAAAAGTAAAGCAATCTAAAGCAGGTAATCAAATATAAGTGCAAAAAAATTGGCTAGTCATGTGATGAGAGCATGAGATTGCTATTGACAGCCCATATGCTTTATTGGTATCTCCATGATTCTAGAAGAAATTGAGAAAGTCCTCTAGCATGATGAGTGAATGTATGATAGAACATAGACAAGTGACATAGGAAGAAAAGGCATAGAGAGATTGATATCTTCGTTGTTGGAAGGAATGCTTGCTCTCATAAAATCACTTGATAAAATGGTTGCTAAAGCTCCAATAGAATATTGAATTTTATGTGGTTTGAGATTACCAACTTGATTTTTTTAATGATATACGTGTCGTCTAATAACAGTTTTTATGACTGTAGATAACTTTTATCTAGCTCTTTAAGGTTTACAAAGCATTTTACATACATTGTCATTAACAATCTATGTTGTACCAGGGAACATGAAGGTTTAGGTTTTTACCCTCGTGGAACTTACAGTCTAGATAAGACATCAACACAGATACTTATACAATAATGCCAGCTAAATTAGATGAAAAAAAGTGCTTTGATGTTTTTCTACTTCTACACATTTTATTTTCCTACTTTTTATTTGAGACAAGAAAGCTAGTTAATATCCATATTACTTAAATGATAGAAAAAGTATCAAAAAATTGATACAAAAGTACTACCTGCTACTAAATTGGAATTTGGGGAAGGGAAGTAAATGAATTACAGAGAGGAATAGCTAATTTGTATCGTTGCTATATTTGGTTTTCTTCTCAGATATTACTTATATAGTAGTGTTAAAACTGACTTGATTAGATAAAAACTAGTCTGTCTCAAGTTCAATTTTCTGTCACTAGAGATTTTTCATTACATTACTTTATGATACTATGTGTCTGGCAATAAGATTTTTCATTGTTTTTGTTATAAATATGGTTAGTTATTCTTACAGTTTTCTGTGTTGAACCAGCCCTGCATTACTGTTATAAATACAACCTGTTCTTAGTGTATGGTCGTTGTGATATATTGCTATAATCTCTTTGCTAGTATTTGCTTTAAAATTTATACATCAGTATTCACTGGGGAAATTGGTTTATAGTTTGTTTCTTTGTTTGTACTCTCCCTGGTTTAGGTATCAAGATCATATTTGTGCCAAAGAAGCATTTTGGTAGGATTCCTTTACCCATTTTTTCCCCAAACAGCTTATATAGCATTAGACTTAATTGTTCTTTAAATATTTGATAGAATTTGCTTGTAAATCCATCTATTCCTGGGTTTTTTTCCTTTGGGAGTTCATTTATGGCTTGTTTGATTTCTTTTTCTAAGATAAGGTTATTTAAGTATTTGTATGCTGGATTAAAGTAAAATTGTTAGCTCCTTAATGTTGCTTTTCTTATTAAAGAACTGGCAGGGCAGTTGGGGTTAAGTGACTTGCCCAAGGTCACACAGCTAGTATATGCGTCAAGTGTCTGAGGCCAGATTTGAACTCAGGTCCTCCTGACTCCAGGTCCGGTGCTCTACTCACTGCACCACCTAGATGCCCTGCAATTTATATTTTTTATAAATATTCATAAATTTCATTTAGACGGTCAGTTTTATCAGCTTATAAGTAGATGAAATAATTCCTAATCATGTCTTTTCTTGTCCTTTGTTTGTTAATTCATTTTTAAAATTTTTGATAACAGTAATTTGGTTTTCTTTTTTAATCAAATAGCTAGTGGCATATCTATTTTACTGCTTTTCTCCTCCCAAAAAATAGCTCCTAGTTTTATTTGTTAGTTCAGTGATTTTTTTAACTCTCAATTTTGTTAACTTCTCCTTTGATTTTCAAGGGTTTTTTGTGTTTTGTTGGAGTATTTTATTAGTTGCATGTTTAATTCATTCATCTGTTCTTTTTCTCTTTTACTCCTGAGAGATATAAAATTTCCCTAAGTGCTACTTTGACGCATCCCACAGATCTTGGCATGTTGTCTCATTGCCATCATTACCTTTAATTGAATTATTGGTTGTTTATATGATTTGTTCTTCAACCCACCCATTCTTTAGGACTAAGTTGTTTAATTAACAATTAATTTTTAATCTATATTTCAAAGGCATTTACTGAATATATTTTTATTGTATTATGGTCAGGAAAAGAAATATTTAGTATTTCTGTTTTTCTGCATGTGTTTATGGCATGTTTATACCTGAATACATAGTCAGTTTTTGTGAAGGTGCTGTGAAGAGCTGGTAAATAGATTTATTCATTTCTATTCCCATTCAGGATTCTCTAGTGTTCCATTATATCTAACTTTTCTAAAATTCTATTCATTTCCTTACCTTCTTTCTTGTTTATTTATGGTTATATTTATCTAGGAGTCAGAAGGATATATTGAGGTTCCTCACTATTATAGTTTTACTATTTCTTCCTATAACTTATTTAATATTTTCTTTAAGAATTTGGATGCTATGCCATAAGGTGGATATATGTTCAGTATTTATATTAATTGATTGCCTATGATACCTTTTGACAAAGTATAACTTCCCTGATTATCTCTTTTAATTAGGTCTATTTATATTTTTTCTTTGTCTGAGATCATAATTACCACCCCTGCCTATATTTTTTTACTTCAGCTGAAGCATTAGGTTCTGCTCCAAACCCTTATTTTAATTCTGTATGTATCTTCTATTTCAATTTTGTTTCTTGTAAGTAACATTATTGGATTTTGGTATCTAATCCTTTCTTCTACCCTCTTCTTTTGAGTTCATCCCATTCAGACTCATGACTCCTAACTTCATTTCCCTCCATCCTATTTTCTTATGCTTTTCCTTCTTTTTCTTTCCTCTGTTCTCTCTTTAAGAGTGTGTTTTGCTTCTGCCCACTGCCTCCTTTAATCTGCCCTCCTTCTTATCTCTATTCCTATTTCTCTTTCCCCTCTGCTTCCTTTTTGGGTGAGATGAATTTCTGTACCTACTGTGCATGTATGCGTATACTTCTTTCCCTGTTCTAGGTCAGATGAGAATAAGGTTCAAGGGTCATCCATTCTT
The DNA here is from genome assembly GCF_011100635.1 of Trichosurus vulpecula. Classification (NCBI taxonomy): domain Eukaryota; kingdom Metazoa; phylum Chordata; class Mammalia; order Diprotodontia; family Phalangeridae; genus Trichosurus; species Trichosurus vulpecula. The sequence goes on from NC_050575.1 coordinate 105,932,005, forward strand.
TCCTACTCCTCCCTCTGTTTTATAAACTCTTCCTTGCATGCCTCACTTATAGCTTGCCCCATTCCTCCTTTTGCATCCCCCCTCTCCCAGTGCATTCCTCTTGTATACCTTTCATTCTTCTTTTGAAGTGATTGGAACGCAATCATGCATTTTTGTAGAAGAGAATTAAAAATTTTCTTTAAAAAAATGAACAAGGTATTTCTGTTTTCCTTTCTCATACTCTGTGTCAGGAGGATTTACTTTTTGTTGTTGTTTAGTTGTTTCAGTGTGTCTGACTCTTTGTGACCTCACTTGAGCTTTTCTTGGCAATGATACTTCTCCAGCTCATTTTACAGATGAAGAAACTGAGGCAAACAGGGTTAAGTTACTGGCCCAGGGTCACACAGCTAGTAAATGTCTGAGGCCAGATTTGAACTCAGGAAGATGAGTCTCCCTGACTCTAGACCTGGCATTTTATCTGCTGTACCACCTAGCTCCCCATGTATTCACTTACCATTATAATGTTTATTTTCTTGGCGCAAGGAACTGAGTTCAACTACCTGATTATATGGATTGCAGTCCACTATTGGCAACATGAAAATTACATTGCTTATGAGTAAGCACCTAACACTGCCCCCCCCTTTTTTAATCCAACTAGTACTAGAGTTCTTTTGGTCACCAAAATATTTTAGTTTTTTTCCTGATTATGCTGTTTATTTGATAGTCAAAGGTTGTGGTATCCTGGATCCATGTAGAACTTCCCTGAAAGGACTTTGGAGAGAGCTTTATATTGTTGTAAGTTAGGCTTTGGATTCTAGGGGCAGTCTCAATCAGCTATTATAATTTGTACTTTGTTACAGATACTGCCTTATCTTAGGAATATTCAGTGCCCACATGTGCAAAGATTTTTATGTAAAAGATAATCAAAATCAAAGACAAAAAATATTACTCTTTTCTCCTGCTAGGCTTATTATCCCTTACATTTGATTTCATTTTTTGCCACTAGCCTCAGTACTAGTACAATAATTTGTACTAATTGTTCTCCCATCCTTTTGCCATTTCACCATTTAGTCTGTTAGAATGAAAGGGTGACAAGGAAACCAATACTTTCTGTCTTCGTTATTATAGAAATTAACCTCAAATAAGTGAAAACCAGTCATCTTATAAAAAGGAGAATATTTTATAAAAATGGAAATTAGCAATTTCCCTTAAAAATGGGGGCCCATTTTGATTAGTTTGATGATGTATAAAAAATACTGATTTGTTAGAAATGGAGCCTTTTGCTATAGTTTACTGAAAGGGCCACGTTTTCAGCAAACTGTAAGCCAATAAGCTTGACTTCAGTATGTATTCTCAGATGTGATTTCCAGTCAATATGAAGGCAGACCCAGCTCCTGCATACTGACTCTAGCAAAAACTTGAAATTTATATAAGACTGAATAATCAAGAAATTCAGTAAGCGAGAAACTATACTGTCCCAGAACCGCACACAAATTCATCCAGAAGCTCACAGGTAGTAGGAAAGAGGGCCCACCAACAACAGTATATGCAAACAAACTGGCAGCCCTCCAGCATTTCCAGAAATAGAACAGATATATATATATATATATATATATATATATGTGTGTGTGTATATATATATATGTATGTATGTGTGTGTATATATATATATAGCTTTCAAGGCTCTGAGTCTAGAGATGGAGCAGCAGGCTCCCCTGAGAAAGATGCAGGGTGACCAGAAGCCCCGAGCAGGGACCTTGGAAGCTACCACAAATGCAAATGACCAGTGTGGTATAGAAGCATTCAGACTGTGAGAACTTAGGTCTCCCAAGTTCTGAGATTCCCAGCCCCTGACTATATAGCAGTCTGGGACACAAAGATCAGGGCCCTAACTCCAGGAGGTGTGGAGGTCAGTAGAGTAACCTAAATGACTTAGAATGAGACCAACCAGGGTCAACCTCCTCATTTCAAAGTACATCAAGGAGTGGTGCCTGTCCCTGTTGCAAATCTCTGATTCAGAAACTAGGGCTGGGGAGATGAGTAAGCCAAAGAAGACATTGGTCAACATGAAAATCATTCTACTTCTAGAGATGCTTAAAAATCCAGTTTAGGAGGAAAGAGTACTCCATTAAAAAACTATAACCAGAGAGTCAAAGAAGTAAATTCATTTTCTATGCAAACTGTATGAATGCCTAGAAGAAATGAATTAAGAGATAACAAATGAAATAAAATCTATGATAGGAAGGAGAACAAATAATTTAGGACAGAAAGTGGTAAATCATCTTAACAGTGGACTCCCTGGAAACTAGAATAAACCAAACAAATCAATAACTACCTGAGACAGCAAGAAATATTAACATAAAATTGAAAAAATATTAGAAAATGAAAGATAACTAATATTTTTAAACTGTCCTAGAAAACAGGCCCAGGAGAGATCATTTAAGAATCTAGTTAGTGTCCCTAAAAACCATGATAAGAAAACAAGCCTGGACATTATATTTCAAGAATCATAAAAAAAAAACCTGCCCAGATCTGTTACAACCAGAATGATAAAGACAGAATCCACTGATTGCCACCTGAAAGAATCCCCAAAGAAAAAGTCCCAGGAATTTCGTAGTCAAAATTGCAGAGTTCACATGTCAAAGAAAAAATAACACAAGCATTGAGAAAGAAGCAGTTTAAGTCCCAAGGAACCATAGTCAAGATCACACAAGGCCTGTTAGCATCTACTTAAAATGAGAGAAGATCTTAGAATATAATATTCTGAAAGGCAAAAGATGCAGATTTATATCCAAGAATAACCCTGCAAAGCTGAGTATAATCCTACAGGGAGGATAATAATACTATACAGGGAGAAAAATGGATATTTAATGTAACAGAGAACTTTCAAGTATTTCTGATGAATAGACCAGAGCTGAGTAGGAATTTTGAAATATTAACACAAGAATCTGAAGATACCTAGAAAGGTAAATTTAGCCTACAGGAGGTTTTATGATTATGTAGAACTAACATTCCCATAGGATGAAAAGAGAGGTGTCCTGTGAGAACCTTAAAGTCTTTGAAGGGTACTGAGAGAGTTACATTTAAGAAAAATAGAGATAGGGTGAGAGGAATTCATTTGTTGTGAGGGTTCGAAGAGAGGGTAAAAGGAGAAGTACACTAGTGCAAAAAGGAGGAATAAGAGGTTGGAATGTGCTATTTCTCAAAATTAGGGTAAATGAGAATACTAGCCAATACTGAGAAGGGATGAGGGGAGTGGGTATCTAATGAATCTAATTCTTAACTGAAATGAACCATGGAGGACTGAACACACATACAATGCAGTTTGGTGTTGAAATGCAGCAAACTTAGTAGAGTAACACGGGAATAGAGAGGGGGGTAGTGCTCAAGAGGGAGGATAGTACTGGTGAGGGAATGATCAAACTTCCTGATCCTAAGAGAGAGATGGAAAAAAAAGAAAAGCAAAGAACTAAAATCTCAGAGGATATACACCAATTGGGGGAAGTCTGAACAAATTATGGTATGTGTAGAGTCATTTCAGTCATGTACAACTCTTTGTGACCCTATTTGGGGTTTTCTTGGCAAAAATACTGGAGTGGTTTGCCATTTCCTTCTCCAGCTAATTTTACAGATGAGAAAAACAAGATTGAGTGACTTACCCAGGGTCACACAGCTAGCAAGTATCTGAGGCCAGATTTGACCTCCTGAGGATAAGTCTTCTTGACTCTAGGCCCAGCACTCTATGCACTGCACCACCTGGCTGCCCCTGTAATATCATTATATTGTAAGAAATTATGAAAAGCAATTTCAGAGAATCTGAGGTAGTATGATCTGATGGAAAGTGAAGTAAACAGAACTAAGAGAACAATTTGTATGAGGACCAAAACATTGTAAAGAAAAAACAATCTTGAAAGACTTAAGATCTCTGATCAAAGCAGTGATAAAGGTCTCCAAAGGACTTAATGAAGCATGTTAACCTACCTCTTAACAGGTGATGGATTCAGGGTGCAGAAAGGGACATATAATTTTGGTCACAGGCACTAAATGTATTAATTTTTTTTTGACTATGCTTATTACAAGGGTTTGGTTTCTTTTTCATGGTTTTTAGTGAAAGGGGTAGGGAAAGAGGACAGTTAGTTGTAGGGATGCCAGGAAAAAAAAGGACAATTGAAACTTTTAAAAACTGTGTTCAGAGGAGTATAGGAATTTTCAGAAGGAAACACAATTAGGAGTTTTTTAAAAATATTTCTTTTCATATTGTATTATTTAATATTTTAGTTTTCAACATTGATTTCCACATGATTTTGAGTTACAAATTTTTCTCCCCATTTCTACCCCACCACTCCAAGAAGGCATATATTCTGATTGCCCCATTCCCCAGTCAGCCTTCCCTTCTGTCACCCCACTTCCCCCCCATCCCCTTTCCCCTTACTTTCTTGTAGAGCAGGATAGATTTCTATGCCCCATTCCCTATATATCTTATTTCCTAGTTGCATGCAAAGACAACTTTTTTTTTGAGCACCTGCTTTTAAAACTTTGAGTTCCAAATTCTCTTTCCTCTTCCCTTCCCACCCATTTTCCCTAATAAGGCAAGCAATTCAACATAGGCCACACATGTACCATTATGAAAAACACTTCCACAAATATCATGTTGTGAAAGACTAACTATATTTCCCTCCATCCTATCCTGTCCCCCTTTATTCAATTTTTTTCCTTGACCCTGTCCCTTTTCAAAAGTGTTTGCTTTTGATTACCTCCTCCCCCATCTGCCCTCCCTTCTATCATCCCCCCCTTTTTTATCTCCTTCCACCTACTTTCCTGTGAGGTAAGATATCCAATTGAGTGTGTATGTTATTCCTTCCTCAAGTCAAATCCAGTGAGAGCAAAATTCACTCATTCCTCCTCACCTGCCCCCTCTTCCCTTCCAACAGAAGTGTTTTTTCTTGCCACTTTTGTGTGAGATAATTTACTCCATTCTATCTCTCCCTTTCTCCCTCTCTTAATATATTCCTCTCTCACCTCTTAATTTATCATCCCTTCATATTCAACTCACCCTGTGCCCTCTGTCTATATATGTGCATATTCCCTTCAACTACCCTAATAATGAGAAAGGTCTCATGAATTACACACATCATCTTTCCATGTAGCAGTGTAAACAAAACAGTTCAACTTTAGTAAATCCTTTATGGTTTCTCTTGTTTACTTTTTCATTGCTTCTCTTGATTCTTGTATTTGAAAGTCAGATTTTCTGTTCAGCTTTGGTCTTTTCATCAAGAATGCTTGAAAGTCCTCTATTTTATTGAAAATCCATATTTTGCCTTGGAGCATGGTACTCAGTTTTGCTGGGTAAGTGATTCTTGGTTTTAATCCTAGCTCCTTTGACCTGTGGAATATCATATTCTAAGCCCTTCCATTCCTTACTGTAGATGCTGCTAGATCTTGTATTATCCTGATTATGTTTCCACAATACTCAAATTGTTTCTTTCTGGCTGCTTGCAGTATTTTCTCCTTGACCTGGGAATTTGGTGACAATATTCCTAGAAGTTTTCTTTTGGGGATCTTTTTTCCAGAGGCAATTGGTGGAGTCTTTCCATTTCTATTTTACCCTCTGGTTCTAGAATATCAGGGCAGTTCTCCTTGATAATTTCTTGAAAGACGATGTCTAGCCTCTTTTTTTGATCATGGCTTTCAGGTAGTCCAGTAATTTTTAAATTATCTCTCCTGGAACTTTTCTCCAGGTCAGTGGTTTTTCCAATGAGATATATATATATATATATATATATATATATATATATATATATATATATATATATATATCTTGATTTCTCATAAAGTCACTAGCTTCCACTTGCTCCAGTTTAATTTTTAAGGTGGCATTTTCTTCAGTGGTCTTTTGGACCTCCTTTTTCATTTGTCTGATGCTGCCTTTCAAGGCATTCTTCTCATTGGCTTTTTGGAGCTCTTTTGCCATTTGGGTTAGTCTATTTTTTTAAGGTGTTATTTTCTTCAGTTTTTTTGGGTCTCCTTTAGCAAGTCATTGACTTGTTTTTCATGGTTTTCTGGCATCACTCTCATTTTTTCTCCCAATTTTTCCTCTACTTCTCTTACTTGCTTTTCCAAATCCTTTTTGAGCTCTTCCATGGCCTGAGACCAATTTGTATTTTTCTTGGAGGCTTTTGATGTAGGCTCTTTGACTTTGTTGACGACTTCTGGCTGTATGTTTTGATCTTCTTTGTCACCAAAGAAAGATTCTATAGTCTGAGTCCATTTCCGCTGCCTGTTTATGTTCCCAGCCAACTACTTGATCCTTGAGCTTTTTGTCAGGGTATCACTGCTTGTAGGGTAGAGAGTACTTTGTCCCAAGCTTTAGAGGCCAAGCACTGCTGTTTTCAGTTTTCTGTAGAAACTCCACCGTCATTGCAAGCTCTGCCACAGCATCACTCTTCCTCCCTCAAGAGCCACCAACCAGGACTGCGACCCAGATCCAAGCAGGGCAGAGCTGCCTCTATGCCAGCAAAGTGTTCCTTGCACTCCCGCTCTGATCTGCTGCTTGATTCCTCCCACTGTGTGAGCCAGGGACTCCAGAAGCGGCTGATGCTGTATCTCTGGAAGCAGCGGCAGGAGCTTCCAGCTGCTGCCACCGCCATCGCCATGCCACCTCCACCACCCCCCAGGCCTGGGGCCGGACTGCTCTCACCCCGATCCAGAAGTTTTCCCGTTGACCTTCTCTGTGGTCTTTAACATTTGTGGGTTGAGAAGTCTGGTAAACTGCCACAGCTCAATGATTCATGGCCCTCAGGCCTGCTCTGCCCCACTTGGAGTCTAGTTGGTCCTGGCACAGCCCACGCTGGGGCGCACTCTGCTCCCAGCACTGTGCGCTAGACCCTTCCCAGCGACCATCCCAGCTGTCCTGGGCTGGAGACCTGCTTCCCTCTGCTATTTTGTGGGTTCTGCAGCTCTAGAATTTGTTCAGAACCATTTTTACAGGTGTTTGGAGGGATTTGGGGGAGAGCTTAAGCAAGTCTTTGCTTTCCAGCCCAGGAGTTGTTTTTTTTTTAATTTTTGTAATTTATTATATACTTTTTTAAAGCCAGTGCTAAGAAATGAAGATTAATTTTATATACAACTCTTTCTATTCTGTGTACATAGAAATGCTCTTTTTTGGTGCTTAAAAAATCCTAGAACAATTTTAATGCCAATGATTAGTAAATATCAAGAAAAATATGTGAGGTTCACATACAGCCAGTGGGTCTTCATCATAATTAGGTCAAGCTGAATTTAGCCACATTTCCTGTTTTTTGGAACAGGGTTATTAGGCTGGTAGATCAGAAAAATGTTATAGATAACTTCTGTAGATTTTAGCAACCTGAAGCAGGTGTTCAAAAAAAACTGTGCTAAGTTAGAAAAAAAAAAAAACAGGTTGCTATTGGTAAGTAGTGGTCTGGCTCTTCTGCGAATGCCAATTACCACTGTAAAATTTGACCACTGATACCACAGATCTTTTTTCATTAGCCAGTAAATTTACCCAATTACATTCAGGTCTACACTCCCTTACTTAAAATTCACCTGGTGTTCTTCTTCCTCAAATTCTATGTACAAAATCCTTTTCTCATTTTAATGCAACAAATATGTATTAAAATTCCCGCCCTGTTCAATATTTAACACCTTAGGGGAAAAACCAAGGTTCCACTGAGCTATATTTTAAAGTGTTCTACAAATTAGATTTTATGTATACTATAAAATGGAGATCTGTTTATTCTTCAAATCATGATTCATAGCTGTTAATGATGTTAATGCTCAAAATATTGATGTTGGTAGGTGTTGAATCATGATGTAAAGTTAGTAGAAGAAATCCTTTCTCAGAGTTTGGGTTGGAATGAATTTTCATTATGACTAAGTAACAAAATTGCCATTAAAGATAATATAGAAAAAGTCTATGGTGAGAGAAACAATGCTTATGCGGTCAGATTTCAAAAATATGTCTAATAAATAAGTTTGAATGTTTTATTATGTTTAATATTGATAGACTTAGAGATTAAACAGATATTTCAGAAAGGCAGATTGCCAAATGTAATGAATGATTCCTAGTTTTCTTGCATCTAAGTTTTTTTGAAGATTTGGCCTTTGGTAGCTCAAAACTTTTTGAAGCAGTACTTTTTGACCCCCTGAAATCATGAACACTTCGAATTGGAAAAGATCATCTCACCACAAATAATTTAGTCTAGCCTCTTATGCAGTACAGAATTCCTTTCTGCATGTTTCTAATGGATGATCATCTAATCTACTAGAATCTCTGGTAGACCTTATGATCCAACTTGTCCCATTGTTCAGCAGTTTATCTTTTAGAAAGTTTTTTCTTACCTAGAGCTTACATTTATCCTACTGTAACCCATCCCAACTCTGTCCTCTGGAGCTTATACAAAACAATTCAGCTTCTAATTTGTATGCCTGTATCAAGTCTTTTAGCTACCTAGTCCATTATACACACTGTTGTCAAAGTGTTTTTCCTTAATCACAGATATGACCATGTGACTCCTCTATTTAACCAATACTAATGACATCTTATTGCTTCTAGAATGAAACATAAACTCTGTTTAGCTTTTAAAGCCGTATACAACCAGGTCCCAAGCTATCTTTCCAAACCCATTGGACATTATTCTCTCTCTTGCACTCTATGATCCAGCCAAACTGGCCACTTCTCTTTTCCTCACATATGACATTCCAGTTCTGGTATTTGCACCCTTGCACTGATCATCTCTAATTCCTGGAATGTATTTCCTCTTTACTTCTGATTTGTAGAGTCTCTCTTTTCCTTTAAGGTGGAGTATAGGCACTATCTTTTACATAAGTCTTTTCTGACCCAACCCTCCCCACTCCACCTGCTAGTGCCTTCTTTCCTGCCTAGTATCTTATATTTACTGATTTTGTATGTATGTGTGTATGCTATATATTTTTCATATGTACTTTTCTCCCCCATTTGAATGTAAACTCATTGTGTGTAGGAATTATTTCATTCTTTGTATTTATATTCTCAGTTCCTAGCACAGTGCTTGGTACATGGTAAGTGATTAATAAATACTAGTTAATGAACTGATTCTACATGAAAGTCCTTGGATTATTTTGAAGACTGTTGTTACTATCCATCTCCTTAATGTAGCAGACAGGGTTTAAAACCACAATATGCTTTAGTTTATCAATATCCTCCTTAAAATATACTACTTAGAATTTATCATAATATTCTAGATGTGGTTTGACATCATCTATTATTTTCCCCTTTGAGAAAACCGTAGCTTAAGTCTAGATTTAGGTAAGAGGTTCAGTAGTCATATGAATGATTCTAGAATGTACTAATGTCCTTAGAGAATAAAAGAAATCAGATAATGGACCTAAGAAGAATTTAAGAAAGTCTATTCCTTTTCATCATCTTTTAGTGGTGAACTAGTGAGCTGAACTGAGACTCTTTGACTGAAGTTATCACTTAACCCTCTAGGACCTTAGTTTCCTCATTTGTAAAATGAAAGGGTTAAACTAGATGATCTCAAAAGTCTCTAAGTCCAAATCCTTAAATTTTAGGTATGCTAAGTTTACTGAAATGGGCAGCCAAAGGAAGAGGCAGTAGATAGCATTAACGAGTGAAAGGAGCTAGTAATAATTCTTACAGATGTATAGATTGTTTTGAATTTATCAGAAAAGCTGTTTTAGACCTGTATAATGTAATCTAGATGTCATCCTCCCCTCTGTCACTTACAGTAGATTATTTAACATTTTATAAAGAAAATAAAGGTCATCTTACTGTACTTTCATAGTGTATTTAATGGAGCTGTCTTCCTATAACCCCTCCAACACTGCCTTTTGTCATCTTTGCTATTTGATAAATATGAGGTGAAGCTTGAGTTGTTTTAATTTATAATTTTTGTAGTGATTTGGAGCTTCTTTAAAAATATTTATTCTTTTGTTTTTACATCACTAATTTCCCTTCCTTCCCTTCCCAGGGAGCCATCTGTTATAGCAGAGAATAATAAAGGGGAGGGAAGGGAATGAACAAAACTAACACATTGAAAAAGTCTGACAAATGCAATGTTCCTCACCCATAGCCTCCATAGAGGGAATGTGGGCTTTCTCATATCTCTTTTTTGGGACCAAGCTTGGTCATTATAATTTCAGAGCATTCAGTTTTTATTATTTTATTGTTGTTGTTATCCTTTTCATTTATGTAGTTGTAATCATTGTATACATTTTTCTCCCAGTTGTGCTTTACTTTCTATCAGTTCATAGAAGTAATCCCATAGTTCTTGGTATTCCTTATAATATTTCTTATAGAACATTAATGTTCCATTACATTTATGCATATACCACAAGTTGTTTAGGAATCCCCCAGTTGATGGATATGTTTTGTTTCCAGTTCTTTGCTACTACAAAAAGTGATACTATGAATATTTTAGTGTATGTGGGGCCTTTTTGTATTATCCTCCTAGCATTAAGATCTTTGAGTCACTTTCTTTGCATAATTCCAAATTGCTTTCCAGAATGGTTGAACCATTTCACAGCCTACCAACAGTGTAGCATTCTTATCTTTCCAGCCTTCCCAACACTGACTATTCCTCTCTTTTGTTATCTTTGCCATTTTGCTGGGTATTAATTGAAACCTCAGAGCTGTTTTGATTTGCTTTTTTCCCCATTAGAAATTTGGAATATTCTTTTCTATAGTTGTTAATAGTTTGAAGTTCTTCTTTTGAGGTTTGTTCATATCCTTTGACCACTTATGTATAATCTTTTGCTCTTACATATTTGTGTTAGTTCTTTATATACCTTGCGTATCAGATCCATAGAGATGTTTGATACGAAGATTATTTTCCCAGTTCACCTCTTCCCTTCTTATGCTAGTTACGTTTTGTTAGTGTAATAGCTTTTCAACTCGTGTAATCAAAATTATTGATTTTACCTTTTGTAATAGCTTCTAGCCCTCATTTACTTAAGAATTCATTTCTTAGCCATAGCTGTTAAATGTAGCCGATTTGGCTCCCTTTTCATTTTTCTGTAGTATGACCTTCAATATTCTAGTCACATGTCTATTTTGAATTTATTGTGGTATATATTGTTAAAGATGTTAGCCTAAACTTAATTTCTGCCAGATTTTTTTCCAATTTACCCAATACTTCTTGTTAGATAAAGAGTCCTTCCCTAATAAGGAGGGAAGAATGAGTTAGTTTCTGACTTATTCCCTCCCTAAACCCTCCCCCACTCCAGGATATTATCACAAATAATGAGATGTTAAACTAATTGTAAAGATGGATAATCACTGAAAGAAAAGGTGAAGGCAACAGATAAAGTGGTATTGTGACTTGGCTAACTCAGCTTAACTCGGTTAATATTTGTATACCCCTTTTGGATGAAGTTCTTCAAGAAGTAATTAGAGAGACAGCTCACCAAAAGCTAACTTGCTAACCTCTGCAGTATGTCCAGGTCATGAGCAGCTTTTTTAAGAAGTATGTGGCTCCTGTGCCTGCAGGGAAGTGGTAGGAGGGCAAGTTTCCTTCACTTCACCACTGGCCGTGGGCATTGAAACTGAATACAGCAGGGAGCAGACATCAATTGTCATCCAGTCAGTGAACATTTATTAAATGTTTTCTATGTGCCAGGAACTGTGCTAAGCATAGGAGATACAAAAAAAAAAGGCAAAAGACAGTTCCTGCATATTCAGGGAGCTCACAGTCTAATGGGGGAGACAGTATGGAAGCAACTGTGTACAGTCAAGCTATATACAAGATAAATTGGAAATAATCAATAGAAGGGAACTAGAATTGAGGAAGATCAGAAGAAGCTTCCTGTTGAAGGTGAGATTTTAACTAGGTCTTAAAAGAAGCCAGGAGTCAGAGGTGAGGAGGGAGAGTATTCCAGGCATGGGGATAGCTGGTGAACTTGCCCACTTGAAAGATGGAGCAGAGAAGGAATTGAGTCAAGTAACTTGAAGCAAGAAGCAACTCTGAGGATCAAGACCTCTAGGAGCAAAGAAGAGTCCAAAGACTATGGATTTGAGAGAACTAGCTCTGGGAATTAAGAGTTGAGGGGGAAAGGGGACCTTGAGATCCCACCTGAATGACCTGCCCAGTACCTGGGAGATTCCAGTAGTGTGGTAACTTCATGTGGAGAGAGAACATTAAGGTCCTGTAGAACCAGAGATGTGAATTGCCGTGGCCATAAATGTTCTCTACAATGCCTTATTATTATTACACTGTTTGTTCCATTTCTTCCCACTATCACTGTTGTTTTTGTTGGAGAGTGTCCTCAGGTTTACCATGGAGAATGTTTTATAGCTACTGTTGTTATTATACCATTTTAGGACATGCCTTTGAGCTAATTGTGTCTATTGGTTGACTATTAAGGAGAAACTGGATTGGGGCTAATGAACTATAGCTTTCGGGGTACGAATACCTGTGAACCCTGAAGCAGATGTCATCATCCCTCTACCTACCCCACTTCATTCTCCTAATTGGTAAACCTGTGAATGGTAAGTTGGGGAAATAACCCCACATGGAGTGCTACATGCTTTCAGGTTTATCGGATTCTTCCTTTTCTAGTCTATTCTATTGATCTACTTTTCTGTTATTTAACTAGTACTAAATAGTTTTGATAATTCCCACTTTAGAATATAATTTGAGATCTAGAAGTACTATCCCCTTTTTATTCCTACTTTTTCATTGTTTTTCTTAATATTCTAGATCTGTTATTCTTCAAAATAAATTTTGTTACTATTTTGTCTTGCTCTGTCAAGTATCCTCTGGGTATTTTGAAATTGCATTATATCTATAAATTTAGGTAGCATTGTCATTTTTATTATATTATCATGGCCTATCCATGAGCACTAAATCTCTCTCCAATTAATCTGCTCTTTATTTTTTGAAAGAGCATTTTGTAATCATATTTTACAAATCTCCCAGATGTTTTATGTGCTTTTAGTTATTTGGAATGAGATTTCCTTTTCTGTTATTACCTTTTGGAGTTTGTTACTACTATATAGAAATACTATTGATTTTATGGGTTTGTTTTATATCCTGCTATATTATTGAAGCTATTAGTTGTTTCAAGTAGCTTCTTTGATGATTTTTAAAGTAAAGCTTTATGTGATAAGTCAGCAGGAATTGTTTTGTCTCCTCCTTGTCTTCATGCCTTTAGTTTCTTTCTCGTAGTATTATTGCTAGCATTTCCAGAACTGTGTCAAATAAATAATCCTGTGGTTTTTTTGGGGAAAGTTTATGGTATTTCCCCATTGCATATAATGCTAGCTTTTACTGTAGAAAGATACTCTTTATCATTTTTAAGAGAAAATGATCCTTCTTTGCCTATGCTTTGTAGTTTTTTTAGCATAAAATAAGTATTGTAGTTTGTTGAAGACTTTTTCTGCATCTAATAATATGTGGTTTGTGATGTTTTTATTTTTAATATAGTTAATTATGTTAATTGTTTTTCTTATCTTGAAACCTCCTTTCACCTTTGGTATAAATCCAACTTGATCATAGTGAATGATTACTGTAATCTTTTTGCCAGTGTTTTATATTAAAAATTTGATTAGATACATATGAATCTTAGTGGTATAAAGGTCTCTTTGCTTTATCTTTCTGTGATTTAGGTATTGGAACTATATTTGTCTCATAGAAGAGCTCTGTAGAGTATTTTCTTTCTTAAGCTTTGAGAATAATCTGAGTAGGTATGAATTGTTCTTTAAAAGCTTGATACATTCCTCTATAAATTCATTTGGACTAGGGTGTTTGTTTTCCCCTCTTTGGTAGTTCCTATACAGCTAGCTCAGTTTTCTTTTCTGAAACTGTATTATGTAAGATTTTTCTTTGGTGTCTTATTAATTTGGGGTTTTGGAACTTTTTAATATAATTACTGAGAGTTTTCAATTCTTTTGAAAACCGTTTATTGATATAGTATGACGTCATCTGTACCATTGCTGGAATATTTTTGTCAGACTTGAAAGAAGCTGCACAGTTTCATCAGTGACTACTTTTCTCTACCTTTTCAAATACTTGCCTTTATAAACAAAGTGGATGGACCTTAATCTTTTTCATGGAATCAGCTTTTAATTGAGTCTCTAGACCCTTAGAAACTGATTGCTTCATTCTGAGCCAGGTGGTGTTGGTAACCAACACCTTCTTGGAGACATACATAGTTCAACTTGTGTCTGAAGAAGTACTTCTTGACCCAATTTCTGTGGTGCTGTACAGCAGTATTCTAAAACCAAGAGAAAGGATCAAGCCAAATGATTTCATTGCCTGGAATGCCAGTGCAATTTCACTCTGGAGGATAGTTTTTTCAAATTGTTAATCCCCTCCTTTGTATTCAAAAGAACTTCTTTTCCCTCCATGTAGAAACTGACCACTAGCTAAATAAATGCTCCAAGGAAAAATGAGGATAGGTTCCTAAAAACCCTCTCTGTAGCACTCAGCTGACACTCTGAAGCTATTAATCATAAGGAAGATATCAGTTATGTCCAAGAAGCAAAAATGTGTCTTCATCACATCTGGGACCTCTGGTTTCAGAGCAGGTAGACTATGCAACATTCAGATCTGTAAAGCTCCTGTTTTTTTAGCAGCCCAGTATATTTCTTAATTTGACCATAATAATGGAAGCACAATTGGGATAGACTGGTAGGAATCCTGACTTCTATGACTGTGGCTTGATCTAATGTGCAACAAAGGAAAACTAGCCCATATCTTTGCCATGAATGGCAATATCTAAGAAAAGAGCCAACAGCAAAATTTACCCAATCATTAGAGGCAGCATTAAAGGCTGCATGGTAAAAATGAAAACTGTACTGAATTTGGAGTCAGAGGACTTTGTTTCCAAACCTGGCTCTTTCACTTTCCACCTGTATGACATTTGGCAAGTCATTTAACTTCTCTAGATCTCTGAGTTTTTGTTGTTGTTGTTTTTAATCTGAAAAATGTTGAGTTTGGCTTGAATAATATCTGATGGTCCATTATAAGGACTGTGTAATTTGGATTAATAGTAATCCTAAGTGGTGCATTCCATTTCTAAATCTGTGATCCCATGAAAGGCACAGAGTATGGGGTAATAAGCAAGGTAACCTAAAAAAACTTATTTCAAGGAAGAAAATTCAAGGAAGAAAATGATACCTTTTAGGTATCATTGAAACCTGGTGGTGTGGCACTCATGACTAGAATATGGCTCTGGAAGAAAACAGATTAAAGGTGGTAGGCAGAACATCACTGTACATTAAGCACATGTGTGTGTGTGCACATGTGCGCGCGCGCACACACACATACACACACACATACTCACACATACTCTCATCACTCATATGAAGATATCCAGAAAATGGAGGTAGGAAGTATGGTAGAGAATATTTGGAAAAAGATCAGTGGAAGAAGATAATATTGTTATAGGAATATACTTCAAATCATATTGATAGGAGGAATTAGATGAGGAATTAAGGAAGTAAATTACAAGCATATCACAGAAGTATGATATAATATTGATGGAAGACTTCAGTTATCTGAGTATTTGCTGGCCAAAGCAGAGTAGTTAACGAAACAGTGGGTAAAGTGCAAGGGAAATTGCCTTTCTGGACTGATTTTGACCATCAGGGAGGGACTGACTGCTGAAGATGAAACAGTGGGAATCTTGGGGGAGGAGGAAAACATGATTACAGTTTGTAATTTTATCCTAATTTGTGATTACATCTTACAGTTTATGCTTCAGAAACAAAGGAATGATGAGCATAATCTGATGCATCCCTTAGATCAGACCCAGTTTAAATCCCACCTTCTGCAAGAGGCCCTTTCTTTTTAATTTTTTTTAAGAGGCCTTTTCTAACTACACTACCCACCCTTGGTGCCTTCCCTTTGGAATTACCTCCATTTATACTATTCATACTGTAGCTATACTATATCTATATCATCTATATTTATCTATAGAAAGATAACATGTATATGTAAATGCATTTCTATATATTATATATAGATCTATATATTGTTTTATATGATATATAATATGTAGGGATCTATAATATATAGAGATCTATATGATACAGATCTCTATATATTCTTAGATGATAAATATATAATATATTATCTGTCTTTATATTTTTTGTTCATTCATTTCAGTTTTGTCAAACTCTGACTTCATTTGGAGTTTCTCGGCAAAGATATGGGAGTGGTTTGCCCTTTCCTTCTCTGACTCATTTTACAGGAAACTGAGGCAAACAGGGTTAAGTGACTTGCCCACAGTCAGGTTACTAGCCCATAGCTAGTAAATGTCTAAGACCAGATTTGAAATCACAAAGATGAGTCTTCCTGATTCCAGGCCACTGTGCCACCTAGCTACCCTCTATACATAAATATAGATAATAAATACACGTTATGTTATAAATATAATACATTATCTGTACGTAAATATCAACATAGTATAAATGGAGGTAATTCTAGAGGGAGGGCCCTGGGTTGGGGTTGGGAGTACGAAAGCATATATATGTGTGTGTATTATATGTCAGACTTGTTTGCTTATTGTCTCCCTCATTAGAATGTGAGCACCTTGACAGCAAAGTTGATATTTTTACCTTTCTTTATTGCATCTCCAATGATTAGCGCATAGCAAGCACTTAAAAAATGCTGAGTGATTGATTTGGAGACTGTATAGTTCAAATATTTCAGAGAAAGAATAAGTAGAATTCCATGGCCTACAATTCCATGGGGCAAGTCATCCTAAAAGGAATGGGAAACTCTCCAGAATGAAATTCTGAAGACACGAAGTGCAACCATTTCGATGATAGAGGACAGGAGCTATCTAAAACAGACCTGTTTAGACGCATAGTTCAGATTTAAACTCATTGGCCAACTTATATTTTAAAAGACATATATACAGAAGATAATGGAGAATGACTAAAGTACCATGGCAGAAAAAAATGAAAGAAAGGAAAGAACATCAATGAAATATTTTTAAATACCCAAATAAGAGCAAAAAGAAGGTCAAAAGGGAACATAGACAAGCAAGACATTATTGATACTCCACTATGGTACTGTAGTATTTAATACAATACTGTGGTACAGTATTTAATACTGTAGTATTTAATTTAATACATACTTTAGAAACAGTTTATAAATGAGATAGTCATGACTTCATATACATATTTCTGTATTCTTTGTATATGAAAATGCTCATGTTTGCTAAATTCATAATAAAAGACTTTTTACATAGTGTAGTTTGTGAATATTTAGAAAGAGAAGTGGTGATTACCAAGAGTTGTCATGGTTTTATTAAGTATAGGTTATACTAGACTAACTTAATTTTCTTCTTTTGATGGGGTTACCGTACTGGTAAATGGAGGGAAATGCTGCAAAAATAGTTTACCTAGATCTTAGCAAAGCATTTTACAGAGTTCCTTGTATTATTTTAGTTGACCAGATGTAGAGGTATCAGCTAGATGATGATAATGCAGGCAAGTGGATTTGCATTTGGCTAAATGACTGGACCCACATTGTTAATTTGTTGTTATTTGATCAGCTACAGCTCCAAAGGAAAGGACCCCTGAAGGAGCACTCCAAGAGTTGTTCTATCTGTCCTTGGGCCTATGTTTTTCAACAGCTTTATCAGTGAGTTTTGAAAAGGCATAGGCGGCATGCTTTTCAAATGCAGCTGACATAAAGCTCAGAGGAACAACTAACACATTGGCTGATAGACACAGAATCCCAAAAGATCTGGGCAGCTTAGAACTTTTGGCCAAATCTAATGAGATTAAATGTAATAGGAATTAATATCAAATTCCTACATGTGAATTCAAAAAATTAACTTCACGAATAGATGAAGGAAGGTGTGACATGATAGTTCTGAAAAAGATCTAGCAGTTCTAGTGAACTGCAAGCTCAGTATGACTTAATAGTTTCATGTGGCAGTCAAAAAAAGCTATGATCGTTAGCTGTATTAAGAGATACGCATTATCCAGGATTAGCTCAGACCATATCTGGAATATTGTGGTTGGTTTGGGGTGCCCCATTTTAGGGAAGACATTAATAAGATGAAGTCTATCCAGAGAAGGCAGTCAAGGATGATGAAGGGCCTCCAGATTATGCAATAGGAGGACTTCTTGAAGAAGATGAAATTTTTTCCTGAAGAAGATGAGATTTAGTGGGAACATGATTGCTGTCTATAAGCATCTGCACAATTGTCATGTAGAAGGGAAATTAGACTCTGTTATTTAATAATGCACTAGAAATGTTGGCTATAGCAATAAGAGAAGAAAAAGAAATTAAAGGAATTAGAATAGGCAGTGAGGAAACAAAACTATCACTCTTTGCAGATGATATGATGTTATACTTAGAAAATCCCAGAGAGATGTCTGGGAGCCAATATGGTGGAGTAAACAGTAAATTCCTGTAACTCTCCCATATTCACCTCTAAATAACCATAAAATGGTGCCCCAAAACAAATCCTTGAACAGTAGAATGAGCAAAAAGATGGGGTGAAACAATCTTTGAGCCTAAGAAACTTGGAAGATAGGAAAGGTCTGTCTCACTCAGGTAAAAGGGGAGTGCAGTCCAGGACAGGAAGCATCCCAGCAAGCCAACAAGAAGCCCCACCTCAGCAAACCAGTGGGAAATCCTGAGCCCTAGTGTGGTGGAGCAGGCAAATACCAACAGCAGGACCCACCATGTTCCTCAACATAGCCAGGGGAATGGACAGACTCTGGTTCTGAGAATTGCCATGTGCTTCAGCATAGTCCCTGGTTAACAGGCAGTCTTCAGGAGCCAGACCTCCATGTACCTCATTGCAGCCCTAGGTAGACAGGCAGTCTCCACCCAGCCAGACTACTATGTGCTTCAGTGTATCCCCAGGGAAATACAGAAACACCCCACCAGCCTCAGCACACCACAGACACCAACACCAGGACCCCAGATCAGCAACAGGTAAACTGCCAGACTCCCTGTGTGACTCCAGCAGCACTATCCCCAACCCCTCAGCATAGCACCAGATACATGGCTCCCCTGTGGGCCTCAGGGCAACATCAGTGCAACACCAGGCAAAGAGCCAGGGTCTGTAGCCCCTGGCACAAGAGGCCTGAGACAGTGCCTCTTCTACCCCAAGAGCATAGCTCAAATTTAAAAGGAAGGAAAAAGGTCCAAAAAATGATCAAAAAACAACAAAAAAAGAATCTGACCATAGAAAGATTTTACGGTAACAGGGAAGACCAAGACATGAACTCAGAAGAGGACAACAATGTCAAAACACCTATGGGCAAAACCCCAAAGAAAAATGGAAGGTGGTCTCAAGCCCAGAAGGAACTAATAGAAGAGCTCAAAAAAGAGCTTAAAAATCACATAAGAAAGGTGGAAGGAAAAATTGGGAAAAGAAATGACAGTGATGTAGGAGAATTATGAAAAAAAGAATCAATGGCTTGGAAAAAGAAAAGAACTCCTTAAAAAGTAGAGTTGGTCAAATGGAAAAGAGATAGAAAAATCCAGTGAAGAAAACAACTCCTTAAAAAGTGTAATTGGCCAAATAGAAAAGAAAGTACAAAAAGCTAATTGAGGAAAACAACTCCTTTAAAGTTAGAATTGGGCAAATGGAAGCTAATAATGCTATGAGATATCAAGAATCAAGCAAATTCAAAAGAATGAAAAAAATGGAAGAAAATGTAAAATACCCTATAGGAAAAACAGCTGACCTGGAAAATAGATTCAGGAGAGACAATATCAGAATCATTGGACTACTTGAAAGCCATAATCAAAAGGAGGACCTGGACAGCATCTTTCAGAAAATTATCAAAGAAAACTGCCCTGATATCCTGGAACCAGAGTGCAAAATAGAGATTGAAAGAAACCACTGTTCACTTCAGGAAAGAGATCCCAAAATAAAAACTCCAAGGAACGTTAAATTCCAGAACTATCAGGTCAAGTAAAAAAAACTGCAAGTGTCCAGAAAGAAAAAATTCAAATATCAGAGAGCCATGGTCAAAATTACACAGGACTTATTAGCTGCAACATTAAAAGATGGGAGATCATGGAACATGATATCCCAGAAGGCAAAGGAGCTAGGAATACAACCAAGAATCATTTACCTGGGAAAATTAAGCATAATACATCAAGAGGGAAAATGGTCATTCAATGAATAGAAGATTTTCAAGTTTTCATAAGGAGAAGACCAGAATTAAACCAAAAATTTGCTCTCCAATATCAAGACCCAAGAGAAACATAAACAGGTAAAAAGGGAAAAGAAAGCACAATGGGTTCAATAGAGCTAAACTGTTTACATCCCTCCATGGGAAGATGATAATTGTAATTCTTAAAAAAATGTACTACTAACAGTTCAGTTAGAAGGAATATACATAGAGGGTAGGGGTATGAGGTGAATTTGAGGGAATGACATAAAAATAAAGGATGAGAAAGAGGAGTATACTGGGTGCAGAAGGAAGGGAGAGGTAGAGTGGGTTAAATTATTTCACATGAAGAGGTGTGAAAGACCTATTAAAGTGGAAGGGAAGATGGGAGGGTGGGTGATTGGCATCACTTGAACCTTACTCTCATCAGTATTAGCTCAAAGAGGGAATCATATATACAATCAGTTGAATATAGACATCTATCTTACCTGACAGGGAAGTAGGAGGGCAGGAAATTAAGTAAAGGTGGGGGGGGGTGGACAGAAGGGAGGGCAGATTGGGGGAGGTAGTAGAAACAAAACACTGGTGAGGAGGGAAAGGCTGAAAGGAGAGAGAGGACAAACAGGAGGAAAAATAGGATGGAATAATCATAACAGTGAATATGAATGGGCTGAACTCTCCCAATAAAACAGAAGGGGATAGCAGAGTGGGCCCAAAACCAGAGGATTACAATATGTTGTTTACAAGAAACACGTTTGAAGCCGAGATACACACGGAATAAACCTAAAGGCTGGAGCAGAATATATTATACCTCAGCTGGAGTAGAAAACAAAAGCAGGGGTAGCAATCCTGATCTCAGACAAAAGTAAAAGCAAAAATAGGCCTAATTAAAAGAGATAAAGGAAACTAGATCTTGCTAAAAGGTACCATAGACAGTGAAGCAATATCAATACTAAACATATGCACCAAGTGGTATAGCATCCACATTCTTAAAGGAGAAGTTAAGTGAATTACAGGCATTATGAAACATAAATAGGTAATTTTGATTATATTTAAAAGTTTTTGTACAAACAAAACCAATGCAACCAAGATTAGAAGGAAAGCAGCAAGCTGGGGAACAATCTTTATAGCAAGTATCTCTGATATAAGGCCTCATTTCTCAAATATATAGAGAACAGAGTCAAATTTATAAGAATATAAGCCATTTTTCAGTTGATAAATGGTCAAAGGATATGAACAGGCAGTTTTCAGATGAAGAAATCTAACCTGTCTATAGGCATGTGAAGAAATGCTCTAAATCAATTTTGGTTAGAGAAATGCACATTAAAACAACTCTGAGGTACCACCACACCTATTAGATAGGCTAATAGAACAAAAAAAGAAAATAACTGTTGGGAGATGATGTGGGAAAATTGGGACATTAGTGCACTGTTGGTGAAGTTGTGAACTGATGCAGCCATTCTGGAGAGCAATTTGGAACTATGCCCAAAGGGCAACCAAACTGTGCATACCTTTTGATCCAGTGATACTACTACTAGGTCTGTATCCCAAAGAGAACAAAAAAGGGAAAAGGACCAAAAATACAAAATGTGCAAAAATACAGTAGCCCTTATTGTGGTGGCAAAATATTGGAAATTGAGAGGATGCCTATCAGTTGGGGAATGGCTAAACAAGCTGTGGTATATCAATATAATGGAATATATTGTACATTTAGGGTTAGAAATCATGAACAAGCAGATTTCAGAAAAACCTGGAAAGACATGTATGAACTGATGCAAAGAGAAATTAGCAGGACCAAGAAAACATTGTACACAGTATCAGCAACATTGTGTGATGATCAGCTATGAATGACTCAGCTCTTCTCAGCAAACACAGTAATCCAAGATAAGTACAAAGGATTCGTGAAGGAAAATGCCATCCGTATCCAAAGAAAGAACTGATGGACTCTGAATGCAGATTGAAGCATATTTTTTTTTACTTTTTTATGTTTTTTTCTTTTGATCTGTTTGTTTTCTCACAACTGTGACTAATACAGAAATATGTTTTACATGATAGCACATGCATAACCTATGTCAAATTGTCTACCATTTTCAGAAGAGGAGAGGAGAGGAAGGAGGAGGGTAGGAGAAAAATTTGGAACTCAAAATCTTGTAAAAAAAATGTGCTAAAAATTGTCTTGACATGTAATAGGGAAAAAGTAAAATGCTATTAAAATTTTTTTAAAAAGAAAATCCCAGAGAATCAACAAAAAACTAATTGGCATTATTAACAATATTAGCAAAGTTGCAACATACAAAATAAACCCACATAAATCATCAGCATTTCTATATGTTACCAGCAAAATCCAGCTGTAAGAGATAGAAGAGAAACTTCATTTAAACTAATTGTAGGCAGTATAGAATACTTGGGAGTCCACCTGCCAAGATAAACCCAGGGGGCAGCTAGGTGGTGCAGTGAGTAAAGCACTAGCCCTGGAGTCAGAAGGACCTGAGTTCAAATCTGGCCTCAGACACTTGACACTTACTAGCTGTTTGACCTTGGTCAAGTCACTTAACCCCAATTGCCCTGCCTTCCCCCCTCCAAAAGAAAAAATCAAAATTTAAAAAAGAGATATTGGGGGCAGCTAGGTGGTGCAGTGAGTAGAGCACCGGCCCTGGAGTCAGGAGTACCTGAGTTCAAATCCAGCCTCAGCAGAAACTTGACACATTTACTAGCTGTGTGACCTTGGGCAAGTCACTTAACCCCAATTGCCCTGCCTTCTACCCTCAAAAAAAAAGCATAAAGACAAACCCAAAAACTATATGAACACAACTATAAAATGCTTTTCATGCAAACAAAGTCTGATTTAAACAATAGGAAAAACATTAATTGCTCATGAGTAGGCCAACCCAATGTAATAAAAATGACAGTTCTACCTAATCTATTTATCCAGTGCCAATCAAACTATCAAAAATTATTTTATGAAGCTAGAAAAACAAATTCATCTGAAAGAAGAAAAGCTCTCAAGGATATCAAGGGAATCAATGAAAAAAGTGAGCAAGAAGGTGGTTTAACCATACTAGGTCTCAAACTATGTTACAGAGCAGTAATTATCAAAGCAATCTGGTACTGGCTAAGAAATGGAGTGGTGGATCAGTGGAATAGATTAGATACAAATTTCATTATAGTAAATGACCACAGTAATCTAGTATATGATAAAGTCAAAGATCCAAGCTTTTGAAACAAAAACTCATTATTTGACAAAACTGCTGGGAAAAATGGAAAACAGTGTGGCAGAAACTATGTATAACCTAACATCTCACACCATATACCAAGATAAGGTCAAAATGGGTACATGATTTGCATCTAAAGGGTAATACCATAAGAAAATTAAGAGAGCATGAAATAGTTTATCTGTCATATTTATGGATAAGGGAAGAATTTAAAAGATGTAGAGAATGTTACAAAATGTAAAATAGATAATTTTGATTACATAAAATTTAAAAAGCTTTTGCACAAACAAAGCCAATGCAAGCAAAATTATAAGGAAAGCAGAAAATTTGGGGGGAGGGTGACATGTGCAACAAGTATCTCTGGTAGAGACCTCATTTCTCAAATATACAGAGAACTGAGTCAAATTTATAAAAATACATGTCATTCCCTAACTGATAAGTAGCTTCAAAGCATATGAACAGGCAGTTTTCAGACAAAGAAACAAAGCTAGATATCTACAGTCATGTGAAAAAAAATGCTCCAAATCACTATTGGCTAGAGAAATGCAAATTAAAACAACTCTGAGGTACCACATCACAGCTATCAGATTGACTAATAGGACAAAAAAGAAAAATGTTGGGTGTTGGAAGGGATGTGGGAAAACTGGGACAGTAATGAATTGTTGATGGAGTTGTAAACTTATCTTAACCATTCTGGAGAGCAATTTGGAACTATGCCTAAAAGGCTATAAAACTGTGCATACCCTTTGATCCAGCAATACCACTGCTAGGTCTGTATCCCAAAGACCTCCAAAAAAGGGGAAAGGACTGATTTGTACAAAATATTTACAGCAGCTCTTTTTGTGGTGGCTAAGAATTAGAAATTGAAGGGATGCTTATCAGTTGAAGAATGGTTAAACAAGCTGTGGTATAAGATTGTAATGGAATATTATTTTGCTATAAGAATGATGAGCAGGCAAATTTCAGAAAAACCTGCAAAGACTTACATGAACTGATGCATAGTGAAGTGAACAGAACCAGGAGAACACTGTACACAGTAACAGCAATATTATTCAAGACACTGTGAATGACGTAGCTAGTCTTAGCAATACAATGATCCAGGATGATGCCAAAGCACTAATGTTGATGCATACTATCCACCTCCAGAGAAAGAACTGATATTGTTTGATTACAGACTGAAACATGCTATTTTTCACTTTCATTTTTTTCTTTTGAGTCTTACACAAAATGACTAATATGGAAATGTTTTACATAATTACACATATGTAACCTATATTTGGTTACTTATCATCTCAGAGAGGGGAGAGAGAGGGAGAGATAGAATTTGGAACTCAAAACTTTAAATAAAAATTAAAAAAAAGAAGGGGAAGGGGAATTAGACTTATTCTGTTTGTCCCAGAAAGCAGTTAGATGGAAGGTATAGAAATGTACCTTTAGGCTTGCTTTATGGGAAACCTTCCCTATGAAAATCATCCACAAGTAGAACAAGCTTTTCCTTGAGAGGAGATTGGTTCCCTCTCACCTCTCTTCAGTACAACAGCTATTAAGTTCCTACTTTGTAAGGCAAGGATGCTGGGGCTTCAAAGACAAAAATGAAACAATACTTGCCTTCAAGGAGCTTACATTCTGTTGGTAAAATATAACAGAGAGAGAAGTAAATATAAAGTACACACAAAGTAATTTCAAGAGGGAGAGAGGAGTAATGACTTGGTGAATCGATTGTAATGATCTCCAGGAGTTGAAATCTCAGTTGTGCTTGGAAGGAAGCAGAAGAGAGGCAGGAGTTCACTCCAGACATAAGGCCACTGCTTTTGCAAATAAATGGAGGTCAGAACTTTTTATGGGAAAAAAAAAAACTAGAAGGTCAGTTTGAGTGGAATGCAGAGTTTGTGAAGAGGAAAAAGATCAAAAAGTTAGGTGGAAACCTTATTATGCAGGAATTTAAATTTTACATTTTTATTCTGAAGCAATAAGGAGCTACTGAAGATTTTTGATTAGGGAAGTCACATGGTCAGAGCATTGTTTTAGAAATATGATTTTTGCATGTGTGTAAAGGATGGATTATTTGGAGAGAAAGGATTGCAAAAGACTAATTAGAAGGTTGTTGCAGTAGTTCAGGTGAGGGTCTGGAAAGAAGGGAATTGATATAGGAGGTGTTATAGAGATCAAATTGAGAAGACTTGACAAATGTAAGTTAGGTGACTGCTTCTTGGGTATGTTTTAGAGGTGATTCTTGATCAGATAGAGGTTGGATTAAATGGAGTTCTCTCCTAGTTTTCAGATTCTGTGAATTTGTGACTTGGAGCTAAGACCAAGATCAAGATATTCCCATGCAGCTGAAGGCTTCCTCTATAAAAAAGGCCTCTTAGCATTTCCACCTACAAAATGGTCCCACTTTGGGTAAGGATAACCACAGAACCCTTATTCATTGTCTTTAAGGCTTCCTAGTTCCATATTCATAACCCCTATATTCTCTTAAATAGAAGGCTTGTCCTCTTCCACTTGGTCCAATATTTATACTTCTTTTTTTCCCTTAAAATAGGGATTGCCAGCTAGGGACCACCCTTTGACTCTGATATTTTGGTTGTCTATCCAGATGGGGTATTTTCATTCATAGAAAATAGTCACAACCAGGATGGTTCCAGGTTATGTTTCCACTTATCAATTCAGCATGTAGATTTAAAACTGTATTTCAGAAACAAAGGGCTACATAACTTTCACCATACTGACTGTTTTGCAAAGTTTCAACCAAGGGCATAGATCCCATCTGGAAACACATGCAGTATCAAGGCCATGGTTAAAGATGGTGTACATATTACTAGAAAACTTAGAGGGGATGCATTCATTCAATTCTTATCTCATAGGGAGCCTCATTTTTTACAAAAAAAAATTGGAAGACTGTCAGCTACCACTAAAGACATACCTGGGGACATAGGTTTTAAGCAACCTGAAGGTTTCCCTAACTAGTTCTTTAATGACTTTCGAACATAAAGCGTACACTTGCCAAAAAAGACTATTTTTATGGAGAACCCACACAGGGCAGGCATTCACATGGTGGTCAGAAGTGATGCAAGGACACTTTCAAGGTCTCTCTTAAGAACTTTGGAATTGATTGTGTGACATGGGAGACACTAGCACAGAACCACATAGCATGGCATGCCCACATCAGAGAAGGTGCTGTGCCCTATGAGCAAAGCAGAACTGAAATAGCTCAAAAGATATGCAAAATGCACAAATTTAGAGAATCCACCCCAAATGTTCACGTGGACTCTGTACCCAACCTGTGGTAGAACATCCTGAGCTCATATTGGTCTGATCAGCCACAGTCAGACACACTGAAACTTGACTAGCATAGTGATGTCATTTTTGTCCTCTTTGAGAATGAAGGACCACAACCAGTCTTTGATGACTTCATGGTCTTGACTTAACACTCAAAGAGAATGTATAGAAAAACATACTCGAGATGAGAGACATTTCAAATAAAGAATACCATGCCTTTGGCACACTATATAGCAACCTGGTGACTTTTCAACACTTCAATAGTGTGCTCAGAGAATTCTTTGGTCATTTCATGGTTACCTATTTGGAGATTTGCTCTTTTTCTCCTTTCAGCCAGAACATACCCAGTATATGTAGAGCTCCAGGAATGCTGACTATTTGCCAAACCAGAGAAATGCACCTGTGACTGTAATACTGTTAAATTCCTGGACCAGCTATCTTCCCTGAAGGACTTCAAATGGATCTTTACAAGTTATCTACAGTGATAGACTAAAGAACAACCTACCAAGGTATGTAGGCTGTTAGCAGTTCATGGACTTTTCTAACTTGACATAGAATTTTATTAGTAGCTATTCCTAAATTGTGATATATATCATGGCCTTATTTAATAAAAGTGCTTGTTTTCAATTGACCTTGGTTACCTGCGCAACTTTTATATAGCTCAAAGCAGCCTAAACTTTCATCTCAAATTTGTTCAGTCCCTCAAATTAGTATAGCTCCTTCTATACTCTATGTTTGCAGGTGCCCCACTGCAAGGCCTCATTTGTCAGTTGGGATAATCACCTGAATGTAATTCAAGACAATCTGAACTAGCTATTCGAAAAAACCATACAAAGTTAGAAAAAAGACAAGTTGCCATTGCTAAATGGTTGTCTGGCTCTTCTCTGAATGCCAATTACTACTGTGTAAAATTTGACCAGTGATACCACAGACCTTTTTTCCATTATGCGGTAAATTTATCCAATTACATTCAAGTTTACACTCCCTTGATCAAGAGTCATCTGGTGTTCTGTCTTCTTCCTCAAATTCTATCTAAAAATCCTTTTCTCAGTTTTTTTTCAACATTCACTTTTATAAGATTTTGAGTTCCAAACTTTTTTCTTCCTTCCCTCCCCCCTCTCTAAGATAGCAAGCAATCTGTTACAGGTTATACACATTACAATCATGTTAAACATATTTCCACATTAGTCATGTTGTGAAAGGAAAATCAGAACAAAAGGGGAAAAAAAAACAAGAGAAAGAAAAAACAAAAGAATAAAAAGGTAAAATTAGTAGGCTTAGATATGCATTCAGACTCCATAGTTCTTTCTCTGAATGTGGATAGCATTTTCTATCATGAGTCTTTTGGAATTGTCTTTGTATACAATTTGTTATTGTATTGCTGAAAAGAAATAAATCTATCAAAGTTGATCATCGTACAATGTTGCTGTTACTGTATACAATGTTCTCCTGGTTCTGCTCACTTCACTCAGTGTCAGTTCATATAAGTCTTTACAGGTTTTTCTGAAATCCTCGTGCTCATCATTTCTTATAGCACAATAGTATTCCATTACATTCATATATCACACCTTGTTCAGCCATTCGCCAGTTGATGGGCATCCCCTCAATTTCCAATTCTTTGCCACCACAAAAGAGCTGCTATAAATATTTTTGTACATGTGGGTCTTTTCCCCTTTATTTCTGGATCAAAAGGAAGGCACAATTTTATAGCTCTTTGGGCATAGTTCCAAATTGTTCTCCAGAATGGTTGGATCAGTTCACAACTCCACCAACAATGTGTTAGTGTTCTCATTTTCCCACATCTTTTCCAACACCATCATTTCCCTTTTCAGTTATATTAGCCAGTCTGATAGGTGTAATGTTGTACCTCAGAGTTGTTTTAATCAAACTGTTAAAAGAGTAATTGCATTCTAACCTCAAGAAGATAGAACCATTGTGTTAAATCACAATTTCGTTGCTGTTTAATACCTTTTTTATTAATTTTATTTTTTAATGAACAGAAGTCTATCTTCTCTCTCTCCCACCCCACTTAAAAAATAAATTCCCTGTAACTAATATGCATAGGTAAGCAAAAAGAAATTCCTCCATTTTCTGTGCTCAAAAATTATTTGTCTCATTTTGCACACTGAATCCATTTCCTCTCTGTCAAGAGGTGGACAGCGTACTTAATTATTGGTCCTCTTGAATCCTGGCTGGCCATTTCATTTATCATTGTTCTTTTTAGTTTTCAGTTTGTCTTTACTGTATTGTTTGTTATTTTATAAATTGTTCTCCCCACTTCACTCAGAATCAGTTCATACAAGCTTTTCCATGTCTCTTTGAAATCTGTTTTCCCATTTCTTACAGCACGATAGTATTTCATTATATTTATATGCCACACATTGTTCAGCCATTCTCCAACTGATGGGAATATCCTCAGTTTCCAGTTTTTTGTCACCACAAAAAGAGCTGCTGTAAATATTTTTGTTCATTTGAGTCCTTTGCCTCATTCTCTGATCTTTTTTAGATAGAGGCCTAGCAATGGTATTGCTGGGTTTTCTGCATAATTCCGAATTGCTTTTCATTTTATGGGAATTTAAGAAGCTCCATAGAAGTGACTTCCCCAAGATCACCCTGCCAGTTCTTTTTTTTAATATTTAATTTATTTATTTTCAGTTTTCAACATTCATTTCCATAAGTTTTAAATTTTCTTCTCCTCTCCTTCCCCAAGACGGCATGCAGTCTGATATGGTCTCTACACATACGTTCCTATTAAACACATTTTCACGTTAGTCATGTTGCATAGAATAATTATAACCAAATGGGAGAAACCATGAAAATGAAAACAATACAAAACAAAACAAAAGAGAAAAGAGTCTGCTTCATTCTGCATTCTGACTCCGTGGTTCCTTCTCTGGATGTGGATGGCATTTTCTGTCATGTGTCCTTTGGAAAAGTTTTAGGTCCTTGCATTGCTGAGAAGGGCTAAGTCTATCAAGATCAGTCCTCTCACACTATGGCTGTTACTG
The DNA here is from genome assembly GCF_011100635.1 of Trichosurus vulpecula. Classification (NCBI taxonomy): domain Eukaryota; kingdom Metazoa; phylum Chordata; class Mammalia; order Diprotodontia; family Phalangeridae; genus Trichosurus; species Trichosurus vulpecula. The sequence continues at coordinate 105,961,599 of NC_050575.1, forward strand.
TGTACAATGTTCTACCGGTTCTGCTCACTTCGCCCAGCATCAGTTCATAGAAGTCTTTCCAGGGTTTTCTGAAGTCTCCCTGCTCATCATTTCTTATAGCACAATAGTATTCCGTTACATTCATATACCACAACTTGTTCAGCCATTCCCCAATTGATGGGTATCCCCTCAATTTCCACTTCTTGGCTACCACAAAAAGAGCTGCTATAAATATTTTTGTACATGTGGGTCCTTTTCCCATTTTTATGATCTCTTTGGGATGCAGCCCTAGAAGCAGTATTGCTGGGTCAAAGGGTATGCACATTTTTTTGTTTTTTGTTTTTATTTTTTTATTTTTAGTCTACAACACTCAGTTCCACAAGTTTTTGAGTTCCGAATTTTCTCTCCCTCCTTCTCCTCCCTCCTCCCCCACAAGAGAGCATGCAATCCAATATAGGCTCTATATATATCTTCACACTAAACTTACTTACACAATAGTCAAGTTGTAAAGAAGAATTATAACCAGTGGGATGAATCATGAGAAAGAAGAAACAAAACCAAAAAAGAAGGAAAAAAAGAGAGCAAATAGTTTGCCTCAATCTGCATTCAGACTCTGTAATTCTTTCTCTGGATGTGGATAGCTTTTTGCATCATGAGTCTTTTGGAGCTGTCTTTGAACCTTGTATTGCTGAGAAGAGCCAGGTCTATCAAAGTTAGTCATCACAGATACTGTGTGTCTGTAACTGTAATCATATATAATGTTCTCCTGGTTCTGTTCCCTGCCAGTTCTTAATGACAGAACTGAGACTTTAACCCAAGTCTTCTGATTCCCAGTCCAGTTCACTTTCCTTTATTTCATGCTGCTTTCATGGAGGTAGTGTAATAGAAGGAATAGAATATGAGACTCAAAGTCAGGAAGACCTGGATTCAGATCTCACTTCTGAGATTTCCAAACTGTGTGATTAGGGGGAAATCATTCAACCTCTTTGAGCTTCAGTTTTCTTATCTGTAAAATGAGGATAAGAATACCCATAGTATCTACTTAACAGAGTTGTTGTAAGGCTTAAAGGAGATGATGTATGTTATGAAAAATGTATGGAAAGTGCTTAACAAATTTTAAAGTGCTATACACATATCTGATTGTTGTTGCTAATGGCCTAAAGACCCCAGGAGCCTCATAACTGGTCTTCCTGTCTACCTCTTTCTTCCTTTCTTATTATAAAGGCTTACAATATGTATGGTACTGTGCTTCAGATAGACTAGCCTCCTCACTCTCTCCTGTACACTCCATGATCGTTTTCTGTGACTTTACTTATGCTGTTGCCCCTGCCTAAAATGCTTTTACCTCTCCTTTATGCTTATCTAAATCATATAAGGAAGCTTTTGCAAAAATAAAATCAGTGCAGACAGTATCTGAAAAGATTATGGATAAAAGAAAAAATCTTTGAATTAAATTAATTCTGATTTTTAAAAAGCCCAACATACAAAATCAGTAAGAACTTGACCTCAATAGGTCAAAGGATATGGATAAATAATCTTTAAAAGAAAAAATACAAACTATCAATAACCACCTGAAAAAATACTCAAAATCACTAATAATCAGAGAGGTGTAAATTAGAATACCATATATGTATTAAGCTAGCCTGCTGCATTCAGGCTGGATGACTACTTGTAAAATATATGGTAAAAGAGGTGGGATGGATGGATTTGGGAGACTGTACTAGAATAACTCAGAAGTCCCTTCCAGTTCTAGGATTATCTGAGTATTTCTTCAGTGTAATGTTGTTCTTAAAACTTAGAGATATTCCCAGGCTTTCATTTGATTTAGGTATCCATTTTGAGAGGAAAAGGTACTTAGTTCGTTCTGGACCCATCCCTTATAGGCCTTATTCTTTTAGTGAGCATTTTGTTCTAAATATAAGTTTAATAAGAAAAAATGTAGATATATAGAAATACTATTAATAAACTTTGTGCATAATCCTTAATAACAAGCAATTTTAGAGCATCTGATGCACATAGAATACTTTCCAGACACTGGAGACATAGAGTCATTAACTATAGATCCCTTACTTTATTAAGTTTACAAATAATCTAGGAGAAACAAAACATAAGAATTTTTTAAGCCAGAAAAGTGATAAATGAATATTGTCGATCCCAGGTGTGTTTGGAAGGAGTAGAGAAAAGGGAAGGGTGTGTACAGATAGCCCTACACTGACAGTACTATGGAAGCCATATCAAAACTTTCTGTATTGTTGATTCAGCTTGTCATGGCAATCCACTAGAAGCTTTGGTTATGTTTTTAAATAATTTTGGCCCTGCATCTAAGTCTAAGATAGAGACAGTTTTTGGAATCAAGGGAATAGTAAGTGTTATGCTTCTTCATTTTATAGGTCAGATCACTTTACAGTGGCTATACTGTTCCAGCCAAAGTCCATTATACCAAAAATATTTTCATGTTCTAGCTGATGACTCACAGTAACACTAATAATATTGCTAAATGGACCAGGCCACCATAAAATACCATATAATTCAGGATAAAGAATATTTTCTCAGGTCTCAGCTATGCAATCATACTATATAATGAAAATATCTGCCCATGATTGTGTTTTTTAAAGAGTACTACACATTTCCTATTTCACTCTGTGAATTTAAACAGGTCTGAAGTTCCAGGAGCTATCAGAATGACTTTATGTGTAAAACAGATTTGATTTAACTGAAATCCACTATGAAAAGAAATAAACTACTTTAAGGACATGGAATTCTATAGAAGAACTTGAAAAAAATGATTCATTTCTTTCCTGGTAAATTTTGTTAATTCTCTTCCCCCTACCCAACTAAATCTTTCACTAGCTTTGTTAAGTGACTTCACACTTGACATGGTAATTACTTCCATGGAGATGAACTGAATCGTTCCCTTACTTTGAATTGTACCATCCCTGAAAGCAGCAAATAAGCAACCTGGCAAAGTTTCGTTTAAATAGTTATGCTTTCTGCTAACCAATCCACCAGATGGCTTAGCAAAGCTTAGTGCAATAAAATATTTTTTTTACTCCCAAAGAATTTTTCATGGTTATATCTTGGCATTACTTTATGTTTTGTCTTTCAAATGTCATTGTATCTTTTTTTGATATTTATCTTTGTTTCTTTCTCCTTGGTCTAATCACATTCGGGGTGAGGGGAAGTAGAACAAAAACAGGTAGCCATTGTTAATTTAGAATCATATTTTAATCATTTGACTAGTTTCATTTGCCTGACTAATAGATTCCACTGACAATTGTATTTGGCCAATGTAAGTTTGTAGCATCACCACTTCATAATAGTGCTTCCATTTGTCATGTGACTTTGTCATATGACACAAAAAAGAGATGTATGTTTGCTAAAGGTGTTTGATACTGTCATGGAAGATGTCTAGTGAGGGATAGATATGGGCTCTCATATAAATAGTAATATTCTCCAGATGTTCCTACTTGTGGAAGACATTGTGTCGATTACACAAAATCCTAGGATACTCTAAAAACTCTTTGATGAATCTCTAACTGTTCAAAAGTTCAGCCCAACAATCTACCTAGGAGAAACCAAGAATGAAAATTGACCAGTTTCTAGATAATACGTAGTTGTAAGGACAACCTGTGTAGTTGGTTTATCAGTACCTCATATTGGCCAGACATTAAAGATAGACAATGAGCTGGATTCAGAATTGGAGGAAGAGTGGGTTGGATTGCATTTAGGAAACTGCATATGCACTTTCAGCTTCCAAAATGCTTCTTAACCCAGTAAAATTGAGCATAATCTTTCAGGAAAGGAGATGGATATTCAGTGAAATAGGGGACTTCAGACCTTCCTGATGAAAAGACCAGAGCTCAACCGAAAATTTGATCTTCAAATACAAGACTCAAGAGAGGCATAATAAGGTAAACAGGAAAGAAAAAAGAACATGTTATTAAATAAGGGAAACTGTTTACATCCCTACATGGGAGGATGATACTTGTAAATCCTGAGAATTATATCTTTAATATGATATTTAAAGGGATATACATAGACAGAGGGTATGGGTATAAGTCAACTTTGATGTAATGATAAAAAAATAATTAAGGGGTGAAAAAAAGGATTGTGCTTGGAGAAGAGGAAAGGAGGAGCCAGAAAAGTGTAAATTACATCACATGAAGGTATGCAAAGACCTATTACAGTAGAGAGAAAGGAGGGAGGTGAGCATTGTTTAAACCTTACTCTCACTGGATTTGGCTCAAAGAGAGAATAACACACACACTCACTTGGCTATAGAAATCTATCTTACCCATTAGGAAGTAGGAGGGGAAAGGGGAATAAAAGGGGGCTGATAGAAGGGAGGGCAGAGTGAGGGAGGTGATGGGCAGAAGCAAAACACTAGTGATGAGGGAAAGGGAAAAAGGACAGAGAAAAGCATAAATGGGGGTAATTGCGAATGGGATGAACCCTCCCATAAAACAGAAGCAGATAGAGTGGAATAAAAACCATAATCCTACCATATGTTGTTTACAAGAAACACATTTGAAGCAGAATGATACAGATAGAGTAAAAGGCTGGAGCAAAATATATTATGCTTCAGCTGAAGTAAAAAAGAACAGGGGTAGCAATCCTGATCTCAGACAAAGCAAAAGCAAAAGTAGATCTAATTAGAAGAGATAAGGAAGGAAACTACATCCTGCTAAAAGGTATCATGGACAATGAAGTAATGTCAGTACTAAACGTAATATGCACCAAGTGGTATACCATTCAAATTCTTAGAGAAGTTAAGTGAGTTACAGGAAGAAATAGACAGCAAAATTATACTTGGCGGGGGGGAACCTCAACCTCTCCCTCTCAGAACTAGATAAATCTAACCACAAGATAAATAAGAAAGAAGTTAAGGAGGTAAATAGAATCTTAGAAAAGTTAGATATGATAGACCTCTGGAGATAATTGAATGGGGATAGAAAGAAATATACCTTTCTCTCAGTGGTACATGGCACCTACACAAAAATTGACCATGTACTAGGTCATAAAAACCTTACAGTCCAGTGTGGAAAAACAGAAATATTAAATACATCGTTTTCGGATCATGGTGCAATAAAAATTACGTGTAATAAAGGACCATGAAAAGATATACTAAAGATTAATTGGACACTGAATAATCTAATCCTAAAGAATGAGTGGGTCAAACAACAAATCAGAGAAATAATCAATAATGAACAATAACAATAATGAAACAACATACCAAAACTTATGAGATGCTGCCAAAGCAGTTCTTCGGGGAAATTTTATATCTCTAAATGCTTACATGAATAAAATAAAGAGGAGATCAGTGAGTTGGACATACAACTAAAAAAGCTAGAAAAAGAACAAATTAAAAATCCCCAATTAAATATCAAATTAGAAATTCTGAAAATCAAAGGAGAGATTAATAAAATTGAAATTAAGAAAACTATTGAACTAATAAATAAAACTAAGATCTGTTTTTATGAAAAACCAGCAAAATAGATAAATTTGTTCCATTTGATTTAAAAAAAAATCAAATTACCAGTATCAGAAATGAAAAGGGTGAATTTACCACCACTGAAGAGGAAATTAAAACAATATTTAGAAACCATTTTGCCCAACTGTATGCCAGTAAATCTGACAATCTTAGTGAAAGGAATACTTACAAAAATATAAATTGCCCAGATTAACAGAAGTGGAAACAAAATACTTAACCCCTTTCCAGAAAAAGAAATTGAACAAACCCACCAGTGAACTCCCTAAGAAAAAAATCTCCAGGGCCAGGTAGGTTTGTAAGTGAATTCTACCAAACATTTAAAGAACAATTAATTCCAATACTACATAAACTATTTGGAAAAATAGGTGAAGAAGGAGTCCTGCCAAATTCTTTTTATGATACAAATATGGTGCTGATACCTAAACCGGGAAGAGCCAAAACAGAGAAAGAAAATTATAGACCAATTTCCCTAATGAATATAGACACGAAAATTTTAAATAAAATATTAACAAATAGATTACAGCAACTTGTCATGAGGATAATACACTAATACCAGGTGGGATTTATCCCAGGAATGCAGAGCTTGTTCAATATTGGGAAAACTATCAGCATAATTGACCATATCAATAACAAAATTAATAGAAATCATATAATTATCTCAATAGCTGCAGAAAAAGCTTTTGACAAAATACAGCACCCATTCCTATTAAAAACACTAGAGAGCATAGGAATAAATACCGAAAAATGATAAGTAGCATCTATCTAAAACTGTCAGCAGGCATTATATGTAACAGGAATAAGCTAGAAACATTTCCAACAAAATGCTTCTTGACATGAAAATCCATCTTTTTAATGCTAATATACTCCTGGTGAAGCTATATGGTTATAAATCATGAAATGCCACAGTGTTCAAAGAAATGAAATTGTGGTTATTCACGGAGCAGTGGAGATGTATGGAGAGTATGGTATAAGCAGACTACAGTATATTACCAGTGATAACTTGTGCAAGAAGTGACAGAAAAAGGTATCATCCAACAGTTATATAATCAGAAAAGGAAATAGACTAATTGTACGCTGTGAGAGCAAGCGATAACAAATGGATAGCCCCAATGCTACACTGTTACGAATGTAATGGCAAAAGACTTAGAAGAATACCTTCAGCACGTTGAGTATACCCTTATGGAGTATTTATGGGAAGACGTGGATAGGGAAGAGTCACAGAGGATAAGAAGGTGTGGATGAGCCAACATTACACAGTTTGAGGAAGTATTCATATTGATGAGGTTATAGATCCTCGAAGTGTTGGCTAGTGTAGGATCAATGAGAAAATGATAAGGAACTCTTTAGAAAATAGTTAGTTATGACACTTTCTTGTTCTGTTCAACTACTCTCAAGTATTTTTTTTTTCACTTTCAGCAAACAGGATTGGTTATTTTATTTAACTTTTATTGATATCTTTCACTTTACATCACCTACATTTCCCATTCTATCTCTCCCTTCACCCTGTCCCCAAGCTCCACCCCTTATACTAAAGAACTAAAAAAGCAGAAGGAAAACAAAATGTTTTGCCAAACAAAAAAGTCTAATATTATAGGCAGTATTTCATTGCATATAACTGTGGAATCTCTGGGTCAATGGACATGGATCTTTGAGTTATTTTCTTTGTAAAATTTAAATTGCTTTCTAAAATTGTTGGACCACAAAACAGCTTCACCAACAATTTATTAATGTACCTGTGCTTCCCACAACCCCTCCAACATTGATTGTTCCTATTTTTTTGTCATCTTTGTCCTTTTGTTGGGTGTGGGGTGAAAACTCAAGAGTTTTGATTTGTGTTTCTCTTATTATTAGTTATTTAGAACATTCTCTCATGTGGTGGTTAGTAATTACTTTGCTATTTTCTTTTGAGAATAGCAAACAGAATTGGTTTTGTTTCTTCGTTTGCCTTTATTTTCACTTTCAAGACCTTGGAAGTAGAGAATGAAGAGTCAAACCATGTGTATTATATAGTAGCTGCTATTACCTCCGTTGCTGGAGGGCTATTTAACTTTCTTTGTCCTGAAGAATGATATAATATTAGGAGAGCAAGAAATCAATGACCTGCCTATGCCCTTCAGCCATTCTTCCAGGGATATTTTCATACAGTCTCAGACTTCAGCGGATCATAGATGGATTTGATATTTCAATGTACTTCATCGGACTTTTTGGCTCTGTTTCCATGTGTTAGAAGAAACTCAATATACTCTTCCTTCTCCATCCTTCTTGAGTGAGCCAAACAAATTGTTTACAGCCATTTGGGAAAGCATGAAGGATATACTTTTTTAAAATGTCTCATCTATCCTTTAAAATTTTTTTATTTGGGTTGTATGTTTGCTTGTTCCCTCTCTCTAATCTTAAGCTATTGAAACCTTCAGACATCTTAAGATAATGTTAGTATTAATTTATTTGATGTGAGTAACTTTAAAACAAAATGTTTATAATCCAGATTAATTTCTATAGTAATAGTAATCAATTATAAAGTAATTATGACTCTTTTAAGGCATCAGTATAGTCCCAATACCCCCATTTTGAGAATAAGAAAACACTTCGGACGGATTTTATTTTCTTAGTTTAAATTCCATAGACTAATTTGGAATGTCTAATTTCTTTTTAAAGAAAATATAGGTTTTGTTGTAGTTCTTTATTTTCTTTTAAATAGTATTTTATTTTTTCCAGTTATATGTAAAAGCAATTTTAAACATTTATTTTTTTTATATTTTTTTTTCTTAATTTAAATTTATTTATTTAACATATTTGGTTTTCAGCATTGATTTTCACAACAGTTTGAATTACAAATTTTCTCCCCATTTCTACCCTCCCCCCCCCCCTCCAAGATGGCATATATTCTGGTTGCCCTGTTCCCCAGTCAGCCCTCCCCTCTATCACCCCCCTCCCCTCTCATCCCCTTTTCCCTTCCTTTCTTGTAGGGCAAGATAAATTTCTACGCCCCATTGCCTGTGTATCTTATTTTTTAGTTGCATGCAAAAACATTTTTTTTTGTTTTTGAACATCTATTTTTAAAACTTTGAGTTCCAAATTCTCTCCCCTCTTCCCTTCCCACCCACCCTCCCTAAGAAGTCGAGCAATTCAACCTAGGCCACACGTGTATCATTATGTATAACCCTTCCACAATACTCATGTTGTGCAAGGCTAACTTCATTTTGCTCCTTCCCAACCCATCCCGCTTTATTGAATTTTCTCCCTTGACCCTGTCCCCTTTCCAAAGTGTTTGTTTTGATTACCTCCACCCCCATCTGCCCTCCCCTCCATCATCCCCACCCCATTTTATTTTTTTTTATCTTCCTCCCTCTTCTTTCCTGTGGGGTAAGATACCCAACTGAGTATGTATGGTATTCCCTCCTCAGTCCAAATCTGATGAGAGCAAGGTTCACTCATTCCCCCCTCACCTGCCCTCTCCCCTCCTCACACAGAACTGCTTCCTCTTGCCACCTTTATGCGAGATAATCCACCCCATTCTATCTCTCCCTATCTCCCTCTCTCAGTATGTTGCTCTCTCATCCCTTAATTTCATTTTATTTCTTTTAGATATCTTCCCTTCATCTTCAACTCACCCTGTGTCTGCTCTCTCTCTCTTTTATATATACACACACACACACACACACACACACACACACACACACACACAGATATATACATACATACACATTCACTTATATATATACATAAACATACATATATATATATATATATATATATATATATATATGCATATTCCCTTCGGCTACCCTAATACGGAGGTCTCATGAATCATATATGTCATCTTTCTATGTAGGAATGTAAACAAAACAGTTCAACTTTAGTAAGTCCCTTGCAATTTCTGTTTCTTGATTACCTTTTCATACTTCTCTTGATTCTTCTGTTTGAAAGTCAAATTTTCTATTCAGTTCTGGTCTTTTCACTGAGAAAGCTTGAAAGTCCTCTATTTTATTGAAAATCCATATTTTGCCTTGGAGCATGATACTCAGTTTTGCTGGGTAGGTGATTCTAGGTTTTAATCCTAGCTCCATTGACCTCCGGAATATCGCATTCCAAGCCCTTCGATCTCTTAATGTAGAAGCTGCCAGATCTTGGGTTATTCTGATTATATTTCCACAATACTCAAATTGTTTCTTTCTGGCTGCTTGCAGTATTTTCTCCTTGATCTGGGAGCTCTGGAATTTGGTGACAATATTCCTAGGAGATTTCTTTTTGGGATCTATTTGAGGAGGCGATCGATGGATTCTTTCAATTTCTATTTTGCCCCGTGGCTCTAGAATATCAGGGCAGTTCTCCTTGATAATTTCTTGAAAGATGGTATCTAGGCTCTTTTTTTGATCATGGCTTTCAGGTAGTCCAATAATTTTTAAATTATCTCTCCTGGATCTATTTTTCAGGTCAGTGGTTTTTCCAAGGAGATATTTCACATTGTCTTCCATTTTTTCATTCCTTTGGTTCTGTTTTATAATATCCTGATGTCTCATAAAGTCACTAGCTTCCACTTGCTCCAATCTAATTTTTAAAGTAGTATTTTCTTCAGTGGTCTTTTGAACCTCCTTTTCCATTTGGCTAATTCTGCCTTTCAAGGCATTCTTCTCCTCATTGGCTTTTTGGAGCTCTTTTGACATTTGAGTTAGTCTGTTTTTTAAGGTGTTGTTTTCTTCAGTGTATTTTTCAGTATTTTTTTGGGTCTCCTTTAGCAAGTCATTGACTTGTTTTTCATGGTTTTCTTGCATCCTTCTCATTTCTCTTCCCAATTTTTCCTCTACTTCTCTAACTTGCTTTTCCAAATCCTTTTTGAGTTCTTCTATGGCCTGGGGCCAGCTCATGTTTTTCTTGGAGGCTTTTGTTGTAGGCTCTATGACTTTGTTGTCTTCTTTAGGCTGTATGTTTTGGTCTTCTTTGTCACCAAAGAAAGAATCCAAAGTCTGAGACTGAATCTGGGTGTGCTTTTGCTGCCTGGCCATATTCCCAACCAACTAACTTTACCCTTGAGTTTTTCAGTGGGGTATGACTGCTTGTAGACTAACGAGTTCTATGTTCCACGTTTGGGGGGGAGGTGCCAGCTCTGTCACACCAGCACTACTCCTTCCCCAAGAACCCCCAGCCCGGGCTGGGCTTAGATCTTCAACAGGCTGTGCACTCCTGCTCTGATCTGCACTTAATTCCTCCCACCAGGTGGGCCTGGGGCCAGAAGCAGCAGGAGCAACTGTAGCTGCCCCACCTCCGCTGCCCCCGGGGCTGGAAGCCAAACCGTGAACTCCTTCCACTCCTGCAGCTTTTCCCACTAACCTTCCTGCAGTCTTTGGTGTTTGTGGGTCTAGGGGTCTGGTAACTGCCGCACCTCACATATTCAGGGCGCTAGGGGCCCCATCCGCCCGACTCCAAGTTTGGTTGTTCCACGCCACTCAGGCTGGGCTCTGCTCCACTCCGTTCCCAGCTCCCAGCTCCGTGTGGAATAGACCTCACCCAGAGACCATCCAGGCTGTCCTGGGCTGGAGCCCTGCTTCCCTCTGCTGTTCTGTGGGTTCTGCCGTTATAGAATTGGTTCAGAGCCATTTTTTATAGGTTTTTGGAGGGACTCAGTACGGAGCTCACTCTAGTCCCTGCTTACCAGCTGCCATCTTGGCTCCGCCCCCAAACATTTATTTTTTAAAAAATTTTAGTTCCAAATTTTCTACCTCCCTTCTTCACCTCTCTCCTCACTAAGATGGTAAGCAATTTGATATGTTATATATGTACAATCATGTAAAACATATTTCCATATTAGTCATGTTGTGAAAGAAGAAACAGGCCAAAAGAAGAAAAACCATGAAAACCATGAAGTAAAAATAGTATGCTTCAATCTGTATTCAGACTCTATCAGTTCTTTCTCTGGATGCAGATAGCATTTTACATCACAAATCCTTTGGAATAGTCTTGGATTATTGCTAAGAAGAGGTAAGGCATTCATAGTTGATCATTGCACAGTGCTTCTGATACTGTGCACAGTGTTCTCCTGATTCTGCTCACTTCACTTTTCATCAGTTTATGTACATCTTTCCAGGTTTTTCTGAAATCCTCCTGCTTGTCATTTCTTATAGCACAATAGTATTCCATTACATTCATATACCACAAACTTGTTTAGCCATTCCGCAGTTGATGGGCATCCCCTCAGTTTCCAATTCTTTACCACCACAAAAAGAGTTGCTATAAATGTTTTTGTACGTGTAGGTCCTTTTTCCTTTTTATGATCTCTTTGAGATACATATCGAGTAGTGGTATTGATGGATCAAAGAGTGTGCACAGTTTGATTGCCCTTTGGTCATAGTGGAACATCTAGTTTCAACCAAAACCATATTTCAGGTAGGCCACAAAGATAACTGTCTTTGAAATCTGTATGATTATTCATATTTTTATCTCAAAATCCATCTCTTCAGTCATTTAAAAATGCTCGAAGTTAACAAATATCTTACTTAATCATATCTTTTTTTCTTCCATGACACTAAAACAAATGTAAAGAAGTAACATCAAGAGGGCTGGCGTATGCCTTAGTTTTTAAAATTAGATAACTTCCATAGTACATACTTCCTGTCTGTACCATTCATTTGATGTTTACTGTGTACTACTTGATATTGTTAGTTGCATTTTATGTGTGTGTGTGTGTGTGTGTGTGTGTGTGTATGTATGTATGTATATGTCTCATCTATTCAATTACATTGTTAGATTCTTGGAAGCAGTTAAACTATTTCTTATGCATATCCTCCATAGTGATTACATAGTGTCTCATATAGAATTTCTTTTTCAGTACTTCTGAAGATCTATGATTTCATTAATACGAAATATAACTTCTGCCAACACAGATCACAACTCTTCCATGTCTTAGATGGTCCTAAAAATTTTTAAATCAAATATAAAGGAAGCATAAAGACCCCTTGGTCTACCTCCTTCTCCATCTTGCAGGTTGGGTCCCTAGGGAAAAGGTACTCTGGTTTCACATTCCTAAAACTATATGTGTATTTAACTTGATTCTCATCACCCAGATGATACGATGACCTCAAAACAAAGGCATTTACTAAAATGGTGCAGTAAGAACAGTAGCAAAACATCTCCCCTATCAACCTGAGGTGTCTTCTTCTGCAAATACATATGGCATCAGTGGGAGAAGTAAATGAATAAAGAGTTCGTAAGTGGAGAAGCACGTACCTAGAGAGCATATTGCTAAGGCTATTTTAGGAGGGGGCAGCTCATGCCTCTGAAGCTCCAGGTCCTTTGATATCTTTGCTTTGCTCCTGCCAACCTTGGTGTCAGCCTTCAGGTTGTCGCTATCAGGTGCTACTGCTCTAATGCATGCTGCATGATACTGCTTTGTTACTTAGTGAGCTGTAGGCGTCACTGCTTCCAATTTGGGGCTGAGTTGACATCCTAGGATACTACAATGCGCTTTTTAAAGAACCAGAACTATTGTACACCCTGAGAACAGCAGGAATCTTAGCTCCAGGACCTGCTTTATCTTCAGCAGGACCCAAGTTCCAGGATTCTCACTCATCTTTTTAGCTGACTCTGTTTCACATGATATGGCCACATTCTTCTGCTGCAAGATACTATAGCCAGTTGCAAGAGTTGATTGAGAAATCCTCTCTCCCTCCTGTGCCCCCCACAAAGGGGGAGGAAAAAGATGGAGTAAAATGTCAAAAGCTTCCTCAAGAGCTAGATCCTTCCTTCACAATTGGCTCTCTTCTCAACTCACTCCGCCACTTAATTGCCAGAAGGTTCAGCTCTTTAGGCGCCCCTCCCCGCCCCCACCAAGTAATGTGGATCCTTGACCCACTAGAAGTTTTTGATCTTTATCAGTTGTCCCCATAATACTTTCAGCTTGATTGTTGAATTTCCTTCCTCTGTTATTCACGAAAACTCCTATACATCTCCTTTGTAGCTCCTTTATATAAATATTTTATTGATGCTCCTTTCCTCCAGCATCACTGTCATTTCCCAGGGATTCTCCCCATCTGCCTGCAAACCCTCCTGTATGACAAAGAAATGCAATTAAATAAGGTATCTTTCTGGATTTCTGCAGCCCTACTAAAGCTTATCATGAAGTGATAGTTTCGCTTGGTAAGTGGGAGAGAAGCAGAGAAGTGAGATAAACAAGTGAAGATGCGCTTCTGCTTCCCTTCCGTTTCAGAGGCCGAATTAAGCTAGAATCTTCAAGGGAGGATGATGAGTATCAGACTGACCTTTTCCCTTGAGGCAGACTGATGTAGCCATAAAGAGAATAATTGACCTCATTGTGCACAAGAAAAGATATAAACTGCAACTGGTTAACGCAGAGATGTTCTGTGTGTACAGCTGGCGTAGTCATCACTGGAAAGAGAACCTTGTCGGGGTAGGGATGTCAGTTCAGCTGAAGTGTGAGTCTGTGACAGTGGGGTTTGTGTTGGAAGGATAATTCAGAGACAGTCTAGGCTATAAATCCATGTGAGCAAATTGAGCTTCTGCCCTATCCCTCTAGGGTGTGCTTTGAGAGCCTCAGACATTAAGGAGGCTTTCTATCTACGATGATGCACTTAGCTAAGCTGCTATTTGGACAACAGTTTTCACCAGACTCATGCTGGAAACTTTTCCAACTCCACAGAATCTAACAGAATTTGCATTTTGCTGACATTCCCATTCCAGGAATGCTCCCTCTTTTCATTTCTGTCTCTTGGTTTCCCTGGCTTCCTTCAAGTCCCAAGCTAAAATCCTGCCTTCTGTAGGAAGCCTTTCTTACTTTTGCCTCTAATACCTTCCCTCTGTTGATTATTTCCTAATTATCCTGTAAATACTTTATATGTTGTCTCTAAAACTCTTTTGACTTTCTTAGTATCCCCAGTACTTAGTACAGTGCCTGGCAAATACGTACTGAATAAATGCTTATTGACTGGCTGACGTGGCCTTTGAAAACCTGAGTTTACTTCCAGGACATGATAAGTCAGTCAACAAGCTTTATTTATTTAGTGTTTACAATGTGCCCGGTGTGGTGCTATGTAGTGGGAATACAAAGAAAGGCAAAAAAATCACAGTCCCTGCCCTCAGGCTTACATCTAAATGGGGCCAGATAACACGTGCAAATGACTATTACATGCTGTAGCAAGGAGTGGTGGAGGGAGACTGGGAAAGGCCTTGGGTGGGTGGGGGAGGGGGCCGTTAATGCAGCCCAGAGTCTGGGGTGAGGATGAAGAGCATTTCATGAAAGGGAGATGGCCAGTGCAAAGGTATGGGGCTGGGAGATAGAATGTCACGTGTAAGGAGCAGCAGATAGGACAGTCACTGAAGCTGGATTGCAGAGAGAGAGCATGGAGGGTAGTGAAGTGTAAGAAAATTGGTTAGGGAAGAAAGTATCAGGTTATGAAGGACTTCAGAAGCCAAGCAGAGGATTTTATACTTGATCCTCGAGGTAATAGGGAACCACTGAAGTTTTTTGAGCAGAGGTGGTGTCATGGTCAGAACTGCTTTTTAGGAAAATCACACTGGAAATGAAGTGGAGAGACTGGAGGTGGGGAGACCAACCAGAAGGCTAGTACAAGTGTTTATACTTATACATAGGCACTCAACTAAGTATTTAAGTAACTAAAAGGGGGAAGATGTTATTTTAGGTAAAGAGAACAGTATGAGTAAATGCATGAAGGCAAACAGGAAAAACACAGAATGTATTTAGGGAATGATGGGTAGTTAAGTTTCCTAGAACTTGGGGAACCTAAGGAACATTAGGAAATAGATTGAAAAGGATAGACTGGAACCAGAGCATAGAGGACCTTGTATTTTATTTTGTAGGTAATAGGAAGTTATTGAAAGGTATGGGGTTTTGTTTTTGTTTTTATCAATGAAGTAGCATCATCACTTAGGAAACTTTTGAATCTATGTAGTTGAGATGTGATGAGGGCCTGAACATGGCTTTAGTGGCAGTGAGCATGAAAGGGAGAAACAGATTCAGGCGATTTAACTTGAAAGAGCAAAGACTGAACTCATTCATCTCATAATGAAATGTTAACAGACCCATCTGGAGCTGAATCTAGAAGTTGGAAATGCAGCAGAACTCCACAGCCTCCTGCCCTTTGGTGTTTTACTGGGAAGTGACCATGGGACCAGCAGAGCAGGACTTAGCAACAGTCACTGGGAAGAAACAACTCACCTCACCCACCTGTCCAGCAAAGACCAACCACCTGTCAAGGACTGCCTGCCATTTGAGATAAGCAGAGAGCAGGCCTGGTAGAAGCAGTGCACAAGTCTTAGCAACAGTTTTGATGTGAGGCGTAAGAAAGGAGGAGACTGATGACTTTTCACTTACTGGTAAATAAGAGAATCATGTTGCCATTAACAGATGAAGATAGGCAGTTGAAGGTTACAAAGGGATTAGTTTGCTTTTAGGCATGTTAAATTTGAGTTGTGGGGGATTGCACTTGAGGCACTTCCACCTTGCACAGCAGATTCCCCCAGTTAGGCTACCCCATGTTTCAGGGTACTCTGTAGGTCTGCATCCCCCACAATAGCAGCTTACAAGCTCCTGCTGTTGTGTTTACCTTTATTCATCAGCTAGAAAACATGATTAATTTAAAATCAGGGCCATTTAATGAAATTACATGGTAAGAAAAGTATTAATAAAATATTCCTTTCATAAACCTTGCGCACACTTTGCCACTAATATACATATTCCCACTGGGAAGAGAGAACACACCTAGGGGACATGCATGGAGATGTACATGTATAGGGAACAAGTATGATTTGGGGCACAAGCATGGAGGGTCAGAAAAATGAGCATAGTAAGACCCCTTTCTTCTGGCAGTGTCATTACACTGCTTCTACCAGGCCTGCTCCCTTATCTCGAGTGGCATGCAGTCTCTGCCAGGTGTGTGTTCTTTGCTGAACATGTGAGTATGGGGAGTTGTCTTCTTCTCCACTTTGTTCTCATATGACTGTCCCTGTTCTGCTGCTCCCATGTCACTTCCCAGTGTAACACCGCTGGGCAGGAGGAGTTCTGTTCCACTTCCTTTCCTGGCTTCACATGGAGTCCTCCACTGGTGCGTTAACTCTTCATTATAAGACAGCGGGTTCTGCCGTTGCTATTTAAAGTCAAATCAGCAAGCATTTATTAAGCTTCTGCTATGTGCCAGGCACATATCTCGTATCTGGAGATACAGAGATAGAAACAAAACACATCTTGCCTGCAAGGCGCTTGCATTCCACTGGAAGAAAGCAACATCCACACAAACAAATAGATTAAAATATATGTAAAGTAAATAGAAAATAATTTTGGCAGTAAGGTGACACTAATAGCATGTTGAAATAGGAAAAATCTTTGCTGGAAAAACTGGCAATTGACCTAGACTCCAAATCCAGCTTTTTATTCTATTGCACTACACTAGGTTAATGAGGCCCTGAAAGGGGCAGTGGAGTCCGGAGGTTTTTCTTCTACAATTCTTTTTAAAAGGTAAAAACATCCTCAGTGTCATTGGATTAGGGGTGGAGGGAGGGACCTTTTCCCCCAACAAAGTCTTGTTTCTTCAAGTTGTTTTTTGTTGTCGCTGTTGTTTTTACTGTAATGTCTATTTCCTCTATAGAAAGACATTCCTTACCCTAGGTCATGCCCTTTGAAACACAGTCAGAAACTCTCTAGCTAACCAGTGTCTTCAGGCTTAAATCTGTCTTTCTACCTGGATTTCATGGTCATTAATGGAAGGATCTGTATTGGAAGCTTCATTCTGACTTGGGAGTTAGAGGTTCCTTGTATTCTCTCTATTCAATTCCCAGTTGTTAAACTGCTGTTAAACATCTGTTCTAGGGACTTCTTTCACAACAAAATGCTTTTGAGGTTTCAGGTCTCCCATTTTTCAATTCCAAAATTCCTTCACTATCCCATGCACATGAGGTGGGGGGAAAGGGAAAGGCACATGTAAACAAACCTAGGAAGCAAGGCCCTTGTTTTCTGCCTGCCTAGCCACAGTTCTGCCTTTATTATGTATACATGGCCATCAACAAATCTTACATGTGTACATGGGACCTGCTCTACAATATCCAAATACAGATGTCTACTGGGTAATTAGAAATATGGGTCTGGAACTAAAAAAAATAAATGGTTGGAGCATAAGGTAAAGATTTAAATACCTTTTGCATAAAAGTAGTTGAATTGCATATCACAGGCATGACTTTTATAAAACCTTCGATATTCTAGCCTACTTTGCTCTTTTCCTTCCCGAAACTGCCTTCAAACTTCTAATCTTTTTCACATCATTTAGAATTTATTATGTACTGTCTTATATTTGTAGTACATGTTTTAGGCTACTTATTCCAACTCACACTTGCATTATCAAATTGGATCCCTAGAGGGCAGTTACTGCATCTCCCCTCAGGGTTCTTGGGGTAAACTCTGAGGGCGTGGAGGATGCTTTTCTACTAAAATAGTTCATTAACCCCTATGGGTGTGTATCCCTATTGATTATCAGTTAATAGTAATTGGTCAAACTTAATTAGCTTTTATAAATGGATATTAGTTGGTATAAATCATCCAAAAATCTGGGACACACTTCCCCATAAGTGTATACGATCTAGAGGAAAATGAGCTCCATCTGAGAACATAAGGAGGCAAAGGGGATAACTCACAGTACTTGGAAATCCTTCTGCCTTCTTCATAGAATCCTCATGAAGTTTTCCATAGGTATAGTATAACTTTCTGCTGTCCTTCCTCCTTTGGCCTGGGCTCCCAATGCAGGCACTCCCACTACTCACTGCTCCTTTGGAGACACTGCTAAGACACTAAGAAATCCAAGCTTTCCCATACCGTCTGATTAGAAGTGGATGGCAAGGAGTAATGCAGGGGTTCTTCATTCTCTTCCTCCCACCACTGGTTCCCAAGTAATTCCCTTTTAGAGACTAAACTGAACTCTTCTTTCCTCCAGGCTGCCAGACCCTAGAAAATGTGCGTTTTTGAACTAACTTGTCCTATTAATACACGCTCCCCAGGATGTAACTGAATCTCTTCAGCCAGTTCCAATACAACTCGTGAGCAGTGTCATTCAAATTTATTGAATGGTTTTTCACTGTCTCATCTCACTTATTTAACTAGGTTGTTTGTACTTTAATGCATCTAATTTATTTATTCAGAAGATATAATAATAATAATAATAATAGCTAATATTTATATAGCACTTATATAGCCAGGCACTGTACTAAGCACTTCACAATTACTATCTCATTTGATCTTCACAACAACCCTGGGAGTTAGAGGCTATTATTATCCTCATTTTGGCAGTTGAGGAAACTGAGGCAGACAGAGGTTAAGTGATTTTCCCGGGGCTCACCCAGCTAATAAGTATTTGAGACCAGATTTGAACTCAGGTCTTAATGACTCCAGGCCTAGGGCTGTATCCATTGAGTCAGCTAGCTGTCTAGACCTTAGCCCATTCTTCTGATTAACTGATTCGGTGGAGAAGTGTTGCTCTCACTTATTATTGAGGTAGAGGCATAGAACACCCTCTTACATATTGTTCCCTGTGGTTTTATGTGTTTATGCCATTTCTTTAACTAGACCATAAGTTCATTGATTACAAGGGGCTATGCCATATACTATTTTTGTATCTCTTCTAGTTTCTGATATGGTCCTGGCACATTGTTGGTCCTCAAAAGTACTGTACCTGACTTTGAAAGAGTAGCTTTTTTTTTTAGTAATAGTGACAGATCAAGGTGAGATAAGAAATTTTCGTTTGTCCTCAGCTGCTATTTTGTTGTGCTTCTATTAGGAAGTTTCAGCATGCCTTTCTTAGTTTATCCAGCTACTGTTAGTCATTGTTGAGAGGAACTCATCCTTTAATGAAATAAAATATTTCAGTGCCTATGTTACTTTCTAGCTGATTAAAATCGTCCTTTTTCTAGGAAATGTTAATGAAAAATAGTACTGATACTGCTGAAGTTTTCATTGGAAACAACAAAATTCTTTGATTTACCACATGCCCCTGTAATGGAAAAGATATTTTTGATGATAGTTGACCACCGTTTAGAGATGGCCATAGGTAAGTTGTATTTATTTTTTGAAGAATACGCCAGATTGTATGGCTTTGAAGGCATTTAAACTTCAGCTTTCAAAAGCTTAAAATTTTTTTAAATTTAATTTATTTATTATATTTAGTTTTCAGCATTGATTTTCACAAGAGTTTGAATTACAAATTTTCTCCCCATTTCTACCCTCCCCCCCACTCCAAGATGGCATATATTCTGGTTGCCCTGTTCCCTGGTCATCCCTCCCTTCTGTCACCCCAATCCCCTCCCATCCCCTTTTCCCTTCCTTTCTTGTAGGGCAAGATAAATTTCTACGCCCCATTGTCTGTGTATCTTATTTCCCAGTTGCATGCAAAAACTTTTTTTTTTGTTTTTGAAAATCTGTTTTTAAAACTTTGAGTTCCAAATTCCCTCCCCTCTTCCCTTCCCACCCACCCTCCCTAAGAAGTCAAGCAATTCAACATAGGCCACATGCGTATCATTATGTATAACCCTTCCACAATACTCATGCTGTGAAAGACTAACTATATTTTCCTCCTTCCTAACCTATCCCTCTTAATCCAATTTTCTCCCTTGACCCTGTTCCTTTTCGAAAGTGTTTGTTTTTGATTACCTCCTCCCCCATCTGCCCTCCCTTCTATCACCCCCCCTTTTTTATCTTCTTCCTTCTTCTTTCCTGTGGGGTAAGATACCCAATTGAGTATGTATGGTATTCCCTCCTCACGTCACATCTGATGAGAGCAAGATTTACTCATTCCCCCTCACCTGCCTTCTCTTCTCTTCCTACAGAACTGCTTTTTCTTGCCACTTTTATGTGAGATAATTTGCCCCATTCTATCTCTCCCTCTCTTAATATATTCCTCTCTCATCCCTTAATTTGATTTTATTTCTTTTAGATATCATCCCTTCATCTTCAACTCGCCCTGTGCCCTCTCTCTCTCTCTCTCTCTCTCTCTCTCTCTCTCTCTCTCTCTCTATATATATATATATATATATCTATATCTATATATATATATATATATATATCTATATCTATATATATATATATATAGATATATATATATACACACACCCATACATATAAACATACATGCACACACACATATACATATATATACATATATATACACACATACATATATGCATATTCCCTTCAGCTACTCTAATACCGAGGTCTCATGAATCATACACATCATCTTTCTATGTAGGAATGTAAACAAAACAGTTCAACTTTAGTAAGTCCCTTGCAATTTCTTTTTCTTGATTACCTTTTCATGCTTCTCTTGATTCTTGTGTTTGAAAGTCATATTTTCTATTCAGCTCTGGTCTTTTCACTGAGAAAGCTTGAAAGTCCTCTATTTTATTGAAAGTCCATATTTTGCCTTGGAGCATGATAGTCAGTTTTGCTGGGTAGGTGATTCTTGGTTTTAATCCTAGCTCCATTGACCTCTGGAATATTGTATTCCAAGCCCTTTGATCTCTTAATGTAGAAGCTGCTAGATCTTGAGTTATTCTGATTGTGTTTCCACAATACTCAAATTGTTTCTTTCTGGCTGCTTGCATTACTTTCTCCTTGATGTGGGAGCTCTGGAATTTGGTGACAATATTTCTAGGAGATTTCTTTTTGGGATCTATTTGAGGAGGCGATCGATGGATTCTTTCAATTTCTGTTTTGCCCTGTGGCTCTAGAATATCAGGGCAGTTCTCCTTGATAATTTCTTGAAAGGTGATATCTAGGCTCTTTTTTGATCATGGCTTTCAGGTAGTACAATAATTTTTAAATTATCTCTCCTGGATCTATTTTTCAGGTCAGTGGTTTTTCTAATGAGATATTTGACATTGTCTTCCATTTTTTCATTCCTTTGGTTCTGTTTTATAATATCCTGATTTCTCATCACTAGCTTCCACTTGTTCCAATCTAATTTTTAAGGTAGTATTTTCTTCAGTGGTCTTTTGGACCTCCTTTTCCATTTGGCTAATTCTGCCTTTCAAGGCATTCTTCTCCTCATTGGCTTTTTGGAGCTCTTTTGCCATTTGAGTTAGTCTATTTTTTAAGGTGTTGTTTTTTTCAGTATTTTTTTCAGTATTTTTTTGGGTCTCCTTTAGCAAGTCATTGACTTGTTTTTCATGGTTTTCTTGCATCCTTCTCATTTCTCTTCCCAATTTTTTCCTCTACTTCTCTAACTTGCTTTTCCAAATCCTTTTTGAGCTCTTGCATGGCCTGAGACCGGTTCATGTTTTTCTTGGAGGCTTTTGTTGTAGGCTCTTTGACTTTGTTGACTTCTTCTGGCTGTATGTTTTGGTCTTCTTTGTCACCAAAGAAAGATTCCAAGGTCTGAGACTGAATCTGGGTGCGTTTTTGCTGCCTGGCCATGTTCCCAGCCAACTTACTTGACCCTTGAGTTTTGTGTCAGGGTATGACTGCTTGCAGAGTAAAGAGTACTTTGTTCCAAGCTTGAGGGGATGCACCATTATTTTCAGAGCTATTTCTATACAGCCAGCTCTGCCACACCAGCACTCTTCCTTCCCCAAGAACCCCCAACCCGGACTGGACTCAGATCTTCAGCAGGCTCTGCACTCCGGCTCTGATACACCACTGAATTCCTCCTACCAGGTGGGTCTGAGGCCGGAAGCAACTGCAGCTGTAGTTCTGTAGCTGCCCCACCTCTGCCACCCTGGGGTGGTGGCTGAACCCCGAACTCTATCACCCTGTCCCCAGCAGCTTTCCCCACTAACCTTCTTTGTTGTCTTTGGTGTTTGTTGGTTGAGAAGTCTGGTAACTGCCGCAGCTCACTGATTCAGGGCGCTAGGGCATGCTCCGCCCGGCTCCTGGTCTGGTTGGTCCGTGCTGCCCACGCTGGGCTCTGCTCTGCTCCCAGCTCTATGCCCGATAGACCTCACCCAGAGACCATCCAGGCTGTCCTGGGTTAGAGCCCTGCTTCCCTCTGCTATTTCATGGGTTCTGTTGTCTTTGGTGTTTGTTGGTTGAGAAGTCTGGCAACTGCCACAGCTCACTGATTCAGGGCGCTAGGGCCTGCTCTGCCTGGCTCCTGGTCTGGTTGGTCTGCACAGTCTACACTGGGCTCCGCTCTGCTCCCAGCTCCATGCGCCATAGACCTCACCCAGCAACCATCCAGGTTGTCCTGGCTGGAGCCCTGTTTCCCTCTACTATTTTGTGGGTTCTTTAGTTCTAGAATTGGTTCAAAGCCATTTTTTATAGGTTTTTGGAGGAACTTGGAGGGGAGCTCACTCTAGTCCTTGCTTTCCAGATGCCATCTTGGCTCCGCCCCCTCAAAAGCTTAAAATTTTTAAAGTTAAACTTATGCTTTTGTACAAGCAAGTATTAAATTATGTTTGAGGAAAATTACTCATATTTTGTTAGAGGCAGTTGAGAAGATATGATATTGTTCCTGGTATATAAAGTGTATCCTACAGTTAAACATTTAGTGTAGGAGAACTGGACAGAGCAAGAGTTCTGGAAAATTATTTCAAAATGTTCTCAAAACATTCTGATCAGAAAGAAAAATGTTCTGGGATATTAACCATTTACTTAAAAATATTAAACATATATTTCTGTGATATTTACTTAAACTTATACATAATTGAGCTTGGCATGCCAACATTCTTTTTCCTCATTAGATTTAACACTATTGTTTAGCTCAGGAACTTGTGAAATGGTTGATGAACCTAGTCTTTACTAAATAAAATGAAAACCACTATAAGTATATTTGCATACAACATATCCGGGAAAGTTTTCATCTAAAAATTTATCATTGCTCCTCTGGTCATTAATGTTCTTCAACTTTTCTGGATATAAACCCATAAAACCATAGAGTGTTAGAGATTGGAGGGACCTTAAAAGATGAGGGAGCTAAGGCCAAATGCATCAAGTCATACTTCTCACCAATCAGTAATAAAGTCTATACTGGCTTAGATGCGCAACGGCTTAGGCAGTGAAAGCACCTGCCGGGTCGGACAGAGTGCCTGAGCCGCGCCGCCGCCGCCCCCTCCCGCCGGGACCCGTCGCAGCCGCCAGCGCCACCGACCCGCGGTAACCATGTGTGACCGCAAGGCCGTAATCAAAAATGCGGACATGTCAGAGGAGATGCAGCAGGACTCGGTGGAGTGTGCCACCCAGGCCCTGGAGAAGTATAACATAGAGAAGGACATCGCAGCCCATATCAAGAAGGAGTTTGACAAGAAGTATAACCCCACCTGGCACTGCATTGTGGGGAGAAACTTCGGCAGCTACGTGACGCACGAGACAAAGCACTTCATCTACTTCTACCTGGGCCAGGTCGCCATTCTCCTGTTCAAGTCTGGTTAGAGCATGGCCTGTGCCTCCTGCCCCGAGAGCCATCCAAATCACAAGGACTGCAGCCTAAATTCCAAATACCAGAAACTGAACTATCTTCAGCGTTGCCATGGGAACACCTCGAGCTTTAAGCCTTTATTGTGTTGTTGTTGTACAGGGCATCCTATGTACTAGTTTGTTGTGGTTATAAAACAATTAGCAAAAAAAAAAAAAGTCTATACTGAATCCTTTTCCATTATTTAAAATTTTTCTGATTTTTGCTCCGTTGTTAACATTGCAATGTCATGAGAACTTAAGGAAAGTCTCCAGCATGTTGGGCGAGTCTCCAGTGGTGAGCTTGCAAAAAGATACAGATAAGAATCACATAGGACTGGCAAGCATGGTAGGTTCCAATCTCCATTGGTGGAGGCAGTGTCCACAGTGATGAGAACACAGATCCATTTGAATATTCAATGTGAAAAACTTCTCATTTTCTTTTAAAATTGTTAGGTATGAAACTTTCTATTTTCCTGCAATTTCTCTTCCCACTTCAAAAATTTATCTTTTCCTGTCCCCAGCAAAAGAATAGGAGCATGTGGGGAAAGAGTAAGAGGGAAAATTCTCTAGTTAATTGGTTCATAAGAGTAATATCTAAAGAAATTTCTATACCATTTCAAAAACATTTCCCTTTTATAAAAACTTTTATAAGCCGCATATCTGGGTGCTTAAAATGTATCCAGTTCTCACAATATTCTTCATATACATGTGGTATGATAGATGCTCTGCCCTTGCATTATTTGGGAATTATTCTTAGTTGGTTCTGAGCTATGCTTACAAACTACTGAAGTTGTGTCTTTTCTCTCTGGTTACCTAGCAGTCTGCTCTACCCCCAGCCAAACTATCTCCCTGCACTTAAGACTTGTTCCTGAGTGCATGTAACCTACCAGGGGTGTCCTTGAGGCTGCAGGTTACCCAACCCTGACTAGACAATCCAATGGAAACTGAGAACAAGGCTATTTAACAAGTGATTAAAGCTTAGGCTAAATATCTCAGAGAGAGTTGAGATCTTGGACATGGAATGGTAGTGCCTCATGCTGATGAAGGAAGAATTCATTTTATGGAGGAGAGGACAGAGGAAAAGAGGAAATAAGCATTTGTATAGTGCCTCCTATGTGCCTGGCACTGGGCTAAGTCCTTCAAGAAGTGAAGTGAGGGGTTCATGCCCCCATGGCAGGTGGGCACTGCTGTCACACAAATCCACAACCTCAGATCCATCCTCAGCTTCTCATTCTCCCTACTCCCATACATCCAGTGAGTTGCGATGTTTTGTCCAATTTACCTCCACAATATTTTCCACATTTTTTTCTCTACGCACATAGTTACCACCCTAGTTCAGACCTTTATCTCATCTGGACTATTGTAACAACTTCTTAATTGAGTTCCTGCCTCAAACCACTCCTCTCTCCAATCTGTCCTCCACATTACTGCTAAAGCTGTTTTCCTAAAAGTTCAGGTCATGTCACTCACTTGTGCAGTAAATTCCAGTGGCTCTTATCACCTCTAGGAGGCAGTGTGGTACAGTGGAAAGAGTTATGGCTCTAGATTCAGAGGACCTGAGTTCAAATGTCACTTCTCCAGACTCTCACCTTCATCAGTTTCTTCATGTGTAAAAGGAGGGGGTTGGACCAGATGAATTCTGGATCCCTTCCTGCTCTAGACCTCTTTTCTCCAAACTCTTGTGTTTTATATTTTAAAAGCTCTTCATAACCTGACCCCAACCTACTTATCTAGCCTTATAACATATTATTCCCTTTGATAATGCATTCTTTTCCTAGCCTTTTTACTATTTCTCATATATGGCTCCCTGTACCTGCCTTCTAACTAGCATCTGATTTCCATCAAAACTCAGCTCAAGCCACCCTCATCATAAAGCCTTTCCTGGTTCCACAGCTTAGTACTTTGCTGTCATTTATCTTGCATGTATTTTGTGTATCATACATACACACACACTTACACACACACACATGTTGTAACCCCCAGTAAAATATAAGCTCTGTGAGGGCAGGACTTTTTCTTTTCTGTCTTTATATCCGCATTGCCTGACACATAGGCACTTAATAAATGTTTGTTGATTGATTGGAGTGTCCAGTTCCGGGAACAGCTAGTAGGCATTTTTGTCAAAGTGTAGAGTGTTCGAAGGGAGGTAATATGAAATAAGTCTGTAAAGGTAGATAGGAGTCAGGTTTTCAAGAATGCCAAGCTGAGGAGTTTGTATTTTATCCTAAAGACACTAGGGACACTGAAGCTTTTTGAGCAGGGGAGTGACATAGTTAGACTTGTCTTTTAGGATTACTAGTTTGGCATCAGTGCAGAGGATGGGGAGAAGGGAGAGACTCGAAATAAGGGAGACCAGTTAGGAGGCTATTACAGCAGCCCAAGTGAAGGCTGATAAGGATCTTGTGAGTATATAAAAGGGGGTTGGCATGAAGGGTGTTGAGATAAAGTTTACAAGACTTAGAAACTGGTTAGTTAGAGGATGAAGAATCAAAGATGACCAATGTTTTAAAACAAAATGACTGGACAGATGGTAGTTTCCTCCACAGAAGCATAGCTGTTAAGAGGAGGGTCTGGTTTAGAGGAATATAATGATTACCATAATATTAGGTTTGAAATACCAGTGAGACAGCCAGGTAGAGATGTCCAGCGCATAGTCGGTGATGTGAGAGTAGTGTTCAGGAGAGAGATTCAGGGTAGATAGAGAGATTTGGTAGTCATCTGCATAAAGATGAAAATTGAACATGTGAACTGATGGTAGTGTAGAAAGAGATGCGGATGGAAGACAGACCTTTGAGAGACACCTACCCATGGGTGGGAGATAAATGATGATCAGGAAAGGAGAATGAGGAAGAGTAGTTAAACAGGTAGAAGAATCAACAGAGAGCAGTGTGACTGAAGTAATGGAATAAAAAGCAAGTAGTATAAGATGAGGAATCGCAGTTTCCTATAGAATCTGTTTTTTTTTGTGTTCAGCTGTATATATGAAAATATTCTTTCTGAGCTGGTTTAAATACTGGATTCTCCCCCAGATCATGCCTCCAAACTGTTTCATGAATAAGACTCTCATGGCTCTGGGCATTTTCTCTGGCTGTCCCCCATCCCTAGAATTCTCTTCCTCTTCATCCCCACCTATTAGCTTCTCCAGCTTCCTTGAAGTCCCAACTGAAATCCCTTCTACAGGAAGCTTTTCCCAGTCCTTCTCCATTATAGGAGGAGGATCCAGCAAAAGAGACAGAGGGAGAGGTTGGATAGGTAACAGAAAAACTTTGAGGGAGTGGTGTCCCAAAAATCTAGAGAGACAAGAGAGTGATGAACAGCGCTGAAGGCTGCAAGGAGGGTTGAGGAGAAGGAGGCCCTTGGATTCAGCAGCTGAGACCATTAGTGATTTTAGAGAGAGCAGATGTGGGGGGTGATAAGATCAGAAGCTAGATTGTAAGAGGTTAAGAAGACAGTGAGAGAAAATGGCAGCACCAGTTGTAGAGGGGCTTTTCAAGGAGTTTAGCTGCAAAGAGTAGAAGAGATAAAGAATGATAGCAGAGGTGAAAGGATCAAGTGAGGATTTTTCAGGGTAGACTAAACATGGGTGTGTTTGTAGGCAGCAGGAAATGAGCCAATGGGGAGAGACTAAAAATAAGTGAAAGAGTATGGATGACAGAGGAGGTATTGTGTTGGAAGAGAGGAGATGGAATGGGATCACTTTAACAAGTAGAGGAGTTAGCCTTGATAGTAGTAAGGCCTCTCATCATGTCAAACGGGTGAAGGAGGAGAAGTGAGAGAAGGTATCTGAGTGATAGGAGATGAGGAAAAGAAAATAAAATGATGATGGGTACAAGAATAAAAAGCCCTTAGAGGATGAATTCCTATCGTATCTAATCTAGTTGTCATCAGCATAAAAAGTAGCCACCTGTGCTTTTTCATTGGCAGTTTTTGGTGTCTAGTTGGGCTTTTGTTACATCCAAGATTGCAAGTTCCTTCCCTTGTACTGGCCTATTTATTGAAATAATGCTTGTGGCTGGTACAGTCTGGTGCTCAGACTCTTCCTCCACAACAGCCATATAGCCTTAATAAGCTGACTTCTTAGTGCCTATTCTTATCAGCTGATTCTGGTTTTCTGCCTTGTATAGCATGTGGCTGCTGCCTCATTTCTGTATGGATAGCTGGCTGACAGGTGCAGAGCTTAAACTGTCACCATTTCTCTTTTCTGGGCACTGCTTGTAGTTCAAACTAACCCTCTACTAGCTTCACAAATTATTCTAATTGGCTCATGTAGTTTCCCTTGAGACTTTCTAAAATGACAGTTTTGCAATAGGAGATTTTAAAGCATATATTCCAACTGACATCATTAATCCCCACCAAGGGAAGAAAGGTACAAGGGGGATGTTCCTTTTTAGTATTCAAGAAAATCAATTCTCCAGGTAAAAAAGACTCTCTACCTATAGTCTTCATCTCAAACTCCTCTTTTAGAATGTGTAGGGATTATTCCCAGGCCGCCTCTGACAAAGGCCAATTCCACTTAAAAAGGTAAATACACTTATTTATTATACTTCGTTTTAATGAAGATACCCTCACTCAGATAATAAGTAGAGCAGACTTCTTTGACTTAGGGAAAAAATATGTGGTCTTGTTCAGAGAGATTTTATTCATATGAGTATAGTGTTAAGTATATGTGGTGAGTTGTTTTGTTTTTGGCTTTTGTTTTGCTCTCTTCAGCATTATCATGGCTGTCAAAATAAGTATAATTGGCTTTTAGTTATTGGATTGGGCTTTTATAGATACTGCAAGTAGTTTATTTTAAAATCAGATACTATTTTCCAGTTGAAATTCAACTGGATTGTGAATTAAAGATCATGCATTTAGCGCTTCAAGGGACCTCAGAAATAATCTAATTCAGTACTCAAATTTTACAGATGAGGAAACTGAGGCCTAGGGAAGTTAAATGACTTTGTCCATCCAGGGGTCACACAGCTCACACAGTGAGATTTGAACCCAGGTACTCATCTCCAGAGTCATTGTTCTTTCCACATTACTATACTGGCTCCTATATCTGTTTGTTGATTGTTCTTTATACATTGTGATTCTCTTGGATGGTAAATATCCATTGATCCACATGTAAAAAGGTAACTATTTGAAAATTCAGCTCAGGGTATAAGAAGCAAAAAAATTCTAGCCACCCTTCAGCCTTATTTAATAACCCTGTGTTTCCTTCATGAGATGTATAATTTCATTCTCTATTTCTCTGAAGATTTTTTACATCTTTTTAAATTTCTGTCCTGACTTCCTATCCTTATTTTTTCTTAACTAGAATTTTATCCCTACATTACTACACCTTGTCCAAAATTATCTTGATATTTGTTATATGTACAGAGCAGATAATGCCCAAGGTATACTTATAACTTCAAACAGTGTTTTTCTTAAGAAGAAATGCCTATTGCTGCTAGTTTAGAGTAGTTCATGGTTGAAGGCAATCCTAAATGTCAGTCTTAGGCAATTTAATCTAATTTAACCATGATTTTTGGAGGAAATAATGAATATATTAGTAGCTTATCTTTTTATGGCTACCATGCCTCTGCTACCTCTATTTATGAAGTATTCTGAGGCTATTCCCCTAGTTAAACTTTAACTAATTTTTCATATTCATATTCAGCATTCTTTTTTTTTTTTGCTTTTTGGCAGGGCAATTGGGGTTAAGTGACTTACCCAAGGTCACACAGCTAGTGCATGTGTCAAGTGTCTGAGGCCAGATTTGAACTCAGGTCCTCCAGACTCCAGGACCAGTGCTCTACTCACTGTGTCACCTAGCTGCCCCAATATTCAGCATTCTTGCATTGAGACTTCAAAACTTTTATTGATGCCTTTTTCTACCCAATGAGTCCTGGAACAAAAGAAACAAGTATGATAAGACTGACAAAGTAACTAAGACTGACAATGCAAGGGTGTATGTTATATCCTC
The DNA here is from genome assembly GCF_011100635.1 of Trichosurus vulpecula. Taxonomy (NCBI): domain Eukaryota; kingdom Metazoa; phylum Chordata; class Mammalia; order Diprotodontia; family Phalangeridae; genus Trichosurus; species Trichosurus vulpecula. Next base: position 105,991,413 of record NC_050575.1, read on the forward strand.
TGTTCTATAGAACCAACATTGATCATTTAAATTTGCATTCTTCTGCCTTTTAGCTTTGCTTTCATTTATGTTATAGTGATTGATTTATATATTGTTCTGATGGTTCTTCATAATTTCCTAAGAGTCTTTTCATATTTCTCTGAATTCTTCATATTAGCATATTCTTTTGCTGTAGTAATTCCATTATCCCATTATTACATCAAAAAAATCCATTGTATTAGTGTTCTCAAAATTTTCTTAACCATTTCCCATTTAATAAGTGGCATCTTTGCTTCCAGCTTTATGCTACCACAAAAATCCATGTGGTATATATATGGAACATTACTTTCTATGCCCATTAGTGGGATCTCTGGATCAGAGGGTATGAACAGCCTAGTGACTTCACCCATGTGTTTTTGAAATGTTTTCTAGAATAGTTGGGATAATTTGCAGTTTGAGTAAGAGGGTATTCGTGTACCTGTCTTCCTATAACCTCTCCAATCTTTATTATTCTCAGTTTTTATCATCTTTACTAATTTGATGGATGTGAGATGAAACCTCACACTTAGTTTAATTTGCATTTATTTTTAGTGACTGGATAATTTTTTTCATGTAGCTATTGATCTTTTGTATTTCTTCTTCTGAAAACTCTTAATATCTTTTTACTTTTAGAGTCTGTCTGTCTCTAGGCTGCTGTGTTTAATTTTTTTTCTGGCTTGTGCTTATCTAATCAGGTTTATTGATCTACTTTTCTATTTTAACTACTACAAATAGCTTTGATGATTAATGATTCATAATATAGTTTAAGATCTGATACTAAAAGGTTGGTTGGGACTATTCTATTTTTTATTTAATATTTCATTTTTCCCTAATTACATGTAAAAATAATTTTTAACATTCATTTTTTAAAAATTTTGAGTTCCAAATTCTCCCCCTCCTTCCCCTTCCCCCAACTGAGAAAGCAAGCAATTTGGTATAGGTTATACATGTGCAGTCATGCAAAATATATTTCCATATTAGTCACGTTGGGAAAGAAAACAGACAAAAGGAAAAAAAAAACTAAGAAAAATAAAATAAAAAAAAGTATGCTTCGATCTGCATTCAGACTCTATCAGTTTTTTTCTCTGGAAATGGATAGCAGTTTTCATCATAAGTCCTTCAGAATTGTCTTGGGTTATTTTATTACTGAGAATAGATGAGATTTCACTTTGCATCAGTTCATGTAAGTCTTTCCAAGCTTTTCTGAGAGCATCCTGCTTGTCATTTCTTTTTTTAATTATTTTTTTAAATTTTTTATATTAAGATTTTTTATTTTTAGTTTACAACATTCAGTTCCGCATGATTTTGAGTTCCAGATTTTCTTCCCCCACCAAGACGGCATGGAATCTGATATATCTTCTACATATAACTTCGCATTGAACTTATTTACACAATAGTCAAGTTGTAAAGAAGAATTATTACCATGGAATGAATCATGAGAAAGAAGAAACAAAACAAAACAAAACAAAACAAAACAAAACCAAAAACACAAGAGAAAAAACAACAAGAGAAAAGAAAAAGGAGAGCAAATAGTTTGCCTCAATCTGCATTCAGTCTCCATAGTTCTTTCTCTGGATGTAGGTTGCTCTCTCCCTCATGAGTCCTTTGCTGTTGTCTTTGAACCTTGTATTGCTGAGAAGAGCGAGGTCTATCAAGGTTAGTCCTCACAGAATCCATATATCTGTGGTTGTGTATAATATTCTCCTAGTTCTGTTCTGTTCACTCAGCATTATATCATGTAGGTTTTTCCAGGTTATTATGAAGTCCGTATCTTCTCCATTTCTTATAGCACAATAGTATTCCATTACATTCATATACTAAAATTTGTTCACCATTCCCCAATTGATGGGCATCCCCTTGATTTCCAATTCTTAGCTACTACAAAAAGAGCCACTGTAAATATTTTTGTACATATGGGTCCTTTTCCCACTTGTGCGATCTCTTTGGGATACAACCCTAGAAGTGGTATTGCTGGGTCAAAGGGTATGAACATTTTTATACCCCTTTGGGCATATGTTTCAACAATCCGGCTAGCAGCTGTTGTGGGGGTATAAGACCAACCCAAGCCCAACAACAAGAATGCTACCAGCATGCTGCAAAAGCACAAGTTCTTTTGATCTGCTTAACTAAAGAAAGCTACGTTAAGGGGTTGACGAGCTTACTTTAATTCAGCATACAAATATCATTCACTTAGTTCAGGGGAAAAAGCCAGCACCCTGAACTTCAGAGCAAAATACAAACAAAGTACAAACATCAACAAGCAGACCTTGTTTGATTCAAATCCCAATACATAGTTACCAGAGTTTAACAGAGTCTCAGCATCTGGGTTTACAAGCTGGAAGGCCCTTAGCTACAGCTGCCCGGAGTCTCCACATCAGTACACCAGCACAAGAGAGAGCCCTAAACAAATTACAAACATCGACAGACAGACCAAATACAGATTCATAGCTACCAACATCTAGGTTCAGCCCGGGAGCTCATAAGGAGGGCTGGCCCAGAGTCACTCGCGCCACCACTGCTGTGGGTAAGAGCTCCAAAGAAGAGGAAGCCAACCCCTGGTTTTATATCTTTTTCAGGGTCCAGGGTGAGTCACACATGCGACTCACCCACGTAACCTAGAATCGTCACAAAGAGGCGACTTAAACCCATGTGGTCTAAAAGCCTCTGATGTCCCAAACATGTCACTCAAACTCATGTGTAAACTAGGCCCTCCCCTGAGTTAGCCCCACCTTGGGCCCCACCTTAGTTACCAATCCATACCCACATAGGTTTTATACGTAATAGGGGTTTGGGCCTGGGGCTTAGCACCTAGTAAGGCTCAATGAAATACACTGAATTACTCAAAGGAAACAAAAGTCAACTAAGTGCTAAGAGCCCATTTTGCTTACCAACACAGCATAGTTCCAAATTGCTCTCCAGAATGGCTGGATCAGTTCACAATTCCACCAGCAATGTAACAGTGTTCCAATTTTCCCACATCCTCTCCAGCATTTATCATTTTCCTGTTTTGTCATTTTAGCCAATCTGACAGGAGAGATGTGGTACCTAAGAGTTGTTTTGATTTGCATTTCTGTAATCAGTAGTGATTTAGAGCATTTTTTCATATGTCTATAGATATCTTTAATTTCTTCCTCTGAAAACTGCCTGTTCATACCCTTTGACCATTTCTCAATTGGGGAATGACTTGTATTCCTATAAATTTGGCTCAGTTCCCTGTATATTTTAGAGATGAGGCCTTTATCAGAGACATTGGTTGTAAAGATTTTCTCCCAGTTTTCTGCTTCCCTCCTAATCTTTGCTGCATTGGCTTTTTTTTATACAAAAACTTTGCAATTTAACATAATCAAAATTATCCATTTTACATTTTGTAATGCTCTCTCTTGTTGTATCATGAATTCTTTGCTTTTCCATAAATCTGATAGGTAAACTATTCCTTGCTCTCCCAAATTGCTTATAGTATCGGCCTTTATTCCTAAATCATGAACCCATTTTGACTTTATTTTGGTATATGGTGTAAGATATTGTTCTATGCCCGGTTTCTGCCCTACCATTTTCCAATTTTCCCAGCAGTTTTTGTGAAATAGTGAATTATCACTTTTTGCAGGTGATATGATGATTTACTTAGAGAATCAAGTAATAAACTACTTGAAATAATAAACAACTTTAGCAAAGTTCCAGGATATAAAATAAACCCACATAAATCCTCGGCATTCCTATACATTACTAACAGCCCAACAACAAGATATAGAAAGAGAAATTCCATTTAAAGTTACTGTAGACACTATAAAATATTTGGGAGTCTATCTGCCAAGACAAACCTGAGCCTATATGAACATGATTACGAAACACTTTTCCCACAAATAAAGGCAGATCTAAATAAATGGAAAAATATCAGTTGCTCATGGTTAGGCTGAGCTAATATAATAAAAATGACAATTTTACCTAAATTAATTTATTTATTCAACACCATACCCATCGAACTACCAAAAATTATTTTACAGAGCTGGATAAAATAATAACAGAATTCATCTGGAAGAACAAGAGGTCTAGAATATCTAGGGAATTAATGAAAAGAAATGCTAGGGAAGGTGGCCTAGCCATACCAGATATTAAATTGTATTATAAAGCAGCAGTCATCAAAACTACCTGGTACTGGCTAAGAAACTGAGTCGTGGATCAGTGGAATAGGTTAGGTACATAAGATGCAGTAGTCAACGACTATAGCAATCTATTCTTTGATAAACCCAAAGAATCCAGCTTCTGGGCTAAGAAATTTCATTTCTTAAAGTACAATAGCATTCCATCACAATCATACACCACAGCTTATTCAGCCATTTCCCCACTGAGGGGCATCTCTTCAATTTCTGATACTGTGCCATCACTAAAAGAGCTGCTATAAATATTTTTGTACATATAGGTCCTTTTCCTTTTTGTTTTTTTATCTCTTTGGGATACAGACCTAGTAGTGATACTGCTGGGTCAAAGGGTATGCATAGTTTTATAGCCCTTTGGCCATAGTTCTGAATTGCTCTCCAGAATGATTAAATAAGTTCAAACAGAATGATTAAATAAGTTCAAAACTCCACCAACAGTGCAGTAGTGTCTTAATTTTCCCATTCCCCTCCAACATTTGTTATTTCCCTTTTCTGCCATATTACTCAATCTGATAGGTGTAGGGTGGTACCTCAGAGTTGTTTTAATTTGGATTTTTCTAATCAGTAGTGATTTATTTATTTGGAGGGGGAGGCCAGACAGTTGGGGTTAAGTGACTTGCTCAAGGTCATAACAGCTAGTAAGTGTCAAGTGTCTGAGGCTCCATTAGAACTCAGGTCCTCCTGACTCCAGTGCTCTACTCATTGTGCCACCTAGCTACCCCAGTAGTGATTTCGAATGTTTTTCATGTGATTATAAGTAGCTTTATTACTTCATCTGAAAACTGCTTTTTTTCATATTCTTTGCCCATTTATCATTTGGGGAAGGGCTCTTATTTTTATAAATTTGACACAGTTCTCTATAGTTGAAAAATGAGTTCTTTATCAGAGAATTTTATTAAATTTTTTCACAGTTATGATTACTGTGTATTTCTCTTCATCCTGTGTCCCCAATTTATCCCACACTCACTCTCTTCTTTCACCCTGTCCATCCAAAAAAGTGTTTTGCTTCTGACTACCTCGCCTCCTCTTCTGTCCTTCCTTCTATCAGCCATCCCTCCTTCTCCTTTCCCCTTCCCCTCCTTCTTTCCTGTAGGTTAAGATATATTTCTATACCTAGTTAACTGGGTGTGTGCACTATTCCCTCTTTGAGCCAGATCTGATGAAAGTAAAGTTCAAGTGCTCCCCCTTACCTTCCCCATCTTCCGCTCCACTCTAAAAGTTCTTTTTACACCTCTTTTACGTGAGAGAATTTACCCCATTCTACCTTTCCCTTTCTCCCAGTGCATTTTTCTTTCTCACTCATTAATTTTTTAAAAAATATTATCCCATCATATTCAACTCATGCCCATGTCCTTGTAACAACAATGTGGCTAGCAGCTGTTGCTGAGGTGTAAGACCCAACAAGACCAGCAACAAGAGCTGCCAGCACAGGTTCTTTGATCTGCTTTTCTAAGGAAAGCAGCTTTAAGGGGTTAACAGTCTCACTTTAATCAAACATACATATATCATTCACTTAGTTCAGGAGGAAAAGCTACCACCCTTAACTTCAGAGCAAGTACAAATAGAAATTACAAACAGAAAATATCAACAAATCAAATAACACAATTCAACAGACAGGCTTTGTCTAATCAAGACATCACATACATAGCTACCAAAAAGAGAAGCACCAACATCCGGGTTTTCTTCAAAGCCAGGGGGCTCGGTGGCTACCAAGAGTCTCCACACCAACACTCTTCCAGTGAGTGAGAGCCTCAAACAAAATGCTAACCTCTGAGTTTATATACCCTTCTTAGGGCCCTGAAGGCTTCATATCCAATCAGCAGAAGGGTGTGAGCCTGGGGCTTTGCACATAGTAAGACTTAATGAAAAGCACTTGATTACTTTAGCATTCTAAAAGAGGAAACAGTAAAAAAAAAAAAAGTCCCACCTTAATTACCATTACAGTCTTCTGTCTATGTACACTTTTTCTGCCTTAATAATGAGAAAGTTCTTATGCCCAAAGGACTATAAAACTATGCATATCCTTTGATCCAGAAATACCATTGCTAGGTCTATATCCCAGAGACATCCAAAAAAAGGGATAAGAATCTATTTGCACAAAAATATTTATAGCAGTTCTTTTTGTGGTGCCTAAGAATTGGAAATCTAAGTGATCCCCACCAATTGGAGAATGGCTTAGCAAGCTCTGGTATATGATTGTTATGGAATATTATTGTGCTATAAGAAATGACAAGATGATTTCAGAAAAATCTGGAAAGACTTACATGAACTGGTGCTTAGTAAAGTGAACAGAACTAGGAGAACGTTGTATACAGTAACAGCAATATTGTATGATGAAGAACTGTGAATGACCTAAGTATTCTCAGCAATACAGTGATGCAAGACAATCTCAAAGGATTATTGATGAAGCATACTATCTTCCTCAAGAGAAAGAACTGATACTGGTTAAATATAGACTGAAACATGCTATTTTTCACTTTCCTTTTTTTCTTCTATTCAGGTCTTCTTGTACAAAATGACCAATATGGAAATGTTTTACATGATTGCACATGTATAACTATATCTGATTGCTTACCATGTTGGGGGTGGGGACAGAGGGAGGGAAATTTGAAACTCAAAACTTTAAATAAAAAATGTAAAACAAATTAACTTCTCATAGGCAAAAAGGAGAGATCAGTGAATTAGCTAGATATACCAGACATCACATCAAAATATGTAAAAGATTAATGTTTAATAAATCTATGGGGAAAAAAAATAATGAGAAAGTCCTTAGGAGTTACCAGTTGTATCATCTTCCCATGTAGTGATATAAACAGTTTAACCTTATTGAATCCCTTTTGATTTCTCTTTCCTGTTTAGCTTTTCATGCTTCTCTTGAATCTTATATTTGAAAGTCACATTTGCTATTGAGCTCTGGTCTTTTCATCAAGAATGCTTGAAAGTCCTTTATTTCATTGAATTTCCATTTTTTCCCCTGAAGAATTATGCTCAGTTTTGCAGGGTAGGTGATTCTTGGTTGTAATCCTAGCTCCTTTGCTAGGAATTTTATATCCTTTCCTCTGGAATATCATATTCCAAGTCCTCTGATCCTTTAATGTAGAAACTGCTAAATCTTGTGTTATCCTGACTGTGATTCCATGATATTTGAATTGTTTCTTTCTAGCTGTTTGCAGTATTTTCTCCTTGACCTGGGAGCTCTGAAATTTGGCTATAATATTCCTGGGAGTTTTCATTTTGTAATCTCTTTCAGGAGGTGATTGATGACTTCTTTCAATTTCTATTTTGTCCTCTGTTTCTAGGATATCAGGGTATCGGTTTTCCTTGATTATTTCTTGAAAGATAATGTCAAGGTTCTTTTTTTGATCATGACGCTCAGGTATTCCAGTAATTTTAAAATGATCTTTCCTGGATCTATTTTCCAGGTCATTTGTTTTTCCAATGAGATATTTCACATTTCCTTCTATTTTTCATTCTTTTTATTTTGTTTTATCATTTCTTGATATTTCAAGGAGTCATTAGCTTCCATTTGTCCAATTCTAATCTTTATGGAATTACTTTCTTCAGTGAGCTTTTGTACCTTCTTCTCCATTTGACCAATTCTACTTTTAAGAAGTTCCTTTCTTCAGTGAATTTTCATATATTCTTTTCCATGGCCAGTTCTGCTTCTTAAGGGGTTCTTCTAATTAAAAAAATTTTGTATGTATTTTTCCAATTAGCCAATTCGGGTTTTTGAAGTGCTTTTCTCTTCAGTGGGTTTGTGTGCCTCTTTTACCATTTAGCCTATTCTGGCTTTTAAGGTATTATTTTCTTAAGTATTTTTTGTGCAACCTTTACCAAACTGTTTCCTCTTTTTTCATGATTTTCTTGCATCACTCTCATTTCTTTTCCCAGTTTTTCCTCTACCTCTCTTATTTGACTTTTAAAATCCTTCTTGAGTTCTCCCATAGGCTGATACCAATTCACATTTTTCTTTGAGGTTTTGGAGGTAGCAGTTTTTACTTTGTTGTCTTCTGTGTTTTTTTTATCTTCCCTATCACCGCAGTAAATTTCTATGGTTAGCATCTTTTTGTTCTTGTTTTGCTTTTTTCCAGCCTATTTCTTGATTTTTAATTTTATATATTAAAGTTGGGCTATACTCCCAAGGTGGAAGGGGCACTGTCCTAAGCTTAAGGTTTTTTTGTGCAGCTGTTTTCAGAGCTAGTTGTGGAAGTCTGTATGTTTTTATTTCTTCTCAGGTGATATGATCTAAGGAGAGGTGTGTTTATTCCTCTCCTGGCCTATGCTCTGGTCTGTTGGTGACCACAAGCGCTCTTTCCTGCCTTGGAACTGTGACCAGGTTCCTACTTCCCTGTGGCCACAATATGTGGTATGCTAGTGCTCCTCCTTGCCCTGGGACTGCAACCTAGAACTGTCACCTAGATTTGCATATAGGCCGTGCAAGAGTCCTGTACCCCATGCCAGGAAAAGGACCTCTTTATTTTCCTTCTGACCAGTTCAGTTGTCTGACTCACTTGCTCTCTGTGGGCTGAGAGGTCCAGAAGCCATCACTGCAGCTGCTGATTCAGTCACCCCCAAGACCTGTTGCTGATTTGCTGAGGCATGGCCTGCACTCCATTCTCACCCCAGTGTAATAGACCTTTCCTATCATCCTTGGAGGGGAAAGTTATTGGACTGGAAAATTTTTTTTTACCCCATCCTTTGGTGGATTCTGCAGCTCCAGAATTCATTGTGAGGAATTATTTAAAGTTGTTTCAAGGGGAATTTGGGAGACTTCAGGCAAGTTTCTGCCTTTTCTTGCCATCTTAGGTCTTCCCCCTCCCCAAAGTGGGACTGTTTTAGAGAGAGATCTTAGTTTATATGTGATGTGCTACCAATCATTCTCCTCAGTATTTAGTAAATAGTTACATGCAGTTCATGGCCTCTGTCAGTAGCAGAGGAAAGTGTAAATAAAACCATTTAAGTATAAAATGGAACTAGAAATGCCCAAGTTCTTATCCCGCTTGTCACCAGAGCCCTGTATAAATCAAATACTTATTCCTTCTCCGTGAAATTAATGTTGTATTATTCTGAGGTGAATATAAAAATTATTTTTGTAAAGAATGGAAATGCAGTGAATGGATGGAAAGCAATGAATGAAGATTGTTGTTGTTTAGTTGTTTTTCATTCCTGTTTGATTCTTTGTGACCCCATTTGTGGTTTTCTTGGCGAAGATACTGGAATGGTTTACCATTTCCTGAGGAAACTGAGGCAAACAGGGTTAAGTGACTTGCCCAGAATCACACAGCTAGTGAGTGTCTGAAACCAAATTTGAACTCAGAAGGATGAGTTTTGCTGACTCCAGGCTTAGCACTCTATCCACTGTGCCACCTAGCTGCCTGTGAATGTTGGAAATTATTATTATATCAAAGAAAACAAAAGTTACATCATAGGTTTTCTGTGACCTCACAAGCACCTCTGGATTTGCTGTCATAGTTACCATGTGGCTGTTGGAACTCAAGTGCTTTGTAATGTTACTGCATTGGGAAAATCCCTTTACTACCCTAGCTACAGCCAGGAGAACTCAAAGACAGATGATCCCAAGTGGGTTCCTTCTTACACCAACAGTTACAAGAATTGGTGCTTCACTTTCATTTTTTGAAACTGGTAAAGCTTTATCCTTAATGGAGGAGCCATAAGTAATTTTATTTATCCTGCTAGTTGATTGATTGCTTTATAAGTAAATGTGGGACTGGAATTGATTGATATCTGTGTTTTGTTTGAAAGTTTATGCTTTAAGTGAAAAAAACTCTCTAAATTCTGTTTGGAAATGAAAGAAACATGATTTTCTGAAAATTACAATTTTCAAAGCAACTAAACAAGGAAAGCATTACTAAATTGCAATCATTTTCTTATAGGGTATCACAGCTGTAGCAAGAGCACTGTACTTAGGAGTCAGTAGACCTTGTTGAAATTCTGGCTTTGCCACTATTTATTTGTGTGACCTTGAACAAATTAAGTCATCTCTTTGGGCTTTTGTTTACTCATCTATAAAATGAGAGGGTTGGATTAAATGATCCCTGAGGTCCTTTTCAGCTCGAACATTCTATGATTCTAGATTTTTGGTCATTCCCTTTGTTATATTTCTTTCGAAAATGTCTTCTATGCCCCTAAACTGATACACGGAGTGTGTCTGAAATGTTGTCATCAAATTAATACTCAATATTAAGAAAATTACACAGGCTACAGAATAATATCTGTCAATTTTTTAAAGTTAGTGAAAAGCCTTTATTTAAAACTTTAAAATAGGGCACCTTGATTAAAATTCCTTTTATCATCCTGTAATTAAAAAAAAGCACTTCAGCTCATTTTAATGTTATTTATCTGGAAAGGAACTTACAGCTTAAAGAAACACCTTGTTTAAGAAGGTATAAGTGCTTTATTAATAATAATAATAATAATATGCTTTTTTTCTAAATGAAGGTAATGCTGATGACTGACCCTCAACCACGTCTGCTGTTTCTCCAGGAGTGGTGATGGATAAATCTTTCTCCTACTCCTATTTATGAACATGCATTTGCAAGCTGGTTGAATCACTTAAGGGTGTAAGTCAGGAGTCATAGAATAGAGCAAAGCTAGTTCACAGAGGGATAAAATCCATAGCTTTGGGCATTAGCATTATGTTCTAATCAACCAGCTATAATACTAATTGTCAGTTATGATAGAGTATAGCGTTGAAAGTTTTATTATAAAAAAGTATGTTAAGAATAACAGTGTCAGATCTAGATTAAATGTCTTCATTAATGAAATCGAAGTAGATAAGTATGAATTTTTAGATCAAAATAATTGTAGCTTCTGATTTTTATTACATTTGTGTAAAGGGTTTTCCTATTGTGATATACGCCGGCTAGTAGTTTTAGTTATGGGAAAGATGCATTGTATAATCACAAGGACTTATGTATTTTTTTCTTTAAACATTTTAAGGAAAAAAGTTGAGGAATTCTTTTTTTTTATATTTTGAACTACTGGTCTTAGTAAAATAATTAAAAAGCAGAGGAGATTCATAGCTTAAAACAGAACTATAGAATTAGCCAGAAGCTCAACTGCTTCTTAGTCCTGAATGGCTCTAGCACACACATAAGTCTTAACTTGCACTAATTACTTTTTATTGATCTACTGAACTTACTCAACCCCCAAGGTCCAGTAACTCATTGTCAGATTCATAGATTGTCTATAACTCTTTCTTCTTCCTGTGGTTCTTTCACTTTCAGGCCTTTTCATTGATCTCTTCTTGTGAGAGAAAGAATGGGAAATTCTAATTAAATGACTTTCAAACTTTTGTTTCACAGAATCTGTGGAATCTCTGAAACATGGCTAGGGATTTGTTGAAAAAAAGTGCAGTCATATGCAGACTCAATGTCTGCTCTCTCATCTTTGGGCCCCAGTATAGTGCTACTTCAAAAGTTGGAGTTTAAGATATAGAAAGTTAACACCCCTCCCAAAAAAACCCCAGAAAATTTGTACAACATTAAATTTTAAAGACCACTAGTCTACACAATTGATTTTTGCTATTTCTGCTGAGCTATAATAAAAGTTTGGGTTGGAAAAGATGGCGAAATTCGTGGGTAAAAGGAGGTTTTGAAATTTTACATTTTAATTATCCACTCTGTATCTAGCACTTGTTAGAGATAATGAAGTGCTAGTTCTAGTTTCAATTATGCATCCCAGCATCTGCTTACATTTTTAATTCCATTATGTTGCTTTTTATTGTCTTTAGCTTTTTATCTAGTATAGATGGCCAAGCTTTGGTTCCCTTAATGCTTAATTAATTTTGCTAACTTTTTTTTTCCACAGCCCTTATAAAAAAGCTTGGCAAGAGAGAAAATGGAAACTATTCAGCCAAAATGCCCACTTTGTTTCTGAGTGATTTTCCCCCGTGAAACTTAATGCTGTGTTTGAGTGATAGAATTTATTCTGTTTTACATAGGGCTGAATCGTAACCACAGGTGCTGCAACAAAGAACACTTTAAAGATGCATAAAAGTCTGTTTAAAGTGAAGAGGAAGAACTAGATAAAATAATGAGGTAAGGAAAGCTTGTATTTCCCACCTAAATAGAATGTATCTGAATCTTAAATTTTGTCTCAACTTCAGTTTTTATAATTTTGCATTCTTTGATGTAGTGTGAATATCATTAATAAGAAAAACTAGACAAATATGTAGCCTATGGTGCTTCAGTACATGATATCCTTTTTTGGTTGCTTAAAGAGGTTCTTTTCCTTTAAGAAAATTTTCCCTGCTGACTTGGTTAAACAGAATGCTTTTTTGTTTGTTAAAAAGAAATCAAGAAGATAAAGAACACAGATGGTCCATATGAGAAGGCAAATCTGGTAGGAACATACTAGATATTAATTAGTTTGATTAATGTTGTCTACACAAAAAAAGAGATTTGGTTGCTCTTTGAGACTCTGGACTTGTTGAATATGTTTTGTGTCTGTTACTGCAATTGATAAGCCCATTCCAGTGATCTCTTTTTTATCTTTAATGGAAGACCTATCTTTTTGCATCATTATTTCATTTTTAATTTAATCAGATATTTTTAAGCACTTACAACATATAGAATTCTGTACTACAAACTCTAAAATAACCTGAAATCTAAATTAAATACATATCACTCAAGTTGCAAGCATATGAATGCTTATTACTTTTTAATTCCTTTGTGCCCTAATAGATTCTCAGAAGGAAGGAAAAAGGTATTTGACTACAAGATTGATAAAACTTATACTAGTGCAATGAGGTAAATATTAGTAATAGGACATAGTACTTATCCTATAGGAGCATAGAATTTAATATGAAAACAATATAGACAAACATGAATATGGATATTTTCCCTTTTATGAAATAGGTGTGTTATAATGCAGGTAATTTCTTTTTTAAAAGTTCAGCTTTTTATTTATGACTTTTATGTCATATTCATTTCTAACTTTATCCTTCCTATTTCTCTACCCGGGGGGCTTTCCCTCATAACAGAGTTTTAAAAGGAAAGAGGGGAAAAAATAGTTCAACAAAACTGACCAGTATATACCAGTAGTGTCTGGCAGTGTATGCAGAATTCTATACCCATAGCCTTCCATTTCTACAATGGTGAGGAGGTGCATTTTCTTCATCTTTCTTCTTTGGGACTATACTTGGTCATTAGAATTACACAGTGTTCAGTCTGTATTTTTGTCCCTTTGCATTTACGTTGTAGTCAGCCATGGTGTATGTATGTGTTGGGGGGGCGCAGTGCCGTACTCATTATTTATTCTCAGTGCTTTGAAGACTATTGTGTTTCTTGCCTCACAGTTACATAACACCAATAGAATATTGATATTAAGAACATGGGCCTTTGTTTCTGGAAGAAATTTGGGGTCATTAAAGGAGCTTTGTAATTTCCTAAAGGAAATCTAGCTTGCTCTCTTTTTATTTAATTCTTGGCCCAACCTATTTTCTATGTGTACTGTCTGTCCTGATGTATATACTGATGAAGAAGTTTTATGGAATGTCTAGATAAATTACATGTCATCACCTGAGCAATAGACATTTTCTATTCACTTGATTTTTCCTTTGTGGATGGTCAAGGTTTTGAGGGCTTACAGAACTCTTACAGGAGTCCTTATAATACTGTGTATTTGATGTAACATCTAGAGGACATCACTATCTAAAGGAAATCCTTCTTCAGCGTGGCCTGCACTGGATCTCCTCCATCATAGTGGCAAACACTTTTGGCAAACATACATCCCTATGTTTTATACCTCACCTTATGTTTGTGATCAAAGGGTCACTGAGCAATGTTATCTCTGTAGTTACTTACATCTTCTAAGGAATTTTGAATGATCTGAACATATTTTTGGATGACACTTTGTTGGAAGAGAGTCTTTAAGGTGCTTTTTTCTTATACCAAATCAAATGCTTTTTTAAAATTAAAGCAATAAGCACAGTAGAATCTTATGCTACATCCTTCAATCAGTTGTGTGGTGGCATGAAGAAACATTTATTTAGCACTTACTATGTGTATATTATGTATCAGATATTATGCTGAGCACTGGGGGGATCCAAATAGAAAACAATACAATCCCTATTCTCAAGGAGCACATATTCTAATTAGGGCAGATATCCTACATAAAAAGGTTCAGTTTCAGGGCAGATGAAAAGGTCAGGTATACTTTGGGGAGTTGGTTGGTTGTTGTCCTTCATTCTTGAAGAGAACCAAAATGACATCACTATGTTAGAGTCATGTTACAGTGCATTCAGCTGTGACTGATCAGATCAGTACAAGCTTGGAATGCTCTCCCACAAATTGGGCATACATAGTCCATGTGAACATTTGGGGTGTATTCTCTAAATTTGCACATCTGTGTTTCTTTGGAGCTACTTCAGTTCGGTCCCGTGCCAGTGTCTCGCATGTCACAAAATCATTTCCAAAGTTCTTAAGAGGGACCTTGAGAGTGTCCTTGTATGGCTTCTTCTGACCACCATGTGAACACTTGCCCTGTGTGAGTTCTCCATAAAATAGTCTTTTTGGTAAGCATACATTTGGCATTCAGACAACACAGCCAACCTGATCGTAGTTGCATTCTTTGCAGTAGAGTTTGAATGCTTAGCAGTTAATCCAAGAAAAGACCTCATTGTCTGGTATCTTATCTGCCAACTGATCTTCAGAATCTTCCTAAGATAATTCAAATGGAAGTGATTCAGTTTCCTGGCATGCCATTGCTATGTTGTCAAGATTTCACAGGCATACAACAATGAAGTCAACATGACAGCTCTGTAGACCTTCAGTTTGGTAGTCAGTCTAATAACTCTTCTCTCCCACACTTTCCCTCAGAGCTCCCCAAACAGTGAGCTAGTTCTGGCAAGGCATGCGTCAACCTCATTATCAATGTGTACCTCCCTAGAAAGTATTACTGCCAAGGTAAGTGTACTTATCCATAGCATTCAGAACTTCTCCATTGCTGTAACCAGTGATTCCACGTATGGATGGTGTGGTGCTGTCTGATGAAGCACCTGTATTTTCTTGGTATTAATTGTTAGGCCAAAATTAGCACAAGCAGCAGAGAATTGTTCCATATTTTGTTGCATCTCAACTTCAGAGGCTGCATTGACTGCACAGTCATCTGCAAACAGAAAATCATGCACCAACACTCCCTCCGCTTTGGTCTTGGCTTGTAGCCTTTTCAAGTTGAAGAATTTATGATTAGTGCAGTAGATGACTTTGATGCTGTGTTCATCCTCATTGAAGGTGTTTGACAACATCCTTGAAAACATCATGCTAAAAAGCATGGGAGCAAGCACACAGCCTTGTTTCACTGTATTGATGACTGGGAAAGTG
This sequence comes from Trichosurus vulpecula, assembly GCF_011100635.1. Lineage (NCBI taxonomy): Eukaryota > Metazoa > Chordata > Mammalia > Diprotodontia > Phalangeridae > Trichosurus > Trichosurus vulpecula. Next base: position 106,006,930 of record NC_050575.1, read on the forward strand.
CAAGAGCATCGTCCATTGTCCAGAACCCAGGCAAGCCTGCCATCATGAAATTGACATACAATACTGGTGAACTTCTCTGGGCAACCAAATTTTGACATAATTTTCTATAAGCCCTTGGAGTGAAAATATCAAAGGGTCAGATCTAGAAATGTCATGTAACAGACCTCTGTTCTGCTCTTGGTATGTCTCTTGGAGTTGCCAGGCAGCAAACACCATACTGACCATTCCTCTGCCCTTTCTGAAGCCATACAGGCTCTCAGGTAGATGACCATCAGTTTGAAAACTGAGTATAAGATCAAATGGAATTAGAAGACGAGGTAAGGAGACCAGTCAGCAGACTCATAGCCAATCTACAGTTGATGAGCCTTCTGTACTTAGCTAGGCTGTTCTTGCAAAACAGACTATAGACCATACTTGAAGCTATTTGAGCTACTAGAATCCATCAGAGCTTATGTTTTACTGATACAGCCTTCAAAAACCCAGGGTCACCTCCATGCCATGATGAAGTTTTAAAATAGAATTTTATGGCTCTCTATAACTATAATTTTATGGCTCAAGTTTGAGAACAAAAGTGACAAATGTTGCAGGGGCTGTGGGAAAACTGGAACATTAGTGCCATGTTGGTGGAGCAGTGAATTAGTCTAGCCCTTCTGGAAGGGAATTTTGAACTATGCCCCAAAGAGTCACTGAACTATAAACCTTTGGCCCAGGCTGCTACCCCACCAACTAACAGAAAGATGGGTGAACTTAAGATGCAAAATAAGCCATGCATTTTTATATGACCAATGTGAGAATTTATTTTGCTTTTATATATATAATGCATATATATATATGTACATATATATATGGTAGTAGGTTTTTTTCTTTTCAGTTGATGACAAGGAGAGGGGAAAAATGCTTGATAAATAAAAGTTAAAAAATTAAAGGGGCCAAAACCCTGTAGATCACTAAGAAGTCTCACTCCTGTGTCATGAATGCCTTCTAAAGGAGAATTGAAAGGTTGAGATATGATGAGCACTGGAAAACTTCCCAAAAAAATGAAATATATGATATACTTTATGGAAACAGATAGATATTGATGTTAGAGACATATTAGAATTGGCTAGCTATATGTAATCAAATCTTTTACACAACTCATTATCTTTCTCCCTAAACTCTCCCTACCTCCTACCTTCTCTCTTAGTGTAGAGGGCATCACATCCTCAGACTCAAAACCTAGGAGTTGTCTTCAACTCCTCACGTATCCAATCTGTTGTTGCCAGGGTCTATTGATTTCACCTTTGCAACATCTCTCCAATATTCCCCTTCTCTCTTCTGACACTGCCACCATTCTGTTGCATCATTTCATGCCTGGAACTATTGCAAGACCCTGTTAGTTGGTCTGCCAGCCTCAAGCCTCTCCCCACTCCAGTACCTCATATTCAGTCTCTAAAGTGATTTTCCTAAAGTGTATTTCTACCTATGTCACATATATCCCCTCTATACAATAAAGCCCAGTGGTTCCCTATTACCCCTGGAATCAAATGCAGAATCCTCTTTATGGCATTCAAAGCCTGTAATAACCTAGCTCCTTTCTACTTTTCCATTCTTTTTACACCTTATTCTCACCAAGTACTCTTCAGTCCAGTGACATTGGCCTCTTTGCTCTTCTGCAAACAAGACATTCCATCTTTCAGTGCCAGAAATTTTCTCAGGCCATCCACCACATGACCAGAATTCTCTCCCTTCTCATCTCTACCTACCCTCGTTTCCTTTACGTCCCAGCTAAAATCTCATCTTCTACAGGAAGCCTTTCCTAACCTCTCTTATTTCTAATGCTTTCCCTCTCTTAATTATTTCCTATTTATCCTATATACAGCTTGTTAGTATATAATTGTTATCTGCCCCATTAGATTGTGAGCTCCTTGAGGGCAGGGACTGTCTTTTTAAAAATATTTTTTAATTTATTTTTTTCTCGATTACATATAAAAACAATTTTTAACAATCATTTTTAAAATTTTGAGTTCCCTCCCCTCTCCCTTCCTTAAGAAGGCAAGCAACTTGATATAGTTTATACATGTACAGTCATGCAAAACATATTCCTATATTAGCCAAGTTACAAAAGAGAAAACAGCCCCCCCCCAAAAAAGAATAAATAATGTGTTTTAAAACATGCGCTTCAATCTGCATTCAGACTCCACAGTTCTTTGTTTGGAGGTGGATAGTATTTTTCATCATCAGTCCTACAGAATTGTCTTGGATCATCGTATTGCTAAGAATAGCTAAGTCATTCACAGCTGATAATTGCAGAATATTTCTTTAACTGTGTACAGTGGTCTCCTGCTTCTACTCACTTCACTTTCCATTAGTTCTTATAAGTGTTCCCAGGTTTTTCCTGAACCCATCCTGCTAATCATTTCTTGTAGCACAATAGTATTCCATCACAATCCAATTGATGGGCATCCCCTCAATTTCTAGTTCTTTGCCACCACAAAAAGAGCTGTTGTAAGTTTTGTACATGTAGGTCCTTTTTCACTTTTTAAAAATTTCTTTCGAATACAGACCTCGTAGTAGTATTGCTAGGTTAAAGGGTATCAAAGGCACAGTTTTATAATCCTTTGGGGATAGTTCCTAATTACTCTCCAGAATGGTTGGATTAGTTCACAACTCCACTAACAGTGTCCCAATTTTTTCATATCTTTTCCAACATTTGTCATTTTCCCTCTCTGTCATATTAACCAATCTAATAGGTATGAGGTGGTACCTCAGAGTTGTTTTAATTTGCATTTCTTTAATTAATAGTGACTTAGAGCATTTTTTCATATGACTATAGATAGTTTTCATTTATTCTTCTGGAAACAACCTCTTCATATCCTTTGACCATTTATGAGTTGGAGAATGATTTATATTCACATAAATTTGACTGTATTCTCTATATATTTGAGAAATGAGGCCTTTATCAGAGAAATTTACTATAAATGTTTCCCCCAGTTTCTTGCTGTCTTTCTAATCTTGGCTGCATTGGTTTTGTTTGTGCAAACCCTTTTTAATTTCATATAATCAAAATTAGCCATTTTACATCCTGTAATGCTCTCTTTCTCTGATTTGGTTATAAATTCTTCCCTTATCATAGATCTTACAGATAAAATGTTCCATGCTCCCCTAATTTGCTTATGATATCACCCTGAGATACCTAGTTTCTGCCAAACTGCTTTCCAGTTTTCATGGGGACTGTCTTTTGCTTCTTTTTGTATTCCCAGATCTTAACACAATGCCTGACACATAGTAGGTGCTTAATAAATGTTTATTAATTGGAGTAAAGGTCAAAATCATCAAGTTAGAAAAAAAACTAAAGATGATTTTTTTAAAAGACACTTTGAACAATGTTAGTAGCTTTAACCTGATCAGTTAAAATGAGCATTCAATACCAAAAAAGTTTTAGGAAGTGGAAAAAAAACCCAAAATATTGATTGTCATTGCCATTTCCTAGAAAACTTTGATATAAAACAGTAGTCATAGTAAAAGAGGCCAAGAAAGCCCAGAAATCTCCTTGGCTAAAAAGACCATTTCCTTGCTAAATGTTGAGAGATGGCAGCCAAGAGAAATGCTGATTTAGAATAATACATGTAAGAAGACGAAGGAAGATGACAAGTGGTATTGCCTTTTAAAACAGGAAAACAGTGGAAGCAAAAATCAGGTCTACAGAAATCTTGGTTTGAAACTTCCCTCTACATCCCACCATGAGCTACGCCATCCCAGTAGCATTCATGGATGAAACTGACATAAAGACAACAAATAGAACAGGTTTGTCAGTGTTTCTATAATCTATTTTCATCAGTATGACAGAATAACCATAACATTTGGACCCTGATGCCTTAGTCCTCGATGTATGTGATAAGAAAAAACATAAATGACACTTAGGGAAAATAAAAAAAGTTGCTAGACTAGACCAAGTAAAACCTGGTGGCATCTATTCTGTAAGTGTGATGTAATAAAATATTGTTATGCTATGAAAAATTCAGAGAAGAATGAGAAAATTTCTCTGAACTGATAGAGAGTAATCGGTATTTGTAGAACAGCGTACACAACTACAGTAATGTAAAAGAAAAAATACTGAAAAGCAGCTGAATTGTAAATTATTATGACTAACCTTAGTCCCAGAGAACAGAGGATCAAACAAACGGAGAGGTGAGGACTATGGATGCAAAATGTTAAATATGTTGTCAAAGGTAGTCATTGTTGGTTGGTTTTGCTGAAATTTTTTTTTTCTATATTGCATAGGAAGGTTCATTTGGGTGGGGCGGAGTATGTATTGAGAAATGACTAAAATGTAAAAAACAAAAGACATCAATAAAAAATTTTTTCAAAAAGAAATCTATGTTGTAAGTAACAATCTTGAAAGCATTAAGGGATTACTCTATAAGATAAACAGGGAAAGATGCCAAAATTAAAATACCAGAGTGAAAAAAATACGTATATGAGTACCCCTCCAATGAATTAGCTGACCAAAAGATCAGTAACTATCAACTTATATACCTAACTTCTGATTTTTATAAAAATCTTTATGAGAATGATTTACCTATATATCAAAAGTATCCTAGATTAAAATACAAAATAGGTCAGGCAAGCTTCTGCAAATTATTTTGAGGATGTTATATTCCCAAGTTTCCCATTATAGTGAAGTGGCTAAGACTATAAGCAATTGGCAAAAGAATCCCAGAGAAAATTATTTCACTCCACATATAAGAATATTATTCATTTTGTTAAACCATCAAATATGTCGTAGTTCTTTGGAGAAAATATTTATAGTGGAACCTGAAACATAAAGGCCTTAAAACAAAACTTAAAGACATTTCTCCTATAAGGAGTCTCTCAAGCATATATTAAGATCATACAGAATTCCTTTATGAAATCAACAGAGATGTCATTGTTCCATGATTTTATGATTATTAATATTAAGCAAGGCAAAAACCAAGGAATGTATGTTTGCTAAAGATATATACTATTTTCAAAGAGGATGTGTAATGCCTAAATTGAAAGCCATTCCATATATAGACAGAAGAATCCTCCAGTTTTTGTTTGCGGGTGATACTGTACTGATTATATTAAGCCCCAGAATATTATAGCAATTTCTCAATGAGATTTGTTTTATTCTTTATGTATGGAAATTTTCATATTGGTTGATGATTAATTTTATAATAAAAATTAAAAGAATAACAATAAAGATCATGTAGACAAGCTCTTTTTAGGAATTTTATTGCAAAGGTGAGCAATTGATGAATGTCTTACCCTAATATACTGCAAATCACCATAGAACAACATGTACTAATATACTTATATAATGCTTTTAAGGTTTGCAAAGCATTTTTTAAAAATCACTTTGTCTTATTTGATCCTAGTAATAACCCTGTTAAATAAGTGCTATTAGCCCCATTTTGCTGATGAGGAATCTGAAATTAAGAAAGGTTAAGTGATTTGACCAGGTTCATGTGGCTAGCAAATGTCTATGAAATAACTTGAACTTAGATCTGATTTCTAGCTTCATCATTGAGGAGAAACTGGTTTCTCCAAAGTTGCCATGGATCTCTTAATGGCCAATTCTTATGGCCTTTTCTCAATCCTCATTCTTCATGTCACTTCTAGAGTTTTTGACAATATCACCTCTTCTCCTTGATATTCTCTTCTCTTTAGGTTTTCATGGCATTTGCTCTCCTGATTCTCCTCTTATTACTCCTTCTGGAGATCTTCATAAAGGCTCAATCTGCTAAACGTAACTCTCTCCCAAGACTGTCCCGGGTCCTCTTCTCTTCTTCCATTATATTATTTTGTTTGATGATCTCGTCAGCTCACATAGATTCAGTTATCATCTAGATGCAAATAATCCTCAGATTTACTTATCTGCCCTCTTCTTCCTGGCTTCTAATTTGCATCTCCAACTGCCTATTGGACATCTTTGTTTATCCCCCAACATGCAGAATGATTTATTTCATATAAAAACTGGACACAATAGCAAAGATGTGAATATCATTCTTGTCTGTTGCCCTTTCTTTCTACTCATGTCCTCTAGTCCTGAACAATAGAGATGGGGACAGAGAGCTGGTTGTTTTTACAGTATCATCAGAGAGCACAATAGGAGAGAAGAATACCTGTGTGTACAGGCTCATAGTGATTGGGTTAACTAAAGCCATCAGATTGGGGAACTGGGCTTCCCAAGGGTCTTGGGTTGGGAAGGTGACTTCTGAGGGGCCCAGGATGAAGATCTTAACTATCTAACAATGTCGATTCATTATCCTATTGTTTAGAGCTGCCTTCTCTCCTGCATCATAGCCTAGGAATGGGCTGAGGCCCGTTTTGGAAGAGGGCAGCTCTGTTCTGCTGTTCTCCCTTCTTTAGCAACTGTGCATAGAGACAGAAAGCACAGCTGTCAATTAGTCATCTCACTAGTTGAAGCTCTTATGGATTTCCTAACAGATCTTTCTTGGTCAGAAGCCACGCTCAGCAAGTGCTTGGGATTACTCAGCGTGTAACCAGCGCTGTCCATACTGCTACTTTGAATTGCTGGAGGGGGGAAAGGCTCTAGGCCTAGTTATCCTCACAGTGCTTGAAGAAGGGAGGCTGCAGGACCTGCCCTAGTCAGTCTTTCCTCCAGATCCACCTTCAGTGGTCTCAACATTAATTAAGCAATTATCCCATTTGGGTGACCTGAACTGGTATTGGCCCTTGTACTCTCAGGATCTGGTGTCAATACCAAATGGAGAGAGAGCCAGCCAGGAGTGTGAGTGGGATCGCTCCATAGTCCTGGAAGTTAATCTCTTTGTCATAATCAAGGTAGGTTTCATTTATAGAATACTTCAGAATCTTTGTAATTTAATCTCTATATCTATATAAGTGTGCTTTGGTTGGTTGATTCCCAGATATTTTGTTAAATTTTCAGTTATTTGTAATGAGATTTCCCTTTCTATTAATGCTTCTTTTGTTATTATTCTATAGAAATGCTATTGCTTTTCAAGAATTTATGTGGTAGCCTGCAGCTTTGCTGAAGGCATTAGTCATCTCAATTAGTATCTTTGCTAATTCCCTGGAATTTTCTGTTTATTCTAGATCCTTATTGTTATTCTCTGATTCATGCCCCTTTTAATCATTTGGTCTCTCTCTCTTTTCTCTGTATTCTGTATACATCAAGGGTTCTAAGATATCCATTCTAGGCTCTGCCCTCTAGCTGCTTTTTGCCTCTGCCTTGTAGGGCTTACCCTTATGGATTCCCCTTTTCTATTGTGCCGGTAAGAACGATGCCAATTATTGAAAGTGTCAGAAAGGATGCTGCCCCATGGTAGGCCCCCTCCCCACCACTAATTTGTTTCACTAGCCTTCTTTTCCCTGCATTTGCCTAGAAATCTCCTCGGTGTGTCTGTATTCTCCCAATCCTACAGGTGCCAGTTGCCCCCTAGAGTTCCAACACCCTTTCCCCTCCCAAGACAAGTAGAGTTTTCAGGCACCAAATTATTCAGGTCTTATCCAGTGTAAGATCTACATCTCACTTCACCCATAAGATATTTCAGCAGTAGAACCCCTCCCACCTACTAAGTAAGACCTCCTTTCTTTCCTGCCTTTTTGAGTCTTTCACCCTCCTTTTCACCCACTCCCCTTGAGGCTCTTCTTTGAGACCACAGAGGTGACTTTCCCATCATTGCTTGATCTGACCCTGGCTTATCACTCACTCTTCTCTTTCATCCTGCTTCCGCTTTCATATTTCCTCCCATGTTGTAATGTAGTCCCACAGAATAAGCATTAATGTATTGTCAAGTTTTGTCTATAATGCCCCCTGTCTGCCTTTTTACTGTTACCTCTACCAGATTTCTCTACCTTTACCCTTGTCTCCTTGTGTCCATTTAGAAAGAATATCTCTTACTGATCTTTCTGTCTGACTCCTTTGCTGTTGCTTTCTCCATTTATTCATTCCTCCAATTCTGTTGTTTAGGATGTTCAAGAACTAAATAATCGCTTCAGTTCTGTTTTTCTTTCTAAAAGCTTTTCAAACTCTTCTTTATTTTTGAATGTTCATCTTTTGTCCTTTGTGATTAAGTTCAGATTTACAGGATAGGTCACTCTGGATGGTATCCTGAGCTCCATTGCTCTTTGGAACACATTTTTCCATACCCCTTTCCTTTTACTAATGGGCACAGAATAGCATTGTATTATTCAAATGCTCTATGCTTTGTATCTGAAGGTCTTTTTCCTGGTGATTCGCAGGACTGGTTTCTGAATTGAATTGTTAAATTTAACCACTCTGTGTCTTGGAGTTTGCTGCCTTGTGTTTTGGTGTTTTTGTTTTTGACTGTTTTTGTGGAGGTGATCTGTGAATTCTTTGGAATTTCATTTTCTGTGTTCAGAAGTTCTGGGCAGTTTTCTTCTCTGCTTATTTCCAACCTTATGTTGAGGTTTTTTGCCTTATCATCTTCTTCTGGGAGACCTATGATCTTTAGGTTGTGTCTATGCATCTTGTCTTCAAGATCCATATGTTTTGCTTGCATAGTGAACTTATTTTCTTTTAATATTCTTTTTTACTTCTCATCCTCTAGGTTGTACTTCACTTCTGTGTATTTGCATTCAATCCATTGTTCTTTCTTTTGTTTCTTTGGTGAGGCCTGCTATTATAGATTCCAATTTTTCTGTTCTCATTATTTTTGATGTTCAGGACATAAAATCTGCTCTCACAATTCTCATTTCTCCTTTAAACCATTCAGGAACAGCATTTTGTGGTTTCATGTTTTCCTTAAATTTCACAGGGTCTTCTGTCTCCTCAAGTGTTGGATCATTTTCCCTCATTTTGCAGACTTTATTCATAGATGCCTGAACTCCTTTACTAGATCTGAAGGTCATATTTCCTTCTGTTTTTCTTGTTGATTTATCTGTTTGTATTCAGGGTCTGAAATCTTTGGTACCTTCAATCCTCTCCCTCCAACACCCGTCCCCACCACATTCCCAAACACTTATTTTCCTTATCACTCACTTTCTGTCTCTCTGCCCTCTGATTGTGGCCTGATTGTTCACTAGCCTATTGGTCTCTGCCCCAGCTGACTTTTGGGTGGTCAGAAATGGTCCCAGCTGGATCTGTGCTCTTTCTCTAAGGCTTGGTGGAGTGCTGCACAACTCCCCACATACATATCCTATCCTGGTGACCTCTCCCACTGTTTCTCAGTTCTCTGGTGCAGCACCAGCAGTTAAGAGCTTGCTGGTGCTAGAAATTCAGAGCCTGCTTTCCCCAGCACCATCACTTCAGAGATTTGCAGCCCTCAGCAGGCTTTTGCTCCTGAAGGGCTGCAGTCAAGCTGGCTGTTGAAGTCCAAGCAAACTTTTGTAGCTTGGAGCCAGGGTCTTTACAATACTAGAAAGAGTGAGAGAGGGCAGGAGTGTGCTTTGTTGTAAGATCGTGTTGTGTTCTTGGGTCTGCGAGTGCAGCCTCATTGCTAGTAGCATGGAAGGTGGGGGAGGGACCCTGATTGAGCCTGGGTCAGTGATCAGTTCCTGAGTTTGGGTGGCTTTTTTGTCTTTTCTTGGATTCTGAGTGTCTTAGACCATGGAAACAGCTGAAGTTGCTTTATATTTGGCACATAATTTCTGTTTTGGGGAGGTATGAAAGATCATGGGGATTGCAGAAAATGTCTAGTCTGCCATCCTGTTGTTCACATAAACTTAGAGGTCAATACAGACAAAAATATCATGCCCAGACAGCTCTAGTTTTCTAGTTCTGAGTGAACGGGTGAGAAAAGTGACCGAAATCTCTTGGAAGAATCACAAAAGAATTCAATATGTACTCTGACACATGTACTCTGTTATTTGAATTCCACTTGAAAAGAATACAGAGAATACAAAAAAAGGAATGTAGGAATGAAAGGATCCTGCAAAACAGAATAATAGTGGAGAAAATAGTGAAGAAATTCAGTTTAATTAGGGAGGTAACATGGTATAGTGGAAAGGATGCTGGCCCTATAATGAGATAACCTATGTTTGATTCTACTTCTGGCACTTTTTCCCCTTTGTGATTTTGGACAAGTCCTTTCAAACTCATTGTTTCTCAGTTTCCTCATCTCAAAATGAGGGGTTTTAGACCAGAGGGCTGCTGACATCCCTTTCAGTTCCAGATTGATAATCCAATCGTTATTCAGAAGAATAGCCTAACAATCAATACAGGGAAAAATGAAATAGTTTTTTTTAAATGCCTTGTGTTCAGCCTGTGGCATGTAGTTGAATGGGCAGGCTATATTTGGGGCACATTGCAAGATGGACAACGAGTTGTGCCTCGGATCGAAAAGCAGGAAGAAAGTGGGCTAGATTGCATTTCGGGAATTATGTAGTGCTCTAACACTACCAAGCTGCTCTCCTACCCAAAGCCCATCTTTTTGGTTTTTTCAAAAAAAGGTCATGTTATTCCAGTGATAGTATATGATTGCTAATCTTGGAACACACAGTCTACCCATGGTCTCTAATGAATTGAAGCTTTGAGTGACCCGAAAGACAGTATAGAGATGGATGGTAGGCAGAAGCACCTTATAGCATATTTCTAAGGATAACCAACACTTGAGATGTGGCATAAGGGATATTATTATTAAATGTATGATTTAAAAAGTAGGTGGGTCAATCATGTGGTAAGGAACCAGACAAAGGAATTGTGGGAAAATACAAATAAAATTTGCCCGGTAAAAGGACATGGATAAATTGTAACTTGTACCAATTCAGAGGAAGTACTACATTGATAGAATTACAACTCTATTAAGTATTGAAGAAGAGTTATAATATAATTCCTTACTTTACCATCTCGCTGTCTGATAAATGCTACACTTTATTCTGCTTGTCATTTGCCTCCTCAGTCAGCTTGATTCTTTTTTTTTCTTGATTCTTCCTCTTGATAACAATTATTTCCCTCAGAACTCATATAGCATTTTATTTCCTCTGATGCACTTAACTGGAAATATTACATGATATAGTTACCTCTTTCATGGTTTATTCCCTTTCTAGACTATTAACTTGATCATGGTAAGATAGAAAGTACATTGGAGGTGAAGCCAAGGACCTGGGTTTAAATTCTGATTCTCCTACTTAACTAGCTCTGTGACCTAGGGTTCATCACTTCTCCCTTCTAGGCCTCAGTTTTCTCATTTGTAAGAGGAGTTTGGACTATATGATCCCTAAAATCCCTTCTACTTCTAAATCTAATACCCTATGAAGAATTGTATCTTATCTAGAAAGGAAGAAACAAGCATTTATTAAGCACCAGCTATGTACTAGGTAGCATGCTAAGCACCTTACAAATGTTATCTTATTTGATCTTCATCACAACCCTGGCAAATAGGTGTCAGTATTATCCCCATTTTACAGTTGAAAAAACCGAGGCAAACAAGTTAAATGACTTGCCTAATGTCTCATAGATATTATCTGAGGCCAGATTTAAACTCAAGACTTCCTGACTCCAGACCCAGCACTAATATCTAATATCTGTTCTCTAAACCTGTATCTCCCCTGGGACAAAATAGTACTGTGTATACAGTGTTATTAAATAGAATTTAAGTTTCTTGGAAGTATAAAGGTATCATGGTAGAGTTGAAGAAATATTTGCTATCGTGTCAGAGGTTGTAATTTCAAATCCCACCAGGAAAGCTCCCTGTGTAATTTTGGTCGTCACTTAATTTCCTTGGGTCTCAGTTTTCACAGCTGTAATGTGAGAGGTGAGGGGATTGCACTAGATATCCTCTCTGGCTCTAGATCCTTGGATCTTAATAAATATTTGTTACTTAATAAATATTTGTTGAATTGATTGAATTATGCAAATTAACTTAGTTATTTCAAGCTTTGTAACATCAATTACTGCTATATTTTATCAATTCTGTTAGTTTTTAATTGTAGAAGACAAGCTTTCTTAAAACAAGGGATACCTATTTGTATGTTTGTTTTTTAAAAAAATTTTTTGAGAGGGGAAGGCAGGGCAATTGGGGTTAAGTGACTTGCCCAAGATCACACAGCTGGTAAGTGTATCAAGTGTCTGAGGTCAGATTTGAACTCAGGCCCTCCTGACTCCAGGGCTGGTGCTCTACTCACTGCACCACCTAGCTGCCCCAACCTATTTATATGTTGGTTTTATATTTAACAAGAACTAGAATTATCTGTAATGGAAAAAATTCTGGAGGCCTTTCTAGTAAGATCAAAGGCAAAGCAAGGAGGTCAATTTTCATACCGTTCCTTGATAATAGTTCTAGAAATGCTAGCCATAGCAATAAGATAAAAATTAGGAGATAAACATAGGCAAAAAAGAAATGAAATTATTGCTTTTGTCAGATGATATATTGTTTTACCTAAAGAATCCTTAGAGAATCACCTATAAGTTAATTGAAACAATATCTTTAGTAAGGTAACAGGGTTACAGAATCATAGAAGTTGAGAGTTGAAAAGAAACTCAGTAGCCATTTAGTCCAACTTATACTCAAAAGGACATAAACTTTCAGCAATCACAAATCTTTCTGTATATTGCCAACAAAAAGCCAACAGGGGGCGATGGAAAGAGAAATTCAATTTGAAATACCTATAGAGTGTATAAAATATCTAGGTATCCATTTACTGAGACACACACTGAAATTATAAGAATACAACTACAAAACACTCTTCAGAAATAAAGGATTTAAATAATTAGCTTCCAACTGCAGTTGCTTTCTCTAAAGTTGCCAATGATTTCTTGATGATGAAGTCCAATGGCCTTTCCTTAATCCTTATCCTTTTTTACTTCTCTGTAGCTCTGGACAGTGTTGATCACCACCATCTCCTATCAATCAATCAATTAATCAATAAATATTAATCATCTATATGTGCCAAGTTCTATGCTAGGTGCTGAGGATATAAGTACAAAGAAGGAAACTATTCCTATTCTCAGGGAGCTTATTTTCTAATTTATTCTAATGGGGGAGCCAACAAGTTGTATGTAAAAATATAGGTTAGGTTTCAATTAGTATGAATCAGAAAGCCTGTGGTCACATTATTTAAATTCACATTATTCAAAGTTATTATTTTATATAAAATATGGTAATCATTTCCAGCCCAATTGAAATGTGCAGTAAAAATATTTTAAAATAAATTTTTTATCTGTTAATGTAACATAACAGTAGAGGATGAGAAAATATATTTCTTATTAAAGTTTATTACAAAATAATATAAACTATAAAAACAAAGTTCTTTAAAAATTTAAAATTACTGAATATCATAGTTCAAGATACCTCTAAAAAAAGTGAATCTGAGCAGATTTGAGACAGTCAGAAGCCCCTAGTAGACCGAGTGGGGCAGGAGTGCCAGGCACGCAGAACAGTAAGACCGCACCAAACGGGAGCAGCAGAGGAACCCAGCCAACATGCCAGTCTGGGAGAGGGCTGGGTGTGTGAAATGCGGGAGCAGGAGCAGGCCCAGGGTGGAAGTACTGGCTACAGTGATGATCCCCAGGCCTCTCAGCCCAGGACAGGCGTCTGTCAGAGCTACTGAGACACCAGCACAGAGCCTGAGGCCGAGGGAGCAGCTACCCCTGAGGTCTCCAGCCCACAGTCTAAAGGTTTGAAACTCACCCTCTTGAACTTCTGGGAGCCATGATGACCAGGTAAAATGGCTCTCATCCCTCCCTTACTCACCCAAATAATACTCCCTCAGGAGAAACCCTGAAATAGAGGAGCCAGAAGTGGGGTTTAGTAGTCTTGTAGCTTGGGAAGCTGGGGAATCCCCCTCTTGTGGTGGCAGAAGGATTCTCATGCCAGAAGAGAGGTGTCCCAGCAGGCCCCACCTCAGCAGAACAGAGGGAGTTCCTGAGCCCCAGGAGGGCAAACATCAACACCAGGACCCTAGACGTGCCTTTGCACAGCCAGGGGAAGTAGCAGACACCAGCACAGACAACTGCTGAGACCACCTAAGCTGTAGTGCAGCCCTAAGGGAAGAAGAGACTTCCAGCAGCCAGACCACCCCTCCCTCACACCTCATGAAACCAGAGGCCACAGCACATAAAGCCAGTGAGCCCCAGAAGCAGAGATCCTCTTTAGAAGCCAGGGGGAAAAAACAAACACCACGAAAAAACAGACCAGAAAACCAAAGACTATTGATTCCTGTTATGGAGACAGGGAAGATCAAAATACCCATTCAGAAGAGAACAGCATTGACTCTATACCCACATATGGAACCTCAAAAGGGAATAATGAGCTGGTCTCCAGCCCAAAAAGCATTCCTGGAAGAGCTCAAGGAGGATTTTAAAAACCAAATTAGGGAGGTAAAAGAAGAGAACAAATCTTTAAAAAGTAAAATTGGAGAAATGGTTATGGATGTTCAGAATATGATTGGAGAATAATTCCTTAAAAAGTAAAATTAATCAAATGGAAAAGGAGATACAGAAGCTCAATGAAGAAAACAATGTGTTAAAAATTAGAATTGGACAAGTAGAAGCTAATGACTCTATGAGACACCAAGAATCATTCAAACAAAATCTAAAGAATGAAAAAAATAGAAGAAAACATAAAATATCTGATTGAGAAAACAACTGACCTGGAAAATAGATCCAGGAGATAATCTAAGAATTTTTGGTCTACTGGAAATCCATGATGTTAAAAAGAGCCTGGACAGTATCTTCCAAGAAATCATTAAGGAAAATTGTCCCAAGGTCCTAGAACCAGAGGGTAAATAGTCATTGAAAGAATCCACCAATCATCCCCTGAAAGAGATTCCAAATTGAAAATTCCAAGGAATGTTGTAGCCAAATTCCAGAATTATCAGGTCAAGGAGAAAATACTGTAAGCAGCCAAAAAGAGACAATTCAAATATTGCAGAACTACAGTCAGAATCACGCAGGATCTTGCAGCTTCTACAATAAAAGATAGGAAAAATTGGAATATGATATTCTGAAAGGCAAAGGAGCTTGGACTTCAATGAGGGATCAACTACCCAGCAAAACTGAGCATAATTTTTCAGGCAAGGAGATAGACATTCAGTGAAATAAGGGAATTCCAGATCTTCCTGATAAAAGGCCAGAGCTCAATGGAAAATTTGATCTTCAAATACAAAACTCAAGAGAGACATAAAAAGGTAAATGGGGGAAAAAAACAACAAAAACAAAGCTATGTTATTCAATAAGGGAAAATTGTTTACATGCTTATATAGGATTATATTGATTTATATATGTTATATATCATTCTCGAGAATGGTACACTTATGACAACTGAAAGGGATAAACATAGACTGAGGGTGTCAGTATAAAGCAACTGATGTTATGATAAAAATCATAATTAAGGAATGCAAAGGGATTGTTTTGGGAGAAAAGGCAAGGAGAAAGTAGAAAAGGGTAAATTATGTCAGATGAAGAGGCACAAAACATGGAGGGAGAAAAGCAGTGTTTGAGCTTTACTCTCATTGGATTTGGTTCAAGGAGGGGATAACATACTCTGATAAGTATAGAAATCAAACTTGTCCTACAGGCAGTAGGAGGGGAAAGGGGAAAGAAAACAGGGATGGATAGAAGGGAGGGAAGAAGTAGCAAAGGGAAAAGGGTAAGATAAAGGAGGGGTGTTATTAGGGAGGGAAAATTGAGAAAGACAGTGGTCAAAAGCAAAACTTTTTTGAAGAGTGGAAGGGAGAAGAGAGAAATAAAAGCATAAATGGGAGGGGGGAAATAGGATGGAGCAAAAGACACACATAATAATCATAACTGTGAATGTGAATGGGATGAACTCTTCCATAAAACGGAGGCAGATAGTAGAATGGATTAAAAACCATAATCCTATAATATGTTCTTTACAAGAAACACATTTGAAACAGGGGCTAAAGGTGAAAGTCTGGAATAGAATATATTATGCTTCAGCTAAAGTTAAAAAAAGCAGGGGTAACAATCCTAATCTCAGACAAAACAAAAGCAAAGATAGATCTAATTAAAAGAGATAAGGAAGGACACTATATCCTGCTAAAAGGCACCATTGACAATGAAGCAATATCATTACTTAACATATATGTACCAAGTGGTATAGCATCCAAATTCTTAGAGGAGAAGTTAAGGGAGTTACAGGAAGAAATAGCACAATTATACTAGTGAGGGACCTCAACCTCCCCTTCTCTGAACTTGATAAATCTAACCTCAAAATAAACAAGAAAGAAGTTAAGGAGGTGAATAGAATTTTAGAAAAGGTAAATATGAAAGACCTCTGGAGAAAACTGAATAGGGATGAAAAGGAATATACCTTTTTCTCAGTGGTACATGGCACATACTCAAAAATTGACCCTGTACTAGGGCATAAAAACTTCTCAAGCCAGTGCAGAAAGGCAGAAATATTAAATGCATCCTTTTCAGATCATGAGGCAATTAAACTTATTTGTAATAAAGGACCATGGAAACATAAACTAAAAATTAATTGGAAACTAAATAATCTAATCCTAAAGAATGAGGGGATCAAAGAACAAATTATAGAAACAATAATTTCATTCAAGAGAATGACAATAATGAGACAACATACCAAAACTTATAGGATGCAGCAAAAACAGTTCTTAGGGGAGGTTTTATATTTCTAAATACTTACATGAATAAAATAGGTAAAAAAGAGCTCAATTAATTGGGCATGTAACTGAAAAAGCTAGAAAAAGAACAAATTGAAAATCTTCAATTAAATACCAAATTAGAAATGCTGAAACCAAAGGAGAGATTAATAAAATTGAAATCAAGAAAACTATTGAACTAATAAATAAAACTAAGATCTGGTTTTATGAAAAAAAATCAATAAAATCAATTAACCTTTGGTCAATTTGATTAAAAAAAAGAAGGAAACCAAATTACCAGTATTAAAAATGAAAAGGGTGAATTCACTTCCAATGAAGAGGAAATTAAAACAATAATTAGGAATTATTTTGTCCAATTGTATGCCCATAAATGTGACAACCTGAGGGAAATGGATGAATATTTACAAAAATATAAATTGCCTAGGTTAACAGAAGAGGAAGTAAAATACCTAAATGACCCCATCTAAGAAAAAGAAATTGAGCAAGCCATCAATGAACTCCCTAGGAAAAAATCTCCAGGACCAGATGGTTTTACATGTGATTTCTATCAAACATTTAAAGAACAATTAATTCCCATACTTTATAGACTATTTGGGAAAAGAGGTGAAGAAGGAGTCCTACCAAATTCTTTTTATGACACAAATATGGTACTAATACCTAAACTAAGAAGAGTCAAAACAGAGAAGGAAAGTTATAGACCGATTTCCTTAATGAATATTGATGCAAAAATTTTAAATAAAATATTAGCAAAAAGATTGCAGCAGCTTATCATGAGAATAATGCACTATGACCGGGTAGGATTTATTCCAGGAAGGTAAGGCTGGTTCAGTATTAGGAAAGCCATCAGCATAATTGTTCATATCAACAACAAAACCATATGATTATCTCAATAGATTCAGAAAAAGCTTTTGACAAAATATAGTACCCATTCCTATTAAAAACACTAGAAAGCATAGGAATAAATGGAGGCTTACTTAAAATTATAAGCAGCATCTACCTAAAACCATCAGCAAGCATTATATGTAATGGGGATAAGCTAGATGGACTCCCAGTAAGATCAGGGGTGAAACAAGGATGTCCATTATCACCCCTATTATTCAATTTGGTACTAGAAATGTTAGATTTAGCAATAAGAGAAGAAAAAGAAATTGAAGGAATTAGAATAGGCAAAGAAGAAACTAAGTTATCACTCTTTGCAGATGATGTGATGATTTACTTAGAGAATCTAGAGAATCAAGTAAAAAACTACTTGAAATAATAAAAAGAACTTTAGCAAAGTTGCAGGATACAAAAAAAACCCACATAAATCCTCGGCATTCTTGTTCATTACTAATAAAGCCCAACAGCAAGAGACAGAAAGAGAAATTCCATTTAAAATTACCGTAGACACTATAAAATATTTGGAATTCTACCTGCCAAGACAAACCCGAGGCCTATATGAACACAATTATTAAACAATTTTCACACAAATAAAGTCAGATCTAAATAAATAGAAAAACATCAGTTGCTCATGGTTTGGCCGAGCTAATGTAATAAAAAATGACAATTTTACCTAAATTAATTTATTTATTTAGTGCCATACTAATCAGACTACAAAAAATTATTTTACAGAGCTGGATGAAATAATAACAAAATTCATCTGGAAGAACAAAAGGTCCAGAATATCAAGGGAATTAATGAAAAGAAATGCGAGGGAAAGTGGCCCAGCCATACCACATACTAAACTGTACTATAAAACAGTAGGCATCAAAACTACTTGGTACTGACTAAGAAACAGAGTGGTGGATCAGTGGAATAGGTTAGGCACACGAGACGCAGTAGTCAGCGACTATAGCAATCTGCTCTTCGATAAACCCAAAGAATCCAGCTTTTGGGCTAAGAATTCACTATTTCACAAAAACTGCTGGGAAAATTGGGAAATGATATGGCAGAAACTGAGCATAGACCAATATCTTAAACCATATACCAAAATAAAGTCAAAATGGGTTCATGATTTAGGAATAAAGGCTGATACTATAAGCAATTTGGGAGAGCAAGGAATAGTTTAACCTGTCAGATTTGTGGGAAAGGGAAGAATTCATGACCCAACAAGAGGTAGAGAACATTACAAAGTGCAAAATGGATAATTTTTATTATGTTAAATTGAAAAGTTTTTCTATAAACAAAGCAAATGCAACCAAGATTAGGAAGAAAGCAGAAAATTGGGAGAAAATCTTTACAACCAGTGTCTCTGATAAAGGCCTCATATCTAAAATACACAGCTAACTGAGCCAAATTTATGGGAATACAAGTCATTCCCCAATTGAGAAATGGTCAAAGGATATGAACAGGCAGTTTTCAGAGGAATAAATTAAAGATATCTATAGACATATGAAAAAATGCCCTAAATCATTATTGATTAGAGAAATGCAAATAAAAACAACTCTCAGGTACCACATCTCTCCTGTCAGATTGGCTAAAATGACAAAACTGGAAAATGATAAATGCTGGAGAGGATGTGGGAAAATTGGAACATTGTCACATTGTTGGTTCAATTGTGAACCGATCCAGCCATTCTGGAGAGCAATTTGGAACTATGCCCAAAGGGCTATAAAAATGAGCACAACTTTCGACCCAGCAATACCATTTCTAGGGTTTTATCCCAAAGAGATCACACAAGTGGGAAATGGACCTCTATGTACAACAATATTTATAGCAGCTCTTTTTTGTGGTGGCAAAGAATTGGAAATCAAGGAGATGCCCATCAATTGGGGAATGACTGGACCAAGTTGTAGTATACTAATGTAATGGAATACTATTGTGCTGTAAGAAATGAGGAGCAGACAGACTTCATTATAACCTGGAATGACATATATGAACTGATGTTGAGGGAGGGGAGCAGAACCAGGAGAACATTATGACAGACACACGATATCTGTAAAGACTAACTTTGATAGACGACTCCTCTCATCAATACAAGGTTCAAAGACAGCTCCAAAAGACTCATGATGGAAAAGGTTGTGCACATCCAGAGAAAGAATTATGGAGTCTGAATGCAGATCGAGGCAAACTTTTTGCTCTCTTTTTTTTCCTTCTTTTTTGGTTTCGTTTCTCCTTTCTCATGATTGGTTCCATTGGTTATAATTCTTCATTACAACTGGATTATTATGTAAATTAGTTCAATGTGAAGGTATATATAGAACCTACACTGGAACTCTTTCTTTAAATATATACATATATATATACACACACATTAAATATATATATATATATATATGTTGATAGATACAGGAACTTCTTCACATCACAGCAAATTGGCATGCTTTCATTCTCATATGATAAACCAAGTATAGTTGGATGACCTAGGACATTATCCAAAATCAGTAATGCTTTATAAAGGATGTTTTAAACAGCTGGGCTAAAATAACTTGAAAACCAGTCTCCAAAAGCAGTTTTAGTGCCCGGTGCTTTCAAGGCCAATAAACAAGCACTGATTTTAATTTAAAATCCCTTTCTTTATTACCACCCCCCAATAAAAATGGGTCCCATCCTTAGACACTTTAAATTCAGAATGAATTTTTTTCTTTGTCAGAAATGTAAGTTGTAGAAGGCATCCTTTTCCACATTAAAAATCTATTGATCATTGTATCCTCCATCTTCAGTTATTTTCTTCAAAACATCAGGATATTCAGCTGCTATATTCTCATCTACGCTGGCCACCTCTCAGGTAATTTTAATATAATGCAGTTGAACTAAATTTTTAAAGCAATGAAACCAAATGACACTTGTGGTAAACATTTTGTCACTTTTTCTTTCCTTTCACTGTCATAAATTAACTTGAAGCTTTTTTTCTCAATAGCCGCTCTGCTCAGAGGAATGCATTTTTGATTGCCATCACTATTACACCTTGAAGTTGTTTGCAAACCACAAAAAAGCTGATGCAACTTTGCCTTTTTTCTTTTATTTTACCTGCATGTTTTATAATACTCTGTACCATAGATTTAAGCATTTCAACATCTCATCCTATCTTAGTTACTGTGACCATAATCATACCATTCAATTACATCAAATTTTTGTTCTAATATAATAACAAGCCCCTTATTTTTGTCCCCATTCAAAGTGTTCTTCCTTTTGTCCATTTTATTAGGGGCTTAAAAAACCAGCTATTGGTAATATGGTATGCAGCAGTGCATCGCATCCACTCATGACAATAGAAAAGAGAGACAGTTAGCTAACTTGCATGTGTCACATTAATTGAATTTTGGCTCATATTAAATGTGATCTGATATTATTTTATAATTTTCACTGAATTGAATTTTGTATTATTTAAACTCTCATTAATTGTGACCTAGCTGAACAGCATAAAAATAAAGTTAATAAGTACAAGTATATACAGAATGTTTATGTGGTAGTTTGAGAGGGAAGGTATTAGCAATTAGGGGCAGTCAGGAAAGACTTCATGGTACCTGAGATGCATCTTAAAGAAAGAGAGGGATTCACTGAGGTAGAGGTAAGGAGGGAGTATATGGAAGGCACAAAGGAGAGCTAGCCAAGGCACAAAGGTGGGAGTTGGAGTGCCATTTGTGAGGAGCAGAGAGACAGTTTAGCGGGCTCACAGTATGGAAGTGTCCAATGAGGCTGGAAAGATGAGGGGAGTCAGATGATATAGGGCTTTAAAGGCTAAATGGAAGGAGTTTATATTTATCTTAGAATAAAGGTGAAACCCCTGGAATTATTTGTGTAGGGAAGTTATATGCATCTGTACTTAAGGAAAATTACTGTGCTGATTTCATAAGCTCTTGTGAGTTCAATTATCATCTCTATGTAGTTGATTCTCAAATCTGTGTATCCAATTCTAATTAGGCTTTCTTCTAAGCTCCAATCCCCTATCTCCAAACGACCTAATTGATATTTCAAATTGGATGTCTCACAGGCGTCTCATACTAAACATTTGCAAATCAGAAGTAATTATCTTTCCCCCAAAACTCTTCCCTCTTCTGAACTTCCCTATTAGTATTGAGAATGTGACCATTTTCCCAGGCTCCCAGATTTGCAGCCTTGGTGTCTTTGACTCTCACATATCCAGTCATTGCCAAATTTTGTTTGTATCTTCACAGCTCCACTTTGGAGACTATTGGTATAGAGAACTCAAGGTAAAGAAATTCTCCTTACTAATTCAGATCAGCAACTGTACAGTCATTCAACAAACACTTATTAAGTGACTACTATGTACAAGTACACTGGAGAAGGAAATGGCAAACAACTTTAGTATCTTTGCCAGGAAAACTTGTTTACAGTATGGTCCACAGGATCACAAGTCAGACAGACTGAATAGCAACAACTAGGTGCCAGGCACTTTTAAGCACTGGGGATGCAAATATAATGAGTGAATCAATCCTTATTCTCAAGGAGCTTACCTTTTAAGGAAGACAAGCATATATGTTCATATACTTGTATATATACCAACTAAATACTAAATTTGATGATAAATACAAGGTCATTTGAGAGGGAGGGCACTAGCAGTTGAGGATGTCAAGAATAACCTCATATAGAAGATGGTGCTTGAGTTAATCTTAAAGAGGATGCTTCTCTGAGGCAGGGGTGAGAGGATACATTCCAGGGTAGTGGAAAGGCACATAGACATGAGATGAGAGGAACAGAGAAAAGAGCAATTTGGCTGGATCAAAGAGTCTAGGTGAGAAAGTAATGTGATGCAACTGTTCTGCAGTTTGTAGACATAGAGCGGTGCCAGGTATGCTGAGAAGTTGTTACTTTCTTGAGATTTTGTCACTATCAAGACAACAAAAAGACCACCTTTGCCCCTCTCTTCAGTTATGATTCAGTCATACATAAATATTTTCACCCTTTGCTTGGATAATGATTCTCTCTCTCTCTCTCTCACACACACACACACACACACACACACTCACACACACACTTTGTTTTACTTTGTTTTGTTTTACGGTCTTACAGTTACGATATACATTATTTCCTGGTTCAACTTATTTCATGCTGTATCAGCTCATGTAAGTTTTCCCAGGTTTCTCTGAAGTCATTTTCATCTTTTCTTATGGTACAGTAATATTCTAATATATTCATACAGCATAGTTTGCTTAGCCATTCCCAAATTGATATGCACCCTCTTTGTTTCCAGTTTTTCATTACAGCAAAAAATGCTATTATAAATAATTTCATGCACATGGGTCATTTCCTTCTTTCTTTGATCTTTTTGGAGTATAAGCCTTGTAGTGGTATGCTGGGTCAAAGGGTTTGAACAGGTTAGTGACTTTTGGGGTATAGTTCTAAATTGTTTTTCAGGATAAAAAATTGTTTGATTCACTGCGCATTAATGTACTTAACCTCCCATAGCCCCTTGAACAATTGCCATTTTCCTTTTGTTGTCATATTTGACAATCTGGTGCCATTCTCTCATTTTAAAGATGATGAAACTAGCCCAGAGAGGTTAGGTGATTTAACCCAGAATAACACACATTATAAAAGTCTGAGCCAAGTTTCAAATCCTTTGCCTGACACCAAATGCATTTCTCTCTCCACTATACTATACTGCCTCATGAATGTATTTAA
The DNA here is from genome assembly GCF_011100635.1 of Trichosurus vulpecula. Lineage (NCBI taxonomy): Eukaryota > Metazoa > Chordata > Mammalia > Diprotodontia > Phalangeridae > Trichosurus > Trichosurus vulpecula. Next base: position 106,030,027 of record NC_050575.1, read on the forward strand.
AGACTTTAAAAACATTTCTTTGAATTGAAATAAATTGAACAAATTTTCAAATTGTGTTAATTTATCCATTTTATCCTTCTAGGCCATTTCCTCAAAACTTAAATATTTATAGTTTATTCAAGAAACTTTCATTGCACACATACCACGTATCTGGCATCATTGTGACACCATTGGTAGCTTATGGTGATTCCACTTTTTTTTGCAGCGTATCCAACATATTTCACCCCGTCCTGTTCTTTATCCAACTAAGGTTTCTTCTTTTCTGTCACATCTGTTTGGTTGTATTTTAAACATGCTTTAAAAACACTGTTGAACTTACTTGGACTTCTTTGGGGGATGAGTTTACTCCAATTATTCTGCCAGCTAAAAGTAGTGTCAGTCTAATGTGTAAATGTTTAATATGATTGTACATGTATAGCCTATATCAGATTGCTTGCCGTCTTGGGGAGGAGAGAAGGGAGGGCAGGAGGGAGAAAAAATTTGGAACTCAAAATCTTATAAAAGTGAATGATGAAAACTAAAAAAAAAAAAAGTCAGTTTATTATTGCTAATTTGGTGGCTGGCTCTAAGCATGTCTTTGAAGCAGTTGCTACCTTCAGTACTATCATACTATCTGTCCTCTGTGTGTCTTTACTAGGAGCTAGGTCCCACATTTACCTAAGTCCCAGTCTATGAATCATTGCTAGAAAACAACTTGACTAGTACCACATTCCTGTACCTACTCTGGGTGACAGCCAACTCATCTGATAAACTAATGCTCATTATTGGGGCTTAATAAGTTACTGTTCCTAGGTAACATTTTCACAATAGTTTTTTTTAACCCAATTGTGGGAATTTTAGGGACTTGAACTGGTAGGGAGGAGCTATTTGGAAATAAGTGATCTTTCATGACATCTAACTGGTTTCTTGCTACCTATGCATAAATACTGCAGGTCTGTGTTAAAAGTATTATAAATCTGTCTGCCACTGTTTAGCTTACTGTAAGCTTTTCAGGTCTGCTTTAAAGGTAGGCATTTTGTATTTTTATTCTCTTTGCTAAATGATACCTTAATTCTTCACATGTCTAGCAGTTTAAAAACAGATCGACTGTCACTTTTGTGGGGCTGTTCTTCCCAGCATATTATTTTGGTCAGAATAGCTGTTTTTGATGAAAGAGTTAGATTGACAGATAATAGAATGAAAGTTTTTATTAAATTCTGGTTTACCTGTAAGTTTTAAATTTTATGAAATTATCAAGGACTGCTAAATTTATATCATGAAGGTTTTAAACCTGCCTTTAAAAAAAATCAGTCTATAAACATATCCCCTGTCTGCTTGAGACTGAGAAATTCAACAAACTTTTATTAAATACCTATTATGTTCCAGGTAGTTGTGCCACTGGGAGAACCAAAGGGAAAAAAATAATACTGTCTCTGCCCTCATAGAGGAATCTTAGTTTTCAACAATAAAGGTGACCACTTTTTTGAGGAGTACAGGGATCCCCGGACTTTGAAAGTCATAAGTTGCTTCTTAACTTATTCTACTATAATGGCTTTGCGCAAATACTTTCAGGTCAAAATTACATACTGTTTCTTCCCACCCATTTCCTTTACTGGCTGTGACACACAGGAATTACACCCATTGCTTGACTAACCTTACTGACCTTTTGTTACTTGGCTATAAATTGACTTGGGTCTCTTGCAAAAACAGTCAGAGGGGAAAATCTTTGTTAAAACACAGCCAATTCCTGCTCCACTAAAGAACAGTTTGTTCCCTTGAAGAAATGAACCAGTTCAGTGAACAGAAAAACATTGCCACAAATTGGCATATTCAATAGCTAAAAGAGAGATTATCCATAATGGTGCTATGGAAGAAGGCATTTTTTAAACTGAGGCTTTGCCTCAGTTTGGGCCTGGGTGGGAGCAGGGTGGACAGAAAAATATGGAAATAGAGATAGTTTTAAGTTACATGTTGAACATAGTGCTTGAGTTTTAGGAGTATGCATTTGACTCCTTACAATTCCATAGTAATTATCTAGAAAGTAGGACTCGTTCTGAACTCTGGCAGTGACCATTTTCTAAATGGATAAATTTTATAAAAAACTGTCAATAGAGGAAGTAATGGAATCCAGAATACTGAACAAAGTGAAAGTTAAGGACATAAGGACATAAAGAACTTTTATAGACAAACAGGTTAAAAGGATATTTTGACAAAAAAAAGTAAGTTGTAGAGAGCAGGCTAGTAAGATGGAATTATGGTAATATATATTACATGTAATATGTTACATATGTATTCTACATTGCTCAGTTGTCATGAAATAATTTGTGGAGGGTCTTTTTCTAATATGTGTATTCTGTCCTATCAAAAAGATATCATGTTTTTTGATACAATGCTTTAAATGGGATTTCTCATTCTTGAACATTGTGGTATAGAAGAGAGCAAAGGATTTTGAGTCAGTGATGTGGGTTCAAGCCCAGCTCTGCTGCTTGCTAGCTCTGTGACATTGGTAAATCACACACATTCCCTGGACTTCAATATCCTTATGTATAAAGTAAAGGGGTTGGACTAAGTAATTTGTGAATTCTCATATAGTTCTTAATCTCTTATCTCCTACGAATCACCCAGTATTAAGGTGAATCACAAAATATATATTATTCCTGATATTTATCTTTAGGACAGTATTAACAATAGGCCTTTGCATTAATAAACATTTAACTCAGTGAATGCAGCATGGAATAGTGTGGAAAGAGCACTAGTGGTGTATATTAGAGGTAAGACCTGAATTCGGGTCTGATTTCAAAACCAGCCCTCTATCCATTACACCAACCAGCCTTAATAGACATGCTAAAAAGGGGGAGGGGTGCAGGATGAGGGGGGAGGATCATCAACAAAACATTTTTAAATGCATAGAAGAAAATAAAAATAGAGGAAATAGTACAATTGTGTTACTATCTTATTAAATTAGTAGATACACATATATTTTAAAAACAGTATATGACAGTTTATAATTTTATGTAATCCCCTTTCTTGTTATCTTTGTATATTGAAACATTTATTTTTGTTGATGACTAAGTTCATTTTTTAAAAAGAGTACTTACTATAGAATTTGAGGACCTGAGTTCAAATCCTGCTTCTGCTATTTATCACCTTTGTGACCTTTAGGAGTATGCATTTGACTCCTTACAATTCCATAGTAATTATCTAGAAAGTAGGACTCGTTCTGAACTCTGGCAGTGACCGTTTTCTAAATGGATAAATTTTATAAAAAACTGTCAATAGAGGAAGTAATGGAATCCAGAATACTGAACAAAGTGAAAGTCAAAAACTGCTACTGGGCCTCAATTTCCTCCTCTTTAAAATGAAGAAATTGGACTAGATGGGTTTTGAGGCCCCTTCTGAGCTATAGATCTGCACCCTTCCTTATGGTATGGCCCCTTCTCTCTGTATTTCATCATCCATCATGACCTTCAGATAGACTATCCTATAGAACCTCACTAATTTGGAGCAATGAAGATTGACCTGCCTGAATTTGCAGTTTGCGATGACATTAGTTGTGTAACTGTCAACCAGTCTATCTCTCTGAGCCTCAGCTTTCTTACCTCTAAAATGGGGATCTAATTCAACAAATGTTTTATTGAGGACCTGATACGTGCTGGGCACTATGCTTGGCATTGTAGCCACAGACACATTATGACAAAGTCAGTGCTTTCAAAGACTTTAGAGTTTTTATTTGCCTTCGGGGTTTGGGCATATATTGAACTGAGTACAGTGACAAGTACACAAATAACTTTAGTGTAAGAAGCAGTAATGTAAGTGGAAAAGAAGAGGACCAGCAAAAGTTCAGTGAGGAATTTGAGGAAGGAGATATGAAAACATTTTTATGACCTACCTCTCAGGCTTTTTTTTTTTAGGAATAAATGATATAACAAGTAAAAAGTCATTGAAACTGAAAAGGGCTATGTAATTAAAAGCTCTTATTGTATTTGGCTAACAAAGTTCATTAATTCAAAGTTCATTTGAATTTGTAAAAGACTTGTTTTAATAAATCGATAACTTATTGTAATCAGTGTAAAAGTTGTTTGTAAATGATGTCTTCTAAAAGCCTTGAAAATAATTTGTGGTAGCTATTTTTAATGGTACAAGTTAAGAGTATAAGCAATATATGAAGGAAAGGTTTTAAGTGTAAAGAAAGCTTCAGCTGAGCTTTCCCTCCAAATTAACAAAAAGTTGTAATTAAGTGAAGCATGAATGATACTAACTCTACCTAGCAAATCAGAAACTTAATGTGAACGTAAAGTTCTACTGAGTTTTAAAGAAAGCCCACCAGTTCCACCAATATCACACTACTATAGTGAATGTGTCAGTGCCTCCTCTTGCTAAATAGTGTTTATTTTCAGAAAATAAAAGTGCCGTCTTCCCTCTTTCCTTTCCTCCCTTTTTAAGCAAGCCTTTCCTGAGTAACCTATTTAATGTTCAAGACCCTGTGGGGTTGACAAACAATAAACCACAGTTCCTGTCCACAGGTTTCTCACATAGTAATAACATAGTTGAGTCCAAGGTCAGCCTTGTATGCTGTATGGTATGATTTGGAAGGACTCCCTGGATAGGCTTCAAAATACTCCATTGCTGATATGGAAATACATCAAGTTCTCTCATTCTGCTATTAGCAGTTCATTCCTTTGAACTGAAGCATTATATCTCCTGGAGTCCTCTGTTAAAAGAGCAAACAGCTTTAGAGGACTCATACTTAAAGCCATACTGAAAAGAGAATTAGTTTTCCACACACCAAGTCACCTAGCAAAGCCCTAAGAGGAAAGGGACACAAGATGGGTAAGTTTTGATGGGAGAGAGAAGGGACAAATACAGGTGCTGGAGTGTGAGTCCCTGGGCAATAAGGGAGTACTAGTCCCCTTTGATTGCCAGCAGATGGGGAAAGGAAAGGGCTATAAAAGGAGAGAGAGGAAGAGTATCCCCAAACCCTTTAAAACTTTCCCGTGTCAAAATTTGTCTTTCAATATGCTTTTCTTAGGATGAATTAACCATTGATTAGTTACAGAATTTTATATCTTTGATTTCTAGCATTGAGGGACCATGGCTCACTGACACATGTTACTAGCCAGTTCTTAGTTTCCATTTCACATTTCTTCCTTCCTTTGTCTTTTAGTCAAAGTGAAACTAAAAATATTGAAAGTTTAAACCTACATCATCATATGTATTTTACATAGAAAGCAAAGTTGAAGCAGTTAGAAGGAGTTTAAGGAAATGAAGATAAACATCTTGTTAGAATCAGGATACATATATCTAGACTTTCAGAATTACACCATTGGCCATGCTCCCACAATGTTATATAAAGCATAATAGGGTAACAATCACCTTGACTTTCTTAAGTGATTCTGAAAGTAGAGCATATCTAGGTTTGTAAACTATCTGTTGGCTATTTACTTTTATGGAACTGAAACCTTTCAAGGGCTTACTTAGCTCAGGGCTAATTAACATAGTGATCAGGGTGTGGTGTTAAGGCCAGGATTACAAGTGGGATTGCATTTGAGGGCACAGTTAGCCAAAATTCTATTTTATTCCTCTCATTGTACCTCTAATCCCAGCTAACCACTTGGAAAGTTTATGCTCTGCTGGAAAGGAAATCTAAGAAGGCTGTATGGATGGCTTAGTACTGGATACAATTTTTCATGAGGCTGCAAGTGTTGGTGGATAGAAAAGCAAGCCATGGAATCAGGAATACCTGGGTTCAAGTCCTGCCTCTTATTATGGGCAAGTTACTTTACCCCTCAGTGGGGATTCTCCATATATAAAATCACTGGTCTGGATGAAATAAAGACAAGGCTTTCAAGCTATTAGAATAATGTGGTGACTAGACCTATTGCTGTAAGGGTCCCAGGCAAGGAAGTTCCTTCTCCCAACGGAGCTCAGCACTTTTTCTGTCATTCTGTCATTTGTAGACATAGAAAATGGCCTAGACTAGAGGAGTGAGAGGTTGAGTGACATGCCCAGGGTCACACAGCCAGTATGTCAGTGATTGGATTGGACCCAGGTCTCCTTTCTTCTAGACTGACTTTCCACAGAGCCACACTACCTCCCAAACTGTAAGATCATGAAAATGCACATCATTGCATAGTAAGCATATGATTTGTAAAATAGTGTTTGGTCCTAAGGAACATCATTACTGACTAAAAGCATTAAGTAAAATTTAATTAAGGAGTTAGAATTTGAGTTGGACTTTAAAGGATGAATACAAATTCAACAGAGGAGGAATAGAATATTCTAGCCACAGACAAGAATCTAGAGGTGTGGAGAATACAAGATGTGGTTGAGAGAAAAGTGGAATCCAGTTTTGCTGAAACATAAGGTTCATGGAAGGGAGTAAGATGAAGTAAGACTGGAAAAGGTAAGTGCCAAGTTTTAGATGACCTTGATTGTCAAGAGGTTAGAACTTTAACTTCACTGCGGGGGGGAGTGGGGGGGGGTGGTCACTGAAGATGTTTTAGTAAAGTAGTAAGAGTAACAGTATGTGTGTATTAAAAAGTTAGTCTGGCAGCAACATGAAGGAAAGATTGGAGAGTAGATGGGGTAGGGGAGAAGAAAACTAACATTGTAATATTTCATGAGGAACTGTGTAAAGTGGCAGCAGTGGGAATAGAGAAGAAGGGATGAATTTAATAGAGATTACAAAGGTGCAATTAACAGGAGGATTTCTTCTGTAAAATAAGAGATCCTAATGAAGAACCCAGAGTAGGGAAAATAAAGCATACCCAGAATGGCAGGCGACTATTCAGACAGAATATTACATACATTGGTTATAATACGATCCAATATGACACAGAGATGTGGTTTCTGTATTGGATATATTTCCTTTGTTTTCCTTTGTCACAAAGGAGAGTTCACTGAAGGGTTGGAGTGGTAAATGAGTGATGAGTTTATTTGAGTTCAAGTCACTTGATACACAGTTGAGAGGCAGCATAGCATAGCAGAAATCCCAGGACTTACTCATGACACCTGTGTCATGAATGACTGGTGTAAAGACAAAACATATTAATAAAACATTTGTAAATGAATAAAACAAAGTAGTTGCACTAGTTGATACATAAAGATCCTTTTCAGCTCAAAGTGTTTATGATTCTGAGGAGTGAAGAAGAGGAAAGAATCAAAGATAACGAACCCAGAGGTTTTGAATGTGAAAAATAGGAGAAACAGAGACAAAAGTAGAGAAGTCCTAAGTGCAGGCAAGGAGAAGTTTAGTTTAGACAATGTTGAGTTTGAAATACCAACAGAATATCCTGGTAGAGCTGTCTTATAGACATTTGTAGCTAAGGGATAGGAGATAAATTTTAGCCATCTCCGTAGTAGTGGTAGTAAGATCCATGGGAGTGAATGAGATTTCCAAGAGATAGTGTAGAAAATAAAGAGATCCTAGGATAGACCTTTGAGGAACATAGAATCATAAATCTAGACTTGAAAGGGACCCCAAAAGCCATCAAGTCCAGCCTTCTCATTTTGCAAATGAGTAAACTGAGGCCCAGGCAGTTGAGTTTACTCACCAAGGTTACAGAAGTAGTAAGTGGCAGGAGCAGGATCAACATTCAGGGACCCAGAAGAGGGTGGGGGGCCAACAAGGAAAACAAGAAATGATCAGGGAGGTATAGGAGGAAAATCAAGAGACTATTGTGTCTCTGAATCTGTAAGAAACAGGTAGTCAACAGCTTTAAATATTGGAGTGAAATTAAGGATGATAAACACTGAGGGGAAAAAGGTATTGGATTTAGTGATGAAAGTCGTTGGTTGTCTTAGAGAGGGCTATTTCCTTAGACTATTTGGGGAGGAGGTAGCAAAACAAAACAGTAAGATGTTTAAGAAAGGTTAGATAGTAAGAGGCATTGAGTATATATAACTTTTAAAAGAAGTTTAGCAATGAATGAATAGAAAAAAGCTGGGATGGTGGGTGGATGGGGTAGAAAGGTTAAGGAATAGCTTTTTTTAACTTAGAACCTGGGAGACCCAAATATGTTTATATGAGAAGGGGAACTTGTATTGATAATATGAAGTCCAGAAGTGGGGAACCTGTGGCCTTCTAGGCCCTTGGGTACGGCCTTTTGACTGAATCCAAGTTTTACAGAGTAAATCTTTTTATTAAGGGGATTTGTTCTGTGAAGTTTGGATTCAGTCAAAAGGCTGCACTTGAGGACCACATGTGGCCTCGAGGCAACAGGTTCCCCAGCCCAGACTGAATAAAGTTGTTGTTTTTTATTAAATAGGAACTGTTTTTAAACACATGAGAAGCCTCCAATTATATTTAAAATTGATGATTTACTATATCATTCTTTGTATGCTAAAATAGGTTCTCTTATCACTCTAAGACAATTTTGTTAATTAGCATATATACTTGAAAGTAATAAAGACCACATTCTAGAAGGTCCCCTCCAACTCTAAACTCCTTTGATTGTCTCAAATACTCAAGAATTCAAAAAGAATCTGTGATCTTGTTGGTATGAGTATGTACCACAATCTGTCACAGTGCAGATTGAAACCCATCTATATCCATTCTGTGCAAATCTTAACCACGTAGTAATCAAATGATTTCAGATACCTAGTGAAAGAAATTTCCTATGTCCTCCAATCCTGGATACACATGGTTGTAAGCTGAATGTTAGCTAAATAAACACATCTACTCCTACTGCTCTCCTGAGGAAGAATCAGTTCTATTTTTATCTTAAATTGTCTTTTTTTCTATATTGTGTTTTAACTTATAAGACCCTACAAATTCTATTTTAAGTAGATAGGTATATCAAACAATAGTATAAAATGGTTATATTTAGGTTTGCCTTAATTTTTCTCTTTTTTTGCCTTAATTTTTTCAGGCCTTAGATATAACCTTTGTATCAAAAACTTTGATTTTGTAAATGTATAGTGGTAATTCATACTTTATATGATGTTTTTTAAGGTGTACAAAGCACCTCACAACACCTCTGGCAAGTAGATTGTGTAAGTATTAGTATTATTCCAATTTTACAGATGAGGAAACTGAAACTCTGTAGGTAAGGTGATTTACCCGAGGTTACACAGTTAGTAAATGTCAGAAGCAGGCCTCATGACTTTAAATCCGAGCTCTGTCTGCTATGCTGGGCTGCCTCTTAATTTTGTTAGTGAATTGAACTGACATGAACTCACCAGCATATGTCTCTGTTTACATTGTCTTTATCATTTGTTAGCATTCATATAAAGCTTTCTCTCATTGGACTTTATGCATTTCTTAGACCTAGAAGACATCTTTCATAATGTACTTATTGGTATAGAACAAAGACATTATACGTAGTATGTTACAAACATTCCTTTATAAAGTTTTAAGGGCCAATTTCTTAGTATTACTTGTTGGCATTTGTTAGCCCAGGAATCATGTTGAATGGGGTTGCTTGAAAGTATCATTTGTTTTTTATTAGTAACAAAAAATAAAAGAGTAAAAGGAGAATACCTTAAAACCCTGGGACATTTATTTACAATGCTGTTAAGTGTTTTGTTAAAATTGCAATCCAAAGTAAAGGAGACTTTTTGCCATAGTCTAAAAGTTTTATTCTACCAGTGACTTATTTTTATATTTACTTTGTTATTTCCAGCCCATTACAATGCATGCTTATATCTTCTTTAACAAAAAAATTAACTGGCAATCTAAACTAAACCACTGGAAAAAATGAAGAGAAAGATGTGAATATTTGTCAGGTTTTTTAAACTATATTTCATTGATGTCTTCTGTCTTTACATAAATCATTTCCCATTCACCCTGTCCAGACTGAACTCTCACTTGTGACAAAGAAAAACATTAAGAGAAAATATCCAGTATAAACTTTGTCTGATAATGTATGTCTGTGTATACACACACATGCACAGGCACTGTCCTAGTAGATTTTCACGTCTCTGCTGGGAGAGAGAAAAGCTGTTTTCATTATCTCTTCTCTAGGACCTTTATTGGTTTTTCCAGCATCAGAGTTCATCTCCCTTTAAGTGATCTTTAAATTTCCATTGTTGTAGTCATCATCTTTTATCGTCTTGCTTCTTATACCTCATCCTTCACTCTGTCTTTTTGTTCTGTGCCTTTGTATAATATAGGCTGTTACTCATACCTGGAATGCCTCTTACCTCTACCTTTTAGAATCTCTTGTTTCCTTCAAAGCTCAGTTCAAGTGTGACCTTCTACACGAATTTTTTCCTGATTTCCCTGGCTATTACTGTCTTCCTCCTAACATTGTCTTGTATCTGTTTATGTCTTTCTCTATATGTCCACTCTCATCTTCTCCAGTAGCTTGCATCTAATCCCATCTCTCTTAAATCTCTGACTTCTTTCTTTCCACTGGTTCCTTTTCTACTGCCTACTGTCTTATCTCCCCCCTCAGTTGAGAACAGGAATAAGACCTTCCTCTGACTACCCATGCCTTCCATTTCCTGTTCCCCAAAGGGCAGGACAACTTAGATCTGCCACAGTACTTCCCCCTGTGCAAGAGATTTCCACCTCTGCTGCCACAGCCTGATCTCCAGCCTCAGGTGAGAAGAATGAAACTTTCCTCTGACCTTATCAGGCCTTCCATCTCTTCTTGCATATGTTCCCTCATGGAAGGCTGCTAAGGGCCACAGACTTCCATCTGTGCTAGCACAAGGTATCTTCTAACTTCTGCTACCTACCCGATCTCCCACTGGAGATTTGGAGACCCTCTGGTAGGAATAGGAGCAACCTTCCCTTTGACCTCAGGTTTTCTATCTCCTGATGCATCTGTCCTTTGTGGGAAGAGAAAAGTCAGTGGAGAGCAGACCACATATCTCCTGTGATTCAGGTTTACTTCCATCTCCTGCCTAATCTTCAACTTTTGAAGGGAAGAATAGTAGTAAAACAGGACTTCTCATTTGACCATCTGACCATGCCTTCCATCTTCTGTGCTCATCTGTGACCTGATTTCCAACCTCCTCTGGAGAGATCAGTGGTACCTTCTACCCAGTGATGAACATTTTAACACGTAGTCTTATCCTACACATCCCATCTGAACCTCTATAGGTCATGATGCAAATCCAATTCCCCATCCCTCAACTACAGATTTCCTTATTCCCATCCCCCAATCCTCTTACCCTGAAGTCCCAACCAGATGACACCCACTTCTCTACTATGCCCATTGAAATACCTATTCCAAAGGCAACAAACTTCCTTCCATCCTAAATCTTTTCCTCTTCCACGTCTTCCATCTCCTAGCAATCACTGAAACCTGGCTCCCCTCTGATGACACAACATCTCTGGGCTATTCCTTCCGGTATTGGTTGCACTTTCATTCATTCCCCTTAGCTCATTGGTGGAGTCAGGGAAATTGGAATATCCTTTGTTTCCCATCACCACTTCCAGATTCTCCTCCTATTTCTATCACTAATTTCAGATATCTACCATCCAATCAACATCCTGATAGCTGTTGTCTACCAGTCTCTAGGATACTCCCTACCTCAAAGTTCAGTACATGTCTTACAGTTTTTCTTTCCTCACCAACTCCTGCTCTCACACTAAGAGACTTCAAACTATATATTAGTTCTTCCTCAAAAATCCTAACGACTCAGATCCTCAGCCTATTCACTTCCCATGACCTGTTCCTCCAACCTATGCAGCCATGCACAAAGATGGTCATACCCCTGATCTTGCCATTACTCAAAAATACATCACCTCCATGTTCAAGAATTCTAAAATCCCCTTATCTGATCATAATCTATTGGCTTTCCACCTCTCCCTCTGCCTTCCTTTACCAAATCCTCTTCTTCACTCACATCATAACCTCTAACCCCTCAGTTTTCTCCCAAGTCATCATACCTGTACTAGCTTTCTGTCTCCCCTCATTTCCCTATTATGACCCCTTGGTGAGCCAGTTGAACTCTATATTGTTTTCTTCTCTTGAGTCCCTTATCATATCACCAATTGCACCCTGCCGAACCTTAGCCTTCAATCACTCCTACTATCCACAGCCTTTGTTTCCATACACATGCTGCTGAATAAAGATAGAGAAAATCATGCAACCATTCCTCTTGGGTCTGCTACACATTTCTGTTACGTAACTTCAACTAGGCCCTCACTGCCACTAGGCACTCCTATACTTCCCTTTATTAACTCACTATCTCACTCTCCACAGTAGCTTTTCTAAACCTTTTTATCCCTCCTCAAATCTCCCATGGCTCACACTCCCCCCACCCTCTCAGCATAGAACCTTGACTCACATTTTTCAGAAAAAATTAAGGTCATTTACCATGAGATCCCTCTTCTCTCCCCTTTTTCATCTCATGTAACTCAGATGCCTTCTGCCCCTATCTCTTTCTTTATCCTTGTCTCACATAAATAGGTGGCCTTACTCCTTACCAAGACCTACCCTTCCACCTGTACAAGTGATCCCATTCCATTTGGATTTCTCCAATAGACTGCCCCCTCTGTCATTCTTACTCTATCACTTATCTTCAATCTCTCCATACTTACTGGATCCTTCCCCACTGCCTACAAACATGCCCATGTCTCCCTCATCCTCAAAAAAACCCTTTCTTGATCCTTCCATCCCCACTAACCATGATCCTATAGTTCTTCTGCCCTTTGTAGCCAAACTCCTTGAATAGACTATCTATGTTAGGCGCCTACACTTTCTCTTCTCTCATTCACTTCTTAACCCCTTGCAATCTGACTTTGAACTTCATCTTCTCAGTCTTCCTTGCCGAATCCTTATCCAGATCATACCCTCTAACTATAGGTGTCCCCACAGGCCTTCTTCTCTCTATTCATTTAGTGATCTCATTACCTCTCATGGATTTAATTACCATTTCCATGCTGATTATTCTCAAATCTACCTATCCTGCCATAACTTCTCTATTGACCTCCAGTGTCACGACATGTCTAAAACTGAACTCATCATCTCTCACCTTAAAACTTCGCCCCTCCAACATCTCTTTGACCGTCAAGGACACCACCATCTGCCCAGTCTCCTTCAGGTTTGCAACCTTGGTGTCATCTTTGATAGTGCTCTCTCTCTCTCTCTCTCTCTCTCTCTCTCACACACACACACACACACACACACACACACACACACACACGCACGCACACGCACATGCACTATCTAATCTGTTGCCAGGACTTGCCTATTTCACCTTCTCTCAATTTCATCTCTCAAATCCACCTCTTTTTGTCCTCTGATATTGCTGCTACCCTGGTAGAGGCCTTTATCAACTCAGGCTTGCACTATTGCAATAGCCTGTTAATGGGTTTGTTTGCCTCAAATCTCTCCCAACTCCAAATTATCTTCTATTTAGCCCCCAAGTGATTTTTTAAAGCACAGTTCTGACCATGTTATCCCACCATTCCATTACCACCACCACCTTATAAACTCCATCTGCTTCCTATCACCTCCAGGATTAAATACAAAATCCTCTGTTTGGTATTCAAAGCCTTTCATAAGGGAGTGGAGCCAAGAGGATGGATTAGAGACCCAGCTAAACTCTCTCAACATTCCTTCCCAAACAACATTAAAATAATGCCTCAAATCAAATTTTGGAGCAGAAGAGCTAAAAGGTCAGGGCAAGACATTTTTCCAGCCTAAGAAAACTTGGGAGGTCTGTAACATGGGAGTGGAAGCCTGTCTGGAGCACACACACACACACACACACACACACACTGAGACAGCAGCCCCAACAGCAACAGCAGCTTTGGGAGCTCTCAAAGAGTAAGGGAACAGCTAGTCAGAAAGAAATTATGGGGGACCCATATTTGGCATTGGGTACAGCTGACACTGATTGGCAAATCTGTTGCTTAATACACAGTTCTGAGTTGCAGTTCCAGGGCAGACAGAAGTGATTGTGTTTGGTCACAAGGGAGCAGGGGCTCTGGTCACAGTTCCAGAGCCAAGAGGAGCACTAGTGCTTGTGGCTTCAGGAGAGCAGGGGCCCTTTCTGTGTAAAGACCAGAACATAGACCAGGAGATCAGTGACCACACCTCTCCAAGAATCATACTACTTTGGAACCACAGAAAACTTGGAGACCCCCAGAACTAGCTTTGAAAACAGCAGCACAAAAAAAGCCTGAAGCTTGCAACAGTGCCTCTTACCCCCAAGTGAGAAGAGCCCAACTTTATATAAAGTTCAAAGCGAAGAAACAGGCTAGAAAAATGATCAAACAATAAAAAGAGAACTTGACAACAAAAAGCTATTATGGTGGCAGGGAAGACCAAGATACAAAATCAGAAAAAGACAGTAACATGAAAACACAATCAAAGGCTCAAAGAAAAAATGCTAATTGGACACAAGCCCAATAAGAATTCCTGGAAGAATTAAAGAAAGTTATAAGAGTGATAGAGGAAAACTTGGGGAAAGAAATGAGAGTGATACAAAAAAAATTATGAAAAGAGAAATAGCAGCTTGGTTAAAAATAAAAGTACAAAAAAATTGAAGAAAATAACATCTGAAAAAACAGAATTGACCTAATGGTAAAAGAGGCACAAAAATTCACTGAAGAAAATAATTGCTTGAAAAGCAGAATAAACCAAATAGAAAAAGATGTACAAAGGCTCACTGAAGAAAATCGTTCCTTAAAAATTAGAATTGGAAAGTAGAAGCTAATGACTCCAAGAAACATCAAGAAACAATAAAATTAAAAGAACTAAAAATAGGAAAAAATGTGAAATATCTCATTGAAAAAAATGCTGACCTGGAAAATAGATCAAGGAGAGATAGTTTAAAAATTATTGGACTACCAGAAAGCCATCATCAGAAAAAAAGAGCCTACACATCAGGAAAACTGCCCCAATATCTTAGATCCAAGAGGGTAAAATAGAAATTGAATCCACCAGTTACCTCCTGAAAAAATATCCTAAAATGAAAACTCTCAGGAGTATTATAACCAAATTTCAGAGCTCCCAGGTCAAGGAGAAAATATTGCAAGCAGGCAGAAAGAAGCAATTTAAATATTATGGAGCCACAGTTAAGATCACATAAAATTACTTTCACATTCAAGGAGCAGAGGGCTTGGAATATGATATTCTGGAAGACAGAAGAGCTAGGAAAAAGAAAAACCTATCCAGCAAAACTGAGTACCATCATTCTTAGGGGAAATGAGTATTTAACGAAATAGAGGACCTTCAAGCATGCCTAATGAAAAGACCAGAGCTGAATAGAAAATTTGACACTTAAACACAAGACTCAATAGAAGGATAAAAAGGTAAACACGAGTGAGAAATCATAAGAGAATCAATAAATTATCTAAGTTCCTACATGGGAAGATGATATTTGTAACTTCTAAGAACTTTATCATTATTAGGGTACTTAAAAGGAATTTACATGGACAGATGGCATAAGTGTGAGTTGATTATGTTGGAATGGAAAGGCTGGAAAATTGTTTTACCCCATAGTTTTGTTGGTTCCACCAATTTAGAATTCCTTTTGAGTTATTATTTTATAGTTTTTTGGAGGTGAATTTGGGAGAGTTCAGGTGAGTTTCTGCCTTACTCCGCCATCTTGGTTCTGCCCCTCCCTTTTATTTTTTTTCCGATGTTAACTTTTTCTTTCTTTTAGGCTTAAATACTAACACTTAAATACACAACAGAGAAAAGAAAAAGAAACATTATAAACTTAAATACACAATAAGAAAAAAACATGTCATGTGCACAGTAGAACATGAAAGGATTCAAAATATATAGCAATAAATTTCCATCTCAAGAAAGCCTATATCATAAATACTACACATTGTGTTGAGAGCTGTCCATCCTTTTTTGCTTCCTTGTAAGTTTTCTTTTGTTCTCTGCTGTGTACTTTTTACTTTATTCTAACCATATCCCCCCACAGAAGGCTACAGTTAAGCATGGATATATTTATATAGAGATAGAGATATATACATCCAAATATTTATACATACATACATACATATGTGGACATATACTTTCCCTAACAAATTCTCCTGATTTTTGCTTTTATGTTTCTGCATATCTCTTACTTCCTATCCCTCCTGACTCTTCTACTTTATTCCTATCTGCTACCTTGCCCTCCTGTTACTTAACCTACCCCCTCCAAGGATCCCTCCCTTATCCTCACATTCCCATTAATCTAAACACCCTTCTATATCCCCCTTTAATCTATTTCCTCACCCTCCTTCTAGAGATCTCTCCTTTATCCTCTCCTCTCTCCTTATCCTCTTAATATTTCACTTCTTTTCAAATTTAGAAGATTTTTATACTCTTCTAGATATATCTGTATCTATATGTATTATTCCCTCTCCAACTCATTCTAGATGAAAGTCAGTTTCCAGAACTAACAGCCCTTCTCCCCCATCTAATTCCTCTGTGTTGGTTCTTTCTCTTGTACCTCATTTATATAGGATAATTACTCTTTTTAGATGTTTCTAAACTTCTTTAAATCATATCATACTCAGGTCTACCCCAATCTTTCTTACAGACTACCCAATTACTAATAACAATTCTAGACATACATTTTACATACATAAAAGGTAAGCTATCTGTCCTTATTGAGTCCCTTGTAATTAGTCTTTGGTACGTACCTTATATTTCTCTTGGCTCTTGTATGTCAAATCTTCTATTAAGTTCAGGTTCTTGTTTTTTTTTTTTTAACTAAGTCCTGAAAGTCTGACAGTTCATGAAATGTACATTTTTTTCATTCAGGATTATGCTTAGTTTTGCTGGGTATGATATTTTCAGCCAGAACCCAGTTCTTTTGCTCTTCAATATATAGTGTTCCAAGACTTGTAGTCTTTTAGTGTCACCACTGCTGGGTCTTGTGTGATTCTAATTGTGGCACTTGTTTTTCTTGGATTGTTCTTTTTTTTTTTTTTAAGTTTTTCCTCAGTCTCTCTCATTTGATTTTTAAAGTCTTTTCAGTTTTTCTATGAATTCTTTTTGGACAAGTGACCATTTAGCATTACTCTTTGGGGTAGAAGAGGGTTTCTTTGCTTCAGAATTCTCTGAAGATGAACCCTGGTCTTCTCTATTGCCATAGTATTTCTTTATGGCTGTATTTCTTTCTCTTTGCCTGTTCATTTTTTTTTAATTTGTAGCAGCTTAGTTTTTGTAATCACCTGTGGCCCTGGGGTATGAGAGATGGTGCCTCTGGCCTCAGATCCTCCTTCAGTTCTTGTCTACAGCCTCAAGCTGAAACCAAGACCTCCAGCCACTTGTAAATGCCCACAGCTAGCCGTGTCCCCTTCCTCATTGCTTCTGCACTCACTGGGCGTGTGCTGGTTCCTTCTCACCCTCAGGTCCAGTCTCACCGCATAGCTGGGTCTGGTAGTCCTTATTCCCCTGCTCAGGATCCCAACTCCCCTCACTGGAGGGGTGGAAGAGTAAAAGTTCCCGTGGCTGGGGCTGAGGCAGCTTCTCAATCCAGCTAACTGCAGAGCTTTTGGTTTGCTGTTTAAGTGGACTTAGCCTAGAGGTGTTTACTCTTCACGGGGGCCAAACCTCATCCTGGGATTTTTCTCAGATCTTCTCTGATTGTCCCAGGAGGATCCCTGTTCTGCCCCTACTCTTATTTATTTTTACCCACTCTATGGTCTCCCTGAGGCACTATTTTATCTCTTTTGTGGGGAGAAATCTCAAGCGCTTGGAATTTTCTGACCTACTTTGCCATCTTGACAGAATTCTCTCTCCTCTTTTATTTTTTTAATGGAATATTTCAAAACATTAAAAAAAATTTTAACTTAGATTTAGTATATTTTTATAAAGATCTCCTCATTATCTCTAGCTTAGACCTTTCTCTCAAGTTGTAGTTGTTAACCTCTGACTGCTTCTTAGACTTATGTGAATATGAATTGGGTATGGACCAGATTTTCATTTCCTACACACAAAAGGCCCATAAGCACACACTGACAGAAAGACTTGAGATAACAAACTGCAGTACAAACTACTGTTATATTCTCCTAGGAGCTCAAGACTTCAAACCATAAAAACATGAAACATTTAGTGTGACTGTCAGATAGACATTTCACATTTTTTCTTGGCTTTGCATGCAAAAAACTTCTAGTCTGTATCCCTTGGAAATCAAGGGCAGGACCTAAGACCATCCTTCTGTTAGTGGTCATCCTTGCCAATACACAAACTCCTCCTGTCATTAGTCAGCTGGCAACCAGTGGATCTTGACTCTTCAACCTTTCAAACTCATAAGGCTGCCTTGAAAACTGAACGTGTTTATCTCAAGATTGCCATTTTGTTGCAGCATGTGAAGAAGAGAGGGGTAGACAGATGATAGAAGTAATCCAAGGCTGGGGTTTGGGAAGGGATGAATAGTGATAAGGCAAGTGGCTTCTAGAGTAAAGGACAGAGTTGAATTTAATTGGTTAACTCTAGAGGAGGGGAAAGTGAAGTCAAGGCAAGGGTCATGACCTGAAAAAGTACTGAGGAATGGAGGGATCAGAAACAGCAGTGTTGGCAAAGAATAAGTTTAGGAGGGAAATACAAAGGAGAGATGAAATGATAAGAGGAGGCTTGTGGTCAGATAGAGAAATGTCAAAGAGATCAGGGAAGTGGAATCCTTGTGGGTAATGATGAGGTCTAGGGAATGTCCAACTAGTCCCCTTCCTAAAGGCTTTTACTGTCACTGTTGTCTGTCTAAGCACCAATTGTATCATTTTACTCTCCACCTCAAAAATTCTGTGTCTTCTCATAATTTATGGAATAAAAGCTAGTCCTTAGCTTTACATTTCAAGTCCTTTACAGTCTGCCCCTACCCCTTAGCCTTTATTTATAAATTATTCTCCTGTTACTTGCCTGCAGGAACCCTGTACCCTAGTATGGCCCAAGCACTTGCAACTGTAACAATACAATAAAACATTGATGATATTGCATTTTCAATGTACAACCTGCCGGGATCCTTATGTACAGTTGAGTGGTCTCTGATTCTATTAATGAGTCTTCCTGCCTTAAGTCTTTCCTACCTCTAATCCATCCTCCACATAGCTGCCAAACCAGTGTTGCTAAAGCGTGGGTCCATACAAGTCACTCCCATGTTCAGCTTCAGTAGTTCCCTATTATTTTTAGGACCAAATACAAATGCCTCTATTTGGTATTTAAAACCCTTCACAATCTGGCTCCAACCTACCCTCCCGGATTGATACTTCCCTTCATATACTCCATGGCCCAACCAAAATGACGAACTTTCTAATTTTCATGCAACATTCCATCTCCTATCTCTCTATATAGTTTATCCCTGATGCCTAGAAAGCATTCTCTTAATGCCCATCTATTGGAGAATGGCTGAATAGCTTATATATTAATGTGATGGAATATTATTGTGCTATAAGAAATAATGGAAGGGAATAGTTTTTAAAAGCCTGAGAAGACTTGTTTGAACTGATGCGAAGTGAAGTGAGAACCGAAAGAACAGTTTATACCATAATAGCAATATTCTAACAATAATCAACTCTGAAAATCTTAGTAATTCTGATCAACACAATGACCAGCCACAATTTCAAAGGACTAATGATGAAACATTCTACCTACCTCCTGATAGAGAATTGATAGAATCAGTACAGAATCAAGCATATTTTCTTCTATTTGTTTTTCTTGTTTTTTTTTTCTTGGAACATGGCTAATGAAGAAATTTGCTTTGCATGCCTGTGCATATTTTTAATGGATTTTATTTATCTTGCCTTCTCAATGGATGGAGTAGGAGAGGGAGGAAAGAGGGAATTTGGAACTGAAAATAAAACTGAATTAGACATGAAAAAAAACCTCTTTCTCACTTGTGCCTTTTAGAAATCATAGTTTCTGTCAGAGTTTAATTCAGATGCCACCTCCTACATAAGGCTTTTCCAGGGCCTTCTCCCCAAAATTGCCATGGATTTATTTTATGTATATTTTACATATACTTATATATGTATGTGTTGCCTCCGCCCAATAGAACGGAAACTCTTTGAAAAGAGGAATTGTTTCATTTTTGTCTTTATTTCCACAGTGCCTTGAATATAGTAGGTTTGATTGCTAGTCGGTTGTCCCTGTTCTGGGCCACTTAAACCAACTTAGCATAAGATTTTAGAGCAGAAAGGGAACTTAGAAATTTTCTAATTTAGTTTGTTCATTTTGCAAGTGAAAAACTGATCTGAAGAGTCAGTCAAGCTTTAAATAAGTGCTTACTATGTGACAGGCACTGTGCTAAGCCTGGGAATACAAATACAAGCAGAAAGATAGTCCCTGCGCTCAAGGAATTTACATTCTGTTAGGAGAGCAACATATTAAAGGGAGCTGAAAAACAAGATGGAGGAGGAAAGTAGGTACCCATTGCATGTGCATGATGAAGTAGTCTGGAGTGCCACTTTGTGAGGTAAAATGATTTTCTCAAGGCTACTCAATAAGTGGCAGAGCTAGAATTTATATCCGTGTTTTTGGACTCTAAATCTAGTATTCTTTCTATTATATCATGATATATGTGTTTTTTCTGGTATGAAAGGTCTCCGGAGAATGTTCCATGGCATCCCTTGTCTATTTAATGTTTAATAGCTTTTAGCAAGTATTTCCTTAAATATATTTTATTCCCTAACACTGTAGCTTAAGCCTGTTTTCTGTGTTCACTCTTTGATGAAAATATCTTTAGTGGACAGAGTAAAACATCCACGTCATAATCATAATTGAAGAGGTTATTAAAGCCATCTGTATGCTTTGTCTAGGCAGAATCATCTAAATTCTCTTAACCAGGCCTTGTGAATCTTATTTTCTGACCCTTTAATCATCTTGGTGGCTCTCCTCACAAAGTCCATCAAAGACTCTATTTCAATGTCTTTTGTTCTAGTTTGATCTATTCTGCCACCTAATGAAGAAGGAATGCAATTGTTTTAAGTAAGTATGCTGTCAAGACGTTTTTAAGCTAGATTCAATCAGTAAACTTTTTCTTACCCTGGGTCCCAACCATAATAATTTGATCATAGTAAATTGTGTACAAATAATACAGATGTTGACTAGAAATGTAGTTGTATTTAAATTACAAAACTATTAGTGTAATAAATGATGCTTATGAGAAAATTGTTGCTGTTGGCTTAATTTTCATCTTGTTTGCTTAGAAATTTTTACCAGTATTCTGAATTTAAGTCAGTGTTATTACATTAGAAAGAGGCATCCATCATCAGGGGTTAATCAAATATTTCTGTCCACTTTGCTTTTGCTGTAAGGATTCAGTGGTATTTGAAGAAAAAGCAAAGCAAATTTAATTTGTTATTCAGAATTTGTATCAGTGACAAGAAGTGTAAAATAGTCAAACAAGCAGAATATGAAGATAAAAATGAAAGTGTATGCTCTCTAGGAGCTTATGTTCTTGGGAATAGCATGTGTGTGTGTGTGTGTGTGTATGATATATATATTATACACACACATATATATATATAAGTATACTGTATGCAAAATGAATGCCAGTTAATTTTGAGGGGAGGCACTAGCAGCTGGGGGGATCAGTAAGGCTTTGAATGAGAGGTGGTATTCTGAATTTTGAAGGAAATTCTATTAGGAGGAAGAGGTGAAGAGAGACAGTACTTAAGGCATGGAGTACAGCCTTTGCAGAAGCACAGAGATGGGAGATGGAATGTTTTATGTGAGGAACACCAAGAAGGACAGTTAGCCAGGCTGTTGAATACATGAAGAACAGCACTAGACAGTAAGCCTAGAACAATAGGCTGGAACCAGATTGTAAAGGGCTTTAAATGCCATCAGAGGCGTTTATATTTTATTATAGAAATAATATGGAGCCACTGAAGTTTATTGGTCAGAGGAATGATGTGGTTAGATTTGTGATTTAAGAACACCACTTTTGAGAGCTGTGGGAAGAATGGATTGAAGTGGAGAAAGACCAGTTAAGCTAATGCAATAATAGTCTAGGCATTAGGTGATTAGGGCCTGAACTAGGGGTGTTAGCCATGTAAGTGGAGAAAAGAGGACTGAAGTGAGACATATGGAAATAGGACCAACATGACTTGGCAGTTAGTTAGAGAGTGAGAAGTCAAGGATGAGGTTGTGAGCCTGGATGACTGGAAGAATGGTGGTGCCTTCAGCAGAGAGAAGGAAGTTTGGAAGAGAGGTGAGCTTGGAGAAGAGATAATGAGCTCTGTTTTAAAATATCTTGAGTTTGAAATGCCTATGGGACATCCCTTTGGAAATGTCTAATAGGCAGTTTTTTATGGGGGTCTATGGCTCAGGAGAGAGAAATATTCTCTATAGAGAAATGAGAGTCCTCTTGATAGAGTTGATAATTTAACTCATAGATGAGGTTGCTCAGAGAGAGAGAAGTGCCCAAAACATAGCATTCAGGTATGTTATCCATTAGTTAAAAGATAGTATATGGATGGTGATCTAGCAAAAGCAAAATGAACAATGAGATAGGAAGAAAATCAAAAGAGGACATTACCATGAAAACCCAAGAGAGAAGTGTAGGGCATTCATGTCATTGGACTGTGACCTTTTAATAAAAATTCCCTCACAAAATAACACATTTCTGTTATATACTTTGTAATGACAGGCAGCCACCAGAACAACACAATCTAAGAATTCTGAGTAAGAAATAAAACATTCGTATTTATGAATTGACTTAAAAAATAGTCCCTCACAACTTTTGATAGTAGGTTCCCTATTGAACTGAATGTGTATACTGGTTTGCAGTAGATGTAAAATCCCCTGGACCTTACCAGATCTCAAACTCTATCATAAAGCCGTAATTATGAAAACAATCTGATGCTGGCTAAGAAATAGAGTGGTGAATCAGTGGAATAGATTAGGTACACATTATATTATAGTAAATGACTATAGTAATCTACTATGTGATAAACCCAAAGACCCAAGCTTTTGGAATAAAAACTCATTATTTGACAAAAACTTCAGGGAAAACTGGAAAACAGTATGGCAGAACCTATGTATAGACCAAAGCTAATACAGTATACCAAGTTAAGGTCAAAATGGGTATATAATTTACACATAAAGGGTGATACCAATCTTATATTCGATTGCTTACTGTCTCAGGGAGTGGGGAGAGGAGGGAAGGAGGAAGGAAGGATAGAATTTGGAACTCAAAACTTAAAAAAAACTTAAAATAATTTTAACATGTAATTGGTGGGGAATAAAATATAATTAAAAATGAAAAAAAGAAAATGTGAGCTCAAGAACTTAAGAAAAAAGGACAGAGAGATGAATATGTTCTGGAATGCAGACAGCATTTGGGAAGGTAATGTGATCCACAGCCTAAGTTAAAGATGATAAACAAGCATATTTGAATTTGAATGTGTGTCTTTTTTTCCATTATTGTAGACACTATCATTTCTGAGAGTTTGCAACTGAGCTTATCAGTTTATGAATTCTAGAAGGCTTACATGCTACTGCTTTTCACTATAATGGTCCTCCCGTCCCATTGTGAGCCATTGTGTCTCTTGCAGTCTTTGAAAACTCAACTCAAAATTTTTGAAGTTGCCCTCACTTAACCCTATTTGCTCTTCTATTCAGTGACCACTTAGTACTTAAAGCTCTACATGTTGTAGATGTCTTCCTGAAAAAGTTACTATGGAATAGAATTGTGCTGATTGAATTCATTCATTCATTTTATATTATAGAATGGAAGTAAAAGTATTTTGGCCCTAAGACATTAAACCAAACTAAATAGAAACCAACAATTTTCTGATAAAATACTAATGCTATTTTAAATGTATTTAGATTTCTCAGTGTGACCATTTAAACTAATACTCTTTAGAACCAGGAAAGGAAAATAAACTCTAAGCCCTAGCAATATTCAGAAGAATTATGGGAGTGACCACCAGGATCTCCACCTACCTCTCATTACAGTTTTATTTGGGACTGATCAATAGCAAATTGGATCCTGTGTAGATCAGCACCTGGAAATTTTAGAACCATGAGATGAGAGGTAACCCTTAACAAAGTAGCTCAAGGAAACCTAATTTGTGTACAGATCATGGGAAGTGATCTTACTATCATTCTCTACTTTTATGAGATCATATCTGGGATATTGCATTCAGTTTTAGGTGTCATGTTTTAAGAAGGACATTGACAAACTAGAGGGCTTTTAAATGAGAGTATAAAGAATGGATGAGAGTTCCGAAAATCATGCTATAGCAAGGTCAAAGGAATTAGACATTTAAAAAATCACATCATTTATTTTCATGTCAACTTCATTTCCAAATAGATCCTTCTTCCCTACCCAGAGAGCCAGCCTTTATTTAAAAAAGAAGAGTTCAGCACTAACCAACACATGAACCAACTCTGACATGTTATGCAGTATTCCAGCAAACCACTACTACATTCATTTACCACAATTTGTTCAGCCATTCCACAATCAACAAGTATCTACTTTGTTTCCAGTTCTTTGATACTACAAAATGTGCTGGTATAAATATTTTGGTGTACATGTGACTCCTCTATCTTATCCTGGCAGTGAGAACTCTTAGTAAAGGATGCGGACATTTTAGTCAACATTGGGAATTTTTAACCTGAAGAATGGAAGACAAACAGAAGACAGGATCACTCCCTTCAAATATATAAAGAAATGGTAGTAAAAGAGGAAATAGACTTATCCTTTGTTACTCCAGATGGCACAATTAAAACCAACAGATAAGAAGTTGTAAGGAGTTAGATTTGAAGTGAACATACAAAAAAGAACTTTGGCAACTCGAGCTGTCTGGGAAAATAAAATGCAGGCACACAGTCTCCTGTAGGCATACAATCTACCCATCACTTCCTAGTCCCATGCATGTTGTCACCTGTTTTGTTGGCTTCTTTTCTGCAAGCCCCCAGGGATTAGCCCACCTTTTCCTCCTCTTTGCTTATGCCATCTGCTTTCATCTGGGTTTCTCTCCAGTGTCCATGATGGAACAAGATACATAGTTTTTCAGTCTCTTCCTTTCCTCTTCTGTCTCTAAGAAAGTACAAAAACCTGTTTGTGGTTTTCTAAGGCTTTTTGTTCCTGATAATTACAGGGAAAGAAATGGGTTAACATAACATAACATAACAAACATCAGAAACATTACCAAGATGGAAATCTGAAAAGTCTATAATAATATATAGCATTATTATCTTGAGAAGAACAGACTATGAATTTTTACTGCCTTACAGGAGGAGAACAAAGTAATTTTGGAAAATGTTTCCCAGACTTTGTGACTGAATTTGGGAGAAAAATTATAAGGTTATAGAACTTTTTAAATACACAGGATACAGTAAAGGAAAAGGTACCAAGAAAAATACTTCTCTCATTTTTTCCAAATGAATGATAATGGATTAGCCCTAAAAAGAGAAACTAACCAGTATTTTACTTCAAAGTATAAGTTATAGTGATCAACTTAAAAATCCCTCTCTTCTGATTAAAAGACATTTTATTGTTTTTCAGTTGTTTTCAGTCATTTCTGACTCTTTGTGACTCCATTTGGGGTTTTCTTGGCAAAGATATTGGAGTGGTTTGCTATTTCCTTCTCCAACTCATTTTGCAAATGAGGAAACTGAGGCAAACAGGGTTTGCCCACAGTCACACAGCTAATATCTGAGGCCACATTTGAACTCAGGAATAGTCTTCCTGATTCCAGGCCTGGCATCTATCCACTGTGCTGCCCAGCTGCTGATTAAAAGGTATAGGACCTCTATTTGTCTTCTCACACAAGTAATCCACAGATTTATACACACCCTCCCCACCCCCATGTATCCTTTGCATATAGATGGCCTATATGGAAACTGCTAACCCGATCAGGTAGCCAAAAGACACTTTTCTCTCTGGAGAGGTTGTATGGTTTAATGGAAAGATCTGGAGTCTTAGGGTCAAAAGACCTATGTTTGGAACTACTAACATTTAACACTTAATCATCTTGTAGTTCCAGGCAAATTATTTAGCTTCCCTGAACCTCAGTTTTTCTTATTTTTAAAACTAGAGTAATTATAGCCAGAACATTACAGGTTTGTTTTTAGGAATATGCTTTGTAAACCTTAAAACATTAGAGAAGTTATTACTCTAATCTCCTCCTAATTGCTGTGACTTGAGACTTTTATCCCCCATTTCTTCCTTTTTATCCTCCCCTTCCCACCCCACTGCATTTGGTTGAAGGAGGGAATAACATACTCACCTAAGTATAGAAATCTAACTTGCCCTACAGGCAGTAGGAGGGGAAAGGGGAAAGAAAAGGGAGGGGGGCTGATAGAAGGGAGGGAACATTGAGGGAGACAGCTGTCAAGAGCAAAACTTTGGAGGAGTGTAAGGGAGAAGGGAGAAATAAAAGCATGAACAGGGGAGGAAATAGGATAGAGACAAAGACACAGATAGTAACCATAACTGTGAATGTGAATGGGATGAACTCTCCCATAAAATGGAAGCAGATAGCAGAATGGATTAAAAAACATACTCCTGCAATATTGTTTACAAGAAACATATTTGAAATGGGGATATACAGAGGGTAAAGGTAAAAGGCTGGAGTAGAATATATTATGCTTCAGCTGAAGTAAAAAAAAGCAGGGGTAGCAATCCTAATCTCAGACAAAGCAAAAGCAAAAATAGATCTAATCAAAAGAGATAAGGAAGGAAACTACATCTTGCTAAAAGGCACCATAGACAATGAAGTAACGTTATTACTAAACATATATGCACCAAGTAGTATAGCATCCAGATTCATAGAGGAGAAGTTAAGGGAGTTACATGAAGAAATAGACAGCACAATTATACTAGTGGGGGACCTCAATCTCCCCCTCTCTGAACTTGATAAATCTAACCTCAAAATAAACAAGAAAGAAGTTAAGGAGGTGAATAGAATTTTAGAAAAAGTAGATATGGTAAACCTCTGGAGAAAATTGAATGGGGATGGAAAGGAATATACCTTTATCTCAGTGGTACTTGGCACATACACAAAAATTGACCATGTACTAGTACATAAAAGCCTCACAATCTAGTGCAGAAGGGCAGAAATATTAAATGCATCCTTTTCAGTTTATGATGCAATAAAAATTATAAGTAATAAAGGGCCATGGAAAGATAGACCTAAAATTAATTGGAAACTAAATAATCTAATCCTAAAGAATGAGTAGATCAAACAACAAATCATAGAAACAATCAATAACTTCATTCAAGAGAATGACAATAAGGAAACATACCAGAACTTATGGGATACAGCAAAGTGGTTCTCAGTTGAAGTTTTATATCTCTGAATGCTTACATGAATAAAATAGAGAAAGAGGAGATCAATGAATTAGGCATGCAACTGAAGAAAAAGGACAAAATAAAAATCCCCAATTAAATATCAAATTAGAAATACTGAAAATTAAAGGAGAGATTAATAAAATTGAAATTTAGAAAACTATTGAAGTAATAAATAAAACCAAGAGCTAGTTTTATGAAAAATAAAAATAAAAAAAACTTTCAGTTGTCTTTCTAGAACTAATATTTTATTGTTTCATGCATTTTCAAAAATGGAACAGGTTGCCTTGAGCTACAGTAAGTTCCTTTTCATAAACATATTCAAATAATTCTTTAAATATCCTCATGTACATAGAGAGAAATTAATCTAAAAGAATACAAATCTGTTATTTTAGTGTGAAATCTAAAGAAAGGCTTTCTTTGTTAACCATATTATATGAGGATGACCCACCATCAATAGGGCATGTGCTTTCAGGTGTTGTTTTTATCATTTCAGTTATGGGTATAAGATGCAGAAAAAGCTTTTGACAAAATACAGCACCCATTCCTTTTAAAACACTAGAGATAGGAATAAATGGAATTTTCCTTAAAATGATAAGTAGTGTCTATCTAAAACCATCAGCAAGCATTATATGTAATGGAAATGTGCCAGAAGTTTTCCCAGTAAGATCAGCGGTGAAACAAGGATGCCATTATCACCACTATTATTCCACTTTAGCTTGATCAATAAGAGAAGAAGAAGAAATTGAAGGAATTAGAATAGGCAATGAGGAAACAAAACCCTCCCTCTTTGCAGATGATATGATGGTATACTTAGAGAATCAACTAAAAATACTTGAAATAATTAACACCTTTAGCAGAGTTGCAGGATATAAAATAAACTCACACAAATCTTCAGCATTTCTGTATAATACTAACAAAGCACAACAACAAGAGATAGAAAGAGAAATTTCATTTAAAATAACTGGAGACAATATAAAATATTTGGGAGTCTACCTGCCAAGAACTATATGAACAAAATTATAAAATACATTTCACACAAATAAATTCAAATCTAAACAATTGGAAAAACATCAGTTGCTCATGAGTAGGCTGAGCTAATATAATTAAAATGACAATTCTACCTAAATGTATTTATTTATTCAGTGCCATACCAATCAAACTACCAAGAAATTGTTTCATAAAGCTAGAAAGAATAATTTTAAAAATTCATCCGGAAGAACAAAAATATCAAGAATATCAAGGGAATTAATGAAAAAAATGCAAAGGAAGGTGGTCTAGCCATACCAGATCTAAAACTATGTTATAAAGTGGCAATTATCAAATAAAATAGAAATACAAAATAAATATATATATGGAGAGAAATAAATAAAAATAAAATAGAAATAGAGTGGTTGATCAGTGGAATCACTGGTACACAAGACACAATAGTAAATAACTACAGTAATCTACTGTTCGATAAAACCAAAGATTCGAGCCTCTGGGATAAGGACTTACTGTTTGACAAAAACTTCTGGGAAAACTAGAAAATAGTATTGCAGATACTAGGTATAGACCAGTATCTCACACCATACACCAGAATTAGGTCAAAATGGTTATGTGGTTTAGACATAAAGGGTGGTACCATAAACAAATTGTGTCTGTCCTTCATTTTCGAAGACTACCATGGGATCAGGGAAATGACGATATGACTTGTAGGTGACTTTGATTTGAGTGAGGAAGGGCTGTGCAGGGTCACCAGTCTCACTTTCTTCTCCAGAGCCATCTGGATCCAGTGACCAGATATTCATCAGGATGACTGGAGATGACCCAGGATGCAATGGGAGACCCTGGCCCTTTTAGGCTAAGGTGTTTTCATGTACTCACTGAGAGTGAGGTAACACCCATTCATTGAATAGGAGAGTAAGGAATAATTTACCTGTCAGATCTATGGAGAAAAGAAGAATGTATGACCGAACAAGAGATAGAGAGTATTATGAAATACAAAAGAGATAATTTTGATTACATTAAATTAAAAAGGATTTGCACAAATAAAGCCAATGTAACCAAAATTGGAAGGAAAGCAGAAAGCTAGGAAACAATTTTTACAGCCAGTGTTTCTGATAAACGCCTCATTTCTAAAATATATAGAGCACTGAGTCAAATTTATAAGACTACAAGTCATTCCCCAATTGATAAATGATCAAAAGATATGAACAAACGGTTTTCGGATGGAATAATTAAAGCTCTCTATAAACACATGAAAAAATGCCCTAAATCACTGTTAATTAGAGAAATGCAAATTATCAGATAGGCTAATATTACAGAAAGGGAAAATGATAAATGTTGGAGGAGATTTGAGAAAATTGAAACATTAATGCATTGTTGATGGAATTGTAAACTGATCTACCATTCTGGAGAGCAATTTGGAACTTTGCCCAAAGGGCTATGAAACTGTGCATACTCTTTGATCTAGTAATATAACTACTAGGTCTATATCCCAAAGAGATCATAAAAAAGGGGAAAGGACCCACATGTACAAAAATATTTATAGCAGCTCTTTTTTTGTGGTGGCAAAGAATTGGAAATTGAGGGGATGCCCATCAATTGGGGAATGGCTGAACAAATTGTGGTATATGAATGTAATGGAATATTATTGTGCTATAAGAGATGATGAGCATGCAGATTTCAGAAAAACCTGGAAAGACTTACATGAACTGATGCAGTGTGAAATGAGCAGAACTGGGAGAACACTGTACACATTAATAGCAATATTGTGCAATGACCAACTGTGATAGATTTGGCTCTTCTCAGCAATACAGTGATCTAAGACAATTTCAAAAGATTCATGAGGGAAACTGCTATTCACATCCAGAGAGAACTATGGAGTCTGGATGCAAATCAAACCATACTATTTTCACTTTTTTTGCTTTTTCTTTCTAGTGGTTTTTCCCTCTTGTTCTGATTCTTCTTTCATAACATGACTAATGTGGAAATATGTTTAAAATGATCGTACATGTATAACTTATATCAGATTGCTTGCCATCTTGGGGAGGGAGGGAGAAAAAATTTGGAACTCAAAATCATATAGAAGTGAATATTGAAAACTATCTTCATATGTAATTTGAAAAAATAAAATACTCTTAAGTGGGGAAAAAAATAAATTTCGCTTTGGACATAATTTCCAATGTAATTTATAGTATGAATTCTGATTTAGTCTACCGTATGAATCTTAATGTACACATAGGTATGTCTGCTATGTCTTTCTATTCTTCTCCAACTCTAATTTCTCCTTTGTTTTTGAGCAGTACTTGACAAGGGTACAAATCTTTTCAAAGGGAATCTCGGCATTATATGGTCTGACTTCAGTATTAGCACTCTAACTCCTTAATTCACTGAAACATTTAAGACATTTAAAAGCTCGGAAAAAGGCAGCACTCCAATCTCAACAGTACATTCTTTAGCCCCTTTAAAACCTACTTTTGTTGTTTTGCATAAAAGTGCTTCCACAGAACTAACCAAGTTCAAGTGAAATTTAGTATCTTGATCTCTCTTGTCCTTAATGATGTTGTACCAAGTCTGCCAAACCTAACTGAATTTTAACAGTGTCATACCATTTTATTAGAGAAGAAGATTAAGTCCAAAATCAGCAAGGAGCTATATTTTCCCATGGAATTTTAAAATATAGATGATCATTGGCACTTTACTTGGAAAATTCAGAATTAATATTCAACTTTAAGTAGCTCCTCTAACTTAATAACATTTGGCTAAAGTAAGTATTTTTATCTGAGTTTTCCACAGATACAAAACTGGAGGGGAAAAAAATATGGAGTGGTGGCCACCACCAGTCAAATGAATAGCAATTACCAAGTGAACAAAGCTGTTGAAACTCATGATGCTGTCCTTAGTGCAGAGATAGGGGTGGCCTTCATCTCCCAGATACCACTCTGTTTGATTTACTCCTAAGATTTCATTCATGTAAGGAGCTCTAAGTGAGGAAACTCTACCAACATAGTTCAGCAAAAGTTGTGCAATTTATCATCTTAAGTAATTGTTTGTGCCCTGAGAGGGTAAATGATTTGTCCAGAGTCACATAGTCATTATCTATTACAGGTAAAACCTGAGCCCAAGTCTTCCTGATTCATAGGCCAGCTTTATCCACTGCACCATGTTGTACTCTTATTTTCTTACAGGCTTGAAATTATCCAACAGTTGGCAAAGTAGGAAGTAGTAGATATATTCAGGCTAAAAACTGGGGCTACGGGTTTAAAAAGAGAATTGGAAACTGAAATTGCTTATGACTACTTTCCTTGCCTTTTCTAGAAATATAACTCTAAAGTCCCCAATACATTTTCCTCTTTGGTCTTTTTTCACAAATTTGTCCAGACTTGACTGACCTCAGGGCATTCAACTCTTGATGACAGTGTTCTTCTGTTATAGAAAGGAATACATAATGAATTGCTTCTCCCTATGTCATAGGATCATGGTACCCCTATCAAATTACTGGGAAAAAATAAAAAGAAAGTACTTTGATCAATGGTGTATAACTTGGTAGCTAAGTCCTGGGGAGTTGTCTGAGGCATATGTAGGGGCAAGTGTCTTGCCTAGGGTCATATAGCTAGTAAGGGTCAGCTGAGAGGTTTGAATTTAGGCCTTCGCAAGTGTAATATACTCTCTGCTTCACTACACTGCCTCTCTGTGATCACTGTAAGAAAAGTATTTTAAAATGACAACTGGTAGAAGACTTGTTCTGTCATGGTTGCACTATAACTGTGTCCAGTTTATTACAGAAACTTTCTAGTAAGACAAAGGATTGTGTCAGGCTTGGGCAGAGGCACTGTACCCCTCGCACTATATATCAGTGTTTGGTGAAGGAATCAAAGAAATGTTTTTGTTATTGTTGTTTGTACTTTTGTTGCATTAATTTAAGCTTAGTTCCTGACAAGTGCTTTTAAATGAAGTTTTCATCTATTTTTTTTTAACCATAGCAGTTAGCATGATAACATTAGAAAGTTTTACATCCATATTAGGGTTTTTCACACACACACACACACACCCCTTTTAATCCAATGAATTTAGCACGAGCAAATTATAAACTATAGTTGAGATTAGACATTTTCTTGCCAGCTTCAAATTGTACTTCTACTTATTTGGAGGTTCTGCCAGATAATTCTAGTTAAATGTTAGCAGAAAGCCTGCTTTTTTAGCTTCCTAACTTCTTTATCCATACTTAATTGACTTCTAGGTTTGAAAAATGTTGCCCTTCTTCCAGCTATTTCCTAAGCAGGCAAGCAATAGCAAGGACAAAATTGAAGAGATGTATCAAAACTCAGGGAATGTTAATGGAGTTCAAGTGGGAAATAGCTTTGGGACTCCTCATTGCCAGGTAGTTCTCAGTCATCATTTTCTAAATGACATCTACTATATATGGCACTTTACATATAGTGGTTCTCAGGAATACATAATAAAAACAAATCATATTAGTGTGGCTTTAAGGTTTACATAGCATTTTATATATATTATCTCATTTAAGCCTCACAATGACCCTTTGTGGTATTATTCCTATCCTACGTATGAGGAAACAAACTCAGAGAGGTTGAGTGACTTACACATAGTCACACAGCTAGTGTTAGGAAGTGAATCTATGCCTTTCTTATTCTGATATTCAGAACTTTACTATGCTATGCAAGTAAGTTCTCAAGTAAATTCAGGAAGTAAATGAGCTTTATATTGTTAGATTAACTCTTCAGTGCCATCAGAAGCTCCTCAAAAGTAAAGAGACTTTCTTTTACTGGTATTTTCCAATAGGTGGCAACTTAGTTTATGGAATTGAGGCAGGAATTCAACAAATGTAATCAGAAAACATGAAACTGTACATTTTAAAGATTCTCTTTAAAAGATAATGTGTACAGGTTGAGTTTCTTTCATCAACTTTGTGAAATTGAAACTCCCTGTTTTATCATCTCTCTGTCTCAGTGATGTGCTCAGAAGCAGTAAGTTGCTTGAATCCTACAAGGTGATAGATATCAGTCCCAAGTGCTGTCCTCCTGTATCTTGCCACCAGTTATGCCACCACTGCAGTGGCTTTAAATTGCCTCTGTCTTCTTATTCTTTCTGTAAAAGAAATGCCTCCTAATTTTGGTCCTTTGACTCCATTAGTCCAATAAATTTCCCTGAATTTGTTTTGCTTGGTTTTGTACATGTTTGTGATGGGTTTTAGGTTTTGGGGTTTTTTTTTTGCTTTTTTAACGGAAGAAGTGAGGGAGGGAGACAAGGGAGAAGTAAGGGAGAGAAATGGAATTAATTTTTTTTAAGTAAAGAAATTTTGCAGAATTTTTTGTATCATACCAGTAGTCAATAGCTAAGTAATGTTTGTCTAGGACAGAAATTAGTGATTATTTCTCAGGTCAATCTGTCTATATCCTCCCCTCTGCTAATTTATTCCTTCTCTCTTTATGTTAGGTGATACAATGGATAAAGCACTGGGCCTGGAGTCAGGAAGACCTGAGTTCAGATCAAACCTCAGATACTTCCTAGCTGTGAGACCCTGGGCAAGTCACTTAACCTCTGCTGCCTCAGTTTCCTCTGCAATATATTCTGCAATATATGCAATTAATACACTGAGGGAAAGTTGGCAAATGCAAATTTCATACTCTTCCTCCAGATTGATTGCATTCTCTTCCTCCAGATTCCTACTATAAAACTGGAAACAGACTCCAGAGAAATTTCTTTACTTAAAAAAAATTAATTCCATTTCTCTCCCTTACTTCTCCCTTGTCTCCTTCCCTCACTTCCCCCGTTAAAAAAGCAAAAAAAAAAAAACCCAAAACCTAAAACCCATCACAAACATGTACAAAACCAAGCAACTGTCAAATGGGGTTAATAATAGCACCTACCTCACAGGGTTGTTGTGAAAATCAAATGAGATAATACTTGACAAAGCACTTAGCACAGTACCTGGCATATAGTAGGCACTTACTAATAAACGTTGTTCCCTCTCTCTCACTCCAATTTCATCTGGTCTCATATCTTTAACTATTTATTTGATGCACATAACTTCCAAATATTTATCTCAAGTCCTGAAATTTCTTCTGAGTTCTTGGTATCTCTAATTCTCTCTCTTGGGTATTGGTACCAAGCTATGCTGCTGGCACCTCAAAATCACCATTTTTAAAGTAGGACTTAATCTTTACCCCACAAACTTCGCTTCTCCCCACTTTCCTTTTCCTGTTTTCATTGATATCACCTGGTATCCAGGTTCAAATCCTCATTCATTTTTGACTTCTCCCCCATAATTCATATCCATTCAGTAATAGAATCATTTTGATTCTACTTTCACACTGTCATTGATCATGTCTTCCATTTTTACTCCCTCTACATAATCTCTTGGTCAGGCTGTTTCAGTAGCCTTCTTACTGGTCTTCATGTCTCCAGTCTCTTTTCCCTTATATACATTCTCTCCTGTATACTGTTTCTTTTCCTGATACACATCTCTGCTTATGTCACTCCTCTCCTCAAAAAGGCTACACCACTTACAGAATAAAAGCTTTTAAAAATTATTCTCAATATATGGAATTTGAGGAGCCTTCTTTCAGCCATGAATGACTGAAGGGCTGGTGCTGTGTGCTGATGAGGAATTTTCTACTTGATTTTGGAACCAGAAGGACAATTGACAGAGCTGGAACTGAATTTGCACACAGAGGGATCAATACTCCTCTTCCTCAGCCCTTTTTGTACTTCCTTCTTCCCTGGCATCTTTCAAGTTAGGAAGATTACTGACAGCTATTCAATGAAAGAGAATCTAGTGGTCTCTGTCACTCTCACTATGGCCGTGTATCCATGAAAGCATGCCTTCTCTGTTCCTGTTGTATTTCTTTTTTCCTGAACTTAGGTAAGAGTATCCTGCTATGGGAGAATCATTGAATCAATGAGAATGAGAGATCCGTTAAAGCCGCCTGAGGTCCCACCAACAACTGGGGTCCTAGAGTGGTTGACAGTAGCATCTGAGTCTGGTGAGGACTTAGCATAGCTATCAAGGTGACCTGCTTGACCTAGCCCAGCAGCAGATTGACCTATCAACTGAGATACTGCATTATCCTACAAGGAGCTAGCCCATTTAAGCAGGCTAGCAACTCGTTCATCAGTGATGCCACACCCAGAATCAAACTTGGTGGGGATTTTGAGAAGAGAGAAAAGGACTCTTGCTCCTCCTCTTGTTTAGGAGTTGTGAGCCCCACATGTTCACTACATGTGTAAGTCTGTACCTTTTTGCTTCAAGTCTGAGCCCACTCTCCCCAGGGACCAAGTTTGTAGAGGGGAGAGAGTACACTCTCATTTGGAGGATATTTTTATAACTTCTGTTATTGTTCTATCTTTTCAGCAAATATCCTTTTGTAAAAGCTAATTGGTATCAAATGATTAATCCATAATGGAAAGAATACGCTAGATAATACAATAGAATTAGAAACTCTGGGCTTTTGGGGCTACCCTTAGAAGTAGGCAGCAACCCTCTGGGGACCCAGCTTGCTAGTGAGAATGGGGGTTGAGAGAGTAAGCCTTTGATGGATCTACCAGTCTCATTGGTCAAAGGAAAGTTCCTGTCTCTGCATACTGTTCACGTAAGTACAGGAAAGAAGAAACACAAGAACAGAGACTCTTTCACAGACCCTCAGGTGGGAAATAAGCCCTTGCCCTCTTCTGCTCAGCAGCTGACAGTAATCCTTATTCAAAAGCCACCAGGAAAGAGGAAAACTCAAAAAGGGGGGGGGGGGCAGAGGGAGGGAATTGTTGTTCATCCTTCATTCTCAGAGATGACCAATGACAACAGAAGGGTGATGTCTTAACTTGCTTATGATTGGATTTAATTGAGGCAGAGCTGTGCAAAGTCATCAGCCTCACTCTCTTCTGCAGAGTCATCAGAGTCCAGTGGCAAGACAAGAGTTAAGATGACTAGCAATGGCCCAAGACACAGTTAGGTGACCTTGGCCTTTTAAAACTTTCCTGGGTCCCAGTTTGTCTGAGGCAGTGTCCATTAAGGGCTAGGTAAAAATCAAAACAAAAGATGGCCAAGTTTGCCATCACAAAAAAATCAAAGATAGTCTAGGAGGGGGAGGACCCTCAGAGTTTCTGGCAAGAACAAAAAACAATTGCTATTTACACTCACTCTGAGCCATCAAAACCCAAACAACGAGCAATAGAGATTTAGGCTGGAACCTATTATTGGCCATCCAGTGAAAGTCAGAGTGATTTGGCTTTGAAGGCTTAGTCAAGGAGCTCCAACTGAATCACAGTGGGCTTTTTCAAGGCCTTTTTTTCAGAGCTATATTTCAAGAAATCATAAATGAAAACTGTGCAAGACAAAGAGTTAATTGTCTCAGCCTTTTGAAAAAAAATAAAATAAATAGGATTTTTTTTTAAATCTAGCCACCAAACCCCAAGCATCTTACAAAATATAAGTGACCAAAAATTATATTCCTTTGGACAGAGCACCCACATGTAAGTGTATGACTCCCCACATGGACAGAAAGACCTCATATGAAGAAGGAAGAAGAGGAGAAAGAGAAGAAGAAATAGCAGCATTGCTCAACTCGAACTGCAGGTTGGGTCTCCAGAGGGCGGCTACTCGTACAGATTGTTGTTCTTCCTTCCTTCTTGAAGAGGACCAGTGACATCACAAGGATTGACTTACACATGAATCGGATTTAATTGAGGGAGAGCCGTGCAAAGTCATTAGTCTCACTCTCTCTTCCAGAGTCATTGGAGTCCAGTGACGACAAAAGTCAAGATGACTGTCAGTGGTCCAGGATGCAGCAAGAGGGGATTATTGATTATCTTTTATTGTATGTGTTTTCACTTCTAGCTCTGTCCTCAGCCCTTCTGCCTTTAATGCCAATCAGAAAACATAGCACTAGCCCTTCAGTCACTCTTGGCCAGGAAAAAAAACTCTCACATGTTGAACCAATACAAGAAAGAGAATATCACAAACTCTGAGGACTGTGCTAACACTGGCCAGTCCCCCATTACATGTGGGATGAGAGAGAATAAAGAGTCAAGAATGATTTCAAGCTTCCAAACTTAGGTGACCAGAAGGAAGGTGGTGCCCCAGGAGAAATAGAAAATTTTGGAAGTGGGATGGGTCTGGTAGGAAAGTCTTGTTTTAACACTTGACTCTGAATGACTATTGTTTCCAAAACTGAAGTCTGACTTCAAGTATGAAAATTTACCACCATTGAGAATTGGTTTTTTAAGTGCTGCAGTTTATGATGGCCATTGCAAAAGGTTATCTCCCAAAATGTTTTGATCAATGGCCGTATCAGTTGAATGAGGGTACCAGCCACTCAGGGTAACTGTTTTGAATTCATGAGATACCTATGGGACATCCAGTTCAACATGCAAAATAGATATTTGGCGTCGGAGTTTAGGAGAGAGACTAGGGCAGGATACGTCGATATATTGTTCTACACACACATGCACACGCACACGCATCGCCAATAGAATGTAACCTCCTTGAGGACTTTTGTTTTGTCTCTGTATACCCCTAGCACAGTACATGGCAGGTGACAGGCACTTAATAAATACTTAATGATTAAATGGTTTATCTGCCTTATACACAGTTATTTATATTCTTGTTGCCAGTTTTAGGCCTGTTTCTTCATCTATAAATTAAGGGGGTTGGACTGGATGATCTCTAAGGTTACTTCCTAGAGGCCCAAGGGGATGTCAGTCTACCTTACTCTTCTTGTACACACGATAGCTTTAATATGTTATTTTAAAATAGCAAATTTTTCAGTGCTAGGATCCTACCTGTCCTACTTCCATACTCGTGATTTCTGTGAACACTCCATTAGTAATGCTTCTAGTGATAACATTGCCTTCTCCAAACATCGTCTTCCTTGAACTTCATGCTATAAGTGACCTTTCATGAAACTAGAACATACAAACTTCCCATTTTAAAGAATTAGTTTTCCCTCATTCCCTTCCTAGCAACGATAAATTCTTTGTCTCACAATGTATAGCCAGAAGTTAAAATATGGAAAATCCATCTAGTAAATATATACCTTTATAACCCACCTAACATCTCATGTAATGATGGAGTTTTATTATCTGTTTTATGTGCTCTTGTGTTTGGGGAATTGTGTAAGAACTGTCACATGCAAAGACCAATTTTACAAACTAAAATTTTTTCATTTTTTGAAAGAATACAATTGATTTACAAAAAGTATATGAAATGTAAAGTATATGGAAGACTGAGATAGAAACAGGCTCTTTTAGTTTTGCCCTTTTCATCTGGATTTCTTTGGCAACTCTATCATTGTGGCTTGCTATGGCAGACAGTTTTTGTCTTGGAGAAATAAGAGCTGAGACATAAAATTTCTAGTGCAGTGTTTTAATAAATAATATCTTTCCAGCAGAGGATGAGCCTATGCTAAAAAAAATCCAACTTAGGCCTTTAAAGTAGAATATTTTCTGAGTTAAGAGTTATTGTCATTTGTAAAAAGAGTCAAATTCAACCAGCCAAACTGTAATAAGAACAGTCACTAGCTTGTTTTTTCATCTCACATGTGATTTAGTTTAAGTAACTTGATATATTCTTTCATAGGATAATAGCACCTGATTTGTTTGGCTTTGGTAGAAAACAAGGTCTGAATATGTGGATTTTTCAGGCAACTGAAGTTTAATCATTTAGGGACCAGAGCTTTTACATTTGAACCACTTTTGATGGAAATATCTCTAAAAACATTTGCAATGGAGCTATAAAATAATACAGGAGAACTCAAAAGTTTTAGTATAGTTGTAAGCAATTAAAGCATAGTAGCTATTAATGATTAAATCTGCACTAAGACTTTTGGGAGATGCTAAAATACAAATAGAGTCATTTATGTATATTTAAACAACCATGCTAGAACTTATACATGCAAATAAGGATTGTTTTTCAGAGTCATTCTCTTGGGAAGCTATACCCCTCTTCTAGCATGCCTGTCTTTCGTAGTCCTAAACCATGGGTTCTTAACCTGGAACCTATGAACTTGGCTTTTTTCTAAAATATTTTGATAACTATGGTAAAATAATTGGTTTCCTTTGTAATCCTGTGTATTTTATTTGATGCATTTAAAATCCTTATTCCAGTGGTCCACAAATTCATTGGAAAGCCAAATGTGTCCCTGGCAAAAAAAAAAAAGGGATAGAATCTCTGCTCTAAACTTTTTTGGAAATTGCCTTCAGCATCAGTTTGAGTCATGTAAAGAAATTAATCTTATTGTGGCAACATTACCTTTTAAAAATTATATTTATTGCTGAACTTGATCGCCTAGCTTATTTACCAGTCTTAGCTCTGAATGACTGTTGTTTCCAAAACTGAAGTCTGACTTTGTGTGAAAATTTACCGCCATTGAGAATTACAGTTTATGAGGGCCATTGCAAAAGGTTATCTCCCAAAATGTTTTGAGCAGTGGCAGCATCATTTGAATGAGGGACCAGCCACTCAGGGTAACTATTTTGAAGAATCATTATTATTTGAATATGCATATTCATAGGGTTATAGATTTAGAGCCTGAAATGACCCTCAAAGTTATCTTGTCCAACTCCCCCACTTTTAAAAAGAAGAAAGTCAACTTCATTGCCTTTTTAGCCACATCTTGTATATCCTGAGACATTTCCCTCCTTTAGTTAAAATAATACTGAATATAATTTAACCTTTTCTTAGTGACTTGGAGCCATTATAAGCTATTTTTGTACTGTGTTGAAATAAGGATTCTCTCAGGTTATTGGAGTGTTTAAGATTTGGCATGTTCTTAAATTGATTTCCCCCAGATTGTTCTCTTGTTCACAGGATCATAGATTTAGAACTGAAAGGGAACCCTCTCATTTTACAGATGAGTAAAGTGAGAGAAACAGACAGACAGAGGCAGAGACAGAGAGGGGAAGTGACTTGTTTGACTCATGTCTCACTGACTCAAACCCAGCTGTACCGCACTGCGCTATAGTTGGTGATGCTGCCATCTCCTTGCTTATGCTGCCTTGGTTATTTTCTGTCACTTTTCTGCCACTGCTATCCATTGTTCTCTTGCCTCCTCACGCTTCTTGCCCTCAATCTTGTTGTTCTCCTTCACTCTGAAATGCAGGTAAAGATTGCCCAGGGAGATCAGAAACCAATTATTGTGCTTAAAATATTATACACACTACATGTCTGAGAAGGGAAAGAGTGGCTGTATAACTATGCCATGAAATGAATACCGTGGGTTTTGTGAATTTGGGACTTATTTCTGTTCAAAGGGCATTAAGGTTTCTGAAAGTCCAAACACTGGATAGGTGTATCAGTACTGCTATTCTGTATTCATCTGTCTCAGTAATTGGGAGAAGGCTTAATGATAAGTGTATGCCAAAGGAAAAGGTTATATAAGATGCATAAATTCTAGTTCAGGCTAGATTTTTTCATTATTGTTAATTCATTGTAAGATGATGAAAGGGTAGCTAGCCCCTTACAGATTCTGCAGATGATCCATCATCATATGAATAGACTATTCAATTTAATTAAATAGCTACGTATTGAGTACCTACTATGTGGTATATTTTTCATTGAGATTCCTCCAGTCATCAGCACCTCTTAACTTTGCATTTCTATTTATTTTATATGTAATTTGTATTTATCTGAAAAATGTTGAATCCCCCCAGTAGAATGTAAGCTCCTTAAGAGGAGGGACTGTTTCACTTTTGTTTTCCTAGTACTAGCATATAGTAGTCACTTAATAAATTCTCATCAATTATAAAGAAATGTTGCCCTGAATCATTGTGCATTTGTTGCATATCTATAGGAACTAAATCTGTATCTTTCAACTTTGGATATCTTTCAGCATAAAAATGGCTAAGGACTGAATAAAAGATTTTATAATTATCTCAGACCTAAAGGAACATGCATTGTGACTTAGAAGTGGTACATGAGACGGAAGGAATAACAATAAATAGCTTGTCAAAGATTATGTGAGAACACTAGCCATCATATCTCTGGACATTGGGACTCCCTTGATATTGTGGCCTTTCCATTCTGAGTTTTCTTTTTATCCTTTGATATGCAAAGAATTTTCAAACAAAAGATGTACATAGAAAAATGTTTACTGCTCTAAATTTTTGAGCCAGAATTAGACTAGATCTTTTATTCCTATGCTAACATGGTCAGAATTAGTTTAAAGGTACTTAGAAATTTTTTCCCTGAGCTTCATGAAAAGCTGTAGGGGTGACATGAAAAAGTTGTTCCAGTCAAACGAACTGAAATGGTAGATGGCTAGGTTACTCTTGTGTATATTGTACTGTAGTATCTACAGGTCATGGGATCATAGATTTAGAGCTAGAACCTTAAAGGTTGTCCATCCTCCTCATTTTACGGATGAAGAAATGAGAGGTCAAGTGATTGGTACATGATG
This sequence comes from Trichosurus vulpecula, assembly GCF_011100635.1. Taxonomy (NCBI): domain Eukaryota; kingdom Metazoa; phylum Chordata; class Mammalia; order Diprotodontia; family Phalangeridae; genus Trichosurus; species Trichosurus vulpecula. The sequence goes on from NC_050575.1 coordinate 106,071,552, forward strand.
ACTCGGAGAATAAGTAGCAGAGCTGGGATATGAATCTAAGTATTTTGACTCCAGATCTAGCCCTTCTTGCAACTGTGTTCTACTGTCTCAACAGAACCCTCATATCCAAACTGCTTGACTAACTTCCTTTGAAAATGTTGTGGAAATTGGAACCAGATTGTAGAGTGTATTCAAGAATCTATACTATATCTGTGAATTAAATACTTTTAAAGAAGTTAATTGCTTGTTTTCTTCCTCCTTAGGTTTAACAGGGAAAATGTACACTCTTCAGCAATTGAGATTCAGCTCTTGGAGAATACTTCTTTGAACCTCATGGATTAGCTGGAATTTGGACTGTGAAGCCCTTGCTGAAAAGAGCTTTCAAGCTTTGATCACCTGAACAGACTCTAGCAATGGCCAGCAAACGGAAATCTACCACCCCTTGCATGATACCAGTAAAAACGGTGGTGTTACAGGAAACAGAAGCAGACCCTGTTGAAGGTTTTAATGAAGGAACTCAGCAAGAGTTACCTCCTGAAACACCTCCTGTTAATGATGCTGTTAACAACAACAACAATAATAATGGAACACTGTCTAATGGGCATCGAAGTACTTTTGATGGTGATTCTTACATATGTAAATATTGTGATTTTGGGTCTCAAGACAAGAATCAATTTATGGGGCATATTAACTCAGAACACACAGACTTTAATAAAGACCCCACTTTTGTATGTATTGAATGCAGTTTTATGGCAAAAACCTCTGAAGGGCTTTCACTCCACAATGCCAAATGTCATACTGGTGAAATCAGCTTCATTTGGAATGTGGCCAAACAGGACAATCATATAACTGTAGAGCAACTCATCTCTGATAGCACCAGCAGTCATGACCTTTCAGGGGAGTCCTATGAAGAAGGGATAGATGGACAAGCTGAAATTATCATTACTAAAACTCCAATTATGAAGATAATGAAAGGGAAAGCTGAAGCCAAAAAAATTCATACCCTGAAGGAGAATCCATCTGTTGGAGAGAATTTACTAAGTCAGCCAGCTGGGGAAAACTTAGTCAGTCAGTCCGTTGGTGAAAGTGAGATGAAAGAGAATGACCACTCTTTCACCAATGGATCTACTCCAGTCAGCCAGGCAACCAGCAACCCTGTGAAATCTTCACACATTGCCAATGGTCCACTAATCGGAACTGTGCCTGTTTTACCGGCTGGCATAGCTCAGTTTCTATCTATTCAGCAGCAACCCCAGGTGCATACACAACACCATCACCACCAGCCACTGCCCACATCGAAATCGCTTCCCAAAGTGATGATTCCACTGAGCAGCATTCCAACATATAATGCAGCCATGGACTCAAATAGCTTCCTGAAAAACTCTTTCCATAAATTCCCTTACCCAACCAAAGCCGAGCTTTGCTACTTGACTGTTGTGACCAAGTACCCTGAAGAACAACTAAAAATTTGGTTTACTGCCCAAAGATTGAAGCAAGGTATCAGTTGGTCCCCTGAGGAGATAGAAGATGCAAGGAAAAAGATGTTTAACACAGTTATCCAGTCAGTACCTCAGCCTACAATCACAGTTTTAAATACCCCTTTGGTTGCCAATGCTGGCAATGTCCAACATCTCATTCAGGCTGCCTTACCTGGTCATGTTGTTACAGGGCAACCAGAAGGTACAGGCGGATTGCTGGTTACTCAGCCAATAATGGCCAATGGGCTACAGGGGACAAGTTCCTCTCTCACTTTAGCAGTTACCTCTGTTCCCAAGCAGCCAGCTGTTGCACCGCATAACACTGTTTGCTCAAATACTGCATCCACCGTAAAGGTGGTAAATGCTGCTCAGTCTCTGCTCACTGCATGCCCAACTATAACTTCCCAAGCTTTCCTAGATTCTAGCATCTACAAAAATAAAAAATCTCATGAACAGCTATCAGCTCTGAAAGGTAGCTTTTGTAGGAATCAGTTCCCTGGACAAGGTGAAGTAGAGCACTTGACCAAAATTACAGGCCTGACTACAAGGGAGGTTCGAAAATGGTTCAGTGATCGAAGATACCATTGCAGAAATTTGAAAGGTACTCGAAGCATGTTACCTGGAGATAATAGCTCTATGATTATGGACTCCACACCTGATGTTACCTTCACTCTGTCACCCAAAGCACCTGACCTAGCTTGTGTGACAACAGCAACAACACCAGGAGTTCATCACTCAGCCAAACGGCAATCCTGGCATCAAACACCAGATTTCACCCCAACAAAATATAAGGAGAGAGCACCAGAACAGCTCAGAGCCTTGGAGAGCAGTTTTGCACAAAATCCTCTTCCCCTTGAGGAAGAAGTAGACCGACTAAGAAGTGAAACCAAAATGACGAGAAGAGAAATCGATAGCTGGTTTTCAGAGCGACGGAAAAAAAAGTCTGCAGAAGAGAACAAGAAATCTGAAGAAGCAGCTTCTCAAGAGGAGGAAGAGGCTGAAGAAGATTGTGGTGAAGAGGATCCTGCTGATGAGTGGAGGGTTTCAAATGAGAATGGCTCTTCAGAGGCCCCAGGTAGCGACCGTCCTCGAGTGGAGCGGAAAGTCAGCCCCATCAAAATCAATCTCAAGAATCTGCGAGTGACAGAAGCAAATGGCAGAAATGAATCAATTGGACTGAGTACCAATGACCATGAGGATGAGCAGGGTTTGAGCAAATCCCTGGAACAACCCAAGAACAAAATTAATTATAAAAAGACTGCCCAGCAAAGGCATTTGCTCAGGCAGCTATTTGTCCAAACCCAGTGGCCAACAAATCAGGAATATGATGGTCTCATCTCCCAGTCTGGCCTGCCCAGGGCTGAGGTCGTACGCTGGTTTGGAGACAGTAGATATGCACTTAAAAATGGACAATTGAAGTGGTATGAGGACTATAAGCATGGTAATTTCCCACCTGGTCTATTGGTCATCAGTCCAAGCAATAGGGAGCTTCTTCAGGATTATTATAAAACACACAAAACGCTGTATGAAGATGATCTTCAGAGCTTATGTGACAAAACTCAGATGAGCTCACAACAGGTTAAACTATGGTTTGCCGAAAAAATGGGTGAGGAAACCCGAGCTGTATCTGATACTTGCAGTGAGGACCAGTATTCCAGCACTGGAGAACAAGCAGGAAATCACAAAGGGACATGTGACACCTATTCAGAAGTGTCCGAGAACAGTGAGTCCTGGGAGCCCACTGGCCAGGAGATCAGTTCAGAACCTTTTGACACACTGAGCCCTCAGGCTGGAATCCAGCTAGGTAAGGAATCACAGTGTATCACTGTCTACAGTGGGGAACATAAGAGTACCAAGCATCTAGATCACTCTTCTCAACTGGTCTGGTCTTCAATACTAACGCAAGTTTGATGATTGTTGATTTTAAGGCTTCTGGGCAAGATTGACAACCTACTCCATGGGACATCTGTGGCACAGTGAGAAGGAGACAGAAGTCATGAGGATGAGTTAATGTAATGCTAGAGGAGGGAGAAAGAGCCAACCCTTTATAGGGTTATACTAGTGCTGAGGCAAGAACTTAGTGTGTCTAAGGTGGTCTCTCCAGCTGCCCTAGAACTAATTTGTGAGTAGGAAGTGGCTCCCAGAAGTTCTTGAGATGTAGTGCTGATGTGGGGAAGTACATATGCCTTCATGTTAGGTTTTGTTTTTTGAAGTGATGGGGGGAGAAAAGGGGAAGGGAGGGAATTTTTAAAAATCCAACAGTGAAAGATTAATGAGTAAGAAAAAAAAGGATTTTTAATTGGCGTTATATAAGATTGGTAAGTTTTGATAAATAAAAACGTATGCACTGCCTTTTCTGCTGCCATTTCTCAAACTTTTGGGTTAAATTTATCTGTTGAAGAAATGTTGTTAATAATAGAAAATCATTTAATAACTCTTAGAAGAGTATAGATGTTTGGTTTCAATATTTTGAATCTCATCCTTTTTCTGTGGAACTGTATGGGTTGTATTTTAAAGCAGAGGTGTCACATTCATGGCCTGGGAACAAAATAAATAAAAATACATTACAACATAGATAATGTTAATTTGTGATTTTCTAAGTAGGTAGCCTCCTAGGATTGGTTCTAATTGATACCACTGGTTTAAAGTCTGTTTTGGAGGGATCTGCATTATTAAAGAAGCACATTTGAAAGGCAAACATCTCTCAGGTTTCCAGGCCTTGATTATGCATTTAATGGGTTCCCTAGGTCTTTTTCTCTGGGACCTTCTTCCCCTTTCTTTAAGTTTTCATTTGTTTTACTGTTTGTTAATACATATATTAAAGGATGTCTAAGAAGAAGGGGGTGAAACTGATGAGCCCATTCATCTATAGATCATTAATTCTAGTGAGAAATTTGGTAGAAGCCTAGTAAGATTTTGAGATTGTGAATGTGTTATCTGTGCTTTCTCTATGTGCCATTACCTCATGGATAATTGTGTGGCCTATTTTCCTCCTGCAACTGATCTTAATGCCGTGTCCTTTCAAAAATTCAATTTGGAGAACATTTGTTAAACACCTATCATATGCAAAGCTTAAAGATACAATGCAAAGATTAAAAACTTGCCCTCAGGGAGCTTGTTAAAGGGTCCCCTGAACTTGTCTTTTTGAGTTGCCATGTTTTCCAGAAACACTGGACCCAGAGCATGTAGGGGTCCTGAATGTGTCAAGGACAAAGCTCCCCCTGAGCTGACGTAATTTGTTGTTGCACCTCAAGCTGGACTCCCTATGTGTCCTTGAGAGGCAAGACAGGCACCAGCCAATCTGTGCCAGGCTGGGATAATACTTATGCAGCTGGGGTCCTTTGCAGATAAGCAGACCCTCCTATCTCCATAGTCTAGCAGTTCCCAAGGGAAAAGAATGAGGCTTTTGCCATCACCTTGCTCCTTCCAGGGGGCAGTGGTCTTGTCTTTTTTCCCACCTTTGCTGCACTGTTCTTCTCTCATATCACACACGTTCCTGGTTTCCCCTCCTCCCTTGGTCCTGCTATTATAAAAATGTAAACTTCTGTAAAGACAGTGAAGCCATTGGGTTCCACATGCATGTTCATTTCTCTTGTAATAAACCTGGTTTTCACATAAGTCTTATGACACTGTGATTGCCCGTTGACAAGCTCACATGCTAACGGGATGAGGCAGGGCAGGATAGTCTATATACAACACTACACAGAAAAGTATAGTGCAGGGTGAGGTGTAATGGGGCAAGGAAGAGACCTAATGCTCTAGGAAAATATCAGAGACAGAAAACAACACACTTTAATTTGGAAGAATCAGAGAAAGCTTCAAATAAGAAGTGACCCCTGAGCTGATAAGAAAGAAGATAAGGAAATGAGAGATTGCCTTCTAGGTGTGGGAAATGCATGTTCATGGAAGAAGGAGATAGAATATTAAGACCTTAGAGAACCAGGGTAGCATGGGCTTTCACTAACCAAAATTAGTTTTTCTTCATAGGTGAGAATTAATAATATGAATTTGTGATATTTGGCCTTGTTTTCTAGGCTTGGATTTACAAGGCAAGGCATATGTAGATGTTGATTATACATTCCTATACCAGGGACTCTTAACCTGGGATTCATGTACATGGTTTATAAAAATATTTTTGTAACTATATTTCAATATAATTAGTTTCCTTTGAAATATTAGGTATTTGTGCATTTATAAATATTAAATATTATTCTGAGGAGGGATCCTATGGGCTTTTAGCAAACTGCCAAAGTGGTCCTTGACATATAAAATGTTTAAAAAAAAAAAACCTGTCTTAGACACAGTATGACTATAAGGAAGGAAGAAAAAAGAAAGGAGAGAGGAAATTTAAAGTGATATAAATTCCAATTTACAAGTTTAGATACCTCTTCCCACTAAATTTTAGCTGTCTTTGCTACTTAATATAATTCTGGTTTTCTTTGCTGGGAATAAGAGAAAACCACTTTAATTCAACCGAAATTATTCTTAAAATCTGAAACCTTTGTGTTCTTAGTGCTTTTGGACAATGAAATGGCCGGGTCCTTGGCTTCTGAGCAAGCCTTTATTAAGCATCAACTCTGTTCCAGGAACTAGGCTAGCTTCTGGGAGTGCAAAGACAAAACTGAAACCACTTCTGAACTTAAGGTACTCACATTCTGTGTGCTTTGAGTGACCCTCTTTGAGGACCTAGGTAGAGGTAGTACTGCTCATTAGTACTTATCTTTTTCAACAATTTATCTCTCGGAGAGAGAACTAGCTACTTTTTTAATCTTAGGGAAGTCAGTAAATCACTAACCACTACTATTCATTCACCATTCACCACCTTATCCAAAAAACAGAAAAGATTGACTAAACTGCTTTCACTTCCCCAGGAAATCTTGAGATTTTCTTTCATCTAATCAAGAAAGTTTACTTAATAATACTCCCTCCTCCCACTTGATCAACTAAGCTTTGTTACAAGTTGTTTTACATAGAATAAAGATGATCCTTTAAGTGGAATATGGTACAATAGAAAGATCACTGGCTTTAGAGTCAGAGGACCAGGGATTCAAATTGCACCTTTGATATTTACTACCTTTGTGACTTTGGGCAACCATTTAACTTTTTATTTAACTTCACAGCTAGGTGGCACGGTAGATAGAGTGCCAGATAATGGAGTCAAGAAGACTCATCTTCCTGTGTTCAAATCTGACTTCAGATATCTACTAGCTACCTGACCCTGGGCAAATCACAACCCTATTTGTCTCACTTTCCTCCATCTGTAAAATGAGCTGGAGAAGGAAATGGCAAACCACTCCAGTATCTTTGCCAAGAAAATAGGTTAACCTATTATCCACAAAAGCCCTGTGAGGTAGATGTTAATTTTAATCTCCATTTTACGGGGATAAATGAGGAAACTGAGGTGGAGAAAGATTAACTGACTTGACCAGGGTCAGAGAACAAGTAAATATCGGAGGAGGAATTCATACCCAGGTCTTCCTTATTCCTCTGTATATCATTCTTTCCACTAGACTCAATTGCCTATGAGACTATCAATTCCCCAAAGGCTTTTTACCATAATCTACTTTAGTCCTAAAACTTCTTAAATGGCCACCACCCTTTTTCTTATTTTAAGCATGTATTTTATTGATGCTTTTTTTCTTTCTTACATCATTGGCATTTCCCAATGACTGCTACTCCCACGGAACCATTCCTTGTGACAAACAAGTATAGCCTACTTCAGGGTCACTTGACCAATAAGATGGCAAACTAGACATTTTCTCTCATATTTGTCCAAAATAGGAATTATGGACAAAAGATACGGCAATTTCAACTCTCTCTAGGACACAAAGAATGCTAATGAGTGAAAATTAAACCCTAACACCCAATGTGCTTACTCAGCACTTCCTGTTTCACTCCTCCAATAGGAGCACTAGGAGACTGATGGGCTTGCAACAGTACTCAACCTTTCCCTGCTCCTCCCAGTGCCAAGGAAAACCAAAAAGCAGAAGTTTACTCTGGCAAGGACAGCAGGGAGGCATAGCTCTGTACTGCAGTAGAATTCAGCAAGAAAATCGAAGGAAATAGGGCAGGACATGTGTGTGTGGTGGTGTAGCACTCCACTAGCCCTGAGAGGAAGAGTCCAGCATCCATCTGGGGCCAGTTCTGACCCCCTCAGAAGTCACTTGGGGCAGAGACTGAGGTTTGTGAAGTGTCCAAGTAGGAGAAGGCTGAGACAGCCTTTAGGTCAGCTTTTAGGGAAACCTCCTTCAAAGGGGAAGGAGTCAGAAAGCAATCGATAGGGGAATATAAAGAAAGAAGATTGAAATTACCAAAAATCTCAAAAGGAAGAAAATTAAAGACTCTGAGCATAAGCAGATAAACCCTCACAGAAGATATTAATAACAGAAGGGAGGGAATAAGGCCTCCATATCACCCAAGAGTCCTTATATCTGTGAATAAATATTGTAAGGCAAAGGAAAATTGATCAATACATGATAACACAGAGGACCTTGTAGATTCCCAAGAGAGCATGGAACCACAACAGGATGTTCCTGAATGATTTAAAAGAGAAATAAAAATTGCGAAAGCAGATAATTGGCAGAATAGAAAAACTTGCCATGGTAGTAAATCTCACCAGAGAAACAAAAGAGAGTTACTGAGTGAGAATGCAAATACACTGAAATGAAAGACAATCTGGAAGAAAAGAAACAAAAAGGATTAAGGTTTTAAAAAAATGACTTCCAATCAAGCAAAACATTAATCTCTAAGGTAGGATGTGTAGAAAAGGGAAGAGGGGGAGGCAGCAAGCAAGGTATGAGTACCTATTATGTGCCAGGTACTGTGCTGAGTGCTTTATAAATGTTATTTGATCTTTACAATAACTCTGGAAGGTAGATGCTTTTATGGCCCCCATTTTACAGTTGAGAAAATTGACAGCATTTAAGTGACTTGCCCAGGGTCACACAGCTAGCACGTATCTGAAGCTGGATTTGAACTCAAGTCTCTCTAACTCTAGGCCCAGCACTTTATCCAATGTGCCACTGAGCTGCAGGATTATAGGTCTCCCAGGACACAAATCAAAGAACTTGAATACCATAATTCAAGAAATAATAGAAGAAAACTGCCCCAAAAGTACAGCTAATACAAACAAACCAATGTACATAATGTTCCAAAAGTGCTTAAAACTGCACTAAGACTTTGGGACACCCCGTATTGGTTATGTCAGGCAAATCATACCTCGTTTTATAGCTATCGCCCACCACTTGTGAGAAGAGGAAGGCTTGCTTCATAATCATTCCTCTTAAGTCAAGATCATGCGTTGCATTTATCAAAGTGCTGGTGTTTTTCAATATTACCTTCCTTTCATTATTGTAGTCATTCTAGAGAATGTTCATATAGTTGTGTTTACTTGATTCTGCCTCAGTTCATACAAGTCTTCCCAAGTTTCTCTGAGTACCTTCTGTTTTCTATTTCTTATGAAGTAATAATATTCCTTGTCATTCAAACACAAGTTATTCAGCTTTCTCCAATTGATAGGCACTCAGTTTGCTTCCAGTTTGTTGCTACCATGGAAAGTACCACTATAAATATTTTTCTATAAATGGAAAACTTTCAGCTTTTCTTTCTCTAAATGTTTTAAGAGCATATGAATAAAAAGAACAGACCAATTTTAAAACATAAATTTTGCAGTGATTGTTTCACATAAGTTTTTTAATTATCCACAATTTTCAGTGGCGAGCTATCAAACCAGTGGTACATGTGTTACGGGTAGCACTAAAAGTGAACCTTTTTGTTGGCCCACCTATAATTACTATGTGTTTTCGTGACTATTAGCTACAACTAAATAATTATTAGCATGAGGAAGATTATGAATAATCACTGTGAACACTTTGCTTTTCCTAATCAAAGTAGCATGCTTTTGTATGGCCTAAATACAATGTTAATATCTGAATCACAGTCTTTTTGCAAACAGTGTTGCTGCACAGTAAATGATAAATAATAATAGTGTAAGAATACAACCTTCCTATGCTGTTAGTCACAGTAAATGCATTTCATCTTCCTGTTATAGCCAGCTTTCCTTTGTGGGGTGAGTAAATGATGCTCAATAACTTTTCTAGATAGACAGCCTTTTATGTAAACCTTTGATGTGGTAATAGTGAATGTGCTTAATTGTGGCACTAATGCTGGCCCTGAGTCAGCTTGAAAGGATGTAATGTTAAATGATTCATTTTTTTAAACCTCAAGTCTTAAAACTGAAAACCTGGCAGAGGAGGCCTTTTCTCCTTTCATCTGACAGGTTTGTTCCAAAATGTTCAGAGTTTCTCTCTTGCAACTTCAAATCCAACTTGATGTTGGAAAAAGGTGACCTTTAGAAATCCCTTATACTTCTATTTTTTTCTATAATTCCCTGATTCCAAGTATGATTGTTTCAGCTTCCAAGACATGAGGAAATGAAAATTATGCTTATTACCAAGTCTGAACTGGAAGCGTATTACCTGTGCTTGTAATGCAAGTGTTGGTATCTTCATGGCTTTTACCACTTTGAGGCAGTGTGGTATATTGGAAAGAGCACTGGCTTTGGACTAAGAGAATGTGGTTTCAGATCCTACCTCTGACCCTTATTACCTGTGTGACCTTGGGCAACTGACTTAACTTCTGCAGGCCTTCCTCTCTTGGTTTGCCAAATGAAGAGGTTGACTCCTGAGGTTCTTCACAGATATAGATCTATGCTATAGGTCTGTGCCTACTCCTCTTGATTCTGCTGTAGGTAATTCGTACAGTGGGATGACAAGGGGTATGTGGCATTTCATCGAAGGCTGGGGAAGGGGAGATGCTACACTTTAATGGCCTGATTTTATTTTATTTTTTTTGGTCACAGGCCCCAAATGACTGTCATAGGCCAGGGTAGATAACATAAAAGAATGTTACTGATTGTCATTAATCACCATAAGCTGTTAAAAGTCCTGTTTTGGAAATGCTTTTTTAGTCAAGGTCAACCCTGGGTTGTTTTGTTTTTTTTTAAGGTGCCTGTTTACTATGCACTCAGGGCTGAAAACTGTGAAACAAAGATCAAGGCTACAGTAAAAATCTGCCTAGAAAATCAGACTGCCTGCTTATCTTAGAGGAGTGTTCTAAGGGACTGAGGCTAGCTATGTAAGACAGTGAACAGAGGAAGACACAACATGGCCTCTGGGTCGTGGCACCTGGCCAGAGGAGGCAGCACTTAGCTGTATTCTGATTGCCGTATTGGATTTAGCCAATTAGCAGCTCTCCTCCCTCAATCTGCAACTGAGGTGAACCTGGAAGTGGGGGCTACTTAGCTTTAAGTGAGCCTTCAAACAGCTCTTAACTTGAGAATGTGATAGTACATTTAAGATGCCTAGACTTTCACATGCACATGTTTGACGTCTGTTCTCATATGTATTTTATGTATCTCTTTTTTTCTTTTTTCCAGAAGCAGATTGAATTTAAACTGACTGCCATGAAGGATCTGCCAAATGTGGGAAGATGTCAAATGGAATGGGCCAGATCTGAACCTCTGCTGCAGGGGCCAGTTACAGTGCCTGCTGTTGTGAGACTTTTAGCCAAGCACACTGGGGAGAGGCTGTTGGGGAACTCACTGGTCAGCCCAGAGCTCTTCACAGCCAATTTAGGATGATATGCTGAGCTGGGCAGAGCAGGGTTCATGTCAGATTCTTCCTCCTGCAATATAGGACCTCTTTTTTGCCTTCAGTGGATAAAATATTTCAGATTTCTTATTCATGTACAACAGAACCAACTTTTTAACATATACATCTGCCTATACACATTTAATAAAACATCAGATTATAAACATGTTCATTACATAGAAACTTTTGATTAGCAAAGCAGTGCATTTCCTTTTTCTCTATATATATTTAGTGTCTGTTCTCTGAAGGTTGATATCACTACATTTACTCCTCTCTAAGTCTTTTATCAGGGTGCAGTGCATTGAATCTAGAAAGCATGTCATCAGTACACTTACGACTTAATCTGGAGCCCTTTCTGTGGACCCCTTTCTAAAAATAATTCTGCTTTGTTATGTAATCTCTGATCAGTAAGTCTCTAAGCAACAGTTTTTTTGTCTGAAGTTATAGTTGAATAACAGCCATTCCCCCCACCACCACCCAGGTTAAAAAAAAAATGGTTACTTGATTAGTTTCCTTTTCATGAAAAATTCTAGATCAGTTATTTACTATTTGTCCATTATTGGGTTAAAAGATGTATTTGATCTTGAACCTGGGATATGTATTCAAACGCCTACTTCTTAAAGCCAGAAATGTTCCAGTATTAGATAAAAAGACAAAATCTGTAAACAAAGCCACTGTGCGTAGCAACTTTCACCTGAGGATTTCAAAGCACTTTATAAATGTCGATCTCTAAATTTTCATACAAACTTGGGAAGGATAAGATGTGGCAAACATAATCACCACTTCACCAATAAGAAAGCTGAGAATGAGATGAGATTAAGTGACTTTCTTAGTTATTTGAGTTGGGAATAGCCCTCAATTTAAAGTCAGTGGTATAGGGCTTCCCAATGAAATCATAAAACTTCTCATCTTGCTTGTCTAACCGAGAGTTCTACTAGTTCTCTCTCCTGGTGAATGCATAAGATTTAAAGATTAAGGATGAAATCATGAAGTATTTATTGATTTTTAAAATGTTCGCCTCAACTTGTAACCGAATGTAGTTTAATCTCTAGCTTATCATTTTTGCCTCCCTTGAGAATTTGCTATTTTTGGAAAATCAGCTGAAATGATATCTTTTGAAGTATGGAATAATTGTTTGAATCTACCATTTACTTTATTCATACAAAAATCTTCTAATAGAAGAAGCAACTTCCCTGGGAAGACTTCTGATCTCATTTCTAATATATCTCCCAGTTCAAGAATGGACTGGAAAGCATCTTAGACAAGTTGTAAGATGAACCTATCCGTGCTCATTAGGGGTAACTGAGCAATGTACAGTTATTTCCAGAGAATTTCGTAGAATGTCAGAGTTAGAAGGGACCTCAGAAATCATCCAGTTCCCTTATTTTACAGATGAGGAAATTGAAGCCCCAAGAGTTTAAATGATTTGCCTAAAATCACACAGCTAGCAGAATGGGTCCTTGAATCAGGTTCTCTGATGCCAAGTCTAGTGGTCGCTACTGTAGATGCTATTCCCTTTGCCTTGACTTCAGGAAAGTAATGGCTATCAGCTCTTTAGAGTAGAGTTAGGGAGAGCAGGACTTCAGGGTCCAGAGTAAACTGAGACACAGGAAATTCTGAAAAATAAACCTCTGTGGCCCTGTGATGTGTGGCCAACTTAAGACAGGCAAGTAGAATAAAGAAAATTAATTATGTTGGAAATTGAGTGGCATGAACTATGGCTAGCTAGCAGAAATCAAGCATGCCCTCCCCTCAGCCCTCATTATCCCAAATAAGCACTTTAAGGGCACATATAGCAAGCCACGTAGTTGAATTGGCCTATAGTAGAAAAAGGTGCCTTTTCTGGGACAAGGGAAATTTTATTCTGTGGTCTGGGAGAACTCTTTCTTTGAAATCCAGAGGCCTTCGTACTATTTCTTCCAGAACCTAACCCCTCTAGCTCACCCGTTTTTCTTGAGAAAATGACCTGGGAGTTTTACCAAGACTTGCATTCTGTCATTTTGCACTCTGTGTTGGATATGACATTGGTGTGGTCCTGATGGATTGTGTTGGATGTTATGTCACGAGCATGGATTTGTGAGTGATAGCTTCCTCCAGAGAACAAATACATGATTTTCTTCTCTAGTGTTTATATACATGCAGGTTAATTTATATATGCACATATACAGTACAAATACTCATTTGATATTACCTTGTAAAATGTACATGATATGTACATTTTAGTAAATGAATTACCATAGATATTAAGGAAAAACAGCTTGTGCATTGGAAATGAATGTCTTTGTATTTATTTGTACACTGAACACGACTGGGGGAGAGGCAAAGAGAAGGCCAATCTCAAAGTATCCCACTTAAGAATCTCACTTCCAAAGTGACAACCCTTGAAACATGATTACTCCCATAGTTTCTTCTTGTATTAACTGCAGAGTTTTACTGAAGAATGTTCTCTTGGTTCTTTTATTAGAGGTCAAATTAAATGTATAATCCAAACACTCTAATGGAAAAAATTAGTAAAAGAAAATTGCAGTGTTGGAGCATATTCAGGCAGAGTTCACAGAATACATTCTGGACATGAAAACTGTCCACTACATATGCAGGTCCACTTACAGAAAAAGCAGTTTAGTGGAAGACTTAGGATCTTTTTAATATTGTGAACTTTTTTTTACATGCATTAGCCCTCTCAAATGGCTATGACCTAATGGCTGCATTGTCAGCACTGTGAGAGAACCAGGAAGGAAAGCTGAAAGGAAAATCCCAGGGATACAGAAAAGACCCGTGTTCTGCTCATGTCCTTGTATCTGAGTATATTTAAATATGGTTTGATATTTATTCTTGCAGAGAATTTTACATAAGCAAGTGATGAAGGAAGTATTTTGATCTCAGATCTATGTACTTAAAATGGAATAAAATAAAAATATTAACTATGGGTGTCAGAGGCCCAGTGCTTTGGGTGTAAATCACAGGAGAAACCAAAACCAAGTAGAAAAATTGGAAGCAAAAAAAAAAAAAAAGGTTCATGGAGTGGACAGCTGGGTTTGATGGTCCTGCTGGCAACCATCATGGCATTCTAGGATGCATCGCCACAATTTTGCATGTAGCCAAAGTGTTGTGTTGTCTTCTAAGTGAAGATAGTCTTGAATTGGAAGTAGGAGAGGACTGGGAGTTGAGTTGGTTTTTCTTAAGGAAAAAAGAATATTTTATAAGCTGACTAACCTTTCACTTCCTCTTCCCAGTATGCACTTGGTCTTTGGAGAGTAGTAAGATTATGTACATTTATGTTTCTTATTGCCTGTTTTCTTAGATGTTTAATTTTTTACATGAAGATATAGATCCAATTTTTATAGATGAAACCAGATCTGTTATGTTGAAGGAAATATGGAATAATGTGGTATGCTTTTCATATTTTTGATTACTTGTTTGAAGTTTTGATTGTAGAAAAGATATGTGCTTTAAGAGTTCTCATTTTTAAATAGCTTTTTAAAAAATAGATTACTGAAGTCTGATCTCTTAGCACTTTGAATTTTTTTGTTGTTAGTTGAATGCACTAATAGTTAGACTGCTTCTGTGAGTGCTGCCTCATTTCTAATACTTGATCCCTGGTCCTGACTTATTCATGATCTGCTTGATTTTTGCACTGTTTTCTGAAGACAAAAGAAGTCAGCTTGAGGTATTAGAGGGGATCTTTCCTTGGTTTCAAGCATGTGGGCAGTTATTCCTACTCCCCTCTTGCCTGGGATTGTCATAGAAATTCAGAACATTTCTCCAGGCTGGTATCCTGGCAAGTGGTACGCTCACTTGTTGAGTGAGCAGATGGTGGCTAGCATTCCTCTTCCACTCTCCTCCAGCTTCTTGGACAGTGCCCCTATTATCTTACTCCTCTGGGTGTCAGAATATAATCTTTCCTTAAGTATGTGAATATTCTCCTTTTCTCACGATAACCTGTCTTGGACCCTATCAGCTCTTACCTTCCTTCCCTCTTAATGGACCAAAAGAGTTTGGTTGGTGTTACCAGGCTGTAGTATTTTATTGTCAACTCAGGCAGTCAGTCCCCAAGGAATAGAAAAGGACTTTTAGAATGTTTTTACAAAGCACTGCAAAGCCCTTGACTGTACAAAAGCTGTATTGCTGTAAAGCTAAGTGTGACACTTCCTTAATGTATGTTTAATAAATCCAGATGTTAGTGTATGGTTGGTTAAGTTCTGCCTGTACCATATAGAGCAGAGGGCAGTTTTCAAGACGAGGGTCACTTCCCTCAAATGGGTGTATGTACTGCCAGCGGCTCATTAGATTTCTGTAATGCACTGGTCATCCCATCTTGTGATTTGTCCAAGCAGAAATGCAAGAAAATAAGCATGAATTCAGGGGTCATTCATAAGAAATAGAAAATAAAGGGTAGTCCATCTGGGAAGACTTCCATTAAACATACTGTTTTTCAAGAGACTAAGGAAAGATGGTACCAGGCAGACTTCCATCATTTTCCCTCAAATAGCCTCCCTTCTGTAGATCTCGTTGCTTTTTCAGACTCTGGTAATAAGGGTAACTGGAAGCCCAGCTTCCTTTTATTCTTCTTGAATGCAGAGAAACCCATAGGAGCTTTTATTTGATAAAACTGATAAATATGTACAGGTAAATGAACACAAACCCAAGTGAATAATACTCTGGAGCATTCATAGTATTCAGATGTGGCTGAGGACACCTGCCTATAGAAGGCTTCACTTTACCTTCCGAGAGCAGAAGCCCTGTCTTCCAAAAGCTACTACCACATTATACCTAATATGCCATACACCCTGTTTTCTGTAGCCCATATATAATTTGGCAAGCTGCATCTAGGTTGTAGAAAAATCTTTAATAAAACAGTGGGGAAACCTAAGATAATTGGATACATCAGGGGATTACTTGGTTTGTTTATGCAGTTATATGTGAAGATTCCCAACTTTAGCAGTTATTATTGCTCAGATTATATCATGTCCTCAGTCAGGCTAGTCATGTTAGTGGGAGGAAAAAAAATGTCTAACGTTTTTTAGTATTAACACAACGGTTTTGATTTTTAAATATAGGCTAATGAGCACTTGGCTAGATTATTGGTTAATTGAAAAGGAGGCCCCATGCAATGTGACCATCCTTTAAACCTAGTCTCTTTTATGTAGGTTAACATAATTATTAGTTTTCTTCTAGGGATTAGAGTTGTTTTCCCCCCACTTATCAATTCAATATATTCCCAGTGTCCCGAGTGAACGAAGTGAATTGGTAACTGAATTCAGCTGGCACCTTTCTGTCCTCTTGGCCCAGGTACACAGAGCCCTGATCGCCAAAAATAATGACCAAGTAGGAAATTTAGTGTGATAGGATGACTGTTATGAGGACTGACTTGCTGTGGATTCTTTATAACGGTACTTTTTTTGGTATGAGTGAAAAGACTTGGAGGAAAGGTCATTTCTTAAATCAAAGCTTTGTTTGGGCCTAAATATTTTCTTTGCCTGGTCAAGGTGGCAAGATTAGGCATTTGCATTAAAAATCTTTAATAAATACAGCCTTTTGGAAGGCTGTCTGCTTCTCAGTAGCTTTGGTGGGTTCACTCTTCTGGGAGAGGTTCAAGGGCAACCAAGAACAAGAAGCCAGAGGTTTTAATTAATCCTTGTTTGGGTGTAGTTTTCAGAAAAAGGAGAAAATCAGGGGACGGAGATGGAGGGGAGAGAGACTAGAACAACTTGTCTTGGTTACGTCATTAAAAGATTTTTCATCTAACTTTTTGTCCTCCTTTTAAAAGGATGAGTCAGGAAACTGGAATCAATAGGGAAAAATCTAGGATGAAAGCTGTTCAGAATTGCAAAATGTAGGGGTTTTCCCCCCAGGTCAGGTCCACATTCTTAAGTGTTAACTCTACTCACATGGTGCCTATTAATTCTTATAATTTATATTTCAAAAACTGCTATCATCTCTGCCTCCTGCCCACAGAACACTACACCATGTTTGTAGTCTGCTGGAAAATGGAGGCATATCCTATTATAAATGGTAGACTAGAACCAGGAAGAGTGTGGTTTTACACCCCAAAAACTTAACCTGATAATCAGCTACACTGTTTTCAGGTGGGAATTAAAGAAGGGACACAGTTCATCTTTGGCACATTTGTAGTTCCTGCTTTGTCCGTAGGCAAGAGCTTTCTTCAGTTGTGCCAGGAGGAGTGGCCTGTACCATGACTGTCATTTAAAAAAAAAAAAAGGAAAACATGCCAGCACTCTCCCTCTCCCCCTGTAGATTGTTCATTGAGACTGTTATTAAGCACACCCTTTGTAAAAACCAGCGTTTTTGCCAGTGATCTACAGGTAACTTCTTGAGAACAGCTCTACTCTCTCCTCTCCTACCTACCTGTAATCTCATTTGAGGTATAAGCACTTTGTCCCTTATATACTGCAGGAAGAGATTTGGAGAAAGATTGTTAAACATTTTGTTATTGCAAGACTGACCACTGCTGAGAAATAGGCTGGATTTGAAAACAGAATTCTCTTCAGTGGATGCAGTTCAAAATGGACCTGCTTCTGGTGGCTTGTCTAAAGGTGATGAACTTTAGACTGTAGACTCCAAAGGGGCCCATTTCACATGTAGTAGAAACAGGCCTTGCTTCAGGATTCTAGAAGATGAGGGGTAGGGGGTGCAGTGGAGAAAACAGGGGGCTGAGACAATGGCACACGTTAATTTAGCCTTATGTGTGAAGATAACTTTTTTTTTATTGTGGATAAACATTTTTTAAAAGTTTAAAACCTGCCTTAGATTGGGGCTGTGGTTATTGCTACTGCCTGCAGTGGCTCATGCGAGTGCAAATTTACCTACAATTGGTCTCAAGGGCTAGCACTCCTCATCGCACTACTGCTCCTTCTAAGAATTACATTGTGTGTTTCCCCTAAATCTTGTATATGTGGACTTGATGTGGGGAGGGAAAAAGAAACTGTTTGTATAGTTTGAAATGGTTCTAAATGGTACTTCAAACCTTGATTATTCCTAAATAAAATGCATAAAACCATTATCTCACATTCACAGATGTTTTTCTATGAAAGGAGTCCGAATTTTTAGTTAAGGTAGATGTGGACAGATGATCCAACCCAACCCACATCAACTCTGTCGTGCTGGTTTCTGTGTGTAATTGCGACATTTGACTTCAGCCAAAGGCTTTGGAATTAGATCTTAATAAACTTGGGCAAACTGTGCCAAGACCATTAATAGCATCATGTAATTGACATGGAATAATGGCCTATGGAAGCTGAATGGGGGGCCTTGATTTAGTCCAAACCACTGCCTCCCTGTTAACTTTTCCCAACTGTACAGCTTTAGTGACTGCAGCCGAAGCAGATTTTGCCAATTCCCATAGTTTAAATGATTTTTTTAAAAAAGGGAGTAAAATCCTATGTTTAAACATCATTTGCTAGACCATCCTTGTCTTTCCTTTCCAAAGGAAAGCCTTTATTCCATCTATATCCTAATGCCCTCATGCCAAGCTGAGTTGCCTTAATCACAAACCAGACATGAAGTTGCTTTTGTTGAAAGACTAGAGATAGAGTAGTACATAGGAGTCCATTCCCTCTTTAATTCCCTAAGGCCAATGTCAGAGAATGACTTCACTTCATTCCCCTTCTTATTGGTGCTGCAGGGGAAAGTCTTCCTTGCCCACCTGGAACCCTCCAAAGCATTTTTTATACCTCATGGTTGAAGAAGCTACAACAACCAAATTAGTCTTGCAATGAATAAAAACAGCAGTAGTTGAAAGGGGAATGATATAACCACTCCAGAGCCGGTTTCCCATGGTATCCCAGGAGTCTGTGGAAATGTAGCTATTGCTTTAGGGAAAAGATCCAGCTGAGTGTCTCTCATGAAAAGTGACCAAAGGATTCACTGAATTGGCTGAAATTATGAGTTCAGGTTGAGGATATCAGGATTGTGTCCCACGTCTCTGGGTTCGGTTGGGTCTCTCTTAATTTTGCTAACCATGTTCATCTGAAGTAATGCGGAGGTTATTATTGAATGAAAAAGTTGTTAAATTTTTAACTTAAAATTGAGACATTTTTTCTTTAGAAACAGCAAAGACATTCTAGTAAAAGAGAAGTTATACAAGCTCAACCATTACTTGAGAAGCTGAATGGAAATGACTTCATCTCATCCCTTTGGCAAAATATGTACTATAAAGAAAGCTTGCTAATAAACTGAGGTATTTATTCATAAAAACTAAACTTGTCAGAATAAATGAACAAAATACATTTTGTAATGAAGTAGATTTGACAGTGGTATGTGCCACTGTCCATCCTCACCATTTACTAATCAGGAAAAGCTCTCTCGTGACATCAAGATGTTACTATTTTTTAATACTAAAAACTGAAATGATAGAATGGAAAACAGGAATCAAGGAATTTTAAAACCCAAAGCTGATTCCAATGGGAACTGACTCCTATAGAGTAATGCATGCTATGAGGTTGGATTATGTTGCCATAAGGTGGGCTGGGCCTTTTTTTATGGTTACAATGGGAAGGATCACTTTTCCTGATGCCTATGTAGTTATTTAATGCCCTCGGGAGGTAATGTCAGGTATAAAGTTTTTTGTATTAAATCCCACCTATGAACAACTAAGACAGAGTACTCTTCTACTTTGAGTGGGCTGGACCATGTTAGCATATACTTTCTAATAGAGTCCTGGAGGAAAAAAAGGAGAGGGTTGTCACACAGATGCTCAAGGTCTTCCTCATGCTTTCAAGCTCAGTGATTTAAGTATTCTCAGTAACTTTTTTCCATATCTCTGCAAAGCAATGCTTTGCTTTGCTTCGCGATCCTTGACACCACAATTTCAGTACTTTTTTTGGTTTTGTTTTGGAGGTGGTGGTGGCAGCATTAAGAACCAACTGAGTAAATACTTTTGAGTTTCAATAAAACTTACTTGCAAAACAGACATTTTCTTTAAAATGTTCTTTTGGGCTGGCATTTTATATAGCCTGGGCTGCAAATTGTTTTTCCTTATAGTACCAATCTTCATGCCACCTCTTACTGACTATAATAAAAAATATCATCTCCTTAGACATTCCTGTTCATGGAGAATATGTATGCCTTGGGCTTTAGGAATTCATTCCACATTGACTATTTGCAATCAGCATCAGGCTGCCTAGATTTATACGTAAACTGCTGAAATGTGAGTTTGAAATGGGAGATAGTTTATATGAAATACTTGCTCAGCAGCAGTCTGGCCAGAGACAGATAGGTCTGCTTTCAGAGCAGCTTGGGGCCTTCTGAGGACACGCTTGGGGGAAACAGAGGTGACATGAGTTTATTAAACTTCTTTATAAACTGACAGAGTTTTGGGTTGCTGGCCTTATGGGAAAAGCTTGTCTGAATGGAAGTTTTGAAACAAGGAATTGGAACCTTCCCTGCTTATTAAATGCTCTCTCTCCCCACCCCTTAAGGGAGATGATAGAAACAATCAGGCCAAAAGAAGCTGTAGTATTAGGTCTTTGATAATACAGGGGATCCCAAAAGTCTTAGTGCCACTGTACTGCCCAAGCTTTTGGGATATCCTGTATTTCCAATTTATCTGCTAACATCATCTTTCCTTACTTCATAGGCTTAGTATAGGTGACTAAGTGCTAATTATTTCCCAGCCTCTCCCCCCACCCTGCCCCCATAAAGAATACACCAGTTAAGGGGGGGGGGGAAACCACATGAAGCCTTTTTATTTGGCAGTCAGGTCTTGAGGGCCCAAAACTGGGGGTGGCAGGTTTGCCTGTGCTGAAGGAAAGCAGCTGAGGGCTAGCTCCCTGTGAGCCCCAGCCCCAGGGTGGGCACCGCTTTCTCATGCCCAGGACATGAGACACAAGTTGTAGGTTCTATAGTGTCTATTCTCCCAACCAGATAAGTCAGGTCTGAGGGAAGGCTTTCTCCTTGGGACCAGAGGACCAGTCATTCCAGGTAGGTACAAAAACCATGTAGTATCCAAGCTGCTAGTTCAACCTCATAGATGTCTTCCTGACCATTCAACATCAGACATAGGGATTTCCCAATGTTCTCCCCCTTGCCCCTGATGAATACAAGTCCTTATTCCCTTTTCATGCCTAAAAAACTTAACGAGTCCTAAAATGTGCCCTCTTTCCCTTAAAAAAAAAAATTTAAAAGTCAGCTATTCTCCTCCCCAGCCTCTGCTGGCACTGCCACTAACACTGACTAAGTCACTGCTTGAATGTCCACCAACCAGCCACCTCGGAGCATCTCAGCTAGTGCAAGGCTCAGCTCAGGAAGCTGCACATGGGTGGCTGGCAGTGGGCCTTTTTTTTTAAATGCCACCTGCTTTGGGGGTTTACCTGTGATGACAGGAACAGTATGGGGAGGAGTAAATAACTTAGTTACAATACAATTCAGAAGAAAAAATAATACTGCTGCTTGTAACATGTTTTAACTTCAGGAGAGCATTCCATCCTGAAAGAGGGTTAGTGTTCCAGGGCCATATTGCTATGTCTGCAATACTGCCTTTCTTGCCCCACTCACCAAGTAAAATACTCAGCATAGACACCCCTATGGGGTTTCAGGTCTGACTGACAAGGCAACCATCAAGCTGGGGCCTGGATCAGCCAAGGGACAAACCACTCAGGAACATTAGCCCTCTCACAATGTTCACTTGTGGTTTTAAAGCTACAGGAGGATGTAAACTTCGTTTTGGGGAGTTCGTCTTTGTAGGTCCCTTAGGGAAACAGCAAAGACAGCAGTCAGCCCCTTGGTCATTCTCAGGAATCTGTCCATAGCTCCTCAGAGCCCCGTGTACTCTGTGAGGTGGGGTAGGTGACTGACAAGCCCAACTCTCCCTGTGAGTAAGGAAGCTGGGTCAAGGGCCCTGTCCTTTCCAGGAGAGGTGAGATGAGAGCACCAGTCTCTGGGGAGTTGGGACAAGATGTTTGTGCTCAATGCCAGGCATGGTATACAGTCTTCTTGCCTTTACCCTGGACAAGAGTGAACAGATTCAGGACAGTAAAACAGCTGAACAATGGCTTGGTTTTTGTGTAACATATCTCTACTGGAACGTCAGGCTGCAGGCAGAAAACCCAGGAGGGCTGCCTGAAGGAAGGGCCAGAGCAGTGTTGTCTCCATAGAAACCAGTTCACAGAATTCCACAAGGCATCTGCTGCTAAAACCCACGTGATTCTCAAAGGCCAGTGCGGTTAAGTCTAGAGGCGGTTGTCTCCATTGATACGAGTTCTCCGAAGTGCCCTAGAGGGAGAGAAGCAAAGGTCTTGATTGGGATAGAGGGGCCCCTGAAGCTGCCCCCTAAGAGATCTGGGGTAAAAAACGAACACTTGAGAAAGGCCTAAATACTAGAGCAGAGTCCTGTTTGAGGCTTGGACTAAAACCCTGAGTGGTATAGTAGTAGCAAGGACATGGGATTCTGCTTCACTCACTTAAAATCAGAGGGGCCCAAGCAAGCCATCTAATTTCTGTATAAGGTTGGACTAAGCTATGTGCAGCTTCTAATACAGAGTAAATGTTTAATAAATGCTTGTTGGCTTGACCCAATCCTAAAAATCCCTTCTGGTTCTAGTTCTATGATCTTGACTTGTGGGATCTACTGAGGGAGTGCTCTCCCATAAAAATGACATAGTCATTAGACATGGCTGCTCTAACTGGCTGATTATTTGAATAACAGGTTCACCATCACCCTAAACTCTACTCTCAGATCTTTTTGAGTATAAACAGTGAGCACATAGTGACCTGAGCTGTAAGCACAGGCAAATACGTGTGTGTACTCTGGGACAGCTCAGTTTTAGCAAAAAGGTAGATGGTTATATACTGGCATGTGGCCCACATCCTGCCCACCTTGAATGAAATCTGGGTCAAGGGCTGCTCCTGAACATTTAAGCTGCAGCCAATGCCCTCTGAGCTGCATGATGCTGCTTTGGCTCACTCTGTCCAAACCTTTGCAAATGGTGAAAGGGACCTACTGGGAAACCTGGAACCAGAAAAGCCAGGCCAAAGCCTGGCAGCCCTGTGAACTTCCTGGTGAGTGCCCTGGCCACATTCTTGCGTTTCCCTGCCAGTCCCAGGAGGAGAAGGTGGGAAGGAAGGAAAGAAGAAGATGTGTTGTGTCACCTTCGTTCTCGGCTGTCAAAGTGGTCTGCTAGGTGCTCCTGGGAGATGCGGAAGTCCTCAAATGGCTGTTGATAGCGGGCTTCAAAGGAGCCCTCTCGGGCTCGTCCATGGAGCAGCTGGCCTGAAGATTCAGATCCCCGTTCTCGGAATGATGAGCTACCGAAGGGGCTGACTTCACCATTCTCCTGCTTTAGGAAGAACACCCCACACACAACCTGCTACGGCCTCTGCTTTGGCCCTCACCCCCAATCTCCTCAGCGAAAACCTTCTAATAAGAGCCAGATATGTTCTTAGGCCCAAGCTGTCCCCACATCAAGCAGCAACATTTAGAGCTCCTTGGCCCTCCCCACTCGGGCATTCTCTTCCCTCCTTTTGATACCCCCTAGTATCTTTAAGGCCCCTTCTACAGCGCCTCCTGACCCAAGTAACCTCAGCTGGGCAGCAAGTACCTTGGCAGGAAATATATCTATTTTGATAAGCAGAGAGGCCAACTCCAAGTCCTCACTGTAGTTATTCTTCAAAGGCACCGCTCTGTATCCTGAAACCAACAAGATACCACCCACACCAGGCCACAAGTGAGTTTGCCGTAGACACTGGACTCCAGGTTTCTGGGCTTACCTTCCTCTTCCCACCCCTCCCTTTACACTGAGCTGCGTGATGAGGCCTTGGCTTGGTCTGCCCAAGTCTTTGCAACTAGAAGAAGAGAACTCCCCTTACCCTGTTCACTCCATCTTTCCCTAGCTCCTCCCCACAACTTCAGCTCAGTTGTCAAAGAGGAAAACCAAAGGGTTAATTTCTCTGAAAGCATCAATGATATCCCGGGCACTCGCCCTCTCAGGGGCATCTGCTCATGTTTATACAGCACTCTCTGCGGTTGTAATACTAATGCCTCATTATGCTCAGCATCTGAAAAGAACTGGCAGCCAAAAAAGAATCAAACACTTACTGAGCCAACTTCTAAGGTCGCTGCGCTAGGCAGAGCTTCTTAAACTGTGGGGCACAGCCCCATAAATTTGGCAACAGTAAAAGGTCTCTCAGCGCGCAACAACTAAAACTTAATTCCAGATCAAACGCGTGATGAATCCAAGGTGTTTCTGGCAGTGCTTGCCCATGCTGCATGGGGCAACTTCAGTGCGGCCTTGGTTCTGAGCACACAGCATGCACACTTTGTCCTGCGCATGCCCTCGGGCCAAGCAATGCTGACAGAGACTGCTAAAACGTTTAAGAAGTCCTGCGCTAGGTGATGACCCAAAAGGATGAAGTTCTGATGGTGAGATCTCAGGCTCCATAATGAAGCCAAATGGGGAGATATTTGGGGGTCAGAGGGGCCTTCCCAGGACCCATCCTATCACAGGCAGCGCATGAGCGACCAGACTGAGGACTGTGGCTGGGCCATACCTTGGCATGATGACAGCCACCTGGCCTAGCTGGTTCACCTTTGGAGGTGGGTGTTAGAAAACATTATGTGGATGCTACACCTAACTATGGTGTGGGAGGTTTCCCTAAAGAGCAAAACGGAGTTAGGCCATGTTTTCACAAACTTCTCTGCGGGCTAAATGACTGTGTCCTTGTGACTTTGTCATTAAGAGAGACAAAATAGAATCGTATGGGTCCTTAAAGGTTCCCTAGATAGGCCAGCTGCTGGCATCCCCAGCCCTGCATCCCACCCTTACCTGTCTTTAGGCCTTTCACCAGGAAGGTGGCCTGAGCCAAGAAATTCTGGTCACTGAACATATCTTCTTCATATACCACGAAGCGCAGGAAAGCAAATTCAGGGTTACTAATCTGGAAGTGGAAGGGCTTTGCTGGCCATACGGGGTTCAGGCCGTTGTCCACTGTAAAGCAGAGAAAGCAGGAACCAGTAATCAGCATCTCCATCCAGCTCCTGGGGCACCCCCAGCCCCATGATCCCCACAGCATGGGAGGAGAAGCAGGATGTTGAAGGAAAAGGTCCTAGGGCTAAGGGATTCAGACCACCCTGGGAACCCCCTTTTCTGAGACAAATCTCCAACATGCAGGGGTGATAGGGCTAAACTTTGGGACCAGAGGGAAGACGACCAAACTTTGTTTTGGGGCAGGCAGACTTCTCCCCCCCTCTCTCGAGCTCACTTGTGCCCACAGTGTTTGGGAAGTTGGGGGGAAGGGAAAGGAAACAAAGTATGGTGGGTGGGAGGTGAGGGGAAGAGACTCTAGGTTTTCACAATCTCTTTCTTTGGCTAGAGAGACTCAATACTACAACTCTCCCTTGAGAAGCACACACATGCAAACACAGAAAATGCCAGCGAGTAGTGAGACTGACCAACAATGCCATGGCCCTGAGCTGGCCCTTGTGGGCCATGACAAAGCCACCCAAACAGTGCCCAGGTCATCAGGGAGGAACATAGTGGGAGGTGCTGGGTCAGGGTGTGGCCTGGGGTGCCACCCCACCCCCCATCCCACCTGAGCCTCACCCACAAATTCTGTCTTGTGCTTCATGTTGTCGTAATCAGCCCCGGCTACCTCAATCTCCACGAAAGGACACACAATGCCACGACCATTCTTGGGTAGATGCCGGGCCCCCAGGACCTAGGCAGGGCAGAGATGGTTTGTCTCCACTCCCTACACAGATACACACACCCTCTCCCATCCCCTACGTGCTGGTTCCCCTCTCAGGTTAGGGAGTATGTTTGGCCAGGCTCTGCTGTGACCCAAAAGCTGGCAGCCACCTCCCCTGCCCTTGCACTGCTCCAGGATGAATGTTAAACTCTAAACACAGCAGGGCAACACTGCCCACCTCAAACCCAGACAGGCCAAGCCCCAAGACAGAGGCTGGCCAGGCATCAGTGATGCACTCCTGAACCTTGGGGCCCAGCCTGCATAGGTCCAAATGTGCCAGGTGGGGAGGCCAGATTGGTGGAGACAAGACGCCCTCTGCTGGGGCCTAGTGAAGCTGCGGCTCTAAGCTCATGGTTGGTCTGGTACTGGTCATGTCTCTTCTAGGTCCCCTGACTCTCTCTGGGTGAAGATCAGAGTTTACAGACCTTCCCCACCTGAGCCCTTCACCTTGCTCAACTAACGGCAGATGTTTCTCCTCCCCCACCGCCCCATCAGTAAAGAGGTTCCTTGCCCTGAATGGCTCTGCTCCATGTCCCTCACGAGGCTTAGCAGGGTCTTCTATCACCTGCCCAACAGGACCTTGTACAGCCCCACGATGATCTATTCTGAGAAGGAAGCCTGCCGCCCGGACAGCACCTCAACACTAGACAATGTTCATGTTGGGTCCATGCGGCCTGTATCATTTATTCACTTGAGAATCTCCTGAAGTGCCCACAGGGACAGATTGGGAATGCATAATTACAGAAGGGATGCCTTCTGGGATTGGGTTCAGAGGCATACGTCATCTAGGGCACATCTTCACAAATCTCCAGGATTGCTCTGTGCCAGGAAGCATCTCAGAGCCCACCTGGCGAGGCAAACACCCTCTCACACCAGCATCCAGTCCATCTTTGACACCTAGCACCCTCCTGGGGGGCCTGCAACCAACCTGATGGCTACCTCCTCCCCTGCACACCGTACCATGGAAGGACATGCCAAGTATGGCCATGCCACATGACGGGACAGCAAAAAGAGCATTGAATTTAGAGTTCAAATCCCATCTCTGCTACTTGTAATCTGTGTGACCTTGGGCAAGTAAATTCGGCTTTCCCTGTCTCATTTTCCTTATCTGTAAAAAGAGGAAGTTGGACTTGACTATTCACATTCCTTCTAGCCCTCAATCGATGACCCTGTAACCTCACCAACCCTACAAGACAGTGGCAGCCCTACAGCTAATACTGGACTTTAGACAGCATCCCAATTCTCAGCCCTCAGAAGGTGAGAGCTATGCGGTCTGTGTGACCACAGGGAAGTTAACCTTTCTAAGCCTCATTTCCTCTTTGGTAAAATGGGGTAATGCTTGTACCACCTCACAGAGAAGTTGTGAGAAAGGCACTTTGTAAAACACTACAGCAATAGGAGTTGTGGCTATTATTGTGTGTGGCACCCATCGAGATAGGATTCAAATTCCCTAGCTCAGCTCAGTTTCTTGCCACTGTCTATATTAGCTGTCCCCTTCTCCTGACCTGCTCTCTGCTGAGACTTATCAGACTCCCTGCTCCAAGCCTTGTCTGTTGTATTTCCATCTACAGCCCACAGGGTGACAGACACCACACAGTAGAACCCATTCACTCCTCCAACTCTTTGTGGGCCCAAGACAGGTTCCAAAAATCACATCCCTGGGTTAGCCAGACCTTTTCCAATGGGCAAGCAGCATGGTCCAATGTTGGGTAGGCCTAGGGTATTGATCAACTGCCCCCTGCCTTGTTACACCCTCCTTCATCTTCCAGAAACAACTAAAGTTGGCCAGCTGTGGGCCTAGACCCCATTCTTGCCCTCAGTGGTCTTTGTTGTGGTATAATGATGGCAACGGTGCCTCCGTAGCCACCACCACCCCCGCCCCCGCCCAAAAGCTTACTAGGCCTGCCCACCTCAATGCAGACCGCACACGGCTCTATCCCACGCAAGCTGCACTTGTCAAAGGGATCAAAGACTTCATCTCTCATGTTGCCTGGCTGCATCACATACCCACAGCGCCCACTGGACATGAACAAGGCCTGGTTCATCTGCATGGGTTTATCTAGAAGAAATTAAGTTGTAGTGAACTCAAATTACCTTTGAACCCCTCAGTTCAGGCAAATGACCCAGATCTTTGGGGGGTTGGCGGGAAATGAAGCAAAACCCCTAAGCCTCACCTCACACCCCATGGAAGTTACAGTTCTCAAGACAGAACTCCGAAAACGCCCCCTCACCTGGAGTCTGGAAGTTGAGGGCTACAAGCTGGCTGCCACAAATCCACATGGGCAGAGGGTCATAGTTGGAGGAGTCCAGCCGTTGGCCCTTGGGGTAAATGCGTGACAGCTGAAGCCGATTATACTGCAAGAATTTCTTGCCTTTGGTCTTGTTCACATATTTCTCAGCCTTGGTCTCAGGGAAGGATGACATGTCTCGGTAACAGGCCCGCTCCGTGCCAATCTCTGGGAACGTGTGAGGAAGAAGTCACTGACTCGGCGATTAGGCTCTTGCCAACTCAAGCCATAGACAAGGAGGAACCATTACAGCCAAGACCTGCTCCCTCAACCCATGCCAGCCATGCTGGGGCAAAGCCCCTGGCTCAGGGCCATCACCTTCCCCTAACATTACTACTGCACAGTCACAAGCGCCAACAGTCACAATCCAGACAAGTATCACACATGCACCCTCAGACTGGCTACATCCACACACCAACAGTCACCCACGTAGGCTCCAATCTGGCCTTTGCCTCATTCCCTCCCTTACTCACTATCCTCATCGAAGGGGACAGGCCGACAGTAGATGACAAGTTCAGACAGCTCCAAGGCAATTTTCTTCCTTCGTTCCATCATCTTTCCTTCTGTGAGCTGCAGAGCACAGAGAGGTACATTAGGTCCCCTGGCTCTGACCCAGTGTGAAGAGGACATAATCTAACACTAACAGGCCAGGGCCGGCCCTCCAAATACTCTATCCCTTCAGGGAAGAGCCCAAGAGCACATCCTCTAAACTCTCCCAGAGCCCAACACTTTCATCTGCTCATCTCTCCTTACATCCTCACCTTCTCCCCAACCCTTAAAAGGTGTGAGAATGAGTGTCTGGCCTGCCAGCTGTCACCAGGGCCCATGCAATAACTCCCCACCTAGCAGCCATTCCATACTCCCCACCTCAGTCCATCCCAGGAGGGACCCTCACCCGGGCATCCGCAGTCTGGGCCACCTCTCGGATCTTTTTCACCCAGTCTTGCAGGTCCTCCTGTGAATCAGCAGCCACATCCAGGGACCAATGTGCGATGGAAGCCATGCTGATTGAGAACACAAACAGCCGGTTGTTCTTCCCCTCTGGGCGGATAGCTGCAAGGCAAAAGCCCAACAAGGTCAGAGGCTGTAAAATCTGTCTCCCCAGCTCCCTCCCCTTTCAAAACAGACACTTAGAAGTCTAGGAGGCACACACAGACCAGAAGCTACACAGCAACCCTGAGTCGAGCCTAAAGCAGAGGGGGCTGGTCCAGGAGAAGCATGCTTAAGGCCCAGGGCTCACCAATCTGACAGGCCGGCACATCCAGGACTCCACGGAGCAGATCTCCCAGGGGGCTGTTCTCATCCAGCTGCTGTAGAGAGCAAAGCTACAGTGACCATCAGTTGGTCAACACTCATGTATGAACACATTATGGGACAGGCGTGACCTTCTGGCCAAAAACCCCCTGCTAACGGAGAAACACTCTTCTGCCAGTGAGTGGTGGGGCTGTACGTGCATACAGGGCCCTCCATGGTCTCACCTCCCTCTCAGGCTCTAGAGCAGCAGGACTGGCCATTTCTTCCACATAGTTGGATGGGAACCAGAGCTGCTTCTTCCCTCCATAGTCTCCCCTCCACCTGCAAAACAGACAGCACACCTGAGACCCTGGAGCATGGGAGCCAGACCACAAGAGACAGGTGCATGTGCTGGATGGATGAATGGCCACCTAGCCACCTCCCCTAGCTCCCCTTTCCCATGCCCAGTGACAATTCTACCCTGTACAGAATGCCAGCACCAAGCTGAGGGGACTGGTATATTCTTAAGTACATAGGTACACTTGGGCACCATCACACAGGCGAGAGTCCAGACCTACACGACCACACAGATCCCAAATTCTCACTGCTTTCTCAATTGTGGGCCCAATTCTGAGCCTTCTGGGAACCAACCACTTTGTCAGACCTTGCCACTGTCTTAGTCGAAGAGGGTGGGGTAGAGGTCACCCAGCTTAGGACAGTGTGGGGTTGGAAGCTCCCCCAAAGAAGTGCCTCAGACAGCACCAACTCACCAGCCTCCCTCCTGCTTTTCCACGTTCTGGATGATGGCACTCTTCGTAAAGGTCAGCTCATCTTCCCGCTGTGCCTTGTAGTCAAAGAGGGCTTTGACTGCACACTGGGGAGACAGTGGGGCTGGTCAAAAGGGGGAGGGGACAGGGACCCTGCCCCTAACAAGCCCTGGTAGAGAGAGAGGTATCTGTGTTCAGAAAACGCATCCTAGGGTTGCTGAGGCAGGGAGGGGTGTGATGGCCTCGATCCTGGGGCACTGACATGGTTCCACATTATTCGCTACTTGAATGAGGAACAAAAGCTTCAGGGAAAAAGCTGAGCTGGGCTGGGCTGTCTGGTCTGAAAGTTCAGTGGGTTCCCCACGAGGAACTTTGTACACAGTTCTGCACTGTCCATGATGTAAGGGAGTGGATGGCCCAGCCCCATGCTGCTGTCACAGGATTTAAAGCCCCACGAGAGAGATGTGAAAGGTCATGTGTTCACCCTCCTCATTTTACAAATAATGCAGAGCTTCAAGGGACCTTAGGCCAGCTGGTCCAAACCTCTCAATTTACAGAGGAGGAAACTGAGGCCCAGAGAGAGAAAGGCCTTGTCAGGACTTTACAGGTAGCAGAGCAGACTGGTCAAGCCAAGGTCTTGTCTCCAAATTCCACGCTGTTGTCACTCTAGCCAGGGGACAGTGCTGACTGACTCACTGTTCATCTGGTCCCTCCTCCACATGTGGGAGCTATCACCCACATGCATACATGCATGCATGCCCAGATACATCCGTGTGTGCCCACAAACATGTATAAATCCATGCAGATAAGAATATCTCCCTAATCATCTATTTTATGTTCTAAGGTCCCTTCCAGCTCCAACAGCCTAGGAGAGGTAGGGATATGTAAAGGGAAAGACACTGATTTGGAGGCAGGGAGCCCAGATTCTGCTACTTATTACCTGTGTGACCTTGGGCAAATCCCTTTACCTCTCTAGGCCTATTTCTTCTTCTGTTAAAAAAAAAAATTAGGAATTTGGTCTATCTCATCTCTTAATGAGGCTTGATCTTAACGAACCTTCTCTCTACACTATTAGATGTGTCCTGTTTTGATTGGCATGTGTCACAATTTAAAGCAACTTGGGCAAGAATTGGGGCTGAGATGTCTAACTGAGCCCTGCCTGCCCAGTAAGAGGACCCTTTAGAGGCAACTGAGTGCTCAATCAGCCCTTGGGGGAAGGAAATTAAGCTTCAAGAGTTACCTGCTCAGGGCATGGTGAGGGAAGATGCTCAGCCCCAGAAGGTGACAGTGCCTCAGAACCAGAAGGGGCTTCTCACTTATCTAACCCTTATCAGAATAAGAAGCCCCTTTTACAGCCATCCTGAAAAATTGTCTTCTGGCCTCCCAGCAACACCTCTGCTCAGTGCTGAGCTGCCAGCATCCCTTCCAAGGAGGGGAACTCCTCCTCCAGCCCGGGAGTTCAGGTCAGATATGGAGGAGGAGGACAGGGGGCAGGGGAGGGATCCAAAACACCCACCCTGCGGGAAATCTCCCCAATTATGTCTCACCCCCGAGAGAGAGCCCAAAGAGAGGCAGCCACGAGACCCCAGACTAGCCCTGTCCTGGGCAACAAGGGGGTCTTTAGAAGGGGTTCCCAGGTCCTAGGAGGAGCCTGTATGAGCAGTGAGCGGCCATAGGGAGCGATGTCACAGTGGTAGCATCCAATGAACATAGCTAAGTGCTAACAGAGGTTTCAGGTTTACAAAGCTGTGTTATCTCATTTGATTATCACAACAACCCTGTGAGGCTGGTACTGTTATCCTAATATTACAGGTGAGGAAACTGAGGTTGAGAGAAGCTGACTGGTCCACACAGCTAAGTGCTTAGGGCAAAATCTGAGCACAAGTCTAGCGCTTGACCCCCTGCACCACCTAGAGCCCTTTACCTTAAAAGTTGGCATGGGGTTTGCCTCCACGTAGAAACCTGGATTCCGTCCTTCATACAGGGCTCCATAGTCTGGCTCCTGAAAAGAGTGTGACTTCCTATCAGGGCCAGCAGGTATCTCTGGTCTCCTCTTGCCCCTCTGGCGGGAGGCACTTACAGCCCCCTTTTCTTTAGACTCCCAACTCCCTGGGTTTCCCTGATGCCATACTCTCCTTCCTCTCTAACTACCGGTTCTTGGTCTCTCACCCCGTTTCCTCATCTTTCTCCCACTTCCTCAAGAGTCATTTCCCTCAGCCCTGCCTTTGGTCTTCTCTCGACGCCATCTCCCTCCCCTGACCATTTCGTTCATTTCTATGACTTCAACGCTCAATGCAAGTGCCTCCCAAATCTCTGCCTCCAACCCCGAATCCAGAGACGCCTTTCTGACTACTAGTGAGACCGAATCTGGAGATCCTGCCACACCTCAAAATCAGTCCATCCAAGATGAAACTCACTGTTTTCTCCCCCAAACCTGCCTTCCCTCTGACGTCTTCTGTTTCTGTCGACGGTACAAGTACTGCCGTGTTCCTGTTCTCCCAGGTTTGAAACCTTGGTGTCATCTCGAGAATTCTCCCTCTTCTTACTATCCCCCAAATTAATTCTGTCTCTGCCCCTTCTTCTCCACTCCTAACTGCCTCATAGTCTGGACTACCTGTAAGTCCTGCCCTCCCCTTCGTCACCAATCCAAACCCGCCTAACCCAGCTCAAGCCCTACGGTCTCTCCAGGGGCCTTCTTCTTGCTTCCTGCCAGTCTTGGCCTCTCCCAGACCTCACTAGACACCCAAAATCACCTACTGCATCTGATACTTTCTTTAAAAAAATTTTTTTAAATTACATTTTAAGTTGCAGACTGTCTCCCTAACCAATGCTTCTTATATCCCCCAGGCCCTACACTTTCAGATTCCCAGGCTTCTCCAAGCTCTCGCCTACCTCCCCACCTGTCACCCAGAAGTCCTCCCTAGCCTCCCAGGCGCGCCTCTCTCACCGCTGTGCCAATCTTCTCGAGCGCCTCCTCATTGATGGGGTACCGGAGCTTCATCTTTCGGTACAGTGGGTGCTTCTCGTAGTAACTGATAAGGTCTACGAGGCTATCAAACTCGGAGTTCCCTAGCATCACCGTCTGTCCCTCCTGCTGGACCCGGCAATGTTTGATCTTCCCTTCTGCCCTGAGGGGCCAGTCAGACAACAGATCAGACTTTCAGCAGACTCTTTCAGGAGGTCATTTCCCCAACCCCCAGCTCTACATGATCAGACGGGACATATACCCTCCCATCTCCGGGCCTGGAATGTCTTCTGTCCTCACCTCGGCCTCCTTCAAGTCAGAGTTCAAGCAGCCCCTTCCACACAAAGCTTGTCCCGATGCCTCCAAACGCTATGGACATTTATTCTCTGCCTATGCCATATATACTTATAATTGTACTTGCTTTCTAACTCATTCGAATGTAAACTGCTTGAGATTAGGAATTATTATTTCATTTTTTAAGTTTTATATTGTGGCCACTAGGTGGCGCAGTGAGCAGAGCACCGGCCCCAGAGTCAGGAGGACCTGCTGTGTGACCTTGGGCAAGTCACTTAACCCCAATTGCCCTGCCCTCCCCCCTGCAAAAAAAAAAAAATAAATAAAAATGTGAAATGAAATTTATATGGTGGCAGAGTGGATAGAGCACCAGCCCTGGAGTCAGGAGGACCTGAGTTCAAATCCAGCCTCAGACACTTACTAGCTATGTGACTGTAGGCAAGTCACTTAATCCCAACTGCCTTCCCCCCAAAAATGAGTAAAAATGTGCTGATCCATTGACACTTAAACCTTGTCTTTAAAAAAAAAATTGTATCCCTGTGCTTAACAAATGATGGCTGAGTGATTGAGTGGACAGGGCCCAGGACCAACCCTCCCCTGGCCCTGCAGTCACAGACAAGGCTAACACAACTCTCTCGTCTGTCCTACCCTCACCGGTGACCCATGCAGAGACACAGTTCCAGGGCAATACCTCATGGTCACTTCCTCTCCCACCTCCCCCACCTCCCCCCTCCCTCTGTGACAATCTCTCTGGCCCCAGGCACCTTTCCCCATACCCCTGCAGCCCTCTCACCGGAAGGAGATGGCATAGGAGTTGGGTTCACTCCGCTTTCGCACAAGGAAGGCCCCGTCCCGGGGTACACGCATCAACATGTGCTCTGCCTGGGCTCGGGTCAGACTTGCGTGGTACCACCTGCAGGCAGATCCCAAGGGTTACTGCACTCCACTGTCCACTGACAGAAAGGTCCCAGATCCCTAGCACGATCATTCCCCCCAGGCCTTTTAAAATATCATTATGCCCCAGGCCCCTCCAACCCATTTAACTGCCCCTCACTCTTTGCTCTCGTGGGCATTAGTCTGAGGCACTGGCTCCGTAAGGCGCATCTCGAACTCGTTGCATCGCAGTGGCACCTGCTGGTAGTGGGTGATGAGGTCATAGAGCGAGTCAAATACTAGATTGTCCGTCAGGAAGAATTTGGGGCTGCCGGCATCCTGGCGTGAGTGAATCCGGCAATGCTGGACCTTCCCATTCCGCCTGAAGGTGGGGGAGAGGAGAGAGTATTTGTGATGCCCCAAACCCAGGTGACTGAACCCCAAAGGCATCCACAGGTATCTGGCTTTAGACTCAGAAGGATATGGGGGCCCCTTAGGAGATTCTGTTCATACTTACTTTCCTTCAGCCCTTGGCCTTATATATCATAGGATGCCAGAATCCTGAGGCCTCGGAGAAAAAGATGCTAGGGGGAGGGCTCTGAGGTGGCACATGTATAGATCAAGCACTTCTCATCTACAAAGGTCCCTCGACAGAGCTCTGTGTCCTGTGCTCCTATCAGACTGAACTCTAAGGGAGAGACTTCATGGAGGGCAGGAAGAGGGGGAAGGGATGTTTCCATCCTGCAGGGAAACCGAGGCCACAAGTACCAACAGGGGACCTTACCAGAAGGAGAGCGTGTAGTCCCCAACGAAGGTCTCACTCTCTCGAACCAGAAAGGAACCATCGGGGGCCCCGGTCTCAATGCAGTATTCGGTAAGTAGCCGTTCAGCGATGTGCCGCCCGTCCCGACCGGCCCCAAGCTTCCCGTGGAACCACTTCTCGCTGGAGTGGAGTTCTGCACTGCTACTCACCTGGGGAGAAGGAGACTTCATCACCAACTCCTCCCTCTCTGGCTTGTTTCATCATCTGGGATCTCAGCCTCCACCTTCTATCCCACTCCCATTCCCATTTCCAGCCCTCCGGGCCCCAGCTCCATCATCACCTCCTTTGGCTCCTCCTCCTCATCATTGCCTTGGTCACTGTTCGTCTCCTCCGAGTAATAAATTTTGCTGCTGGTCAGTACAAAATAGTGCGGGTACCACTCCTGAGGGCCACAGGACAAGGTCACAAAGGGCCTCTAACTGCCCCCATGACTCCGGGCCATCTCCCCCAAGATCCCCAGCTCCTCACTGCCCCCATGACTCCTGCCCATCTCCCCCAAAAAACCCAGCTCCTCACTGGCTCATGACTCCTGCCCAGCTCCCCCCAGATCCCCAGCTCCTCACTGCCCCCATGACTCCTGCCCAGCTCCCCCAAGATCCCCAGCTCCTCAATGCCCCCATAACCCTTGCCCAGCTCCAAGATCCCCAGCTCCTCACTGCCCCCATGACTCCTGCCCAGCTCCCCCAAAATCCCCAGCTCCTTTCAGGCCTCCTTGCCCAAGGTTGTACAGATATTAAGTAGCAGAGCTGAGATTTAAACCTAGTTCTTGTGACTACAAATTAACTACATCCTCCTAGCCCATTCTCCTTCCCTTGGCCCTGGTCCAGCCCTCACGTGGTTAATGGGGTCTTCCAAGTAAAGGATGCCATTCTTGATGGAATTGCTGATGTCATTCTCCGAATACATCACCGAGGTGGGCACCTCCTCGTAGGCACTGCCCTCGGCCAGTTTCTTGTGCTGCCAGAAGGAGTCAGGGGTCCTTGCTCAGTCCCAACATGCCCAATCTGACCTCTGCCCTTCTGACAGACTCGCTAGGAAACCTCCACCTGCTAGGCCAAAAGTCCCCTACAGACAAGAGGGGACTGACCTGGCCAGATAGGGCCTGGCTCCTCTGCCTGCCTGTAGCTCTGCAAAGATCACTCAGGGCCCCATCAAGTCCACCCCTGTCCAGGCTCAACCTCCCAACTCCAGCTGGGGCAATGGGAGCCAGGAAGGGGTGGTGGAAAGGAAAGGAAGACGGACGTCTACATTGGAGCATAGAGACCCCCATTCCTACTCCTCTCTCCCCTCATCCTGCTGCTCCCTAGGTTCTCAATGCCAGAGATCCTGCCCTCTCCCCTCTCTCCCCTCTAACCCCTGCCTGCCCCCCAGGTACCTTGATAAGGATTTTTCTCTTGAGCTGGTTGGGTGAAGGCAGACCATCGGCCGCAATGTCCACGGGCTTGGTGAGAAGGGTGTCACCGAACACCTTCTTGAAGTACTGGGCCATGTTTCTCTGCTGGGCGATGCTGCAGTGGTCCTCAATGGACAAGATCACTGGGTACCTGGGACAGGAAGGTGGGGGCCAACATCAGGTTAGGCCTCCCCCCATGCTCAGGCCTGCTGGAAGGGGAGAAGAGGAGGGGACATGGGTCTTGTCCTGGGGAGCAAGTCTGGTTGGAAGCACATGGAACGCACCACTACCAACTCAAAGCAGGGCACACCTAGTGCGGGGATGAGGGAGGAGCATGGACAGCAGATGCCAGGGGGCAGCGGAGAAGGAAAAGCTCACTGTCAGGGGCTGGTTCAGGCAGTTAGGTGGTGCGGTGGATAGAGAACTAGGTCTGAAGTCAGGAGGACTCATCTCCATGACTTCAAACCCAGCCTCAGACATTTAGTAACTGTGTGACCCTGGGCAAGTCACTGAACCCTGTTTGCCTCAGTTTCCTCATCGATAAAATGAACTGGAGAAGAAAATGGAAAAGTACCCCAATATCTCTGCCAAGAAAACCCCAAATGGGATCACAAAAGGTCAGACATGACTGAACAACAAAGGACCGGCTGGGGCTAACAAGGGAGGCTGCCCAGAACAGGAGAGCCAGGAGCTGGCCTCTGAAGAGAGCTGGAAGAGGCAAAGACTTTAAGCTTAATGTGGTATCTCCCCCAATGCTCAGCACAGGGCTCTGCATATAATCAGTACTTAATACAGGTTCATTAAAATTGCTAGAGGAGTCAGGGAATGCATCATGAAGGAAGCCAAATCTGGACCTTAAAGACAGAGGATGGGATAGAAAAAGAGGATGAGGAGGGTATTTCAGGCAGGGAAGATAAAAGAAAAACACAGACAGGAATGAATGTGGGCTGGGCAGGGGACAATGGGCATAATTTAACATACTGACAATCCTTTAAGAAGTTTCTGAAGTGATTGGCTAACATGACAAAACAGGAAAATGATAAATACTGGAGAAGATGTGGGAAAATAGGAATACTGCTGCATTGTTGGTGGAGTTGTGAACTGATCCAGCCATTCTGGAGCACAATTGGGAACTATGCCCAAAGGGCCATAAAAATGTGCATAGCCTTTGACCCAGCAATACCACTTCTACGGCTGTATCCCGAAGAGGTCGCACAAGTGAGAAAAGGACCCACATGTACAAAAATATTCCTAGCAGCTCTTTTTGTGGTGGCAAAGAATCGGAAATCAAAGGGATGCCCATCAATTGGGGAATGGCTGAACAAGCTGTGGTACATGAATGTAATGGAATACTACTGTGCTATAAGAAATGGGGAACAGATGGACTTCAAAATAACCTGGAAAGACTTATGTGAACTGATGCTGACGGAGGGGAGCAGAACCAGGAGATCATTATACATGATTACAGACACACGGCATCTGTGATGACTAACTTTGATAGACCTGGCTCTTCTCAACAATACCAGGTTCTAGGACAGCTCCAAAGGACTCATGATGGAAAAAGAGACTCACATCCAGAGAAAGAGTTATAGAATCTGAATGCAGATCGAGGCAAAATATTTGCTGTCATTTTTTTCTTCTTTTTCGGTTTTGTTTCTTCTCTCTCATGGTTCATTCATTGGTTATAATTCTTCTTTGCAACTTGACTATTGTGTAAGTTTAATGTGAAGGTATATGCAGAACCTATATCGGATTACATGCCATCTTGGGAAGGAGGGGAGAGGGGGAAAAAATTGGGAACTCAAAAAACTCGTGGAACTGAGTGTTGTAAACTAAAAATAAAAAATAAATTAAAAAAAAGAATTTAAAAAAAGAAGTTTCTGAAGCGCTCCACACATGTTATTTCATTTGATCTCACCACACCCTAGTGAAGTAGGTGTTATTCTTACCATCATCCCCATTTTCCAGATAAGGAAACCAAGGCTGACCAAGATCACGAAGTTCTCAAGCATCTTAAGGAAGGATTCAAACTTTGTTCTTCTAGACTCTAAATTCAACCCTCAATCCACTTTGCCATCTGGCTGCTAGCCAGCGGACAAGGGCATTGCTGTTTTGTAAAACAGACCGATCAAGATAAGGCTGGAAACTCGGGGAGGTGCCAGGTTGTGGAAGGCCTTGACCAACAAGCAACTTTTATTTCTACATTTATTCAACAATCATTTATTAAGCACCCAGAATGTGCAGAACACTAAGCTCAATGATGGAATTGCAAGGATGAAAATGAGACCGTCCCTTCTCCTCAAGGAGTTTGCATTATACCAGGATGAAATATATATACGTGGAGAAGTAAGTGCAAACTATCTCTCCAGGAAGAATGCCCTGCCCACTTGTAGGATGTAGGAAGTACTTGATTGAGTTTTGAAAAAAGCACACTGGGGATTCCACAAGGCTGAAGCAAAGAGGCAGTGTCTCCTAGGCCTGCAGAACAGACTGTGCAAAAGTGCGGAAATGGGAGATTGAATGTCAGGGACCAGGAACAGCAATGACTCAGGTGTGGTTGGAATACAGTGTGCGAAGGAAAGTAATGTAAAAGAACAGGCTGGAGCCAGGCTGTGAAAGACCTTAAAAACAATACAAAGGAACTTGGAATTTGATCCTAGAAGCCAGAGGAAGACTCCTGGAGTTACTTGAGCAGGGGAGTAAAGATCAGTCAGGCCTACGTTCTGGTACGAACAACAATCTTATGAAAAAATATTCTAAACAGTTAATAATTAAGAGAACTGAAAATTAAAGCAATTCTGAGCTCCCATCTCACACCTATAAAACTGGTAAAAAAGGAAGTGACAAGTGCTGGAGGGGCTGTGGGAAAACAGGCACACTGGTGCATTGTTGGTGGATCTGTGGAAAGCAATTTGGAATTAGGCCCAAAAGGTTACTAAGATGTACAGACACTTTGACCCCGCTTTAGCACTACTAAGTCTATGCCCCAAAGAGTTCAAAGAAAGAGGACAAGGACCTATATATAAAAAAAAATTTATGGTACACCTTTCCATGGGAACCAAAAATTGGAAATGGGGAACGCCAATCAATTGGGTAACAGCCTAAACAAATTACGGTATAGGAATATAAAATAAGCAGTTTCAGAGGAACCTGGGAAGATGCTATGAACTGGTACGGAGAGAAGTGAACAGAACTAAGGGCGCAATTTAAACAATGCCACAACATTATAGGAAAAAAAAAAAACTTGGGAAGACTTTAGAACTCCAATCAAAGCAATGAAAAACCATGAATCCAAAAGGCTTAATGCAGATGGCATATATTTTCAGACATGGTCAATATGGAATCCGTTTTGTTGGACAATGCATGTTTATAATAAGGGTTTTCTTTTTGTATTTTTATTTGTAATTTTTAAAAAATTATATGTATATTTTAAAATTATATCATATACAATTACATTTTCTTTTGCATACATACAATATTACACATATAAAAATATAATTATATGTTTATAAAATATAAATACATAAATATATTATTTATATATATATAAATTTGTATGTACTATGATATAAATAAATATATAATTATATGAAATATATAAATATAAAATAAGTATCTAAAAATAATTACATATTTTATATGTGAATTTATGGTATATTAAAAATATATATTATATATTAAAATATATTTTGAATGGACTATCTATTTGACAGTCATGTAAAGTATGGTTTGGAGAGGAAAAAGCCCAAAGACTGAAGATCAACTGGAAGGCTACTGCAGGTAAGAGGTGATAAGAGCCCAAACTCGGGTTGTGACCATTGGAGTGAAGGTGATAAATTTAATACCTACTAGGCAGCTAGGGGGCGCAGAGAGACCAGCTTCAGACACTTACTAGCTTTATGTTCTTGGGCAAGTCACTTAACCTGTTTGCCTCAGTTTCCTCAACTGTAAAATGGGGCTAGTAATAGCACCTACCTTGCAAGGCTGTTGCAAGGACCAGATAAGATATTTGTAAATTGCTTAGCACAGTGCCTGGCACACAGTAGGTGCCACATAAATGCTTGCCATGTGTACTATTCTAATTATTATCATCACCATCATCATCATATGTTGTGAAAGCATTATCGGCATCACTGTTCTCATTCGGTATTGTGAAAGCAGAATTGCGACACTCGGCAAGGGACCGGGCGTGAGGGGTGAGACAAGGGAAGGGGTCAAGGCTGAGCCTGAGGATGCCATGCGGACACCTGGAAGGACAGACAACCAGTTGCCGTGGAAGGTTTTTGTGCGGGTTATTGCCACTGAAAAGGACTTTATCAGGGCCGACCCTCCCATTTTGAAGATGAGGAAAGTGATGCCTAGAGGGGGTGAGGGGCTCAGCATGAGGAAGGTCCAGCTGGCAGCTGTGGGCAGGAAGGAGCAGATGAGGAGAGGCTGGAATCAAGGACACTGGTTAGAAGCCCACTGCAACAATAATACGAGGCATGACAAAGAAATAGAAAGAAGGAAGGTGTATGGGACAGAAAGTATAAACCAGGTGAAAGTGTCATTGGGAAATGTTTAACAGAAAAATATAAAAATACAACATGACATAGACAATGGTAATTTGTGGTTTACTGAGTCAATACGTGGCCAGGAATTCATTTCTATTTTAGTTTGACACCGCAGGATAAACAGGTAGAATGAACAAGGCTTGGATGAGAGGGGAGCCGGCAGAGTGGGCCAGAACACCGGCCTGGGAGCCAAGAAACCTGGGTTCAAGTCTTTGTTCTGCCTCTTAACTTCTGTGACCTCAGGCAAATCCCACAGACCATTAGTAAATAGTCATCTAATCCAGCTCCATTTCACAGATGGGAAAACTGAGGATCAGAGAGGCAAATCAAGTTGCCCCAGGCCACACAGAAAGACAGCAGCCAAGCAGGGACTAGAACCTAGTTTTTTGGAGTATGAATGAATGTGTGCGACATCTAGAAGGGGTGGGACTAGATGCACCTTGAGGCCTCTTTCATCTCTAATGTTCTATGTGCAGTGACTCAACAGGAGGTGTGATAGGTGTAGGGGGGCAAATAACTGTTCACTCCCCCAGCCCACAGAGCTCTAGGAAGTATGAGTCCTCCCTCCCCTCTCCCTAAGGCTCCTGCCTGGACCCCCCTGCTTATTCGTATTCCCACTCCATTCACTCTGGCCCTCCCCGCTCTCCATCCCCACACCACTCACTCTGAGGTCACGAAGGCATGCTCCTTAATGGTGTGCAGAACGTCAGAGAACTTAATCTTGGTGGTGAGGGTGTGTCCGTGGTAAATGACAGGCATCCCGTCTGGTCCATCCCAACAGTCCACTTCAAGGGCCAAGGGGAGAGATGACAGCAGTTCAGTCCAGGCAGACCAAATGCAAAGGCCCCTCTCCACTTCCTTCACTATGGACCCAGATACTAAGCAACAATAATACCCCACCTAATCCTACAACCCTCCCCACCCCCGACTCACACTCGATGCATCGACAGCCCATACGAAGACACCGTGCGTAGGCCTCCAAGGAGGACTCGCTGGAAAACTGGTCCCCAGTCAGGTACCTATTATTCATGGATGGAATTTGGGTTGGGGGTAGTCAGGCCAAGCAATGGGGGAAGACCCTCCTCCCTTTAGCCCATCACCCAACTTCCTCCTGGGTTCCTCTCCTCCCAGGGCAGAGATAAAGGGGAAAGTGATGCTGGGAAGAAGAGAGAAGAGAACAAGCCTGGGGACCTCCCAACCCATCAGCCCACAGGTCCTCACGTGTTGTGGGAGGAAGAGATCCAATACTGAGACAGGGGATTGTTCATGGTGTCCACACACACCGAATCCAGCTGGGAATTCCAGATGTTATTCTCTTTGGAAAACAGGAAGGTAACAAACTGCCCCAAAACAGATGGGGAAAAGAAATTGAATTCCCAGCAGTCTGAATGCTAGCTCCAAAGGAGGGTCTGGGCTTACGACTGCCAGTAGGGAGTATGACAGGTCAAGGCACTGTTGGGTCAGCCCAGGCCAGCCACAGGCTAATGTGACTTCACTCGGGGAATGGACCGCTCCCCTCAGCCCCAGCCCCCTTCCCACCTGAGCAGTCCAATGTCTCTCTTCCTCTAGCTTCCAACTTTACAGAAACCCAGTCTGAGCAAGAGCTCTGGGCCTGGCTGGTGGCTCAAAATACTGAGTATGTTTTGGTTCTCATGTGAAAGAGTGAATCTCTCTTTGTTCGACCCCCCAAAGGCACAACTAGGCAGCTAGTTAGAGGACGGAGCCCTGGACTGACAGAGTCAGGATGACTTAAGTTCGAATCTGGCCTCAGACCCTTACTTGCTGCGTGACAAGTCATTTAAACTTTTGTCTACCTCAGTTTCCCCATGTGTAAAATGAAGATAATAGTTCGAACTCCCAGAATGTTTTGAGGATAAAATGATATTTCTAAAGTGTTTAACAAACTTTAAAGCATTATGTAAATGGTAGCTATTATTAACTCTTAACTAGGAAAAGCTACAGGAGGTTGACTTTCAGTCCATTTAAGAAAGAACTTGCTAATAGAATTAGGGCTGTCAAATGGATTTATTTCCTTGGAAGATAGGAAGCTCTGTCACTGCAGGTACTGAAGCCAAGACTGGATAGTGGGGATGCTGTAGAGAAGATTCCTGAAGCAGGTGGGCCGTTGGCCCAGAAGCTTGTGAGGTGTCCTTACATCCCCCTTAGAGGGCCTCACCTCATCCAGGAAGAAATAAGGCTCCTCGATCTCCCGAAGCGGGTCTTGGAGGAAGCTGAGCATGAACTCCTGTACCTGGAGCCTGTCGGTGGCCCACAGCTCCTGCAGGGAAAGAACCGATGTCAGGCGCAAGGAGCCTTAGGCCTCCCAAACCAGCCCACAATCTGTCCTAGAGCCTTGGCAGCACCTTGGCACCTATGAGGATGGTGGGTGACCCAAAGCCCCTTCCCAGCCTCAACACCCTCCAGAGACCCGCTTCCATTCACCTCATTCCTAAAACCCTCAAAAGTAGGGCCACATTACAGCTATGGCCTCTACCCTTTCCTCAACTCCGGCCTGCCACAGAGAATGTGTCAATCCCCCAGTCAGGTCAAACTCAAGGTCATCGCTCTTAGGTTTAAGTCCTCTGAGCTGGGGAGACCCTCTCCCTCCCCCAGCAACCCCGGCCCTTGGACCACCCATACCCCCTGGTATTCCAGGAGAAACTGCTGAAACTCAGACAGGGACACTCTACAGAGCTCCGGCCGATCCCCGCCCCTGGAGACAAGGGAAAAGGGAAGGAGAGGTTAGGGTCTCAGCCACTCCAGCCAGGACAGCTCACAGAATCACAGAATTTAGAACAGAAAGGGACCATGAACATCTAGTCTTAGCACCTCATTTTAAAGAGGGGGAAATTAAGGCCCAGAAGGATGAATGTGACTTGCCCACAGTCATATATTGAGTGACAGAAGCAGAGTTTGAATCCAGATCCTCTGAATCCAAATTCAGTACTCTGTCTACATCATGCACTGTACATTGGACCAACTGAGGGATACCTGGGGGAGGGGAGCCCAGATAGATATCTATGTACAGGCATCATCCC
Organism: Trichosurus vulpecula; assembly: GCF_011100635.1. Lineage (NCBI taxonomy): Eukaryota > Metazoa > Chordata > Mammalia > Diprotodontia > Phalangeridae > Trichosurus > Trichosurus vulpecula. The sequence continues at coordinate 106,115,586 of NC_050575.1, forward strand.
TCCTCCCTTGGGAAGCCATTTAGTATCCAGGGCCCTGAGGAGAATCTTGATGCTATGAATGATTCCACCCTTCTCTCCAACTCCTCCTTCCTCCCTGCCCCGCCCCCACCCAAGCCCACCACACCAGAAGGGAGAGGGGTCGAGGGTAAGGGAGGGAAGCCACCCCAGCCCCACAAACCTCAGGGTGCCGGCTTCCAGGAAAGGAAGGTCCATCTGTTGGAGACAGAGCCAAATCAGGAGAAGGGGATTGGAAATGGGGCTAACGGAGGCCCTAGGAATTGGGTGTGGGGGTGGGAAGGACAGAAATAGACTTCAAGGAAATGGGAGTTGGAGGGTCTCAGACGAGAGCTCTTTTGTATTCTGGTGTCTAACTGGGCATCCCAGATTGTCAGGAACCCAAGAGATCAGCTAGCCCAACACACATCTTACAGATGAGAAAACAGAGGCTGAATGCTTTGCCCACAGTAACATGTAGACCAGCTGGGAGCAGAGTGGCTCCAAACGCAGAATCTTTCTTATACTAATACGGCAACTGAGTGGTACAGCAGATAGAGCCCTAGGCTGGGAGTCAGGAAGGTCTGAATTCAAATCCTGCCTCAAACACTTACTAGCTATGTGACCCTAGGCAAGTCACTTAACCTCTGCCTCAGTGTCCCCATCTATAAATTGGAGATTGTTGTGAGGACAAAATGAGATATCTGGTAAAGCAATTTCCAAACTTTAAAGCACTATGTAAATGCTAGCTATATTATTATAGACTGTCTGTTGAAGATCAAACAAAATAACATTTGTAAAGTGCTTAGCACAGTGCCTGGCACACAGCAGGCACTTAATAAATGCTCAGTCCCTTCTTTTCCCGCCATGGTAAGCATTTAATAAACGTTTACTGAAATCAACTGAATAGAGGTGGCCTACAAGGCAAGAGGGGCATGGGGGGACACTTATATAGAAGTAATGGGGTCAGGAGGGAGCTCCAAAGACAGACTGCTGAAGGTGGATGGGGGGGCATTGCCCAGAACCAGCGTGGTCCTCACCGTTTTCTGGGCGCTAAACATGAGGCTCCGGTAGAGCTGTGCAAACTGTCCGTAGGTGATGTCCCCACTCCGCTGCTCCAGGTCCTGATGAAGCATAAGCCCACGGGCCATCCCAGGGGTACCCAAGGCCCAAGGGTATCGGGGAGGAGGGAAACAAAGTGAAACTCAAGAGAAAACTCAGGCTCCCTTTCCTTCCTCTTCATCCAAGACTCCTCTTGGGGGGCGTCACTTGAATGTGTGCACCAATCCACCCAACCCCCACTGGCTAACTCCTCTGCCAGAACTGATTCTGAACCCCAGGGCTCCACGTTGCTGCCCAGTACCAGACAGACCTGAATGAACTGGGAGACAACCCTTACCGTCAACCGTTCCCTCAGGAACCGCATGTTGGGAACTCGGTAGTTGACCTGGGACAGCATGTTCTTAAGATCCTTGGCAGAAATCCTGGGGCGACAAAAGACACCCCCCTCATCCTTCACCCTGTGGTCAATGAGCCTGTGTGCCCATTCCATGGACCCACCACCATTTCTACTCTCCCCAGGGCTAAGTTAATAAGGCCCTAATCTAGGGCCAGGAACAGGAGGTGCCTGACTGGATGTGGGCACGAAGGAACGTAAAATCACTGACTGTCAGAGCTGAGAAGGAGCCCAGGACACAAAACACACAGTGTCAGAGAACACCTATTCTAAATTCTTCATCTTTGAGATGAGGAAACTTATGAGGGAGGAATGACCCCAATTATCTATGCTCTTAGTTACCCTTCAAGTCGCCACTTCAAACATCTCAACCAACCCTACAAGGAACACTCACCTAGACTCCCACGCTAAACTAAACTACATACAGCCGCACAGGTACAACCTATATCTGATTGTTTACCATCTCATGGAAGCGGGGAGGAAAGAGAGGGAGGGCAGATAGGATTTGGAACTTTTAAAAAATTGTTTTAACATGCATGTAATTGTGGGAAAATATTTAAAAAAAGAAAAAAGAAACTACACAGAGAGATTTAGAAGAAGTGTGTGTGTGTGCACACGCATGTACGTGTGTTTAGGGAAGAGGGGACAGTGTTGAAGGGACTGGGGTGTGTGTGTGTGTGTTGGGGGGAAAGGGAGGAGCAGCAGTATGGAAGAGATGGTTAATTTCTATCTATATCCCCAATTCTTTGTACTTAGTAGATGCCTAATAAATTCTATTTAAATTAAATTGTGTGACACATTCCATTCCCTTTAAGGTGCATACCATTTATTTTCATTAACCGATTTGCTACAGAAAAGGTATGGGTGGGGCATCTGTGTTTACCCTCCAGCTCCTACAGGCAGAACATTTCAATATAACCAGATAGTCAGGAGGTCCCAAGGGATACATTCTCTTACTGCCCATGGGAAGGAAGTTCCTTCTGTTCTGGGAAGGGCTAGTTGCTCAGGGATAACAGAGGGCTGGCCTAGGCAAGTATCAGTGACCCTCAGGCAGATAAAATCTGCACCATGAACAAGGCTCCAGCTGTGGACAAACAGAGCTCACCAGGTATAAGAACCGAGCCCCCTGCTCCCCAAACCCAGGCTTTGGCATGGAGCTAGGTCACCCACCTTCCCTTACAACATCACACTCCCTGGGTCCCACACTTACCTGTCTTCTCGATTCCGATCTACTGAGTAAAACTGCTTCCGGAGCCATCTAAGACAAAGCACACAGCTTGAGATGGTTGTCTGCTCAGAGGGCCTCAGGCCACCTGGCTTGGATCAGGTGATAGGGTCACCATCAAGACACTGGTGAATCCTGGAGTCTCCCACATCTTGGAAGAAACTTGCCCCATGGTCCCTCCCTAACATCCCCCTCACCCTCGGACACCAAGAAGCCAGCTGGCCCAGAGGCTGGTGGGGACCGTACCTCTCGATCTGCAGCGGTGTGGCAGCCTGGATGGTGTCAGTCACAAGCCAGTTCAAGCCTTTTATCCACATGTTCACTTCATCCTCTGATGTGGCTGTGGGACAAAGGGAAAGCAGGGTGACCCAAGGCTGTGGCTGCCCCAGCCTGCCCCCATCCCCACACTTCCCCTCCCTCCAGGCTTCGTTGCCCTTTCTGGCTCTATCCAGGCTCTCCCACCCCCGCACCTTGCAGACTCAGAGTCTTCAGGCGGAATTCCATGCCATAAAGGATGACAAAGCAATGAGACTGATCGGGCCGGAAGGCTGGGTCCTCCTGGTAACGGTCAAAGTCTCGAGAGGTCTTCCCGGGACGGATCTCTTTGATTTCACGAATATCAACTGTGGAAAAGGAAAAGAGCCAAGTCAGTTCAGAAAGCTACTACACAACTGTCTTGGCTCTAGACAACTGCTAGCCAGGAGATGGTGGGGCAAATTAGAAAGAATTTGGGATCTCGAATCTAAGGACTGGGCCTGGAGTGTCTCATCTTCTGCTGACCACCTGGTGACCTTGGGGACATTACCTCTCCTCTCTGGGTATGCAAGTCTTCATCTGTAAAGTCAAAGGGGTGAACTAGAAGACCTCTGAGGTCCCTTTTGGCTAGGATCCCAACCAACCATTTTTACTGAAGCCTGTCCCCTCTTCCTCCACCCTCCCACAAGCCTATCTCTATACTAGGAGCTCTAAGTGAAACTGACAGAGACATTCACAGCTATCAAAAAGCCTGTATTCCAGTAAGAGAGATAAGGTTTACACACACTATAACATTTGGGGTTAAGTGACTTGCTCAGGATGGCAAAGTTTGTAAGTGTCTGAGGCTGGATTTGAACTCAGTTCCTCCTGACTCCAGGGCCGGTGCTCTGCCCACTGCACCATCCAGCTGCCCTCATACTATGACATTTAGCACTAAACTCTATGGTTCTAAACACTATATGGCACCAGGCTACATGAGGAACAGATGAAGGAAACTAGGGATTTTCCACATGGAAAAAAGTTGATTAGAGGCTCATTCGGCTTGGCCCCAGAGGGCAGAATTGGGAGTAACATAGAGGCCGATAACAACCCGAGCTATCCATAAGTAGGAGGGAATGGCGTGGGAAGTAGTAAGTACCCCATCAGAGAAGTTCTCCAAGCAGGGGCTGGAATGACCACTTGTCAGGGATGGCAGAGAAGGGCTTCCTGACCAAGAATAGATTAGACTAGATCGGGGATGAGGAACCTGTGGCTTCAAGACTTCATGTGGCCCTCTAGGCCCTCAAGTGCGGCCCCTTGAATCCTTCAGTCAAAGGGCTGTACTTGAAGGCCACATGTGGCCTCAAGGTCACAGCTTCCCCACCCCTGGACTAGATTAACTCTGAAGTTCCTCCCAACTCTCGGAAATTCTGAGTTCTGAGAAGAAAGAGACCAATCACTGTGTGGTGCAATAAGAAGAGAGTTTCTAAAGGTATGGGATTCTTTGTGAGCGACATTAACAGCCCAGCCCCCTGCCCCCCGCCCACTACCACTGAAGGACCGAAGGTGTTGTAAGATCACGGCTTTGGTGCCAGAAGTTCATCAGGACCAGTCACAAAGGCAGCGAGTGGCAGCATTAAAACCAAGGTCCCTGACTCCAGACACACCATCTTTTCTACTTAGCCACAACATCTTTTCATTTATCTAAGGGGCTGCCCTCATGGGGCTGGGGGAGTTCGACCAGGTAAACTTGAAGGCTCTTTCCAACTTCCAAACCTCTGTGACTCTACAAGGTGAGCCTAGAAGGACAGGTGAAATATGGTTGAAGGTGAGGAGGAGTGTTCCCAATAGAAGAAACTGCATGAGCAAAGGCACTGAGTGTGTAGGAGACTATGTAGAAATGACCTCATTGTGCACCTCCCCCCCACAGAGGTGGGGAGTCCACGGGCGTAGAATACTGTACAAATTGTGGGATTTTTAAAAATATCTGACTGATTTAGCTGATGCTTTTTCCTCTTCTTCCTCTTTTGTTTTTTTTCATAAAAAACAACACACTTTGCTCTATGGGAAAGCTGGGGGAGAAGGGAGAGGGCCGCAGAAGGAAATTTTGGGGATATAAAAACAAAATAACAATAGAGATTTTTTTAAAGGCCATTGTGCACTTGACCCTAGAAAAGAGCTGAGAAAATGCACGTCCCTCCCTGCTCTGAGGAGGTGGGGGACTATGGGTGTGTGATACTGTACAGACTGTCAGACTCGGCCACGTTGTTTGTTTTGCTGACCTGCCTTGTTCCTTTTTTTTCTTTTTTGGTACCAGGAACGGTTTCACTGAACAGAGAGAGGAAGGATATGTTCAGAAATGAAGGTTTTGTAAAACGAAACAAGACCATCATTTTTTTTAAAGACAAAACAAAATCAATAAACAAAAGATTGCTGTAATTATAACCCCTGCCAAAAGCACCCCTCTCCCCATTTGGCATGGCCTGGTGGAAAGAACGATGACTGTGAGTCTGAGGAGCTAAATTCAAATCCTCACCTTGCTACTTATAACGTGCCCAGGCACGGCACGGCCCTTTTCTCTCTGGGCTTCAGTTTCCCTCTCTATAGTACAAAGCCCCTTCCAGCCCTGGATCTCACAGACTGCTTGAAAAAGCAGAAGCAGGCATTCCTTCTGGTTCTCAAGCCCAGATCGATGCAAAGACCGGCCGTGACTGGGCCCAACAACTAGACAGGAGCCTCTCCAAGGCTGCTGGGCTCAGGAGCTTCTCCTTGGGCTAAGAGGGAGCCATAGTGACTCTTGATGCCTACCCATGACCTGACCCTCCCCCCTTCAGATGCCCAGGGAGCAGAGTCAGGTGAGGAGATGCCTGAGAAAAACTGGGGGTGGGGGGGAGGGGGGAGGGCAGTGTGAGTGACACTTTGTGAGTCATTTTTTCTCAACACAAGGTACTTCTGAACGACAAACCCCAACCAATAGTCATGATTCTGTGTGGTGTTTGGGCTGGGGGCGGAGGGTGGGAGCATGGGGATGGGCTGATTTCTTGCTATACAAGAGGGCTGAGAATGAGGAGCTACAAATGTCCCCCAACACATCTCTTCTTCCCCTTGCTCTACAAGCTTCTGGTTTGGTGGGAGGCAGTCGGTGGCCAAGGAGAGAGAGCTCAACCCACCCCACCCAAACCTCAGGTAGGAGGCAAACACCATGGAGGCTATAAATATGTCTCACAAACATGCTAAGAGAAAGAAGATTTGTCCTCTGAGCTAAGGGAGCTTTAGGGAGGCCAGCTGGGGCTGGGCCTCCCCCCTTCGTGCCTTCTTCCTGTGCTCCTGGCCCCCTGCCTTCCCACAGGGAGGAAGCAAAATTGCTGAGAAATCCAATCACCCTAAGGTTTAGAGGAATGAGTGTCAGCTTCCTCTAGGGTTGGGCTTGCCTTTTAAAAGAAGACCTTGGAGAGAGCGAATCTTACCCCATGGGAATGACACTTTAATGGTGGAATTTCGGAAATTCCTAGAGTGGGAGATGCTGGTAGCAGGTTCAGGAGGTGACTTCTTGGCATTCCTCAGATCATAGTGCCACTAAGGCTTCCCAGAGCCCAACCAGAACTTTCATCCCAGAGTCACCCCACAGGAGTGGCCCTGGAGAAGGGGTCAAACTGAGCTCTAAAATAGGTTGAATAACAAAGCAATTTCAGCCAACAGGAGGGACCAAACATGTCCCAGCAAGGAAGGGCTCTTCTTTTCTGCACTGTCCTCCCGGTCTGCCTCCCCTTCTTGCCTCAAACCAGAACTAGAAGACCCAAGTACCCATGAACAGGGATGGATGGGGCAGTTAGCAGGTCAGGATTCAAGATGGGGACATGGATCAGTCAGTGCTATTCTCTATTTTACCACAGACCTCTTGCCTTGAGATATTCTCTGAACCCCAAATGGGTCTGAACATTAAAACTTTCTGAGTGTATGAGAACAGAGGCCCTGACCCAGATGCTAATGGAAAGAACAGAGAGAGACTGCCAGGGGAACAGGAGCACAGACGATAACATGTAAAGGAACGAAGGTCAGGGTGAGGCCTCCCCAGAGAATATCCAGTTGCTAGAAGTATGCCTAGGAACCCCAGATCCTCTCCTACCACTATTCCCCATTAGGCATGTCAGCCACACAGGGCCATCCCTGGGAAATGCTACAAGATCTTAAGCCCCCGATATCTCTTGGTCTAATCTCCTTTTTCTCTTGACTCGCACTCAAAGAATCCACTCTTTGCCCTCAGAGCAACCTGTGATCACAAACTCTTAAAGAAAATACACATGGTAGTCATTTAATAAATGTTTACTGAATTATAGGATGGGACCATAGAGGCAGCTGGGTGGCACAGTGGATAGAACACTGAACCCAGAACCAGAAAGAGTTCAAATCCTGCCTCAGCTACTTACTAGCTGTGTGACCTTGGGTAAATCACTTAACTTCTATTTGCCTAGGAGGCAGCGAGGTGGCGCAGGCTAGAGTGCTGAGCCTAGAATCAGGATCCAGCCTCAGACACTAACTAGCTATGTGACCCTGGGTAAGTCACTTAACCTTGGCTTTAATCTACTGGAATAGGAAATGGCAAACTCTTATCTTTGCCAAGAAAACTCCACGGACAGGATGGTCGATGGGGTCATGAAGAGTTAGACACGATTGGACAATGACGATTGCTACAAAGCTTTTCATTATACTGAAGGACCTTTTCCACTCTCCTAGGCCCACCCTCCCTCTACCTCCCCCTTCTCCCTCCAGTCCATCAGCCATTTGGCTTCACAGGCCTCTGCACTCAGCCAGTGAGGGACAGTGAGGGACAGTGCGGCACAGCAGAAAGAACACTAGATTTGGAGCCATACGAACCAAGACAGAATGCCAAGCTCTGCACTTACTCCCTCTCTGGGCCTCAGTTTCCTGTTCTGTAAAATACTGAGGCTGAACCCAATGGCCTCTGAGGTCCCTTCCAGCTCTCAATCTCCAGTCCTACAAGGCCACTACCCAGGGTCAGACAGAACAGTCCTGTCCTCAGGCCCAGGTAACAAGCTGGGCTGATCCAAACTCTTCCTCTCTGCCCAGGCTGGGCCCTCACTGTGACAGACAATCCCTGATTCGTCTCTGGTTCGTTCCCAATCACATCCCAAGCAGCCCCTGCTGTAAATAATTCTCTCTCTCTCTCTCTCTCTCTCTCTCTCTCAAGGTCAAGTCCAAACTCCCATGGTCCCATTTCCCAAGGATTTCCACTTTATTGGAAAGATGTAGGTCATCTGACAGGACCCCCATACACACTCAACTTCTCTCCCCATCTGAAAAGCTCTTATGGGCTGTTTCCCTTCTCTATCCTTTCCTCCTTCCCTTCATTCTCAGAGGACCAGCTGGCCCTCCAGCTTCTCAGCAGCCCTCTTCTGCCCTGCCACACCCCGCCCCAGTTCTCTTGATCCCCTCTGATTCCCGCCTCCACCATGACCTCAAACCATCAATCACTCCTTCACCCCATCCTGAACAAAACAAAGGGCATGCTAATACAGTGAGCAAGCCCTGGAATGCAAGTCAGAAGATCCGAATGTGAATCCGGGTTCTGCTGTTTACTGGCTGAGAGTGACCTTCGATAAATCAGTCATCCTCTATGAAGGTCAGCTTCACCAGCTGAAAAGTATGGGTGACAATCTCTGTACTCTCTATCTCATGAGGCTACTGTAAGAAATAAACCGCATTAACCTTGCAGCCCCACAGAAGTGGGCATTCACATTTCTCAGTGGAGAAAGCCCTCAGCCGCCTCAAAGGCCTGTGTAAACAAGAGTTGTTAGTGATACCAATAACAATGTTTAAAAGCAGGCACACCAGGAGGGCAGAGACAGGGGTCTGGACTGGGAGGAGAGGAAATCCAGGGGAGGGAGCAGATGGGTGGGGACAGACCGGGAGAGAGAACCAACCTCCGCCGAGGGCAACTTCAAAGGGCAGGAGCCACTGAGTGTCAACTCCCTACTCACTCAATGTGAAACCACTACTAAACACCTTTGAAACAGAAGACCTCTCTTCTTGTGCAAACCTTGCTCCTCCTCCCCCATACAGGAATGTTTGGGCGGCCCAGAGATCTGCAAATGCTCCCAGCACACAGTAACCAACCCAAAAGGAGGCCGAAGGAGCCCACCAGCCACCAGGGCCCCAGGAGCCTTCCTGCCCTTGGAGAGTCACCAGAAGGCATCTTTCTTGATGTCCTGGGCAGTGTCTATGACACCTCAAGGTCACCACACCTCTCTTGTAACCCAGCAAACTGGCAAAAATAATTAAAGAATTAAATGCTGTGACTACGCTTGCATAACCTATATCAAATTGCTTGCCTTCTCAATAAGGGGGGTGGGAAGGGAGGGAGAGAATTGGGAACTCAACTTTTAAAATGAATGTTGAAGATTGTGTTTACATGTAATTGGGGAAAATAAAATACTAAAAAAATAAAGTTAAACGCTGTTCCAGCTGTGGAGACACCCTGTGAGTCGTGAGTGTCTTCCACATAATAACCCCAGGAGGTAGGCTGGGGAAAAGATTATGAAACCCAATTTTATACATGAGGAAAACTGAGGCTTAGAAAAGGTAACGGATTTACTCAAAGTCACGCAGTGAGTACATGCAAGTCCAGGCCCCCACCACTGCACCCTCCGGTTTTTCTACTAACTCCTTCTCTTCCTGTTATGAGGTAAGAGAGATGTTCTATTTGGTCCCACTGGTATTCAAGGCCTACTTCACTTATGGCAAACTTGGCTCACAGAGAAGGTGGTGCCAAAGGCTCTTCACTTTACCAAAAATTAAAATGATCCCACCTCCACAAGGGATCAATGGTCAATGGATATGGACGACTTTCAAAGGAGGAGACACAGTATGAACACTCCAACGTCACTAGTAATCAAAAACAACAGAGTCACCACCAAACAGGGAAGAGGAATGGGACCCATGATTCCCATGGTCTACGGAATGATGACGAAGCTCCCTCTTCCCATAGAGGCTGGCACATTCTCTTGAGCTTAAGAGCCTTAAGGAGTTGCCTACAGCACCTAGATAAGTGACTTCACCAAGGTCACACACAGATCTTAAACCCACATCTTCCTGGTTTCCAGGCCGGCTCTCTATCTACTACACCACATCAAACTGGGAAAGAGAATTAAAAACTCAGTGCTAGTTCATTTTTAAATAAACAGGTATGCCCATTCACTGCTAACAGGATGGACAGCTTTAGAATCTTTCGGGAAAGCAGTCCAGGCAGTCTGCAGCAAAAGTTACAAAGATAATCACACCTTTGAAACCTAATTTCTGCCAGGAATACACTTATAAGCGTTCCCAAAAACGAGACCAAAAAGAACTATCTGCTCAAAGACTTCACAGAAGCATTATATGTAATTACAAAAAAACTGCAAGCAATCTAAGTGTCTACTAATAGGGGAATGTTCAAATTGTGGTATGTTAATGTAATAATGGAATACAGTGAAGCAAATAGGGGCGATTATGAGGAAAACAAAGAAATCCAGTAAGACTTTTCTGAAATAATGTAAAATAAAAAAGGGGCACCAGAATAATGGAGTTCACTTAATTGTAATCATACAAGAAAAAGTCATTGAGAATGAATGGTCAAAGAATATTGATAGGGGACTTAGTCTCCTGGGAGGGACTGAAGAAGCATTAGGACGCTTTATGAAAATTACTTTACATGTGAACAGTTACTAAGCAAGTTTAGTTGTTTATACTGATGCTTACTATTCAATTTCTAATAAAAAATAAAATTTTTGAAGAATTTAAATTTAAAAAAAAAGCAAAGCATAAGAATGCTCCACTTTCAGAGTGCTTTTAAAATGGAGCCACAAATTTCTGTTTACTCAACGTTTGAGAACTTTTGAGAATTAGTATTACTGAGCCCAGGCATATTACCTGCCATCTCCTTCTTGTCTCCATCTCCAGAAAATGGGGAGAAGGCAACAATGTTCCCCACTGCAGAGATGAGGAAACTGAAGTTTATACAAAGCAGAAAAGGAAAAAAGCCCTAACAGGCCTCAGAGCTCTCAATTACCCAGAGATCCTCCCAGATGCAGTGACTCCTTGAAAACCCTCATTCCCTCAAACCCACGGGACATCCCCTCTTGTCAGATCCTGTTCCAAAGAGCCTTCATCGTGCCAAAGAGCAAAAGAAAAGCCCCCTGGAACAGCCTCCGTCCTCCAGGGGGGAAATGGGGTTCAGCCTCAGCCCCGACCGGAAGGAAGCATATTCTCCTCAGAACTGCAAGCTGGGCCTGGGGGAGGGCATGAGGCCCTGGTACCTCAAACCCACATCCTGCCCACCTCCCAGCCCCCTTCTAGTTTCCCATAGCACAACGACCCAATTAACTCCTCTTCCAGGGGAAGGAACAGAAGAACCCAGCAACAAACTATCAAAACATATGGTGCCATTCCAATAACTATGGACTCCATGACCCGTAACATAGACTAGAAAAAGGCTGATCCACATCACAGACTACCGACCTGCTGACCTAAATCCTGGGGTTTAGAAGTCACCCTCAAGATAACCCCACACCAGAGGCAATGGATACCATGACCACTGCTCCCCTTCCCCAGCCAAGTGCCACAGACACACTGGCCTCTACCATGGAGCACAGATACACTGTGTTAAAAATCATGGTGGGCTTTTTCCAATCACAAGGGGTTCTATGGCTGCTTTCCTTTTTTTAGATTAATTTTTTTCAATAAGAATTTATTTTATTTATATATTATATATTAATTTGATTTTCCCTCTTGAAGAAAAAAAAAAGAAAATCTTCAAAACAAATATACATAATCATGTATGGTCCACAGAAACATGTATCTGACTGACCATTTGGTCTATCTACCACCTCTCTGCAGATGCTTTCCTACCCATGTCAGAGACTCCAGGCACACTGGCTCAAAGTACACGCATAAGCATCATGGTAGGCAAGCTGTCAAACAAGCCGGGGCCAACTAGGAGAGGGTAGCCATGGTCAGCTCCTGGACCATGCTCTTGTCAGAGCTCAGGCAAAGGACTGGGATTGGAGGATTCGCACTTGTGATGCTACCTGAAGATGTGAGATGCTGCCCTCTAGTTCAACAATTTTAGCCATGTGAACAGACAAGTACGGGGATGGGTAACCACACGTGACCCTCTAGGTCCTCAAGTGCAGCCCTCTGACTGAATCCAAACTTCACAGAACAAATCCCCTTAATGAAAGAATTTGTTTTGTAAGACTTGGACTCAGTCAAAAGGCCACACCCGAGGACTTAGAAGGCCATGTGTGGCCTCCAGGCTGCAGGTTCCCCACCCCTGGGCAAGTATCTTAGACTTTTTGGGCCACAGCTTCCTTTTCTGTAAAATGAAGGGATTAGGAGGAGTTCAAAGACAAAAAAGAAAGGCTCCATATAGAGCTAAACCTTCACAGCAGCACACGTTCTTCTAGCAGAAACAACTAGAAACAAAGCAGACACCCATCAACTGGAAAACAGTTGAAGAAACTGTGGTGTATTATTACAATCTAGGAAGTGACTGTGAGAATTTCAGAGCAACATGGATAATCTTCTACAAACTGATGCAGAGTGAAGTAAGCAGAACCAAGAAAACAACATACATGATGAAAAAAAAACTACTCAAATGAAGCCCAAAGGTCTGGATACAGAGCTTTTGGTAATGACTGATGCTGCTTGGAGAGGTGGGGGGGCTATGTGTGCAGAATGTCACACACAATGACCATGGTCACTTCCTTTGTTTGGCTTAGCTGTTTCTCCTTTTTCACAAAAGAAGGCTCATTTTAGAGGAGTAGGGTGGAAGAGGCATATCTAGAAATGACTGATGTAAAAACAAAAGGCATCAATAAAATTTCAATCTAAAAATAAAATGAAATGAGGGGGTTGAACTCGATGACCTTTAATGGGTGCCTTCCAGTTCTGACATTCTTGAATTCTAACGCACACAACAATTATCAGCAAGCAAGGAAGAGATTAAATTGGTAGGCATTGGTAGGCATGGAAGCTCTGTGGGGACTACCATGATTATCGGGCAGGCCAAGACTAGAAATGATAGAACAAAAATAATAGGGAGTTGACACCCAAGATAAGCAAAGAGATACCTTGACTGAATTCACATCATCCGGCCCACATCCTCAGGGACCGCAAGAACCAGCCGATGTGACTGCCGAGCCTCCAGCAGTGATATCTGAAAGACCAAGGAAAACGGAAAACGTGCCACAAGACTGAAGAAGGGCAAAGGTCCTGATTTTCAAAAGAGGAAGAGAAAATAGTCTACAAGTTACAGGGTAGGGAGCCTGACTTCAATTCCTACAGAAATTCTAAAATAAGTCATGAAAAGATGTTGGGTGAACCTCTGGAAAGGAGAAGTGGTGGTTACAATGAGCTGGCATGTGTTTGCTCCAATGATGCAATCAGTAACTTGAGTAAATGGCACAGATAGCACACTCATCAAATTTGGAGATGACACACAGCTAACAAGGATATCTAACACACAGGATGGCAGTTAAGATGTAAAAAGATCTTGACAATCTAAAGGAGTAGGCTAAATCAAATAAGATGATATTCAGTAGAAACAAATGCAAAGTCTTATGCTTAGGTCCAAAAAATCAATTTTGCAAGCAGAAGATGGAGAAGGCAGAGCTAGACAGCAGATGTTCTGAAAAAGATTTAGAGGCTTCAGTGGACTACAAGCTCAATATGAGTCAACAATGTGATATAGCAACCAGAAGAAGCTAATTCAGTCTTGAGCTTCACTGAGTCACAGAACTTCCAGAAACAGAGAGTCCCATTGCACTCTGCTTCTGTGAGACCTCATCTGGAATACTGTGCTCAGTTCTGGGTAAACTGGAGAGTATCCAGAGGAGGGCAATCAGGATGGTGAAAAGTCTTAAGTCTACGTTCTATGAGGATCACTGAAGGAGAAGACAAGATGGTAGGAAGCGGGTGGAGATTGAGGTTGAGATACTAGTTTTGGAGGCAGCTAGGTGGTGCAATGAATAGAGCACCAGCCCTGGAGTGAGGAGAACCAGAGTTAAAATCCAGCCTCAGACACTTGACACACTTACCAGCTGTGTGACCTTGGGCAAGTCACTTAACCCCAACTGCCTTGCCTTCCCCACTCAAGAAAAAAAAAGAGAGATGTTAGTTGTTGCCAAGTTTCTGAAGGGTTGTCATATAGTTGAGTAATTGGGCTTGTTCTATTTGCCTCCAGAGGAAAACGGGAACAGTGGGTAGAAGATGCAAAGAGGTAGCAACCCAACAATTAGACCTGTCCAAAAATTGAGCAGGTTGCCTGAAGAGGTAGTAAGTTTTCTCTCCTTGGATTTCTCCAAGCAGTGGCTGGGTGACTATTTGTTGAGTACATCATAGCAGGAATTCCTTTCAGGTATGGGTTGGAATAGATGGCCACCAAAGTCCATTCCCAACTCTCAAATACTGTGATCCTGTAAGGAATGTGTAATAAGGCTAGAAAGGTAGTTTAGGACCAGGTTGGAAAAGGCTTTAAATACCAAAAAGGTAAGTTTCTAATTGATCCTAGGGGTAACATGGAGCTACTGGAGTTGACCAAGTAATTCCAGCAGGAGTACCATGATCCAACCTATGCTTTAGAAAATCACTCTGAGAGCCAAGTGGACAATACTGCTAGAATAGAGAGAGCTTTGAAGCTGGGAGACCACTGGAAGACTAGTGTAGTAGTCCAAGTAAGACATGATAACGATCTGAACTAAGCTAGCGACCATACGAGTGCAACAAAAGAGATGGATACAAGGGATGCAGAGGGAGAAATGACAAGTCAGCAACTAATTGGATAAGTAAGGTGAATGAAAATGAAGAGCTGAGGAAAAAGTTAGGAATAAAGCATTAAGTACTGTTGTTTGTTGTTGAGTCATTTTCTAGTCGTGCCTGACTCTTCCTGGCTCCATTTAGGGTTTTCTTGACAAAGACACTGAAGTGCTTTGCCATTTCCTTCTCCAGCTCACGATTTACAGATGAGGAAACTGAGGCTAATAGGGTGAAATGACTTGCCCAGTACTTACTATCTGCAAAGCACTGAGCTGAGTGGTAGAGATACAAATAAAAAGGACTAATGGAGGAAACAACACGTATAGAAGGTTTCAGCTGCAAGTCAGATGGAGAGGTCCCAGGGTGCTAGGGCACATCACAAAGAAGACGGAAATGCCTTTTCTTTAATGCCATCTCCACTAATAATACTGCATCATTTCCTGATGTTGAACCATTTGATAGCGCCAAGAACTCTGGTGCTAAATACTTTTTTTCCCAAGTCCTCAATAGATGTGGCCATCGCACCTGTAGGAACAATTGCCAGGCTTCATGTCCACAGGGGTTATTACCCAGGATAGTGACTGAAGGCCCTGGGCTGGGTGCAATGCTAGTCTCAAGGCCTCTGGGCTCAAGGTGACACCAAGGCTGCAAACCTGAATGACTGGTAGGATAATAGTGCCCTCGATAAATACAGTGAAGTTTGTAAGAAGAGTTCAATTAGTAGGAAAGATACTGGGTTCTGTTTTGGACATAACGAGTTCGAATTTGACATAAAAGAACACATACCATCCCATTTGGACTAAAGCACCTGGTTACTTGACATACTAAGAGGAAATACTTCAAAAAAATTAAGTCAGGAAAACAGCTAGACCTGACAGAGTTGAAACTCTTGTTAGGTAGCACAATTGAAAAGCCATCCACAAGAACCAATTTTCAAAATACTTCAGAGATCTCAAAAGAATGAAAAAAGAATGTGGACTGTATCATTACCCAAAAAAAGGGTAACCAAGATGACAGCAGTAGCTGACAATCCACATACCTACTTTCTCAGCTCCATAAAATCTTCATGGGAATGGTCATCGAAGGTTCCCTTAATGAAAATATATATGAGAAGTAAATAGGCAAGTTTTGGTAGTTGAATGTCTGTTACAGACCACAGCCATACAACTGACTGAGACATAAAGATAATACAAGGTCCTGGCATATTTACTGATTACAAAGAAAGCATTTGGACTCTGAAGAGCAAAATGTGAGAATCTAAAAGGCTCTCCTTCAACCAGAAGTGGCCCCCAGGCAATGTTAAGATCATATGAGACTCCTTGATAGATGTGACCACAGAAATAACGTTGTTCAACAAAAGTCCGATGAAGAATATCAAGTGAGGCATAAAACGGAGATGGATGTTTGCCAAAGGTGTTCAACACTGTCAAGGAAGATATAACCGCACAAAGTCCAAATGAAGACGTGATTCTTAACAGAAAGTAAGGCCCTCTGGATAACCCAGTAAGATTTACATTCTACGGAGAAACAAAGTACAAATTCATATCCAGCAAGTCATTGACACCCTAAGAATCAATCCATGAATCCCCTGGGGGGTGAGAGGGAGAAGGATGAATGCTAGCTATTTTTTAAAATCAAAGTTTAACTGATGCCTTTTGTATTTATATCATAGTAATTTCTGAATATAACTAGAGAATCACGGAATTTGAGAGGTGGAAGTGACCTCAGCAGTCATCTGGCCAGACCCACACACAAAAGGAACTGCACTCTTACTCACATACTGCTTCCCACCAAGTGAGCCTTACCTTGTAACAAAGAGGAGAAAAACCAACACCCCAGTTCCCTACCTGTACAGACGGAGGGCCATGAATTTCCTCATGGGAAATGCTATTTCTAAAAATGCATTTTCTCATCAGGTCTACCAAGCAGTAGGAAATACTAGCCTAGAGTCTCTCCTAAAGTCATTTGACCTAAGAGAGGCACATATCTACAAGCATATATACATACAGGCACACACACACACACACACACACACACACACACACAGAGCACTCCCAGTTACATTCACACACATCCCAGCTGCAAATGCACACATACCTACATACAGGCACACAAAACACACACACACACACACACACACACACACACACACACACACACACGATTGTGGGAAGCTCTGAGCCCCAGCGGAAGAGGGGAGGTGCAGGTGACCAGTTGCTCCCACCTTAGGTTTGGGATAGTGTTTCCTTCTACCTCACAAACCTAGCTGAAAATAGCATCTTTTTTTTAAGTTTAAAAAAAGAAAAAGAAATATACATATTTTAGGAATCAAAGCTCTCCGCATCTGGGAAGGATGGCTGTCTAGGTTGCAGTGACCCAACAGGTACAAGGCCCTCGGCCGGGTAATCTCCCCGCCGCCCCCAGCTGTCGGCCTGTGCCAGCCAGAGCTCTCTCCCACTCCCTCCACAGCCAGAACCACTTCCCACCATCTCCTCAGGGCCCTGGCTTTTCTTCTTCAGCCCAGGCTAAGCTCCCTACCTGCCGGGGTAAGCCAAACTGACAGCTCAGGCATATGCAAAGCCACAGGGCCAGAAAATCCACGGTGCTTGAGTGCACCCTCAGAAGGGCCGTCCTCATGCTTAGAGCACTTCAAAAGCAGGGGCCAACAATACCAAGTACACATAAGACACCCTGGCCTGAAAGATGTTTATAGAAGACGTGGGACAGCCCTCCTAAGCAAACCATACAGCCCTAAGCAGCAACCATTTCACACAATGTCCCCAAATCTACTGACCCAACAACCAACCAACCAAGGAGCAAGGGGAGACCATTGGATTTAGTGAAAAGGGCCTTAAAATGGAAATCAGGGGAATCGAGTTAAAACTCCTAGGCCTCCCACTAATTCTCTCTGCCACCCTGAGCAAGTCCCCATACAGGGGCAGGTTTTATAATCTATAAATGGGGGGTGGGAGGAGGGGTGAAGCAAATGGTCTCTAAGGGCTCTTCCAGTACTAAGCTTCTAGGCATCATCTTCTTTCTTGTTATTGTGTTCTACTATAAGGAAATGTTTGTTATATTTGGTGTTTGTTAAGTTCACCATTTTTTTAAATTCTAAAGAAATTTTAAAAACAAAAGAGTTTATGTGTCCTAGTGTGGTCCTGGCCCCAAAAGATGTTGCTGGGGAAGAGAGAAGCTCCTGATGTAGGCCTATTTCCAAAGATGATTTAGGGGAAAGGGAAAAGAACCTGTCTGTTCTAAAATGTATATAGCAGCTCTCTCTGTGGTGGCAAAGAACTGGAGATTGCAGCGGTGCCCATCAACTTGGGAATGGGTGAACAAGCTGTGGTATACGATTGTGATGGAATACTACTGAGCTATAAGAAATGAGGAGCTCTGGAAAACGCTATCCACATCCAGAGAAAGAACTCTGGAATCTGAAAGCAGACGGAAGCACACTATTTGCCCCCCTTTTCTTTTGTTGTTTTCTTTTGTTTCTTCTTTCTTGTGGTTCCTCCCATTGCTTCTTATTCTTCTTTACATCACGACTAGTGTAAAAATATATTTAATATGAACATATATGTGGAGCCTACATCAGATCGCACGACCATCTCGGGGCGGGGGGAGGAGAGGGAAGGGGGAGGGGGAGAAAATTGAAAACTCAAACTCTTATGGAAGTGAATGCTGAAAACTAAAATGAATTAATTAATTATAAAAAAAATAAAGGTGACAACAGGAAAAAAAAAAGAAGGCTGCTTAAAAAAATGAGCTCAATGATTTTAGAAAAACACGGAAAGACTTGCGCAAAGTAATGAAGAATGAAGTGAGTAGAACCAAGAGAACGTTGTATGTAGTAACAGCAATATTGTTTTAAGGACAACTTTGCGTGAATACATCGTTTTTACTATTATAAACACCCAAATTAACTATAAAGAGCATATGAAGAAAGACACTATCTGCATCCAGAGAAAGAACTAACAAATAGTATATAGAGAATGATTTTACATATACATACACACACACACCTGTGTCTAATGGTAGCCATCACTAGGGCAGGGGGAAAGGGGAAAAGGGGAAAAAAGAAATATACATGATAATTTTATTATGTATTTAAAAGGAATAGAAAGTTGTACATAACAGAATTGTGGTTTTGCGTACAATCATTTTTTTTATTATGCTATGTTATGGAAATGCTTGTTTTATTCCATAAATTAAAAATAAAATTAATTTTAAAAAGAGAGACGGAAGACAAGAGAAGGCAAAGACAATAGGCCATCACATTGAGGCCTAGAAGGCTCCTTAACTGAGCACCTAAACCTAGATTTCTCATTTTACAAAGGAGTAGGCCCAAAGAGTAAAGCCCAAGGAGACAAAATATCTTGCCCTTAGTTGTACAGACAGTTCACAGCTAAGCTGGGATTTGAACCCGGGTCCTCTCACTTCCAATCCAATACTTCTTACACTACACCGAGCTGCCTTTGCCTACGGACTGTGCTGCTGCCTTTCTCTGTACCCCCAAGGCTTAGCACAGTGCTTGGCACACGGTCAACACTTACTAAAATTTGTCCTACTGGTCAGTCCCAGCCCTCATGCTGGTGCTCATGGGTGTTCAGAACAAGCTTAAAGGTTTACAAAGTATCAAGGAGCTTCCTAGTTGGGCAGACTTGACTCACACCCAGGAAACAATTAGAGAACTCACAACAGGATGTAAGCAAGAGCTAAGTATGTGGCAAAGACGCTGAGTGCTGTGGGATGCAAAGACTGATCGATAAGGACTGCCTGCCAGCATCCCCAGGGACAGAAGATGGGGCTGGAGTTGGGCCTTGACAGACAGCAGTACTAGACAAACAGAGAGAAAGAGAACAGGGAGGATAATGGGGGCTTGAGGGGGGAGGGGGAATATGTAAAGAGAAAGGAAAAATCCTGGTACATGAAACTGTGGACAGGATGTGTGTAGGGAAGCCCAGGATAGCCAGGAGAGAATGGAACTCAGCCAGAATCCGGAAAGCCTTGGGTAAATGTCCAAAAGTCCCTGAGGGATGCTTGGGGATGATTCCCAACATTTCTGCAAGTATGGACTGAGGCCCGCTGAGTACACAACTCTGTACTGGGCACTGTGGGAAGAACCCAATGCCCAGGAGTTGACCCTTCTTCCCCAAGAACTGATGCCCCAACATCCGAGGCCCATGGTTCCTCTGCCCAAAATTCTTCACAGCCACCATCCAAAGCTCAATCCCAGTCCAAGAAATCCAAGTCAAACTGCAAAGGAGGTCAGAGGCCTGTGGCCTGAGTACACATTCATACTGCCTGTGTGTACGCATGGAAGACACCATGACTGTTAAGTGGAGGTAATGGCGAGGGAGACCTCCCTCCTCGGAGTTCAACTTCCCCAGGCTATGGGCCAGGCCGAAGGGCAGGGCTCTTTCTGGCTATCCTGTGAGGCGAAGAGCCCCAGGAGAACAAGGAGCAATCGATGTAGGAAACACCGAGGGGAAGCAGCCGCCATCCGGCGATTCCCACATTCCCCCACCCCCAGCCCCAAGTCACCTCAGCTAGGTTCCTGTGCAGCTGGAAGCTGTGTACACACACACACACACACACACACACACACACACACACATACACATACACACACACACACACACACACACACACACACACGCCTATCACATGTGGACCCAGGAGCCTGAAACAATATACTCCACCCCCCCCCACCCCAACCCCACTCCAGGTACAGCTACTACAGTTTCTCTGGGTTACATAGAACCAAACCAGGTTAGTCTGAACTGCTTTGCCCAGGGAGGCCTCCCCGCACCACTCAGATCCAGCCCAGGTCAGCAAAGTCTCAGGACTTCCCAGCTCCCTCAGCCTGGCTGTCCTGGGGACAGGACAAGGGGCCCGCTCCCTGTACTGTCTAAGTCATTGCCCTCACAGTTCTTTGTGCACTATGCTCATTCCCACCTCTGGGCCTTTACTCACGCTCTATTCACCTTCCTATGATCTCAAACCCCCTCAGTCTTCCCCTCACTTCTATCCTAATTCTACCCATCCTCAAGTCCCCGCTTCTCCACAAAGCCTTCCTGGCCCATCTAAGTTAGAAAGAGTCTCCCCCTCCTCTAGGCTCCCATCAGCACACCCCCGTCAGACGGTTAGTCATCATCTCATGCCTGCTCAATTAACACAAGAGCTTCTAGAGGTCAGGCAGGGATGGTACCTCCTATCTGTCTCTGACCATCCTCAGCACCAAGACCTCTCCCAACAAAGACTTGCTCCTGCGGGCAGTGGTGGCCATCTACCAGGCCATTTTCCCCACCACCACTTTTTGCCCCGCTCCATTCAATCCTTCACACTTCTCAGAATCATCTTCCTTATACAATAAATATTCATGGCAACGGAACTCTGGGGTCCAAAAGATCACAGCTCTGGAGCTGAAAGGCCATTCGGTTTAATCCCCCCATCCTGGAGGTGAGGATGTTTGAATCACTTGCCCAAGGTTCCAGCGCTAATGACATTCAAACGCCCAAAGGTCCTGCCTCTCTTTGGCTCGAAATCTTCAGTGTCTTCTTATTACCTCCCAGAGAAAGTTCAAGGTTTTTGCTTGGCATTCAAGGCCCTGCACATCCTAGCTCCACCTAATCTTTGCTGTTTTACTTCTATATTTCTACGACTCCAAGTGGCCTGGTACCTACCCTGTACTTTCCTACAAATGGGCAATAAAGTTGTTTTTTTGTTTGTTTTTTTTAAGGAGCCCCATATGATCTAAACTCTGCATGGGGGCACTCCTTGTTGAACGGGCGTCCACCTTTAAGGCTATGTTTTCCTCTCTGTCAAATGCTTTTTTGTAAGCAATGGCAGCATAGTGCCTAGGCACATAGTAGGTGCTTAAAACAAATGCCTGCTGTCTCCTCCAGCTTTGCTGAAAACTGTTCCCTGTGGTTGGAATGCCCTCTCCACATCATAAAAAATTCCTAGCCAGCCTTTACAAATCCAATTCAAATGTCACCTCTTTAATGCAGCTTGCCCTGATCTGCTCGGTCAGTAGTGACCTTTCTTTACCCACTTTGGGCCTCACAGGGGCACTTTGCACCTCTCTGATGCATTTACCATCTGTGGTTTTAGATTCTATTATTTGTATATTTATCACACCCAACTAAAAGGCATGGAGTACCATGATCAACCTTTGTCTCTCTCCCTGTGCAAAGCATGAGGATTTGCACAAACAGTTGGTGATTAATAAATGCTTGCTGAATTGGATTAAACGGAGTTGGGGCAGGGAGTAATAAGATGACAATGGCATAAGTGATAAGAATAATGAGGCAACAGCAGTAAGTGGGGAGACAGTGATGGGGTGAAGCTAATGGAGGTTGGGGGGGGGGGCGAACTCTAGCCCTGACTTCTCTGCTCCCCTTCCCCCAGCCCTCTGCACAGGTATACACACTCAGACCAAGTTTGGGGGGAGGGAGTAATCTAAGGGGCAAGGTAAGGCTAACAAATTACAGGAAGGAAGTGTCGCCCAGCCCCCTGCTCTGTCCTACAGGAGACCAAAGTTAAATTGAGCTCCCCAAGGGTCAAAAAGAGAGGGCCAAGGGCTAAGCTGCACACACACACAGCTGGTGCTTAATAATGGCTCCCCCCCGCCCCACTTCCCCAGACCTGGCAGAGAGGAGCAGCCCCAGCTTGACTCACCATCCGGTCCCCTTTCCCTGACTAGGTAAACAGGAAAAGGCCATTCAGCCAGCTGGCTCAGGAGGGCCAGGGACCCCCTGACAGCCTCCTATCCCAAAACATCTCTCTCTCTCTCTCTCTCTCTCTCTCTCTCTCTCACACACACACACACACACACACACACACACACACAACCTGCTGAGGACAAACCAACCCCAGCCCCGCATCAGCCACTCTGAGGACAGGGGCCGGGCAGGGTGAAAGGAGGGAGGAAGAAAAACCATTTTAAGACTCCACCAGCAATAAGCACAGCTCCTGGCTTCCATTTCTAGATGACTACGCTATTTACAAAGCACTTTCCCCAGAACCACCCTGTGAAGCACAGGTAGCAGAAGTACCGATAGGTCCATTTTATAGATGAATAAACTGAAGCTCAGAAGGTGGAGTGAATTGTTCAAAGTCACACAACTAATACCGAAGACAAATGTTGAGGGAGGTTTTCCTAACTCCAACCCTAGTACTCTATCCATTATAGTAATGCCCTGACATAGGTGCTGAGACTGGAGGGGTATTTAGAAGGATCTTCAAGCTTGTGCATGTGCAAACAGACAGACACACACACACACACACACACACACACACACACACACACAGAGTAATTTCAGCCCCGGCCTGGGCATAGGGCCCATTTCATGGATGGAAAGCTACGACTCTGAGATTCCACAGGAAGGCTGAGAAGCCAGATCAACTAGAGCCCAGGTCACCAGCCTCTGTGGAAACTTGGATGGCCATGAGTCAGAGAGAGATTCCTGTACCAGGTGAGAGGATGGACTGGACTGGGGGGGTCTTGACCATTTTTGTGTTGTGGATTCCTTTGGCATGCTACCGAAGCCTCTAGACCCCCTCTTGGGATCTGTTTTCAGAGGTCAGTGAAAATAAAGAGGTGATTTTCTTCCCACATAAGTTCAAGTAGCCCCTGAAATCTGTCCATGGAAGATCTCTAAAGTCTCTCTCTTCTAACAGGGAGCTCACTACCTTCCCCGGTAACCAACTCCACTGTTGGATAATTTCAGTTGTTACAAAGTTCTTTCTTTTATTAAGTTAAAAATCTGCCTCCTGGGAACAGTCGCCCATCATCACATCTGACCTCTGGCCACACACAAAACCAGTCTGCTCCTTTGGTCATATCAGCTCTCCTCTTACTTGGGACAGTGATCATGACCCGTGACCACAGCTCTCTCTTCTTCAAGACCCTATTCTTTTGTGGTACAGTGGAATGAATACTGGCTTTTGAATCAGAGGCTGCCGTTGTTCAATTGTTTCAGTCGTGTTGGACTCTTCATGACCCCACTAGGGTTTTCCTGGCAGAGGTACTGGAGCCGTTTGCCATTTCCTTCTCCAGCTCATTTTACAGATGAGGAAACTGAGGCAAACAGGGTTAAGTGACTTGGCCAGGATCACAAAGCTAGTAAGTGTCTGAGGTCCGGGCTGGGCACTCTGTCCCACCTGCCTGCTGGAATCAGAGTAGCTGTCTCTCCTTACTATCCTGTCTCTCACTTACTATCTGTGTGGCCTGTGTCAAAGTCACTGAACCTCCATGTTCCCCAGTTTCCTCATCTGTAAAATCAGGATTTTGAAGTAGCAGCTTTGGAGGTTCCTTCTAGCTCTAGATGATAATGTGAACCTCTCCTTCTAGTTACATGATCTTTTCTTCCCTCTCTGTCCAGGTTGCCCTCCTCTGGACTCCCTCCAGCTTGTCGATATCTTGTCCAGAACTGAACACAACGCTGCATTTGCATTCTGGCCAGGGCACAGGCCGGAGTGACTTTCTACTTTCTTACCCAGGATACTAGGTTTTGATTAGCACAAGTAAAGATGGCCCTGTTGAATTCTGGTAGCAGCCACATTACAAGACTGGCTCATCACAAGCTTGTGCTCAACTGAAACCACCAGGGCCTTTTCCAATGAAAAACCACCAAACTGTGTCTGCCTCAAGACTACACTTGAGCACCCACAGGGCATGCTGTAACTTTATGCAGGACTTTACATTTATCCCGGTAAATGTTCGCTTTGATGGTTTGGGTCCAGCATTCCAATCTGCTGAGATCATTCTGAAACCTGATTCTCAACCCCTCGCAATCTGGCTCCTGACCTCGTCACTCCACGGAAAGCACTGTCTGCAGAGCTGTTCTTTATTACTGAAGCCAATGGCCTTTTCTCAGTTCTTATTCTTCTTGACTTCTCTGGAGCATCTGATGACTGTCTACCACCCCCTCCACCCTCCACACCCCCCCACACCCCACACCCCACCCCCACCATAGACACTCTCCTTCCTAGATTTTCATGATATTGCTCTCTTGGTTCTCCTACCCATATGGCTGCTCCTTCTCAGTCTCCTTTGCTATTATCTATGCCCCACTCCTAAATGCTGGTATCTCCAAAGACTCTGTTTTACACAAATGTTGGCCTGAACACACACACACTACTCTCTCTCTCTCTCTCTCTCTCTCTCTCTCTCTCTCTCTCTCTCTCTCCTTCCTTCCCTCCCTCTCCTCTGTCTCTCTTCTCTTCCTCTCTCCCTCCTCCCCCTCCCTCTCCTCCTCTCTCCCTCTCTTCTCCTCCTCTTTTTTCTCTCTCCTCCTCTCTCTCCTTCCCTCCTCCTCCTCTCTTTCTCCTATATCCTTCCCTCCTCCTCTTCTCTCTCTCTCTCTCTCTCTCTCTCTCTCTCTCTCTCACACACACACACACACACACCCCAGCCTGACTCACAGGTTCTCTCTCTGCAGATGACTCCCAGATTTATAGATCAAGGCCATCTCCATCCTGACCTCCAGCTCCACATTGCCAACTGCCTATGGGACGTTTCCTGCTGGATGTCCTCAAACGCAACATAACCGTAACACCCTAAATTACCTGGTATTTACTTTGCACATATTTTGAATTTCCTCCTGTGGGCATGTGTTGCTTCCCCCATACAGAATCTAAGCTCCTTAAGGGCAGGGATGGTTTCATCTGCTGTCTTTCCATCCTCGGCATCTAGGCCAGTACCTAGTAATGATGCTCATCCTTTTCACCTTTCTATCATATATTGATTAGACAAGAATACCTTCTATGTCTTCCTCCAAGTGGTGGCTAGACAGGAAAAAATATGAACGTACCTCTCCTGTCCTCCACTAGACACCTTGTTCTGAACCATTCATTAATGCTTACTGGCAACAACTATTCAAACAGCTTCAATGCCACCTACAGACCTGAGTTCAAATCCCAGATACTTACTGTGAGTCCTTGGCCACATCACTTAATCTCTCTATGGTTCTTTCATGAAAGACTTTGTCGAGTGCCTTGTTGAATCAATATTAACTATAATGATAATATTTCTCTGTCTGACAGCATAGCCCCTGGGTTCAAATCCCACCTCTGATAAGACCTCTGTGACCTCGGGCAAGTCACTTCACTGGGCTTCAGTTTCCTCCTCCATAAGAAGAGGGAGTCGGACTACATGGCCTCTGAAGTCTCTTCCCGCTCTAGATCTATGATCCTGTGACCTAGCAACCCTATCAAAAAGGAAATTGATTTAGCAAGTTCTATTCTTAACAAACCTATGTTAGGGCCTAGTGATTACCAGATGCTCACCAACCATCTATTTACTATATGTTCTAGAATCTTCCTGGAGACAAACAGCAATCTTACTAGCCTATAGTTTTCAGAATCCAACCTTGTTTCTGTTTTTGAAACTTTAGAACAGGCTCATAGTGCTGGCATCTCCTCAAATCTCCAATTCTCCATAATCTTGTCAAGATGACAGTGGTTCTGGGAACACACTGCGGCACGTTCCTTCCTCCACATCCCAGAATATCTACATGTGGAGACCAGAACTCACTGAAAGGGGATAGGACCTACGCCCCTATCTGTGTCCCACTTACTTTCAACTGGAAATACTAATTAGCCGAAGTCTGGGTCAAAAGCCCAACCGTCAGGCCCTTGTTGGGTTCAACAGTAAGGCCTAGCAGAAACCAAGACCCCCATGAGCAGTCTCAGACCTTGACCTTGACCAAACCTCACACATGAATAATACTGTGGTCCCTGTCCAAGACCACACTTCGGACTATCATACCGTGGATCCCGAGTGAGTGATTCCTCAGTAACGGGGTCATTAGGCTTGTCAGAGACCTTTCTCCTCCCTCTCGTCACCTCTCCCTGTGACAGCAGGCACCTGCCTTAAGTCCTTCCTCTGGAAGCTCTCACCAACAATGACCACCACTGCTTCCCATGGGGCAACAGTCTCTTTACAAGTTCTGTGCTTCACTTTAC
Source organism: Trichosurus vulpecula (assembly GCF_011100635.1). Lineage (NCBI taxonomy): Eukaryota > Metazoa > Chordata > Mammalia > Diprotodontia > Phalangeridae > Trichosurus > Trichosurus vulpecula. Next base: position 106,142,279 of record NC_050575.1, read on the forward strand.
AGTTTGAAGACTGATCTCCATAAAATCCAATTCTACAAACATTTATTACATACTTAATAGGTGCAAGGCACTGGACATACAAGAACAAAAATAAAACTTTCCTTGCCCTCCAGGCACTTAAATAGCACCAAGTAAATACAATGTGTATCCTAATAAGCAAATACAAATTACTTTTTCAAGAGGAACTATGGTGTAGGAGAGGCTTGGAGGAGAAAGTGGCACCTGAATTTCAAGATGTAGAAGTAGGATGTGTACCACAAACACCAGGACCACCTACTCAAAAGAACAACCGTGAAAGACGACGGTATGTCCTACACAGCTAGGCAAGCCACTCTGACTAGACAGCATGGGAAGGGGGTTGGGAGAGGGGTTAATAAGAAATAAAGCCAGAGAGGCAGGTGGAGCCATATTGTATAGGACTTTTTTTTTTTAGACAACTGGAGTTCAGTGACTTGCCCAGGGTCACACATCTAGTAAGCGTCTGAGGTTGGATTTGAACTCAAGCCTTCCTAACTCCAGGGTAACTAGCTCTATCCTCTGAGCCACCGAGCTGCCCCTGTGTAGGACTTTAAAGACCACATTGAGGATGTCCTATTGCTATTCATTATTACTAGTTTAACCCTCTGGAGAGGAGCCGAAGTCTAATCTTTTCTCTGCCTGACATTTCAAATACTTGAAGACAACTATTGCGTTCCTCCTAGGTCTCTTCTCCAAGCCAAACATCCCCCAGTTCCTTCAATTCCTTTTCAGTGGTCACAGACCTCCCTGCCATCTTGGTCACTCTTCTCTGGGTGTCTTTCAGCTTGATGATGTCCTTCCAGAGAATGTGGCATCCAGAAGTGAACCTAATTCTCCAGATGGGGTCTGACTAGGGTACAGCACAGCAGGACCGTCCCTTCCCTCATCCTAGCCACTAAATCTCTCTCAAGCCTATTAACTTTCTCGGTGGCTATATGGCTTGGACTCATCTGGGCTTGAGGTCCATTAGAACCCTCAGGTCTTTTCCCTCACAAATTGGTCTAGTCACACTTCCCTCATTTTGCACTGGTACAGATGATTTTCTGAACCCAACTAGACTTTGTTCATCCCATTCAATTTCTTCTTATATTATTCTAGTCTGTCAAGATCTTTTTAGACCCCAATCCTGTCTCTTTCCCAGTTTGGTGTCTTCTGAAAACCAGTAGGTCCTGGATGCCTTCATCCAAGCCAATCCCATCATCGGGCTCCCCTGAGTCTGGTCTCACCCCCCAGCACCTCTTCCTGGGCAGCCAAGGTGATTCTGCCCACACCACTTCCTGTGGTCCAAGCCTTTATCACCTACAGCAGCTTGCACTCAGGCAGAGCTAGTACCTTTGTTCACCCTGTTCACCCTGTTCTCTGGCCTGTACACGCTTTCCTAATTCACCTGAATCCCAGCCACCCTTGGGGGCCCACTCGGCTCTCCTTGTCTCCCTGTCCACCCATTCAATTACTGCCTGTCCCTGCCTCAGTCTTCCTATCCCTTGCAGTCTTGACTGACAAATCTGAGATTCTTCGTGTCTAAGTAAAACTTCAAACTAGACTGAACTCAGTTCAACTCAAAACTTACTGATGACAAAATTTTCAGAGCAGAGCCCTGCTCTGGGTGCCAGAGTACACAGAGTTTAGCTAAAACTCATAGGAGAATAAAGCCTCTTGTTTGTCCCAAACTGACCTTTAGCACACCCTGCCTGTGCCTGTGCCTCCCCCTCTCCCCACTATCATTCTTGGTCTTGGACTTATCCGGATAGTAAATAAGCCCCTGGAGGGCAGGGACTGGTTCACTTTGGTCTTTATCCAGGCACATCAAGTAGATGGGAGGTGTGGGAAAGAGAAGCGTTTATTAAGTGCCAAGCACTGTGCTTAATGCTTCACAGATACTATCTCATCTGAGCCTCAGAACAACTCTGGAAGATGGGTGATATTATAATGATTATTTTAGAGTTGAGGAAACTGAGGCAGGCAGGAGATGTGACTTGGCCAGGGTCACACATCTAGTAAGTGTCTGAGGCTGGATTTGAACTCTCATCTTCCTGACTCCAGGTTCAGTGCTCTATCCACTGTATCCCCTAGGTGCTTAATAAATGTTTCTTGAACTGAACTAGTCCCTTCCTGCAACCTCTGGGAGTGAGAGCATTTCTCCTCCATATCCCTCCAGGATCCCAATATAGGGCACTAGACCAGAAACGCTCAGCAAATATGGCCATTTCAGCCCAGGCTTAGTGATCTGCACAAACACAACATTCAAGCGGCTGTACTCACTGTCTGCCATTCCCGTCCTGTCCTCCCCTGTTTCTGTATTGTCTCCCATAGACTCTTCTCCCCATCCTTCATTTGTCCCTTCCTTCAGGGTCTAATTCTGGTACCAGCTTCTCCATCGAGCCTTCCCTGAACCCTGCCCTCTCCCCAGCCACATCTCTGTCCTGTGATTCTCCTAACATTTTGCTAAGACCTCTCATATGTAAGTGAATCATCTTCCTCCGTGTCACAACTGGCATTTGAGTATGTGACTTCCCCTTATTAGAATATGAGCTTCTTGAGAGCAAAGACTCTTATCTCTTCATCCCCTCATGCCACAAACACGTATTTTGTGTTGAACTAAATTAATAACAGATCCTCTTGGATAGGTTGAAAGTCCTATCTCTGTAAGTCAAACCTGAGCAGAGAGGAAATGTCTCCCAGGTACCTAAAAATAAGCCCCTTGCCTGCTTGTTCTGGTCATTTAGTAGGTTCTATATCCCTCTTTCGATAGAAACTTGGTGGCAAGCCACTTCCCCTTTACAGAGGCCTCAGCTTCCTCATACATAAAAGAGTTGGATTAAAAGATGTCTGAGATTGCAGGGTCACAGTCATAGCTCCAGAGACGGAAGGGACCTCAGAGAGCATCCCTGCCTGCTGTGACAATCTGTGGTCTAAAGTTCTTTCTAGCTCTAGACTTCTATGTTGTAAAGTCACGTCTGGTTCGGACATTCCGTGTTCTAAGGTCATTCAAATTCTAAGTCGACACATCTTCCTCATCCTACTGTCCCTCCCACAATGGGGACCCTTCTGGCCTGGCACTTGGCATCTTCCTGAGGCTCTTCTGAAACAGGAGAGGCTTTCCCAATGCTTAAGTCCCTGTCTCTAGTCTACATTTTACCTGTCCCTAGTCCAGGAATGGAGGACAATCCTATATCCTTCCATCTCAACTCAGGAAAGTAGCTTCTAGAAACACAATATGTAACTACAACCTCTAAACTATCACCTAGCCTTCTGGGACATTTTATTGATGACTTAATAATCACACCTAAATATATGCTGCGGGGGGGAGGGGGAGTTTGACCTTTCATAGGCTCATGCCTGTAATGACATTTGGTCCTCAACGTAATGGTTTATTCAACTGATGGCCTCATTAGGGCTGTTAGTGTTAGCTCATCTCTATTTAGTGTTTGGCAAAATAATAAATTCCATTCTCCTTACCTACCCCCAAAAGATTAATTTTAGAAGGTTTTATAAACACCCTTTAAAAATGCCTAAGAGCTTGGGCAGCTATCAGTTAAATAAATAAATGAATAGGTTGTCTCACCCTAAGCAGAGTTGATCATAGCTAGACCAGAGAAGGCTGAGGACCTGGAGAAGAGCAATGTGGGGGAAAATGGTTGCTTTCAGTGATCTTAAAACCTATCAAGGAGAAAGAAGAGCAGGTTTCTTTTGTATGGCCCCAGGGGCAGAACTTGCCTTTCTACTCTGGCCCCTAGGGCACCTTTGGAGAGGAAGAATTGCTGTGGCCTTCAGGTCACAGTTGGCCCCTGCAATGACTGTAACTAGCTGAAGAGGTATCAAAGACAGGAAGGGCAAGGGGGCAGAGAATCAAGACTTCTCTCCTTCCACCAGACCTAAGATTTCTGACCAAAATGTCCACAACTCTCCTTCTTGGCCTCAGACAAATTTCAGAAACTACATGGCCCACCTCCCTCAAGGACTGTAGTCCTATGGGTCACCCAGGGTTAGTCCCCAAACCAAATCACATATACGAGGGAGGAAGTCACAGTTCTAAGCTTGTAAGAAGGAGAACAAGCATGATCTGAAATGTCCACCTGCCTCCTCCAAAGTTACTCCAAAAATCATTATCTTTGGAGAACTGATCCAATTGAGAGACCAATCCTTAACCCAAACCCAACCCTACCAGGCAAAGTGACAGAGACTCAAAAAAAAATGGGGCAAGGAAGGGTGGAGGTGGGAACAATGTGTAATAAAAAAGCACTGAATTTGGAATCCAAAGATCTGGGTTTCATCCAGGCTCTGCCACTTATTAACTGTGTGACCATGAGTGAGCTGCTTCCCCTCTCTGAGCCTCAGCTGCCTCCAAGAGGGTTGGACTAGGACAGGGGGAGGAGGTCTTAGCCTTTTTTGTATCATGGATTACTTTGAAAGTCTACTGAAATTTACAGATCCTTTCTGGGCTAATAATTCACTATTTCACAAAAACTGTTGGGAAAATTGGAAAATGGTAGGGCAAAAACTGGGCATAGACCAATATCTTACACCATATACCAAAATAAAGTCAAAATGGGTTCATGATTTAGGAGTAAAAGTTGATACTCTAAGTAATTTGGGAAAGCAAGGAATAGTTTACTTATCAGATTTGTGGAAAAGTAAAGAATTCATGACCCAACAAGAGATAGAGAGCATTACAAAATGCAAAATGGATAATTTTGATTATGTCAAATTGAAATGTTTTTGTACAAAAAAAGCCAATGCAACAAGAATTAGGAGGGAAGCAGAAAATTGGGAGAAAATCTTTGCAACTAGTATCTCTGATAAAGGCCTCATCTCTAAAATATACAGGGAGCTGAGCCAAATATATAGGAATACAAGCCATTCCCCAATTGAGAAATGGTCAAAGGATATGAACAGGCAGTTTTCAGAGGAAGAAATTAAAACTATCTACAGGCATATGGAAAAATGCTCTGGATCGCTGCTGATTAGAGAAATGCAAATCAAAACAACTCTTAGATACCACATCTCTCCTGTCAGATTGGCTAAAATAACAAATCAGGAGAATGATAAATGCTGGAAAGGATGTGGGAAAATTGGAACATTGTTGCATTGCTGGTGGAGTTGTGAGCTGATCCAGCCATTTTGGAGGGCGGTTTGGAACTACACCCAAAGGGCTATAGAAATGTTCATACCCTTTGACCCAGCAATTCCACTTCTAGGGTTGTATCTCAAAGAAATCACGCAAGCGGGAAAAGGACCCATACGTACAAGAATATTTATAGCGGCTCTCTTTGTGGTAGCCAAGAATTGGAAATCAAAGGGATGCCCATCAATTGGGGAATGGCTGAACAAACTGTGGTACATGAAGGTAATGGAATACTATTGTGCCATAAGAAATGGGGATGATGCAGACTTCATAACAACCTGGAAAAACCTACACGACATAATGCTGAGTGAGCGGAGCAGAGCCAGGAGAACGTTGTGCACAGCCACAGATATATGGATTCCGTGAGGACCAACCCTGACAAATTGTGCTTTTCTCAGCAACCTAAGGGGCAAGGACAACTCCAGGGGACTCACGATGGAGAATGCTATCTTCATCGAGACAAAGAACTGCGAAGTTTGAATACAGACTGAGGCACACTACATGCTCGCCTTTTCTGCTTCTCTTTTGTTTTTGTTTTTGGGGTTTTTTTTTGTTTTTTGTTTTTTTTTGGTTCTGTTTCTTCTTTCTCATGATTCATTCCATTGGTCAAAATTCTTCTCCACGACTTTACTAGTGCATAAATTAATTCAATGTGAAGTTATACATGATAGTTATATGAGACTTCATGCCGTCTTGGGGAGGGAGGGGGGAGGGAGGGGAGAAAAACTGGAACTCAAAACTATGTAGAACCGTGCGTGGTAAACTAAAAATAAATAAAGAAATTTATTTAAAAAAAAAAAAAAAGAAATTTACAGATCCCTTCTCAGACTAATGTTTTAAAGTCTAAATAAAATACATAGATTGATTAGAGAAATGCAAATCAAAACAACTCTGAGGTACCACATCACACCTATCAGACTGGTTACCATGACAAAACAGGAAAATGATAAATGTTGGAGAAGATGTGGGAAAGTTGGAACACTAATTCATTGTTGGTGGAGTTGTGAGCTGATCCAACCATTCTGGACAGCAATTTAGAATTATTCCCAAAGGGCTATAAAAATGTGCATACCCTTTGACCCAGCAATACCACTTCTAGGCCTGTATCCCAGAGATCATAAAAAGGACCCACATGTACAAAAATATTTATAGCAGCCCTTTTTGTGGTGGCTAAGAACTGAAAATTGAGGGGATACGCACATCAACTGGGGAATGGCTGAACGAGTTGTGGTATATGAATATAATGGAATACTTTAGTACTATAAGAAATTATGAACAGATGGACTTCAGAAAAACCTGGAAAGACTTATATGAACTGATGCTGAGTGAAGTGAGCAGAACCAGGAAATCATTGTACACAGTTAACAGCCACAGTGTGCAGTGACTGGCTTTCATAGATTTAGCTCTTCTCAGCAATGCAAGGTCCTAAAACTCCAAAAGACTCATGATGCTATTCACATCCAGAGAAAGAACTATGGAGTCTGAATGCAAAGAAGACTATTTTCTTTTTGTTTTGTTTTTTCTTTCTCATAGTTCCTTCCATTTATTCTAATTCTTCTATACAATATGACTAATATCAAAATATGTTTAACAGAAATGTATATGTAGAACCTATATCAGATTGCATGCCATCTTGGGGAGGGGAGAGGGGAAGGAGGGGGAGAAAATGTAAAACTTATGGAAGTGAATGTTGAAAACTAAAACTAAATTAATTAAATTTTAAAAAAATTAAAAAATACATAGGATTGCAAAGGAAACCAACTATATAGAAATAGTTGGAAAAAAAATTTTTTTAAGCTCATGGACTCCAAGTTAAGAACCCCTGGGCTACATGACTATTTAACATTACCTCCAGCTCAAAATTCTATAATCGTATGAGCCTATATAATAAACAAATGATCTGAGCCTGGCACTTGAGGCCTGTACCATCTGGCCCCATAGGATCTAACAGTCTGGACATCACACAGTTTAGTACTGGATAATATGTCATCTTGAACAGAGATGAAAATATATTGTCTGCTGCCTGTGAGACTCATGGCCCCAACTAGATTATAAATTCCTCGAAGGCATACTGTCCAGATGCCTCCCCCATCCCTTTCCCAGAACACAGACATGCCCAGGACTCAAGAAAGCCTTGCAGACCAGATGAGTAGATGAAAAGAGTTTCCCTAGAATGCTGTCTTACTCCCCAAGCTCAGTTCCCAAAAATTATCTGGTACCACCCCAGCCCAATGCAACAACTCCTCTCCCTGGCCCAGCCACACACCAGGATGTCTGGATAGACAAGGGAGCCAAGAGACTCCTGTTCTCCCAGGTTTGCTGAACTTGGAACCCTCAGCTGACTGTTCAATTTTCAGGGTAAGCATTTACCCCTTAGAAATCAGCAATCTATATATTAGAGCTTGATTTATTGTTCTGTTGATAGTCTGGATTTAAGAAAGTGATTGAGAAAATAAAATGTTAATAATGCAGATTGTGGCAAAATCTTTTTTCCCCTTTTTTCCTCTTAATTATAATTATTTAATGAATAAAACATTATTTTCCCCCTTCTTCCCTTCCCTTCCATTGGGGAAAAAGAAAACCCTTGTAAGAAATATTCACGGTAAAGGAAAACAAATTTCCTCAATTGTCTATGTCCAAAAAAGTGCGTCTCATTCCGCAGCTCTCTGTCAGGAGGTGGGAATTATGCTTCCTCATAAGTACTCTGGAATCATGAGCAGTCATTGCTTTTTATCAGACTTCTCAGGCCTTTCTTTTCCCCCTCCACTTAATAGTATTACTTTATTTTTTCCAGTTACATGTAAAGATAGTTTTCAACATTCATTTTTATGAGATTTTGAGTTCCAAATTTTTAGCCTTTCCTCTCTTCCCTCCCCCCTCCCCAAAATGGCATGCAATCTGATATCGGTTATATATGTACAATCATATTAAACATATTTCCACATTAGTCATGTTTTGAAACAAGAATCAGAACAAAAGGGAAAAATGTGGTAAAATCTTCCTTAGCACGAGTGGGTATGTTCCTTCTCCTACACTCAAACCCAGGCTGACCCTCCCCACTTGTTCATTTCTCTTCTTCCTCCTCCCACCTCCTGGCCCTCAGCTTGCTCACCCTCTTTCCTAACACAGAGCACCCTCTAATATAAGCAATCTCCTCATTCTTCTCCCGAAGCTGGCTCCAACTAGTCCGGGGCCCCTTCCCCTCACCAGGCCTCGGCCCCTCCACCCCCTCCAACCAGAGGCCTCTCCTAATCTGAGCTCCCTGGGGCCCCACCCAAGACTCCAAAAGGGTCCCAGGGGGGTTGTTTACAGAGTATTGTTGTTTCTGGGGCCAGGAAGGAAGCGGCACCTCCTGTCGCCCAGGGTCTCGGAGTCCAAACACGTGTTATAAAAAAGGTCCCCTCCGCTGGCCAAGACTGGCTCACAGAGAGCAGGAGCTGGCCAAGGGGGCCAAAGTCCATGTTTTCTGGGAGCCAGGATGGCCAGATGCTCTAGACTCCAGCACCTTTCAGAGGATTCCCAAACATCTCCTTTGGGAGGACGGAACTGATTGTTTCATTCTTTGTATTTGCATATTTGTACCCCTGGCACCTGGCATCAATTGATAGTACTCCAAGCCTGAGGACTCCTAGCAGCATATGGGGAAGTAGGGGATGAATCCATGGTACAGTGGAAAGAATGCTACATTTGGAATCGGAGGACCTGAGTTCAAATCCTAACTTACTCCCCAGGGGACCTTGGGCAAGTCACTAAGTGAGTGGGGTTATAAGTGAGGAGGTTGGACAAGACTGCCCTCTCTAAGATCCATTCCAGTGATAGATCAAGGAGCTTTGACTCAAAAACAGACACCTTACAGGGGAATTAGGTGGCACAGTGGATAGAGCACCAGTCCTGGAGTCAGAAGGCCCTAAGTTCAAATCCACACTCAGATACTTACTAGCTATGTGACCCTGGGTAAGTCACTAGACCCTGACTGACTCCAAAAAAAAAAGAAAGAAAAGAAACAGGGACCCCTGGTTCCACCATCCCTGACTCCTGAGAAGTAACAAAGCTTGGGTGAGAAGTTCCCCAGACCTACAGCTCTTGCATCTCAGATCCAGGTCCCCCAACTCCACAGTTTTTGCTCCATGGCCAGCTCCAGCTCCCTGCTGCCTGATACAGGAAACTTCTATGCTGTCACCCAATCACAACAGGATTTCAGGGACCATCTAGTCAGACCTTCTCTCTTACAAGTTAGGAAACTGAATCCCAGAAAAGAGAAGGGGCTTCCCCACCTTCACAGTTCCCTTGGGCAGTATCAGCAGAAGGTAGCAATATACCCAGGTGGCCACTGGGTATATAACCAAAGGCCCAAGCTTGAGCAGCTAACCTAGACGGTGATGGAGCAAGGACTTAAGCCCAGGCCTTGATTACAAGTCCTGGTTCCTATATTTGACAATATCTAGAACACAGGTGGGGAACCTGCATCCTCAAGGCCACATGTGGCCCTCTAGGTCCTCAAGTGTAGCCCTTTGACTGAATCCAAACTTCACAGAACAAATCCACTTAATAAAAGGATTTGTTGGGTAAAACTCGGACTCAGTCAAAAGCCTACACCCAAGGACCTAGAAGGCCATACATGGCCTCAAGGCCACAGGTTCCCCACCCCTGCTCTAGATGACCTCCAAGGGCTCTTCCAGATCTAAATCTATACTTCATATTTATTTATTTGTTTATTGGGTATGACCAATGCAGGAATTTATTTTGACTATACATGTTTGTAACAGGGGTTTTGTTTTCCTCTCCTCAAGGGGGAGGAGGGAAGGCAGAAAGGAGACTATGGATCTGAAAATAAAACTGAATTTAAAATAAATAAATCTATGCTTCTATGAATCGAGCAGCAGACTTGAAATAAAGACCTGGGTTCAAATTTGACCTCAGGCACTTATTAGTTCTGTGACAATGAGCAAGTCTCAGCTTCTGTTTCCTCAGCTGTAAAACAAGGTAGATTATGAGGAAAGTACTTTAAGGTATCAGTTACATGAATTATTATCATTACAGTTATTATCCAAGACTCCCTGACATGATAGGACAAAGTCTTCATGGTACAGAAGGGGCAGAATACACTCCCTGGACCTATGGAGCCTGGGACATAGCAAGTACTCGATAAATATTTATAGAATTGAACTAGATACAGCTGTTTCCAATCCCTGCCAGCTTCCCATTGCTATCCATGCAACTTTCCCTTTCTATGCCTGACCTTGAGGGTCTCCAACCATCCAAATCAGACAGGAAGGAGTTATTAGGCTCCAGACCAGATCCCTAACGAAACTCAGGCCCTGCCAGGCTATCTTCCCTCCCTCCAATTCATGCAGGGTTGAGGTCTTCAAAGCCACTTCTTACAAGTTAAATTGGGAAGGGGAAAAGAACGTATGATTAATCCCTAGGACAGAGGCAGTGGCCATGAGGAACGAGGCTAGAGCCCCCACCACAACCCAGGCCACAGGGGCGTCTCTTATTTTCTACGAAGTAGCAGCCCATGTATTCAAACAGCATTTCTCTGCAGGCAGGGGCAGTTATCGACGGAGTCAGAAGGCAACCACCCTCAGAAGGAGTTAACATTCAAAACAGATGAAAACCGCCTTTGGTCCAGAAAAGAAGAGCCTGGAAATGTCCCTTCTTCCAGGACTCAGAATCACAAAGGCCTAGAACAACAAAGCTGGGGGGAGGGGGGAAAACTTAGAGGTCAGCCAGCCTGACTCTCTCATTTCACAGAGAAGGGAAAATGACTTCCAGGGTCACTCAGTGAGGAAGTGGAAAAGCTGGGACCCGAACTCAGGTCTTTTATCTCCACATCCACAGTTCTTTCAATTATAGCACAAACATAATGGGGCCTACTTACTCAGGCACCAGAGTTCCTTCGTGAAACTTTTATCAGTCAGTCGACCAATATGTATTAAACACGCTCTTATATAGGAAGGCAGTGTACAGAGACAGCTGTCAAAGTCAGGAACACCTGGGTTCAAGTCCCATCTATGAGACATACCAGCTGTGGGACACCAGGCAAGTCATTTATCTCTCAGTGCCCCAGGCATCTCTATAAATTGTAGGGAACATGCCTGCCCATCTGCTTTGGCAAAAGAGGTTCCTCACTGAGAGCTCCCTATACTGAGGAAATCCCAGGGAGGGAAGGAGGGAAGGAGGGAAGGAAGGAAGGAGGGAGGGAGGGAAGGAAGGAAGGAAGGAAGGAAGGAAGGAAGGAAGGAAGGAAGGAAGGAAGGAAGGAAGGAAGGAAGACTTCTTAACCATTTTGGCAGTCAGTCTGATAAAACCTCCGAATTACATTTTTAAATGCATAAAATTTAAAAATACATAGGATTATAAAGGAAACCTATTATACTGAAATAGTTATCAAGATTTTTTTGATAAAATGAGTTCATCCACCCCAGGTTAAGACCCCTACTAGTGCCACTAGTGATAGCTAGATGGATAGAAGACACTGAAAATCCCCAAGGTGAGGACCATTCCAGGAAGGCCTCCAAGGAGGGCACAAGATTCAAGTCTGGAACATGAGCACAGGGGTTCCACACATGAGCTTAAGATGCCAGATGCCACCCAGCTGTGTCTCTAGTGCACAAACACACTCACACAGACCACTCATTCACCATCTCACTGGAACTTCCTAGCAATCCTAAGAGGAATTATCCTTCTGACTTTACAGATGGGGAAATGGAGACTCAGAGATAGGAGGTGATGATGGTCACCCCCTCTGTGAATGAAGGAGGGAAAAAACTCAGGTCTTCTGAACTCTAGTTTAGTGCTCTTTGAATTTCTACCACACTGTCTTTTGGCAGAGAAGAAAGGAGAATCCCAGCCTTGGAGTCAGAACTGAATGCCAGGGCTGACTTTACGGCTGACAAGCTCTAGAGGTCACAGACTTCCAGGGTCACTTCCTTTCTTGGGCCTCGGTTTACTGTACATACTATATAAAAGAAAGAGGTGAACTAAGAAGATTTTTAAGGTCCTTTCTTGCTGTTACAGTCAAACAGCCTTTCCTTTGCTCTCACACAATCATACTCCAGCTCTCATAATTATCCACAGATACAAATACACACACACTGAGCTAGCAAGAATACAACACCACATCACAAACAGATACCCAAAGAGGAAGGCACATGCACCAGCTCATCACGAACACACCCACCCACTGACACACATGTGTGCAAACACAGGCAGGCAGACAGATCTTATATAAAAACCTATATCCCTAAGCACGTGTATTCCTGCATACCCACAAGCACTGTGGAAGTAACCAGATCCAAACGGGCACTGACAGAGACACCAAGAGGCAGCAAAGCAAGCAAGCCCCTCCCTGGGTTGGGGCTGGAGGTACGAGGAAAGAAATGGAGAAATGTAACCTCATAAAGCCCCAAACACAGGTTCCAGAGAAATAGAGAAGGTTAGAAAATACGGAGGGTTACATAACCCAACAGGCCCAGGCTGGTTCAAAGGAGACCCCTTGTCTCTGGCCCTAACTGCCAGGCTGAAGGGGTCCCTAAGTAGTCTGATTTTTGCTATTTCCAGGCTCATTTCATGCCATTCCTCACTATATTCTATACTGCAAACAAACTGGACAACCCTCTATCCCTAGACACACACTGTGCCCTCAATACCATCACACCTTTGCTCAAGCCAGTTTCCCTGCCTAGAATGCCATCCTTCTCACTCTTTGCTTGCTGAATTCCTACTCTCCTTTATAAGTCCAACTCAAATGCCACCCCTTCCCAGACACCTTTACTGACTCCACTCTACACCTTCCATATAGGTAACTACTTTCTCTTCAGATCTCAAAAAATCCTTATCTCAGATAAATACTTATTTATTTCCCCCTCAAAAGCCACCCCTCTTTCAAAGGTCCCTATTTCTGTTAGTCTTCCAGGTTCATAACCTGGATGTTATCCTCTATTCCACACTCTCCCTTACACCACTCCCCCTTATTCCATTGATTGCCCAAACCTGTCATTCCTGCTGTTTTGGTCTAGGGGTGCTAAGAACCCTGAAATGACAGAGCAAAGGGCATGGGTCTGCCTCGAAAGAATTCGACCACTCAAGCCTTCTTTCAGTCAGAGACAAGATTTACTGAAACACGGGTTAGGGTGGGCAAGATTCCTAGTGAGTCTTCACTATTTGTGGACGAGATCCCTAGTGAGACTTCACTATTTGTGGGTGAGATCCCTAGTGGGACTTCACTATTTGTGACTCGGGGCCAGATATTAAGAATCTGAACATTTGGTAGGGACTAGGCAGATGTTTTCATAGGGAAAAAGACTGTGGGAAGATTGGGATGGGATTAAGGAGTGGCCACTAGCCTGGGGTGACCCGGAGGTAACAGAGAAAGGGTTTGGGATCAAGGGTGGGAAGCAGCCTCCCTAATCTGACCGCTACTCTCTACTCACATAGCCAGCTAAATTGTAATTCAGACACTTGACATCTCTCCCCTTACCTCTTAAGGGGCCTCCCTGCCTCAGGTTTCTTTCCACTCCAGCCTATCCTCCACCCTGCTGCCAAAGTGATTTTCCTTAAACTCAAATGTGACCAGGTCCCTCCACTGCTCAATAAGCTCCAATGGCTCCTTACTTCCTCTAGGATAAAATATAAAATCCTCTGTCTGCCTTTACAGCTCTTCACAACCTGGTCCCAACCCTTCCTTAATGCCTCACTGTACATCATTCCCCTTATTACACTTTGCAATCCTGCCAAGCTGCTTTTCTCTGTTCCTTACACACAATAATCTCCCATTCCTGTGTCTCTGCACTAGCCTTCCCCCATGCCTGTAGTGCACTCCCTCCCCAAGCCTCTCTCATTCAAGAAACTGCTCAAACATCTCCATGAAGCTTTTCCCGATTCTCCCCACACACACTGCTAGGGCCAAACAACCATGTATTTATTCTCTTTATATTCATTCTCCATAGTTTTAGGGAGGCACACGTTTTCTCCCTTGTTAAAATAAAGGCCCCTTGAGAGCAAGTACCATTTTTGTTCTTTGCTAAGTCTAGAGCCTAGCAGAAGGTCTACATTAGGTACTTAATAAATGCTCACTGGATCACAGGGTATCACACCATAATTACCACTATCTGTGTTTGTATCTTATCTTACTAGATTGTAAGCCCCTGGAGGGCAAGGATCCTGGAGAAGCACACCATGAGGTAGAGTTCAAAGAGCCACGTATGTGGAGGCAGAAAACCTGGGACTGAATCCTGACTCTGAGATAGGACCTCAGTCTAATCACAGGACTAAAAGAACACAGGATTTCAAGCTAGAAGGGTCCTTCACAACCCTGGAGTTTGAAATAAGGAAACCAAGGCCCAGGTGAAAACCCTAGAGGCATAAAGTTTCACTGGTAATGGCAAAGCCAGGACTCAAACCCAGGTGTCCTGACTCCAAATCCATTCTTTGCACTGTACCAGGGGTGAAGAACCTGCTGTGGCCTTCCAGGCCCTTGGGTGCCGCCTTTTGACTGAGTCCAAGCTTTACAGAACAAATCCTTTCAAGGAGGTTTGTTTTGTGAAGTTTGGATTCAGTCAAGGGGTCTCCCATAAGGACCTAGAGAGCCACAAGTGGCCTTGAAGCCAAAGGTTCCTCACTCCTACTCTACACCATGTTTGGCCTCACTTATAAAATGACTGAGGGAAGAAGGAAACAAGCGTTTATTAAACACCTATTATGGCCAGGCTCTACACTAAGTGCTTCAGAGATATTAACTCACTTAATCAGCAGAACAATCCTACCTACAAGGCAAGTTCTATTACTATCCCCACTTTACAGGTATGGAAACTGAGGCAGACAGAGGTTAAGTGACTTACTCAGGGTCATACAGCTAATACATGTGGGAGGCCAAATTTGAACTCAGGTTTTCCTTACTCTAGGCCCAGCACTCTGTGCACTGTAACATCTAGCTGCCTTAAACTAAATCACTAAGAGCCCTTCCAGCTATAGATCCTTTAAACCAATTCTGTATCTTTCTCCGTGCCTGGAAGAGTGCTCTGCATGCAGTAGCCACTTAATGTCTCCTGAATTAAACTGGTCTCCAATGGGCCCTTAAGAAGTTGTTGGTAGCACAGAGGTAAGGGCACAAAGGACTCATAAGATCATAGGTTAAGAGGCAGAAGGGACCTTGGAAATAATTTTGCACATGAAGAAATAGAAGCAACTCAAGGTTAAGTGACTTGCCCAAGGTCTCACATGTAGTTACAGAAACAGGACTCAAATCCAGCCCCTCTAAATCTAGCTCACCATGCTGTCTGGACATCTGAATTACAGGCCCTGAAAAACGACTGCTGACTTGACCTGGTAAGATACCACACTTGGCAATCCAGACCTGAATGCTTGCGGGACTGGCTGGGAACAGATCATCCATCTTACAAGGTCTGAGATTCCAGAAACCCAGATCCAAGGGCCCCATCTCTATTCTCAAATGCTAGGCTTCTACAGGGTACCCCCCCCAACTATCCTCACATCCCAGACCAGGTCACCCTATCATCACCATTGCAACCCCTCCCTCCACATCAAGCTCTACACCTCCTCCACATGCCCCCTGCTATCCTCAGATTCTGAGCTACCTCATCCAACATCCTTAGACTATTTGCTGCCCATCCCTTCTCCCTTATCCTCAGCGCCATCTCAAACCTGGAGGCACCTGGCTCCACCCCTACTCCAAGTCCGGTGCCTCTCTCTCCTCCCCCAAACATCAGTCACCAAGCTGCCAGGAGAACCTAGGCTTCAGACTCACACACATCAGTCCAGGACTGGGCATTTCCCAGAAGAAGAGAAATAAGGGCAAAGGTCTTGGCCAAGGGCCTGGGAAGGGGGTACCCCTTGGTTTATAGGGCCTGACTGACCACCTGATGTGCCTAGAGTAGGAAAGCACATCTCAACCGCTTCAATTCTCTTAGAATAGATTCCTCCTAAGATTCCTGTTTGGACCTAAGCAGGTCTATCTACCGTGTTATAATCTATACCTTCCCCTACCGTCAGCTCAGATCTAGCTGAAGACGAAAAGAGGCCTCAGCCCTTCTTTAGCCTGCCACAGCCAAAGTTCTCCCTCTTTAGACCCAGAATCCCAAACTCACTTCAGACATTCCTTCCTAACTTCCCATTCTGAGACTCTTCCCCCCACCAGGTCCCACCTCCCCCTGGAAGTTCTATGAGCATCTCCTTTGGGTATCACTTCTTGGCTCCCATCTGGAAGGAGGGAGATACAGTCCTAAGAAAAGTACCGGATAGCATTCTTACTACCACCCTCCACTGATGCCAGGTTCTTCCTCAAGGAGCCAATATCCAAGAGGCTGGACCTAAGCCTCGGACTGACAAGGAGTACTCTCTTCCTTAGGGCCTATGTTGGAAAGGGTAGCCAACACACAGGATCTATACTCTACACACACACACACACACACACACACACACACACACACACCCTCCACCAGACTAGAAGGGCTGGATTGATCAGAATGCACCCTAACTGGGGGAGGTACCCCACTCTCCTAACCAGGGAGCCTACCTTATGAACCCGGCCTAATTCCCAGAAAACCCCCTGTAGGCCTGGCACAGGCTAGGCTGACATTCAGTGTTAGGACAAAAGGTGCAGCAGGAAGGAGGGAGCTAGGGGAGGCCTTCTCTTCTCTCCCTCCCAGGCCTTCCCAAACACAGCTTCCTTCCCTTTGGGATCGGGAAGAGGAGGGAGGTGGAGGAGGCAGGCGCCGGCAGGCTGGCCTGCCGCCCCCCCCCCCCCCCCCCCGCCACCAACGGCAACAATGTAACAACCTAAGCGATACAATGTGGCTGTTTCTTTCCCCTTCAGACCCAGAACAGGGAAGAGCCGAGAAACAAAGCTACCCCTCTTCGCCTTCCCTGGGGGGAACCGCAGCGGTAATCCCTAGCTCCCAACTCCGGGATTCATTTCCCCCACACACACTCTGGTTATCCTGAAGGAAAAGAGCACGCACATCTACGCCCTGGGCCTGTAGTCAAGGGGGTGGGAAGGTGTCTTTCAGAGCACCTGGGCCCAATTCTCCCTGGATGAATCGTCATGGCAGCCAGTACCTGATCCATGGCCTGCCAGACGCGAATAAAAATCGCTTGGCTAAAGGTGAAAAGAGTGTAACCGAGGGCCTTAGCCCCTGCCCCCTCCCCAAAGCAACCAAATTCTGAGAAGCAGCAGACGATGGCGGGAGAGAGCTAGAAACGCATAAAGTTTGCAAAAATATCTCCACCCCCAGCCCAGGACAAACAGCTGGACGGAACGAACCGAGTTCTTCTCCAACCAGAGAAGGTAGGGAAGGGGGCCAGGGCCTCAGAAACCTACCCGCTCCCTCGATTTTATCTGCCCCACGGCTCCACGTGATCTGCCGGGTCTCCAACTTGACCTGGAAGGTTTTCCTCTCTGGTCGCTGGGATTTCTTGGAGTAGAACAAGGTCATGACTGTGCCCACTTCCAAACTCCTGCAGAGGTGCAGAGCCTCAGCCTCCGACGGGGCGCAGGACCCGCAGCCATTGGCGAAGGGGGCCCCCACCCCTGCCATCATTCCGGGGTTCTCCTGCTCTCCTCCAGACCCGAGTTTGTCCCAAACTGCAGGCCGGGGAGCCCCGGAGGGCGCTCAGGAGGCAGCGTCGGTACGAGCGCTGCGTCTGCCAGCAATCCGCGCCGCGGCAGCGATTCCTGCGGGGGCGGGGAGGAGGAGGAGGAGGAGGAAGGGGCCGAGTTAACCAAGGAGGCGCCTGGAGAGTGACCCCCCCCCCCTTCCCCCAGTGCCCCGCCCGCGCAGACCCCGCCTCTTCGGCCCGAACAAAGACACCCCCCCCTTCCCGCCCCCAGCAGGCGGGGCTGTTCGCCCCCAACTCAGGCCGCATCCTTCCCTCCCAGGCTTCCCCAGGCTAGTCCTCAGGACCACCTTCCAACAGCCCACAATGTCAGGGTCCGGCGCCCTAACCACTTGTCAGTCGTCCGATCTTGAGAGCCCCAGCGTCGATTCGAGGCCGATGAGATGTCCTGAAAACTCAGGAAGTAATGGCTGAAAAAGAGCACAGAGCAGTGTATCACACTCTCCCTGTCACACACACACACACCCCGAAAAACAAATCCAGTCGCACATCCTGCAATAGTCCTTAATAGTCCTTCGTGCACCCTGAAACAGACACACACACACACCCCGCGCACACGCACACACACCTGAAATAGCCACGTACAAATAATGGAATTTACAGAGTGCAACAGTACCACAAACAGTAGCACACAAGTCCCTGGGACAGTCATACACAAACAGTCGTACAACTACCCAGACCCACCCTACAGCCTGAGTCAGTTTCACATCCCGGGCACAGCTGCTACCTGGGCCTGCCTTTCCCTCTCTCTTCTCCTTCTGCTTGAGTGAGGTGGGGAGAAAAGGGCTGATGGGGGCGGGGGGCTTTTGCCCCTAAATCAACATGTGCATTGGCTCCAGAAGTAGGGGAGAACAGAGCCGAGCTGCAGGGCGGTTCCCAATCGGCCTGCCCCTGACTCCCGGCCTCTGCCTGTCTGCCTGTCTTTCCCTATCTCCTCTCTTCTCACTCTCCCGGTCTTGGGCGGGAGCCCTGCAGGGTCTCCTAAATGTCCCCGGGCTCTCGGGCCCCGCTGCCCCTGGCCTCCCCCGCCCCACATCCGGTGGCTTCCGTAGCTCTAGTTGCAGAGGGAGCGGGGAGCGGGGAGAGGGGCCGGGCGGGCGAATAGGAACGAAGACGCTCCCCCTTTCCCGGCGCTCAGAAAGACAAAGCGGCGAGAGGGAGGGGGTGGGGGGAACCCAGCCCCTTAAAGGGACACCAAGCTTAACTCTGGGGGGAGGGGGATTCCCCTAGACATAGCACCCCCTCCCTCGCTCACCTGAGCGCGTCAATTCAGCTCTGCGAAATGGAATGGGAGGAGAACGGTGTCGGGTAGTTGGTAGCAGAGCCCAGATACGACCCTCTCTCTCTTTTTCTTAGGGGGGCAAGAGGGTGGAGTAAAGGACGGAAAAGGGGCTTGGGAAGGCGGGGCCACCTGTTGATTGGCCAGGGGGGTAACTGATTGACAAGCTCTCCACCTCCACCACCCCCTTTTCCTATTGAGTGGTGGAGGCGGCTCTGGCTGAGGTCACTCCCAGATTGTTCCGACTAGGCTTTGCCTACCTTCTCCTCCCGCTCCTTGGGTCTTGCGGATTGACTGATTAATTCCCACCTCCTACCCGGCTCAGGGCCTGCCTTCTCAGGCTCCCTACTATGGTGTTCATCTGGTTAGGGACTGGTCTTGTGATTTCAATGGAAATAGGGAAGGCACCTTCTCAGAGTTTCTTAATCGTTTTTGTGTGTGTGTCGTGGGCTTCTGTGGCAGTATAGTGATGCCCATGAACTCCTCAACATAATATTGTATTAAAAAATTTATAATTGAAGGAAATTTCATTTAGGGGTCAGTAAAAATATTTTTTTCCTATCCATATTCACAGTCTTCCCAAAATCCATCCATGGAGTACCCCATGTTAAGAACCTGGTCCAAGACAGTTGCCTAGAGCAGAGAGGTTCAAAAACTTCGGGGTCAAATTGGCAGTATGTATCAGTCAGGACTTGACCCATAGCTAGCTCTCTATTCATTAGACCACCTTGGTCTCTGTCCTGGTCATAGATGTGGGCCAAAAATGGCAAAGGCAATGTTGGATCATTTTGTTGTTCAGTCACTTTTCAGTTAAGTCTGATTCTTCGTGACCCCATTCGATTTTGTTTTAATTTTGGCAGAGACCCTGCAGTGATTTGTCATTTCCTTTTCCAGCTCACTTTACAGAAGAGGAAACTGAGGCGAACAGAGTTAAGTGACTTGCCCCAGGGTCACACAGCTAGCCAATATCTGAGGGCAGATTTGAACTCTGGAAGACGAGTCTTCCTGACTCCAGGCCCAGCATTCTATCCACTTCACCCTCTAGCTGCCTGGTTCAATCTCACTCCAGGTCAACTGGAGAATACTACATTGTACCTAGGACACTCTCACAGCCAATGTGGAAATTCCATCCAAAAGCCAATGTGCAGAACACACCCAAGTCAAGAATTCACCCCCAAGGCTGAGGTGAAGGTTTCCTACTTTCCTAAATTCATTTAACAAACATTTATTTATTTATGGTCAACTATTCACCTGATGTAGGTATACAGTGCTAGGCCCCAGGGAAAACAAAGACAAAAACTCCTGCCCTCTAGAAACCTGTCTTCTACTGGACAAAAATCAATAGAAAGTAATTTGAGGGGAAGGGCACTAGCAACTGAAAGGGAATCAGGAGAGGCCTCCAGTAAAGAAATGGCACTTGAACTGAACCATGAAGGAAGGTAGAGATTTCCAAGAGGCTGAATAAAGTCATGCATTCCAGACTTAAGGGACAATCTGGGCAAAGGCCTGGAGACAATTAATCAATCAAAACATGAAGCATCAACTATGTGCCAGGCACTGTGCTAAATGCTGGGGGTACAAAAAGAGGCAAAAGACAGTTCCTTCCCCCAAGGAACTTACAGTCTAATGGGGGAGACATCATGCAAACAAATATTTACAAAGCAAGCTGTGTACAGGATAATAGGCAATAATTAACAGAAGGAAGACACTGGAATTAAAGGCATTGGGGAAGGCTTCCAGTAAAAGGTGGGATTTTCATTGGGATTTAAAGGAAGCCAGGGAGGTCAGTAGTCAGAGCAGAGGAGGGAAAGCCTCCAGTCAGAGAAAATGCCAGGAGCTGAGAGATGGAGGAATTTGTTCATGGAAAGGAGGCTACTGTCCCTGGATCCAAGAGTGCAGAGGAGTAAGGTGTAAGAAGACTGGAAAGGTAGGAAGGCACTAGGTTAGGAAGCACTTTGAATGCTAAACAGATAGTTTTATATTTATTCCTGGAGGCAATAGGGAGTCACTAGAATTTATTGAGGGGGGGAGAGGGGGGGGGGTCACATGACTGGACTTGCACTTTAGGAAAATAACTTTAGTGACCGAATGGAAGATGGGATGGATTGAGGACTCACTAGAGACAGGCAAACCCAGCAGCAGGCTGTTGCAATAATCCAGGTATGATGTGATGAGGGTCTGCACTAGAGTGGCAACAGGGTCAGAGGACAGAAAGGGACTTATTCAAGAGATACTGCAAAGGGGAAATCAATAGGCCTTGGCAGCCA
This sequence comes from Trichosurus vulpecula, assembly GCF_011100635.1. Taxonomy (NCBI): domain Eukaryota; kingdom Metazoa; phylum Chordata; class Mammalia; order Diprotodontia; family Phalangeridae; genus Trichosurus; species Trichosurus vulpecula. The sequence continues at coordinate 106,163,604 of NC_050575.1, forward strand.
CTTAGATATGGAGACGGGGATGGGTAGGAGATAGTGAAGAAAACCAGGATGACTCCTAGGTTGCAAGCTGGAAGGACTGGAGGGATAATGTTACCCTGGAGGGGGAAGAGGAAGAGAGATAATGAATTCTGTTGTGGACATCTACTGGATATCCAGTTTGAGATGTCTGAAAGACAGTTGGAGATGTAATGTTGCAGGTCAGCAGAGATTGAGCGAGGCAATTTAGATAGATTTGAGTCATTAGAATAGAGAGGGTAGTTAAAACCTTGGGAGCTGATGATATCAAGTGAACTATAGAAGGAAAAGAGAAAAAGCCCAGGACAGAATCCTGAGGGTCACCTATGATTAGAGGGTGGGATCTGGAGGAAGATCCAGCAAAGGAGACAGATGAGTAGTCAGAGAAGTAAGAGAACCAGGAAAGAGTGGAGTCCTGAAAACCTAGAGAGAAGAGACTATGGAGGAGGAAAAAGTGATCGGTAAGTGTCAACGGCTGAAGAGGGCTCAAGGAGAGAGATTGAGATGGAATGTGAGATCTGGACAGTCCTTACTCCTTCTCCACCTCCTTTACTGAATCATGATCCTCATGATTCCTGCTCCTCACCGGGGGTGCCACAGTGTAGATCTGTCTGTCTCTGTTTCTCTCTGTGTGTATGTATGTATGTATTATGTATACGTACACATACATTCTCTGTGTTACATAGTATATATACACATATGTATCTATACACATATGTGTACATACATAATGCATTTTATATATATATATATATATAAAATTGAACTTATGGGAGCTGATTATATAAATAATATATATTATAATTATATGTAAATATATCTATGTTTATATATTACATACCCATATAAATAAATCTATTTATATATAATATATAAATACATCAATGTAATATATTTATATGTAATTATGTTATTTATATAATCAGCTCCCACAGGTTCAATTATCATCTTCATATATATGACTCCTAGATCGATATACCTACTCTCCCCGCTGATCGCTGGTTCTGTATCACCAGTTGCCTAGGGGACACTTTGAAATAACTTTGCATCCACATCACCTCTCCTCCTGACTTCCCTAACTTTTTTTTGGAGGGGGAAAGGCAAGGCAATTGGGGTTAAGTGACTTGCCCAAGGTCACACAGCTATTAAGTGTCTGAGGCTAAATTTGAACTCAGGTCCTCCTGACTCCAGGGCTGGTGCTCTATGCACTTCGCCACCTAGCTGCCCCTTGACTTCCCTATTTTCATCCAGAGTCTCATCATCTCTCTGGTCTCATACGCTTACAAACCCATTGTCATCCTCTGCTCCTCATTCTCTTTCACCCCACATTTACTTCTACCTCCCCCAGTGTCTCTTGTATTCTACCCCTCGTCTCCATTCATCTAGCCACTGCCCTCCTCTCTCCTGTACTGTTGCAATAGTGTCCTCTTTCATCCCTAATAACAAAGGCTGTCATCTACAGGAAGGTCCTGAGTCTCACAGTAGATAAAGCCGTGGGCCTGGAGTCAGAAAGACCTGATTTCCAATGTGGGCTCAGACACTTACGAGCTGTGGGACCCTGGGCAAGTCACTCAACCTACTCATAGGGTTGTTGTATAGAATGTCAACTGGACTGGAACTGGCCTGTAACCTGGGAGTGGCTGGAATGGAACAGAATGGGACAGAGGCAGATGTATCAGGGGTTAAACAGAAGTTTAATTTATTTCAGAATGAGGAAAATGCTTACCATAGGAAACCCCCCCCACACACACACACCCCAAGAAGTAAGGTTTAATAGGCCGGGTCAAAGGCAGGTCTTATATACATAAAAAGCCACAAGTGGGTTGGACCATAACACAATCATCCTTAGTAGTTCCTGTGGCAGGCTCATGGGTGGACAACGCAGGCATTCCTGGGCCTGGTGGGAACAGTTCTTAAGTTGATTGTCTTAAGTCTTAAGGCTCGTTAAGCCTTGTGATTATTCAGTGAGGTACAGAACCAGACTTAGCATGGCGGGAACCAGAGTGCATTATTTGGTTCAGTTACACAAGCACGGGAATTCAGGAATTGTTAGCATGTCAGGAGATTTTGATGGATGACTTTAGGCTACAGCATGCTCGCTCTCAGGTCCTTGGGAAATAGGGGAAGCTCCAACAACTCTAAATAGTTATTGATTAATATGAAAATCATAAATCCTTCAGTGAATACCTGGTGCTGGTCAAAGCAATACACTTTGCCAGAGGGTGAGATCATCCAGAGTGCAAAGGATTGTTGTTATGCCAGGCTCAGGGCACAGCCAGCTTGATGGGCCTTAGCTCCGAGAAACAAGGTATCTCCAAACACCTTGACATTTCCTCCTTTTGGCCAAAGGGAGGGGGTCTGAAAGAACCCCTATCCTTACGGCCAATAATGGAGAGGCAGATATAAGCCAAAATGCCATGAGAGGCCAGTTGGGCCAGTTTTCAGACAAGACATATGGGTTACTTGAGATGTACAATTGTGAGAAAACTCCTTGCATCAACCTTTGGATCTGAGTTTCTGGTTAGCATAACTTCAGTCCTTAAACAGCACATAGAGATGGTCCAGTTTCCCAGCCATGCAGACCTAGGTTCAAACAATGCAACAAAGTTGTTTGGTATTTTTTACACAAGTCCCATAATTGCATAATTACATTAAATCAGGTACAGATTAAACTACTTAGAGAGCTCACAATGGACTAGTTCTGAGAAGGGAGATTTACATGTCACCAAGGTAACTAAGAAAACTTAAACATTAACGTCAAGTCCCATCTAACAGAGGCACCAAGCTAACAACACTCTCTTAGCCTTAGGGTGGGGGGGAGGGGTGCGGGAGGGAGGACGGTGTGAAACCAGAACAGAGGCAGGTAAGAGCCCCGCCAGAGAACCAAAGAGAGCAGACAAGAACAGTTGGTTAGAGGAACAGAGCATGCAGAAAGGATAGTCCCAGATGTCTCATGTAGTTATCTGGTCCCTAGATATCTTTTCTTGGACAACAGGCTTTATTCTCAGGACAGCTCTAAAAGGGGCTTCTCTGGTTCCAATTCTAAAGGTTCCTAGATAACTCTGGTTTTCCAGAGAATCTCTCAGAGAATTTCAGTTTATATATATTTGCTGTTTCTAGCCTTACCTAATCCTGTACCTGATATAAGAATCCTTTAAAAATTTATGAGGGTCCAACTGTAAAATGAATTCTTCTGCCTTTTAAAATTATGACAGATTTTTTTTTAAAATGGGAAAATAATTTTACTTTACCGTTATCAATACAATTTATGTATAAACTCCAATTAATCCTTAATTAATAAAACCTTAATCTAATTTTGAGAACTTGTTACCAAAACAAACTCAAATCCTGATTTTCCGTGATGAATAAATTTGGAAGCCAATCATATACATCTGTATATAGTTCTTAGAGAAAACAGTCTAATCCTGTTGCTTTGGGGCTTCTGATGGCGAGTGTTTTCCTCACTCTGACATTAATTAAACTCCTCTTTAATCCCTGACACTCGTGCCTCTGGCTTGCTCTGTTCAGCTCCGGCCTTTCACAGGTTACAGGCCTGACATACTAGGCACTTAATGAATGCTTATCCCCTCCCACCCTCCCTCCCTAAATTGCTCTCTCCTCTCCAATCCACCCATACAACAGCCCAAGTGATGCTCTCAAAGTACAGGTCTGACTAGTCTCTCCCCTGCTCCGAAAGCTCTGTAACTCTTCATTGCATCCAGGCTCAAGTCCAAACTCCTCTGGCACGTACAGAACCTGTCTGGAACCTGATTCCAACCTACCACACTCTTTGGTCAGGCTGAAGGGACCCTTTTATTTTCTTTGTTCATGCATAAGATTCCAACTCCTCTCTGTGCCTTTTTACAGGCTATTGGTGGGGCAGCTAGGTGGCAAAGTGGATAGAGCACCAGCCCTGCAGTTAGGAGGAGCTGAGTTCAAATTGGGCCTCACTTACTAGCTCTGTGACCCTGGACAAGTCACTTAACCTTGATTGCCCTCACACCAAAAAAAAAAAAAAAAAGAAAGAAATACAGGTTATCATTACCCATGATTGTGATAGGCCAGCCACTTTTGCCTTCCAGAATCCTCAGCTTCCTTCAAAACTCAGGTCAAGCTACCTCTTACGGGAGACCTTTCCTGATCCCTGGGCCAACCCCAGACGTTAGTGCCTCCCTTCATCACTTTTCATTTACTTGGCATGTATTATGCATTGCACACACAGAAGGTTTTCCCCTATAGAATGTAAAATCCTTGAGGGCAGAGCGCATTTTGGTTTTGTCCTCATACTCTTGGTGCTTCAAGCAGATCCATACTCTTAGTAAAGTGTTTAATAAATGCTTGTTGATTACTAGAGTAATATGCAACAAACCTAGAAAGGTTGCCTAGAGCAGAGACTTCACCCCATATTCAATTCAGTTCAATCTGACAGCTTTTCAATAGTGCACCAGGCACTGTTTTAGGCATGGAAGTTACAAAGACAAGAAGGAAACCCTCCATCCCTCCAAAAGCATGCTCCTGAAGGAGATACAACGTGAAAAAGGTGAGTATAATATATTCATAAGTTAGGGTGTGATGGGAGCCAAAGAGAGATATACACAAAGTTGTCCAGAAAAAATCGAGAAGGAAGAAAAACATTTTCAGCTAGTGGGATCTGGTCGTAGGCTATAAGGATGGGAACTCCAGAGTGGTCAGAGGTCAAGAATAGGAGATTCGGGAAAGGGAAGTCTCAAAGAGGTGAACAGAGACAGAGCTTGAGGGAGTAGAAAGGTAGGGTGAGGAATAAGGGTGAGGAAACCGAAGTGACTGATAGGAGTGAGATTGTAGACTGAGGCTGGGAGTGTCAAAGGCTACCAGTCTGGGACTCTTGGGTCTGACTTGTAGCAAAGGACAGATGTGGGAGGGTCCAGTTTCACTCTTTGTTCTCTTTGTGGCCCTCAATAAGCATCTCTGAGCCACTCTTGCTCACAGTATCCTTAAATTTGGTGAAGGCCTATGTGAAAACACCCTGTTTGGGATCAGCCTTATTGGAGAGCTGCATATGGAGGGCACCCCCTGCAGGAGAATTTTCCCCACAGCCAATATTCTCTGAATACAGCATGCTGTCCCTCAAGAGGGAGAAAAGTCTCTGGAATAACATATCAGTCAATCTTGGGTGCCAAATGCATTCCCAACCCAGTGCCAGGTACTGTCAGGGAGACAGAAGGAGAGAAATGGAATTCTGCCCTCAGAGAACTCACAGTCTGATTAGGGAGATTTCAGATCTAGTAATTCATTAAAGAATTAAGGGTCATACTTCCTGTGAGAGAAGTGATAAATGTGGAAGCATAATATGTGGATTTATTTGCTTTACTATGCTTATCTGCCACAAGGGAAGCTTTTTTTTAAATGGGAGGGGATTTGGAGGGAAAAAAGAACAACCAATAAGGAAAGGAAGAGGAAGAGGAGGAGGAGGAGGAGGAGAAGAAGAAAAAAGAAAGAAAGAAAGAGAAAGAAAAGAAAGAAAGGAAAGAAGAAAGAAAGGAAGAAAAAAGGAAAGAAAGGAGGGAGAGAGGGAGGAAGGAAGGAAGGAAGGAAGGAAGATAGGAAAGAAGGAAGGAAGGAAGGAAGGAAGGAAGGAAGGAAAGGAGATCCATAAAGTACTACAACAAAGAGGACAGGAGGAAGTTCAGAAGGAGACAAACTGAACAGCTTTGAAAGTAACAGTGAATTTATGATCTGTTTTTTGGTAACAGGGATTCAGTTTCAAATACAACCCGTTGTTTCTGTTCTTTTCATACAGAATTGTTCATATTCATGGGGGAAGCTGTCAAGTTTAGAATGTCAAAAATGCCCTACAAGAAAGGAAGGGAAAAGGGGATGAGAGGGGAGGGAGGTGATAGAGGGGAGGGCTGACTGGGGAACAGGGCAACCAGAATATAAGCCATCTTGGAGTGGGGGGGAGGGTAGAAATGGGGAGAAAATTTGTAATTCAAAATGTTGTGAAAATCAATGCTGAAAACCAAATATGTTAAATAAATAAATTGCATTTAAAAAAAAATGAGAGTTTTTTAAAAACAAAGATCTTAGACCATGGACTACACAATCAGGGAAGACTTCCTTGAAGAAGTAGGGCAAAAAGCAATCTTGAAGTTCAGAATTGGTTGTTGGTGGTTGAGAGGAAAGATCTTTTAGGCAGGAGAAAAGCAGAGGCAAAAGCCTGGAGGTGGTAACAGCCATGCACAGTCTTATAGTACCTATAGGCTTAACTGCTGTGTGCAGGAAGGCATGTGAAAAGGGAGCCACAAGACCACGCAACAGAAGCACGTAGCACTTGAAGATAAGGAGGGAAAGTGGCTGAGGTAGTAGTATGGATAAAGATGCAAACGATAAGAAAAGAACATTAATAAAACATTAAGAAATATAGTCAAGAAAACAAGAAAGAAGTTCAGAAGGGGAACAGACAGGGCAATGTTGTTACCACCGTGCTAAATGTAATAGTTATTCCTTCCACATCGTGGGGACTGGGGGAGTGGTCTAGAAAATTCTAGAAAATCCGAATAGCATTTTTTGGCCTTCCCTTCATACCAGAGAAGAAGTCTGAACTATTATGATAGTAAGAGATTAAATATATTGACATTATACAATACCTTCCATATATTTTATGCATTTCTGAGCTTCTAAACTTTTTCTGTGTTATCTGTTGGCCTTTGGCACGTCGTCTGTGGTTTCCACAAAACTCCCCCAAAATTCCCATTTGCTTTCTTGTGCCGACCCAACCTGTGATGTATTGATACCTTGATGGGGAAAGTTGAGATGTGGAAGGGATAACCTATACATCTTTTTTCCCCTAAGAACAAACTATATATAACAGACAATCAGAGTGTCTTATATAGCTTTCTCTCTCATCTTTGTTTATGGAAACATTCATGTTTCTGGATTGTTAAATTTATTATATGTACTCATTTTTCCTTTAGAATATTAGGTACAGGGGCACCTGGGTAGCATGATAGAGAGAGCACCAGTCCTGGAGTCAGGAGGACCTGTGTTCGAATCCAGCCTCAGACACAAGATATGTGACCTTGGGCAAGTCACTTAACCCCAATTGCCCCCCTCCAAAAAAATATTAGGTGCACATTTTCAATGTATTGATTCATTATTCTGTCTTTTTCCTCTTCTTTTTCTCTTTTCTCTTTAAGAAATATTATTTGTTATAGGGGTAATTCTCTGAGGGGAAGGAATTTGGGGGGAACTATAGTGATAAAAAAATCAATACAAACTTAATTTTAAAAAAGAATGTAAATTAGGGATAGTTACATTCTTTGTGTTTGTACCCCCATCACCTGGTACATCGCAGGACTTAACTGCCTGTTGACTGACTGATAACAAAAGAAAATGAATAAAGAAGAAAAGGGTAGATTGGGAGCAGACTGTGAATGGCCTCAAATGTGTCAAGGGAGGTCCACTTCCTTCACTTTATAGGTGAGGAAGCTGAGGCCAGAGACAGGATGTCACTTGCCTAAAGTAATGGCAGAGCCAGGCTTTGAACCCAAGTCCCCTGACTCAGAATCCAAGACCCCTTCATTGCCCTGCGGGGAATGGCAGACACTCAGAAGCTTTTGGGCAGGAGTGCTGCGATCAGATCTTGTGGCTCAGCAATACAAATCTGGTCATAAGTGCAGAATGGATTGGAGGAAGAGAGAAAGAGGGGAAATTAATGAAAAAAAGCTGTTGGAATACCTCTGGTGAGAGGAGATGAAGGCCTCCTGGGCTAGGGAAGGGGTTGGAGGGATGGAGAAGAAGGAAAAAATGGGAAGATGTTGAGGCTGGGGAAGAGAAAGAAGTTCTGGAGGGATTCCCCACCCCCACATTGCTATTCGTGGCTGCACATGCCCCAGTACACCCACACGGTGTCTGTCTCCCAGGCAGCATTGCCTGAGCCCCAGTTCCTTCAGGACCAGTGATGTGTGTGTGTGTGTGTGTGTGTGTGTGTGTGTGTGTGTGTACATACCGCTACATGCTTCAACACGCCACAGGCTGCACCACCCCTGGGCATGGCCTGGGAATTGGAGGAACAAGATTGTTGGATATTAGGACTTGGAAGTAGAAGAGGCCTTAGAGATCCTCAGATCTGTACACCTCATTTTTACAGAATAGGCAACTGAGGCCCGCAGAAGGCCTGTAACTTTCCAGCCCAACCCATACCGCCGACCTTAAGGTTCTTTCTCCAAGGACAGCAGTACCGATACCCGGCTTGTCCCAGCGCTCGGGGCTACCCGACTCAGAGGCCAAATTTTGAAAAAGACCAAGTTTGTGTTTAATGTCCTTCTATATCTCTGGCTGTCCCTCATGCGTGGAATGTTCTCCCTTCTTTTCGCCGCCTCCCGGCTTCCCTGGCTTCCTTCAAGTCCCAGCTAAAATCTCACCTTCCACAGGAAGCCTTTCCCAATCCCTCTTAATTCTAGCGCCTTCCTTTATCTTATATATAGTTTTTTGGGGTACACAGCTGAGCTCCTGGGAGGTAGGCAGTGTTGTTTGCATTTTTTTGTTTTCCTGGAACTTAGCACCGTGCCTGAAACATTTGTTGCTATTCAATTGTTCTCCAGTCCTGTCTGACTCTTTGTGACTCTATTTGGAATTTTCTTGGCAAAGATACTAGAGTGATTTGCCATTTCCTTCTCTAGCTCATTTTACAGATGAGGAAACTGAGGCAAACAGAGTTACGTGACTTGCCCAGGGTCACATAGCTAGTGTCTAAGACCAGATTTGAACTTAGGAAGACTCACCTTCCTGAATTCAGCCCTAGCACTATATCTACGGTGCCACCTGGCTGCCTGGAACATAGAAGTCATTTAATAAATGTTTATTGACTGATTAACCATCAGTCAACTGACTCGTCCATCAGTTTTCACCATGCCAAGCCTACGGTGACCTCATGTACCTTCTAGTTGACCAGAGCCCCTGTCCTAGACAGCACCCCATGCTCCAGAGTTCAGGACCTACTTGTCCTTGCTGGTGTCCCAGAGGACATCCATATATCTCCCAAAGGCCCTTCAGGAGTGACCTTTAGGGACCTTGGCAGGGAGGTGTCTCACTGGGCAGCCCTCCTCCTTCCACCAACCTCTAGCCCCAGCCCTATTTACCACAAACCATTGATGTGTCAACCTGCTTAGTCAGTCACACCTGCTTAGCTCATCTTCTGGCTACTTCTAACCCAATAACAGTTACCACTTCTGTAGTGACTTCAGATTTCCAAAGTACTTTCCTCACAACAATCCTGTTAGGTGAGCAGCGTATTCCTGTTGTATAGGTGAGGAAAATGATTTAGAGAGAAACAAAGATATGCACAGAGAGAAAAGTTGTGTGTGTGTTTGTGTGTGTGTGTTGTGTGTGTGTGTGTGTGAGAGAGAGAGATAGAGAGAGAAAAGAAGAAGAAGAAGAAGAAGAAGAAGAAGAAGAAGAAGGAAGAGGAGGAGGAGGAGGAGGAGGAAGAGAGAAGAGAGAGGAAAGAGAGAGGGGGAGACAGAGAAGAGAAAGAGAGAGGGAGAGAGAGAGGAGGGGGAGACAGGGGAGGCGGGGAGAGGGAGGTGGGGGAGAGAGAGAGAGAGAGAGAGAGAGAGAGGAGGGGGAAGACAGAGGAGAGAGAAAGAAAAGAGAAAGAGACATACATAGAGGAAAGAGAGAGAGAGAGACAGAGAAAGAGAGGGAGGGAGAAGTTCATCATTTACTATGTGATAGGCACTGTGCTAAGAGCTAGAGATACTGAAACAAGGAAGCAAGATATAGTCCCTGTCCTCAAGAAACTGACTTTCTAATGGGGAAAGATAACATATAAAGGGGACCTGGAAAAGGTGGGGTTGAGGGGTGGGTGATGAGGAAAACCATCCAGAAAGTCAAGCTGTGAATGAAATGGAAGACAGCAGGGCTCCTTTTACAATATTGGGCTATTTCCATTGATGTGTGCCTTCCAGGGTTGGCCTTCACTTTGTAGACTGGGAGTCACCCTCCCAGCAGTGCTTCTAATTCTGGCCTTCATCAACATTCTCATCTCTCACTCCACCCCACCCTTTCAGCTCCCTTTTTGGTGTCGTTCTCCATTAGGATGTAAACTCCTTGAGGGAGGAGACTGTTTATCCCCTGAACTGAACACAGTGCCTGGCATGTAGTAGGTACTTGATAAATGCTCAGGCTTTGCCCATCACCCTTATTGTCCTATCCTACCTCTCTAAACTTGGATGTTGCCCCTGGGCCAGCCTCTCATAGATGAATTTTTACCTTATCTTGCCAAGAGCTAGGCCTCTGCTTCCAGGCCATCTCCAAATCATGCCAACATTTACCTCTGCCCTTTTTGGCTACTCTTTATGTGTTTTCTTTCCCCATTAGACAGTAAGCTCTCTGAAAGTAGGCACTGCTTTGTTTGTTTGTATTTGTATCCCCATTATTTAGCACAGTGCCTGACCTAGGTCTTATGGCTCCAAGATCAGAATTCCCTCCTGCCAATATTTACTTAACTATAATATAAAATATCACATCACCTTCATTTCCATTTTCTTCCCCGCTCCCATACCCCAAAAGCTATCTCTCATAACCAGAAATGAAAAAGAAAGAAAATTTAACAAAATTAACTGTGTAGGAGGAATATGTCCCAAAGCAAGGGGGTGCTGGTAAACGTTTAACAACTGACTCTCTGGGAAAAAAAACAAACAAAAAACAAAACAAAACCCTGATACGTTTTCAAGTTTCTTCATCATTAATATTTTCTCCATTACTTTCTATAATCAACAAAACAATAAACCAAAACCCTGATTTATAGCATTTGCTTATTTCTGACAGTAAAAGTTTAATAACTGGCTCACATACCCCATAGCAGAGTCTTCTGTCTTATGTGCTAGGCTGGTTCTTTTCTTTAAGGGTTTTTGAAAGGCTCTGCCATTGGCATGACTGCCTAGTTGCCTGAGTACAAAAAGCCACGAGGAAATCCAGATCCATACCAGTGCTTGGCTGATGGACCACCATGGGCAACTCTGAGGTAGGGCTCACCTGAATCAATAGAAGGTATAGTCACTGTGTATCTTTATTGAATATCCTTCCTTTTCCATGGGTAAGTAAATCTCCTTTTGTAAACTATTGAATAACCTGCCAGTATCTCATTTCATTATGATATCTGACCTAAACTGCTGGGAGACTGGCCTGTCGGACCCAGCAAACTACATTAATTAATCAGTGCACTGAGTGTGATGTTATATTTAATGTCCACACTCATAATACCACTTCCCCCATTGCAAAAAAGAGAGGGAGGCATTTTTTTTCATCTCATCTTTGAGGACAAACTTGGACATCTAATAGTTCAAAAGTCATTTTAACAGCTGATCCTAGCAACTTACCCAGATAAAATAAGGCAGAAGCCTCACAGCCTTAGACTGACCCTATGGCCCTCTGGTCATAGCACATCATGGGATCATGGATTTAGAGTTGGCAGTGATCAGTGAGGTCTGTTAGTTTGATCCCTTCATTTTATAACTGCAGTATCATATCCAGTTGGGCAAATCCAGAGAGGAGCAGTTGGGATGGTGAGAGGACTCTAGGTCACGCCACAGGAAGATCAATTGAAGGAACTCAGGGTCTTTGGCCTGGAAAAGAGAACACTTAGGGCCAACCTGTCTTCAAGCCTTTAAAAAGTTGTCATAGGATAAAGGAATTAGACTTGATTTGTTTAACCCCAGAAGGGCAGAACTAGGAGGAGAGATGGGGAGAAGCCACCCGAGATGGAAAGCCAGGCTTAGTTTTCTCATAAGGAAAGACAAACTTCCTAGCAACAAAAGCTGCCCCAAAATGTAATGGACTGCTTGGGGAGAAAGCACCCAGGCTGGTCATATCTTCCTTTCCCACCAGGCTGCACTTTTCTAGGTTTCTCCATTATGTCACCCAAAGTACTTTATCCTGGAAGAACTCTTCAGCCCTGGAACTCACAAACTCAAATCTTGTGACTACCTTATCTCTCTGGAGCCACTCCCCCTGACTGATGTCCTTCTTCCAGAACTTTCATTTAAGGAGGGCACCCAGACCAACCAACTCTTCATTTTCTACCTAAAGGCACTGCTTTGGATTTCTTTATCATGCACCTGGCTGAATATTATCTCTATTCCCCTCCTCCCGCCCCATTCAGCTTTCTCTTATGTATAGTCCCCTCCCCCATCAGAATATAAGCTCCCTGTGGACCAGGACTATCTTTCTTTTTGCTTGTATCGGTCATTTCTTGAACTAAACTGCCAGGCATTCAAACTCTACTGCAGAGAGCCAGCTCCGATGGGCTGGCCACATTGTTCCAATGCCAAACATAGGCTTGCCTAAAAGACTATTTTATGGAGAATTCACACAGGGCAAGTGCTCACCTGGTGGTCAGAAGGAACAATACAAGGACACTCTCAAGGTCTCTCTTAACTTCGGAATTGATTTGTGACATAAAACACATGGCACAGGACCACTTAGCATGGCATGTCCACATTCAAGAAAGGGCTGTGCTTTATAAGCAAAGCAGAATTGAAGTAGCTCAAAAGAAACATGGGATGCACACATTTAGAAAATCCACCCCAAATGTTCACATGGACTATTTGTGCCCGACCTGTGGTAGAGTGCTCCAAGCTCTTATTGGTCTGATCAGCCACAGTGGGACACGTTGTAGCTTGACTCTTGTGATGTCATTTTGGTCCTCTTTGAGAATGAAGAACAACAACCATTTGTATTCCCAGCGCTTAGCACAGTGTCTGACACACAGTAAGGGTTTGATAAATGTTGTTTGACTGACTGACTTACTGATTTCCTCATATTTGGAGGCCTTCAAGCAGAGGCTGGGTAACCTTTAGTTAAGGATATCATAGATAATTCTGCCCAGAAAAGTGTTGGACCACATGATCTCTTGCAGCTGTTTGTCCCCTCTAGCCCCGAGATTCTGTGGTTCTGAGTCTGTGATGGCTCCAGGTCTCAGCTCCTCTGCTGAGCCCCTTCAGCCTTTCTCACTTGGCCCTTCCTACTTCTCCTAGACCTAGAACATTTATCACAAAGTTACAGTAGAAAGAGGAAGGATTACTGTAGAAGGATTTGCCTTTGGAGAGTCTACATTCATTCTCCCCACTCTGACATTTGCTTTTGGCATGACCTTGACAAATTGCTTCACCTGAGCCTTAATTTCCTCAATGAGGCTTGTAACAAATGACCCCTAAGGTCCTTTCCAATTCTAAATCTATGACCCAACAGGGAACTCTTGGGCATTGTACCTTTCAGCTATTTGTTTCTATGCCTTTTGCCCTGGCCCTACTACATTCTGAGCTCCAGGAAAGCAGGGACTATATCATGTCCCTTTTCTCCCCCTTGGTGCTGAGCACAGGGCGTGGGAACACAATAAGTGCTCACTGGTTGACCTATTGACTGTAGATTAGCATCTGATAGTCCCTGGCTCAGCCAGCCAGCCAGAGTGCCAGGATCACTTTTCTGTCTATGAAGCCTTAAAGGATACAAACGAAAGACCCAGAGTCCACATTTCTTACTGCTTCCCTCCCCCGCCCCGACACCCCTGCCCCCAACTGTTGCCTGTCTTTGGACAGTTTCAATGTATAAAGCTTGCCACTAAGAGACTGAAAGCTGGAAGCGATGAACCTTAGAGACCACCTAGTATTATTTCTTTCCTCTCCTCCTCCCCCTGCCTCCTATTTTACAGAGGAGGGATTGGAAGGAAGCCTGGGAAGGTGAAATGTTTTGTATAAACTCACACAGGCGGGAATTAGCAAAGCATCAATTCAATTTAGTGTCCACATTCGTAATGCTACGACTCCCATGGTAAAGAAGGTAGGGTATGTTTTCTCATCTCTTCTTTAAGGACAGACTTGGAAATCCCATATTTCGAAAGTCATTTCAACAGCTGATCCCAGTGACTTACCCAGATAAAACTGAGGCAGTAGTAGGATTTGACCTCACAGCCTTAGACTGACGCTGTGGCCCTCTGGTCAGAGGACATCATAGGATCCTCATAGCATGTCATAGGATAAGATGCTCTGACTCCAAATCCAGGACTCTTTCTACCACCCCAGGCAATGTGCCCTGGTAATAGAACAAGACAAAGAGGCTGCTGCTTCGGAGCTGTCCGTGGTGGTGTCAGGGTGACATACCAGCTGTGTAACTGGGAAGGTCATAACCTTTCACGGCCCCAGATAACTTTCTAAACCAGGGGTGAGGAGCCTACGGCCTTGAGGTCACATGTGGTCTTCTAGGTCCTTGGGTGAGGCCTTTTAACTGAGTCCCAGTTTTAGAGAACAGATCCTTTTATGAAGGGGATTTGTTCTGTGAAGTTTGGATTCAGTCAAAAGGGCCGCACTTGAGGACCTAGAGGGCCATGTGTGCCCTTGAGGCTGCAGGTTCCCCACCCCGGTTCCACACTATCAGGGGCAGAGCAGGTATTTCCCTGCATTGGTAGAAGGAGTTTCCTGGGTGGGAAGCTCCTTACACAAAGGAAATCACGGGTCTGAGTACAACAGAAGACAGCAAACAATGATCATAACAATAAGACAAACTTTTATTAAGTGCCTGCTGCATGCGGTCCCTAATGCTTGACATTGAAGGAAATACAGCGTTGAAATAAGACGTCCATCCAGCTGTCACAGAGGATCACATTTTAGTCAAGGCCTAAGACCGGCATTGATCATTCTGATATCTAATAAGACCCAAGTCCGCCGTGCATATACTGCGCATAAGACAAAAGTCCACTACATAGAAGACAGAAACCTGCCATATAGAACAATGGCACACACACATACTGTGCTTTAAAATCTGAGAACAACAGTTCTGTGAAGTGGGTGCTACTATCATCCCACTTTTACAGATGAGGAAGTTGAATTTGAGAGAGCTTAAGTAACTTGGCCAGGGTCACACAGCTAGTGAATGCCAGAGGTAGGATTTGAACTCAGATCTATCCAGACGCCAGTTCCAGCACCCTATCCCCTTCTCCACCTAGCTGGCTCCTATTGGATGTAAACTCCTCGAGGACAGGTAGTTTCATTTTTTTCCCCCTTTGTATCCCTAGTGCCTAGTACAGTGCCTGGTATATATAGTAGGTGTTTAATAAATTCTTGTTGACAGATTGATTAATGTTGTTTTCAGTCATTTCAGCTGTGTCTGACTCTTCGTGACCCCATTCGAGGTTTTCTTGGCAAAGGTACTGGAGTGGTTTGCCTTTTCCTTCTCCAACTTATTCTATAGATGAAGAAACTGAGACAAACAGGGTTAAATGACTTGCCCAGGGTCACCGAACTAGTAAGTGTTTAAGGACAGATTTGAACTCAGGAAGATGAATCTTCCTGACTCCAGGTCGGGTGCTCTCACACTGTACCATTCAGCTGTCCTTGATCGATTAATAAAAGAACTAAAAAAAGAAAAGGGGGAAAAAGCAAGTTAGTAAAACTAGCCAACAAATCAATCACATCTGGCACTGTAGTCTATGTCCCACACACGTAGTCTCCCACTCCTGCAAATAAGGGAAAGTTATATATTTTCCCATTTCTTCTCCAGGGCCAAGCATGGTCATAATGATATAGCTCTCAGTTTGGATTATTTTTGTCCTTTCCAATTACATCATTGAAGGCATTGTGCTTATTTTTTCCTAGTTCTGTTTGTTTCACTTTGCCTCAGTTCATATATCTTCCCATTTATCTCTACATTTTCATGTTCACCATTTCTTAGAGTACAGCAATATTCTATTATATTCATGCGCCACAAAAAATGCAGAACACTTTACAATTCATCTTTGCGCAAGGCCCCCTTCTCTGTGCCATTTTAATTTTAGTATTCTTGTTGACAAATCAAACAGAGATATGAGCATTTTAATCACTATTTTTGTATGGTAGCCCAGGTACATAGTAGACTTCCTAGGAGGCTACCCAAGGGTTAAAAAAAAAAAGGATCCTAGAGATGGGAAATGCCTGTCCACATACATTTCCTGGAGTTCTTGGGTTTCCATCTTGTTTGCCCTCTGAGAAAATTCCACCTGGGATTTTTCACACTTTATCCCTGTGATTGCACTTGCAGAAAAACCAAGTGTGAAATGATCTTTTTGCAGAACTATTCATGAAGGTGGACACACAATAGGAAATGCATAGAATATATATGTATATATACACGTATATCTAGTCACATGCACACACGTATATGTGGATGGGAATTATATATATTATATATACACATATATAGGATGGGAGTGTATATATACATACACATATATGTTTATATTTATGTTTGTATGTGTGCATGCATGTGTAGATACACATATATCTATATACATGCACACATATATGTGGATGGGAATTATATATTATATTATTATATATATTATATATACACATATATAGGATGGGAGTATATACACACACATATATGTTCATATTTATGTTTGTATATGTGCATGCATGTGTATATACACGTATCTATATACTCACACACACATATATGTGGACAGGAATTATATATATTATATATACACATATATAGGATGGGAGTATATATATACACACACATATATGTTTATATTTATGTTTGTATGTGTGCATGAATGTGTATATACACGTATCTATATACTGGCACACACATATGTGTGGATGGGAATTATATATATTATATATATGCATATATAGGATGGGAGTATATATATACACACACATATATGTTTATATTTATGTTTGTGTGTGTGTGTATAAGTCTGTATGTATGACAGCCAGTGGAGAGTAGCTGAGCCCAGAGATGAATCAGAATTCTTTCTTATAGTTTCTTTCTTCCCCTGCTTCCTCAAAGCATTATGAGGAAGTTCCTGTTGTTTTTAAAACCTGTTCACTTCTATTCCTGAGGCAAGGAAGGGGGTTAGGAGGAAAAGGAAGAAATCAGGCCAGGCTGAAATGTTATTGTGGCCTGCTATATGGAACATGGTTTTATTGTCGATTTGAGTTTCTTGTGGTACTTATGTTAATAAAATACATGGACATAAATGGCAAATGGTTGAAACCTATGAGTTTGGAGTTTTATGGTTAAAGGGAGTGTGAACCTAGTCCTTTGTGTGTGTGTGTCGGGGGGTGGGGGTGGAAATAGGGGCTCCAGTTAGTGGACGAGAGGTTTTGTACTTGGGGTAATTTTCAAGTATACTTTGGACCGGATCTGTTGTACCGCAGTTGAATCTGGAATGAGTGGGAGTGGGGGGTAGGTAGTGAGTAAGCTGCTCACAGGTAGCTCGAGTACCATCTGGTGGCCAAACAATGTACTTACCTCAGTTGGCTAAGTAATTTACAGATCACACGACATACCCTTCCCCTTCCTTGGCTAGCCCCCTTCTCCCCCAGCCCCACCTCTCTTTCCGCAGAGAGCCAGGAAACCTGCCAGAAGTGATTGATTGCATTTGTCACTAAGTGCACCTTTTTAGCAATGCATCTAGCACTTCCCGAACACCATTATAGCATCATTACGAATTGGCTTCCAGAATGACTGGACCGATTGGCTTCTCCACCAACAGGGTTACTGGCCGCATGCCTGTCTTCCCACAGACCCTCCAGGATTGAGACAGAAAACTTCTTCAAGAAGTTTAGGAGTAAAGGGGAGGAAAGAGATGGGGTGGTACTTGAGTGAAATGGGAGGGTCAAAGGAATAACTTTTTTAGGATTAGGGTCAGCTGAGTGTGTTTTGGGGCAGATGGGAAGGAACCACTGATGAGGGAGAGAATGCAGGTGTTAAGGTCCCTGCTGGAGCACATAGCATCTGAGAGCCTATTGAGTATAAAGTTAGGGACTACTTCTTTGCACCATCAAATGCACAGTTTTGTTACAAAGTTTAGACTTCCTGAATTATTAGACTGACTTATTCTGTCCAGGCCAGGTAGTCCTTTCTTACAAAACCAGGCACAACTTCCAGCCTCAGAGTGAAATTGCTTCCTCCTGTTTCCTAGCAGACAGGGTGGCTGCTCCCTACTTCTTTGGTACTTGTGCCCAGAATCCCAGGTGCGGCTGTCCCCTCAACAAACGGTTCAGCCTTTACCTGATTCTGCTTGGATTCTGGTTTGCTTTTTTCCTCTCCCCCCACACTGCCTTTAGCTCTGTCCTTTTCACATCTCCCATTTTATCAGCACAGGAAGGGGATGGGATGGGGGCAGATGTACTCAGACATTTGAGAGGACCTCTCCCAAATGCCATACCCGTCTTGTAGAATTACGAAATTAGGAGGGACTTTAGAGGTCATCTTGTTCAACTCTTACAGCCAAAAACAGCGTAAGCCCAAGAGTTTGTCAGGGTTATTCCTCAGACAGTCTTTCAACAGATGGGGCCTCAGAGTCAGGGTTGCCTAAAGATTAGGAAAATGTAGGTGGGAAATAGGTAAATGCTGAATGTCTGGACAGGACACGTCAGGCAGGATCTCAAAGTTAGGGGATGAAGGGGGACCTACCCTACCCACTGTTTTGACCCTTTCCAAGCAGACCATTGACCCCAGGGCTTTGCTTTCTGAGGTATATGGATCTGTCTTATCCCAGAGTCACTGCCTGTGCCACTGGCCAAATTGATTTTAGGGAAATGAGGCCTCTTCAGTGTGGGAGGACAGAAGGGGAGGGGACACAATCAAAGTCAAGGAAGTTATATGATGGATGGGGAGGGGCTCATGGACCTGTTTGCCAACTGTAGGGATAGTAGGATGAAAGGGGTCCCTTGAAGTCTGGAAGAGTCTGTTTCCCTATAGATAAAACATCTACCTCACACAGAGGGAAGTGAATGAATGTATGCAGCTGAACCCTCCTCCTCCTCTCCACCCCCAGGAACTGACTCAGGATGGAAATGGAGCAGGAGGATTTAGATGTATACATGGCTTGCACATTTAAGAAAGCCAAAGGGGTTTGCAATTGCCACTAAATTTTTTTTTCAAATTTTTATTGATGCAATTTTTTAAACATCAGAATCACATCTGGAAACAGTCACCCTCCCGCACTTCCTGCTGCTTTCCTTAGACACGGAGCCCTCCCTAGTAACAAAGGAAGAACGACCACAAAGACTAGTGTGATAACGTATATAATATCCCATTTCATTCTCTCTCCTCCAGGACCATTAGTGTTTTGGGTTTTTTCAGTAACTCAGCTTGGCTTTCTTCTAGTCATCTTTTCAAATAATGCTGCTGTGGTCACGGTGCATATTGTTCTTTTGGTTCTCCTTATTTCAGTTTGCATCAGTTCATACAAATCTTGCTGTGTTTCTCAGAATCAACCCATCGATGAATTCATCCTATTCATCATTACATGTCCCCAGTCTCGAAGGAATTTTGCTTACAGCTCTCTAAGACACTTCTTATATAAAAGTCTACATCATGGCTGCCTGTCCCAACTAAAATCCCGTCTTCTACAGGAAGCCTTCCCCAATCCTTCCTAATTCCAGCGTCTTCACTTTGTTAATTATTTCCCGTTTATCCCCTATGTAGCTTGCTTTGTGTATGTATTTGTTTGCCTGTTGTCTCTTCCATTGGATTGTAAGTTCCTTGAGTACAGGGAAAGTCTTTTTCCTCTTTTTATAACCCTAGCACTTAGCTTAGCACCTGGCACATAGTAGGTGCTTAATAAATGTTTAGTGATCGATTTATTATCTCTCTGTAACATCTCTGAGGGCAAGGAAAGGGTCTTAAGTCAGCTTCACATTTCTCCCAGTGCCTAGCATAGTGTTCTGTATTGGGTGGGGGGAGGAGGGGACAGACATAATAAATGTTGAAGGAAGGAAGGACAGGATGACTTCAGAAAGTACAATCCTTATGTCTGTGCCATCCTTCAGGATCATATTAGAGCAGGAGGTAAGATGGGGTGAGAGTATTACCAACTACCAAGCAGCCATTCATTAATCGATCATTTCATAACCACTCCATATTTCTGGAATCCGGGACTTCAGAGGCCATCTAATCGTCCAGCTTTTTCGTTGTATGGATGATGCCCAGGGAGGGAAGTAACTTGTCATACAGGATATAAATAAGCATCAGAGAACTTGAACCCAGGTCCTCAGACTCCAGAGCTCAGGTGGGATGCTGTTCTGGGCACTAGCAGAGGTGCCAAGGAGAATAAAGAAAAGAACTCCCAGGCCACTGGAAGAAAAATGACAGACACAGACAGCAGTAACATAGATTAAAATGTGTTAAGTAGTTAAAAGGCTTGCAAAGTGCCCTGAGATCACTTGAAGGAGAGATTATTTTCAGTTGTAGGGAAGCCAACTAAATGCTAGCAAAGTAGATGGCACAGCAGATAGAACACCAACCTAGGAGTCAGGAGGACCTGAGTTCAAATCTGGCCTCACACACTTATTAATTGTGTGACCCTAGGCAAGTCACTTAACCCCACCTGCCTCAAAATAAATAAATACATATTAGCAAAGGAGGATCTGGATTCTTGAGAAAGGTGGAGAGACCCAGTTGGAACCTGGTTTCCTAGCCTGAGCATGAAAGCACTGTAACCTGTCAATTAAACTCATTCAATTCATTTCTGTTTAGTTCAGTTCAGGCGTTTTTATAGTACTGACTATGTGGAAGACGAGGCATTAGATGTTGAGGTTAAAATACAAAGTAAAAACAATCCCCTGCCCTCAAGGAGCTTACAGGAGGGCTTTGCTGCTTCTCCCAGTGGTTGGCACCCACTTTCATTAGTTTATATCTAGCCTGTATTTACTTCTCTGTGAAAGAGTTGTATCCCAGTCAGAGACAGTAAGTCCCTTGAGGAAAGGGATTTTCTTACTTTTTATTTCTATCACCAGCGTCCAGGGTAGTGCCTGACAACAGTCGGTGCTTAATAAATGTTTGTTAATTGGTTGGCTAAATGGTTGATCCAGACTCCAGTTCTCCTTTCAGAGAAGGCAAATAGGAAACCAGAACTTGGGGGGGAAGGGGAGATTCCCTTGGTCACGCCCAGGCTGTATCTGTGCTTTTTTCAAAGGGAAAATGTCAAAACCATTCCCTGGGTGCCCCTTAAGTGAAGCCCCTCTTTCCCAGGAAAGAGCTGGAGCTTATCTGGGACTTTAGCTAAACAGGATAAAATAGAGCCATAGAATTTCAGAATCCCAGCATCTTAAGGAATGACCAAATGAATGACAAATTACTTACTGAGCCTTACTATTGTGCTATGCCCAATGGGTACAAATACAAAACCAAAAACAGTCTCAAGAAGCTTCCATTCTGACAGGGAAAGAGTGGTAGTCAGGGAGGGGCAATTAGAGTAGGCTGCCATACCCCCTCTTCGAAATGTGGCAGAGTAGGTTGGATTGTGGCTCCAGGACTAGAGAAGGGGGGACGGGAAGAGAGACAGTTGTCTAGGCTGTGATGCGGAGGCGGAGGCTAGGAAGTCAACAAAGAAACATTTATTAAGCTCCTACTATGTGGCAAGGCACTGTGCTAAGGGCTGGGTAGGGAGGGAAGCGAAGCTTGGTTTTAGGAGAAGCGTGGCCCTCAAGGAGAGGCAGTCACTAATGAAGGTGGGAAGGGTTAAGGAGAAGGAAAGCAGCGAGGGACAGGTGTAGAGGAGACTGGATGGGAAAGTATTTACAGCTGGATCCTTTGATGGAACTATTGGGTTTGAGGATGAAGGGATTATATCTCCCCTGTAGTCTCTCCAAAGGATTTGCTCTTACTTTCCATCATTTTACTATAATTTACAAATGGGCCCTGAGCTGCTTTCTTCCACTGAGCCTCCTTTACCTGCCCTGTTCACACTTTGTCCTTGGGATCCTTGTCATTTTATTCTCTCATGTTCAAAATCCCATCTCTGACTCCCCGGTTTTTTTGTCATTTTTTAAAATTTAATTTTACAATATGCTCCTTCCCACTGACACCCCCCTTCCATTGCACAGCAACAACAAAAGAAAAAGAAACCTTCAAAATGAATACACATAGTCCAGCAAAATGAGTTGCCAGATTAACTCTGTCCCCAAATGTGTGTTTTGCTCTGCATTTTAAGTCCATCACTTCTGGCCTCAGGTGGGTGGTGTGTTTCATCTCCACTCCTCTGGACTTGACATTCATCATTGCATCGATCCCGGTTCTAACGTCTTTCAAAGTTATTTTGCTCTAAAAAGTTGTTACTTTGTAAATTGTTCTCTTTCTGGTCACTTCACTTTGAATCAATTCTTAGAGATCTTCCTGGTTTCCTCTGAAACTGTCAATTTTGACAATTCTTATAGTATTCCATTAATTCCTATACCGTAATTTGTTTAGCCATTTCCCAATAGTTGGGCACCTCCTTACTTTTTAGTTTTGCAGTACCACAACATGCTATTATATATACACATCTTTTCCCTCTTCTTTTGATGTCTTTGAGGATGCAGGCCAAGTACTATAGTTGGGTCAAGGGTATGCATACTTCAGTGACTTTGAGGAGGAGGCATAATTCCAAATTGCTTTTTAGAATGGCTGTGCCAATTTGCAGCTCTACCAACAGTGCATTAGAAGGCATGTTTTCCAGCGGTCTTTTTAATGTCATTTTCTCCTTTTGTCATATTTGCCAATCTGATGAATAAAAGGTAAAACTATAGAATTACTTTAATATACATTTCTCTAATTATTTCTCTTAATTTTTCATATGGTTGTTGGTAGCTTAGATTTCTTCCTTTGAAAACCGTTCTTTGATCGTTAGTCTTATACATTTGAATTAGTTCCTTATATATCTTGTACACGAGACCCTTATCTGAGAAACTTACTTCAGAGTCCCCCCCCCCCACCCCAGTTACCTGTTTCTATTCTAACTGCATTAGGTTTGTGCAAAAACTCTTAAAATTTTATATAACCAAAAATTGTGTATTTTATTGTCTGTGATCCTCTGATACTTGTTTGGTCATGAACTCTTTTCTTAGTCAGGGATCCAAAAAGTAATTTCTTCCTTACTTTTTGAATTTGCTTGTAATGTTACCTTTTATGTCTGGGTCATATACCCATTTAGAGTTTATCTTGGTAGACAGCGTGAGATGTTGATCTATACTTAATTCCTTCTAAACTGCTTCCTGTTTTTCCCAGAAGTTTTTGTCAAATAACGAGTCTTTACCCCAGTGTTTGAGGTCTTTGGGTTTATTGAACACCACGTTACTATGTTTGCTTCTGTATGCTATGTATCTACTCTGTTCCACTGATCGACCTCTTTTGAAAAATAGTAATAGCGCTTTACAAAAAATCTCATTTTATCCTTAGAACAAAGCTGGGAGGCAGGTGCTATTATCATCCCCATTACAGATGCTAAAACAGGGACACATAGGTTAGGTGACTTACCCAAGGTCACACAGCAAGTGTCTGAGGCTGGATTTGATTTCTGATTCTAGGTCCACTGGAACTCCTAACTGTCTTTTATCCAGTACCAATTTGTTTTAATGATTACTGCTTTGTAGAATAGTTTGAGGTCTGGTACTGCTAGCTCTTCTGCCTACTCTGATTCCTAACATATCTTCTACATGAGCCTCAATCCCAACCTCCCCCCCATTTGATCAGGTGATAAATCCTGTGTATTCTACCTCAAAAATACCTTGCTTTCATCTCCCTCCTTTATATTCACATGATGATTAAGGCTTTCATCACCTCTGGATTGAACTATTTGAACTTCCTAATTTCACTATCCCCTCCCCCAGTCTAACCTACAGATGCTATCAAGTTAATCTTTGATCACATGATGTCCACGCTTAAAAACCTTCTCTTACTCTCCAGTGCCCATTAAAACTGCCCCCTCCAAAGTGACCAGTGACCTCTTAATTGACAAGTCTCATGGCTTTTTTCTCTGTCTTCATCCCTCTTGGCTTCTTTGCAGCCTTTGACATTGCACCTAGCCTCTCCTTTGGCCCATTCTCTCTTCTCTTGGTTTTTGTGATACCACTCTCCCTTGCTTCTCCTTCCTAGCTGGCTGCTCTTTCCTTCGCTGAGTTATCTTCCAAGCTCTGCCCCCACCGTGGGTGTTATTCAGTATTCTGTCCCTAGACTCTCTGCTTTTCTCTCTCAAATCTTGATGATCTCATAAGTTCCCTTGGGTTCAAATAGTATTTCTATGCAGATGATTCCCAGATATACATGTATATGCATATACATTCTCATACCACTGCCTTGTGTAGGACATGGGACTCATCCCCTTTCCTTCCAAACGTACCTCTCTTTCTAACTTTGCAATCTCTATTCAAGGCACTACCATCCTCAAAAGTCATCTGGGTTGGCAAAATCAGTCATCTCTGACTCTTCACTCCCCCACCCCCATCCAATCAGTCATCAAGCCTCGCCGATTTTAGTTCTACATCTCCTGAACTTGTTTCCTCTCTACTCACATGTCCACCTCTTGGGTTCAGTGCCTCATCACCCCTTGCCCACACTAGCCTCCTAACTGGTTGTCTTGTATTGCTTCTCCCTTTCTATCCAGTACCGGTCTGAACATGCAACCCTCATCAAGAAACTCCAATGGCTTCCTATTGAATCTAGAATCAAATATAAAGTCCTCCATTTGGCATTTTAAGCCCTTCGGTCTGGTTTCAGCCAGCCTTTCCATTTAGTGGACAGTCCAGCCAAACTTTAGCCTCTTTGCTATTCCTCACACATCACACTCCATCGCTGGAATCTTTGCTATTCGTAGGCTCTCCCTTATGCCTGGAATGCCCTTCTCTGTCCTCACTTCTATGATTCAGAATCTCTAGCATCATTTAAAACTCAAGTGCCACCTTCTACATGAAACCTTTCATGATTCTCTCCCCCAAGCTGCCAGTGTCTCCCTCCACTCCTGTCCCCAAATGACTTTGCACTTAGATTGTGTCTCTGGAGGCAATGTAGGACAGCAGAAAGGGCCACCTCTGATCATTACCACCTGTGTGACCTTGAGCCTCAGTTTTATTCTTTGTGATAGTAATAATGATTACAATATTTATAGAGCACTTTAAAATGTGAAAAACATAATACAAATATATCCAAACATATTACAAATATATACATACATACACATTTATACCTAAAATATACATATATCACACATATACACACACAACCTCCTCCCTACATATGCATACATTCACATATATCCCTACCACCTAGCACAGTACCTGGCACATAATAGGTGCTTAATATATGCTTATTCATTGAAAATGCTGGCATTCAAGGCCTTCTGCAATCTGTTCTCAATTTACCTCTCTGACTTTCTCTCCCATAGCTATCCTAAATATCTTTCTGTTCCTTTCTCATTTGTAACTTTGTACCCCCCACTTCAAACTCCCCCTCTCTTTTTTCATCTTTAATGGTCAAAACTGTGTCTGTCGATTTTCATAGCAGGATCCAGGCCCTGACTCTTCATTATAAACAGTTGGCAAGATCAAGGCTTTCTATTCCTGACCTAGCTCTAACAGCTCTTTTGATACCTCCGGTAGAGCTAAGTGTCCAGGTAAACCCCTCTCTAACTTACTGAAGGGATACTGTCCTTACAGGGGAAAGGAAGGGAAGATCATGGAACATCTGATGTTAAGTGCTTTTAGCCCATGGTTCTGGGGACAAGCAGGGAGCTGCCAACAGAGCAAGAGGAGGGCAATTAGGGAAATTGGGGAGGAAAGAAACCTTGGGAGGGCAGGAAGGAGGAAAGGAATATTGATTCACACTTTTAAAAGGCTTTCCTCACAACCACCTTTCCAGACAGGTGGTGGTAGTGTTGGGATACTCTCCATTTGACAGGTAAGTGGTGACATGCCCACAGCTCTACAGCTGGGCTTGGAGGTGGGGGACTCAAAGCCAGGTCCCTTGAGTCCAGTCCGGGCACTTTTCCCCACTCTACCATTAAAAAACCAAACCAAACCAAACCAAATTAACACAACTCCAATCCAATTTGATACTTAGGAAAAGTGTATCAATCAATTGACAAGTATTTACTGTGTGCCAGGCACTATGGATGCAAAGACAAAGAACAAAACCGATTAGCGTTGCTGGGGACAAGGAAGATGGTACAGGTTGGAGTTAGGAAAAATTAGCCCCCATCTTCCCTTACATGGGATCAAAGTTCCTTGGGACCCCCCCCCCCATTCCTCCTAGTTGGCAAAACACCCACTACCAGAGATGGAGGCACATTTAAGATGCCTGAGAAGATGGAGTCCACAGCCTCATTGATCACGTCTGCAGGTGATGGTGGCAGTAGCAGTGGTGTGTGCATGTTTATGTTTGTGTGTGTGTGTGTGTGTGTGTGTGTGTGTGTGTGTGTGTGTGCATGCATGTAACTGTTCAGGATGATCCTTAAAAGAGTGAGCAAGGTAACCTTCCGATCAAAGGAAGTCATACTTCACTCAGCAGGGAGAAAATGACTGAATGTTATTATCCAGCTAAGTGAGGTTGTACAGGTAGAAAGTATAGAGGGGGCTTCAACAACTCAGAAAATCACAGCCCTCAATTCCGGTAGAGGGGAAGGGAAGTCTAGGGACAGCTTGAGCTTTGAAGACTGATGTCAGAGTGATTCAGTGACAATGACTGTCTCTGAATGCTTTCAATATCACATGTCTTGTGCGAATCTCAAATATCAAGGAGCATTTCCTGAGCATCAGGCACTGTGGGGGAGGCAGAGGGAGGAAATACTTGAGGCCCCTGCACCAAAGAACTAGCACTCTAGCCAGGGAGATCAGATGTACATCCAGAGAAGTTAATTAAGAATATAAGGCAGGGTATGTATCCTAAATGCCAAGTGAATGGCATTAAGGTCAAAGAAGAGAAAGTGCTCCTTCCTGGAATGGTCAAGGAAGGCTTCATGGAAGATGTGGCATTTGAGCTGAGCCTTGATGGATGGGAAAGAAGAGACATTCTAAGTGACAATGGCATCATATGCAATGGCAGCAAAAACCAAAGTGGGTTTTAACTTTGGTTGGTTATAGGTCAGACACTAAATGAAGGCCATCGGTTACATCCCATCTTTAACTTTTTGGGCTTCAGTGTTGGCTTGACACACACAAAAGGAGTCTTTTTTGGCCATACTCTGGAACAGGGACTCTCAGAGCCCATCTCACCTTAAGAGCTCTGGGACACTGGCTCCATCTTCGGACCCTGAGTAGCCTCCTCCAACAATGGCCACCAAAACGTTCCTTGCCCAGCCACAAGTCCCAGTGTGGGGGGTGTTCAGGATCTGCTTAGGGAATCTTCAATCTGGAGGGGACCCCCAGCGGTCTCTAAATCCAACTCCTGAACACTGCTAGCAAAGTTATCTAACCTTTGCTAATCTATTAATAGGGATCCCATTCTATTCCTAGAGAGCTGTTGGGAAGTTCTTCCTTGTACAGAGCTGAAAGGCCTCCCTATAACTTTTCCCATTGGCCAGTACTTCCTCCCTAGTCCTTTATGAACTATAAGGTGCCACTCGTAAGGTTACCCATAACTACCACCAATAACGTTAGTTTAAATTTTGGGGAACCTCTGAGTAGGCAATATAAACACTATCTCAAGATCTGCTCTGCCTGAGGGAAGCACATGTGACTTGCATGTCTAAAAGGAATGAAAACCGAAATGCAAGCTCTGTCTAGATCCTGAACAAAGCCAGTTTTGTCATGGGTCAAAGATGAGGGCACAGACCTTAAAATGCCAAGGACAAATGTTTGTTCTCTGCATCGGTTTTCCCTGTTCCATAGCTGCAGATGAACCTCAACATCCCATAGGTATAGCCCCCACCTCAGCGTACAGCTCATACCCTGCCCTCTGTTGACACCCCTCATTGCTATCCGGCACTGTCTTCCTCATACTCCCAAGTGAAGAGTGGTTCCCAAAGTACTGGACTAAAAGAGTGTACATGGACTGGTGTGGCCCAACTGCACGCATGGGGAAAAAACAAAACTGGTGATTTTGTGTACAAAGCCAGAATGATAATTTTATTGTGGAGAGAACAAATAAGCCAAGACATAGCACAGATTTCATTTTGTCCCTGATTCAGGGCAGTGGAGTGTGGCAAGGTCAGCTGCAGTTGGAGGTCCCCACACCCGGGCCCAGCCACACCATGCTGCTGACCAAGGAAGACACAGACACCAAGACTCCGTTAAGTTGTAGGAATTTATTTTAAATAACCTACAGTTGATTAAAAGGGAATTCATGATAAAAATAGAAGATACTTGAGGAAAGATGTGGGAAATGGTCTTTGCACACACTCTAAGCTAACAATGCCTCTAAAACTAATGATTATAGCAAAAAAAAAAGTCTTCACATTAAAATTCTGCTTTTTGTTTTTTTTTTAAATTTTTTACACAATTACAAAAGAAAAAATAAAAGCCCTAAAATCTTGATTATTTTTCCTTTTGGGACCAAATACTCATTTTCCTCGAAATTTATTGACCTGTGGAACTTTTTACACAATAGACTCTTTCAAGTAAAAACATTGGGGTTTAAAAAGAAAAAAAAAAAGAGAGAGGTGGGTATTGTAGAAGTGTACAGAGCATGCTCAGAACAAAGAATGATGGGAAAATGGTTTCAGTCACTGATTATTTCATTATTCTCAAACTCACTCATCCCTCATCCCTCCCAACCCCCATCTACACGATCTTTAAGATCAAGAAAAAGGTTTAAATATTTTAAAATAATTAAAAGAAATAAAAATTCACATTTAAAAAGGAACACTCAAGTCAGGAAGCATCTTCCCATCATGCTTTGCTGTGAACAGACGTCTGAACTGAAACACTGCCGATGTCACAACTGCTCCAAGCTAAATGAAAATTGATTCCCATGACAATGGTGACAGCTCTAACAGGTGCGCTGGGTTTCTGTTTTACTTAATTTTAAATTCCTGAAATGGGAGAGGAGGAGCAGGAAGGGGGGGAGGGTTAAGAGTTCATTTTCTATTAAAATATAGAAGTTATTGCAAAACCCTAACTGTAAAAACGCACCAATATAATCGGACTTCGTATACAGTAGCTAAAGAACCCAAACTCTTCAGTGAAATAGCGAATTTGTCTGGCGGAAGGTTGACAAATTCCCATCCACTCGCCCTCTTAAAAAAAACAAAACAAAACCAAAAAAATGAAAAAAAATCATACAGCTAGAATTTTGATATTTGAAATATTTTTAAATAAGTTGTCCATAGGACAACTGGCTCAGCTCTCTGTTAGAATATTTCCAGGTTTTTCTCTTCTCCAAGATGTTGGCTTATTAACGCTTCCTTGCCCACTTGCTGTCCCTCTCTCCCCACCCCCTCAAGTACAAGGGCAAGTAAGGCTCACAGTTTCTTAATATTCCTCAAACCTGTTTCCTTCCCATAAAACCTCACCCTGTAAAAACAACTAAAATTCATAGTCTTTATCGGCCATGTCAATGGCCCAGGCAAACTTCTCTCGCTGGGTTTTGTTATAGATTTTCTCAATCGGGATCCCCCACTTCTTACACCTAGAAACAAAAAGGAGATGAACATTAGTTATTTATTAGCAAGTAAAGCGATCCCCTGGAGGGAGAAGACACGAGGTCAGACCTGGTGCCAATTTCAAATTAAGGTTCCATTAGAATCCAAAGGTTCTTTAAGAGTCTTTATTCTAAAGACTAAAATCTATTTTTTAAAATGGGTGCTGTTTTAGGTGGGGAATATAACTTCGCTCCATCAGGTCAAAGGTGCAAAAACACAACTTGCTACGAAGAAGAGTTTCAGGTTGTCTGTATCTTTGGAACATCATTCATGGAAGCGTCTGGGTATGTTTCTGAATTTCTTGTTTTCATTCCCCCACAAACTTCCCTCAAATGGCCATAATGCTGAAACATGTATTTTTATATTTATTAGACAGCGTCATAATTTTTATTTTCAAAATAGATGAAGTGGAGAGGAAAGCATGGTTTAGCAGGGGTGGGGAACCTGCTGCCTTGAGGCCACATGTGGCCCTCTAGGTCCTCAAGTGCAGCCCTTTGACAGAATCCAAACTTCACAGAACAAATCCCCTTAATGAAAGGATTTGTTCTGTAAAACTTGGACTCAAAGGGCCACACTTGAGGACCTAGAGGGTCACATGTGGCCTTGACACCACATGTTCCCCACCCCTGGCCCAGAGGCTAGATTGGCAGTGTTGGAGTCAGTAAGATCCGGGCTCACAGCACACTTATAATACATAACTGGAATTTTACATATTATTACTTATTACACATGCTGGGACTCTGGCCATGTTAATCAATCTCTCTTTGACCCCAGCAACTTTAGTTGCAGAGCAGGTCTGCATGGGTATAGGGAGTTTTGTTACTAGCAGTTTCCTTTACCTATGAAATCCCAGGTCTGGTCTAAAAAAGAAAGTAGACCAATTGAATGTTTTATGTTATGCTATTTTAAATTTTGCGGCTTAAAAAAAAACCCCAAATCCAAATTTATGTGACTTGTTGGAAAACAAGAGTTCCTATTAAAAGTTTTGCTCTCAGTCCTGTAAGCCTGAATGTCTTTCCAGGAAATTTTAAAATAACAATTAAAAACCATTTCAAAAGCAGTAACTGTAAAAAAAGGATTGGCTGTTGTTGGCCATAAACCATTCCTTCGAGTTGAAGGGGAACTGATGACTGCAAGCCTCCAGGAAAGGCCAGGCCTCCCTAAGTCTCTTCTTACGAAGCTGAGTTCCAGAGTTTCAGGAAAGCCATTGTGACCATCTCCTAGGAGGGGAGGGAACGTGAAGGAAGCAAGGAGGAAGCCCTAGAAAGGGGCACAGAGCCCTACTTCCTCCACATAGAGGGCAGAGGGCAGGAGCTTACCAAGCAACTGAGATCCTGGGATCTAAATAGTTGAGTTTGGAGGTTCCCAAGGCAATCTGTTTGTTCTCCTCTCTGTCTGTGGCCTGAACCTCTAGTTTCATCAACTGCTCCTCCAGCCGCTGCACAGCTTTCTTCTTAGTCTCTACCACCCTGTAAGAACAGGACAGAAACATTACCCAGAAGCAGACCTCAGAGTCACTTAACTCTCATGATATCCCATAGACACGCTTTGTTCACAGCTCAGCCACTGGACTTCAACAGCTCATTCTTAGATGCCAAAAGAATTCAACGATAGACTCTTAGAAAGCAGAACTTCCTGCTTTTCCCTGTGCCTCTGGGCTCACTGCTGTTACCCCCTTACTCCTGGATTGGATCTCAACGTCAGGACGTACTTTTTAGACTTGACATCCTTTCGGACCTTGGCCTCGGCTTTGGCACTTTTCAGATCTCTTCGGGCATCAGCTAGCTGGTCCTTCTTGGCATCAATCTGGGTTAGAAAAAAACACAATAGCAGGGATCTGGGTTAGAAAAAGATCCTGCAAGAGAAAGGGGCCCTGGTGACCCAGAGGAGAAGGAAAACAGCCTCACTGGGCTAGAGGAACCTTGGGAAACTCCAGGGTCTTTGCTTCTAGGCTCTAACTTTTTTTAAAAAATTATTTATTTAGCATTTGGTTTTTCCCCCAATTACAAGTAAAAACAATTTTTAGCATTTGTTTTTTAAATTTTAAATTTTGAATTCCAAATTCTCTCCCTTCCTTCCTCCTCATCCCATTGAGAAGGCAACAATCTGATATAGGCTATA
Organism: Trichosurus vulpecula; assembly: GCF_011100635.1. NCBI lineage: Eukaryota > Metazoa > Chordata > Mammalia > Diprotodontia > Phalangeridae > Trichosurus > Trichosurus vulpecula. The sequence continues at coordinate 106,195,099 of NC_050575.1, forward strand.
CATGTATAGTCATGTAAAACCTGTTTCCATATTCATCATGTTGTAAAAGAAAACATAGACCAAAAAAAAGCCCTCAAGAAATATAAAGAAGATTTCAAGGATGGATGGCATTTTTCATCCTACGTCCTTCAGATTTGTCTTGGACTGCTGTATTGCTGAGAATAGCTGAGTCATTCACAGCTGATCATTTTACAATATTGCTGTTACTGTGGACAATGTTTCCTTGGTTCTACTCACTCATTTCACTCTGTGTCACTTCTGTAAGTCGTTTCAGGTTTTTCTGAGAGCATTCTGCTTATAATTTCTTTTAGCACAATTATACACCACAACTTGTTCAGTCATTCCCAAATTGATGGGCATCTCCTCAATTTCCAATTCTTTGCCACTGGAAAAGAGCTGTCCTAAGTATTTCTGTACATATAGGTCCTTTTCCTTTTAAATCTCTTTTGGGATACAGTCCTACTAGTGGTATTGCTAGGTCAAAGGGTATGTGTGGTTTTATAGCTTTTTGGGCTTAGTTCCAAATTGTTCTACAGAATGGTTGAATCAGTTCACAACTCCACCAACAATGCATTAGTATCTCAATTTTACAACATCCCCTCCCAACATTTGTCATTTCCCATTTCTGTCCTATTACCTAATCTAATAGGTGTGAGGTAGTACTTCCGAATTGTTTTAATTTGCATTCCTCCAATTAATAGTGATTTAGAGCATTTTTCATAGGCTATAGATAGCTTTTATTATTTCATCTGAAAACTGACTGTTCATATCTTTTGATCATTTATCCATTGTGGAATGGTTCTTATTTTTATAATTGAGGCTCTAATTTTACAAGGCTGCCATGACCCTAGATAGATTATTAATTCTCAGTACCTGTTTTCCAAAGGGCCACAGGAAAATGATGAAAATGAGATTTTAAGGAAAAGAAAACCCTTGGCAAACAATAGGCTGGCAACAATGTATTACATATCTCAGCAAGGTCTCAGAGCTTGCCAAAACCAAGCAACTGAGACACAAGTATATATTAAGGGCCTACTATGTGCTGGGCAGTGCTGAGTATACAAAGACAAAATGAAATAGTCCCTTTTCTCCTATTAGAAAACACATACAGACACACAGGCATACTAGATCTAGTGTTTCACTGACTTTAAAAGGATCCCTAGATGAGGAATTCTCTTTGCCAACAGACCTGTTCTGCACCTTATGTCTCAGAGGGCTGCCCAGAACACCAATAGGTTCAATGACTTGCCCAGAGTCACAAAGCCTATCTATCAGAGGCTTCCAGGCTCTGAGGCCAGGAACAGCTGCCATGACATGCTGCCTCTTTATACAAGGACACACAAGATGTATGTCCTGACCCACTGATACAACCACTAAGCCTACACCCCAATGAACACTGAATTAAAGAATGAGGAAAAGGATCTACACCCACCACTGCCCCAAACTGGAGACTACAAGCTGTTCTCATATTGGGGAATGGATAAACAAATCATGGCATAGGAAGAAACCGATGAAATCAACAGTTTCAGAGGAAAGCAGGAAGACCTCTATGAACTGATATATAGTAAACTGAGTGGTACTGGGAGAGCAAATTACACAATGACAGCATTATAAAGCAAAATAACTTTGAAAACTTCAGAACTCTACTGAATGCAACGATAAAGCACAGGCCAGAGGACTGAAGATGAATGATGCCATCCACCTGCTACCAGAGGTGATGGACTTAAGATGCAGAATGGGGGCAGCTAGGTGGCACGGCGAGTAGAGCACCAGCCCTGGAGTCAGGAGGACCTGAGTTCAAATGCGGCCTCAGACACCTGACGCACTTACTAGCTGTGTGACCTTGGGCAAGTCACTTAACCCCAACTGCCCTGCCTTCCCCCCTCCAAAAACAAAAAAAGATTTAAGATGCAGAATGAAACATACATTTTGGGGGCATGATCAATGTGGGAATTTGTTATGCTGGACTATGTATATTTGTTATGACAGTTTGGGGTTTTTTTGGTGTAACTGGGGGAGGCAGTGGGAAAACTAAAAATGCTTGTAAAATAAATTAATAAAAAATATGTAAATAAAGGCAATTTGTGGGGAGAAGACAAAAGGACCTATGGGGCTCAAGAAAGGCCTCATGAAGAAGGCAGCACTTGAGCTGAGCCTTGAAGAATACCAGGAATTTGAGTTTCTTTGCCATAAAAAATTCTTGGAGTCAGAAGACCTGAGTTTAAATCTGAACTCAGAAACTTACTAGCTGTGTGACCGTGGATAAGTCTCTTAATCTCTATTTGCCTCAGTTTCCTCATCTGTAAAATGAGGATAATCATAGCCCCTACCTCCTGGGGTTGTTGTGAGGATCGAATGAGGTAATACTTGTAAACTGCTTTGCACAACACCTGGCATATAGTAAGTGCGATATAAATGTTAGCTATTATTTTCCTTCGTTATTAATCTTTATTATTTAAATACATTTATATATTTTATATATTTGTTATATGTTTATGAAATATAAATATTTAATCATTAGTAATTCATAATTAACCATTATTAAAGATTTCTTCAACTTGAGAACGGGAAACACAAAGCCTCTCTGACAAAAACAAGAGCCGCTCAGACAATGGGTTCTCATTGGCCCCTAGCATGCCCAAGGACAAACCCTTAGGATGCCCCAGGGGCTGCAGGGACAGAGCCAAGACAGGCATATTCCTCTAAAATTTCCAGGGCCCCTGGGAAGATGACAGAGAGCTCCTCAGAAAGAGGAGGATCCAGCACAAAAACATGCCAGGCCCCAAGACACAAGACCCAGGAACACCCAGCATTTTGTGCGGCTGGCAACCCCCTGGATAATCACATGGTGAAGGGAGTGGCACTAGTGTAGAGACAGAGTGGGAAGGCAGAACCAGGTTCACCCTGCCTTTCCCCAAACACTTCAGACAATTTCCAGCTCCTGCCGCTCCAACCCCCCGTCTGGTCACTATGCTGCTCCCCTCTCTCTGTCTCCTGGGCTGAGATGCTTTTCAAAGAGACTCAACAACTGTGGTCGAAGTGATTACTGCCTTATTCTTACCCTGGGACAGGGGAAAGCACTGGACAGAAACGGGGCAGAGGGCAGATGCAAAAAAGGGTCGGCGGTGGAGGGTGGGGGTGGGGAAAGCAGAATAGTCAAGGACAAAATCTTGGCCTCAGCTTTTCTGGCTATAATTAACCCAGATCTCTACATCAGTGACATGCTGCCACTTTCAACTCACTCTTGGAACTCTTGGCCTGATGTTCTCAAAGCGCTTGTGTGCCCTTTTGCTGGGGCCAGGGCAAATGTAAAATGATCCCAGAATAATCTGACGGACATGCCAAGTTATTTAAGTGATTCAAGGTTCGAAAGGGCTTGCGAAGGAAACTGACAGGCAAGGTTAAAGCCAAGCATTGGGCGAACAGCACAAAAATGGTATCAAACATAAATCAACCGCCATGGAATGGAAAATGCACATTCCCTTAGATAGCCTGCTGATTTCTCCACCAGCTGGAACCTCCAGAGAACAGAGCAAGGCATCACTCAGGGGCCTGGGGAGGCAGCTTGCTGAAGCCTCTCATTGTCTCCCTCCAGACACACACAGAATACTCGAGGATAAAAACAGAGCCCAGTATTGTGAAGGACATTTGAAATGCAGTCATCAAATACATTTTACTACCAATGGCTTTTGCCCTAACATATATGTTGGCTGAGTCTGAGCTACAATAACTGAAGGCAGTACACAAAAGAAACCCTCATACCGCTGGCTGAGATCATCTTGGGGCTCTAAATGCAGCAAACCACAGGAGTCATCACCCACTTTAAGAGAAGGCAAAATGGGAGGAGGGAAAGAGCTGGAAGATGAGGGCTAAGAACAACTGCTCATTGAGCACTGCTGCAGGAAGAAAGCCACACCTGCAATGCAGCCTAGGGAAGCAGAGGATTTGGAGCTGGGAGGGTCCTCAGAGCCGCCAAGGTTTGTGAGGGCACCACCATCCTTCCCAGCTTCACAAAGGCAGTCATTTGTAACTCTTGTCCAGGTCTGACAGGGTCACTCTCTAGCTCAAGAATCTTCATTGGTTTCCAACTGCCTTTATGACAAAGTACAGTCTCTCTAGGCTGCATTTAAAAACATCGGCACTCCGGCTCCAACTTACTTTTCCAGGCTTTTTTATTTTCTATCCCTCCCCTCTATACACGGGGCATTCCAGTCAAACTGGCCCACTTTCTAGTCCTTGAATTTGCCATTCCAGCTTTCACCAGCATCACTTTTTCACAGTCTGGCCCTGATGTGTGCAGTGCATCCATTTTTGCTATCTTTGTTCAAGGCTTGGTTCAGGCCTCGCCTCCTCTGTGAAGCCTACCCCAATATGCTTCATTGTAATTTTTCCCATTGTCCTCAAATGACGATTCTAAGTAACTTCCTGGTATTTCAAGCTGTCCAAAAGTGAAAAGGACTGTCTGCAAGTCTGCAAGCAGAGGCAGGATGGCCACTGATGGTCCAGGAGCCAGGTATCTCATACTGAGGATTCTTTTGGGGAAAGGTTGCACTAGGTGGCCTAGGCAGACTAGGTCTCTTCCAACTGTCATATTCTAGGACGGTAAGTAACTGAAGCAGGAGTGTATAACATGGTTGTGTATTCAAAGTGGGCTTTACAAAGCCTGTGTCCCAGATTAACATTAATTTTGTTAGTAATGATAATCTTACCTTGTTCCTGGTGTGGACAAAGAACTGATTGTGGATATCAAACCAAAGAACCTTATCCCTCTAAGATCTTTTCCAAAGGAAGGCCAACCTGCCCAGGGGGTCCAGGAAAGGCTAGCCCCATGCAGCGGGTGGAGAGCTACTTCCTCCAACCATGTGGTCCCAGAAGCCACTAGCTTGAGGGCTACTGCCCAGGAGTACAGGAGGCAGCAGGGAGCAAGCCATTCCTTCCTTCTCCGTGCCCATTCATCTCCAAAAGTTATAAGGAATATAACACATCACTTCCCCAACAGACTACTGATGCTATCTTCTCACAACAGCTACATACAGAAGGGGAAATCTGTAGTGCCTAACAGGGAATCATTGTCCAACATGTAATTTCCTTTCAGACTATGGCAAAAATCCTGTCCTCTCCTTGTCATGCATTTTGATTATTTTCAAACAGAATTTGCCCTTTTCTTCTAGGACAGTTTTCATTTCAGCAAAACTTTTTGATCCTGTATTGCAAATGTACTAAGTTGGACTGTAAGCATTGTCCACCTGCCTCCAGAGGGCATTGCCACCTATGACAAGATGTTTGAAGCCGTTTACCTTAGTCTGCAGGTTCATCATGGACTTCTCAAAAGTCTTTGGTGGTGCCCTCTGATGGTTACACAGAATAGCAACAGCTCTATTGGCACGGTTATAAGAAAGGATCTTTGCTGGGATATTTTCATCCGCTATAAAAGAACAAATACTGTGATAAGTTGGAGAACTTGATTTTGAGATCCCAGCCTATCTCTATCCCACTCATTTTACTGGCTTTTATTTCATTCCAAAGATTAAGAGACAACCCTCCTCAGAGTCAAGGTCACAAAGCCTGATAATGTGAAATCAAAATACTACCTGGAACATCACATGGCAGCTCATTTTGGGTTGGCTTTAATGGAGGTGAGGGAGGTGAGGCGGAAGGGCTCGAGAGGGTATACTCTATCTAGATGGTGGATAACTCACTATCTATACCTTTACCTTCATTACAGCCAAATAAAAACCCATCAATTCCACACTGACATACATTAATCTAGCCATTCCTTAAAAGATCTGTGGAAAACCTGCAGTTGAGCCAGAAAAAGGCCAGGAAAAACAAGAGAAGAATCTCAGTTACAATGGGGGAAGTACAGATTTTTTATTCAAGCCTAAGACTCTGTCTTGCTTTGAAAAGAAAAAGTGATGTGAAATGAAAACCAGGCTGCGTCCAGTGAACCTTTTTTGAAGGCAATAATATCATGTCACTCTGTAAGCCTCCTCGACACTTGAAAAGCTGTTGAAACTCTGGTCCTGAAACCATGCTATTATCCTCTGTTCGCCGTATGACCTCCCAACAGCACACACTTCTTGAACTCTCTTATATATACTGCAAAGCATTAAAGCCACTCTACATATTATGGAGAGTAATGAAAACTCGGCAGTAATTCGGCTCTGCCAAATTGCTTTGGGATATTGGCAAATACCCTCTGGAGCTAGTTTTTGGAAAATACAACCACGTGCAAGGGGAAAATAGCATATACCTCAGGGGAAAGGTTCACTGCCACCTTCTTCATCCAGTAACCATGACAACCCTATTTGCTCTCCAATTTCAAAAGGACATCATATCACAATGTCTTCACCAGAGAGAGCTTTGTAATAACATACATAAGAAATAAAAGCCTTTTCAGAGCTGGGCTTGAACACACTTGTTAGCATTTTAGGGAATGATGCTGGAAGCCAGTGTAGGGGACATTGGTCTGTGAGCTTCTCCCAGCATGGGGAGCCGGGGACATAGACACAGACACAGACACACACCACCCCCTGCACATATGTACACCTGCACGCCTAGGATTCGATGAGCTGAGTGTACTCTATACCCCACACTGTGCTCATTCTACTCAGAAAGGGAACACTTACGGGCAGTGAGCTCCTTTAGCTGCTGCTGTAGCGTGATGGAGGCGTTATACGTACGGAAGACCTTGGCCGTCAAGCCCTCCATGAGATCTTGAAGGTGTTTGTTGAGGATACTGGTCTAGAAGAGGATCGACAATTTCAGTTGAAACCTTGGCCCTGAAATACCACTTGCTTACTTCCAAGTCACTAGATCTTATCATACATCAATACAACTTCACTCTCACTCGGGGACCAACAAGACCAAATACTGGCAGAAGAGGGCATGTTAGTGACCCCTGCTGGATGGAAAGTTAGGGGCTAGCAGTGGCTATCAGAGAGCCAGGCTAAAAGCTGAAAAAGGAGTGGCTTCTTTTTTCCACAAAAGCCTAGAAACTCAAGCATCTCAGGTTTAGACAAACTAAAGGCAGGTCTAGAATTTCAAGCTCAGGTCCGCAAAAGGATTAAGACTGTCTGTGAAAGACTGCACTGACAAAGAGAGTTAGGGATACTCTGCAGAAAGGGGGCAGAACCACACTGATGCTGCTCACTGAGGCAGTTTCTGAGCCCTCCTAGCTGGCTCACACAAGGAAAGGGTCCTCCAGCTGGGATGAGAGTTAAGTGGGCTGACCCGAGTTACCCACAGGTGCTGCTCCCTAGCGGTGGCCTCACAATACAGCTTAACTATTGAGTATACTTACATTTAGTCTGTCAAAAAGATCATCCTCAGGCTGCTTGTTCTCCATAAACAGCTGAAGGTTCTTAAAAACCTAAAGGAAAACAAGATATACTGAAAAGCTCTAACATATATATTCTTTAGGTCCTGACCTGGAAGAGTTCAAAGGCAAGCTCACTCCCCTTCAGCTGTGAGGGGTCACCCACTGAGACACATCAGAAAGCCTTCTTCAAGATGCACAATCAGATAATGGGGGCCCTAAAACGGCTTTTTCTAATGACCACAGGTCAGGCTCTGAGAGGGAAATCAGGAGAAGCTCCTTGAAGGGCAAATATAAGGATGGCTGGGGTCTACAAGGGTCTGAGATTGACGTTTGAAGGCTCTGCACTGAACTACAA